>NC_088683.1:368250962-369508052 GCF_028017835.1 Emys orbicularis
ACAGCCTCTCTCCAAGTAGGTTTCTCCAGCTTCTGGAACAAAAAATTGTCTCCAATACATTCCAAGAACTTATTGGATAAGCTATGCCCTGGTGTAGACAGCATGAGATGAATTCTTCCATCGACCTAGCTACCACCTCTCGGGCATTACCTGTGCTGAGGGGAGAACCCTTCCATCTGTGTAAGTAGTGTCTATAGGGAAGCACTATGGCAGCACCGCTGTAGCATTTTAAGTGTAAACAACCCTTCAAGCAGATCTTCCAGAAAAACATCCAGTCTGGATGTGCCAACATGGGGAATTGGAGAATCCAACACTTTCCTTTTCAGTGTGTCCCAAAGGTTAATCACCATCAGTGCTAAATATTTGGCCCTAATTTCAAGCTGGAATTTACCTGGCTTCAGCTTCCAGCCCTTAGGACTCGCTCGGCCTTTGTCTGGTAGATTACATGATTTTCTCCCCATGAAAGTCTCCACTTGATAATATTTTTGATAAGTTAAGAGCTCTATACCTTCAAGTCTAACAGTCCGTCTTTTTCTCTATCCTCCAAGAATTTTTGTGGCTCGTTCCTGCACCCTCTCCAAGTTTTCAACATCATTTTTCTTCTTTTAACTGGATGCAGTTTATTTCACCAATCCCATGTGCAAAGGTAAAATCCTTCCCCTGCTCCAATTCACCAACTCAGTATTTTCCACTACTAAATCAAATGCCTCTGAGAAATCAAGGTTCGTTGCATCTGCGTGGTTCCTTTGATCCACCAAATGTGTACCCTTGATCAACGAATGTGTACTCTCATAATAGGATGAAATCAGGTTTATTTGACAAGATCTGTTTTGCATAAACCCTGTTGGTGAATGGCATTACTTACATATCAAGACTTTTTTTAACTAATCCCATACCCACTTTTCCATTGTTTCTTAACCTTGTCAATTCTTTTATAAAAAAACCTTTCCTTTTATATTTCAGTATTTTACATTTAACACAGGAATTGACATAAATATTTTTGAGGATTTATCTTGTTCTTAATATATTTAATAAACTCCTTTTTGTTATCCATAGCCCTGCAATACATGGCATTTTCCCTGATGTCTTAATGTTCCTTATCAATTTTCTTATCTTCTGATTTCTATTGTTGGCTAGCTATTTTCCCTTTTTCCTCTTTGTTACATATTGCTTCCCTCCCTCTAATTGTTGCCTTCACTTTAGCACTAAACTGAGTTTTTATCCAAAGTTGTTCACTTCGTTGACTCTGGAATCGTAAGTTTTCTGATATCTAATAAATTGTTATCAAAGAATTACCAATATTCATTCATATCTTTCTGTCTAAATTTTTCCTCCCAATCAGTTTTGCTAACAATTTTCCTCAGCTTTAGGGAATTAGTCCTCTTGGAGCACGAAGTATGTATAGATAGTATTGGTTGGGAACTGTCCATTTGAATGTAAATCAGTTTCCTTGTTTATTTTCCTCTCCTATATCATGTGGTCTCTTCTTTGTCTCTTGTATACACTAAAGAGTCCCAGACTTTTAGATCCTTAATAGAGACTGTGTGACCAAAACTGAACACATTCCCGAACATGTTATGCTCCATCCCATATCTTAGGTTTCAGAGTAGCAGCCGTGTTAGTCTGTATCCGCAAAAAGAACAGGAGTACTTGTGGCACCTTAGAGACTAACAAATTTATTAGAGCATAAGCTTTCGTGAGCTTATGCTCTAATAAATTTGTTAGTCTCTAAGGTGCCACAAGTACTCCTGTTCTTTTTGCCCATATCTTAGGGATCTGAACATTTCTTTTATTTTGTCTACTACTGTGAATGAGCAGGTGTTTTTCTTGAGCTGCTATCAATGGTGTCCAGGTCTTTTCCCTGAGGTATGTTCTAGTTGGGATGTTTCTCTCAGCACATATCTGTGCAAAAAAAATTTTTTTTCCCCTCTCTGATTTCGAGCAACTGGATGAATGGGGGAACTCCCTTCATTATGGATTCCCTATCCTGATTCTCATTGCATTAAGGAACAATGATGGATAACCTGTATCCACACTTGTGTTTTCTGCTGGTGCCTCTTAAGGTTCCCCCACCACAACGTGTACGAATTATTAATGCAGGGAGCACAATACAAATATGGAATTGGATTTAGTAGGGTAATTATTCATAGTTATTTTCTCTGAATAATGAAAATGTCATTTTTCAGTGTGTGAAGAGTGATCAATATGCTTCTACCACGAGAAAAGCCTCCACTACTGCATGCAGTGTCTCATATTAACGTTGTCTCTCCATGCAGGCATTTCAACTGTGACCATCACCCGAGATCCTGGGAACACATAGAAAGTCAGGGGAGCATACGGTAAATGCAGAAGACACTCTTATGCCTCAGAGTTGGACACTTTCTCCCCTACGCCATGTCAGATTCTAACAGAACCAACTTCACCAACCCCTTCACCTTCATCCTACTTGGCATTCCTGGCCTGGAGGCAGCCCATATCTGGATCTCCATTCCCTTCTGTGCTATGTATGCCATAGCCTTGTTGGGGAACTTAACCATCCTGTTCATCGTGAAGAGGGAGCCCAGCCTCCACGGGCCGATGTTCTATTTCCTCTGCATGCTGGCCGTCAGCGACCTGGTCATGTCCACATCCACCCTTCCCAAAATGCTGAGCATCTTCTGGTTCAATTCCAGGGAGATCAGTTTTAGTGCCTGCCTCACCCAAATGTATTTCGTTCACTGCTTCTCAGGGGTGGAGTCTGGAATCCTCGTGGCCATGGCTTTTGATCGCTACGTGGCCATCTGCCATCCCCTGAGACATTCCACCACCCTGACAAACCCCATGGTGGCCAAGATCGGCTTGGTTGTGGTGCTGCGCAGTGGCATACTCGCATTACCCTATCCCTTCCTGGCGAGGCGGTGGCCATATTGCAGAACCAACATCATCCCCCATTTCTATTGTGGACATATAGCTGTGGTAAAGCTGGCCTGCGCTGACATCCGCATCAGTAGTTACTATGGCCTGTTTGATCTTCTCACTGTGATTGGAATGGATGCATTTTTTATCGCTGTGTCCTATACTCAGATCCTCAGGGCCATCTTCCGCCTCCCCACAAAGAGTGCCCGGCTCAAAACTTTTGGGACCTGCATCTCTCATGTTTGTGCCATCTTAGCTTTGTACATCCCAGATTTATTCTCCTCTCTTATGCAGCGGTTTGGCCACAATCTGCCACTGCATTTCCTCATTCTCATTACCGGTGTGTACCACCTTGTTCCCCCTGTGCTGCACCCCGTCATTTACGGGGTGAGGACCAAGCAGATCCGGGGCAGGCTGCTCCAGCTCTTTGCTTATAAAAAGACCTAAATGTTTTCTCCTTGTGCTCTGGCTCTCAGATTGAGCTCTGTGCAGAGCTGGCTGGTCCATGGTGGTGGGGCCTCTTCCCTGAATCACTTACTGGAGAGACAGAGACACATTAAACCCTTCCCTGTCCTTACTGTGCTGTGTCAATGTGATGGCCTGGGGAGTCAGTCTATGTACACTGTACTGGGTTGCCACCTTTCTAATTGCTGGTAGCTGGATCCCTGAAATTGCAATCTTGCCTCACCTCTTCTGTCAAGCCTGAACCCTGCTGTGTGTCTTCTCCCCAAGGCCCTGCCCCTGTCACTTTCTCCTGTCTTCCCCTCCCCTTCTCAGCTGCGACCCAGTCATCTATAAAACCAATATGTTCTCACATCTGGCAAGCCACTTAAGCGTTAAATTTTTAATGTTTATTCTTACTTTGTTACTACCTCTGTGGAGAGAGAGTTCCCATCAGGACTCCTGGCTGACAAAGCCCTGGCTGGGATGATTTAGTTGGGGAATGGTCCTGCTTTGAGCAGGGGGTTGGACTAGATGACCTCCTGGGTTCCTTTCCAACCCTCACATTCTATGATTCCTGGGATCTATCTCAGCTCTGGGAGGGGAGTGGCGTATAGTGTGTTACAGCAGGTGGCAGATACATCTGGGGTGTAAATAAGAAGATCAGAATGGCCATACCGGGTAAAACCAATGGTTCATGTAGCCCAGTAGCCTGTCTTCTGACAGTGCCCAGTGCCAGGTGCTTCAGAGGGATTGAACAGAACATGGCAATCACTATGTCATTCCTGTGGAGCAGCTCGGCAGAAGGGGACAGAATCCCTGAGCCTGGGCTATCTCAGATTCAGCTGGCAGGAGTTCAAGCCTCAAGTAAGAGCGGCTGGAGGAGGGGAAGAGCCCAGGCTGCCCCGGATGCAGTGGCAGAAGAATCTGTCAGTTCCGGCTGCCCCGAGCCCTAGCCACAGCCACAGAGCGGAGGTTGGGGGAGAGAAGCCCTACTCATTTCTGTCCCCTCTACCTTCCATACTGCTGCCAACCAGGGGTTGTCTCATTTCCCCGGTCCTTAGATGAACCTCAGGGGGTAGTTTTTATGTCTCCCCTCCCGGACCCTTTAGGTGCTGCTCACTTCCCTCCTCTCCCTTACCCTTTCTGGAGATATAAGCAGGTTCATGGCACCACTGGTATTGTTGCCGCACCGGTGGTCTGCTCCCTCTATGCCCATTTCTGTGGGCTACAGGATCATAACAGGGGCCCCGCCAGAGGATCATCATGGGTCCACAACATCGTCCCACACTGTTCTAAGGTATGAGCTTCACCATTTTCTGGTGGACACCCGCGATTTGAAGGGTAAGGTGAAGCTCCCTCTCCAGCGTTGGGGAGACTTCCATCTCGTCTTCTGGGCCACGAGGGCTGTTTTGGAGGAGTGGCGGGGAATGGTGTAGACGATGGTGTAGAGAGGAGGGGTTTAGATTTATTAGGAACTGGGGAAACTTTTGGGATAGGGGGAGCCTGTACAGGAAGGATGGGCTCCACCTAAACCAAAGTGGATCCAGATTGCTGGCACTTAACATTAAAAATCTTGCAGAGCAGTTTTTAACCTAAAAGATGGGGGAAAGCCGACTGCTGCAGAGGAGCACGTGGATATGACAGAGACTTCTCTTAGAGGAGAGTCTATTGATAGACATTCTGTAGGTTCCAGTCAGGAGGAGAGGATGGAAGAGGATAAAGTAGGGGCCAGATCAGATGATAAACATTCACATAAAAAAGAATCTGACACATCAGAAAAGGGCAGACAAATAAACAGTGACAAGTTTTTAAAGTGCTTGTACACAAATATTAGAAGTCTAAATAATAAGATGGGTGACCTAGAGTGCCTCTCGTTAAAGGAGGATATTGATATAATAGGCATCACAGAAACCTGGTGGAGTGGGGACAATCAATGGGACACAATCATTCCGGGGTACAAAATATATTGGAAGGACAGAACAGGTCCTGCGGGGGTGTGGGGGCAGGGGAGTGGCAATATATGTGAAAGAAAATGAGGAATCAAATGAAGTAAAAATCTTAAATGAATCCACATGTTCCATAGCATCTCTATGGATAGTAATTTCATGCTCTAATAAGAATATAACATTAGGGATCTACTATCGACCACCTGACCAGGACAGTGATAGTGATGATGAAATGCTAAGGGAAATTAGAGAGGCTATCAAAATTAAGAACTCAATAATAGTGGGGGATTTCAATTATCCCCATATTGTCTGGGAACATGTCACCTCAGGACGAAATGCAGAGACAAAATTTCTGGATACTTTAAATGACTGCTTCATGGAGCAGCTGGTACGGGAACCCACAAGGGGAGAGGCAACTCTCGATTTTGTCCTGAGTGGAGCGCGGGATCTGGTCCTAGAGGTAACTGTAACAGGACTGATTGGAAAAAGTGACCATAACATAATAATGGGAGTTGCTGAGGTCATGCCAGATCGCCTGCTACACCTCCAGGCCAGTGTGGAGGGGATGACATTGAATCTGTTCAATGTCTAACCCCTGAATGCAGACCCAGAGTGGGTGTGTTTCTATCAGCAGGTGTCTGCGTTCCTCAGCACTTTGGATCCTCACAAGTGCCTGGGCCTTGTTGGGGATTTTAATACCATATTTGAGGACCAGAATCGCACAGGGATTGAGAGCGGCCAGGCTGCTGCAGGCATACTCAGAGAGATCGTCAATCATCACTCCCTGCTGGATGTCTTGCACGACCAACACCCAGATGAGAATTCCATCTTTACCTACGTCCAGGTGGAGATCGATCGGTTGCACCACTCCTGGTTGGACGGCATGTATGTACTTTGTTTCCATCTTGCCCAGGCCCACTCCTCCAGCATTTGAC
This sequence comes from Emys orbicularis, assembly GCF_028017835.1. Lineage (NCBI taxonomy): Eukaryota > Metazoa > Chordata > Testudines > Emydidae > Emys > Emys orbicularis. Next base: position 368,257,183 of record NC_088683.1, read on the forward strand.
TGGCCCAGTTCTTGCCCACCATTTAGTGGCCATGATGGCCTCTCTCATCTCGGAGCTCACCTGGGGATGTTCACCCTTCAGATGCCCCTGCACATACTCCAAGAGGTGGGGCCACCTTATTGCCTACTGCTTGGGTTTTCCTTGAACGAGTCCTACAAGAGGGTGCTCCCCACCCACCCCTCACCCCAATGCCTCTGGAATTCTTGACTGGGCTTCAGCCTATGAGTCCCCCTGTTCCCTCCCTTTCATAACCCGAGCCAGCTGAACACACTGCAGCTGGTTCACTTCTGAATTCCACCAAGGGAAAAACTTTACACGCTCATGCTCCAAACACTTCACTTCCTCGGATGCCCTGATCCCAAGTGGCAGGACCTAGTACCACCTTCAGAGGGTGACCAACTCCGGTGGGCCACAAAGTACTCCACCCTGATCCCATTGCCCATTGGGGATATCGGTTGATGGCTCCTTCATGGAGCCATGAGCACAGGCATGTACGTGGCACAGTTCACCCCCATTCCAGATGCCTGCCCATTTTGTGGCATGAGGCAGACCCTGGCACACGCCTATCTAGAATGTGCAAGGTTGCAGCCCCTATTCCAACTCCTCCACTACTTCAACGGGAGGTTCTGACTGCACTTTTCCCTACACCCTTTCATACATGCTACCTGTTTTAGCTCAACATCCAGGATGTGGCCTGCAGGTCGCTTGTGTTACAAGTGAAATATACTCTAATATAAATCTGTAAACTTATTAATAAAACAAATAATCAAACCCTAAGAAAATGAGAATCTTATAAGAAAATATATATAGGCACCAAATAGGCTAGACTGTAGGTTACCATAGCTGCAGGCTGCTAGTTGGTAATGGCCAGGGACTTAGAATTGGTAGAGAAAGGGAGGCACATGTGTGTGTGGGAGGGTCGACTTACAAAGGAAGGAGAGAGCTGGACCTAAATGCACCAGGAAAGAGAGAGAGAGAGAGAGAGAGAGAGAGAGAGAGAGAGATGGGACAAAACCCACTGGAACAGGGACTCCCTGTCTCTGCCGTTCTGGGGAGCATTTTCCAAGGGAGACACAAACTCTCTCCCTGACCCCAAACAGGCACTGTGTGTTCCACAAACATTTCCTTCAGGGTAGCCCAGATGGATCAGTTCTGGAACGAGAGCACTTGGGGAAACACAGATGGCAGAGGAGCCATATTTGGGTGAAGAAAATAACTTGTGGCACTTTCCTGGCGTGGCCCATTCCCCTTCCACATCGGTGTAGCAACTTGAGGTTTGTTGTCACAGCCCTGTTCAAGCTCATACACCTGGATACTCACCAGTTAAGCGTGTTTGTGGCCCACAAACAAGACCCATGTGCTTTTGAGTCACAGCACTATTCAGGCCCTGCCCCTGGCTCTGGGTTTCTAGGACCACTCTCGCAGTGCAGCTTCCATTCTATTTCCTTTCCATCATGTCGCTTGATATCTGCCCGCACTGTCCTCTGGGGTTCTGTGCCTTGGGGAGAGCCAACAGCTGCAGGGGGCCCTTATACTGAACACTGTCCCCATATTTTCCACAGGAGTTCGTCCTGGAAGTTATCTCGCTGCTGAGGGTGACTTGGGAAGCAAGGGTCTTCTACTACAATATAGCTTCTGCCCTGGCCCATATGCAGCTTTCCTGTGTACAGCAATGCTCCCTCCACCCCTCACAGCACAGTGGCGCGGACATGTTAGCCTTACTGAGACAAGGAGCACAGTAGCTCTGCCAATGAACCTGCGCACGCGGATTGCCCAGCTTCTGCATGAGAACTTTGAAGAGATCACTGAGGCCGATTACCGCCATGTGAGAGATCACATCAAGACCCTATTCTGCATCTAGGCATGCATGCAGCCCTCACCCTCCTCGCCCCAAGAGCCTGCACCCAACAACTTCCTTCCCAAAATAAAAGCCACTTACCGGGCACATCCTCTGGTGTTTATTCTTCCCCAAGCACCATCCGCTGCGACTGGCTACCTTCCTCCTGGCTTGAAAACAGATCCTGAATCCTCCTCAGCACCCTTGCTTTCACTTTCCTCCTCCTCCTCCTTGTTGAACTTGGCTCTGAAGTGTCCATGGTGGTCTTCGGAGTGGAGGTGGGGTTGCCTCCAGAGTGGCAGTTTGCATCTCGCGCTTTGCGGTAGACATTCCGCCGCTCCTTCACTTTAACCATGCACTGCAGTGCATCCCGGTCATGGCCCCTTTCCATCATGTCACTTGATATCTGCCCAAAGGTGTCGTAATTCTTATGGCTGGAGTGCAGGGGGGACTGGACAGCTTCCTCCCCCCAAACACTGATGAGGTCTAGCACCTCGCCATTGCTCCATACTGGGGATCGCCTGTTGCGTGGAGGTATGGCCACCTGGAAAGATTTGCTGAGATCATGCCACACTTTGCTGAGCAAACAGGAAGGGGATTTTGAAAATTCCCAGAGAATTTAAAGGGTGGGTCTGACGGTTGGTCTCCTTAGGGTAGGGCAGTAGAGTTCAAAGTGATGACCAGAGTGGCTAGAACAGGATTTCTCAGTATGAATCAGGAGGGTTCCCGACTTGTAACCTCCTCCTTGTGTTTCCTCCTGATATCCCACTTCCCCACTTACCTCTGGGCTTAGGTCCTCATCCCCGGCGAACCTAGTTTAAAGCCTTCCTCACTAGGTTAGCAAGCCTGCCTGTGAAGATGCTCTTCCTTCTCTTTGTTAGGGGGATCCCAACTCTTCCTAAGAATCCTTCTTCTCAGAACAACATCCCAGAGTCAAAATATCCAAAGCCCTCTCTCCGACACCATCTGCATAACCACGTATTCACCTCCAGAATTTGATGGTCCCTACCTGGGCCTTTTCCTTCAACACAGAGGATGGATGAGAACACGACTTGTGCCTCAAATACTTTTATCCTTCTTCCCAGAGCCACGTAGTCTGCAGTGATCTGCTCAAGATAATTCTTGGCAGTACCATTGGTGCCCACATGGAGAAGTAGGAAGGGGTAGCGGTCCAAGGTCTTGATCAGTCTTGGCAAACACTCTGCCACATCCTGGATTCTAGCTCCAGGCAAGCAGCACACTTCTCGGGCTGCACATTTCTCTATACATAGTGCAAAACAGCACACTTCTCTATACATAATGGATAGAGCCCCAGGACGTGCTTCAGGGTGTCAAATCAATGCAGTGTGTGTCATTCTACGGCCCTGATTAGGGCCTTTTGGTAGCAGTACACTAGGTATAATAAATAATAATCTTCATTCAATGCATGTAGAGGTTGTGGTTCAGAGTGAGGAAGTTACTCTGGTCACCCAGTGAAAAAGATCACCCAGCGAATCCATGGCAGAGCTGGGACTCTTTGCTCCCAGCTCACTAGTCTCTGCTGATGCTTTATCTCTAGTTCATGGACTGGGGCCAAATCCTCAGATGCTGTAAGTGGGTGCAGCCCCATGGAAATCAGGGGAAATTCCCTCACTAGAGAAATAAAGGGAGAGATAACATCACACCTCTGTGCTGCTGCATGGACCATATGAGCCAGGTCTGAGAGACACTAAGCAATGGATTGGCAGCTAGGGAATCATGGGCGATGTTCCTGGCTCAAGACACTTCCCCTTCTGGTGCCTTAGTTTTCCCATCTGTAAAAGGGGGATACCTCCTGGAAGTAGTGAGCAATAGTCTGTAAAACACCTATCTATGGTTTCCACGTGACACCGTGTCTCAGTGTGACAAAGCAGAGGATGCCAAATTCAGGACAATCAGCTGAGAAATACGGCAGACTCAGCCCAGAATGCTGGTTATTCTATCATTAGATTATACCAAGTCAGTAACAAATGTAAACTTCTGTCTCACCACACTGGTTAACTAGAAGCCAAAAATACAGTCTCCTTGGGCATCCCAGCCCTTGGCTCACCACTCGAACACTGGGCACCATGATGAGCAGCTAGTGAAACCCAATTTCACCACATTTAGAGTCCTTCTATTCTCAAGAGATCAGCCACTTGGACAGGCCAATATATGACTCAGATCATCAGTCCTTGTTCAGAGCTTACCTTTTGAAAAGCCAGTCCAGAGAAATGAAGACAAGATGGAGATGTATCAGGGGTCCTTCCATATCTTCTCCTCCTTGCATGGAATTTTACAGTCCCAAACAAAGCCCACAGTCCACGTGCCTGGAAAATTATGGTCCCAAATTGGAGTGCAGGGTCACACGAGCATATCACGTATCCTTACATGCTTTGATGACAGAGAAGAACAGCCATTGATCATATTCTTAGAGAGGTGTATTGCTTCTATGGCCCATTGTGAGAGGTAAGTGTCCTTGATGGTCCATCAAAACATAGCTGTGTGGCCTTATCTATCAGAGGGGTGCTACACAGGAACACAACACATGTGTTTGATAAAAGTCCATGGCCAATATTCAGTATTTCACACAGAAAGATAATATATCAATTAGGACAGAAAATATCATATTGCTTCTATCTAAATCCATGCTACGCCCACATCTTTAATATTGAATGTAGGTGTGGTCGCCCCATATCAAAAAAGATATATTGGAATTGGAAAAGGTTCAGAAAAGGGCAAAAATAATTTGGGTTATGGAACGGCTTCCGTATGAGGAGAGATTAATAAGATTGGGATTTTTCAGTTTGGAAAAGAGTCGACTAAGGGGAGATATGATTGAAGTGTATAAAATCATGACTGTTGTTGGGAGAGGGGGGGAGGGATAGCTCAGTGGTTTGAGCATTGGCCTGTTAAACCCAGGGTTGTGAGTTCAATCCTTGAGGGGGCCACTTAGGGATCTGGGGCAAAATCAGAACTTGGTCCTGCTAGTGAAGGCAGGGGGCTGGACTCGATGACCTTTCAAGGTCCCTTCCAGTTCTAGGAGATAGGAGTAGACTGAGCTCCGTGACAATCTGGCTGGTGATAGGGTGCTGGGCCGTCTTCCCTGAATCACTTACCAGATATACAGAAAGACTTTAAACTCTTTCCTGACCTCACTGTGCTGTGTCAGCATGACAAGCTGGGGAACTGGTCTATGAACAATATAATAGTCTGCCACCTTTCTAACTGCTGCTAACTGGACGCCCAAAAACCAGCCCCTTGCCTCACCTCTTTTGCCAAGACTCCACTCCTGTTTTGCCTCTTCTCCCGCAAGTACCTGCCCCTGCTGCTTGCTCCTTTCTTTGACTTCCCCATCACTTGCTAGATTATTTCCATGTCCTCCCCTCACCCCAAGCTGCAAGAGAGACATTTCAGCTTTTTGATAGGGGTTGCAACTTTAACAGTGAGAAAAGTGGCTACTTAGATTATTGAAAACTCTATTTTGGGGCAGAAGCACTGTATCTAATTCCTACATAAAAGAAGGAAAATTTATTAAATATGAGCCCCCTCAGCCCTAATACTAACATGTCCTGAAATCCTTAGACAAGTCACTTAAAGGACACTGGTTAGGTATAAAATTTTAATGTATATTCTTATTTTGTTACTACCTCCATGGAGAGAGGGACCCAGTCAGGACTCCTGGGTTCTATCTCAGCTCTGGAAGGTGAGTTGGTTCCAGTGTGGGTCAGATAAATCTTGGGACTACATAAGAACATTGGAATGCAGATATCGGGTAAAAACAATGGTCCATCTAGCCCAGTATCCTGTTTGCCAAGAATGGCCAATATCATGTGCCTCAGAGGGAATGAACAGAACATGGAAATCATCAAGCGATTCATGTCGCCCACACCCAGATTCTGGCAAACAAAGGCTAGAAACATCATCCCTGCCCATCTTCGCTAATAGCCATTGAAAGCTCTTTTGGCCACTAAAATCAATCAGGTTCTTAAAAGAAGAACTTTATTATGAAGAAAAAAGTTTTAAAAGCACCACTGTATAATCAGGATGGAAGGGTAATAAAAAGATTTAAAACACAGGAGATTCCCCTCTAGGCTCAACTTTAAAGTTACAGAAACAGGAATAAACCTCCCTCTTAGCATAGGGGAAATTCACAAGCTAAAACAAAAGATAATCCAATGCATTTCCTTGCTGTTTCTTTTTGGTTAGGTCTGTCAGTGGGGCGGCGATTTGGCTGTAGTGCGGTACAAATCGCCACTAATATCTGGCCAAGCGTAAGAAGGATTGGGCCTGTTTCTTTGACTTTGGGAAAAGCCACTTTTGGATAGCATTCACTTTGGCCTGTAAGGGGTTGACAGTTCCTTGACCCACCTGGTGTCCAAGGTAAGTCACTCTGTTTAGGCCTATTTGACACTTTTTAGCCTTAACAATTAATCCTGCCTCCCGTATGTGCTCGAAGACTTTTTGTAGATCCTCCAGGTGTCCTGCCCATGAATCAGAAAATATGGCCACATAGTCAAGAAAGGCGATTGCAGATTCTCCCAATCCTGCTAGGAGACCATCTACAAGTTTCTGTCAGGTTGCAGGTGCATTTCACAGCCTGAAAGGGAGCACATTAAGTTCATACAACCCTACATGGGTGATGAAGTCTGACCTTTCCTTGGCGGATTTATCTAGCGGTACTTGCCAGTACCCCTTGGTTAAGTCTAAGGTAGAAATGAACTGGGCACATCCCAATTTCTCCAATAGCTCATCTGTGCGTGGCATGGGATAGTTGTCTGGGCAAGTCAAAGCATTAAGCTTACAGTAGTCCACGCAAAAGCATATTTCCTAATTCAGTTTGGGAAATAAAACCAGTGGAGATGCCCATGCACTGTTAGGGGGTGGATTACACCCATCTGTAGCATTATTATTATTTTTTTTATTTTTATTATTGGATTGAGGAGCCACCAGGTAAGGTTGGGCTCTAATTGGGCGAGCATTACCTGTGTCAATGGAGTGGTGTGCCCGTTCAGTCCGTCCTGGGATGGCTGAGAACATCGGCACGAAGCTAGTGCACAGCTCCTTGATTTGCTTTTGCTGCATACGTTCGAGGGTCATTGAGAGGGTCACCTCTTCCACACCACAGTCACTTTTTCCTTCATAGTAGACCCTTCAGGCCACTCAGCATTCATCTCCTCCCTGGGTAATAATCTGACAAACCTTTAATTTTCTGGAATAAAAGGGATTTAAAGAATTAACATGGTACACATTAGCCTTTAGGTCTGAGGTGGGGGATGCTATAAGATAGTAAACTGCTCTCAGGCGCTCTTGGCCGTAAATGGCCATTCCCATGATGCTTCCATCTTATGGGCATGGAGCACCTTTAAGACCATGACCTGGTCCCCTACTTTGAAGGAACGCACTCTGGCACTTTTATCGTACCAGGCCTTTTGCTCTTCCGGAGCATCTTTTAGGTTTTCTCTAGCAAGGGCTAAAGAGGTTCGGAGAGTGTTTTATAGGTTGTTTACAAAGTCCAAAATGTTAGTTCCTGGAGAAGCCATAAACCCCTCCCATTAATGCTTCACCAACTGTAATGGCCCCTTAATCTCGCGGCCATACACAAGTTCAAACGGTGAAAACCCTAAACTGGGATGTGGTACAGACCTATAGGCAAAAAACAACTGCTGCAACACTAGGTCCCAATCGTTTACGAATTTATGTATCATGGCCCCCAAAGTTCCATTAAATTTCTCCACCACGCCATTTGTTTGATGGTGGTTAGGGGTGGCAACCAAGTGGTTCGTCCCATGAGCTTCCCGAAGGTTTGCTGATATCCCTTTTCAAGAGTGCCCTTCGTTTTAGATACCCTTATGTGATCCCCTTTCTTAAAAATCACACGCAGCACCTTTATTTTAAAATGATCCCCGTAGACAGTTTTCCACACGCTCAGCACATTAGCATGTGTCACGTCGATTGGGCATCCTCTAATAGTTCTGTGATAACTTCTGTTGTAACCATCTATGAAGGCCTGCAGCACATCAATGTAGCGAAAGGTGCTACGGGCGGTAAAATACCTCCACATCTTTGATTTTAAAGTTCTGTTAAACCTCTCCACGAGCCCGGCTTTGACTTCATTATTGGTAACAAAATGGTCTACCCCATGTTGCTTAAACAAAGTCTTTAAAGCTTTGTTTAAAAACTCTTTTCCTTGATCTGTTTGTAATTTTTGTGGCATGCGGCCTTGTGTAAAAAAAGCTTTAAATGCCTTTGCCACCTCTACCCTTGTCTTATTCTTTAGGGTTACCACCCAGGCATATTTAGACAAAATATCTATCACCATTAAAATATTTTATGACCGTCATTGTGGTTAGAATAGGAGGCCATGTCAACCAAATCCGCCTTCCATTGCACATCCACATCAGACACAACCGTTTTATTTCTTTTAAATTTAAGCCTTGCCAGTTTATGTAAAGTGTAAGCATCTTGATCCGCAAGCCAAGTGGCAACCTGCTTTCTGCTTAAAGTTTTACGGTATCTTTTAGCTGCCTAAAATAAGGGTGTTACACCCCCAAAACTCCCAACTTCTCCAGGAGAGTAATACATTTTCTTTAACAACCTCGCCATGTCTAACCCCTATTACTTTAAAACACATGTATACACAAGATCCGGTTTTTGCTTTTGTTTTTATTTAATACAGAAGCGTCTATACACATTTTACTTTTTTTTTTAAAGACAAGCTTTTAATGCAGCAGCAAAGTAATATACAGTACGACTACACACATTTATTTAATGCATAAGCAAAGTAATATAGGAAACGGTTATACAGACTTTTTTAAAATTTTACAATACATCTTAATCAATATTTTTTGAGCTTTTAGGGTAAGGAGCTGGCATCTAAAAAGTTTCATAATCCATTTTAAGAACGCTGCTACACACTGATCGGCCAATTTTGGCTGCCACCTCTTTTGACAGGTCTACCAGCAATGCCACCATGTCAGATGTCTCTGCAACCTCCCTGATCATTTTAACAAATTTAGTTACAGTTTCAGTGGTCATGTTAAGCTTTTTCAGTTTGTAGCCTTTGGCTATAATTATATTTAGGAGCTGGGCCACATTCAGTTTTGAAGAAATACATCTAATCTGATTAAATACTTCTGAGCGACCCCAGAAGATACAAGGATGACTAAATGGGTTGGGTCGTCTACCGCGAAGACTGCAGTTTTCCAAAAGTTGTTTTTTCAAGCAGTGGCTCAAAGGCTGCCTCTCTTTCTCCTCATCATCCTGAGAAGATGTCTGTCAAATACAGAGAAAAACATGCTTTAAATTCTTTATTGCAATCATTTAAATATAAAAAAGACCTACAGTTTACTTGTGCTACCTCAATCGTATCCTCGTCTGATTCTGAATCATCATCATTATCACCATCGGGCCCCGGGTCACCTTCCTGTTATTAAACACAAACATATAGCCATGTTTAACCCCCATTATATATGTTTATACTGATATTTCTTTCAAGATTCTCTAAGTAGCTTTTACCTCATCATGTTCTTTTGTTTCTACATTTGACAACCGCTCACTGCACACCCTGTCTGTGTCGTTTGTTTCTGAATCACCACTGGCGGGGGCTCTGTCGGTCATTGTTTCAGCAACCTATTATTAAGCACAACCGTATAGTAACGTTTAACCAGCGGCTTAGGCCTGGTCTACACTACTAGTTTAGGTCGAATTTAGCAGCGTTAAATCGAATTAAGCCTGGACACGTCCACACGACGAAGCCCTTTTTTTTTACTTAAAGGGCCTTTTAAACTGGTTTCTTTACTCCAGACAAGGGGATTAGCACTGAAATCGGCCTTTGCGGGTTGGATTTGGGATAGTGTGGATGGAATTCGACGGTATCGGCCTCCGGGAGCTATCCCACAGTGCTTCATTGTGACCGCTCTGGACAGCACTCTCAACTCAGATGCACTGACCAAGTAGACAGGAAAAGCCCCGCAAACTTTTGAATTTCATTTCCTGTTTGCCCAGCGTGGAGAGCACAGGTGACCACACAGAGCTCATCAGCTCAGGTAACCATGATGGAGTCCCAGGATCGCAAAAGAGCTCCAGCATGGACCGAACGGGAGGTACGGGATCTGCTCACCATATGGGGAGACGAATCAGTGCTAGCTGAACTCTGTAGCAGTAAACGAAATGGCAAAATATTAGAAAAAGTCTCAAAGGCCATGAAGGACAGAGGCCATAGCAGGGACGCCCACTGTGCCGTGTGAAAATTAAGGAGCTAAGGCAAGCCTACCACAAAGCAGAGAGGCAAATGGAAGGTCCCGGGCAGAGCCGCAGACATGCCGCTTCTATGCGGAGCTGCATGCCATGCTAGGGGGTGCAGCCACCACTACCCCAACTGTGTGCTTTGACTCCATCAATGGAGAAGCATGCAACCGGGAAGCGGGTTGGGGTATGAGGAAGACGATGATGAAGACAATGAAGATAGCTCACAGCAAGGAAGCAGAGAAACCGGTTTCCCCAACAGCCAGGATATGTTTATCACCCTGGACCTGGAACCAGTAACCCCCGAACTCACCCAAGGTGTGCTCCCAGACACTGAAGGTGCACAAGGGACCTCTGGTGAGTGTACCTTTGTATATATTACACATGGTTTAAAAGCAAGCGTGTTTAATGATTAATGATGAATTTGCCCTGGCAATCGCGGCCAGTACAGCTACTGGAAAAGTCTGTTAACGTGTATGGGGATGGAGCGGAAATCCTCCAGGGACATCTCCAGAAAGCTCACCTTGATGTACTCCCAAAGCCTTTGCAAAAGGTTTCTGGGGAGGTCTGCCTTATCCCGTCCACCATGGTAGGACACTTTACCACGCCAGGCCAGTAACATGTAGTCTGGAATCATTGCATAACAAAGCATGGCAGCGTATGGTCCCGGTGTTTGCTGGCATGCAGACAACATCCATTCCTTATCTCTCTTTGTTATCCTCAGGAGAGTGATATCATTCACGGTCACCTGGTTGAAATGGGGTGATTTTATTAAGGGGACATTCAGAGGTGCCCGTTTCTGCTCAGCTGAACAGAAATATTCCCCGCTGTTAGCCACGCGGTGGGGGGGAGGGGTGAAGTGATCATCCCAGAGAATTGGGTGTGTGTGGGTCAGGGGGGTTAGTTGGGTTTGTGCTGCATGTTAACCCGGAAACCCCAGCCCCTCCTTTTACATTGCAAACCCATTTTAAAAGGCCAACCCAACGGGTGCTTGGTATGGGAAATGAGGGTGCTGCTGTTTGAAACTATTCCCACATGTTATGAAGGTTAAAAAAGCCAAAAGACTGTGGTTTACCATGGCTGCCTGCAAGCCGAATTCTGTTGCCTGGCACTGTGTCAGTGATCTCTCACACCAAAACGGCAGGCCCTCAATATAAGAGGAAAAATGCGACCTTGTAACGAAAGCACATGTGCTGTGTAATGTGATCAGCAAAATTTAACGTGAAAGAGTTTACCCATTGTTCTCTAAAATGTGTCTTTTTAACCACCTCTCCCTTCTCCTCCACCAGCTGCAAATGTTTCTCCTTCGCAGAGGCTAGTGAAGATTAGAAGGAGAAAATGGCGGACTCGGGATGATATGTTCTCCGAGCTCCAGATGTCCTCCCACGCTGACAGAGCACAGCAGAATGCGTGGAGGCAGTCAATGTCAGAGTGCAGAAAAGCACAATATGAACGAGAGGAGAGGTGGAGGGCTGAATCGTGGGCTGAAGAGAGCAAGTGGCGGGCTGAAGAGGATAGATGGCATCAGATTGCTGACAGAAGGCAAGAGTCGATGCTCCGGCTGCTGCAGCATCAAACTGATATGCTCCAGCGTATGGTTGAGCTGCAGGAAAGGCAGCAGGAGCAGAGACCGCCGCTACAGCCCCTGTGTAACCAACAGCACTCCTCCCCAAGTTCTATAGCCTCCTCACCCAGACGCCCAAGAACGCGGTGGGGGGGCCTCCGGCCACCCAGCCACTCCACCCCAGATGATTGCCCAAGCATCAGAAGGCTGGCCTTCAATAAGAGTTAAAGTTTTAAAGTTTTAAACTGCAGTGTGTCCTTGTCCTTCACTCCTCCCCCACCCCTCCCAGGCTACCTTGGCAGTTATCCCCTTAGTTGTGTGATGAATTAATAAAGAATGCATGAATGTGAAGTAACAATGACTTTATTGCCTCTGCAAGTGGTGCGCGAAGGGGGGAGGGGAGGGTGGTTAGCTTACAGGGAAGTAGAGTGAACCGGGGGGGGAGGTTCATCAAGGAGAAACAAACAGAAGTTTCACACTGTAGCCTGGCCAGTCACAAAGGTGGTTTTCAAAGCTTCTCTGATGTGCACCGCACCCTGCTGTACTCTTCTAACCGCCCTGGTGTCTGGCTGCGCGTAATCAGTGGCCAGGCAATTTGCCTCAACCTCCCACCCTGCCATAAATGTCTCCCCCTTACTCTCACAGATATTGTGGAGCGCAAAGCAAGGAGCAATAACAATGGGGATATTGGTTTCGTTGAGGTCTATCTGAGTTAGTAAACTGTGCCAGCGTGCATTTAAACATCCAAATGCACATTCTACCACCATTCTGCACTTGCTCAGCCTATAGTTGAACAGGTCCTGACTTCTGTCCAGGCTGCCTGTGTACGGCTTCATGGGCCATGGCATTAAGGGGTAGGCTGGGTCCCCAAGGATAACTATAGGCATTTCAACATCCCCAACGGTTATTTTCTGGTCCAGGAAGAAAGTCCCTTCCTCCAGATTTTGAAACAGACCAGAGTTCCTGAAGACACGAGCATCATGTACCTTTCCCGGCCATCCCACGTTGATGTTAGTGAAACGTCCCTTGTGATCCACCAGGGCTTGCAGCAGCATTGAAAAGTACCCTTTTCGGTTTATATACTCGGTGACTTGGTGCTCCGGTGACAAGATAGGGATATGGGTTCCATCTATCGCCCCACCACAGTTAGGGAATCCCATTGCAGCAAAGTCATCCACTATGACCTGCACGTTTCCCAGAACCATTACCCTTGATATCAGCAGGTCTTTGATTGCGTTGGCTACTTGGATCACAGCAGCCCCCACAGTAGATTTGCGCACTCCAAATTGATTCCCGACTGACCGGTAGCTGTCTGGCGTTGCAAGCTTCCACAGGGCTATCGCCACTCGCTTCTCAATTGTGAAGGCTGCTCTCATCCTGCTATTCTGGCACTTCAGGGCAGGGGAAAGCAAGTCACAAAGTTCCATGAAAGTGCCCTTACGCATGCGAAAGTTTCGCAGCCACTGGGAATCGTCCAACACCTGCAACCCGATGCGGTCCCACCAGTCTGTGCTTGTTTCCTGGGCCCAGAATCGGCGTTCCACGGCATGAACCTGCCCCAGTAACACTGTGATTTGCACATTACTGGGGCCCGTACTTTGTGAGAGGTCTATGTCCATGTCAATTTCTTCATCACTCTCATCGCCACGCTGCAATCGCCTCCTCGCCTGGTTTTCCTTTGGCATGTTCTGGCTCTGCATATACTTCAGGACAATGCACATGGTGTTCATAGTGCTCATAATTGCCGCGGTGATCTGAGCGGGCTCCATGATCCCAGTGCTATGGAGTCTGGGCTGAAAAAAGGTGTAAAACTATTGTCTGATGGAGGGAGGGAGGGGTGAGTGATGACATGGCTTACAGGGAATTAAAATCAACAAAGGTGGCTGTGCATCAGGGAGAAACACAAACAACTGTCACACAGAATGCCCCCCCCACCAAAGATTGAACTCAAAACCCTGGGTTTAGCAGGCCGTTGATTTCATGGAGGGAGGAGGAAGCAAATGAATACAGAACAAATCTGGTCCATCTATCTTTTACATCTTAGGCTGGCAGCAGACGGTGCAGCATGACTGATAGCCATCATCATCTTCTGGGTGCTTGGCAGAAGATACTGCATTACAATTGCTTGCCATCATTGTCAAGACAGTGCAATAGGACTGCTAGCAGGACTGAGTCTCCAGGAGACAAAACATGTCTGCCCAGGCGCCTCTGACTGAACTCACTGAGGAGTACGACGATGATGGATACCAATCGTAATACACCATCTACTGCCAAAAGGCAAGGAGCTACTGCTGTATAGCAATGCAGTCCCACGTCTGCCAGCACCCAGATAGCCGATGATGACTACCAGTCATACTGCACCATCTACTGCCAAAAGGCAATTAGCTGCTGCTGTGTAGCAATGCAGTACCATGTCTGCCGGCAGCCAGATGACATATGGTGACGGTGAGCTGAGCTGAGCTGAGCAGGCTCCATGCTTGCCATGGTATGTCGTCTACACAGGTAACCCAGGAAAAAAGGCGTGAAACAATTGTCTGCCCTTGCTCTCACGGGGGGGGGGGGGGGCTGACGACATGTACCCAGAATCCCCCTCGACACTGTTTTTGCCTCATAAGGCATTGGGATCTCAACCCAGAATTCCAGTGGGCGGTGGAGACTGCGGGAACTGTGGGATAGCTACCCACAGTGCAACGCTCTGGAAGTCGACGCTAGCCTCGGTACTGTGGACGAGGTCCGCCGACTTAATGCACTTAGAGCATTTTATGTGGGGACACACACAGTTGACTGTATAAAAACGATTCCTATAAAACCGGCTTCTATAAATTCGAACTAATTTCATAGTGTAGACAACCCCTTACATAGATATATTTCTTTTCTTTCAAATAATTTAAGCTGCTTTTACCTCATCATGCGCTTCTGGCTCTGCACCTGTCGACCACTCATCACACACCAGAGCAGTAATCTTGTACGGTCCCGACTTCATTAACGACTTAGATATTGGCATAGAAAGTACGCTTATTAAGTTTGCATATGATACCAAACTGGGAGGGATTGCAACTGCTTTGGAAGATAGGGTCATAATTCAAAATGATCTGGACAAATTGGAGAAATGGTCTGAGGTAAACAGGATGAAGTTTAATAAGGACAAATGCAAAGTGCTCCACTTAGGAAGGAACAATCAGTTTCACACATATAGAATGGTAAGAGACTGTCTAGGAAGGAGTACGGCAGAAAGGGATCTAGGGGTTATAATGGACCATAAGCTAAATATGAGTCACAGTGTGTTGCTGTTGCAAAAAAAGCAAACGTGATTCTGGGATGTATTAACAGGTGTGATGTGAGGAAGACACGAGAAGTCATTCTTATGCTCTACTCTGTGCTGGTTAGGCCTCAACTGGAGTATTGTGTCCAGTTCTGGGCACTGCATTTCAAGAAAGAGGTGGAGAAATTGGAGAGGGTCCAGAGAAGAGCAACAAGAATGATTAAAGGTCTAGAGAACATGATTTATGAAGGAAGGCTGAAAGAATTGGGTTTGTTTAGTTTGGAAAAGAGAAGACTGAGAGGGGACATGATAGCAGTTTTCAGGTATCTAAAAGGGTGTCATAAGGAGGAGGGAGAAAACTTGTTCATCTTAGTCTCTAAGGATAGAACAAGAAGCAATGGGCTTAAACTGCAGCAAGGGAGGTTTAGGTTGGACATTAGGAAAAAAGTTCCTAACTGTCAGGGTGGTTAAACACTGGAATAAATTGCCTAGGGAGGTTGTGGAATCTCCATCTCTGGAGATATTTAAGAGTAGGTTAGATAAATGTCTATCAGGGATGGTCTAGACAGTATTGGGTCCTGCCATGAGGGCAGGGGACAGGACTCGATGACCTCTCGAGGTCCCTCTCAGTCCTAGAATCTATGAATCTATGAATCCATTGACTGGGATGAAAATCTGTGATTACGTTCACCTAACAATTTGTCCAATACAGGAAAATACATCTGTGTGCCTCATTTTTCTGTAGCACACTGTCATAAGTATAAAGGGAAGGGTAACAACCTTTATGTATGGAGTAACATAAAATCCTTCCTGGCCAGAGTTACAGAATCACTTTACCTGAAAGGGGTTAAGAAGCTCAAATAACCTGGTTGGCACCTGACCAAAAGGACCAATAAGGAAAGAAGATACTTTCAAATATGGGGGAGGGGGTTGTTTGTGCTCTCTTTGGTTGTTCCCTCTCTGGACAGAGAGAGAGAGACCAAGCAGGTAAACCATCTCCTGAAATGATATATCTAAAATTACAGAAATTGTAAGTAAAGGCAAGGAAATGTGTTAGATTACACTGGCCTACAATTTTTGAGAAGTCGTCTGCTTCAGAGATAAAATGTGCTATTTATTATGTATTTTGATGTGCTGAATTCAAATATGACAATTAAAACAACTGATTGGCTACTGTTTCTAAGATATTTAAGTTTTTTACATTTTATGTCTATGTATATTGTGTAGATAGTAGAGTTTTAATCATAAATTGTAAACCTAGGTTTTTTCAGGTGTTTATGGTTGCTTTACATGATAATATTTCACCTGTCCTGTTTATGTAACACTTTAAAAATCAGCAAAAGGGTTATATACATAAAATTTATTATGAAACAAAAGGCAAAAAACTATTCTGTACATAGTTTAGTCCTATTCAGTGTCTACTCGGCGCTTCTTTAATATTCATTAAATGGAGCATCTCTTGTCACTGTCCAGCAATAGTCTGCAAGCATTGATGGGCTCCATTTGCCCTCATAGCGTTTCTCCATTGTTGCAATGTCCTGGTGAAATCGCTCGCCGTGCTCGTCGCTCCCTGCTCCGCAGTTCGGTGGGAAAAAATCTAGATGAGAGTGCAAAAAATGTATCTTTAGTGACATGTTGCAACTAAGGCTTTTGTATGCCTTGAGGAGGTTTTCCACCAACAACCTGTAGTTGTCTGCCTTGTTTTTCCGAGAAAATTTATTGCCACTAACTGGAAGGCTTTCCATGCCGTCTTTTCCTTGCCACGCAGTGCATGGTCAAAGGCATCATCTGGAAGAAGTTCACGAATCTGAGGACCAACAAAGACACCTTCCTTTATCTTAGCTTCACTTAACCTTGGAAATTTTCCACGGAAGTACTTGAAAGCTGCTTGTGTTTTGTCAATGGCCTTGACAAAGTTCTTCATCAGACCCAGCTTGATGTGTAAGGGTGGTAACAAAATCTTCCTTGATTCAACAAGTGGTGGATGCTGAACACTTTTCCTCCCAGGCTCCAATGACTGTCGGAGTGGCCAATCTTTCTTGATGTAGTGGGAATCTCTTGCACGACTATCCCATTCGCAGAGAAAACAGCAGTACTTTGTGTATCCAGTCTGCAGAACAAGCAAGAGAGCAACAACCTTCAAATCGCCACAAAGCTGCCACTGATGTTGGTCACAGTTTATGCACCTCAAAAGTTGTTTCATGTTGTCATAGGTTTCCTTCATATGGACTGCATGACCAACTGGAATTGATGGCAAAACATTGCCATTATGCAGTAAAACAGCTTTAAGACTCGTCTTCGATGAATCAATGAACAGTCTCCACTCATCTGGATCATGAACGATGTTGAGGGCTGCCATCACACCATCGATGTTGTTGCAGGCTACAAGATCACCTTCCATGAAGAAGAATGGGACAATATCCTTTTGACGGTCACGGAACATGGAAACCCTAACATCACCTGCCAGGAGATTCCACTGCTGTAGTCTGGAGCCCAACAGCTCTGCCTTAGTCTTGGGTAGTTCCAATTCCCTGACAAGGTCATTCAGTTCACCTTGTGTTATGAGGTGTGGTTCAGAGGAGGAGGATGGGAGAAAATGTGGGTCCTGTGACATTGATGGTTCAGGACCAGAAGTTTCATCCTCTTCCTCTTCCTCGTCTGACTCAAGTGAGAATGATTCTGGTGCATCAGGAACCGGCAGTCCTTCTCCATGGGGTACTGGGCGTATAGCTGATGGAATGTTTGGATAATGCACAGTCCACTTTTTCTTCTTTGACACACCTTTCCCAACTGGAGGCACCATGCAGAAGTAACAATTGCTGGTATGATCTGTTGGCTCTCTCCAAATCATTGGCACTGCAAAAGGCATAGATTTCCTTTTCCTGTTCAACCACTGGTGAAGATTTGTTGCACAAGTGTTGCAGCATATGTGTGGGGCCCACCTCTTGTCCTGATCTCCAATTTTGCAGCCAAAATAAAGCTGATAGGCTTTCTTAACCATAGTGGTTATACTGCGCTTTTGTGATGCAAAAGTCACTTCACCACAAACATAGCAGAAGTTATCTGCACTGTTCACACAAGTACGAGGCATCTCTGCTCACTTTGGCTAAACAGAAATGTGTCCCTTTGCAAAATCAAACACTGACAAATAAGAGAGCATGACACTGTATGATTTCTAGAGCTGATATAGGGCAATTTGTTCAGCAGAGTGATGTAAGCTTCGTTATGATTGCATCATCCATGACTTCTAGGAATAACGTGATGCAATTCATATAATGTATGACGCAATACCAGCTTCAGATTGCATCATTCATTGTTTTGCCTAGACAGCAAGTACTGTCCAAACCCAGTCATAGATTTATTCATAGATCCAGTCAAAGAAGTATTTTAGTCATTTCTGGTTTAAATTGAGATCCCTTCCCTTTATAACTCACTTATCCTCCGCCATTCCCAAGTCAAGGGTCATATATACTGACCCAATAGCATATCTTGAAAACTAGAGCCAATCAACAATTTTAAGCATCATTTTCATTCTCAGTGACCCAGAATTAGTAAAGTTTGACTACATTTATTTCAGAATCATTTTGGCTGTACAGCAGTGTTATCTTTTGTTTTAGCTTGTGAATTTTCCCTGTCCTAAGAGGGAGGTTTATTCGTGTTTTTTGTAACTTTGAAGCTGAGCCTAGAGGGGAATCCTCTGTGTTTTAAATCTTTGTATTTACCCTGTAAAGTTACCTTCCAACCTGATTTTGCAGGTGTCATTCTTTTACTTTTTAAAAAAATAAAATTATTCTTTTAAGAACCTGATTGATGTTCAGTGTCCTAACAACCCAGAGGTTTGATCTGTGCTCACTTTGTAGCGAATTGGTTGGTATATTACTCTCAAGGCTCCCCAGGAAAGGGGGTGAATGGGCTTCGGGGAATATTTTGGGGAATCAGGGACTCCCAGTGGCCCTTTTTCCTGGATTTTTGCCTAAATCACTTGGTGGTGGCAGCAATATCATCCAAGGCCAAGGAAAGGATTTGTGCCTTGGGAAGTTTTAACCTAAGCTGGTAGAAATAAGTTTAGGGGGTCTTTCATGTGGGTCCCCATATCTGTACTCCAGAGTTCAAAGAGGGGAGGGAATCCTGACACTCTCATTTTTATCTGGCTGATATTCTCATTCTCTGAGTGTTGGGCCCAGGGGCTTCTACCCCAAATGGATATTTTAATGGCTACCAGTGGAGCAGGTTAGTCATATCAATGAAAGAGGTCCACAGTAGTTAACCTGTATACACAGCAGTTTATTTGAGAAGGAATTACACAAGTGGAAAAAGGTTACATTTAGCACATAACTCCTATGTTAGACATTAAAGAACTATACACTAAGAGCTATACTTTCCTCTTAGTGAGCCTCTCTTTCACAAACATACACAAACTGACCCTGTGCTAGCCTCACACAGTTCCTGCTTGGCAAACACAGAAGGTGGTTACCAAGTCTATGGATGACTTCTTCCCTCCAGGTCTGGTCTCCTCAGCCCTCTGGTCTGTCTCGGATTTTCTCAAGACAAGTTCTTAGTTGCCTGGAAACCTCTCTGGTCACAGTCCTACTTGAGCCCATGGAGCAGAGTTTTGGCTACTCTGTCTAGCAGCGTCTTCAAGCATCAATTAAGGAATCCCCTCTCCCTTTTCTCTCTTGTCTCTTCTCAGACAGTAATTTACTTTGCTTGATTCTTAGAATTTTTTCCCTTCAAAGGAGTCACATGTCTCAAAAGAATGCCCAATGGGCATGTGGTTATTAATTTTAGCTGATTAATATTTTGGAAGGGGCTGTGGGGGGGGGGGAGTGCCGAACAAAGACCACTCCACGTTTACTCACTTGTCAATCATTCACTCTGGCTCTCTGCATGGTGTCCTTGCTGTAGGGTCACTATAACCAGGTTGGCCTGTGCTCCATGCTGGAACTTTATGCATGTGATATTTACGTTTGCATGGGCCCATTTTTACTGACCAATAGATTCAATATCGATCGCACACACAGGCTTTTCCAGTCCTTTATCAAGTCTGCTTCTGCTTAAAGGGGACCCTGCTCCCAGGATCCTCTGTAGTTCTTCAGCCATATTTAAGGCATGTCAAGTTGTGCTCACAGCATTCAGTCAGCATGGCAACACCAATTTGGCATCATCCCAACACCAAGGAATGCGTTTTTTTTTCACAGGTCATTTCTGAGCATACTTTTCCTCTGTGCCAGGCTAACAGGGACATCATGCAGCTCACAGAACTTTTGGGATTCCTCCCAAAAACCATCCCAATTAGCTGTGAGGTTGTAAGAACTGCTTAATGTTGTGACAGATGATGTCAGCATCCCCTCTCTCATAGTAATCAACACATCCTAGAAATAGTTCTTTAGTTCCAGATTTTCTGTGTTTCTCACACAAACTGTCATTTCTTCTGGTTTAAAACCGCATGCTTCGTCAACAATAACAGTAGAAAACCCATACTCCCAAGTTTGAGAATGACTGTGCGTTTCACAATATCAGCAGCCATTTGTAAAAGCTCGTTTTGAGTTGAGTGGCTTGTGAGATTGAAAGAACCACTCAGGGTTTTTTTGTTTGTTTTTTGTTGTTTTTTATTGTTTGTTTGGTGAATGCTTCATCATACTGTGAAAACAAATTGCATAATTCCAGGAAGTTTCTACGTTGGCTGATTCTTCTCTCTCATCCTGCCCCCACAGTGCAATTCCTTGTTAGCCAGGAAAAGCAGTACCTTGGTGATTCTTGCAGCATAGTCTCTGTTTGCAAGTAATGCCATCTTCTGAGAATTTGACAACTGCGCCACTCTATAGCCCACTTCTTTTGACTGTTTGAAAAAATGCCACCTTTCAGAACACTGCTTGTCTATGGCAGATTGTATATGTTTCTGAATCTTTTTTCCTATATTTTTCCAGTCCCTTACTCCATTTTTGGTGAATGCAGGGTCTCTCAAACTACTAGAAAACTGTCTGCAAGAAAGCAGCAAACTGGTACAGGACACTCTTGATTAATGATGAGATATCCTTTCCCCCTTTTGTCACACAGGTTTAAAGTCAGTGGCCCCAGATGATCACCCAGATGTATTTGCCCACTATATCACGAAGCTCTTTGTTTTTGACTCCATAAATGATAGGATTGAGCATGGGGGGAAGGAGGAAATAGAGGTCGGCCAAGATGATGTGAATATGGGGAGCGATGCCCTGACCAAATCGGTGTGTCAGAGCGGTGAAGAGGACGGAAGTATAAGAAATCAGCATCACACAGATGTGGGCTGTGCAGGTGTTGAGGGCTTTCTGGTGGACTTTCTTGGAGGAGATTCTGAGGACGACCCTGATGATCAGACTGTAGGACAGGACAATGAGCATCAGGTCTAACCCGATGACTACAAATCCTAACACCAAGCCATATATCCTGTTAATTGTGATATCCCCACATGATATCTTCGCCACAGCCATGTGCTCACAGTATGTATGGGGAATAATGCGGTTGGCACAGAATGGCAGCCTTCTCAGGAGCAGGGGCCCGGGCAGCATGATGAGAATAGCTCTTGTCAAACCCACTAGCCCTAGCTTCGCTATTCGCGCATTGGTGAGGATGGTGGAGTATCTCAGGGGGTTACATATAGCGACATAGCGATCGAAGGCCATTGTCACGAGGACTGCTGACTGCATAGCAGAAACCGTGTGAAGGAAGAACGACTGGGTGAGGCAGCCACCCACAGTAATATCGTTCAAATTGAACCAAAATATACACAGTGCCTTCGGCACAACAGAGGTAGACATGCCAATGTCTGTAAGCGCCAGCATGCAGAGCAGCAGGTACATCGGCTTGTGCAGGTTTTGCTCTTTGCCTACAACAAACAAAACTATGAAATTTCCCAACAGGCTGATAAAGTAGAACATACAGAAAGGGATGGAAATCCAGATGTGAGCAGCTTCCAGGCCAGGGATGCCTGTAAGAATAAATGTTGAAGGATCAGAGAGGGTGAGGTTGAAAGCTGCCATGAAGTGGTTGATGCGTTGATAGGGCTCAGAAATGCTCTCGGTGCCTGTGAAGGGAGATAAGCACAGTGAGGGGGGTTACACACTTTATAACAAATACTATGGTAACTATTTTATAGTTATTACCAATCTAGAAAGAGAGGTGAGCAGTGAGGTGGCAATATTTGCAGATGGCTCAAGATTATTTAGGTCATAGTCAAATCCAGAAAAGTCTTGAGGGGGAGCTAGCCATGCCAGGTGAATGGGCAGCATGATGGCAGATGAATTTCGTTGTCAATAAGTGGAGGGAAAACCTTGAACTCCTCAAACAGCTTATGGGGTTCTAATTTAACTGTATGAACTCAGGACTGAGATCTGGGCATCATGGTACACAGCTCTGTGCAACCCTGCTCACAGTGCAAGCACGGACCGAAACTAAGCAAATCACTGGGATCCAGGAGGAATGGGATGGGGAATCATACAGACAATACAATGCCATGAGATCAGTCAGTTAATGTTTCCCCCTCAATCTATTTAGTTTAACAAAGATGGTTAAGTTCACTTCATAACAGTCTGTAAGTACGTACACGGAGAACCAATATTTAATAATAGACCTTTTTAGCCTAGTGTATGGAGGAGTAACAGGATCCAGTGGCTGGAAGATGAAAGTAAAGAAATTCTGACTGGAAATAAGGTGTACATTTTTTAAAGGGTGAGAGTAATTAGCCACTGGAACAATTTACCAAGGGTCTTGGCGGATTCTTCACCACTGTGAATTTTTAAATCAAGGTTGGATGTTTCTCTAAAAGATCTGCTCTAGGAAAAATGTTGGAGAAATTCTCTGGCCTGTGTTATACAGACTAGATGATCACATTGGTCCCTTCTGGCTTTGGAATCTACGAACATGTCCCCAGGAGTCACCTGGAGGCATTTTGCCTGCAAACTCTTACCTTAGTTTAGTGAAAGCATTTTTTCTATTCATGACTGTTGAATTTAGCCCTCTGGGGAGAAATTCTCATGTGAGTGCTGCCCTTTTGACATGTTACACTAGGTGAGTATTTCACGAGGCTGAGGAATCCTATGACCCACTGCATGTATGAACATTTTAGGTGAGAAAAATAATGACTTCAGCCCATGATATCTTGTAAAACCCTTGCCACTAATGGCTTACAGATCTCACTAGTAAATGGTCCCAGAGCATCCTGGATTTAACGTCTGTTTCCCAGTGGCCCACTGTTTCAGGCAGCTACCAGTGGTTCCTGCAGGTGTCAGCTGTATTTATCTAGGCCCTCACATGTCCCTGAGTTGCCCAGCTCTCATTATATAATGTGCATACTTCTCAGCTAGTGAGTTGTCCCTGTAGCACCACGCGGTGTGTGTGCGTGTAACAAGACAAATAGCACAAGTGCCTTGGCATATGCCACTTATGTGGGATTTATCACTGGTGAGTCACAGTCACTGATTACCCCCCAGCCAAGGGAGCAGGTGTAATGTGAGGCATTTATGGGCCTATGTCTCATGGCTTCCCTGCCCCTCCCTCCGCTCCTGAGCTTTTTACCTTACAACCCCCCAAGCCCAAACCTGCTGACCTAGAACTACATGGCCCAAAAATGCGAGCCCAGGTATCAATTCTCCTTTTGTGCAGCTACTTTGCGTACCATGAGACCTCAGGAAAGGTTTGATTGTGCTTTACTGCACCCCCTTAATGAGTGTCTCAGTGCAGAGAGAATTCTTCCCTGAGTCTTTATATATCAGCAACTCATAACATGCATGATATTAGCACCTTTCGTCCAGACAATATGCTCTACCTGAAGAATTTGTGAGTCTTAGACCACTTTTTAATAGACAGGTGTCCAATCACAAGATCATCCCCACAATTGGCATTGTCAGTTTCTCACCAAAAGTTGAAAGTCTGATAGAGAATGATGCTTGCTATTAATGGCTAGTAGAGCTGGCTAGCAAATGGTCCCAGAGCATCCTGGGTTTAACATCTGTGTCCCAGTGGCTCACCGTTTAAATCAGCTACCAGTGGTTCCTGCATGTGGCAGCTGTATTTATCTAGGACCTTACATGTCCCAGAGTTGCCTATTCTTATTATATAATGTGCAAACTTCTCAGCTAGTGAGTTGTCCCTGTATAGCAGTCCCTGAAGCACCATGTGGTTTGTATGGGTGTAACAAGAGAAGTCACATTACTGCTTTGGCATATGCCACTTATTGGTGAGATTTATCACCAGCGAGACATAGTCACTGATTACCCCCCAGCCAAGGGAGCAGATGTAATGTGAGGCACCTCACCCCCTGCAGAAGAAGAATTTTGGGGAGCATGTAGATTCTCTGAGGTTGTGGGAGCCAGGATGACTGGTGAGCATGGAGAAGACACAGGGTGCTGTTGGAATCAGAGCAGCCTGGGATGGGGAAGGAGAGTGTGGATGGGGGTCAGAGTATTTTGGGAGATTGAAGCAGCTGAGGAGCAAAGTGTGACAGGTTCTCCCCAGGGTGACACCTGGAACTGGGGTAACACTGAGCCCTCTGACTCACCAGCCTGGGCGCTCTCTCTCAATGTGATGCTGTGACAAGCTGCAGACCCGTGCCTGATCCTACACCTACACCAGCATTCACACAGGCAGGGTGACTCCCAACTGCAGTTACATGAAGGCTCTCTGACCAGCAACTGCATGAAACAACAATAAAGAAGCTACAAGCAAACTAACCACCAGCTCCCTAGCCTAGGACCTCAGAGCTCTACCGTCCTACTCTGGTCCAAACTCCAACCAATATGAATTTGTTACCCGGTTCGCCACTCCCTCAATGTGGGGAGGAGAATGCACACTTGTAGTAACCAAGCTGAGATTTTTTCCCTCAGACACATCACTTAAAGGCACCCTGGGTTTAGATTAAAACATAAAACAACTTTATTAACTACAACAGATAGATTTTAAGTGATTATAAGGGATAGCAAATTGATCAAAGCAGATTACCTAGCAAATAAACAAAAGCGCAAACTAAGTGTAACTATTTAGATTCACTATGAATTAGCAGTTTCTCACCCTGATTGATGCTACAAGCTGTCTGGCAGATTCTCAAGACACAATCTGCATCTGCTTTGGAGCTTGGGTTTCTCAGGTTGCCTTATACAGGCTAGAAATCTCTTTAGCCTGGGTCCAGCATTTCCCCCAGTTCATATTTTTTTCATCAGATGTTTCCAAGAGTCCTCTTGTGTGGGGAATGAAGAACCACTGATGATGTCCCTCCCTGCCTTATATAACTTTAGCATATGGCAGGAACCCTTTGTTTCAAAACTTGGTTCCCAGTCTAGTTTGTGAGAAAAGTACAGACTCCCCAAAATGGAGTCAAGAGGTATGTGGCCTGGTCATATGCCCTTGTAGAGTCATAGCATCCATTACATACAGGCTGTCTGGAGCATTCTCAGGAATCCTCACCAGGTAGGAGATAGGTTTATCCTAAGGCCTATTGTTTTCCTTAATGGCTCATTGCCCTGAATAAGCACTTCCCAACCAGCTATCGAGAATGAAACCATCTTGCCTAGTCGGTGTTACGCAGGTGTAACTATATTTGAAATACAGATACATAGTCAATATTCATAACTTCAGATACAAAAATGATACATGCATACAAATAGGATAATCATATTCAGAAAATCATAACTTTTCCAAAGACATCTTTTGAGAGACATATTGCATAAAAATATCATAATTATGCTACCATGATATCATATCAGTATCACTATGAGGAATATGGGTTACAGTGTCACACAAAGAGAAATGGTTCTTCTGCTGATGAAATGCCTGAATTTACATAACAACAACAGTTGGAAACAAAATTGAGTAAAGGTTGTGACTGCAGTTCTGTGGCTTGCCAGGCCAAAGAGACACTGAGACCTGCCCAAATACACTGGGAGTCAGGAAAGGTCCCAGCGCTGGCCTTGGACCAACAATTAAAAGAGAAATTTAATTTCAGCAGTGCCTGTAAATGTACACCCGGCTCCCTGCCCCCACCACATCCAGTGCTGCCAGGCTGTCTGTTTACACCTCCCTGTCGTTCCCATAACCCACAGCACTGTCTGCTTAGAATATCAGGGTTGGAAGGGACCTCAGGAGGTCATCTAGTCCAAGTGCTTCTCTTGTGTACACTTCCCTCCTTGCCCCCACAACTCCCAGCACTGCCCACCTGTCTGTGTATACCCCCCTGCCTGCCCCACACCCACAACTTCCAGCCCTGCCACACAGTGATACCTCTCACCCAGGACCCAAACCAGGAGCCAGACCCCACAGTCAGAGATCATAGAAATATCTCCTCAGACTAGGTTGAACTCAGTGTCTGCCTGCACCTGGGAAATGGGGAAATCAGCCTGAACAGCCTCTCCGGGGGCAAAGGGAACCCCAGCAGCAGCACAGCCTGTGCAGGGAAGGAGAGAGGGACACACCCAGCAGGAGGGAGAGAGGATGTGGGGACTAAAAGGAGCCAGTGTGAGTAACTCTTCCTCGAAATGACACAAAACTTTAAAAAAAACAGGAGTACTGGTGGCACCTTAGAGACTAACAAATGTATTTGAGCATAAGCTTTCATGGGCTACACCCACTTCTTCGGATGCATAGACTGGAACATATATTGAGGAGATATATATACACATACAGAGAGCATGAAAAGGTGGGAGTTGTCTTACCAACTCTGAGAGGCCAATTAAGTAAGAGGGGAAAAAAACGTTTGAAGTGATAATCAAGATAGCTCAGTACAGACAGTTTGATAAGAAGTGTGAGAGTACTTACATGGGGAGATGGATTCAATGTTTGTAATGGCTCAGCCATTCCCAGTCTCTATTTAAGACTAAGTTGATTGTATCTAATTTGCATATCAATTCAAGCTCAGCAGTTTCTCGCTGGAGTCTCACTTGGGAGACACACCTGTCCTCGCTTACAGACAAGCCCCCAACCTGAAGCAAATACTCACCAGCAACCACACATCACTAAACAACATAAGAACATAAGAACATAAGAAAGGCCGTACTGGGTCAGACCAAAGGTCCATCTAGCCCCATATCTGTCTACCGACAGTGGCCAATGCCAGGTGCCCCAGAGGGAGTGAACCTAACAGGCAATGATCAAGTGATCTCTCTCCTGCCATCCACCTCCATCCTCTGACGAACAGAGGCTAGGGACACCATTCTTATCCATCCTGGCTAATAGCCATTTATGGACTTAGCCACCATGAATTTATCCAGTCCCCTTTTAAACATTGTTATAGTCCTAGCCTTCACAACCTCCTCAGGTAAGGAGTTCCACAAGTTGACTGTGCGCTGCGTGAAGAAGAACTTCCTTTTATTTGTTTTAAACCTGCTGCCTATTAATTTCTTTTGGTGACCCCTAGTTCTTGTATTATGGGAATAAGTAAATAACTTTTCCTTATCCACTTTCTCCACATCACTCATGATTTTATATACCTCTATCATGTCCCCCCCTTAGTCTTCTCTTTTCCAAACTGAAGAGTCCTAGCCTCTTTAATCTTTCCTCATATGGGACCCTCTCTAAACCCTTAATCATTTTAGTTGCTCTTTTCTGAACCTTTTCTAGTGCTAGAATATCTTTTTTGAGGTGAGGAGACCACATCTGTACACAGTATTCGAGATGTGGGCGAACCATGGATTTATATAAGGGCAATAATATATTCTCAGTCTTATTCTCTATCCCCTTTTTAATGATTCCTAACATCCTGTTTGCTTTTTTGACCGCCTCTGCACACTGCGTGGACATTTTCAGAGAACTATCCACGATGACGCCAAGATCTTTTTCCTGACTTGTTGTAGCTAAATTAGCCCCCATCATGTTGTATGTATAGTTGGGGTTATTTTTTCCAACAAAAACACTGACCCAGGAACCTATCCTTGTAACAAACCCCGATGCCAACTCTGTCCACATATCTATTCAAGTGATATCA
Organism: Emys orbicularis; assembly: GCF_028017835.1. Lineage (NCBI taxonomy): Eukaryota > Metazoa > Chordata > Testudines > Emydidae > Emys > Emys orbicularis. Next base: position 368,285,036 of record NC_088683.1, read on the forward strand.
TCATAGGACCTAATCACATCAGCCATGCCATCAGGGGCTCCTTCACCTGCACATCTACCAATGTGATATATGCCATCATGTGCCAGCAATGCCCCTCTGCCATGTACATTGTCCAAACTGGACAGTCTCTACCCAAAAGAATTAATGGACACAAATCTGACATCAGGAATCATAACATTCAAAAACCAGTAGGAGAATACATTAACCTGTCTGGTCATTCAATGACAGACCTGCGGGTGGCAATTTTGCAGCAAAAAAAGCTTCAAAAACATACATCTGTAGTTCCAATTTTACCAGGTAAATCCCTTGGTGTTTCTGATAATACTAAACCGTTCAAGTCACCGTGCTGGTGAATTCCAGCCCAGATGGTTCTTGACTTGAACCCTGGAAACCTTCCTGAGCCCTTAGCACTAATTTTATTGCTAAAACAGGCAACTCACCAAAATCCCGCTCAGCAGAAAAAGGAAATCTCCATACTGTGACAGGAAGGCAGATCCCTGAGAAGCAGTGCATGAATTTCACATGCCTGATGCTCGCTCTGTTGGACAGCAACCTTTATGATTCCCTGTACAGCCCCTGCAGACTATCAGGTTAGCCTGGACTCCCCAACAATTCCCTTGGCCTCTTGAGCAGCAGGAACAGCAGAAAATAGACCCTCGAGAACTTCAGCCTAAGAGTCTCCCAGAGGAGTGAAGAAATAATTCTCTGATACCAGGGGCTCAAATTGTCAGGGCAAACTGAGTCTTGCAGACTTCTTAGAGTGGCCCAGAACTACTGAAACCCCGAAAAGAAAAGGAAGAGCCACAACATAGATGGACTCACTTGTCTATCAGCATTTCTGCACTGCTGCCCATCATCATAGAATCTGAGCATCTCCTCCTCCCCTCCCGGTTGACAAGCCCTGTGCTGAATCCATGAGAACACAACATGCACATGGAAAGGCACTCACAAATCCTTTTGAGTAACAGCCCCTCCCATCTGATAGCCTGTCTTTGATGGAGGGCAGCACTGATTGCCGCTGCTTAGTCATAAACCCCCCATAGTGCAGTATTGTGCCATGGGCAGGAGCAGCTCCCTGAGTCCCTTCAGGGATCAGCATGTGCCCTGAAGCCTGACGATTGCTAGAGTAACTGCACAGGCTGTAATTAGGATAGGGAGGGTGGAGGGAGATGTTCAGAGACACAGATGTGTGTTAGGTGCCCAGTGTCCATCAGCATTCAGTGGGATTCTGGTGCCTACTGCCCTTGTGCCTTTTCCAATCTGTTATAGTCATGGCCTTCACAATATCCTCTGGCAAAGAGTTCTATGGGAGAGGTCCAAAGAGTTTGTTGAGGATAGGTCCATCAATGGCTACTAGTCAGGATGGGCAGGGATGGTGTCCCTAGCCTCTGTTTGCCAGAAGCTGGGAATGGGCAACGGGGGATGGATCACTTGATGATTACCTCTTCTGTTCATTCCCTCTGAAGCACCTGGCATTGGCCACTGTTGGAACACAGCATACTGGGATAGATGGAGATTTGGTCTGAAACAGTTGCGCCATTCTTACGACTGAGAGGGGGTATGATATAGTTCTATAAAACTGTGACTGATGTGGAGAAAGTGAACACAGAACTGTTGTTTACTCCTTCACATAACACAAGAACTAGGGGTCACCCAATGAATTTAACACCCAGCAAGTTTAAAACAAATGAAAGGAAATATCTCTTCACACACTGCACGATCAACCTGTGGAACTCTTTGCCAGGGGATGTGGTGAAGGCCAAGACTGTAACAGGGTTAAAAAAATAATTTGATAAGTTCACTGAGGATAGGTCAATCAATGACTCTTAGCCAAGATGTTCAGGGACACAACCTCATGCTCTGAGTGTCTTAGCCTCTGAGTGCCAGATGCTGGGACTGGATGACAGGAGATGGATCCCTTGATAATTCACTTGTTCTTTCCCTCTGAAGCACCTGGCACTGACCACTGTCAGAAGACAGATAAGAAGGTAAGACTGTCCACACCGGGTCAGGACAATGGTCCATCTAGTCCAGTACCCTGAGTCTCCTTTTTCTTCTCTGGGTGCTGGATCTCATAGTCGATGGGGCCCACATGCCTCACTACCTCAAACGGTCCCTGTCATCAAACCAGTAATTTGAACTGCAAGCTTGGTAGTAAAAATAACACTCAATCTTGCAGTTTGAACACTCACAGCTGGACTCCTGTGTTATAGGCCTTCTCTTGGACCAGTTGTGCATGTAGCAAATTCTTCTAGCAAACACCTGCAACGTCTTCATGTGATTTCTTAATTGAAGAATGTATTTGACTATGTTCATCGCCTGGGGTCTTTGCTCTGCCATGTTTCTCAAAGCAGGTCTGGAAATCCTCGAGGTTGCTTCCCGGACACCCAGTTAAAAGGGAGAAAACTTGATAGCTTGAGGCACCTCCCTGATAGCAAAAAGGAGGCAGGAGAAGAGTTGGTCCTAGTGTCTGGGATCCGAGGCTGCAAACTTCTTTAATGTTGCCATCAAAGTTCTGAGAAATCGATCCACCAACCTAACAGTTTGGGGATGGTAGATCAATGTTCTGAATGTCTTTACCCTCAGTAGATCACACATTCTTGCATTAGTTGTAAAGTGAAGTTAGGTCATTGATCAGTAAGGATTTCTCGGGGTATTACCAAGCTGGAGGAGAATTTCATAAGCTAATTTGCAATGGTAGGTACATTGGTGGAGCGCAAAGGGATGGCTTTGGGGTACACACTGTTTAGTCAAGGATAACAATGATATGTTAATACCTCACAGCACTCTTCTTTAGGAGCCCCACAAAGTCTATGCCTATTGCTTCAAATAGGTTATCAACATGGGGGAGCAGGCTGAGGGGGGCTTTAGGTATTCCCCTAGGACTGCACAGGGTAGTAGAGAGAGAGAGAGAGAGAGAGAGCCTAGAGCACTGGTCCTGCTGCAAGAGCTGAGGCCTGAACAAGAGGTTGTGATCCAAAGTTAGGTCAGGTATTAAAGCAGATGCTCAAAAGTTCACTGTCCAGTACATGAACTTGGCAAAGTTCGCTGGTGTACTAGGTATTATATATTTACGTAAATATATTCCTGCTAGTGCGGATACATCCGAACCTAGTACAAGATAAGATGGCTTGACAAAATAATGAATAGGGCAGTTTTGTCTACGATATGAGGTACAAGAGGAAGTAACAAACAGATTTAATGAAACAGAAAAAGTGATATGTACGTTGTTTATCCCAGTTGTTTATTTCAGTCTATAAATTTTGGGGTACCTCATCTTAATCCTTTGTGTGGCCTAGGGGACAGCAGAGACTCCTGCTGCTGACTGAGCCACTCGGCACTCATGTGTTAGCATACCTGTAAGCATGGAGGGAGGGTGCGATGGTTATGCCTTGAGGACAACACACCTGGCTGAGTGCCTTTGTCACCAAACCATGCCTGTGGTCTTTCTTTATGAGTAACTTTGAGGTCTGCTGAATGAGCAGGCTGCCTTGTCTGCTAATAACGATAACATTGGAGCTCCAAGGACAGGAGCACTGAGCAACCTGAACAGCATTACCAAAGCAACAACATTCCAGCCTTCAGCACATAACAACTGCCCGCTGACACTCTGGGCAGGAAGCACAACTGTCGCTGACTAGCTTCCAGACAGCGGCGTTGTTCTCCCCTGCACTCAAAGTGTGGCCACTGCCTCAGTCACTGGGGTTCCACCACTTCCCCAGTCACCACAGGAAGTTGTTCATAGGCATGGCTAAGGATAAGATTATATCACAGAGATCACAGAATCCGTGACTTTAAGAGACATCCCTGACATTTTAAGCTTGAGCCCTGGGGTGGCAGAACCAGAGCTGTCAGCTGGTGAGGGCCCAAGACCAGTCAGCCCCCACAGGGGACGGGGTCCCCAGAGCTGTCAGCCACAGTGGCGGCAGGTACCGAACTCAGGTTTTAGCTACCGCAAGCAGTGTTCCTACAGCCCCTGGGCTACCACCTCCTGTCGGTTCCCTGGTAGATATTTCTCTTCATGAAAGCAACACCGAAGTGTCTTTTCATGATATACAAATAATCAAGGATGGTGGCCTTTACTCTGTGGTAATCAAGGCTGGTAGAAACTCGCTGGGGCCCAGGGGAGAAACTGAGGAGTAGCCCCACCGCCCAGGATTGAACTCTGAGGCCCGTTGCCTGGGGCTGAAGCCCAAGGCCCCTGGCTTTGCCACTCACCGCCCCCCAAACATTCCTCCATGCCCCCTAGGAGGGTGCACCACACAGATTGAAAACCTCTGTGTTAGTGTGATTTATTTCCACTTTTAGAGATTAAATTACTGTAATACTTGCACTACATTTACCCACAGTGACTATGCAGATATGATATAATTTAGTTTTGTGGTTCTCCCTGTGCGGTGGGGCCCCAGGCAATTGCCCTGCTTGTTACCCTCTAATGCCCGTAAAGTTCCCCTCTGGTGTTATCTGGACCGGTGATCTGCTAGGTCACTCCAATCCTTGACTCTGGGAGCCAGCTTTACCCTGCACTGCTGTGAGAACCCCCACTCCTGGGCTGTTCACACAGCCGCTGGCATGTAAGCCGCTCCTTGGATTGTGCAATTCGATGACACTAGCCAATATCTGCAGTCCCAGACACAACCCTAGGAACCTCCATCTTGCAGTGTCCAGTTATGCCCTCTGAACACTGTAGGCTTATATGAGTTTGTCAATTTAACAAAGAAATTTATATGCACCAGGCTTGTTATCCCCAGGGGAGTATCTGACATGCTTTAAACCAAACTCACTGCTTCAGGTAGAATAAGCAAGCACATTTAGTAACTATAAAGATAGATTTTAAAGTGATTATAAGTCAAAGCACAAGAACTCAGATTTGGATAAATGAAATAAAAGCAAAATCTGATTTTAACACTTTCAATGCCCTTACAAACTTAGATGCTTCACACGACAGGCTGGCTGCAATTCAGCCAGGCTCTCCCCTTTGATCAGCGGTTCAGTCGCTTAGTGGTGATGTCTGTAGATGGAAGCGGAAGAGAGAGGAAGAGCATGGCAAATGTCTCTCCCTTTTATCATGATCTTTCTTCCCTCTTGGCTTTGCCCCCCCCCACCCCTTCAGAGTCAGGTGAGCATTACCTCATCGCAGTCCGAAACTGACCAAATGAAGGGGGGGGGTGACTCACTCAAGAGTCTAAGGGTATGTCTTCACTACCCGCCGGATCGGCGGGTAGTAATCGATCTATCGGGGATCGATTTATCGCGTCTCATTTAGACGATCCCGTGCCGTGAGGACCCAAGGTAAATCGATCTAAGATACATTGACTTCAGCTATGTTATTCTCGTAGCTGAAGTTGCGTATCTTAGATCGATCCCCTCCCCCCAGCGTAGACCAGTCCTAACAGATCCTTTTGTTGCTGCCTAGGCCATCGTCCTTTGTTCCTGTGAGGCTGGGCTGGGTTTTTCCCATACATGCCTTGATGAGGTGTGAACTTCCCCTCTGCACTTAGAGAGTTTTTGCCTAGGCTTATTTTAAGCAATGAGGATACGTTTTCGGCCTCATAACTATATACATGAAATTATAACCTATAACATTACTATAGTATTATTGCAACAACCATTACTATAACATCACAATAACAACAATGCTCACCATGGTTCCTTCTGATCTTGGAATCTACCAACATGTCCCCAGGAGTGAGCTGGAGGCATTTTGCCTGCAAGTTCATGCCTGAGCTTCCTGAAGACATTTTTTTTCTATTCATGACAGTGTTGAATTTAACCCTATGAAGAGAAAGTCTCATGTGACTGTGGTGTCTTAAAAATGTTACGCTAGGTGTGTATTTCTCAGGGCTGAGGGATGCCGTGAGGCACTGCATGGCTGAACATTTTAGGTGAGAAAAATAATGACCTGACCCCATAAAATCTCATACAACCCATGTCTTTAATGGTTAACAGAGCTGGCTACCAAAAGATCCCAGAGCATCCTGGGTTTAACGTCTATGTCACAGTGGCTCATTGTTTCAGGCCTCTACCAGTGACTCCTGCACATGGCACCTGTATTTATCTAGACACTAACATATCCCAGAGTGTCCCAATCTCATTATACAATGTTCATACTTCTCAGCTTGTGAGTTATTTCTGTGTAGCAGCCCCTGAAGCCACACACTGTGTGTATGGGTGCACCCTCAGCAGCAGTACAGGTGCCCTGGCATTGCCACTCTGTGTCTCACTGGTGAGAAATCTCACACACGGTCAATGATCTCCCCATAGCTAAGAAGCAGGAGTGACAGGAGGTAATCTGCTACAGTGTGTCCACATTCCATTACAGTCAGAGACACCCATCTGCCCCAGGAGGCTTCATTACACATCTTTGGTTTGTGCATTAGGCAGGATGTCCATTCCCTATTTCACCAGTTACAGGAATCTGTGCCACTGGAATCTCGATACTCCATAACATGCCCCTTGCCCCAAACACACACACTGTGCATTCCTGGACCTCCCACAATGAGATGTCTAACACCGCATGGTTTCCTCTAAGCCAGAAATATACTTTTCTTTTCACTACCTTTTGGTGTTTCTCCTCCTCTCCAGAACCAAGAGGTGCAGGGGACACAGAAAGCATACTCTTCTCACCTCCGTGTAAAAAATTGTTATCCTGATTGTTTTAAACCTTTAAGCCTGTTAGTTTGAGATTTCGGCAACTCTCCTGTCAGTTCTTCTTTGGTCCAAACGAGCTCACCCATCCTTAGAGGTCACAGGACAACTCCAGTTGAAGTCACAGGAGGCTCATGGCTGGTGATAATCAGGCCATTTATTTAGGTCCCTACATGTGGATTTAGATTGAAATCCTGTTCCTGTTGGGAGTTTTGCCATTGAAATCAGCGGGACAAGATTCACCCTTAGTGTTTAACTTTCAGCTCCGAACTGTGAAAATCATGGCTTCAGGTCCTGCTCCAGAGATCATTATTCTGTTAGGCTGCTGAAAGAATCTGAAGGAAAGCCCCAGGTTATGTGGCGTTCGGAGTCCAAGCATGAAAGTTGGGGATTTCAAAACATGTGGGCCCTGATTTGGCTCTCAGGGAGACCAAAGTTAATCTCTTGTGACCCAGTGAAAGCAGAATGTGAGAGCAAAATCTGACCAGTGTGTGACCCATTCTTGTTGTGAACCCTCTGGTAACTCAGATACACACTGCAGAGGCGTTGGCTGCACTTCTTAACAGGGCAGCAAAGTCGCTGAATTGGAAAACTTGAGCGAATCAGAGGAAAAACCACATTGCCCAAAAAAGGAAGCTACTGAGACAGACAGAAGGACACAGTAAGAGACAAGGAACTGATCTTAAAAACAAATATTTATCTAAACTATTTACAATACAAGTATAGTTCCAATTTTGCCAGCTAAATCCCTTGGTGTTTCTGATAATACTAAACAGTTCAAGTCGCCGTGCTGGTGAATTGCTGCCCAAATGGTTCTGGACTTGTACCCTGGAACCCTTCCTGAGCCCTCAGCACTAACTTTAATGCAGAAACAGGTGACTCTCCGAAATCCCGCTCAGCAGAGAGAGGAAATCTCCTTACTGCAACAGGAAGGGAGAGCCCTAAGAATCAGTGTACGAATCTCACGACACTTGGCGTGCTGTACAGCGACCTTTATGATTCCCCTGAACAGTTCCTGTGGACTCTCAGGTTGGCCAGGATTTGCAGACAGTTATCCTCTAAGACCCTTGGTAAACAGTTCCAATGGCTAATGACTTTCTCTCTTCAATGCGTAGCCAGGCAGTTGGCTGTAGCAATTGTTCACCATTTGGTCAGTTCTGGCACAACTGCAACTACCTGAGGGGGGGTTCCAAAGAGGATGGAGCTCGGCTGTTCTCAGTGGTGGCAGACGACAGAACAAGGAGCAATGGTCTCAAGTTGCAGTGGGGGAGGTTTAGGTTGGATATTAGGAAACACTATTTCACTAGGAGGGTGGTGAAGCACTGGAATGCGTTACCTAGGGTGGTGGTGGAATCTCCTTCCTTAGAGGTTTTTAAGGTCAGGCTTGACAAAGTCTTTAGCTGGGATGATTTAGTTGGGGTTTAGGTTCTGCTTTGACGTCATGTACCACCCTGTGATGTCACCTAAGCCTACCGATCTCCATGTATCAGGTGGTATAATCAAAACATCTCTGTTCATCGTGTCATGACACCTCGGAGGTCAGAAGGTTCTGGTTATTTCTCTGGTGTCAGGATATCTTAGTGATTCATGTGCCAGGGGCTCCTAGTGCTAGGTACAGGAGCCTATGATTCTATCGTAAATGTGTTTATTTTCCAGCCTCAGCTCTTTTCCTGCCAGTGGCTGTACTTTTCCACACACACACAGTCTGACTAAGAGGCTGGCTGAGATATGCTGCACCTGTGAGCCGTGCTTGTTTCTAGCCACAACTCTTGCTCAGACTGAAGGCCTCATACTGGGCCTCTAGTGCAGGGTCTTGTTTCAGGCTCCCTTTCTACTACACAAACCATTCTACACCACAGTACCAGTGCAGAGAACCTGAACACAGTTTCTGACCTCTATGTGGACTGGGGGTACATTGGTTCTCCTCTTTCTTCTTCTGGAGGTCACATGCTGCCAATTTTCTTTCCACTTCTGCGCTGCCCCCTCTGATTCTTCAGCATGCTGTGCCTGCAGAACCAAATGAAGAAAGTCTTCATTTTCTCTGATGCAATGCAGGGTTGATACTTGGGTCACTAGTCCTTTAACCTTCTCTTCCAATATGTAGACCAGCTTGCACTTCATACAGACAAAGTCACTTCTGTCCTCTGGGAGAAAGACAAACATGGCACGTCCTGTGCAGGTCACAACATTTGCTCACTATTCATATTGTCTTCTTCTAAAAGCCTCTTCACATGTTGTATTTACTGGTAACAGAAATCTGAAAGGCAATAAACTCTGTGGGAACTCCCCCCAGGCAAATTCCTTGTGTTTGCCTCTCCTCTGATTGCTGCTTCAGATAGCCTTTGGATAATGGCTGCTTTAACTCAGCAGGGTATGCAGGGTCATGTGACCAGACCACATGACATGGAACTCCATTATGGGTACCTGTATTTTTCCACAAACTAGATGGGGAATTTTTTTTGGAACAAAGGATTGCCTCCATATGTTAAAGCTATATAAGGTGGGGTGTGACATCATCTAGTGGCCTCACTCCTCACACAAGAGAACTCCTGGAAACACCTGAGAAAGACAGATAACGAGGAGTCCGGTGGCACTTAAAGACTAACAGATGTATTTGGGCATAAACTTTCATGGATAAAAAAAAACATCTTCAGATGCACGTTGAATCTGAAGAAGTGGATTTTTTACCCACAAAAGCTTATGCCCAAATACATCTGAAGAAGTGGAGTTTTTTACTCACAAAAGTTTATGCCCACATAAATCTGAAGAAGTGGAGTTTTTTACTCACAAAAGTTTATGCCCAAATAAATCTGTTAGTCTTTAAGGTGCCACCAGACTCCTCGTTTTTGTGGATACAGACTAACATGGCTACCCCTCTGATACTCGTCACCCAAGAAAAAAAGACTGAACTGGGGGAAGTGCTGGTCCCAGGCTGAAACCATTTCTAGCCTGTGTATGGAAACCCGGTGGACTGCTTGTATCACCAGACAGGATGAAAAACTATTAATTCATATCCAGTCTATCTGGTATTTTAGGCTTAGTTTGCAGGGTTTTTTATTTGCTAGGTAATCTGCTTTGACCTGTTTATGATCACTTTTAATCGCTTAAAATCCATCTTTTTGTAGTTACACTTACATTTTTGTTTATCGAAATCAGTGTTCCTTTGAGTGTCTGGAGAAAATCTCAGCTTGATTAACACAGACTTGTCATATATCCTTCCAACATCAAGGGGGGGGGCAAACTCTATTAATGAGCTCACATTGTACAAATCCCTGTGCAGGGCAAGACAGTATAAATGTGGGTTTATACTCCAGTGGGGGTTGTGAGCTTCAGGAGTTGGGAAATTGGCTGATGTCCACTGTTTGCTCCTGGGTGGCTTAGGTAAGCCCTAGGGTAGCTCAGTTTGGGTGTGTTGTCGCCCTCTGCTGTCATGTTGGGTGATAACAGGGCCTGGAGAGGCTTAATCACCAGCAAATCAGTGTGAACAAGGGCCAGCCCAGTTGGGTGATTAGAGGGGTACAGCAGTTTGCAAAGCTCCCAGACTGCTCCCCGGAGGTCACATCCCCTAACACTCATACCCTCTGGAATGCAAATTAGGCCCCTGGGTATCTGTGATGCAACCATGGGAGAGGGACTCTAGCCCAAAGAAAAGTTCCAGACATAGCAGATGTTTGATTCCTTTACTACTTAATTCTCGCCCCAGCAGGCACACAAACCTAAAATAAAATAAAAATGTCCCCTGGGAAACAGATTTTGGAATCTCAGTGAATTCCAGGTGATTCTGGACTTCGGAGCAGTGAAAGAATCACAGAGTGAGTGGAGAAGCCCCATTGTACTAGTTCTGACAGAGGTTAGCACAACCCATTTTGCATGGATTTCTGAAAGATCAACACAGTATTGAAATACTTACCTGCTGCAAAGAGTAGATGAACACTGGGAGCTGCCAGATATATACTGAATTTTAGATCTCACAAAGGGAGACTGGCAAATACCTTTGATGACAGAATCCTGGGAGAAGAAAGCCTTTTCCAGGCCCTTCACCTTGTATCAATTCAGGATCATGTCATCTCACAGTGTGGCAGTGACTTTTCAGAGGCTACACACAGAAAACAAAGCCATCGTCAGTTGCTAGGCTGAACAGCCCGAGAGATTCAGTTTGCCTTGCAAATCTGAGCTCCTGGTACCTGCAGATCATTTCTTCACTCCCTGGGGAGGCTCTCAGGATGAATTTTTCCATAGTCTATTTTCCACTCTTCACAGAGCTCAGGGAATTCTCCGGGAGTCCTGGCCAACCAGAGAGTCCCCAGGAACTGTACAGGAGACATAAAGGATGCTGTCCAGTATGCCGAGCGGGAGATGTGAAATTCCTACACCGATTCTCAGGGCTCTGCCTTCCTTTCACTGTAAGGAGATTTCGTCTCTGCTGAGCAGGATTTTGGTGAGTTGCTTGTTTCTGCATTAAAGTTAGTGCTAAGGGCTCAGTCAGAGACAAGGAACTGATCTTAAAAACAAGAATTTGTCTAAACTATTTCTAGTACATTTGTAGTTCCAATTTACCAGGTAAATTCCTTGTCTTTCTGACAACACTGAAAAGTTCAAGGTGCCGTGCTGGTGAATTTCTGCCTGATGGTTCTTGACTTGAACATTGGAACCCTTCCTGTGTCCTTCTATCTGTCTCATTAGCTGCCTTTTGGGGGGCTGTCTGGTTTTTCCTCTAGTTCTCTCAAGTTTTAAAATTCAGCGACTCCATTGCCCTGTTGGGAAGTGCAGCCATAGCCTCTGCAGTGGGTATATGTGTTACCAGAGGGTTCACAACAAGAATGGGTCACACACTGACAAGATTCTGCTCCCACATTCTGCTTTCAGTGGGTCACTCCCGTTTGACACTGGCCTCCCTGAGAGCAAAATCAGGGCCCACATATTTGAAATCCCCATCTTCCATCAGGGCCGGCTCCAGGCACCAGCGCAGGAAGCAGGTACTTGGGGCGGCCAATGGAAAGGGGTGGCATGTTCGCGGCTTTATCATTTTTTGTTTTTTTGGAGCCGGCCCTGTCTTTCATACCCGATCTCAGAAGACCACATAAATGGGGATTTCCTTCAGGCTCTTTGAGCACCCTGACCCTAACTCTAACCCCCACAGAATAGCACTCTCTGGAGCAGGACCACACTGGCCAGATTATGCTCTCACATTCTGCCTTCAGTGGGTCACTCCAGATTGACACGGGTGTCCCTGAGAGCAAAATCAGGGCCCACATGTTTGAAATCCCCATCTTTCATAACCCATCTCAGAACACCACATAAACTGGGGGTTTTCTTCAGACTCTTTGAGAACCGTGACCCTAACCCTAACAGAATAGCACTCTCTGGAGCAGGACCTGAAGCTGTGATTTTCACATCTCAGAGCCAAAAGTTAAACAGTACAGGTGAATCTGGTTCCACTGATTTCAATGGCAAAACTCCCAACAGGGGCAGGAATTCACTCCAAATACACATGTAGTGTGAAAGCAGAGATTATTCTCCGACAGTAGGGACTTAAATAAATGGCCTGATTTACACTGGCCATGAGCCTCCAGTGGCTTCAACTGGAGTCGCCCCGTGGCCTCTAAGAACGGGTGAGCTTGTTTGTCCTAAAGAAAAACTGAGGGGAGAATTACTGAAATCTCAAACTCACAAGTTGAAAGGTTCAGAACAAGGAAGATAGTAAATTTTTCATAGAGGGGGAGGGGTCTACTTTCTCTGTGCCCCTGCATCTCTGGTTCTGGAGAGGACGAGAAGCACCAAAAACAGTAAAAAGAAAAGCATGTTTCTGGCATGGAGGAAACCAGCCAGGGTTGTAAATCTCAGCAGAGGAGGTCCAGGAATGCACAGTTTTTGTGTGTATGTGTGTGTGTGTGTGTGGGGGGGTGGTGGTAGCCATAGCAACTCTGATGCAATATATAGTGATAATAGAGTGCATGGTCCTGCCTCCAGTGTCAATCCTTCCCGCTCTCTCATATTCTACCCCAACACCCTGCACAAGTTGAGCAGCTCCACGGGTTCCCTTCGCCCACGGAGAGGCTGTTCATTCTGATCTCCCCCATTTCACCGGTGCAGGCAGACACTGAGTTTAACCTTGTCTTAGAAGGTATTTCTGTGCCTGTCGCTGTGGGGTCTGGCACCTAGTTTTTGTCCTGGGTGAGGCGTATCACTGTGTGGCAGGGCTGGAAGTTGTGGGTGTGGAGGACCCACATGGATAGGTGGACAATGCTCAGGGATGTGGGGGTAGGCAGGGGACAGGTACACAGACAAGCGGGCAGTAATGAGGGTTGTTGGGGCATGCAGGTGGTACATGGAAAAGCAGGCAAGGCTGGGGCTTGTGGGGAAGAAAGGGTGGTTCATGGACAGGCGGGTAGCGCTGTTGGTTGTGGGGGCAAACAGCGCAGTGTACACAGAGAAGCAGCAGCTCTGGGGGTTGTTGAGCAGCCAAGGGGTATACACAGGCAGGCAGTGCTGGGGGTTGTGGGGGCAGGCTGGGGGTGTAAATCGACAGGTGGGCAGTTCTGGACTTTGCAGAAGTAGGCATGGGTTGTATATGGCCTGGCAGGCAGCGCTGGGTGTGGTTTTGGCAAGCAGGGGGTACACGGACAGGCAGGCAAGTGCTGGAGCATGTGGGAAGGCAGGGGTATGTACACGAATAGGTGGGGAGCACTGGGGGTTGTGGGGCAGGCAGAGGGTGTACACAGACAGGTGGGCAGCACTGCTGAAATTCATATTTTCATTTTGATTGTTGGTCCAAGTCCAGTGCTGGGACCTTTCCTGGCCCCGAGTACGTGTGAGTACAGAACTGCAGCCTGGGTGTCACCACCTTTACTCAGTTTGGTTTCCAATCGTTGTTATTGAATGTTATTTACGTAACTTCAGGTATTTCACCAGTAGAAAGAATCACTGATCTTTGCTCCTCAGATGGTTAAACCTCCCATCATATTCTGACCCACTGTCTGTTCCCTCCTTCCCCATCCTAGGCTGGCCCGATTCCAGCAGCACTCTGGTCAGTGTGGTTAGATGTTTGGCTGTGTGTGTGTATTCTCCCTGTGTGCTGTCCCAGCTCTGCACTCACAATGGGCACAGTAACCTCGAGTGACCTACCCAATGACCAAGACAGGTTTGTTGTCGATGAAGCTCGGTACTAGTATCCTGCAGACTCTAACGGACGACTAACACATGTATGCCCGTAACAATCGACCAGCTCAGTGAACAGCGGGACTTTTCGTTTTTCCCTTGGCTAGACAAAGACCCTCCCTCTGAGATACATCTTTATATTCTGACACAAACAGGTTACGTACTGGTCCTCTGACACAATTAGTTACTGTCCCCTGATGGGCTTGTTATGACCCATCTTCTTGTACATGCTGGTTCAATTAAAACATCTGTATTACGTATTAACATTCTGAGCTTATCTTTTCAGAGGGGTGAGTGTGTGTTCCTGTTTTCCTTGGGGAATGTTTTTGTAGCATCCTTGATATTTGGATGTTCTGGTACCACTTGATATCGGGATGTGTTTGCATGAACACTCTACTCTGTGACTAGCACTTCTTAGGAATGTGTATTTCTGCAATATCAGCCCAGTTCTTGTCAGATTCTCTGAGCAGGTCCCACCTCTTCCTCACAGTTTTTCTTTCCTTTATATAAGTAAAGCTTTGTCTACTTTAGCTCAGGCCTCAAGCATCATACCAGGCCTCTGATACAAGGTCTTATGTCTCAGGCACTTTTCCTACTACATTCCCCCACTTTTTGTCTTTTTATGGGGAGAGTGTTTACCCATCATCTTGGAAAAGCATAATGCATGGACTGAAGATGACCCAGTGGGATAAACAGTGCTATGTGGCCACCTTACTTTCCCATCCATGCATTTATGCCCCATCTGTCCCATAGACTGCACATTCCCTCATACGACCGATGGACAGATTTTATTTTCCAATTGTTTGTAGTCGCTTATAGTAGACCTGGGAATGTTAGGCCCAGGACCATGACTTTGAAATGTAGGTTTATGATTGAGTTTAGGGGGCAATTTTAGATAATTAATATGTATGGATAATATAGATATGGCGTCTATCTTGGTATGTTTCATATGGGTATGTATACATAGAAAGTATGTGTATATACGACAGCACTTTATATCCAGGCATAACAATCCTTTTCCAGTCTCGGTGGTGAGGTTTGGCCCTTGTGGCAAATTCCTATTAGGGCAGTTACAGTTACCACCTGTGTTATTATTGGCGGTAGGTTGAGTGCTCTGAAATACTGGGATTGGCATTATTGCCGTGTGTCTCACAGTGCTGTGTTTAGGAGACGTAAAACAGAAATTTGCAGTAATGACATTACAAATGAGACCTTTACATACAAATGTCGTTATTTATAAATGTAATGAGTTACTGCACAGTACTGTACATTCATGTTAGAGGTTACCCATACTGCTGGTTGTCACTCTTTGGTAAATTTTACTGGGCAGGAATCAGGAACGGCTTCTCTGATCCATTGGTTGTATTGCTCTGTGATGCACCTGTAGCTTTGCTGTGTCAGGATTTAATATTGATCGCCAGGCACTGAACAAGATTGTTTTGAATAGCATGTGCCTTACTTAGTATCAATCACATTTTGGGGTCAGTAACAATACATCTATCAGGGAATTTATTCACCCAATTTATAGTTACTGTGTAATTAATTTTTTTTTAACCAATTTCCAAACTTTTATGTTCTTTATTGCCATTTCTTTCTTGATTGTTACCTGGGTGTTGGCAAGGTGAGGCAAGGAGGGGGCGAGCAGGGGCAAGGGGGGTGAGAGGGTTCAGAGATGCACAGCAGCCCACCACAGTCCCACACTGCATGCTGGGGGTCTAGTCACAGAGTGTTGTGATTCTTTTAGGGATTGGCTTCTACTAGCCTTGTTTTGAAATGGGATTAGCTTTGATTTTTGGCTTATTGTGAAAGTTGGGGTACTTATATACAGCGTGAAAGTTGGCAATGCTTAACACATATTGTTTCCTTTGACTCAGGTTACCAACCAATCCAGAGTGACCAATCAATCAGTGACCTGTCCTCTTCATTATTTACGATCACCCAATTTTTGTGTCATCTGCAAATTTTACCAATAGTCAGGCATGAGAAGGGTAAGCAGCTGAGTTGCTGACATGTGTCACTGCTTACACTTGTCAGTTAACAACTGACTTATTGTGATGGGATCCCCGGGGTGTAGCCTGGGACTGTGGGACCGATGTGCCCCCTTAAGTCTCCAGCCTGGGCTGTCTCTCACAATGCTTTGCTAGTGAAGAGCAGGAAACCCCTCCAGGTGCTGTTATTACGCAGCACAACCAAATGTGGAGCTCCACACCTAGTTAGATTGCATGAATGCTCCCAGAGCCACTTATGAATTACACAGAGAAAGGCACCAGCCAAATCCCCCCAGCTCCCAGCCTTGTACGTCAGGAATATACCGTCTTGCTCTGCTCAAGACGAGCAGTGCAAGTTTATTAATTGTTTCACCACATCATCAATGGAAAGCGTATATACACCAGCCCTTGCAAACTTGAACAGATTTACCAAACACTTCAGGAAAACTCACTGGTAAAGATAAACAGTAAAACAAGTTTATTGACTACAAAAGATAGACTTTAAATGATTATAAGCAATAGGAAAAAAGTCAGTTAGTTACCAAAAAAAGGAAAGAAAATATAAGCACACAGTCTAAACTCTCAACCCTATGAAACTGGACAACATCTAGATTAAGCAGTTTTTCCCACCTAACTGCATATTGCAGTTCATAGTATAGTGTTTTCACCCTTGAAACATCACCAAGAATCCTCTGTTGGAGTCTTCAAACTTCTGAGCATCCTTGCTGCTTGCAGCATAGATGGGGGAGAAGAGAAAAGGCCAAGTATGGGACCCCTGTATTCTGTTTTACACCCTTAGTTCATGTGCTTGGAGAACACAAGTCCAGCATATCAGGTGGGGATTGCATAAGCCAAGGTTGAGAAATTCTCCTGGTGTGGCCTTGTTCAGGTGAGTCATTGCAGTGTAACTCCCTTGCTGGACAATAGTGGTTGATGGTTGTTTGACACCCGCCCAGGCTTTGGAAACGTTTCCTTGCTGTTGTCTCTGGGGAGCTGCTGATTCCCAATTTACAGCATGATTTAGTGACAATCATACAACGTGATCTCATAAATTCAGTTGCATTAATGATATACATATTTAGCTAGAACAATGACTTTCAGCAGATCAGAACCTTTCCCCTGATATCTCACATGGCATGTTTTATATGCAATATCACAATTATATATAAATGAGGAATATGGGGGTTACAGAGTGCTCCCCTGAAGTATAGAGTGTCACACTGATGTCTCAGAGAAAGATGGGTGCCTGCATGAAAGTGTCTCACCAAAAGAAAAAAAGGAAGTAACAGAAGTGCAGGCCTGTCAGGGCAGTTCCCAAGTCGTTGCGGAGCCCTGGACAACCCCCCCTGCACTCCACCCCAGGCCCCAACCCCACTGCACCCCTTTCCCCAAACCCCCGCCTCTTCCCATCCTTGCTCCACCCCATTCCACCCCTGCCCCTAAGCCCCCACCTCTCCTCCCCTGAGCAATGCCACGAGCCGGTGGGCCAGAGCAGGTCTGGGCCAGTAGAGCTGCTGCCATCCCCCGGCCCTGCAATGCCCTGGCCCCTACCCGTCCCCTAAAGTGGGGGTGGAGCAGAGAAGCTGGGGTTGGCAAGGCCAGGCTGGTAGCACTGCTACCCAGTCCCATGCGGCCTTGATCCCAAAGAACCCCCCTGAAGTGGGGGAGGTTGGAGGAGGAGGGCCACCCAAAGTGTGAGGCCTGGGGTGACCACCCTGATCTATCCTATGGGTGGGATGGCTCTGAGGCCTGTAGCCTTAAATACCAAGACCCTTGTGGCCATTATGCCTATTTTGTTGAGCAGAAAGTCAAAGGCCAGCAGGATAATATCTGTTTCCATGGGGAAAAGTTGGCTCTTTTCCAACAGAGGAATTGCATTGTGGATCAGACTTATGGTCCATCTAGTCCAGTGTCCTCCCTCTGACAGTGACAGCCCTAGATGCTGCAGAAGAAGGTGTAAGAAACCGAGCAGCAGGTGGATGCGAGGATGACCTAACCAGCCTGAGGGGGTCACCTAATTCCTAACAGCTAGAGATTGGATTCTGCCCTGAAACACATGACCCATATAGGCTTTCCAAAGTATTTATTTAGCTGAAATGATTGTAACTGGATAGTCTCATCATAAATGCAACCTTGTGTGGAAATGAGTTTCTCAGACTAATTCCACATTTTACATGTTTTGAATTTGCCATATTTCAGTTTAATTGAATGTCATCTTGATACTGTGTTATGAGACAGGGGAAACACATTCTCCATGTACTCTCTACCAGTCAGTAATTTATAGAATTTTCTCATGTCCCCTCTTATTCATCTCCTTTGTAAAATAACAATCCCAGTCTTTTCAACCTCTCTCCCTATGAGAGTTTCCCCGAGCCCTTGATCATTCTCGTTGCCCTTCCCTGAACCCCTCTAGTTTTGCAATATCTTGTGTGAGAAGGGTGCCCAGTACTACACAGAGGAGTCCACAGGAGGGTGAAACATTCACTGACTGATCTCATAGCATTGTATTTTCTGTAGGATTCCTCATTCCACTCTTCCTGGATCCCAATGTTTTTCTCAGTTTCTGTCTGGGTTTGCAGTGTAAGTAGGATTTCACAGAGCTGTGCACCATGACACCCAGTTCTCTGTCCTGAGCTCATGCAGTTAAATTAGAACCTTGTTAGGCATTTGATGAGTTCAAGCTTTTTCCCTCCAATTGGAATACATATTGCAGTTATTGACATCGAATTTCATCTGCCATCATATTACCCATTCACCTGGCTTGGTTAGTGCCGTCTGAGGCTTTCTCTGGACTTGACAATGATCTAAATATTCTGGTGCCATCTGTAAATGTTGGCAACGCACTGCTCACCCCCTTTTTAGATTGTTAATAACTATAAAATAGTTACCATAGTATTTCTTATAAAGCATGTAACCCCCCTCACTCTGCTTTTCTCCCTTCACAGGCACCTTGACTTTTTCTGAGCCCGATCAATGCATCAACCACCTCATGGCAAGTTTCAACCTCACCCCCTCTGACTCTTCAATATTCATGCTAGCGGGCATCCCTGGCCTGGAAGCTGCCCACATCTGGATGTCCATCCCTTTCTTTACGTTCTACATTATCAGCCTGTTGGGAAATTTCACAGTTCTCTTTGTTGTAGGCAAAGAGCAGACCCTGCACAAGCCGATGTACCTGCTACTCTGCATGCTGGCTCTCACAGACATTGGCATGTCTACCTCTGTAGTGCCTAAGGCACTGCTTATATTTTGGTTCAATTTGAAAGGAACTACTATGGATGGCTGTCTCACTCAGATGTTCTTCCTTCACGCGATTGCTGTTATGCACTCAGCCATTCTTGTGACAATGGCCTTTGATCGCTACATTGCCATATGTGATCCTCTGAGATACTCCACCATCCTCACCAACGCACGAATAGCTAAGCTAGGGCTTGTGGGTTTGATAAGAGGTGTTCTCTTCATTCTGCCTGAGCCCCTGTTCTTGAGCAGGCAGCCATTCTGTGCCAACCACATTATCCCCCACACGTACTGCACGCACATGACTGTGGCAATGATGTCATGTGGGGACATCACAGTCAACAGGACGTACAGCTCAGTGACAGCATTTGTAGTCATCGGGTTAGACCTGACGCTCATTGCCCTGTCCTATGGTCTGATCCTTAGGGCCATCCTCAGAATCTCCTCCAAAAAAGCCCACCTGAAAGCCCTCAAAACCTGCACAGCCCACATCTGTGTGCTGCTGATGTCTTATACTCCCTCCCTCTTCTCCATTCTGACACAGCGGTTTGGTCAGGGCATTGCTCCCCACGTTCACATCATCTTGGCCAACCTGTATTTAATCATCCCCCCCATGCTCAACCCTATAATTTACGGGGTCAAAACCAAAGAGCTTCGTGACAAAGTGGGCAAATACACCTGCAGAATGTGATCACTGGGTGCCACTGACTTTAAGCCTCCATGACAAGAGGAGGAAGGATATCTCCTCATCAGTCAAGGATAATCTCTTCTAGTTTGGCTGAGATCAACATTTTGTGAGTTCACAGTCTGAGAACTTCCTCACACCTATCTTTTAACTCCATGGCCAAGCACTGTTTTGTCCATTGCCTCTCTCTGACCATCACCTTAATACTTTCAGCATCACCCATCAGCCCCCACCCCACACACCCTGTTACTCGGCCTTTCCATGACTTCAAGACCACTAAAAGATACTGAAACTGTCTAACACAAGGTGGATTTCCATGAGTCCCTGTGTGAACAGGGTTCTGGATCAGTTCTGACAAACAGAAGCTATGTTTTCAGATAACCAAAGTCAAAGAAAGAAACTACAAGGCTGAACTTCTTTATCATACATGCACAAAATGTACCTAATTTTTCTATATTGAATCCTTCAGGAAGCCTGGATGATAAACCAAATGTTTCATCTGGAAAGTGCTAATACAAGAATCTGCTGCAGGAATTGAGGACATTCTACTGGAGTTTGTTGTTGAGAGTTTTGAAACTGTGTTTTTGACTGTTGTATTAAACTACGATATCGCCTTTGAGTCAAATAACTTAGAATCATAGAATCATAGAAGATTAGGGTTGGAAGAGACCTCAGAAGGCCATCTACTGCAACCCCCTGCTCAAAGCAAGACCAACCCCAACTAAATCATTCCCAAATCATACCCAATTAAGTCAAAATGTACCCCCTTGCACAGATGATTTTGGAGTTGCTTTTCAGATGGAATTTTTACAATACACACTAGCCATTTCTGTGGTCAAAGACATAAAAAATAGGTGTTGAGATTTCATGTTGGAGTTTGTGAAACAGGACAAGCAAATTTAGCAGTTTTGGGTTGAAGATCTCGAATACATGGATGCCACTGAGGAGAAAATCTTTAGTGAACTTGGCTTGTTTGCTCTTTCATTACTGTGACTACCTTTTAGCAATGCTCAAGCAGAAAGATTGTTTTCTCAGATGAACTGGATAAAAAACAAAAGTGCACAACAAGATGCAAGAGGAACTTTAAAAAACCATTCTTAATGTTAGGGTGTATATGCAATGATACAAAATCTGCTGTGAAGAGTTTACATCAATGAAAGAAATGATTGCACGTGTCACTACTAATGTATAACCACCAGCAGAAATATTTTACTTCTGACGAAGACCGCAGAGATGAAATGTTACCTTTCAGAGGCTAACAGAAACAAACTAATTCAACTCAAAATGTGGACATTGGCTACCATGATTCAATGCATTAGAAATAAATAATATAGTACTCTTATTGTTGTTTTTGCACTACATACGTTTTGAGCTACATCTGCCTTATTTTTAACAATGTCATTCACCATTTTTTGTTTCAAACATCAAACCCTCGATCGGGATACAAGTCCCAGTACTAGGATTTTGCATGTTAATTTGATTTTCATCTCACTTTGTTGCTAATGTGAGTGAACTCCTGCTGGGGCTTGTAGCTTTTTTTTTTTTTAAATCAGATCTGTACTATCTATTTAAGAAAAAAATCCCTTTGCTACTTGATGCATAGACCAATGTGTTAATAATAATAAAAAAAATTTGTTTCAACGAATAGATCGGGCTTCTTTAGCATTAGTTTTTAAGTGACTTTGGGCCATTAATGCAGTAGAAATCTGGCAACCACAAGCCCAGAGATGTGCCAGAGGCAGAACATCAGAACTGAGGCAGAGGTGGGGGGCTGAAGCAGACCAGAGCCAGGAGCTGGGGTAGTACAGAGCAGCTACACCTATGGGGAATCAGGGCTGAGCTACAGCAGGCAGCTGCGGGGCCAGAGCCAGGATAGTGGGTGCCGGCCAGGGCACAAGTAACGGAGCAGCCAAGCATGATGAGTGGCTGGGGAAAGCAAGGTGCGGCCATGGGCAGAGGACGCAGCACAGGAAGACGTTGCTAGACCGGTGGGCTTTGAAGACTGGACAATACTCCAATTGAGGCCTGATCCACGCAGAGTTGAGCGGAAAAATTACTTTTCGTGTCTTGCTTTCAACACTCCTGCTAATACATCCCAGAATGATGATTGCTTTTTTTTTGCAACAGTGTTACCCTGTTGACTCATATTTAGTTTGTGGTCCACTATGACCCCCAGATCCCTTCCTAGGCAGTCATTTCCCATTCTGTATGTGTGCATCTGATTGTTCCTTCAAAAGCGGAGCAGTTTGCATGTGTCCTTATTAAATTTCATCCTGTTTACTTCAAACCATTTCTCTAATTTGTCCAGATCATTTTGAATTTTCATCCTATCCTTCAAAGCACTTGCAACTCCTCCCAGCTTGGTATCATCCACAAACTTTGTAAGTGGACTCTCTATGCCATTATCTAAATAATCTTTGAAGATATTGAACAGAGCCAGACCTACAACTGATCCCTGCGGGACCCCACTTGTTATGACCTTCCAGCATGACTGCGAGCCACTGATAACTATTCTCTGGCAATGATTTTCCAACCAGTTATGCACCCCAGCTTATAGTAGCTCCATCTCGGTTGCATTTTAGGGTGACCAGGGGTCTGGTTTTCGACTGGAATACCCGGTCGAAAAGGGACCCTGGCGGCTCTGGTCAACACTGCCAACTGGATTATTAAAGGTCCAGTCAGCGGTGCTGCAGAACCAAGGTAAGCTACTTCCTACCTCTTCCAGCACCACCCTGCTCTACACCGTGGTAGCACCCAGCAGGTCTGGCTTCTACCGATGGGGGACACGGAGCTCCACGTGCTGCCCCATCCCTGAGCATTGGCTCTGCACTCCAATTGGCCAGGAATCAGCCAATGGGAGCTGGGGGGTGGTGCGTGCAGGTGAGAGAAGCAGGCCAAGGCTCCTCCCTCCCCCAGGAGCCAGACATGTTGGCTGCTTGCAGCGCAGGGTGCAGTACGGAGCCAGGACAAGCCCATGCCCCAGCCCCAATCCAGAGCCCTCCCAAACCTGGAGCCCCCTCCTACACCCCAAACTCCTCATCCCTGGCACCACCCCAGAACCTGTACCCTCAGCCCAGAGCCCTCACCTCCTCCCACACCCCAACCTAGTGACAGAGGATGTGGAAAAAGCTAATGTATTCAATGCTTTTTTTGCCTCTGTCTTCACGAACAAGATCAGCTCCCAGACTACTGCACAGTATGGGGAGGAGTTGACCATCCCTCTGTGGAGAAAGAAGTGGTTCGTGACTATTTAGAAAAGCTGGACGAGCACAAGTCCACAGGGCCGGATGCACTGCATCCGAGGGTACTAAAGGAGTTGGAAGATGTGATTGCAGAGCCTTTGGCCATTATCTTTGAAAACTCATGGCAATCAGGGGAGGTCCCTGATGACTGGAAGAAGGATAATGTAGTGCCCATCTTTAAAAAGGGGAAGGAGGAGAATCTGGGGAACTACAGGTCAGTCAGCCTCACCTCAGTCCCTGGAAAAATCATGGAGTAGGTATTCAAGGAATCAAATTTGAAGCACTTAGAGGAGAGGAAAGTGATCAGGAACAGTCAGCATGGATACACCAAGGGCAAGTCATGCCTGACTAACCTAATTACCTTCTATGAGGAGATAACTGGCTCTGTGGATGAGGGAAAAGCAGTGGGCGTGCTATTCCTTGACTTTAGCAAAGCTTTTGATACGGTCTCCCACAGTATTCTTGCCAGCAAGTTAAAGAAGTATGGGATGGATGAATGGACTATAGGGTGGATAGAAAGCTGGCTAGATCATCAGGCTCAATGGGTAGTGATCAGTGGCTCGATGTCTAGTTGGCAGCCAATATCAAGCGGAGTGCCCCAGGGGTTGGTCCTGGGGCCGGTTTTGTTCAACAGCTTTATTAGTGATCTGGATGATGGGATGAATTGCACCCTCAGCAAGTTTGCAGATGACACTAAGCTGGGGGGAGAGGTAAATACGCTGGAGGTTAGGGATAGGGTCCAGGGTGACCTAGACAAATTGGAGGATTGGGCCAAAAGAAATCTGATGAGGTTCAACAAGGACAAGTGCAGAGTCCTGCCCTTAGGAGAGAAGAATCCCATGCACCGCTACAGACTAGGGATCGAGTGGCTAGGCAGCAGTTCTGTAGAAATGACCGAGGCGTTACAGTGGACAAGAAGCTGGATATGAGTCAGCAGCATGCACTTGATGCCAAGGTGGCCATCGGCATATTAGACTGCATTAGTAGAAACATTGCAAGCAGAAGGAAGGAAGTGATTATTCCCCTCTATTTGGCACTGGTGAGGACACACCTGGAGTATTGTATCCAGTTTTGGTCCCCCCACTACAGAAGGGATGTGGACAAATTGGAGAGAGTCCAGTGGAGGGTAACGAAAATTATTAGAGGGCTGGGGCACATGACTTACGAGGAGAGGCTGAGGGAACGAGGGTTATTTAGTCTGCAGAAGGGAAGAGTGAGGGGGGATTTGATAGCAGCCTTCAACTACCTGAAGGGGGGTTCCAAAGAGGATGGAGCAAGGCTGTTCTCAGTGGTGGCAGATGACAGAACAAGAATCAATGGTCTCAAGTTGCAGTGGGGGAGGTCTAGGTTGGATATTAGGAAACACTATTTCACTAGGACGGTGGTGAAGCACTGGAATGGGTTACCTAGGAAGGTGGTGGAATCTTCATCCTTAGAGGTTTTTAAGTCCCGGCTTGACAAAGCCCTGGTTGGGATGATTTAGTTGGTGTCGGTCCTGCTTTGAGCAGGGGATTGTACTAGATGACCAACTGAGGTCTCTTCCAACCCTAATATTCTATGATTCAAAATTCACTGTTCTGGGGTTTCCTGTAATGCACCTTATGCCGGCAGCTCACCAGACAGAGATATAACCCCATATCCTGTGTTTGTACTTTGTCAGACATGAGCCCTGTCTGGTAAACTGTAACGTCAGTCCCCCACAATTACCACCAGGGAAAAGGAATTCCATAAGCTCATTTCCTCATTTGGCTCACAGCTAGGGCGCTAAGACTACGTATAAAGGGTAATAAAGCTGGTTGGGTGCCTTTGTCATGGAACCGTGCCTGTGGTTTTTCTTTATGAATAACATCGAGGTCTGCTGAATTAATAGGTTGCCTTTCCTGTTAATACTGATAACATTGGAGCTCCAAAGACAGAAGCACTGAGCAGCCTGAACAATGTTACGGAGGCAACGACATTCCAGCCTTCGGCACGTAACAACAGCCATCTGACACTCTGAGCCCAGGGGTGAGTTGCACACTGCTGACTTATATCCAGCTTCTTGTCCACTGTAATCCCCAGGTCCTTTTCTTCAGAACTGCTGCTTACACAGTCAGTCCCCAGCCTGTAGCAGTGCCTGGGATTCTTCCATCCTAAGTGCAGTGTGCCCTTGTTGCCAAGAAGGCTAATGGTATATTGGGCTGCATTGGTAGGAGCATTGTCAGCAGATCGAGGGAAGTGATTATTCCCCTCTATTCAGCACTGGTGAGGCCACATCTGGAGTATTCCATCCAATTTGGGTTTAGGAGGGAGTCCATGACCACCACCAACTGTCACCTCTTATTGGGAGTGGTGGTCGTGGAACCCCCATCTCTGGAACAATGCATCACATGCCTTCCAGTCTCCTTCTGATCCCTTCCCACAGACGGCTCGTCCAAATTGTTGTCAGTGTTCATTGAGAGCGCTGACAGATGTTGTTTGGCTGTGTACGTACCTCTTTGTGTATGCTGTCTCCGTTTCTGCAGGTAACTGAGACAACACTCCATGATCGAAGAAATTGACACAACCATGAATTAGCTGAGCAACGAAGGCACCCGAGCCCATATTTATTGTAGTGAAGCGCAATGAGAAACATCCTATATCTTAGAGAACCCTTCAAATATGAGCACTCTGGTACAATGGAACAGCTGAAACACTGGACGGACCTGCCAGCATCCCCTGGGCCGAACAAGTTGTTTTATTGTACACTGTTATGTATACTATACTGCAAGAAGGGCTTGTACTGCCCCCCTGATTCTTATGCTCGTCACCCTCTGATGAGGTCATGTACCACCCTGTGATGTCACCTAAGCCTACCCATCTCCATGTCTCGGGTGGTATAATCAAAACATCTCTGTTCATCGTGTCAGGATACCTCGGAGGTCAGAAGGTTCTAGTTATCTTTCTGGTGTCAGGCTGTCTCAGTGCTTCATGTACCAGGGGCTCCTAGTTCTAGGTACAGGAGCCTAGGATTCTAACCTAGATGTGTTTATTTTGCAGCCTGAGATCTTTTCCTGTCAGTGGCTGTACTTTTCCACACACTCAGTCTGACCGAGAGGCTGGCTGAGTTATACTGCACCTGTGAGCAGTGCTTGCTTCGAGCCACAACTCCTGCTCAGGATGAAGGCCTCATACCGGGCCTGTAGTGCAGGGTCTTGTTTCAGGCTCTCTTCCTACTATACTAACCATTGTCCGCCATAGTACCAGTGCAGAGAGCCTGAAAATGGTTTCTGACCTCTATCTGCATTGGGGGTACATGGGGTCTCCTCTTTCTTCTTCTGGAGGTCACATGCTGCCAAGTTTCATTCCACTTCTGCGCTGCCCCCTCTGATTCTTCAGCATGCTGTGCCTGCAGAACCAAATGAAGAAAGTCTTCTTTTTCTCTGATGCAATGCAGGGTTGATACTTGGGTCTCTAGTCCTTTAACCTTCTCTTCCAATATGGAGACCAGCTTGCACTTCATACAGACAAAGTCGCTTCTGTCCTCTGGGAGAAAGACAAACATGGCACATCCCGTGCAGGTCACAACAGCTGATCACTCACTATCCATATTGTCTTCCTTCTAAAAGGCTCTTCACATGTTGTATTTACTGCCCACAGAAACCTGAAAGGCAAAAAACTGTGGGAACTCCCCCCAGGCAAATTCCTTGTGTTTGCCTCTCCTCTGATTGCTGCTTCAGATAGCCTTTGGATAATGGCTGCTATGACTCAGTAGGGCATGCAAGGTCATGTGACCAGACCACATGACATCGAACTCCATTATGGGTACCTGTATTTTTCCACAAACTAGATGGGGAAATGTTTTTTGGAACAAAGAATTTCCTCCATATGTTAAAGGTATATAAGGTTGGGTGTGACATCATCTAGTGGCCTCTCTCCCCACACAAGAGAACTCCTGGAAACACCCGCGAAAGACAACGAGGAGTCCGGTGGCATCTTAAAGACTGACAGATGTATTTGGGCATACGCTTTTGTGGGTAAATAATCCACTTCTTCAGATGCAAAAAGTGGATTTTTTTCCCCACGAAAGCTTATGCTCAAATAATTCTGTAGTGTAGTTTTTTTACCTGCAAATGCTTATGCCCAAATAAATTGTTATTCTTAAAGGTGCCACCGGATTCCTCTTTTTGTGGATACAGACTAACATGGCTACCCCTCTGATACTTGTCACCAAGAAACAAAGACTGAACTGAAGGAAGTGCTGGTCCCAGGCTGAAAGCATTTCTAGTATTTTAGGCTTAGTTTGCAGGGGGTGGGGGTTATTTGCTAGGTAATCTGTTTTGACCTGTTTATGATGACATTTAATTGCTTAAAATCCATCTTTTTGTAGTTACACTTGTTTTTTGTTTTGTTTTGTTTATCGAAATCAGTGTGCCTTTGAGTGTCTGGAGAAAATCTCAGCTTGATTAACACAGACTTCTTGCATATCCTTCCCACATCAAGGGCAGGACAACTCTATTAATGAGCTTGCATTGTATAGATCCTGTGCAGGGCAAGACAGTATAAATGTGGGTTTATACTCCAGTGGGGGTTGTGAGCCTCAGGACTTGGAAATTGGCTGATGTCTTCTGTTTGCTCTTGGGTGGCTTAGGTAAGCCCTGGGAAGCTCGGTTTGGGTGTGTTGTCGCCCTCTGCTGTCATGTTGGGTGATAACAGGGCCTGGAGAGGCTTAATCACCAGCAAAGCAGTGTGAACAAGGGCCAGCCCAGTTGGGTGATGAGAGGGGCACAGCAGTTTGCGCGGCTCCCAGACTGCTCCCGGAGGTCACATCCCCTAACACTCATACTCTCTGGAGCGCAAATTAGGCCCCCAGGCCTCTGTGATGCAAGCATGGGGGAGGGACTGTAGCCCGAAGAAAAGATCCAGGCATAGCAGTGGTTTGGTTCCTTTACCACTGTGCTCTCACCCCAGCAGGGCATACCTACGTAAAATAAAATAATAAAATAAAAATGGCCCCTGTGCAACAGATTTGGGAATCTCAATGAATTCCAGGTGATTCTGGACTTTGGAGTGGTGAAGGAATCACAGCGAGAGTGGAGAAGCCCCATTTCAGAGGCTAGACACAGAAAAGAAAGCCATTGTCAATTGCTAGGCTGAACAGTCTGTAAGATTCAGTTTGCCCTGAAAATCTGAGCTCCTGGTATCTGCAAATCATTTCCTCACTCCCTGGGGAGGCTCTCAGGATGATTTTTTTCCAGGGTCTATTTTCTGCTCTTCACAGAGCTCAGGGAATTCTCCAGGAGTCCTGGCCAACCAAAGAGTCCTCAGGGATTGTACAGGAGAATCATAAAGCATGCTGTCCAGTATGCCGAGCGGGAGATGTGAAATTCCTATACCGATTCACAGGACTCTGCCTTCTTGTCACTGTTAGGAAATTTCCTCTCTCTGCTGAGCAGGATTTTGGTGAGTTGCTTGTTTCTGCATTAAAGTTAGTGCTCAGGGGTCAGTCAGACACAAATAACTGATCTTAAAAACAAGAATTTGTCTAAACTATTTCTAGTACATTTGTAGTTCCAATTTGCCAGGTAAATCCCTTGTCTTTCTGATAATACTAAACAGTTCAAGTTGCCGTGCTGGTGAATTTCTGCCCTGATGGTTCTTGACTTGAAACTTATAACCTTCCTGTGTCCTGCTATCTATCTCATTAGCTGCCTTTTGGGGGTGTCTGGTTTTTCCTCTGGTTCGCTCAAGTTTTCCAGTTCAGCGACTCCACTGCCCTGTTGGGAAGTGCAGCCAAAGCCTCTGCAGTGGGTATCAGTGTTACCAGAGGGTTCACAACAAGAATGGGTCACACACTGGACAGATTCTGCTCTCACATTCTGCCTACAGTGGGTCACTCTCATTTGACACTGGCCCCCCGACATCAAAATCACGGCCCACATGTTTGAAAACCCCATCTTTCAAACCCCATCTCAGAATACCACATAAACTCCGGATTTTCTTCAGACTCTTTGAGCACCGTGACCCTAACAGAATAGCACTCTCTGGAGCAGGACGTGAAGCCATGATTTTCACATCTCAGAGCCGAAAGTTAAACACTACAGGTGAATCTGGTTCCACTGATTTCAATGGCAAATCACCCAACAGGGGCAGAATTCACTCTTAATCCACATGTAGGGACTTAAATAAATGGCCTGATTTACACTGGCCATGAGCCTCCAGTGACTTCAACTGGAGTAGTCCCGTGGCCTCTAAGAAAGGGTGAGCTTGTTTGGCCTAAAGAAAAACTGAGAGGAGAATTGGTGAAATCTCAAACTCACAGGTTTAAACGTTTAGAACAAGGAGGATAGTAAATTTTTCAGGAAGGGGTCTACTTTCTCTGTGCCCCTGCATCTCTGGTTCTGGAGAGGACGAGAAGCACCAAAAAGCAGTAAAAAGAAAAGCATGTTTCTGGCATGGAGGAAACCAGCCAGGGTTGTAATTCTCAGCAGAGGAGGTCCAGGAATGCACAGTTTTTGTGTGTATGTGTGTGTGTGTGTGTGGGGGGGTGGTATCCATAGCAACTCTGATGCAATATATAGTGATAATAGGGTGCATGGTCCTGCCTCCAGTGTCAATCCTTCCCGCTCTCTCATATTCTACCCCAACACCCTGCACAAGTTGAGCAGCTCCAGGGGTTCCCTTCGCCCACGGAGAGGCTGTTCATTCTGATCTCCCCCATTTCACCGGTGCAGGCAGACACTGAGTTTAACCTTGTCTTAGAAGGTATTTCTGTGCCTGTCGCTGTGGGGTCTGGCACCTAGTTTTTGTCCTGGGTGTGGGGTATCACTGTGTGGCAGGGCTGGAAGTTGTGGGTGTGGAGGACCCACATGGATAGGTGGACAATGCTCAGGGCTGTTGGGGTAGGCAGGGGACAGGTACACAGACAAGCGGGCAGTAATGAGGGATGTTGGGGCATGCAGGTGGTACATGGAAAAGCAGGCAAGGCTGGGGCTTGTGGGGAAGGAAGGGGGGTGCATGGACAGGCGGGTAGCGCTGTTGGTTGTGGGGGCAAACAGCGCAGTGTACACAGAGAAGCGGCAGCTCTGGGGGTTGTGGAGCAGCCAGGGGGTATACACAGGCAGGCAGTGCTGGGGGTTGTGGGGGCAGGCTGGGGGTGTAAATGGACATGTGGGCAGTTCTGGACTTTGCAGAAGTAGGCATGGGTTGTATATGGCCTGGCAGGCAGCGCTGGGTGTGGTTTTGGCAAGCAGGGGGTACACGGACAGGCAGGCAAGTGCTGGAGCATGTGGGAAGGCAGGGGTATGTACACGAATAGGTGGGGAGCACTGGGGGTTGTGGGGCAGGCAGAGGGTGTACACAGACAGGTGGGCAGCACTGCTGAAATTCATATTTTCATTTTGATTGTTGGTTCAAGTCCAGTGCTGGGACCTTTCCTGGCCCCGAGTACGTGTGAGCACAGAACTGCAGCCTGGGTGTCACCACCTTTACTCAGTTTGGTTTCCAATCGTTGTTATTGAATGTTATTTACGTAAGTTCAGGTATTTCACCAGTAGAAAGAATCACTGATCTTTGCTCCTCAGATGGTTCAACCTCCCATCATATTCTGACCCACTGTCTGTTCCCTCCTTCCCCATCCTAGGCTGGCCCGATTCCAGCAGCACCCTGGTCAGTGTGGTTAGATGTTGGGCTGTGTGTGTGTATTCTCCCTGTGTGCTGTCCCAGCTCTGCACTCACAATGGGCACAGTAACCTCGAGTGACCTCCCCAATGACCAAGACAGGTTTGTTGTCGATGAAGCTCAGTACTAGTATCCTGCAGACTCTAACGGACGACTAACACATGTATGCCCGTAACAATCAATCAATGAACAGCGGGACTTTTCGTTTTTCCCTTGGCTAGACGAAGACACTCCCTCTGAGATACATCTTTATATTCTGACACAAACAGGTTACGTACTGGCCCTCTGACATAATTAGTTACTGTCCCCTGATGGGCTTGTTATGACCCATCTTCTTGTACATGCTGGTTCAATTAAAACATCTGTATTACGTATTAACATTCTGAGCTTATCTTTTCAGAGGGGTGAGTGTGTGTTCCTGTTATCCTTGGGGAATGTTTTTGTAGCATCCTTGATATTTGGATGTTCTGGTACCACTTGATATTGGGATGTGTTTGCATGAACACTCTACTCTGTGACTAGCACTTCTTAGGAATGTGTATTTCTGCAGTATCAGCCCTGTTCTTGTCAGATTCTCTGAGCAGGTCCTACCTCTTCCTCACAGTTTGTCTTTGCTTTATATAAGTAAAGCTTTGTCTACTTTAGCTCAGGCCTCAAGCCTCATACCAGGGCTTTGATACAAGGGTTTATGTTTCAGGTTCTTTTCCTACTACATTCCCCCACTTTTGTCTTTTTATGGAGAAGATGTTCACCCATCGTCCCAGGAAAGGATAATGCATAGACTGAAGACGACCCAGTGGGATAAACAGTGTTATGTGGCCACCTTACTTTCCCATCCGCACATATATGGCCCATCTGTCCCATAGACTGCACATTCCCTCATACGACCGATGGACAGATTTTATTTTCCAACTGTTTTTAGTCCCTTATAGTAGACCTGGGAATGTTAGGCTCAGGACCATGACTTTGAAATGTAGGTTTATGATTGAGCTTTGGGGGCAATTTTAGATAATTAATATGTATGGATAATGTAGATATGTTGTATATATTGGTATGTTACATATGGGTATGTATGCATAGAAAGTATGTGTATATATGACAGCACTTTATATCCAGGCATAACAATCCCTTTCCAATCTCGGTGGTGAAGTTTGGCGCTTGTGGCAAATTCCTATTAGGGAAATTACTGTTACCACCTGTATTATTATTGGCAGTAGGTTGAGTGTTCTGAAATACTGGATTGGCATTATTACAGTGTGTCCCACAGTGCTGTGTGTAGGAGACGTAAAACAGAAATTTGGAATAATGACATTACAAATGAGGCCTTTACATACAAATGTCTTTATTTATAAATGTAATGAGTTACTGCACGGGACTGTTCATTCATGTTAGAGGTTACCCATACTGCTGGTTGTCACTCTTTGGTAAATTTTACTGGTCAGGAAACAGGAATGATTAGCTTCTCTGTTCCATTGGTTGAATTGTTCTGTGAAGCATCCATAGCTTTGCTGTGCAGGATTTAATATTGATCGCCAGACACTGAATACGATTGTTTTGACTAACATGTGCCTTACTTTGGAGGAACTGATACTGACCCCAAAGTGTGATTGGTACTGGTACTATCAGGAACTTTATTCTCCCAATTTATAGTTACCTTGTAACTAATTTTTTTTTTACCTATTTTTCCCCCCAAACCTTTCTGTTGGTTTTTGCCATTCATTTCTTGATTGTTACCTAATTCCTAACAGGTAGAGATTGCCTTCTCCCTGGAGCATGTGATCATATAGCCTTTTGAAAATATTTATTTAGCTGAAAATTATTGTGACTGGCTAGTCTCATCATAAATGTAACCTCATGTGGAAATGAGTTTATCAGTCTAATTCTAACTTGGAACAACGCTTCCTCAGCTCTCGTCCCCCAGCGCCCCTCCTCTACTTGCACTACACTGATGGCATCTTCATCATCTGGACCCATGGGAAGGGAACCCTTGAGGAATTCCACTGGGACTTCAACAATTTCCACCCCACCATCAACCTCAGCTTGGACCAGTCCACACAAGAGATCCACTTCCTGGACATTACAGTGCAAATAAGTGATGGTCACATAAACACCACCCTATACCAAAAACCTACTGACTGCTATACTTACCTACATGCCTCCAGCTTCCATCCAGGACACATCACATGATCCATTGTCTACAGCCAAGCTCTAAGATACAACTGCATTTGCTCCAATCCCTCAGACAGAGACAAACAACTACAGGATCTCTAAGCGTTCTTAAAACGACAGTACCCACCTGGGGAAATTAAGGGCTGGGCTACACTTGCAGATGTAGAGCACTGGGAATTAAACCAGCCTTCGGAGACCGCAGCAAGGAAAATGCTGCCATGTGTTTACACTGTCAGCTGCAAGCGCACTGACTTGGCCACATTAGCAGCTCTTGCAATGCCACAAAGAGCAGTGCATTGTGGTAGCTCTCCCAGCATGCAAGTGGCTGCAACGTGCTTTTCAAATGGGGGTGGGGTGGGGTAGAATGTGACAGGGAGTGTGTTGTGTGTATGTGGGGGGAGAAACAGTGTGTTTTGGGGGGCAGAGTGTGTCAGCATGCTGTCTTGTAAGTTCAGACAGCAGCAGATCTCCTCCCCCCCCCCTCTCTCTCACACACTCTCACAATGGTTGCTTTGTCCCGGAGGAGATAAGCATGCCGGCTGTTAGAAACGGAACTTTGAAAGGGGATAGCCGCATGCCTGCAGCTGAGTTCAAAACAGTGTCAAGAGTGGCCACTTGACTTCAGGGGATTATGGGACATTTCCGGGGGTCAATCACAGTGCAGTAATGCAACACATTATCCACACTGATGCCTGGGCATTTCAGCCGGGGCACAGCAAGCTTTATGCTTCTCATGGAGGTGGATTACCAGGAGCGCTCCAGCTGCAGAGTCCAGGTGCTCTAAGTGCCTTGCCAGTGCGGACGGGTCGTGAGTTAGGGCGCCCAGGGCTGCTTTAATGCGCTCTAACTTGCAAGTGTAGCCAAGTCCTAAGAAACAGATTTCTGGGTACCCATCTGGCTCTGTCAGTCACCTACTACAGGACAGGCCCAACAAAGAAAGTAACAGAACGCCACTAGCCATCACCTACAATCCCCAGCCAAAACCTCTCCAGCACATCAATGATCTACAACCTATTGTGGAAAATGATCCCTCACTCTCACAGACCTTGGGAGGCAGACCAGTCTTCTCTTACAGGCAGCCCCGCAACCTGAAGCAAATACTCACCAGCAACACACATCAGAAGCACTAATCCAGGAACCAATCCCTGTAACAAACCCCATTGCCAACTCTGTCCACATATCTACTCAAAGGACACCATCATAGGACCTAACCACATCAGCCACACCATCAGGGACTTGCTCACCTGCACATCTACCAATGTGATGAATGCCATCATGTGTCAGAAATGCCCCTTGCCATGTACATTGGCCAAACCGGACAGTCTCTATGCAAAAGAATAAATGGACACAAATCAGCTATCAAGAATGGTAACATTAAAAAACCATTCAATCTCCTTGGACACTCAGTAACAGACTTAAAAATGGCCATTCTTCAACAAAAAGACTTCAGTGAGAAACTGCAGAGCTGGGATTATCTTGCAAACTTGACATTATCAGACTGGGTCTGAACAGAGACTGGGAATGGCTGGCTTACTATAAAAAGTAATTTCCCCCACTTTTTGGTATTCACACCCTCTCATCAACTGTTGGGAGTGGGCCACATACACCTTGATTGAATTGACCTTGTTAGCAGTGGTCCTCCACTTGGTAAAGTAACTCCCAACTTTTCATGTGTTAGTATATTTATACCAGCCTCCTGTAGTTTCCACTCCATGCCTCTGATGAAGTGGGTTATAGCCCAAGAAAGCTTATGCCCAAATAAATGTTAGTCTTTAAGGTGCCATTGGACTCTTCACTGTTTTTTCAGTCTAATTCCACATTTTTCATGATCTGAATATGCCACATTTCAGTTTAATTGAATGTCCTCTTTATCTTGTGTTATGAGATGGGGAAACGCGTTTTGATATACTCTCTGCCAGTCAGTAATTTACAGACTTTTCTCGTATCCCCTCTTATTCATCTCTTTTCTAAGGCAAACATCAGTCTTTTCAACCTCTCTCCATATGAGAGTTTCCCCAGGCTCTTGATCATTCTCATTGCCCTTCCCTGATCCACATCTAGTTCTGTAATATCCTGTCTCAGAAATGTGCCTAGTATGACACAGAGGAGTCCAGAGAAGGGTGAAGCATTGACTGATCTCATGGCATTGTATTTTCTGTGTGAGTCTCCACCCTATTCCTCCTGGATCCCAGTGTTTTGCTTCCTGTCCAGAGTTCATACAGTCAAATTAGAACCTTGTTAGGTGTTTGAGGAATCCAAGCTTTTCCCACCAATTAGCATACACATCACAGTTTATTGACATAGAAATTCATCTGCCATCATGCTGTCCATTCACCGGCTTGGTTAGCTCCCTCTGAAAACTTCTTTGGACTTGACTGTGATCTAAATATTCTGGTGTCATTAGTAAATGTTGGCAACTCACTGCCCTTTCCATATTTTTAATAACTATAAATATTAACCGTAGTATTTGTCATAAAGCACGCACTCTGCTTTTCTCCCTTCACAGACACCTTGACCGTTTCTGAGCCCAATTGATGAATCAATCACCTCATGGCAGCTTTCAACTTCACCCCCTCTGACACTTCATTATTCATCCTAATGGGTATCCCTGGCCTGGAAGCTGCTCACATCTGGATTTCCATCCCTTTCTTTGCGTTCTACATTATCAGCCTATTGGGAAATTTCACAGTTGTGTTTGTTGTAGGCAAAGAACAGAGCCTGCACAAGCCGATGTACCTTCTGATCTGCATGCTGGCGCTCACAGATATTGGCATGTCTACCTCCATTGTGCCAAAGGCACTGTTTATATTTTGGTTCAATTTGAAAGGCATTACTGTGAATGGCTGCCTTGCCCAGACGTTCTTCCTGTATGCGATTGCTGTTATGCACTCAGCCATCCTCGTGACAATGGCCTTTGATCGCTACGTCGCCATATGTAGCCCTCTGAGATACGCCACCATCCTCACCAACACACGAATAGCTAAGCTAGGGCTAGTGGGTTTGACAAGAGCTGTTTTCTTCATTCTGCCCGAGCCCCTGTTCTTGAGCAGGCTGCCATTCTGTGCGAACCAGATAATCCCCCATACATACTGTGATCACATAGCTGTAGCAAAGATGTCATGTGGGGACATCACAGTCAGCAGGATGTATGGCTTGGTGATAGGAGTTATAGTCATTGGGTTCGACCTGACGCTCATTGGCTTGTCCTACGGTCTGATCATCAGGGCTGTCCTCAGAATCTCCTCCAAGAAAGCCAACCTGAAAGCCCTCAAAACCTGCACAGCCCACATCTGTGTCATGCTGACATCGTATACTCCCATCCTCTTCTCCATTCTGACACATCGGTTTGGTCAGGGCATCGCTCCGCACATTCATATTATCTTGGCCAACCTATGTTTCATCGTACCACCCATGCTCAACCCTATCATATACGGGGTCAAAACCAAAGAGCTTCATGACAAAGTGGGCAAATGCAGAAGGTGATCACTGGGGGCCACTGACTTTAAACCTGCATGACAAGAGGAGGAAGGATATCTCCTCATTAGTCAAGGATGCTTTTTTTCATTTTGGCTGAGCCCAACATTGTGGGAGTTTACAGTCTGAGAACTTCCACACACCTATGGTCTTTTCACTCCATGATTGAGCACTGTTCTCTCTGTTGCTGAGTTTCTTCTCTCTGACCATCACCTGTTTCCTATCAGCATCACCCATCCTTCCCCACTCCCACACATCCTGTTACTCAGCCTTTCTATGACTTTCAGAACACCAAAAGACAGCATAGCTTCTGTTTGTCCGAACTGATCCAGAACCCTGTTCACACAGGGACTAATGGAGAGCCACTTTGTGTCAGAAAGCTGCAGTTTTAGATTGCCAAAGTCAAATAAAGGAACTACAAGGCTGAACTTCTTTATCATATGTGCAGTGATCCGGTGAACAAAATGTACCTGATCTTTCTATGTCCAATCCTTCAGGAAGCCTGGAAGATAAATCAAATGTTTCATTTGGAAACTGCTAATAACAGGAAAGCTACTGCAGGAATTGAGGACATTCTATGAGAGCTTGTTTTTGACAGTTATGAAACTGTGTGTTTTTGCTATGATATCGCCTTTGAGTCAAATAACTTAGAATCATAGAAGATTAGGGTTGGAAAAGACCTCAGAAGGCCATCTACTGCAACCCCCTGCTCAAAGCAAGACCAACCCCAACTAAATCATTCCCAAATCATACCCAACTAAATCAAAATGTACCGCCTTGCACAGATGATTTTGGAGTTGCTTTTCAGATGGAATTTTTACAATACACACTAGCCATTTCTGTGACCAAAGACATAAAAAATAGGTGTTGAGATTTCATGTTGGAGTTTGTGAAACAGGACAACCAAGTTTAGCAGTTTGGGGTTGAATATCTCGAACATATGGCCACCCCTGAAGTGATCCATCCCCTGTCACTCATTCCCAGCTTCTGGCAAACAGAATCTAGTGACACCATCCCTGCTCATCCTGGCTAATAACCGTTGATGGGCCTATCCTCCATGAATTTATCTAGCTCTTTTTTGAATCTTGTTAAAGTCTTGGCCTTCATAACATCCTCTGGCAAGGAGTTCCATGGGTTGATTGTGTGTTGTGTGAAGAAAGATTTCCTTTTATTTGTTTTAAACCTGATGCCTATTAAGGATCATCTTCAATGATCTAAAAATCGTAAAAGAGTCCTACAAAAAGTGGAAAATAGGTCAAATTATAAAGGATGAATATAAACAAATAATACAAGCATGTAGCAACAAAATTAGAAAAGCCAAGGCACAAAACAAAATCAAACTAGATAGAGACATAAAGGGCAACAAGAAAACATTCTACAAATACATTGGAAGCAAGAGGAAGATCAAGAACAGGGTAGGCCCGTTACTCAATGTGGGGGGGGGAATAACAACAGAAAATGTGGAAGTGGCAGAGGTGCTTAATGACTTCTTTGTTTCAGTTTTCACCAAGAAGGTTGTGGTGAATGCCAGTGAAAATGAGTTGTCATCAGAAGCTAAAATAGGGAACTAATGAGTTAAAAATTACTTAGACAAGATAGATGTCTTCAAGACACCAGGGCCTGATGAAATGTATCCTAAAATACTCAAGAAGCTGACTGAGGCGATATCTGAGCCATTAACGATTATCTTTGAAAAGTCATGAAAGACGGGAGAGATTCCAGAAGACTGGAAAACGGCAAATATAGCACCGATCTATAAAGGGGGAAATAAGGACAACCTGGGGTATAACAGATGAGTCAGCTTAACATATGTACCCAGAAAGATAATGGAGCAAATAATTAAGCAATCCATTGGCAAACATAGGGTGATAAGTAACAATCAGCATAGATTTGTGAAAAACAATTCATGTGTAACAAGGCGGTGTTGTGCCCCGACGCCCCGGAGAGGGATGAGCCCCTCTGGACACCAGAGTGGGCAGAGCTAGAGAGCTCTGAACCCACCCCTCAGTGGGTCAGGCTCAGGACAGGAAGTATAAAAGCCCAACCACAGAGCTCACTCGTGGAGAAGCCGCCGAAGAGGCCAGATACTTCTGGCCTAGCTCCCAGTTGGGAGACTCCGGCGACCTCCGGCGGATCCAAGGACTGGCCTGACCTGTCGACACCTGATGCTAACCAGAGCCTGGAGGAGCTGCCCAGCCTGCCCCTTGCCAGTTACCCGAAGGAGTTGCCGAGCCTGCCCCTCGCCAGTCACCCTGAGGACCCCATGGTGCTTGACTCCCCCAGAGGACACTGTCCGGACCCAGGTACCTCCAGAGGGGGAGTTCGGAAGTAGCCTGGGGGCAGCCGACCCTAGTCAGGCTGCAGCACTGCCAGAGCCAATGTCAGTGTGTTGCGGCCAGGATCCCCACTGAGACAGCAGAGGGTCTTCTCCTGCTGCTAGGGCCCCGGGCTGGGATGCAGTGGAGTGGGAGGGCCTGCGTCCCCCCGACACCCAACTCACGGGTGGCCGTCTCCTCCTCTCCCAGGCCCTTCTGAGCCAAGAGCCTGGGCTTGCTATTTACCTGCCTCTGCTCAGCCCCTGCCTGAGGCCCTGAGCCTTTGACTCATTGCCGCCCTCCCCTGAACCAAGGCCTGCTGGGCCTGTTAATTGTATAAACTGCTGCTCAGCCACAGCCTAAGGCCTGAGCCATTGACTCATTACTGCCCTGCCCTGACCCAGGGCTATACCAGACTGTTGCTCTGCCCTTGCTGGAGGGCCTGAGCCATTGACTCATTGGTACCCGCTGACCACCGGCCGGACATGAACAACCATTGGTGTTGCCTCTACTGCTGCCATGGCGAGAAACTCCCACGGCCAGACTGATTCCCTGCCAGCAACTGTGAGAACATAATGAGGTGGTGTGGTTCCCCGTTGACCTGGAGAGGAACAAGCCCCGGCCAAACCCCTCTACATCATGTCAAACCAACCTGGTAGCTTCTTTTTTTTATGACTGGGTAACAAGCCTTTTGGATGGGGGAAGCGGTAGATGTTGTATATCTTGTCTTTAGTAAAGCTTTTGATACTGGCTTGCATGACCTTCTCATAAAAAACCTAGGGAAATGCAATAGTGTTGCCAACTTTCTACTGGCAAAAAACTGAGCACCCTAGCCCTCCCCTTCCCTGAAGCCCTGTCCACTACATTCCTCCTCCCTCGGTGGCTCATTGTCTCCCACTCTCACTCATTTTCACTGGGCTGGTGCAGGAGGTTGAGGTACAGGAGAGGGTGAGGGCTCTCAATGGTGGTGTGGGCAACAGGGTGGTGCCAGGAATGAGGCGTTCTGGGTGTGGGAGGGGGCTCCAGGCTGGGGCAGACTCTGGGGTGGGGCTGGAGATGAGGGATTCAGAGTGCGGGAGTGGGCTGGGGGTTGAGGCAGGCAGTTGGGGTGCAGGAGGGGGTGAGAGCCCTGGGGTAGGGTGGAGTGTGAGGGGTTGAGGGTGTGGGAGGGGGCTCTGGGCTGGGGCAAAGAATTGGGGTGTGGGAGAGAGTGAATGCTCTGGGTTGGAGGTGCAGGTTCTGGGGCGCAGGGGGTCAGGATGCAGAGGGGGTAAAGTCTCTGGGTGTGGGCTCTGGGGTGGTACCGCGATGAGGAGTTTGAGGTGCAGGAGGGAGCTCCAGATTGTGGGGGGCTCAGGATTGGGGCACGGGCTTACCTGCTTGTCCTGCCTCTGTGCTGCGCCCTAGGCCAGAAGCGGCCAGCAAGTCTGGCTCCTGGGGGGAGGTTTCACCTGCTGCTCTCACCTGCAAGCACTGCCCCCCCCAGGTCTCATTGGCTGGTTCCCAGCCAATTGGAGTGCGGAGCCAGTGCTCAGGTCGGGGGCAACATGCGGAGCCCCGTGGCCTACATGGGTAGAAGCTGGAACTGCTGGCCGCTTCCGGGGCACAGCGGGGGGCGGGGTTGGAACAGGTGGGGAGTAGCTTGCCTTGACTCCACAGCACCACTGAACAGACCTTTAACGGCCCGGTCAGCGGTGCTGATTGCAGCTACCAGGGTCCCTTTTCGACTGGGTGTTCCGGTCGAAAATTGGACACCTGGTCACCCTAAAA
Source organism: Emys orbicularis (assembly GCF_028017835.1). Lineage (NCBI taxonomy): Eukaryota > Metazoa > Chordata > Testudines > Emydidae > Emys > Emys orbicularis. The sequence goes on from NC_088683.1 coordinate 368,325,360, forward strand.
TGCAACCTAGATAGAGCTACTATAAAGTGGGTGCATAACTGGTTGGAAAACCATTCCCAGAGAGTAGTTATCAGTGGTTCACAGTCATGCTGGAAGGGCATAATGAGTGGGGTCCCACGGGGATCAGTTACAGGTCTGGCTCTGTTCAATATCTTCATCAATGATTTAGATAGTGGCATACTGAGTACACTTACAAAGGTTGCGGATGATACCAAGCTGGGAGGTTGCAAGTGCTTTGGAAGATGGGATTAAAATTCAAACTGATCTGGACAAATTAGAGAAATGGTTTGAAGTAAACAGAATGAAATTCAATAAGGACACTTGCAAAGTACTCCACTTAGGAAGGAACAATCAGTTGCATACATACAAAATGGGAAATGAGTGCCTAGGAAGGAGTACTGTGGAAAGGGATCTGGGGGTCATAGTGGACCACAAGTTAAATATGAATCAACAATGTAACACTGTTTCAAAAAAAGCGAATATCATTCTGGGATGTATTAGCAGGAGTGTTGAAAGCAAGACATGAGAAGTAATTCTTCCGCTCTACTCCACACTTATCAGGCCTCAACTGGAGTATTGTGTCCAGTTCTGGGTTCTACATTTCAGGAAAGATGTGGAGAAATTGGAGAAAGTCCAGAGAACAGTAACAAAAATGTTTACAGGTCTAGAAAACATGGCCTATGAGGGAAGTTTGAAAGAATTGGTTTTGTTTAGTCTGGAAAAAAGAAGACAGAGAGGACACATGATAACCATTTTCAAGTACCTAAAAGGTTGTTACAAGGAAGAGGGAGAAAAATTGTTCTCATTAACTTCTGAGTATAAGACAAGAAGCAATGGACTTAAATTGCCACAAGGGAGGTTTAGGTTGGACATTAGGAAAAATTTCCTAACTGTCAGGGTGGTTAGACACTGGAATAAATTGCCTAGAGAGGTTGTGGAATCTCTATCATTGGAGGTTTTCAAGAGCAGGTTAGACAAACACCTGTCAGGAACAGTCTAGATAATACTTAGTCCTGTAATGAGAGCAGGGGATTGGACTAGATGACCTCTCGAGGGTCCTTCCTGGCCTATGGTTCTACGGGTGTATGCAGGGTCACATAACCCCTCAGTTTTCTGCAAGGGTTTGGCTACTGCCCCCTTCTATCTCCCTGAGTGGTACTTGCAGGGGTTGCCTACAGAATGCCTCTCCCCAACCCGCAGCACTTGCTGGAGAGAGGGACCGAAAGGGGACAAACTAACAGCACAGGCACCAAATAGCTGGGAGCTGCAGGGAGGGGCTGCTGCTTTAACTCTGCAGGGAGAGGTAGGGGAGGAACAGCTGCTTTCCCATAGGGGAAATGAGGGTAACGGGGAGGTTGCTGGCGGGGGGGAATATTAGAAGGCATTTTCATTTCTAGAGTACAGCAAGCAAGTAGATGCAGTTTTCTGCTTTCCTTGCAGACAGTTTTCCAGGAGGTTGAGAGACCCTGCATTCACTGAAAACGAAGTAAGAGACAGGAAAAGTATAGGAAAAAAGCTTCAGAAACATTCAATCTCCCATATACAAGCAGTGATCTGAAAGGTGGCATTTTTTCAAACAGTCAAAAGAAGTGGGCTCTATAGTGGTACACTTGTCGAATTCTCACAAGCTGGCGTTAAATGAAAACAGAGACTATGCTGCAAGGATCACCAAGGTACTGCTTTACCTGGCTAACCAAGGAATTGCACTGTGGGGGCAGGATGAGAGAGAAGAATCAGCAAACAGTGGAAACTTTCTGGAAAGTTTCATCACACTGTGATGAAATATTCGCAAAAAAAACCCCAAACAACAAAAAAACAAAAAAACAAAATAAAACCTGAGTGGTACTTTCAATCGCACAAGCCACTTAACTCAAAACGAGCTTTTATAAAATCCTGCTGATATTGTGAAAAGCGCAATCATTCCGAAAGTTCAGGAGAATGGGTTTTGTACTGTTCTTGTTAACGAAGCACACAGTTTTAAACAAGAAGAAATGACTGTCTGTGTGAGATGCAGAGAAAATCTGGAAATAAAGGAATGATTTCTAGGATTTGCTGATTGCTCTGAGCAAGGGGATCCTGCCACCATATATCACAACATTAAGCAGTCCTTACAAGCATCGGAGACTGCAAACTTGCTGATAGTAGCACAGTGTTATGATGGGGCTGCAGGTTGTATAAGTGGAGTACAGCAAAAATGCTGCAAGATCACCCCACTGTTATATATACACACTGCATGGCTCCTAAATTAAATTTGGTTTTAGTTGAGGACTGCAAAGTAAACCGGAGAACAGCAGGATTTTTTCACACACCAGAGGGTGTGTGAAAAACCCTCTTTTCACAGCCTGGCACACACCATGCTTGGAGTGCACCCCACTGGGAGTACAACTGGAATTGTCTAGTTTAAGTGACACGAGATGGGAATCTAGATGGAAAAATGCATCTGCTGTAAAAAAAAACTCCATGAAAGCACTTCTCAGCAGTGGGAGTGTGAAAATTATTTCACTAGGAGGGTGGCGAAGCACTGGAATGGGTTACCTAGGGAGGTGTTTGAATCGCCATCCTTAGAGGCCCAGCTTGACAAAGCCCCGGCTGGGATTATTTAGTTGGGGGTTGGTCCTGCTTTGGGCGGGGGGTTGGACTAGATGACCTCCTGAGGTCCCTTCCAACCATAATCTTCTGTGATTCTTTTGGTTTGTTGAAGAGTAGGCAGAAAACAGATTTTTGTGTGTGCTTGATGGCTTGTTACCATATTCTTAGTATGACTTAAGCCTGCAGTGTACGGCAGGGAACTGTCAAAGCGTTAGAGAGTATGCGAATCAACGCTATGTGGGATGCTCTTTGGGAGGAAGCCCGAAAGTTCTGTGGGGTGAATGATGTCCCTGTTACCCCTGGTACAGAGGGAAGAGTGTGTTCTCAGACCTGTGGGGAAAAAACTGCCTTTCTTGGCTGTTTAGTTATTACAAGCACACTCAGAGAATGAGAATATCAGGCAGATAAATGAGAGTGCTAAAGAAAAATGGGTCAGACAAATATATTTACCTGTTAAGTGAATGTAATCACAGGTTTTCATCCCACTCAATGGACATGGCTAAAAATGCAGATGCAGAGCTAAAGTGTGACCCAGAGGGCACTGATGGACTGCTTAGTAAATATGCAAGTGCCCTTTCAATCAATTTGAAACTTGCTCACACAGAGATGGAGTGACTTTGGCAAGTGGCAGGGTCTCGGGGGTGGAGGGACTCGGTGGGCAGCAAATCGGGACTGTCCTGATATTTAACTCTTTGTCCTGCATCGCAATCGATGCGTGTTTGGGATGCCATTTGTCCCAATATTCAGATAAAATTTAAAACTTGGTAGTGAAATAGAAAATTAGTTGATTCGGGCTGTTCTGTGTATTACACCTAATTGTGCTCTGTATTATCTGCTGGGAATTTTGGTTCTTTTGGCTCATTTTCCAGTGTAACACAATCTACGGTAGGGATATGTAGTTTACATTATATTTCTGAACCACAGGGTGTAGTGTAGCACAATCTACAGGGGGGGCATAATAACACATATGCATACAGGGACTGTGTGGTACTTTTCAGTTGCTAGCTATCTAGCTAACCGTCGTCAGCCAAAAACCCCAAAAGGGCAATGGTAAGTGAAGAGCCAACTACTAAAAAGAAAAAAAAAGAAAAAAAAAAAAAGACAGTGCAGATACAGGACAGAATGGGAAAACATTTACATCTGGATTTGGAAATCCTACGAGTGTGATTCAAGAGCCTTTTATAAAGGCAGCAGGACAGAATTTAGCATTTCCCATGGTGCTGAGTCGGACATTAAGCATCATGCTGATTCAAAAAATCATGAACAAAACACCAACACTCACAGGAGCAATATCCTGGTCTCAATTTTTTTAGCATGCCAAATGAATCCTTCAATAACCAGGTTATCTCTGGTTTCAGAGTAGCAGCCATGTTAGTCTGTATCCGCAAAAAGAACAGGAGTACTTGTGGCACCTTAGAGACTAACAAATTTATTAGAGCATAAGCTTTCGTGGGCTCTCGTCCCCTAACGCCCCTCCTCTACTTGCGCTACATTGATGACATCTTCATCATCTGGACCCATGGAAAAGAAGCCCTTGAGGAATTCCACCATGATTTCAATAATTTCCATCCCACCATCAACCTCAGCCTAGATCAATCCACACAAGCGGTCCATTTCCTGGACACTACTGTACTAATAAGTGATGGTCACATAAATACCACCCTATACCGGAAACCTACTGACCGCTACACTTACCTACATGCCTCTAGCTTCCATCCAGGACACACCACACGATCCATTGTCTACAGCCAAGCTCTAAGATATAACCGCATTTGCTCCAATCCCTCAGATAGAGACAAGCACCTACAAGATCTCTATCAAGCATTCTTAAAACTACAATACCCACCTGCTGAAGTGAAAAAACAGATTGACAGAGCCAGACGAGTACCCAGAAGTCACCTCCTACAAGACAGGGCCAACAAAGAAAATAACAGAACACCACTAGCTGTCACCTTCAGCCCCCAACTAAAACCTCTCCAGCGCATCATCAGAGATCTACAACCTATCCTGAAAGATGATCCTTTACTCTCACAGATCTTGGGAGACAGACCTGTCCTCGCTTACAGACAACCCCCCAACCTAAAGCAAATACTCACCAGCAACCACACATCACTGAACAAAAACACTGACTCAGGAACCTATCCTTGTAACAAAGCCCGATGCCAACTCTGTCCACATATCTATTCAAGTGACATCATCATAGGGCCTAATCACATCAGCCATACCATCAGGGGCTCGTTCACCTGCACATCTACCAATGTGATATATGCCATCATGTGCCAGCAATGCCCCTCTGCCATGTACATTGGCCAAACCGGACAGTCTCTACGCAAAAGAATTAATGGACACAAATCTGACATCAGGAATCATAATACTCAAAAACCAGTGGGAGAACACTTTAACCTGTCTGGCCATTCTATGACAGACCTGCGGGTGGCTATCTTAAAACAGAAAAACTTCAAAAACAGACTCCAACGAGAGACTGCTGAGCTGGAATTGATATGCAAACTAGACACAATCAACACAGGATTAAATAAAGATTGGGAATGGCTGAGCCATTACAAACATTGAATCTATCTCCCCTTGTAAGTATTTTCACACTTGCTTCTTATCAAACTGTCTGTTCTGAGCCAACTTGATTATCACTTCAAAAGTTTTTTTTCTCTTACTTAATTGGCCTCTCAGAGTTGGTAAGACAACTCCCACCTGTTCATGCTCTCTGTATGTGTGTATATATATCTCCCCAATATATGTTTCACTCTATATGCATCCGAAGAAGTGGGTTGTAGCCCAAGAAAGCTTATGCTCTAATAAATTTGTTAGTCTCTAAGGTGCCACAAGTACTCCTGTTCTTTTTGCAGGTTATCTCTGCTGAGCAAAATTAAGTTTACCACGCATTAGTCCATTAACACTGCTATTGCTTGAGTGACTGTGAACTTAAACTGGCACCTACCTTATATCCAGATTCAAGGATTGCGAAGCATGTCAACTGTGGCCAGACTAAAGCGGAGGCATTGATCGAAAATGTGCTGTTGCTGCTCTTGACAGAATTTTCAAAGACTTCAGCAAGCCCGATGGTCCCTATTTCTCAGTAGCCACAGACACCTCTAACAAAGGCAACATGAAAACTTACCCCTTATTACTGAGATACTGCACACCCGAACTCGGGGTCAAAGATTAACTGTTAGAGTTCTATGAGCAAAGTGAAGAGACTGAAGAGGGAAAAAGCGACACATGACTTGAAAAACTTGCAACACACAAACTAGACCTGAACAAAGTGTCTTCCTACTGCACTCAGAATGGAAACATGAATTGTGGAAAATGACAATCAATATACCAGAATTTTTTTTAAAAATGAAAATATCTTGCCTGCAAACTGCCCTGCACATATTCTGCATCTTGTGCACAATGCTGTGAAACGTGCTAGCACTACCCTGCAAACTGACATCGAGACTCTGGTGATTAAGACGTTCAATCATTTCAGCAGTTCTGCTAAAAGACTAGCAGCCCTGAAAGCTATGTTTGACTTTGAACCAGTGTGGATATGCAGTATGCCACTTTACTGCACCACGTTCTGACACTCTGTTTGAGTCTTTTCCCAGCTGTAAACAGGCTTCTAAATATGTGGCAGGGTGTTAAGAGCTACTTTGTTTCTATTAGCTGTGAAGGGTATCCAAAACCTCTATGGATGCTTTTCTCCGACATGGAAAGTGGTGAACATGCTGAGGGGCCTAGCAAAGTTGAGGTTCATCTGTTTTTCTCCCAGAATGTCCTGAAAGTCTTCAATGATACTGTTCTCTGTTTGGCTTCATTCTCAGACTATTCGTATGGCATACACTTCACATACTGTCACACTCTCATTTTCCAAAGAATTTGTCATTCTTCTGTTGCTGATGTTTAAAAGTTGAAAATGCATTAACTAAAATGCTGCCTCTCATTGCTAAATATCTCCTGAAAGACTTCATGAAATTTTACAGTGTGTTGGTCCAATATTTGAAGAAATGGTTCATTTTTTCGACAACTGGCTGCTTGTTCAATCGCCAGTGCTTGAACATCAAAGTTAATAGGGAATTCTAATAGGGATCTGTCTGTGGCCATGACAGCTGTAAATCTACAGAAAACAGTGGATCTTCATCAGCTTTAGGATGAGTACTGTAGCATCAAAGTCATCAACTCCAAGATGGGGCCTGGCAAATACTCAATTGGGGAACTCTGGTCTCAAGTACTGAGAAACAAGCATAGTAGCACTGAATTACTGAACATGACAAAGCTGGTTCATTCTGTGCTTAGTATGCCAGTCAGCAATTCATTCACAGAGTGTGTGCTTTTCAATCATAAAAGGTGCATGGACTAATGTCCGGAATCAAAGGAGCATAGATTTGGTGCATTGTGCAGCCCTTGTCAAAATGAATTTCCGGATGAGTTGCAAGGACTTCTACAGCTTTGTGATTGATCAGAAGCAAGTCTTGACTATGGCGAAGTCATCAAAGAAGAAGGAGACTGCTGGCACGTCCGACATGTATGCAAATTGTGAAGTTGATTTATTGACAGAATAAAAAAAACGCTCCCTTTACCTGTGTTATTTGTGTGGTGTACAAACAAATCTGTATGTTTAAATATGGATTACGGCTCAGCATTAATTACCATTTTATCTGAGTTTTAATGTATAATTATGCCTTGGTGCATTATCAAATGAAAACGAGATAATAAGGATAATAAGATCAAACCGTTTTTTAATTAATACTATGGATTAATTATAAATGTATGTCTACAATATATTGTGTTAGCAGCGTTACATATTATATTGTAATTCTTGATGCTATGGACATTGTATTCCCTGGACATCAGGAGGGCGCTTGCCTTCATCGACAGCGCCAAGTCATTTTGTAAGTCAACGCAATTGTTCATTGAAGTGGTAGACAGGATGAGAGGTCACCCAGGGTCTGTGCAGAGGATTTCATCCTAGATCATGGCCTACATCTGTTACTGCTATGACCTGGCAAAGGTGCCTCCACCGGCGACCGTGACTGCCCATTCGACTAGGGCTCAGTGTACATGGCAGAGGGGCATTGCTGGCACATGATGGCATATATCACATTGGTAGATGTGCAGGTGAACGAGCCCCTGATGGTATGGCTGATGTGATTAGGCCCTATGATGATGTCACTTGAATAGATATGTGGACAGAGTTGGCATCGGGCTTTGTTACAAGGATAGGTTCCTGGGTCAGTGTTTTTGTTCAGTGATGTGTGGTTGCTGGTGAGTATTTGCTTTAGGTTGGGGGGTTGTCTGTAAGCGAGGACAGGTCTGTCTCCCAAGATCTGTGAGAGTAAAGGATCATCTTTCAGGATAGGTTGTAGATCTCTGATGATGCGCTGGAGAGGTTTTAGTTGGGGGCTGAAGGTGACAGCTAGTGGTGTTCTGTTATTTTCTTTGTTGGCCCTGTCTTGTAGGAGGTGACTTCTGGGTACTCGTCTGGCTCTGTCAATCTGTTTTTTCACTTCATCAGGTGGGTATTGTAGTTTTAAGAATGCTTGATAGAGATCTTGTAGGTGCTTGTCTCTATCTGAGGGATTGGAGCAAATGCGGTTATATCTTAGAGCTTGGCTGTAGACAATGGATCGTGTGGTGTGTCCTGGATGGAAGCTAGAGGCATGTAGGTAAGTGTAGCGGTCAGTAGGTTTCCGGTATAGGGTGGTATTTATGTGACCATCGCTTATTAGCACAGTAGTGTCCAGGAAATGGACCGCTTGTGTGGATTGATCTAGGCTGAGGTTGATGGTGGGATGGAAATTATTGAAATCATGGTGGAATTCCTCAAGGGCTTCTTTTCCATGGGTCCAGATGATGAAGATGTCATCAATGTAGCGCAAGTAGAGTAGGGGCGTTAGGGGACGAGAGCTAAGGAAGCGTTGTTCTAAGTCAGCCATAAAAATGTTGGCATACTGTGGGGCCATGCGGGTACCCATAGCAGTGCCGCTGACTTGAAGGTATATATTGTCCCCAAATGTGAAATAGTTGTGGGTGAGGACAAAGTCACAGAGTTCAGCCACCAGGTTAGCTGTGACATTATCGGGGATACTGTTCCTGATAGCTTGTAGTCCATCTTTGTGTGGAATATTGGTGTAGAGGGCTTCTACGTCCATAGTGGCCAGGATGGTGTTTTCTGGAAGATCACCGATGGATTGTAGTTTCCTCAGGAAGTCAGTGGTGTCTCGAAGATAGCTAGGAGTGCTGGTAGCGTAGGGTCTGAGGAGAGACCCTACGCTACCAGCACTCCTAGCTATCTATTGTGCCAGCAATGCCCCTCTGCCATGTACATTGGCCAAACCGGACAGTCTCTACGCAAAAGAATTAATGGACACAAATCTGACATCAGGAATCATAATACTCAAAAACCAGTGGGAGAACACTTTAACCTGTCTGGCCATTCTATGACAGACCTGCGGGTGGCTATCTTACAACAGAAAAACTTCAAAAACAGACTCCAACGAGAGACTGCTGAGCTGGAATTGATATGCAAACTAGATACGATCAACTCAGGATTGAATAAGGACTGGGAATGGCTGAGCCATTACAAACATTGAATCTATCTCCCCTTGTAAGTATTTTCACACTTGCTTCTTATCAAACTGTCTGTACTGAGCCATCTTGATTATCACTTCAAAAGTTTTTTTTCTCTTACTTAATTGGCCTCTCAGAGTTGGTAAGACAACTCCCACCTGTTCATGCTCTCTGTATGTGTGTATATATATCTCCTCAATATATGTTTCACTCTATATGCATCCGAAGAAGTGGGTTGTAGCCCACGAAAGCTTATGCTCTAATAAATTTGTTAGTCTCTAAGGTGCCACAAGTACTCCTGTTCTTTTTGCTCTGCCCTTTGTTGCCTGGTCCAGACTGTTTTACTGGCCGGACAGAGTGCTGTCCTGGGCTTAAATATCTCCACATGCACACACTCAAGCAGATTCAGAGAACTGCACACCCAGGGGAGAGGTAACTGGTGACAGTGTAAATGTAAATTGGTGACATTTCATTTACTACTGTAAACTGCATGTATTAATTGACTGTAAACTGCATGTACTAATTGGTTTATTGATGTGTCCCCTGCTGATTTAAATTGGTTGTGACATTTTAATTAATCTCAATCTGTTCTTTCATGTTTTCTTAAATTGTTAAGTAAAGGTGTGTTAACTCTAAGCCAAGTGTATATTGGGTGAATATTGTTTTAATGGTACATTTCAGTTAGACCAGGTGCCAGTGAACCAAGACAGCACATTCCTGACCGAGAGGACGGTACACAAACACACAGATCTTTCAAGTAACTATGTAAACATGTTCTACAGAGATGGTACAGGGACACACCAACACCTCATAAGATAAAGAGGGAATAATGAAATAATGGATGAGGTTGTTTTGTTCTATCAGGTACAAGGATAAGGGTGGTAACTAACAACATCTGGAGTGTGCTACACAACTTTTTTGTATCAAGGTATAAAAGGGGAAGCCATAGGATGGGTATATTTGTGCTGGCCTAGAGGACAGGATCCTGGTGTGCTGACTGAGCTAGTACTATTTTCGTGGGCATACATGTGGTGGTGTATCTGTAACCACTAAGACAGAGCACTAATACCCTGCTTTATAAGACCATAAGAATGACCATACTGAGTCAGACCAAATGTCCATCTAGCTCAGTATCCTGTCTTCTGACAGTGGCCAGTGCCAGGTGCCCCAGAGGGAATGACCAGAACAGGTAATCATCAAGTGATCCACCCCTGTCGTCCAGTCCCAGCTTCTGGCAAACAGAGGCTAGGGACACCATCCCTGCCCACCCTGGCTAATAGAGATTGTTGGACCTATCCTCCATGAATTTATCTAGTTCTTTTTTTAACCCTGTTATAGTCTTGGCCTTCACAACATCCTCTGGCAAGGAGTTCCGCAGGCTGTGCGTTCTGTGAAGAATATTTCCCTTTATTTGTTTTAAATCTGCTGCTTATTAATTTCATTTGGTGACCCCTAGTTCTTGTGTTATGAGAAGTAGTAAATCAAACCTCCTTATCTACTTTCTCTACACCAATCATATCTCCCATTAGCCGTCTCTTTTCCAAGCTGAAAAGCCCCAGTCTTATTAATCTCTTCTCCTAGGGAAGCCGTTCCATATCCCTAATCATTTATGTTGCCCTTTTCTGAACCTTTTCCAATTCCAATATTTCTTTTTTTGAGATGGGGCCACCATATCTGCACACAGTATTCAAGATGTGGGCATACCATGGATATATATAGCGGAAATACAACATTTTCTGTCCTATTATCTATCCCTTTCTTAATTATTCCAAGCATTCTGTTTGCTTTTTTGACTGCCGCTGCACATTGAGTGGATGTTTTCAGAGAACTATCCACAATGACTCCAAGATCTCTTTCTTGAGTGGTAACAGCTAATTTAGACCTATCATTTTATATTTATAGTTGGGATTATGCTTTCCAATGTGAATTACTTTGCATTTATCAACATTAAACTTCATCTGCCATTTTGTTGCCCAGTCACCCAGTTTTGAGAGATCCTTTGTATCTCTTTGCAGTCTTCCTGGGTCTTAAATATCTTTAGTAATTTTGTATCATCTACAAATTTTGCCACCTCACTGTTTACCCCCTTTTCCAGATCATTTATGAATATGTTGAATAGGACTGGTCCCAGAACAGACCCCTGGGGGACACCACTATTTACCTCTCTCCATTCTGAAAACTGACCATTTATACCTACCCTTTGTTTCCTATCTTTTAACCAGTTACCAGTCCACGAGAGCAGCTTCCCTCTTATCCCATGGCAGTTTACTTTGTTTAAGAGCCTTTGGTGAGGGACCTTGTCAAAGGCTTTCTGAAAATCTAAGTACCCTATGTCCACTGGATCCCCTTTGTCCACATGCTTGTTCACCCCCTCAAAGAATTCTAGTAGATTGGTGAGGCATGATTTTCCTTTACTAAAACCATGTTGACCCTTCTCCAATGAATTATGTTAATCTATATCTATATTACATCTGTATCTCATCTACATCTATATCTAAATTATGCTCATCTGACAATATTGTTCTTTATTATAGTTTCTACCAGTTTGCCCGGTACTAAGGTCAGGCTTACAAGCCGGTAATTGCTGGGATCACCTCTGGAGCCCTTTCTAAAAATTGGCATCACATTAGCTATCCTCCAGTCATGTGGTACAGAAGCTGATTTAAATTATAAGTTACAGACTACAGGTAGAAGTTCTGCAATTTCACATTTGAGTTCCTTAAGAAATCTTGGGTGAATACCATCTGGTCCTGGTGACTTATTGCTGTTTAATTTATCAATTTGTTCCAAAACCTCCTCTAATGATACCTCAATCTGGGACAGTTCCTCAGATCTGTCACCTGAAAAGAATGGCTCAGGATTGGGAATCTCACTCACATCCTGAGCTGTGAATACTGATGCAAAGAATTCATTTAGTTTCTCTGCAATGGCCTTATCATCCTTGAGAGCTCCTTTAGCACCTCCATCGTCCAGTGGCCCCACTGGTTGTTTAGCCGGCTTCCTGCTTCTGATGTACTTAATTTTTTTTTTCTGCTATTATGTTTTGAGTCTTTCACTAACTGTTCCTCAAATTCTTTTTTTGGCCTTCCTAATTGTATTTTTACACTTCATTTGCCAGTATTTATGCTCCTTTCTATTTTCCTCACTTGGATTTAACTTCCACTTTTTAAAGGATGCCTTTTTGCCTCTCAGTGCATCTTTTACTTTGTTGTTTAGCCACAGTGGCTCTTTTTTTATTCTTTTACGATGCTTTTTAGTTTGGGGCATACATTCAAGTTGAGCCTCTATTATGGTGTCTTTAAAAAGTTTTCATGCATCTTGCAGAGATTTCACTTTTGGCACTGTACCCTTTAATTTCTGTTTAACTAACCTCCTCATTTTTTTGTAGTTCCCCTTTTTGAAATTAAATGCAACCATGTTGGGCCACTCTGGTGTTTTCCCTGCCACCGCAATGTTAACCTGAATAATATTATGGTCACTACTACCAAGTGGTCCAGCAATATTCACCTCTTGGACCAGATCCTGTGCTCCACTTAGGACTAAATCAAGAATTGCCTATCCTCTTGTGGGTTCCAGGACCAGCTGCTCCAAGAAGCAGTCATTTCAGGTGCCAAGAAACTTTATCTCTGCAACCCATCCTGAGGTGACATGTATCGAGTCAATATGGGAATAATTGAAATCCCCCATTATTACTGAGGTTTTTTATTTTAATAGCCTCTCTAATCTCCCTGAGCATTTCACAGTCACTCTCACCATCCTGGTAAGGTGGTCGGTAATATATCCCTACTGCTATATTCTTATTATTAGAGCATGGAATTTCTATTCATAGAGATTCTATGGTAAAGTTTAATTCATTGACAATTTTACTTCATTTAATTCTACCCTTTGTTTCACACATAGTGCCACTCCCCCACCCGCATGACCTGTTCTGTCCTTCCAATATATTGTGTACCCTGGTATTACTGTATCCCATTGATTATCCTCATTTCACCAAGTTTCTGTGATGCCTCTTATATCAATATCCTCATTTAATATGAGGCACTCTAGTTCACCCATTTTATTATTTAGATTTCTAGCATTGGTATATAAGCACTTTAAGAACTTGTCTCCTTTTAGCTGTCTGCCATTACATGATGTAATTGATTTGACTCTTTTTCATTTGATTATTTCTGATCAGATCCTGCCTGCATTTTACCATTTTCCATCCTCTCATCCTTATTAGGACATAGAGATTCTCTATTAATAGATCCTCTCCTAAGGGATATCTGAACCACGTGCTCCTCCGCACCTGTTTGCTTTCCCCCAGCCCTTAACATTGAAAAGGTCATAGAGCAGTTTTTAAACTAAGTGCCAGCAATCTGGTTCCATTTTGGTTCAGCAACAATAAACCTGGCCAAGTGCCTTCGCCTCTGAACCGAACCTTTAGTCTGTCTCTATGAGTAACATCAAAGTCTGCTGAATTGGCAAGCTGCATCGTCTGCTCAGGCAGCTAACACTGGAGCTCCAAGAACAGTAGCACTAAGTAGCTGTAACAAATTAGCAGCCTTAACAAATGACAACAAGGGTAAGAAGGAAGGTAAAAGATTACACACATTCCATTATTGAGTTCATTTTCCCTTCACCCATTAGTTTCACTGAAGGACAAAGATTTTTTTTTGTTTCAATATATATAGGGCAACAAATATGTAGATTCCCAAAATAAAAAGGCTTTTGGTTAGTAACTTTTTATGATTTTTGTATGTTATGCTTTTGTACTACTTCTAGATACTAACACACCTCAGCTGGGCAGCGAAAAGGAACCAGGAGTCTGGGGGACCAGACACTCAACCATTGTGGGAGAAGGAAAAGGACAAAATGCTGCAGGACAATGTGGCCAGGGCAGAGGAACAGCTGGAGTTCAAGATAGAGACAGAGGGAGGAGAGGCAGCTGCAGAGGACGAGGGAGGTAGCCCAGCTGGAGGAGAGAATGGGGGCATGGTTCCTGGAACATGACTGGAGATTGAAGGAGGAGGACAGAGTGTAGCAGAAGGACTTCTTGGCAAGGGATTACACTAGATGACCCTTGCAGTCCCTTCTAAACCTGTGATTCTATGACTTTTTGAGAGGCTGTCCACCAAGGTACAGGCCCCAGCTATAAGCCCATGGGATGATTCAGTACAACCCCCAAACAACTTTAAGCTCTCTGCACTCCCTGATCCCCATGGTGGCTACTCGGTGTGGGGCCACTGCTGGAGTCTCCTCCCTGAGGGTACGCTTTTGGCGCTACTGCAATCAATGCAGCGGTATCAATTTTGCAGGTCTGATGAAGACATGCTCAATCAATGGGAGAGAGCGCTCCTGTCAATTTCTGTATTCCACTTCCCTGGGAAGCATAAGGTACGTCATAGCATGGTGTAGCTTCACAGTAATTGTGGCATGCTCTGAGCAGAGCTTTGCATTGTGTTTATTGTGGCATTTACTTTCTGGATTTTACACCTGTCACATTAAAATGTGGTGCAACAGTAATCTAAGCTAAAGGTGTGACGGGTTGGATCACAGAAACCCCCTTGGGACTGCCAACATATTCCAGTTATGTCATATATACATTCATAAGCATATTTCCATAAAGAATTATGGGGTGCAATGTCACAAAAGGGTTCAAGTAACAGCAAGTGTGAAGAAAGTTATGTGTTCACTGAAAGTAATGGACAACCACAGGACCTTGTTTGCCTACGATAACTGTGTCAAAGGAGTACAATAACAGCTGAAATTACACTACAGTCCAAAAACCAAAATAAAATGTGCTGTGTAACAGTAATCTAAGTGCAAGGGTGCAAGTAATGGCAAGGGCTGCCGTTAGGGAAAGAAAAGCTGATGCAGAGGACAGAGCATTTCACACTAAGGGTACGTCTATACTTACCCGCTGGTTCAGCAGCAAGCAATCGATCTTCTGGGATCGATTTATCACGTCTTGTCTAGACGTGATAAATCAATCCCGGAAGTGCTCGCCGTCGACGCCGGTAATCCTGCGCCGCGAGAGGAGTAGGCGGAGTCGACGGGGGAGCTGTCTGCCGCGTGTGGACCCGCGGTAAGTACCTTTAAGTTTGAACTAAGATACTTCGACTTCAGCTACGTTATTCACGTAGCTGAAGTTGCGTATCTTAGTTCGAACTGGGGGCTTAGTGTGGACCAGCCCTAAGTGGGAAGAAGGTTACATGTTCACTGAAAGTAATGGACATTCACAGCACCTTGTGTGTCAAAGCAGTACATGGTCAGCCGACATTATAACATGATCCATGGGGCAAAATACAAGCAGTATCCCAGAAAGTCACGTATCTCTCTAGTTAAGGACTGGAAAAAGAAACTTCAAAAGCAGAGAAACATACCGATAGAACTGTGAACTGCACAAACTGCAAGACTGGCTGCATCTTACAAGGCCTCCCTTGAGCTAGTGAAATGTCAAAAGGCTTTTGGGGATGGGGATGTGTTCAAAAGGCATCTAGTCAATGGCTCAGGCATTTGGTGATGAAAAAATGGCAACAGATTTTGAAAGTGTGTGTGTGATGGGGCAGATAACCCCAGACCAGCATGGCAGGGGTTGAGGAGCTGCTTTGGGCCGGAGCAGCCCTGCCCCACCGCATGCTCAAATCATGCCAGAATTGGAGGAAGAGTTAAAAGGAGGGAACTCCAGTTAGATGGGGCCAACTCTGGGAAAGGGGCAGCTCTTGAGCTTCCCAGCTCCCAGAGAGAGGCCAGGCGGCCAGCAGTGCCTCTGTGCAGAAATAGGACATGGATCAGCAGCAATGCCTGGTGCAACAAATGCTGCCCTTTCTCCAGTCTCCAGGGGCAGTGAGGAATCTGACAGTGGGACTTCAAATCCCACTTCGATTTTGGTAAACTCATTAAGATGGGCCCTGGTGATGACCCAGAGGCGTTCCTTACCAGCTTTGAGCAGGTGGTGGTAGCAGTACAGTGGCCCCCTGGACACTGGGCTGTCTTGCTCACCACCCTCCTGACTAGAGCAGCCCAGTCCAGCAACCGGGGGCTCAACCTGATGGTCAGCATTAGGAGGTAGCAAACAGGGTAACTGCCTGAGGCCCCACACTACAAAGCTAAGTTACATCATATCTACAAAAAGAACAGGAGTACTCGTGGCACCTTAGAGACTAACAAATTTATTTGAGCATAAGCTTTCGTGGGCTACAGCCCACTTCTTCGGATGCATAGAATGGAACACACAGAAAGAAGATATTTATACATACAGAGAACACGAAAGGGTGGAAGTAGCCATATCTACAGAGTCACTGTGTGTAGACTGAGACAAGCAACTTAAGTACCATCTTTTGTGTTTCATTGCACGTTTGTTGCCTCTTCTTGTTCCTGCTATCTTTGACAAAATAATGAATAGGGATATTTAGTCTCAGCATCTTATCTTGTACTAGATTGGGATGGATCTGCAATAGCTTGCATATAGCTAAATATCTAATGCCTAGGACACTAGCAACAGCTTTTCCAAGTTAATGTACTGGACAATGAACTGGGGAACAGCTGCTTTAATACCTGGCCTGGCTTTGGTTCATAGCCTCTTTATCAGGCCTCAGATCTTGCACCAGCCCCCATGCTAAAGCCTCTCTCTCCCTCTACTACACTATCCAGTCTTAAGGGAATATCTAAAGCCCCTCTCATTCCATTCCCCCATGTTGATAACCAATTTGAAATGATAAGCATGGACTTTTGGGGGCATCTAGAGAGGAGCACTATGAGATATCAACATATCCTCATTATCCTTGACTACACAATACATACTCCAAAGCCATCCACTTGTGCTCCTCCAATGCACCTGTAGCCCAAGGTCCAGTGTGCTTCAACAGCAGCCCTGGGAACTACAAGCTATGAACTAAAAACTGAGGTATGTTGGGAGAACTTCCTGGTTCCTGCCAGGATGTACCCTCTGCCCTCCCAGCAGGAGGTCTCAGCCCTGACTGAGCTGGGAACATGTAGCAGGCAAGCAGAGAGGAGGCTGCAGGACTGTTCCAGTTCCATGTTCTTTACAGAATAGAACCTTGTTCCTGTGGTTTGTCTGAGTGGGTCTGGTCTGAGGTAAGCGCACACTGACACACAACACAGAGCACACAAAGAAGCCTCAGGCCCAGTTTCCCAAAGTTATGTACAAAGTCTCAGGTCAGGCTTCCTTTATCTTGAACAACCTCATACTGGGCCAGTGAACAGGAGAGGGGGCTACACATCTACCATCACAAATGAGCTTATGAAATTCTTCTCCCAGGTGGAAATACCCTGAGAAATCCTTACTGATCAAGGACCTAACTTTACTTTACAACTAATGAAAGAACTGTGCAATCTACTGAGGGTAATGACACTCAGCACATTGACTTACCATCCCCAAACTGATGGGTTGGTTTCACAGAAATTTCATGGTGATGTTAAAGAAGTTTGTAGCATTGGATCCCAAACACAAACACTGGGACCAGCTCTTCCCCTGCCTCCTTTTTGCTATCAGGAAAGGCCCACAAAAAAAGAAGTCCAGCTGTGAGTGTTCAAACTGGGTGATTGAGTGTTCTTGTTACTACCAAGTTGCAGTTCCAACTACTGGTTCAATGGCAGGGACCATTTGAGGTACTGAGGCACGTGGGACTCATTGACGATGAGGTGCAGCACCCAGAGAAGAAAAAGGAGACTTAGATAAGAACATAAGACAGGGTACTGGACTAGATGGACCATTGGTCTGATCCAATGTGTCCAGTCTTCTGATAGTGTCCAAGTACTTCAGCAGAAAAGAACAGAACAGGGCAATTATTGAGGGATCCATTTCCTGTTATCAAGTCCCAGCATCTGGCGATCAGAGGCTACGATGCCCAGAGCATGAGGTTATGTCCCTGAACAAACTAGCTAATAGACATTGATGCACCTTGTTGCCAAGAAGGCCAATGGCTTAGTGGACTGCATTAGTAGGAGCATTGAGTGAGGGGGGGATTTGATAGCAGCCTACCTGATGGGGTGGTTCCAAAGAGGATGGAGCTAAGCTGTTCTCAGTGGTGGCAGATGACAGAATAAGAAGCAATGGTCTCAAGTTGCAGTGGGAGAGGTCTAGGTTGGATTTAGGGAAAACGATTTCACTATGAGGGTGGTGAAGCACTGGAATAGGTTACCTAGGGAGGTGGTGGAATCTCCATCCTTAGAGGTTTTTAAGGTCAGGCTTGACAAAGCCCTGGCTGGGATAATTTAGTTGGGGTTGGTCCTGATTTGAGCAGGGGGTTGGACTAGATAACCTCCTGAGGTCTCTTTCAACCCTAATCATCTATGATTCTATGAACTATTCTCCATTAATTTTCTAATTCTTTTGTGAACCCTGTTACAGTCTTGGCCTTCACAACATCCTCTGGCAAAGAGTTCCACATGGTGACTGTGCATTGTGTGAAGAAATGTTTCCTTTTGTTTATTTTAAACCTGCTATCTATTAGCACAAGAAATAGGCGGCACCAAATGAAATTATGTGAAGGAGTAAACAACACTTCTGTATTCAATTTCTCCACACCAGTCAGTTTTATAGATCGATATCATATCCTGTCTTAGTCATAAGAATGGCCAGACTGGGTCAGACTGAAGATCCATCTAGCCCAGTATCCTGTCTTCCGACAGTGGCCAATGTCAGGTCCTTCAGAGGGAATGAACTGAACAGGTAATCATCAAGTGATCCATCCCTGTCACCCACTCCCAGCTTCTGGCAAGTAGAGGCTAGGGACACCATCCCTGCTCATCCTAGCTAATGGTCTTCACAACATCCTCTGTTAAAGAGTCCATCAATGGCTAAGACTATAATTGGTGCCTACTGCCTTTGTGCCTTAACAACATGAGACCCACTGAATGTGGATGGAGACTGGGTACATAATTCACATCTGTGCCTCTGAACAACTCCCTCCACCCTCCCTGAAGGGACTCAGGAAGCTGTTTCTGTGCTGCCCTCGGTTAGACAGAGGCTATCAGATGGGAGGGGCTATTACTCTGTGTTTGAAAGAAGGATGTGCGAGAGCAGTTCCATTACACGTCACGTTCTCGGGGATTCAAAGCACGGCTTGTTAGACAGGAGGGGAGGAGAAGATGCTCAGATTCTATGACCATGAGCAGCAGCACAGAAATGCTGATAGATAAATGAGTATGTCTAAGCTTTGGCTCTTCCTTTTCTCTCCAGTCTTATAGTAATGCTGGACCACTCTATCGAGTCTGCAAAACTCAGTTTCCCCTGACAATCTGAGTGTCTACTATTGACAAATCATTTCTTTACTCCCGGGGGAGGCACATGAGCTGTAGTTCTCCGGGATTAATTTTCTGCTCATCCCATGGCTCACGGAGCTGAGGGAATTTTCCAGGAGTCCTGGCCAACCCGAAAGTCCTCAGGGACTGTACAAGGGAATCATAAAGGTTGCTGTCCAACACAGAGATTGTCAGACGTATGGGATTGATACACTGATACTCAGGGCTCTGCCTTCCTGTCACAATAAGAAGATTTCCACTCTCTGCTGAGCGGGATTTCGGTGAGTTGCCCGTATCTGCATTAAAGTTCATGCTGAGGGTTCAAGAAGTGTTCAAGGGTTCAAGTCAAAAACCATCTGGGCTGGAATTCACTAGCACAGTTAATTGAACTGTTTAGTATTGTCAGAAATACCAACGGATTTATCTGGTAAAATTGGAACTACAAAATTATTGTAAAGAGTTTAGACAAATATTTGTTTTTAAGATCAGTTCCTTCAGACTCTTTCAGAGCTCTACACAATAGCACTCTCTGTAGCAGGATTTGAAGCTGTGATTTTTACAGCTGAGAGCCAAAAGTTAAACACTAAGGTTGAAATTTTGATCCCATTCAGTTCAATGGCAGAACTCTCAACAGGACCCTAAATCAAAACGTAGGGACTTAAATAAATGGCCTGATTCACACCGGCCATGAGCCTCTAGTGACTTTAACTGGTCCAAACAAGCTCACCTATCCTTAGAGGCCACGGGACGACTCCAAAGAAGAACTGACAGGAGAGTTGCTGAAATCTCAAGCTCGCAGGCTTAGAAGTTCAGAAAAATGAGGACAACAAGTTGTTTTGGGGTTTTTTTGGTGGGAGGAGAGGGGTCTGCTCTCTCCGTGCCCCTGCATCTCTGGTTCTGGAGAGGATGAGAAGCACCAAAAGGCAGTAAAACTAAAAGCAATTTTCTGGGTCAGAGAAAACCAGCTGTGGTTGTAAATCTGACTGGGAAGCTCCAGGAATGCACAGTGTGTGTGTGTGGGCCAGGGTGGGGACATGTAGTATCCAAATCACAATGGCATGGAGTTCTGGAACCGGGCAAAATTGGGAAAACACATGCTGCCTAATGCATAGACCAAAGAGGCGTAATGAGGGCTCCTGGAGTGGCAGCTGTCTCAGATTGTAATGGAATGTGGATCAAACTGTAGCAGATGGTTTCTGACACCATCTCCATTCTGGACCATCCCTCTTCACATGAGCAACCCCACTATAGC
Organism: Emys orbicularis; assembly: GCF_028017835.1. Classification (NCBI taxonomy): domain Eukaryota; kingdom Metazoa; phylum Chordata; order Testudines; family Emydidae; genus Emys; species Emys orbicularis. The sequence goes on from NC_088683.1 coordinate 368,346,013, forward strand.
CTTGTGACAATGTCAGCAACTGCCAAAATAGAAATGTACCTTCAGGAAGGTCTGTCTTGGTTTCTATCCGGCTTCAATACGTTAAAGGTTTCTGTTACTAATTCTTCCTCAAAACAACACTCCATGTGGCATGGCAGGAAGTTGTGGGGGTTGGGGACCTATATGGGCAGGTAGGCAGTACTGGGAGTTGTGGGGCAGGGAGTGGCATGCGCACAGTGAGGCTGTGCTCTTGACATTGAATTTGTATTTGTGATTGTTGGTCCAAGGCCAGCGTTGGGATCTTTCCTGTCCAGAGTGTGCTTGGGCAGGTCTCAGGGTCTCTTTGCCTGGACAAACCACAGAACTTCAGGCTGGGTGTCATGACCATTACTCAGTTTTGTTTCCAACAGTTGCTGTTGTTATGTAACTTCAGGCATTTTCCCGGTGGAAAGAACCACTTATTTTTTTGTGAGACTGCACCCCATATTCTTCAAAGTGTTATTATTATGCTATAATTTTAGCCTAATTATAATGCTTATTATGCAAAGTGGCTTATGTAAGATGTCATTGGAAACATGATTTTCTGAATATCACTATCCTATTTGTGTGCACATATCATTTTTCTGTCTGAAGTTATGAATATTGAGTACATATCTATTTCAAATGTAGTTACACCTGGGTATCGCCCACTAAGCAAGATGCTCTCAGTCTAGACACCTGGGTTGTGAAGGGAGGCAATGGGCCATTAGGGGAAACAATAGGCCTTGGGAAAAACTTCTCTCCCTCCTGGTGAGCCTTCCTGAGAGGTCTTCAGACAGCCTGTAAGTAATGGATGTTGTGACTCTACAAGAGCATGTGACCAGGCCACATAACTCTGGACTCCATCTTGGGATGTTTGTACTTTCTCCACAAACTGGTGTGAGAAGCAAGTTTTGAAAGAGTTCCTGTCATATACTAAAGCTAAATAAGGCTGTGGGTGACATCATTGTTTGTTCTTCACTCCCCACACGAAAGGACTCTTGGAAACACCTGAGGAAAAAAGACTGAACTGCGGGGAGTGCTGGACCCAGGCTAAAGGGATTTCTAGTCTGTGTATGGAAACCTGAGAAACCCAAGCTCCAAAGCAAATGCAGGTTGTGCCTTGAGAATCTGCCACATGGCTTGTATCATCAATCAGGTTGAGAAATTGCTAATTCATAGTCAGTCTAACTGGGAACCCATCACACTTTGTCATCAGCTGCTTCAATCTCCTATCACACTATGACCCCTCTGTCTGTACTTTCCTTCGACACCCCACATTGCCCCAATTCCAACAGCATGCTGGTCTCCAGTATATCCTCCATGCTCCCCAGTCATTCCTGGCTCCGACAATCTCTCAGCCTCCCCACAGCTCTTCCTCTGCAAGGGTTGAGGTGCCTTCTGTCACACCTGCTCCCTTGGCTAGGAGGTAATCAGTAACTGTGTCTCATCAATGAGAAATTTCACACATGTGTGGCAGGAACCAGGCTTCTCTTGTTATACCCATACACAAGGCATGGTGTTTCAAGGACTGTTACACAGGAACAACTTCCAAGCTGAAAACTATGCACATTATATAATGGGAGTGGTCAAATACGGGACATGTGAAGGCCTAGATAAATACATCTGCCATGTGGAGGAACCACTGGGACACAGACATTAAACCCAGGAAACTCTGGGACCATTTGCTAGCCAGCCCTACTAGCCATTCATGGTGATTATTGTACATTCATTCCTCACTGCAGACACTTTATGGGGTGAAATCATTATTTTTCTAACCTAAAATGTTCATCCATGCAGTGTCTCATGGGATCCCTTGGCCTCAAGAAATATACACCTAGTGTAAGTCGCCACGGTCACATGAGAATTTCTCCGCATAGGGCTAAATTCAACACGGTCATGAATAGAAAATTTGCCTTCAGTAAGCTGAGACGTGAGCTTGCAGGCAAAATGCCTCCAGCTGACTTCAGATGACATGTTAGGAGATTCAAAAGCCAGAAGGGACCATTGTGATCATCTTGTCTGTATAACAGGCCTGTACAACACGAGCCTGAGAATTTCCCCTAAAGTATTCCTAGAGCAGATCTTATAGAGAAACATCCAACCTTGATTTCAAAATTCTCAGTGATGAAGAATCTGCCAAGACCCTTGGAAAATAGTTCCACTGGTTAATTACTCTCACCGATAAAAAACGTATGCCTCACTGTTTAAAAATGTCATCTTATTTCAAGTGCCAAATACAGAGGTATCATAACTTCTCTGTCTCTCCTTGAGATTCCTTTAGTTATCATCCAAAGATTGTATTGGCTGTTTTGGCCACAGGATCACAATGGGAGCTCATGTTTAACTAATTATCCTTTCAGGCTCCTTAATCTTTTTCAGTCATTGCACTTCCCATGATAGTTCCCAATTGTGTAAGCATCGTCTGCATTCTTTGTTCCTAGATGTAGAGATCTATATAGCTAGATTAGAACACATATTGTTTGCTTCGACCCTGTTTACCAACCAATCCAGATTGCTCTGAACCAGTGACCTGTCCTCTTCATTATTTATGATCCCCCAATTTTTGTGTCATCTGCAAACTTCAGGTATGAGAAGAGCTAGAAGCTGAATTGCTGACACGTGTCTCTACTTACACTTGTCAGTTAACACCTGTAACTTACGTTTCAGACAAAACTGGGTGCCTTCAAGAAAGTGTCTCACCAAAAGAAACAAGGGAAGTAACAGAGATGCAGGCCTGTAGCCCTAAATACCAAGACCCTTGTGCTCTTTGTGCCCATTCTATTGAGCAGAGAGTCATAGCCCAGCATGATAACATCTGTTTCCCTGAGGGAAAAATGGCTCCTTTCCAATATATGAATTGCATTGTGGACTAGACCTATGGTCCATCTAGACCAGTGTCCTCTCTCTGACAGTGACAGCCCTAGGAGCTGCAGAAGAAGGTGTAAGAAACCCAGCAGTAGGTGGATGGGGGGGATGACCTGACAGTCCTGAGAGCATCGCCCTAATGCCTAAGAGCTAGAGACTGGCTTGTGCCCTGAAACACATGGGTATACAGGCTTTCCAAAATGTTTATTTAGCTGTAACTGTTCTAACTGGCTAATCTCACTATCTATGTAAATGTCCAAACCCTTCTTGATTCTTACTTAGCTCATGGCCTCAACATTCTCTTGTGGCCATTAGTTCCTCAGTCAAATTAGGCACTGAGTGAAGAACACATTCTTTTTTATGTGTTTTGAATTGGCCACGGTTCAGTTGAATTGAATATCCTCTTGATCTTGTGTTATGAGACAGGTAGAACACATTCTCGATCAGCTCTCTACCTGTGAGTATTTTATGTATGAGAAGGGTGCCCGGTACTACACAGAGGAGTCCAGTGAATGGTGAAACATTGATTGATCTCAGGTCATTGTATTTTGTGTATGATTTTCCACCCCACTCTTCCGGATCCCAATATTTTCCTCCATTTTTGTCCCTGCTTGCACTGTGAGCAGAGTTTCACAGAGCTATGTACCATGACGCCTAGGCCCCTGTAAGGATTTTGAGGGATTCAGGTTTTTACCTCCAAGGGGCATACACACTGCAATTAGTGACTTGAAAATTCATCTGCCAGCATGCTGGCCATGCACCTGGCTTTGTTAGCTCCCTCGGAGGAGTTCTCTGGACTTGACTATGACTGAAATATTCTGGTGCCATCTGTAAATGTTGGCAACTCACTGCTCACCCCCCTTTCTAGATTGGTAATATCTATAAAAAGGATTTACTGTAATAACTGTTATAAAGTGTGAAATCCCCCTTCCTGTGCTTCTCTCCCTTCACAGGCACCTTGAGCATTTCTGAGCCCGATCGACGCATCAACCATCTCATGGCAGTTTTCAACCACACCCCCTCTGACCCTTCAACGTTCATCCTAATGGGCATCCCCGGCCTGGAAGCTGCTCATGTCTGGATTTCCATCCCTTTCTCTATGTTCTACATTATTGGCCTGTTGGGAAATTTCATGGTTCTGTTTGTTGTAGGCAAAGAACAGACCCTGCACAAGCCGATGTACCTTCTTCTCTGCATGCTGGCCGTCAGTGACATTGGCATGTCTACATCCACCGTGCCAAACACACTGTGTATATTTTGGTTCAATTTCAAAAGCATTACTGTGGGTGGCTGCCTCACCCAGTCGTTCTTCCTACACACAATTTATATGATGCACTCTGCTGTCCTCGTGACAATGGCCTTTGATCGCTACATTGCCATATGTAACCCTCTGAGATACGCCACCATCCTCACCAATGCACGAATAGCTAAGCTAGGACTAGTGGGTTTGATAAGAGCTGTTCTCTTCATTCTGCCCATGCCCCTGCTCCTGAGCAGGCTGCCATTCTGTGCCAACCGCATTATCTCCCACACGTACTGCGACCACATAGCTGTGGCAAAGACGTCATGTGGGGACATCACGGTCAACAGAATGTATGGCTTAGTGATAGTGTTTTTATTCACTGGGTTAGACCTGACACTCATTGTCCTGTCGTATGGCCTGATTATCGGGGCTGTCCTCAGAATCTCCTCCAAGAAAGCCCATCAAAAAGCCCTCAACACCTGCACAGCCCACATCTGTGTGGTGCTGATTTCTTATATTTCCGTCCTCTTCACCACTCTGACACACCGGTTTGGTCAGGGCATCGCTCCCCATGTTCACATCATCTTGGCGAACCTCTATGTCCTCCTCCCCCCCATGCTTAACCCTATCATTTATGGGGTCAAAATCAAAGAGCTTCGTGACAAAGTGGGCAAATACATCTGCAGAATGTGATCGCTGGGGGCCACTGACTTTAAACCTGTGTGACAAGAGGGTGAAAGGATATCTCCTTGTTAATCACGGGTGCTCTCTCCTAGTTTGGCTGAACACACCATTGTGGAAGTTCACAGTGTGAGAAATTCCTCACACCTAATGTCTTATCTCTCCATCACCAAGCACTGTTCTCTCCCTTGCTGAGTTCCCTCTCTCTGACCATCTCCTGATCTTTCAGTGTCACCCATCAGCTTCCATCCTCTATCCCGTTGTCACTCGGCCTTTCCGTGAGTTCCAGACTACCAGAAGATACTTGAAGGACATAAATCCACACCATGTAGAGGTCAAGCATAGGAGTTTATTACACACAGCGCTGGCGGAGTGTCACCTGGCTTATTAGGCTCAGAGACACTGTCAATCAATTGATTAAAATGAAATACATAGATTTTCCATGGGTGGGGGAAGGTGACGGGGTAGGCAGTTACACACCCCCGGATAGGTTTTGCAGCAAGACAAGATAGCACAGTAGCCAATGGTTAACAGGTTATACAATGTCTCCACCCATGGTCTCAAGTTAGCAAGTTAACATTTAATTAATACTTTGATAAAATGTTGTTAGTATAAAATATATATGTTGAATTCTGATTTGGAGTCCATAGGAATGGAGCAACTCCTTTGATTGTCCAACATGTACATTCCTAGGGGTTAAAGCAAAGAAACAGTGAAAGGATATGATAATACAAATTGTCTCCTTTATGTCTTAAGGCAGGGCATTGGTCCCTTGGAAGGGAGGTGGAAGGATGCCATATCTTTATACTGACATGTGCCAATTTTCATAAACTCAAGGTTGGATCTGTGGGAAGACAGTTTTCCCTTCAGGATAAATACAATAGGAACAGGGATCCTTTGTTCAATTTGAAACATTGGATGAAACATAATTATTCAAGTATCAGAGGGGTAGTCGTGTTAGTCTGGATCTGTAAAAAGCAACAGAGAGTCCTGTGGCACCTTTAAGACTAACAGATGTATTGGAACATAAGCTTTCATGGGTGAATGCCCACTTCGTCGGATGCATGTAATGGAAATTTCCAGGGGCAGGTATAAATATGCTGGCAAGAATCAGTCTGGAGATAATGAGGTTAGTTCAATCAGGGAGGGTGAGGTCCCCTGCTAGCAGTTGAAGTGTGAACACCAAGGGAGGAGAAACTGCTTCTGTAGTTGGCTAGCCATTCACAGTCATAATTATTCAGTTATTGCTTCCTCATCTGGCATTTCTACTGACCAAGCATATCTTAGCAAAGGCAATGTTATCTTGTTTATTCTGCTTTCTTTTAGCTGATTACTATTAGCTAGGCCTCTGGTCTCTTAACCATACTCTGGACTTTGGGTCTGGAAAAGTGCTGGCACAATCCATATACCAGGTTGTTATATAAAATGCACATGGATTTTAACCCTTCAATACTGCAGCTCTCTGAAGCAAGGTGGCTTTCCTGTGTCAACAGGGTCCTTGTCCGTTTGACTCGATGAAGCCACATTTTCTGATAGTCAAAGAAAAGTAAAGCAACTACAGCACTGCAGTTCTTTATCATATGTACAGTGATTCGGTGAACAAAATTTATCTGATTTTCCTTAAAGAATCCTGGAGGGGAAACCAAATGTTTCTGTTGGAAAGTGCTAATAAAGGAAAGCTGCTGCAGGGATTGAGGCCATTCTACTAGAGCTTATTAGTGAGAGTTGTGAAACTGTGTTTTTGAGAAATGGACTGTGTTTCCCTGGATTTGTTGGGGGGGAGGTGTACACCAAAGCTAACTGCAGCCATATGAGACAGTACTCTTTGCCACTAAGGAATTAATAAAATAGAACACCACATGGTGTAGGGTTAATTAGAAAGCAGGCTTTTAGATGCAAGGTCAAAATCTAGCTGGCAAGTTCTGGTAATCAGAATGGGAGAAAGGGAAAGAGAAGTAAATAAGTGAGAATGAAAGGAGATAAATGGATTAAAACCTTGAGTCTAGATGCCTCTGATATTAGACGTTTATTGAAAGTTCAGAAAAGTGATGATCCAGTTGGGGTTGTTATATGCTATGTGTGTTGTACAAGGTGTAAAAGATTAGCTAATACAGTGTACTTTGGAGCAGTCCTCTGAAGCCATCTTGAGAAACATTTTTCCTAACACCATTTTTCCCCAGCAGTGAACAACCGGTCTCTGTGAACTTGCTGTTAATTACTCAATACCGTTCCAAATGTTAGATATAAGGAATAGGTTTAGAGAAGCCCAGATATTTACTGATGTGTTGTTAGTATATAGGCTTGTTTGTCAGCCTGAAATAGAATTTTGGGTTTGATTTTTTGATACTCTCATATCATACATTAACATGTGTGAAGAAGAATGAACAAAGACTGTGTGTGTTGCATTTCCCACAACCAGATGGGGCTTTTAAATGAATGAGAAAAGATAAGGGTAGAGCTAAAGTGCTACAGGGTATGGGGGGAGTATAATATATGAGCATACACTGGAAGGCTGTCAGGCTCTTCTCTTGAGGCAAGGTCAAAAACTAAAAGGCCAAAGAAAGGCCCGTTTCTGACCATAGCACAACTTGACTCCTCACCCTTCCCACGGAACACAAAAGACATGGGATGAAGATCCTAGATTCATGACCTTTCAAAATGGAACATGACCATAAGTTGCCGAGGGCGTGCATTGCAGGTATATTTGGGGCTGCTAAGGAGGAGGAGATGGGAAATGGGTATGGTATGAGGACACAGGGCACGGCTCTGTGGCATCAGAGCTGGGAATGGGACAGTGGGAAACAAGGCTCTGTGGTATACATGCTTGCTGGAAACTAATCCCAACATCACATTGTCTGCACTTCAGACTTCTGGTCTTCTGCTTTCTGTCCATGTGACAAGAACCAGGGGAGGGGGTGAAGGGAAAGCCCTCTACCATGTGTGCTGAAATCTAATAAATTGCAGTGTTAGACAGCAGCATGCTTAGTTGGATGTAATCCTTGATCAGACAGAATTGCTGTGTTCCCACTGATTTATTCCTGATACCACATGGAATGAAATAGTTAAGTTATCCCTGCTCAGGGTTCTGAAAAACCTGGGAAACAGTGTGCTCTGTTAAACTATGACATTGCCTTAGAATCAAATAACTTACTGCTCTGCGCAGTTGATGTTCCCATTGGTGTTGTCGAACACATCAAAAGTAGGTGCGAAACAGATGAAACAGAGATTGCCACCAAATGGCCAGGTGATTGAATCACTTGCAGTACTAAGTCCTTCATGACCTACAATGGCTGCTATCTCATTTTTGCCATTCTTTTGTGCAGACCTTGGACAGTTGGAGCAGCAGTGGAGAGTTTTGCCTATTGTTCACTGTCCTCACACTCAGAACAACTGAGTATACCACTTTGGGGTTGTTTTCTCAGAGGAACCTGATTTAAAAAACATACACAACATGATTCAAGAGGAACTTTTAGAAAACATTCTTCATGTTAGGACATGCAAGCAAGACACAAAATCTGTTGTGAAGAATTTGCACCAACGGAGGAAATGATTGCACTGGTCACTGCTGATATGCATGACGAACAGCAGAAACATTCTACTTCTCACAAAGACAGCCAGGAATAAATGTTGTCTTTTAGAGACTAAAAGTAACAAACTCATTCAACACAAAATATTGACACTGTCTACCATCATTGGATGCCATTAGAAATAAATATAATAACAGTATTGTTGTTTTTACACTAAAGAAGTTTTGGGCTCCTTTTGGGGTATTTTTAACACCGTTATTTGCTGCTTTTTGTTTGAAATACCTGCCAACTCTCCACTGGGATACAAATACGGGAACTGGGGGGTTGATTTTGAATTTTTTTGTCATCTCACTGCTTTGATGCTAATTAGATGAAATCCTGCTGGGGCTTTTAGTTGTGTGTGTGTGTGTGTGTGTGTGTAACCAAATCTGTAGTAGCTATGCAATAAAAGCTTTCATTTGTTATTTGATGTGTTAATATAAAAAACTCCTTTTTTCAATAAATAGATTGAGCTACTTTTGGGTTAGTTTTGAAGGCACTTTGGGCTAATAATGCAGAAGAAATCTGGCAATCTTTCATAGAATCATAGAATCATAGAATATCAGGGTTGGAAGGGACCTCAGGAGGTCATCTAGTCCAACACCCTGCTCAAAGCAGGACCAATTCCCAACTAAATCATCCCAGCCAGGGCTTTGTCAAGCCAGGCCTTAAAAACCTCCTAGGAAGGAGATTCCACCACCTCCCTAGGTAACGCATTCCAGTCCTTCACCACCCTCCTAGTGAAATAGTGTTTCCTAATATCCCAACCTAGACCTCCCACACTGCAACTTGAGACCATTGCTCCTTGTTCTGTCATCTGCCACCACTGAGAACAGCCGAGCTCCATCCTCTTTGGAACCTCCCTTCAGGTAGTTGAAAGCAGCTATCAAATCCCCCCTCATTCTTCTCTTCTGGAGACTAAACAATCCCAGTTCCCTCAGCCTCTCCTCATAAATCATGTGCTCCAGACCCCTAATCATTTTTGTTGTCCTCCGCTGGACTCTTTCCAATTTTTCCACATCCTTCTTGTAGTGTGGGGCCCAAAACTGGACACAGTACTCCAGATGAGGCCTCACCAATGTCGAATAAAGGGGAACGATCACGTTCCTCGATCTGCTGGCAATGCCCCTACTTATACAGCCCAAAATGCCGTTAGCCTTCTTGGCAACAAGAGCACACTGTTGACTCATATCCAGCTTCTCGTCCACTGTGACCCCTAGGTCCTTTTCTGCAGAACTGCTACCTAGCCACTCGGTCCCTAGTCTGTAGCAGTGCATGGGATTCTTCCGTCCTAAGTGCAGGACTCTGCACTTGTCCTTGTTGAACCTGATCAGGTTTTTTTTGGCCCAATCCTCTAATTTGTCTAGGTCCCTCTGTATCTGATCCCTACCCCCTAGTGTATCTACCACGCCTCCCAGTTTAGTGTCATCTGCAAACTTGCTGAGAGTGCAGTCCACACCATCCTCCAGATCATTAATAAAGATATTAAACAAAATCGGCCCCAGGACCGACCCTTGGGGCACTCCGCTTGAAACCGGCTGCCAACTAGACATGGAGCCGTTGATCACTCAAGCTGGGCTGGAGCCAGAGAAGCAGCACTGAGCCAGAGGACCCAGGGCTGGGCTGGAGGCAGAGCAGCGGTGCTGAGGCAGAGCTGGGGAGCTGCAGCTGGAGCAGACCAGAACCGGAAGCTGGGTCAGCACAGACCAGCTGCACCAGAAGAGAGTCAGGGCTGAGCTACAGCATGGACGTGCAGGGCCAGAGACAGGATAGTGGATGCCGGCTGTGCCACAAACAACACGGCAGCCGAGCACAATGAGCAACTGGGGAGAGCAAGGTGGGGCCCTGGACAGAGGGCCCAGCACTGGGAGACGTCTCTAGACAAGAGGGCCTTGAAGGCTCGACTCAGAATTTGGGACATGAATCTGATGGGAGGGCAGATGCAGAGGAGAAGGGTCCTGCTACCTAGAGCCTGAGGGCGTGTGGCCATTGCCAAAGCAAGTATCTGTCCCATGGTATCAATGCAGCACAGGTAGGCCCTGGGCAGAAGGCCTGGGATGTGTGAGGAACAGACGGCGAACGTTTTACATCCCAGAGACAGTTGTTTGTGATGTTCCTGTGCCCACAGAGCAGGGTTCCTTATTTCCTTAAACCTTTCCATTTTTTTCCTTATGTTTCTGACAGTTGCTGTTTAATAAATAATATTTGTTTTGAACTTAATGCAGTGATCAGTGGGTCAGGGAAGCGTCCAGTGTGAAGAGAGCACCCCAGAGTGGGGACACCCTAGCCCCTGTGCTAAGTGACTACTATGAGGCTGGGCATTCAGCCTCCTAGCAATGCTGAGCCCAGCCGTGTCGCCATTACAGGGACGCTGCCACACAGGAGAGGGGAAGGGGAGTCCTTGAGCTCAGGCAGGCCTCTGGGTAAAGGAAGTGGGAGTGGGGACTCAAACAAAAAAAAAGAGTAGTTCTTTCAATCTTACAAGCCATTCAACTCAAAATGAGCTTTTACAAATCACGGAAACATGTTCCCTGAATGGTGGCTGAAGCATGAAAGGGTATACGGATGTTTAACATACTTGGCACATAAGTACCTTGTGATGCCGGCTACAACAGTGCCCTATTAGCTGTAAAAATATAAACAAAAGCAAACAAAGACAACACAAGTTGCAGGACTAAGATTACCTTTGCAAAGGTTGGCCGCCCAGTGCGACCCCTGAGCCGGTGTGGTTTGGGGACGCTAAAGAAACCACAGGCAGACGGCCTGGACTGAAATACTAAGCAAAACCCCCAAATCCTAAGCAACCCTGCCACTTGCTAAAACCAAAAAACTGGGTCTACATAAAGGTCCATCAGCAAAAGACCGCCCCGACCCCGCCCTAAAAAGTCCCTGACCAAGTTCTGCTAACTACCAACATCACTGTAAAGTGCCAAAAACTAACTGCTTGAACCCATGCTTTTTACTGTAAAAAGGCCCCTCAACCTCAAAATAACCCTCCGACTGCTGATCAGCCTGTCCCTCCTTTTAATACTTCTTTTCCTGTTTCTAAACAGCAGAAAAAAAGAATAAGGTAAAGTGCTGGTAACCTCTCCCTTGTCCACTAACAAAACCACCATGCATTCACCATCTGCTAAAAAAACCCAGTTATTACAGGGTAACGTGCAGGTAACCTCTCCCCTCTATAATGCTAAACCATGACTGTTCAAAAAAAAAAAAAAAAAAGGCATGTTCATTCCACTAATATTGCCAAAGTCCAGAAATTCTTAACTACAAAAAACATTAAAAATTGGCCCTGGTAAAAAACAAAGTATCGTAACCTGGCCAAAAAAAAAAAAAAAAAAAAAAAAAACCCTTCTAAAAACTGTGCTTAAAACTGTGGTTTTAAGTGGTGTTTTGGGCTTATTCTGGAAACTAAAAACTGTGCTTATCAACAAGTACCATCACAATGTACTGCCCTCCCTAATTGGCATTCAAATGTCAAATACCAAAAACGCCTTGCTGCCACAAACATTACCCCCACCATCCCCTCCACTTTTGCCACCACCCCTATAACACATTCTAATACAAACAATAGCATATACTTTAATAAAACCCAATGGCCAAAGCCTTTACACCTTAGTAATCCCTATAAAATGGTGCCAATAGTGAAGCAGCAATTTAAAACATTTACAAAGGTCAACAACATAATAAAAAAATAGGGCAACTAAAGAAAGCCACAGGTCTTATTACTAAAGCACAGTTAACCCAAATACAGGCTGGGGTTGGTAAATTACATGCTATTTCTGCCCTTTGCTCAATAACCCAGAAGCTGTTAACAAAAATGGTATTAAATATCACTAAGGCAGAAAAGGAATTGCAGTAAAATCTGGCATGTTTAAAAGAAAAAAAAATTCTAAATAACCAGCTCATGGCCATTCAAAGTAATCTTAAGCATCAGGCTTGGCCCACTGCCCTTACTAGTGCTTCAAAAATGCCATCTAATCTGTGGCCATAAAAACATTCTTAAAAATTTTCTGGGTAAAAGTGCAAATGTTCGCAGTGCTCCTTCCAAGCATACAGGCTGGTTAAAGGGGTGTGGGCTTCCACATACCAAATCCTGCCGGGTCTGTAAAAAAAATGCATGTAAAATTAAATAATTCACCGTAGTAGTTAAAAAATTAAACCACCTGGTATGCCTAATCAATTTATAGTCAATGCTCCCAAAATAACACCCAACATTTAAATAAAAATAAAAAAGTTAATAAACCCTCTGGCTGCTAACCCCACCCCACCCCCAGCTTCAGTGTGTATATAAACTAAAGCCAGAAAAAGTTGTCACTGTTTATAACAACGTCTGTTAAAAAAGGTATAAAACAAAAAACTACCCTGACAGGACACCTGCTTTTCCAAACTAATAACAGCTGTGTGCATGTTAAGGCCACCAGTTTACAAAATATACATTTTAATCTCACCACTGCTGCAGGAAATTATATTATTTATTGGCCTGTAAACAAAATTTTACAATCAGCCCTTAGGTTTTAAATACCCTTTAATTAAACTGCCTTAGTACCTAACCGGTTCCAAATTTTGCATTCACTGCTACCAAAGGTTCAAAAAATTTCTAAATTACAAGGGCAAATTCATATGCTTCAATATATATATATATTAAGTTGAAAAGTATGCCTTTCATATATCTTATAAAGTGTCTATTTTATGTACTAAGTATAATGTACTGTGCTTTGTAACTAAAATTATATAACAACCCCATCATATTATTACCATAAAAATGTTACTGCTTTTATTGTTGTTGTTTACTTTTAAAATTATGTTATTGTTGTTGTAAAAACAAAATAATAATAACACTTTTCATGTCCATACTAACCATGTATTATCATTACATCCAATAAAAACTCATAAGGTTAAAGCATTTAATATAAAGTCTAAAATTCAAGGTTTAAAATTAATAGTTTTGCTAAAAGCACACACAAAAAAGTGTAAAAGTAAAAAAAAAAGCGCAAACATCGTAGTCTTCTAAAAAAAGCAAAAGTAAGGCAAATTCTAACAGCTAATAATGCAAAACTTCCAGGCAGGGCCTGGGCAAATAAAAAAAATATATATAAAAGGTTGTTTTAACCTTGTGTTAAATAAAAATAAAACACAAACTATAGCAAAAACTGCTAAAAAAAACTAAAATATCAAAAAAATGTGTATAAACAAAATGCAGTTGTTAATTATTATTGTATGTAACAAAAGGTGTAAATGCTTGCCTTAATTGTTTATCTTTTGGGAGACCTGCCGTTGTGCACTCTCCCCCTTTTGCAATTGCTTAAAAATAAACTGCCTCTAACATGTTGCAACCAACCTGAGAGTGAAAACTCTGTTTTCTTCTACAGGACTCAAACAAAAAAAAAGAGTAGTTCTTTCAATCTTACAAGCCATTCAACTCAAAATGAGCTTTTACAAATCATGGAAACATGTCCTCTGCATGGTGGCTGAAGCATGAAAGTGTATACGGATGTTTAACATACCTGGCATGTAAGTACCTTGTAATGCTGGCTACAACAGTGCCCTATTAATGCCTGTACACACGTTCAGGTGACTTTGTAAATAAGAAGCGGACACCATTATCTCCCGTAAATGTAAACAAACTTGTTTGTCATAGGACTTAGGACTGAGGGAACTTGTGGTCTCTACAGTTCTACATTGTTCTATTTTTGAGTGCAATTATATAACAAAAGATGATTTGCATGAGTTGAATTGAAAAATATTATTTTTTATCTTTTCATTTATAAATATAAATATTTGTAATAAAAATAATATAAAATGAACACTGTACATTTTGTAGTTGGTGTTGTAATTGAAATCATTGTATTTGAAAATATAGAAAAACATCCAATATATTTATAATCAATTTAAATTGGTATTCTATTATTTAACACTGTGATTAAAATTGTGATTAATCATGATTAATTTGTTTTGAGTTAACTTTATTACAGATTAATCATTTGAGAAAACTACGATTGAAAGCCCTGTTTTTTACTGGAATGAATATTAAGATTTAATTGAAGTTACTCTGGATTTACACTGGGGTAACTAAGATCCAAATCAGGTCCCAGCAGTTTGTATCTTGTGTAACTTAGTGGCAAGACAAAAGAATTTCAAATGCAGCCTATTGAATTCAATAGTGCATAACATTCTTCTCTCTCATCAAAAGCCAGAATATCCTGCCAGCAATGGTCTCCCAAACCCACCAAACAATAGCTGTATCAGTGGCAGGCTGGGAAGACAGCACAGGGTCAGGGACTTTCCCAAACAGTGTGTGTGTGTGTCTGTCTTTACTCTATAAAGGGACAGATAATTCACTGGCAGGAATAACTCAGCCTTTTAAACCACTCCTTGGTAACTCAGCGAGTTCTTCCCAATGAAAAATAATCTCAATACTGAGCATGTATACAGCAACAGCACAGATCACAAACACGAGTGCCCAGAGTCATGCCACTTATTGGAGTTGTGTCCTAGAGAGAAATGAATGTGACATCCAAAGTACAGATATAAGCAGTCTGAATGAGCTCTCCCCTGACATCTGGTGGTGAGCTGTGGAAAAGGACTTCAGGGACTAATCTCCTTTGCATAGGCACACTCACCCGGCCTAGGTGCTCAGCATGATGGGATTGCTGGCTTAAATGGTCACTTTTGACTGGTGTGGGATCCCCAGTCTCTTTGTTTTTGGGGCAGGGGTAATAAAGCAGGGTTATCCTGGTTGTGCATATCAAGCAGAACTGTACTCGGCATTTTCCGATTGAGGGTCTCACCCTCAACTGAACAGCACTCACTAGGCAGGGGACATGGGTTCCAAAGCCCACTGAGTTAAGAGAGAGGTATTTTTACCTGGTTGTAGGGGTAGATTGGCCCTAAAGTCCCCAAATGGTACTTAGACCTAGGTGCCAGAGGTTGCTGCTCTGCAGCATGTAACAAGACTCCTAATTGAGTCTAAATTAGCTGTTATTACACAGTGGATAGAAAAAAAGGTTAAGTATTAGACCTGCTTTGGGAAGTCTCTCTGATGCAAAAGACTTCCTGGTGTGTAGAGCAGATCAGAGGCTGTCTAGCCCATTAACCTATTGCTGACAGTGAACAGCCCCAGGTGCTTTAGAGGGATCAGATGCTGCCTTTGAGCTCTGTGGGCTCCGCTGCCTCTCTGTAGAGCTTGGGTGCCACTCGCAGTAGCTTGTGGATATCTTGATTATACAAACTTCCCCTCCCCTCCATCTTTAACAGTGGAATAGCTCACAAGGTCACTGTTTCAATGATCATCACTGGGCTGCTGTAGTAACACCCCGATAAGATGTACGGGGCAGAGCAATTGCCCCAGTCTGTCTGCAAAGAATGGAAGGCCAAAGGCAGAAATGATACAATAGTGATATTTGTGTTAAATGCTTGTCAGTCAAGGTACAACGCTGCACCTGTTCTACTTGGCTCATGATGGGGGAAGTATCTTTGCAAACAGAAGCGCTGAAGACATTAATTAAAAAAAAACACACCAACAAACCTGTAAAGCTGGGATTGTAATGCACAGGATGCAACTTCCAGAGAATCGGAGCAGGTCACTGAGGCAGGTCAAATGGGCCCAATTGGAATCTTGTTCCCAATTGAACCTCATCAAAACATCAGAACCTCATCAACAGCAGTCCGGGGAACTACAAGTTGCGGACTGCAAACTGCAGCATGTTGGGAGAACTTCCTGGTTCCTGCCAGGAGGTACCCTCTGCTCCCCCCACCCCAAGCAGAAAGGCTTAGCACTGACTGAGCTGAGAGCAGCTACATAGCAGGGTAGCAGAGAGGACGCTGCTGAACTCTAATCCTGTTCTATGTTCTTTACAGCTAGGAACAAAATGGGCTTACAGAGCAACCTGAGAGGAGTTTAAATAACACAAAGGGAGAACATGAGGTTGTTTGTTGGGGGGGTTAGTTATTGTGGGTGTGACGGGTTCGGTCACAGAGTCTCCCCTCGAGACTGTCACTCAATGTGCTGGGATACCACTGAGAACAAATTTCCTGCCAGAACAGGTGCCCCTCCTCTCCTGTCTTGCTGAGTTAGACACACCAGTCAGCTCCAGCACAGACACAAAGATTGGACCACGCCTCTCTGCAGTTCACTGAAAATGAGATTCACTCAGCCCAGGGGCTTCTCGGTTAAAAGGGTGTTCAGCCATTCGGCAAGCCTGAACCCCAAATAAATCTGCTTATACAGGGTAAATTCATAAATTGTCCACCCCCTATAACACTGATTGAGAGATATGTACAGCTGTTTGCTCCCCCAGGTATTAATCACTTATTCTGGGTCTATAAATAAACAAAAGTGATTTTATTAAGTATAAAAAGTAGGATTTAAGTGGGTTCAAGTTAGAACAGACAAAGCAAAGTAAGTCACAAAAGCAAAATAAAACAAACTTGCAAGTCTAAACCTAATACATTAAGAAACTGATTACAGGTAATATCTCACCCTCAAAGATGTTCCAATAAGCTTACTTCACAGACTGGACTCTTTCCTAGTCTGTGTCCAATCCTTTCCCCTGGTACAGTCTTTCTTAGTTCCAGCTGACATCTCAGGTGATAAGCAGGGGTTTTCTCATGACTGGCAGCCTCCTTTGTCCTTCTCCACCCCCTTTTATAGCTTTGGCACAAGGTGGGAATCTTTTGTCCATACTTGGACCCCACCCCTTCTCATTAATGGAAAAGTATAAGGATTAAGATGGATTCCAGTACCATGTGATATGGTCACATGTCACTGAGACCTCTAGTCTCCAATCCTCCCGGGTTGGCCCCCACGTACATGGGAAGGCTTGCAGGTAAATAAACCATTTACCATCAATTGTCCTAAAAAATGGGAGTCATCAAGTTTCTAATGCCCCATTGACGGACCTCACCTGCTGTGACTACAAAAGTGATAAAAGTTTATATCTTATTCCCCCAACTCCAGACATAGAAATAATACATGCAAACAAATAGGATGAACACACTCAGTAGATTACAAGCTTTCTAATGGCATTATACAACAGACCTTTTGCATAAAGCATGTTCCAGTTCATCATATTCACATAAAGCATCTGAAATGCAACTTCACAGTGGGAGATACAACATGTTTGTAAGGGGGGCTGTGTCGTACAGTGTACCCTCTGCTCTCCCAGCAGGAGGTCCCAGCCCTGACTGAGCTGGGAGCATGGAGCAGGGAAGCAGAGAGGAGGCTGCTGGACTATTGTCCTGTTCTATGTTCTTTAAAGAATAAAGCCTGTTCCTGGTGGTTTATCTGAGTGGGTCTGGTCTGAGGTGAAAAAACACTGACATACAATGCAGAGCACACAAAGGAACGTCAGCCCCAGTCTCCCAAATTTGTGTAAAAAGTTGCAAGACAGGCTTCCCCTATCTTGAACAACCTCATATTATAAACGGACACAGCAGTTCTTCCAGGGCATCTGGGAGTGAGAAATGTGGGACAGGCTGGCTATGTGGGACAGGCTGGAAATGTGGGACAGGCTGGCCTATGCGGCCTCGCTATGTGACATTCCGACAGCTGCAAGGAGAACTGTGTCAGCTGGCCCGGGAGAGGAACGTAGAGAGTAGAATGGATAGGCCAGCCCAGAGGATAAACAGCATGCAAGATGCTGCCCTGTCAGATGGCGCTGTGCAGGCTGACCCCAAGGTGCCTCCACTCAGCAGTACCCCAGATCATGTGATGCTGGAGGTAGTGAAGGGCCTAACTGGACTAATACAAGAACTGACTGTCCTCCAGAGACAGAGCCATGAGAAAATGGGACAGCTGGAGGCACAAATACTGCAGCAGGTTGCAGCAGTGAGGACGACACCCCAAAATTCTAGATGGGGAGGTGGTCAAGGTACCCCTGATGTTAGTGTCTGTGGCACCAGAGGCCATTTTCCAGCTCACCAGGCTCACCCCCCTCAACACACACTAGAGTATAAACCCAAAATATACAGTCTTTCATTGCACAGGGACTGTAGAACGTAAGCTCATTCACAGAGTTCGTCCTCCCCGCCATGTGGGAAGGATATGCCACAAGCCTGTATTAACCAAGCTGAGATTTTGTCCAGTCACTTCATTCAAAGGCAGGCAAAAATAAATCAAAAATAGATGAAGCAAAAAACTAAAGAAAGGTAGATTTTAAGCAAACAGATCAAAGCAGAAAACCTAGGAAATAAACAAAACCGAAAACTAAGCTGATGTCTGCAGTTTGTACTTGGGTGGCTTAGGTAAGTCCTCAGATAGCTCAGTTTGGGTGTGCGGCACAATGTGCTATCGTGTTGGGTGATAACAGGGCCTGTAGGCTGAATCACCAGCAAAGCAGTGTGAAAAAGGTCCAGACCAGCTGGGTGGCTAGAGGGGTGCAGCAGTTCCCATGGCTCCCAGACTGCACCCTGTAGGTGTCAACCCATCACACTTATATCTCCAGAGCCAAAATTAGTCTCCTAGGCACCTGTGACGCAAGCATGGGGGAGGGACTGTAGCCCAGACATAAGATCCAGATGTAGCAGTTGCTTGATTTCTTTACCGCTGTGTTCTCACCCAGCAGGGCACATCTACCTAAAATACCACCACAGTGGAATGGTCCCAGGGCAACAGATCATGGACACTCCATGGCTGTTCCCTCATAAAATGTGGGATACCATGAGATGAACTCCAGGTCATTTTAACCCGAGGAGTGGTGAAGGAATCACACAGTTTGTGGAAGAGTCCCATTGTACTAGTTCTGACTCAAGATAGTACAACCCATTTCTGCATCTATTTCTGAAAGCTCAACACCGTATTGAAGTTTGATGATTACCCGATACAGAGAGTAGATGAACTATTAGAACAGTGTGATCTGCCAGATATATACCCACTTTAGACCTCACAAAGGAATACTGGCAAATATATTTGATGCCAGAATCATGGGAAAAGAAAGCCTTCTCCACGCCCTTTGGCTTGCATCAATTTAGGATCATGTCATTTGGCCTCCACAGGGTGGCACTGACTTTTCGGAGGCCAATACACTGGATATTACAACTGCATAGGCAGTATGCAGCTGTATGCTGCTACGATAAATTGAAAATAGTTTTTGGTCCTGTATTTTGTGGTACCATTCTCACAAATAGTGCAGATGGCAGAACATTACACATAGAAAAAAAAAGTCCGTCATCAACTGCTAGGCTGAACAGTCTGCAAGACACACGTTGCCTTAACAATCTGAGCCCCTGACATCGGTGAATCATTTCTTCACTCCCAGGGGAGGCGCTCAGTCTGAAGTTCTCCAGGGTCTATTTTCTGCTCTTCCCGCCCTTCTCAGAGCCGAGGGAATTGCCTGGGAGTCATGGGCAACCTGAGAGTCCACAGGGACTGCACAGGGGAATCATAAAGGTTGCTGTCCAGCACACCGAGTGTAAGATGTGAGATTCATACACTGATTCACCAGGCTCTGCCTTCTTGTAACCATAAGGAAATTTCCTCTCTCTGCTGAGCGGGATTTCGGTGAGTTGCCTGTTTCCACATTAAAGTTAGTGCTAAGGGCTCAGGAAGGGTTCCAATGCTCAAGAACCATCTGGACAGTAATGCACCAGCATGGCAACTTGAACTGTTTAGTACTGTCAGAAACACAAAGGGATTTAGCTGGTAAAATTGGAACTACACATGTATTGGAAATAGTTTAGAGAAATATTTGTTTTTAATATCAGTTCCTTCTCTCTTACTGTGTCCTTTTATCTGTCTCCATAGCTTCCATTTTTTGGGCTGTGTGGTTTTTCTATGGTTCACTCAAGTTTTCCAATTCAGGCAGCCAAACCCTCTGCAGTGGGTATCTGTGTTACCAGTGGGTTCACAACAAGAATGGGTCACACACTGGCCAGAGTCTGCTCTCCCATTCTGCCATCACTGGATCACTCCAGATTGATACTGGCCTCCTTGAGAGCAAAATCAGGGCCCACATGTTTTGAAATCCCCATCTTTCATACCCAGTCTGAGAGTGCCACATAAATTGGGGGTTTCCTTCGGACTCTCTGAGCACCCTAACAGAATAGTGCTCACTGGAGCAGGACCAGAGTCTGTAATTTCCGCTGTTGGGGGCCAGAAGTTAAAACACTAAGGGTGAAATCTTGGCCCCATTGAGATGAATGGCAAAACTCCCTGAAATCCACATGTAGGGACTTAAATAAATGGCCTGTTTACACTGACCATGAGCCTTCAGTGATTTAAACTGGAGTCATCATATGGCCTCTAAGGACGGGTGAGCTTGTTTGAACCACAGAAGAACTGACAGGAGAGTTGCTAAAATCTCAAACTCTCAAGTTGAGAGGCTCAGAACAATTAGGATAACAATTTTTTGCACGGGGGTGAGGGGTTTCCTATCTCTGTGCCTTTGCTTCTCTGGGTCTGGTTCAACAACCAAAAGGCTGTCAAAAGAGAAGCATGTTTCTGGCTTAGAGGAAAGCAGGCGGGGTTGGAAATCTCACCTGGGGAGGCCCAGGAATGCACAGTATGTGTGAGGGGCGGAGGGGGACATGCAGTATCCAGATCACAGTGGTGCGGAGTCGAGAAACTGGGTGAAATAGGGAATGGACATAATTCCTAATGCACAGACCAAAGAGGCATAGTTAGGCCTCCTTGGGCAGGGGGGTGTCTCGGGTCATAACAGAATGTGGACCACACTGTACCAGATTGCCTCACACACCATCCCTCCTCCTGGGAGCAACCCCACTACAGCCTCGTGGTAACATCAGCAATTGCCAGCACGGAAAAGCAGCCTCAGGAAGGGCTGTCTGGGTTTCTAGCGGGCTGCAATACGTTAAAGCTTTGTTGAGGAAGAGTTACTCACGCTGGCTCCTTTTAATCACCACGTCCTCTTCCCTCCCTGGGTCTGTCCCTCTCTCCTTCCCTGCACGGGCTGAGCTGCTGCTGGGGTTCCCTTTACCCCCAGAAAGGCAGTTCAGGCTGATCTCCCCCTTTTCCCCAGTGCAGACAGACACTGAGTTTAACCTAGTCTGAGGAGATATTTCTGTGAGCTGTCGCTGTGGGGTCTGGCACCTGGTTTTGGTCCTGGGTGAGGGGTATCACTGTGTGGCAGGGCTGGAAATTGTGGGGATGGGGGACCTACATGGACAAGTGGCCAGCACTGGGTTTTGTTGGGGCAGGGAGTGGGATGTACACGAGTTGGCCGGCAGTCGTGGGGGCAGGGAGGGAGGTGTACAGAAATAAGCCGGTTGTGCTGAAGGTTGTGGGGACAGGCAGGGGGTGTGCATGGGCAGGCGGGCAGCACTGAGGTGGTGGGGGCGGGGAGCGGCATGTAAAAAGACAGGTAGACAGCACTGTGGGTTGTGGGGTAGGCAGGGGGTATATAGAGAAGCAGGCAGCTCTGCTGAAATGAAATTTTGCTTGTGATTGTTGGTCCAAGGCCAGCGTTGGGATCTTTCCTGTCCAGAGTGTGCTTGGGCAGGTCTCAGGGTCTCTTTGCCTGGACAAACCACAGAACTTCAGGCTGGGTGTCATGACCATTACTCAGTTTTGTTTCCAACAGTTGCTGTTGTTATGTAACTTCAGGCATTTTCCCGGTGGAAAGAACCACTTATTTTTTTGTGAGACTGCACCCCATATTCTTCAAAGTGTTATTATTATGCTATAATTTTAGCCTAATTATAATGCTTATTATGCAAAGTGGGTTATGTAAGATGTCATTGGAAACATTTGGGTTGTAGCCCACGAAAGCTTATGCTCTAATAAATTTGATAGTCTCTAAGGTGCCACAAGTACTCCTGTTCTTTTTATTGGAAACATTATGATTTTCTGAATATCACTATCCTATTTGTGTGTGCATATAATTTTTCTGTCTGAAGTTATGAATATTGAGTACATATCTATTTCAAATGTAGTTACACCTGGGTATCGCCCACTAAGAAGATGCTCTCAGTCTAGACACCTGGGTTCGGAAGGGAGGCAATGGGCCATTAGGGGAAACAATAGGCCTTGGGAAAAACTTCTCTCCTTCCTGGTGAGCCTTCCTGAGAGCCCTTCAGACAGACTATAAGTAATGGATGCTATGACTCTACAAGAGCATGTGACCAAGCCACATAACTCTGGACTCCATCTTGGGATGCTTGTACTTTTCCCACAAACTACTGTGAGAAGCAAGTTTTGAAATAAAGGGTTCCTGTCATATACTCAGGGACGGCTCCAGGCACCAGCGCAGCAAGCGTGTGCCGGGGCGGCAAGCCGCGGGGGGCGGCCTGCCGGTCGTGGTGAGGGTGGCAGGCAGGCAGCTTTCGGCGGCATGCCGGGGGGAGGTCCGCCGGTCCCGCGGCAATTCGGCAGCGGGGGCGCCAATGGCGCGGCACCGGCGGACCTCCTGCAGGCGCGCCGCCGAATCCGCGTGACCAGCGGACCGCCCGCAGGCGCGACGCCGAAAGCCACCTGCCTGCCATGCTTGGAGTGGCAAAAAACATGGAGCCGCCCCTGCATATACCAAAGCTAAATAAGGCTGTGGGTGACATCATTGGTGGTTCTTAACTCTCCACACAAGAGGCCTCCTGGTAACACCTGTGGAAAAAAGACTGAACTGTGAGGAGTGCTGGACCCAGGCTAGAGGGATTTCTAACCTTGTATGGGAACCTGAGAAACCCAAGCTCCAAAGCAAATGCAGATTGTGCCTTCAGAATCTGCCAGATGGCTTGTATCATCAATCGGGTTGAGAAATTGCTAATTTATAGCCAATCTAACTGGTGTGTTAAACTTAGTTTGTGTTTTTGCTTATTGTCTAGCAAATCTGCTTTGATCTGTTGGATAGATTTTAAGTGATTAAAAGGGATAGCAATTGGAGTTAATATGTTTTAATTTAAACCCAGTATGCCTTTAAGTGAAGTGTCTGGGGGGAAATTGTCAGCTTGGTTACCACAAATATATACTGTCCTCCTCACATTGAGGGAGGGACAAACAGGAAAAAAAATTCATAGAGGTCAGAGTTTGTCCCAGGGCAGGACGGTACACCTCTGGGGTCTTAGGGAGCTGGTGGTTATTTTGGCTGTAACCTCTCTATTGTTGGTTCATGCAGTGGCTGGTCAGAAAGGCTGCATGTAACTGCAGCTGGATGTGTCCCTGATTGTGTGAATGCTGGTGGACGTGTAGGACCAGGAGCTGGTCTGCAGCTTGTCACAGCAGCACATTGAGAGAGAGAGCCCAGGCTGGTGAGTCAGAAGGCTCAGAAGGTTCACCAGTTCTGGGTGGCACCTCGGGGGGGAACTCATCACACGTTGTCATCAGCTGCTTCAATCTCCCATCACACACTGACCCCCTGTTCATACTCTCCTTCCCCATCCCAGGCTGCACCAATTCCAACAGCACCCTGGTCACCAGTATCTCCTCCATGCTCCCCAGTCATTCCTGGCTCCAACAACCTCTCAGCCGCCCCACAGCTCTTCCTCTGCAGGGGGTGAGGTGCCTCCCATCACACCTGCTCCCTTGACTAGGAGGTAATCAGTGACTGTGTCTCACCAGTGAGAAATCTCACACATGAGTGGCAAAAGCCAAGGTAGCTATGCGGCTTCTCTTGTTACACCGATACACAAGGCATGGTGTTTCAAGGACTGTTACACAGGAACAACTTGCAAGCTGAAAAGTATGCACATTATATAATGGGAGTGGACAAATCCGGGACATGTGAGGGCCTAGATAAATACATCTGCCATGTGGAGGAATCACAGGGACACAGACATTAAACCCAGGATGCTCTGGGACCATTTGCTAGCCAGACCTGCTAGCCATTCACAGTAATGGTTGTACTTTCATTCCTTACTGCGGACACTTTATGGGGTCAAATCATTATTTTTCTCACCCAAAATGTTCCTCCATGAAGTGCCTCATGGGATCCCTCAGACTCATGAAATTCACACGTAGTGTAAGATTTCCAAATCACCGTGGTCACATGAGAATTTCTCCTCATAGGGCAAATGAATGGGGGGAAAAATGCCATCAGTAAGCTGAGACGTGAGCTTGCAGGCAAAACGCCTGCAGCTGAATTCAGATGACATGTTAGGAGATTCAAAGGCCAGAAAGGTGATAATCTAGTCTGTATAACAGAGGCCTGTACAACACAAGCCTGAGAATTTCCCCAAAATTATTCCTAGAGCAGATCTTATAGAGAAACATCCAACCTTGATTTCAAAATTCTCAGTGATGAAGAATTTGTCAAGACCCTTGGAAAATAGTTCCACTGGTTAATTACTCTCACCGATAAAAAATGTATGCCTCACTGTTTAAAAATGTCATCTTATTTCAAGTCAGAATTTGTTCAACTTCAACTTCCAGCCACTGGATCCTGTTACACTTCTGTATACTAGGCTGAAAAGCCTATTATTAAATATTGTGTTTCCCGTTTAGGTACTTACAGAGTGTTATCAAGTTAATCCTTAACCATCTTTGTTAAAAAGCTCAATCTATATTGCTTAAGTCTATTACTGTATGGCCGGTTTTCTCATCTTGTACGAATTCTTATCACACTTATCTGAATCCTCTTCAATGTACCAACATCCATCTTTAATCCTGGACACCAGAACTGGAAACAAGATTCCAGCAGAAGTTTGAGCAGTGCCAAATACAGAGGTAAAATAACTTCTCTGTCTCTCCTTGAGATTCCTTTGATCATCCAAAGATCATATTGGCTGTTTTGGCCACAGGGTTACAATGGGAGCTCATGTTTAGCTAATAATCCCTTCAGGCTCCCTAATCTTTTTCAGTCATTGCACTTCCCATGATAGTTCCCCATCATGTAAGCATCACCTGCATTCTTTGTTCCTAGCTGTAGAGATCTACATAGCTAGATTAGAATGTATACTATTTGCTATGACCCTGTTTACCAACCAATCCAGATTGCTCTGAATCAGTGACCTGTCCTCTTCATTATTTACGATCCCCCAATTTTTGTGACATCTGCAAACTTCAGGTATGAGAAGGGCTAGCAGCTGAGTTGCTGACACGTTTCTCTGCTTACACTTGCCAGTTAACACCTGTAACTTATGTCTCAGACAAAGCTGGGTGCCTGCAAGAAAGTGTCTCACCAAAAGAAACAAGGGAAGTAACAGAGATGCAGGCCTGTAGCCCTAAATACCAAGACCCTTGTGCTCTTTGTGCCCATTCTACTGAGTAGAGTCATAGCCCAGCATGATAACATCTGTTTCCCTGAGGGAAAAATGGCTCCTTTCCAATATATGAATTGCATTGTGGACTAGACCTATGGTCCATCTAGACCACTGTCCTCTCTCTGACAGTGACAGCCCTAGGAGCTGCAGAAGAAGGTTTAAGAAACCCAGCAGTAGGTGGATGGGGGGGATGACCTGACAGTCCTGAGAGCATCACCCTAATGCCTAAGAGCTAGAGACGGGCTTGTGCCCTGAAACACATGGGTATACAGGCTTTCCAAAATGTTTATTTAGCTGTAACTATTCTAACTGGCTAATCTCACTAACTATGTAAATGTCCAAACCCTTCTTGATTCTTACTTAGCTCATGGCCTCAACATTCTCTTGTGGCCATTAGTTCCTCAGTCAAATTAGGCACTGAGTGAAGAACACATTCTATTTTTATCTGTTTTGAATTGGCCACGGTTCAGTTGAATTGAATATCCTCTTGATCTTGTGTTATGAGACAGGTAGAACACATTCTCGATCAGCTCTCTACCCGTGAGTATTATATGGACTTTTCTCATGTCCCTTCATATTCATGTCCTTACTAAGGTAACAATCCCAGTCTTTTCCACCTATCTTCATATGAGTTTCCCCCAGGCCATTAATCATTCTTGTTGCCCTTCCCTAAACCTCTCTGGTCCTGCAATATCCTGTATGAGAAGGGTGCCCGTACTACACAGAGGAGTCCAGTGAATGGTGAAACATTGACTGATCTCAGGGCATTGCTTTTCTGTATGATTTTCCACCCCACTCTTCCTGGATCCCAATATTTTGCTCCGTTTCTGTCCCTGCTTGCACTGTGAGCAGAGTTTCACAGAGCTGTGTACCATGATGCCCAGGTCCCTGTAAGGATTTTGAGGGATTCAGGTTTTTACCTCCAAGAGGCATACACACTGCAGTTAGTGACTTGGAAATTCATCTGCCAGCATGCTGGCCATGCACCTGGCTTTGTTAGCTCCCTCGGAGGAGTTCTCTGGACTTGACTATGACTGAAATATTCTGGTGCCATCTGTAAATGTTGGCAACTCACTGCTCACCCCCCTTTCTAGATTGGTAATATCTATAAAAAGGATTTACTGTAATAATTGTTATAAAGTGTGACATCCCCCTTCCTGTGCTTCTCTCCCTTCACAGGCACCTGGAGCATCTCTGAGCCTGATCGACGCATCCACCATCTCATGGCAGTTTTCAACCTCACCCCCTCTGGCCCTTCAACGTTCATCCTAATGGGCATCCCCGGCCTGGAAGCTGCCCACATCTGGATTTCCATCCCTTTCTCTATGTTCTACGTTATTGGCCTGTTGGGAAATTTCACGGTTCTGTTTGTTGTAGGCAAAGAACAGACCCTGCACAAGCCGATGTACCTTCTTCTCTGCATGCTGGCCGTCAGTGACATTGGCATGTCTACATCCACCGTGCCAAACACACTGTGTATATTTTGGTTCAATTTCAAAAGCATTACTGTGGGTGGCTGCCTCACCCAGACGTTCTTCCTACACATGATTTATACGATGCACTCTGCTGTCCTCGTGACAATGGCCTTCGATCGCTACATTGCCATATGTAACCCTCTGAGATACGCCACCATCCTCAGCAATGCACAAATAGCTAATCTAGGGCTCGTGGGTTTGACAAGAGCTGTTCTCTTCATTCTGCCCATGCCCCTGCTCCTGAGCAGGCTGCCATTCTGTGCCAACCGCATTATCTCCCACACGTACTGCGACCACATAGCTGTGGCAAAGACGTCATGTGGGGACATCACAGTGAACAGGATGTATGGCTTGGTGATAGTGTTTTTAGTCATTGGGTTAGACCTGACACTCATTGTCCTGTCGTATGGCCTGATTATCAGGGCTGTCCTCAGAATCTCCTCCAAGAAAGCCCATCAAAAAGCTCTCAACACCTGCACAGCCCACATCTGTGTGGTGCTGATTTCATATATTTCCGTCCTCTTCACCACTCTGGCACAGCGGTTTGGTCAGGGCATCGCTCCCCATGTTCACATCATCTTGGCGAACCTCTATGTCCTCCTCCCCCCCATGCTTAACCCTATCATTTATGGGGTCAAAATCAAAGAGCTTCGTGACAAAGTGGGCAAATACATCTGCAGAATGTGATCGCTGGGGGCCACTGACTTTAAACCTGTGTGACAAGAGGGTGAAAGGATATCTCCTTGTTAATCACGGGTGCTCTCTCCTAGTTTGGCTGAACACACCATTGTGGAAGTTCACAGTGTGAGAAATTCCTCACACCTAATGTCTTATCTCTCCATCACCAAGCACTGTTCTCTCCCTTGCTGAGTTCCCTCTCTCTGACCATCTCCTGATCTTTCAGTGTCACCCATCAGATTCCATCCTCTATCCCGTTGTCACTCGGCCTTTCCGTGAGTTCCAGACTACCAGAAGATACTGTAGCTCTCTGAAGCAAGGTGGCTTTCCTGTGTCAACAGGGTCCTTGTCCGTTTGGCTCGATGCAGCCACATTTTCTGATAGTCAAAGAAAAGTAAAGCAACTACAGTACTGCAGTTCTTTGTCATATGTACAGTGAGCCGGTGAGCAAAATTTACTTGATTTTCCTTAAAGAACCCTAGAGGGGAAACCAAATGTTTCTGTTGGAAAGTGCTAAAACAGGAAAGCTGCTGCAGGGATTGAGGCCATTCTACTAGAGCTTATTAGTGAGAGTTGTGAAACGGTGTTTTTGAGAAATGGACTGTGTTTCCCTGGATTTGTTGGGGGGGAGGTGTACACCAAAGCCAACTTCAGCCATATGAGAGAGTACTCTTTGCCCCTATGAATTAATAAAATAGAACACCACATGGTGTAGGGTTAATTGGAAAGCAGGCTTTTAGATGCAAGGTCAAAATCTAGCTGGCAAGTTCTGGTAATCAGAATGGGAGAAAGGGAAAGACAAGTAAATAAGTGAGAATGACAGGAGATAAATGGATTAAAACCTTGAGTCTAGATGCCTCTGATATTAGACGTTTATTGAAAGTTCAGAAAAGTGATGATCCAGTAGGGGTCATTATGTGCTATGTGTGTTGCACAAGGTGTAAAAGATTAGCTAATACAGTGTACTTTGGAGCAGGTCTCTGAAGCTATCTTGAGAGACATTTTTCCTAACACCATTTCTCTCCAGCAGGTGAACAACTGGCCTCTGTGAACCTGCTGTTAATTACCATTCCAGATGTTAGGAAAATATCTGGGATGATCTAAACCTGCTCCTTATGTCTATGTGTTGATGGTATATAGGTTTGTTTGTCAGCCTGAGATAGAATTTTGGGTTTGACTTTTTGATACTCTCAGATCTTACATTAATATGTGTGAAGAAGAATGAACAAAGACTGTGTGTGTTGCATTTCCCACAACTAGATGGGGCTTTTAGTACAATGAGAAAAGATAAGGGTAGAGCTAAAGTGCTACAGGGTATGGGGGGAGTATAATATATGAGCATACACTGGAAGGCTGCCTGGCTCTTCTCTCGAGGCAAGGTCAAACACTAAAAGGCCAAGGAAATACCTGTTCCTGACCATAGCACAACCTGATTCCTCACTCTTCCCACCGAATACAAAAGACGTGGAACGAAGACCCTAGATTCATGACTTTCCAAAATGGAACATGACCATAAGTTGCCGAGGGCATGCATTGCAGGTACATTTGAGGCTGCTAAGAAGGAGGAAATGGAAGTTGGGAAGGGGGAATGGGGACACAGGGCAAGGCTCTGCAGTGTCAGAGCTGGGAATCGGACAGTGGGAAACAAGGCTCTGTGGTATACATGCTTGCTGGAAACTAACCCCAACGTCACATTGTCTGCACTTCCGACTTCTGCTTTCTGTCTGTGTGACAAGAACTAGGGGTGGGGGTGAAGGGAAAGCCCTCTACCATGTGTGCTTAAATCTAATAAACTGCAGTGTTAGACAACAGCATGCTTACTTGCATTTCATCCTTGATCAGACAGAATTGCTGTGTTCCTACTGATTTATTCTTGGTACCACATGGAGTGAAATAGTTAAGTTGCCCCTTCTGGGGGTTCTGAAAAACCTGGGTAACAGTCTGTTGTGTTAAACTATGACATCGCCTTGGAATCAAATAACCTACTGCTTTGCGCAGCTGATGTTCCCATTGCTGTTGTCGAAGACGTCAAAAGTAGGTGTCGAGATTGTTAGTGATGGATAGAAGGAGCAGGAGGACCTAGAGATGGATTGAGTAAATGGACTCCTTTATTGCAGCAGTGGTTCCCCTCAATCCAACCCGTCGAGTAAGCAACGGGGTTAACTACATTACACACTTTTATTTAAGTTAATATGCAAATATACGGATTTACTACAACATCCCTAACATCCTTATTTAGTCATATGAACACCCATACAATGAATATTAATAACTATATTCTGAATATAATTACACCCGCCCCTGTTTACAGCATTATGCATATTGTGCAGGCGCAGTTACAATACTTATAGTTACAAATTCCCTTAATCAGCAGCCTGGGGGGGGGGGGGGGGGAGGGGACATGACGTCATGACCCTGTACACTTTTATGTAGCTGGGAAGAAAAAGGGAGAGAAGAGCTAACATTTAGAGGAGCACATTCTTTATGCAGAAAAAGGAGAGGGATAGCAAACTCTTATTAAGCACAAGGAATGGGGCCCTGCCTATACCTTCCTCCCCTGTTTTCATGGTAGTGGATACCCAGCTCACTATTTAACCCTTACATACTCCCCCACTCTCTTCAAAGAAGGGCCCAGGCGTTCCTCCTTCCTGCACACTAGCCAGAGGGGCATTCATGCCGGAGGCCCTGGTTCCAGTTAGCCCGATACCTTGGTCCACCGGTCATGCTATGGAGAGAGAGGGAAGGTGGATCACAAAAGGGGTAAGCTGCTGAATTTACAAGTATGGCTTTCAGGGAGAGGCTAAGGAAGCACATAATGTTAAGCACCCCAGGAATACGATTAGTAATACAATTAATATGAATAACACCTCTACAACATGAGTAATACGACCAAGAAGTGAATGAGTGTCTATTAGGCCTGTCTGAAGTGCACAGGCTACATCAGTCCAAGTACAATCAGTAGGCAGTTCAGTAGCCAGTTGGAATGCTTCATTCCTTGGAGGGCTTGGGCTTCCAAAACCTATGTTCAGTGTTACTTGGCCTGGAGCTGCCTTATCAACTGTTAAAAGGTCCCAGTTTATCCAGGTGGGTTCCGGTACGGCCTTAGTCCAGTTAATTGCCAGCATTGGGCGTCCGGTTATGTTAAGCTGTCGCACGCTGTTACACAGATTTGATAAGTGACGTTTCCCAGCTGCAAGGAGAAGTTTCCTGGTCCAAACCCTACCCACTCCACACACTTCCCACCCCCCAGAACCTGGCCATTGAGCACAGCCTATCCCTCCCAGCAAATTTTATTTTCCTGTTCCACCCAATGCTGAGGGGGGTACCAGTTCTGTACACTGTAGGGGTGGCAGTTCGTGACCACCCCTCTCATGTGTTTCCCACCCACGCTAAGCCTACACATGGATAATATACCTCAAACCTCATTAGAAACTGTGCGTTCTTTGCTTTGACCTGTACTTGTCATACCGGTTTTGGGGATTATTTACATTTACACTAAACCCCCTCCCACTTTTTTTTTCTTTTGGGATTCTACTGCCTAGGTATTCCTGGAAAATCATAGGACATATGGTGACACATTTCCTGATAGCGCCAGGCATTAAGGTGTAAGGTCTTAATATTCTATTTGTCCCATTGCTCCTTGTGTAGTATAATGTCCCTTAGTAATATGTACACTCTCAGCAAAACACCCCATACACATTACACTCAATTGTTTACCCCTTCCCATAGGCTATTGGGTGTGCTCCTACATAGCTATTGGGGAGGGGCACATTCAAACATCTTTTATAAACATCATTTATACCATTTTACCTCCCCTCCATTGAGTCCTTAGTGGTTCCCAGCGAGCTCTTTTCATTCTCATTATTTTTATAGGCTTGTGGGACCACCTTAGTTGCCGTTTCATTTTAAGGTACCACGGGAACTGTTACACAGGTGCTAGCCCCCTAGTTGAACATTTTGCATTTTCATCATATTTCTCCCCAAGGTTAGCCTTTTGAAGCCATTTCCCACCCATGTTATGGGTTTTTTGTTTATTAAAACACAACACTGCTAGCAAGAAGACAAACACTACAGACAAACAATACTAAAAACATAAAATAGAAAACGCAATTTTTTGTTGCAACAGTAGATTTGTGATATTCTGGATTATTCGTTTGCTGGTGCCAGCTTGCTTGTGGAGTGTCTGAAAAACAAAAGATACATTTTCCCACCCCCCTGGTGGGGACAGA
This sequence comes from Emys orbicularis, assembly GCF_028017835.1. NCBI lineage: Eukaryota > Metazoa > Chordata > Testudines > Emydidae > Emys > Emys orbicularis. Next base: position 368,377,898 of record NC_088683.1, read on the forward strand.
TTATTTCTTAATAATAATAATAATAATAATACTATCCTCTTTTACATTTTTTTTTAATCGCAAGAAAAACAGAACTACTTTTGTGCTGTTTTTATTTTGTTTTATAATTAGGCTAGTGAATTACCCCACTGGTCATTTATGAAATTTATGAGGTGGTGTACCTCAGTTTCCTCTCTTGTACAACAGACCAGGTTTACAATGGTTTCTCTGTTGTGTCAAGCTTTGAATTTATTTTCAGGTGATAGCTGAGACAGCTTCAGATTTTAGCACTGTGCAAACGCACACGCACGCGCACACACACACACACATGCACACAGAGTACTTAGGGTTAAGCTGTACTCCTTATTTTTAGGCTTGACTTGTTTTTTTTTTTCCTTCCCATATGGAGGATTATAATTTGAGCTTTTGGGTTTTAGGTAGTTTGTTGCTGACCAGATATGTTCAATATCTGCGGCTTGTTTGTGCTGCCACTTATGGACAGCTCTCTTCTTAACCCATTAGCTAGGTAATTTGCATTTACACAGATGCATGCTTTCTGGCTTGCTTTTGGATCTAAAGCTATCAGCAGCTTAGAGACTTTGTTTTAAAAGGGACACATTTCACTTGTGAACTGTGCACAGTGGATACTCAGAGTTACGAACACCAGACTTACAAACTGACCAGTCAACTACACACCCCATTTGGAACCGGAAGTACGCAACCAGGCAGCAGCAGAGAAAAGTAAGAAAGAAAGAAAGACTATATAGTCCTACTAAACAATAAAGGAAAATAAAAAATAAAGGGAAAGCAGAATTTTTCTTGTGCATAGTAATGTTGCAAAGCTGTATTGAGTCAATGTTCCGTTGTAAATTTTCAAAAGAACCATAAAGTTTTGTTCTGAGTTATGAACATTTCAGAGTTACAAACAACCTCCATTCCCAAGGTGTTCATAACTCTGAGGTTCTACTGGATATCAAATGCTGCAGAGCTGCTGGTGTATATTCATGTTGCTACAGCAGTAGAATTAAAAAAGGAATTTCTGCTTTGCCGTCCACTACGAACATGAGCCACTGGTGAAGAACTTCCTAAACTATTAAATTATTTTTTCTAAGACACAGGCCTGGGCTGGGGACATTGTTTTGGAATTTGCAGCAATGGGGAGCACAGTCTATGATAGGATGGCATAGCAGGCCTGTGACAAGGATACAAGAAGTAACTCCCTCAGCAACCTGGAATCATTGTATGATCCACTGACAGGCATTGGCTGCTAAGAAGATGGCAGAGGAGCTCAGCAATGTTCTTTCAGTTGCTGTAAATATTATAAACTTTATAAAGTGCCCGGTTAATTTAAGGGCTTTGATGCAAAAAGGTGAGGGCAAACTTCACACAGTGGTTGTTACATGCAGAAGTTTGTGGGCTGTCCAGGGTCAAGATGCTGAGAAGACAATGTGAACTGCACAAGGATGTCCATATTTTTCTTGCCGATACTATGAATATGGCAGCCAGATATGCCAACAAGGATATCCAATGAGTGTCACAGAAATTCTGTACAAGTGGAGAGCGACTGAATTTTCTGCATTGTCTGTAGTAGAAAGAGAGAGCATGAAGCAGAGGCCTGGTGCAAGGCCTGAGGCCTGAACCAAAGTCAGCAAAGGTTATGTTTTGAGCAACAGCCAGGGCCTGTCAAAAGCAGATGCTTGCCTGCAAATCAGTGTCTCGTACATGAACTTGGCACCGGTATTGCTAGCATTGCCAGAATACACTGAATATGTTAGCACATTAAGGTAAATTAGCACAAGAACACCCCAATGTAGACCCTCAGCAGAGACTTTCAGCCTGTGAGGTGAATCCCACATTGTTAGAACAGAGCTTGGTGATTTTTTATCGCACTTGGACCATCCACTGCCTGTCTCAGTTGGATGCTGTACTGGGCGACTGTACCACACGGGGGATTCTGAGGCAATATTATGTGTACCTCTCTTATGCTCCCCCTCCCTTGTCCTGCATGTCAGCTTCACTCTTCATCGGGGTTTTATATGCAAGAGCTTCCAGAAAAGGAGATGTTAATAGTTCCCCCTCAATTTCAAGGAGAGCGTATTGTACAGCCATTAATAGAGATTCTTTATATCCTAGTCAGGAGGAGAGGATGGAAGATGATAAAGTAGGATCTGATGAGAAACAGTCAAATGAAACAGGGTCCCATTCAATTACATCACATAATGGCACACAGCTAAAAAGTGACAATTTTTTCAAGTGTTTATGTACAAGTGTCTAAATAATAAGATGGGTGAACTTGAGTACCTTGTAGTAAATGAGGATGTTGATATAAGAGGCATCACAGAATCTTGGTGGAATGAGGATAATCAATGGGACACAGTAATACCAGGGTACAAAATCTATCAGAAGGACAGAACAGGTCATGCTGGTGGGGGAGTGGTATTATATGTGAAAGAAAGCATCGAATCAAATGAATTAAAAATCTTAAATGATTATTAGAGTATGGAATTTCTATCCATGGTAATATATCCCTACCGCTATATTCTTAATCAAACTGTATCAGAGAATTTCTAACCACCTGACCAGGATGGTGATAGTGACTGGGAAATGGTCAGGGAGATTAGAGAGGCTATTAAAATAAAAAAATAATAATGGAGGATTTCAACTACCCCATATTGATTGGGTACATGTCACTGCAGGACAGAATGCTGAGAGAAAGTTTCTTGGCAGTTTAAACAACTGCAACTGCCTCTTGGAGCAGCTAGTCCTGGAACCCACAAGAGGAGAGAGAATTCATGGTTTAGTTCTAAGTAGACCACAGGATCTGATCCATAGCTTGACCACTTGGTAATAATGACCATAACATAATAAAATTTAACATCCCTGCTGTTAGGGTGGGGATAACTCCATAGGAGCCCACCACAGTAGAATTTCATTTGAGAAAGGGAAACTACTCAAAAATGAGTTAAACAGAAATTAAAAGGTACAGTCAAAAGTGAAATGCCTGCAAGATGCATGGAAACATTTTGAAGACACCATCAGAGAGGCTCAATTTAAATGTATACCCCAAATTAAAAAACATAGTAAGAGGACCAAAAAAGTGCCACTGTGGCTAAACAACAAAGTTTAGCTCAACAGGTAGTGATCAATGGCTCCATGTCTAGTTGGCAGCCGGTTTCAAGAGGAGTGTCCCAAGGATCAGTCCTGGGGCTGGTTTTGTTCAATATCTTCATTAACGATATGGAGGATGGCGTGGACTGCACTCTCAGCAAGTTTGCAGATGATACTAAACTGGGAGGAGTGGTAGATATGCTGGAGGGTAGGGATAGCATACAGAGGGACCTAGACAAATTAGAGGATTGGGCCAACCGAAATCTGATGAGGTTCAACAAGGACAAGTGCAGAGTCCTGCACTTAGGATGGAAGAATCCCATGCACTGCTACAGACTAGGGACCGAATGGCTAGGTAGCAGTTCTGCAGAAAAGGACCTAGGGGTTACAGTGGATGAGAAGCTGGATATGAGTCAACAGTGTGCCCTTGTTGCCAAGAAGGCTAACGGCATTTTGGGCTGTATAAGTAGGGGCATTGCCAGCATATCGAGGGACGTGATCATTCCCCTCTATCGACATTGGTGAGGCCTCATCTGGAGTACTGTGTCCAGTTTTGGGCCCCGCACTGGAAAAATTGGAAAGAGTCCAGCGGAGGGCAACAAAAATGATTAGGGGGCTGGCGCACATGACTTATGAGGAGAGGCTGAGGTAACTGGGATTGTTTAGTCTGCAGAAGAGAAGAGTGAGGGGGGATTTGATAGCTGCTTTCAACTACCTGAAAGGGGGTTTCGAAGAGAATGGATCTAGACTGTTCTCAGTGGTGGCAGATGACAGAACAAGGAGTAATGGTCTCAAGTTGCAGTGGGGGAGCTTTAGGTTGGATATTAGGAAAAACTTTTTCACTATTAGGTTGGTGAAGCACAGGAATGGGTTACCTAGGGAGGTGGTGGAATCTCCATCCTTAGAGGTTTTTAAGGCCTGGCTTGACAAAGCCCTGGCTGGGATGATTTAGTTGGGAATTGGTCCTGCATTGAGCAGGGGTTTGGACTAGATGACCTCCTGAGGTTTCTTCCAACCCTCATATTCTATATTCTACGAGAAGACAGGATACTGGGCTAGATGGACCCTTGGTGGGACTCAGTATGGCCATTCTGACGTTCTTATGTAGAACAGCCTCTCCCCTAGTAGCTTTCCCCACCTTCTGAAATAATAAAAAAAAAATGTCTCCAATACATTCAAAGAACTTGTTGGATAATCTGTGCCCTGCTGTGTTATTTTCCTAACAGATGTCAGAGTAGATGAAGTTCCCCATAACTATGCAGTCCTGTGCTTTGGATGATTTTGTTAGTTGTTTTAAAAAAGCCTCATCCATCTCTTGTTCCTGGTTAAGTGGTCTGCAGTAGACCCCTACCATGACATCAATCTTGATTATACACCTTTTATCCTTAGGAGATAGACTTGTTGGAAGTCTCTGGGTATCTCCATCTCAACTTCAGTCCAAGTATATACATTTTTTTATTACATAAGGCAACACCTCCATCCTATTTTTCATTCCCGTCTTTCCTGAGCAAGCTGTACCTTGCTATACCCATATTCCAGCCATGCATATTATCCCATCAAGTCTCTGTGATGCCAACTGTCTCAGTGGTTCTCAAACTTTTGTACTGGTTTCCCATTTCACATAGCAAGCATCTAGGCAACCCCCCGCTTATAAATTAGAACACTTTTAAATATATTTAAGACCATTAAAATGCTGGAGGTGAAGCGGGATTTGTATGGAGGCTGACAGCTCGTGACCCTGATGTAAGAACCTCGTGACCCCCTGAGGGGACCCGACTCCCAGTTTGAGAACCCCTGAATTATGTAATAGTTTTTTATTTACTAGCATTTCTAGTTCTTCCCCATGCTTATTCCCCATACTTCTCACATTAGTACACAGACTTGTAAGATACTGACTTATTTCTCACTGTAATTCTGTCTTGTCTCTCCCTTATCCCTGTTATAACAGCCCACGTTCTGCCAAGATTCTGACCCTTCTGCCAGTTCTCCATTTTTTTTTGACTTACCATGTATCACCAATCTGCAGGGGAGGGATGGGAGCAGGCTGCAGCCCCCTCGGTTAGTATGGGGCTGTCAAGGCTGATTCCCCCTTCTGGCATTTCGAGTGCAGAAGGTGTGGGCCTGCAAGGACTCTAATACAAGCCTGGAGTGGCAAGTATTAATTTTTAAACTCCCAAGGTCACAGCTTTTCTCTGACCATGGATTGGTAGATGCTGCCGCCACCCAAATGCAGAACCCCTTTTGAGAGCCCAGGAAGGCGCACTTGGGAATTCCTTCCTGTGGGGTACCTTCAAGCCCTTTCACCCCCGCCCCGGGGAAGAGCTGAGAAAGGAAAAGAAAAAAGAAAGCAGCAGTTGCCACTAGCTAACTAGAAAACATGTGCACAAACCTCTTAAGACACAGAAATTCAATCATGTTCTTTAAAAAGTTTAATTTTATTAAAAAAGAAGAAAGAAAATACATCTGGAAACTCAGGCGGTTGCTAGATTTTAAAAGAGTAACTGCAGGAATTAAGCACCAAGAATAGCTTTCTTGCAGTCCAGCTTAAAGGTTACCAAGCAAACCAAAAACACCTCAGTTTAGTACAGAGGAATCCACAAGACATAAAGAAATAAAAAGAGATAAACCTAATCACGTCTTCCTAGACATTTCCTGATCTACTTACATATCTGGGGTTTTAAATGGGTAGTTTCTGGGTATGATACCGATGATTTTTCATACCTGGCCTCAAGCTTCTTACAGGATAGCTGCTGCCTGTTTCTCTGCAGCCAAGAGAACAACAACAAACAGACAAAGGGGGAGTTTTTTCACAATTTTAAAAAGTTCTAGCCTTCCCATTGGCTCTTTTGGCCAGGTGCCCACTCACTTCTTTTTACCTATGCATAGCAGTGAGACTTTTTAATCCTTTACAGGTAAAGCAATTAGGGTACAGCTGCTAAGGAGGATTCTATAACTAACTGAATGGTTGGGTGATCATAAAAGGGAACTGCCCCGCCCCCCATATATCACAGGTGCTAACCTGTGTGGAGCCAGGTGTGTGCTCCCCTACCTGCAATCAGTGCCGGGGGGAAAGAGCAAGCTCTTCCATGGACAAGTGTGGAGCTTTTAGGGTAGAATAGTGCAGGTCCACCCCCACTGCAACCTAGATAGCATGGAGGCTCCAAGCACTCAGCTAGGACATATAGACCCGCTGGAATGTGCACCCCTCATCCTTCTCCCCACCAACCTCAGCCACCCATCTCAGAGATCTAGCCCAGCCCCACTCCAGGCATGGCTCTAACACAGGGGGCCTTCTGTCCTGGAAGAGTGGGGAGCCCTGTGCACCCCTGCTCCCACTGGAGGAGTTACGTGGGTGAGTGTCTGCCTGGTCAAGCTGCAGTTGGTTTCACTCTCTCCAGCACTGTCTCTCTCGTCTGCCTGCCTGCCTCTGTAAGCCCAGCTGGCTCTTGGTTGGCAGATCAGATCAGGTGGGAGGTATCAAACTGCGGCCCCTTTAGTACGTCACCCTGGGTCGTCACCTGGACTGCCCATGACACACACTGGGTATGACCCGCAGTCTCGTCGTGATCACTTAGGACGGGGGTTAGGGTGCCCACACTTTGGGGCTCTCTCTCTGCACCAGCACTTCCCTGGCCTGCAGATCACTTCACGACATTCAAACCACATACAATTTATTAAACAGCAATGGTAAGAAAAATAAGGAACAAATGGAAAAAAGTTCAGGGAAACAAGGAACTCGCTCTATGGGCAAGGGAAACAACAAAACCACCCATCTCTGGGATGTAAGAAAAGTTCTCAGTCTGTTCCTCACACGTCCCAGGCCTCCCTCCCATCCCTGGATGCACGGTGCTGATACCATGGGGAAAACACTTGCTCTGGAGGTGGCCACAGGCCCTAAGGCTCTAGGTGGCAGGCACATTCCCCCATTGAGTTCACATCCGCCTCTCTGAGTCCAGCCTTCAAAGCCCTCCGGTCTAGCAACGTCTTCCTGTGCTGCGTCCTCTGCCCATGGCCCCACCTTGCTTTCCCCAGCCACTCATCACGCTCGGCTGCTCTGTTACTTGTGCCCGGGCCGGCACCCACTGTCCTGGCTCTGGCCCCGCAGCTGCCTGCTGTAGCTCAGCCCTGATTCCCCATAGGTGTAGCCGCTCTGTGCTGCCCCCAGCTCCTGGCTCTGGTCTGCTTCAGCCCCCCACCTCTGCTTCAGTTCTGCTGTTCTGCCTCTGGCACATCTCTGGGCTTGTGGTTGCCAGATTTCTACTGCATTAATGGCCCAGAGTCACTTAAAAACTAACGCTAAAGAAGCCCGATCTATTTATTGAAACAAAGGGTTTTTTTATTATTAACACATTGGTCTATGCATCAAGTAGCAAAGGATTTTTTTTCTTAGATAGTAGGGTTACCATCTGTCCGGGTTTTTCAGCTTTAAATGGCCTTCCGGGGGGAGATTTCTAATCAAGTAGAAATGTCCGGGATTTCCCGCTTCCCCTCATGCAGAGTGCGGCGCGGCTGATTGGACGCCTGGTCTGATTGAAAGCCGCTCGCAGCCACTAGGGCCTCTAGCAGCCAGAGTCCCTCCCCCTCCCCCACTCCCTCCTCCCCCACAGAGCAGCGCGGCAGTGTTTGAGTCCACCTGGAGCCTGCAGCTCTCCCTCTGCCTGGTGAGCGGGGGGAGCAGGGCAGGCGGCGGGGGGCGCAGAGGCTGCAGGGGCAAGGGGGCGCAGAGGCTGCAGGGCGAGTGGGGAGCAGGGGGCACAGACGCTGCAGGGGCGGGGGGGTGCAGAGGCTGCAGGGCGAGGAGGAGCAGGGCAGGCAGGGGCATAGAGGCTGCAGGGGCAGGGCAGGCGGGGGGGTGCAGAGGCTGCAGGGCGAGGAGGAGCAGGGCAGGCAGGGGCATAGAGGCTGCAGGGGCGGGGCAGGCGGGGGGGGTGCAGAGGCTGCAGGGCGAGGAGGAGCAGGGCAGGCAGGGGCATAGAGGCTGCAGGGAGCAGGGAAGCACTTAGCAACCCCCAACCAAGATCAGAGCGGGAAGGAGGAGGGGGAATGCAGGGTGCTCAGAGGAGGGGGCAGAGTTGGGGCAGGGACTTTGGGGAAGGGGTCGGAATGGGGGCGGGGAAGGGGCGGAGCTGGGGCAGGGCCGGGGGCGGGACCGGGGCCCCGTGGAGTGTCCTCTTTTTTAAATGTTTGAATATGGTAACCCTATTAGATAGATAGTACAGATCTGATTTAAAAAAAAAAAAAAAAGCTACAAGCCCCAGCAGGAGTTCACTCACATTAGCAACAAAGTGAGATGAAAATCAAATTAACATTCAAAACCCTAGTACTGGTACTTGTATCCCGATCGAGGGTTGGCAGATGTTTGAAACAAAAAATGGTGAATGACATTGTTAAAAATAACGCAGATGTAGCCCAAAACCTATGTAGTGGAAAAACATCAATAACAGTACCATATTATTTATTTCTAATGCATTGAAGCATCGTAGCCAAAGTACATATTTTGAGTTGAATTACTTTGTTTCTGTTAGCCTCTAAAAGGTAACATTACATCTTTGCGGTCTTCGTCAAAAGTAGAATATTTCTGCAGCTGGTTATACATCAGTAGTGACAAGTGCAATCATTTCTGTTGTTGATGTAAACTCTTTACAACAGATTTTGTATCATTGCATATACCCCCTAACATTAAGAATGTTTTTTATACTTCCTCTTGCATCTTGTTGTGCACTTTTGTTTTTATCCAGTTCATCTGAAAAAACAATCGTTCTGCTTCTGCATTGCTAAAAGGTAGTGACAGTAATGAAAGAGCAAACAAGCTAAGTTCACTAAAGTCTTTCTCCTCGGTGGCATCCATGTATTCGAGATCTTCAACCCAAAACTGCTAAACTTGGTTGTCCTTTTTCACAAACTCCAACATGAAATCTCAACACCTATTTTTTATGTCTTTGACCACAGAAATGGCTAGTGTGTATAGTAAATATTCCATCTTAAAAGCAACTCAAAAACCATCTGTGCAAGGTGGTACATTTTGATGTAGTTGAGTATGATTTGGGAATGATTTAGTTGGGGTTGGTCTTGCTTTGAGCAGGGGGTTGTAGTAGATGGACTTCTGAGGTCTCTTTGAGTCAAATAACTTCCAACCCTAATCTTCTATGATTCTAAGACAATATCGTAGTTTAACACAGCAGTCCCGTTCTCAAAAACACAGTTTCACTTGGGAAGTGCTAATACAAGAATCTCTTGCAGCAATTGAGGGTATTCTACTGGAGTTTGTTGTTGAGAGTTTTGAAACATTTGCTTTATCATCCAGGCTTCCTGAAGGATTGGCTATAGAAAAAATAGGTACATTTCGTGCATGTATGATAAAGAAATTCAGCCTTGTAATTTCTTTCTTTGACTCTGGCTATCTGAAAACATAGCTTCTGTTTGTCCGAACTGATCCAGAACCCTGTTCACATGGGGACTAATGGAAAGCTACCTTGTGTCAGAAAGTTTCAGTATCTTTTAGTGTTCTTGAAGTCATGGAAAGGCCGAGTAGCAGGGTGTGTGGGGTGGGGGCTGATGGGCGATGCTCAAAGAAATCAGCTGATGGTCAGAGAGAGGGAACTCAGCAATGGACAAAACTGCTTGGTCATAGAGTTATAAGACCTTAGGTGTGAGGAAGTTCTCACACTGTACTCCCACAATGTTGAGCTCAGCCAAATTAGAACAGATTATCCTTGACTGATGAGGAGATATCCTTCCTCCTCTTGTCATGCAGGTTTAAAGTCAGTGGCAGCCAGTGATCACGTTCTGCAGGTGTATTTGCCCACTTTGTCACGAAGCTCTTTGGTTTTGACCCCGTAAATGATAGGGTTCAGCATGGGGGGGATGAAGAAATAGATGTTGGCCAAGATGATGTGAACATGGGGTGCAATGCCCTGACCAAACTGCTGTGTCAGAGTGGAGAAGAGGGAGGGAGTATAAGACACCATCATCACACAGATGTGGGCAGTGCAGGTGTTGAGGGCTTTCAGGTGGGCTTTCTTGGAGGAGATTCTGAGAATGGCCCTGATGATCAGACCATAGGATAAGGCAATGAGTGTCAGGTCAAACCCGATGAATACAAACGCTGTCACTGAGCTATATGTCCTGTTGACTGTGATGTCCCCACATGACATCTTTGCCAGAGTCATATGCGTGCAGTACGTGTGGGGGATAATGTGGTTGGCACAGAATGGCTGCCTGCTCAAGAACAGAGGCTCGGGCAGAATGAAGAGAACAGCTCTTGTCAAACCCACAAGCCCTAGCATAGCTATTCGTGCATTGGTGAGGATGGTGGTGTATCTCAGAGGGTTACATATGGCAATGTAGCGATCAAAGGACATTGTCACGAGGACAGCTGAGTGCATAACAGAAATCGCGTGAAGGAAGAACATCTGGGTGAGACAGCCATCCATAGTAATTCCTTTCAAATTGAACCAAAATATAAGCAGTGCCTTCGGCACTACAGAGGTAGACATGCCAATGTCTGTGAGCGCCAGCATGCAGAGTAGCAGGTACATCGGCTTGTGCAGGGTCTGCTCTTTGCCTACAACAAAGAGAACTGTGAAATTTCCCAACAGGCTGATAACGTAGAACGTAAAGAAAGGGACGGACATCCAGAGGTGAGCAGCTTCCAGGCCAGGGATGCCGGCTAGGATGAATATTGAAGAGTCAGAGGGGGTGAGGTTGAAAGCTGCCATGAGGTGGTTGATGCATTGATCGGGCTCAGAAAAGGTCAAGGTGCCTGTGAAGGGAGAAAAGCAGAATGAGGGGGGTTACATGCTTTATAACAAATACTATGGTAACTATTTTATAGTTATTAACAATCTAAAAAGGGGGTGAGCAGTGCGTTGCCAACATTTACAGATGGCACCAGAATATTTAGATCATAGTCAAGTCCAGAGAAGGCCTCAGACGGCACTAACCAAGCCAGGTGAATGGGTAATATGATGGCAGATGTACTTCTATGTCAATAACTGCAATGTGTATTCCCATTGGAGGGAAGAAGCTTGAACTCATCAAATCCAGGAGGAGGGGGATGGGGAATCCTACAGAAAATACAATGCCATGAGATCAGTCAGTCAATGTTTCACCCTCCTTTGGACTCCTCTGTGTGGTACTGGGCACCCTTCTCACCCAGGATATTGCAGAACTAGAGGAGTTCAGGGAAGGGCAATGAGAATGATCAAGGGCCCGGGGAAATTCTCATACAGAGAGAGGTTGAAAAGACTGGGATTGTTACCTTACAAAGGAGATGAATAAGAGGGGACATGAGAAAAGTCTATAAATTACTGACTGGCAGAGAGTACATTGAGAATGTATTTCCCCTGTCTCATAATACAATATCAAGAGAACATTCAATTAAACTAAAATGTGGCAAATTCAAAACACGTAAAATGTGAAATTAGACCGAGAAACTCATTTCCACACGAGGTTGCATTTATGATGAGACTATCCAGTTACAATCATTTCAGCTAAATACATATTTTGGAAAGCCTATATGGTCACGTGTTTCAGGGCACAAGCCAATCTCTAGCTGTTAGGAATTAGGTGACCCCCTCAGGCTGGTCAGGTCATCACCCCCATCCACCTGCTGCTCAGTTTCTTACACCTCCTTCTGCAGCATCTGGGGCTGTCACTGTCAGAGGGAGGACACTGGATTAGATGGACCATAAGTCTGATCGACGATGCAATTCCTATACTGGAAATTAGCCAAATTTTCCCCATGGAAACAGACATCCTGCTGGGCTTTGACTTTGTGCTCAACAAAATGGACATGACGGCCACATGGGTCTTGGTATTTAAGGCTACATGCCTCAGAGCTGTCCCGTCCATAGGACAGGTGGGGTCTGTCACCCCGGGCCCCACACTTTGGGTGGCCCTGCTCCTCCACCCTGCCCCCACTTCAGGGGGATGCATCGGGGTCAGGGCAGCAGTGCTACCGGCCTGGCCTGGCGAACCCCCGTCTTCTTCGCCCCACCCCCACTTTAGGGGGATTGGTAGAGGCCAGGGCGGTGCAGGGCCAGGTGATGGCAGCAGCACTACTGGCCCAGTCCTGCTCTGGCCCACCGGCTCCTGGCATCGCTCGGGGAAGGAGAGCAAGCAGGGGCTTAGAGGCAAGGGTGGAACGCGGGCGGAGCAAAGACGAGAAGAGGTGGGGGGTTTGGGGGAATGGGTGGAGTGGGGTCGGGGCCTGGGGTGGAGTGGGGGGGTGTCCCAGGCTCCACAACCCCCCTAGGAACTACCCTGACAGGCCTGCACCTCTGTTACTTCCTTTTTTTCTTTTGGTGAGACACTTTCATGCAGGCACCCATCTTTCTCTGAGACATCAGTGTGACACTCTATACCTCAGGGGAGCACTCTGTAACCCCCATATTCCTCATTTATATATAATTGTGATATTGCGTATAAAGCATGCCATGTGAGATATCAGGGGAAAGGTTCTGATCTGCTGAAAGTCATTGTTCTAGCTAAATATGTATATCGTTAGTGCAACTGATGTTATGAGATCATGTTATCATCTAAATCATGCTTTAAGTTGGGAATCAGCAGCTCCCCAGAGACAACAGCAAGGAAACTTTTCCAAAGCCTGGGCGGGTGTCAAACAACCGTCAACAGCCATTGTCCAGCAAAGGAGTTACACTGCAATGACTCACCTGAACAAGGCCACACCAGGAGAATTTCTCAACCTTGGCTTATGCAATGCTCACCAGAAATGTTGGACTTGTGTCCTCCAAGCACATGAACTAAGGGTATAAAACAGAACACAGGGGCCCCATGCTTGGCATTCAATCTTCTGAGCATCCTTGTTGCTTGCAGCATAGGTGGGGGAGAAGACTGAAGACTCCAACAGAGGAGTCTGGGCAATGTTTCAAGGGTGAAAACACTATACTATGAACTGCAATATCTAGTGAGGTGAGAAAAAGTGCTTACTCTAGATGTTGTCCAGTCTCATAGGGTTGAGAGTTTAGACTGAGTGCTTATATTTTATTTTATTTTTTTTGGTAACTCACTTTTTTCCTATTGCTTATAATCACTTAAAATCTATCTTTTGTAGTCAATAAACTTGTTTTACTGTTTATCTTTACCAGTGAGATTTCCTGAAGTGTTTGGTAAATCTGTTCAAGTTTGCAAAGGCTGGTGTATATCCACTTTCCATTGATGGTGTGGTGAAACAATTAATAAATGTGCACTACTCATCTTGACCAGTGCAAGACGGTATATTACTGAGGTACTGTGCTGGGGGGATGTGATGGGTTGGATTACAGAAACCCCCCTTGGGGCTGCCAACTGATGCGCCAAGACTACCTCTGCCCCTGCTTTCCTGCCCTGGCAGCTTGGGACTTCACTGCCCTGCCTGGTTTGAGCCAGACCCACTAGCCTGCTGGAAGCCCAGACCCAGGTCTGAACCATGTCCCCTAACAGCTGCAGGCTTAATTGAAAGCAGCTTAAGAAGTGTTCCTGTCTTTAACACTCAGATGCCCAACTTCCAGTGGGGTCCAAACCCCAAATAAATCCATTTTACCCTGTATAAAGCTTATACAGGGTAAACTCATAAATTGTTCACCCTGTATAACACTGATAGACCGATATGCACAGCTGTTTGCCCCCCCCCCCCAGATATTAATACATACTCTGGATTAATTAATAAGTAAAAAGTGATTTTATTAAATACAGAAAGTAGGATTTAAGTGGTTCCAAGTAATAGACTTGCGTGTTCTATTTTATTTTGCTTGGTAATTCACTTTGTTCTGTCTGCTATGTCCAATACAGTAAGAAAACTGAATACAGATAGAAGTTACTGGAACATTTCTGAGGGTGAGGTTTTTTTTACAGACTAGTCTCCTTCTAGTCTGGGTCCAGCAATCACTCACACCCCCTGTAGTTACTGTCCTTTGTTCCAATTTCTTTCAGGTATCCTTTGGGGTGGAGAGGCTATCTCTTGAGCCAGCTGAAGACAAAATGGAGGGGGTCTCAGAGGGGTTTAAACAGACTTTCTCTTGTGGGTGGATAACCCCCCCCCAGCTACAAGATGGAGTTTTGGAGTCACATGGGCAAGTCACATGTCCATGCATGACTCAGAACTTACAGGTAGCAGCCATGGTTCACATGCTACCTTGAACAGCCTCATGTAGACTTCTTATGTGGATTTGAGCCTTCCAAGATCCATTGTCTGTTAAGTGCTTCTTAAGTTGCAAATTCCTTTCTAAAGAAGCTGACCAAATGCCTTACTATGCGTATTTAAAATCAAACAAGTAGACAGCCAATATTCATAACTTCGAATACAACGACACATGCATACAAATAGGATGAATAGATTCAGTAGATCATAACCTTCACAGAGATATGTTGCATGGCATATGTAGCATAAAACATATTCCAGTTGTGTCATATATACATTCATAAGCATATTTCCATAAACTCTTATGGGGTGCAATGTCACAGGGGATTTGGCTAGAACCTTTCCCTGTCTAATTCATAAGTGGCTCTGGGAGCATTCATGCAATCTAGCTAGGTGAGGAGCTCCACATTTGTTTGCTAGTGAAGAGCAGGAAACCCCTCCAGGTGCTGTTATCACAAATCACAAAGCATTGTGAGAGACGGCCCAGGCTGGAGACTTAAGGGGGCACATCGGTCCCACAGTCCCAGGCTACACCCCGGGGATCCCATCACAATACATTAATTGTTAACTGACAAGTGTAAGCCGTGACACGTGTCAGCAACTCAGCTGCTTACCCTTCTCATGAATGAATATTGGTCAAATTTGCAGATGGCACAAAAATTGGGTGATCGTAAATAATGAAGAAGACATATCACTGATTGGTTGGTCACTCTGGATTAGTTGGTAACCTGAGTCAAAGGAAACAATATGTGTTAAGCATTGCCAACTTTCAAGCTGTATACAAGTACCACAACTTTCACAATAAGCCAAAAATCAAAGCTAATCCCATTTCAAAACAAGGCCAGAAGAAGCCAATCCCTAAAAGAACCACAACACTTGGTGACTAGACCCCCAGCATGCAGTTGGGACTGTGGTGGGCTGCTGTACACCTCTGAACCCTCCCCCCCTTACCCCTGCTTGCCCCCTCCTTGTCTCACCTTTCTAACACCCAGGTAACAATAAAAAATGAATGGCAACAAAGAATATAAAGGTTTGGGGGGGGAAATTAGTTACATGGTGACTATTAATTGGGTGAATAAATTCCCTGATAGTATCAGTCACACTTTGGGGTCAGTAATGCTACATCCTAAGTAAGGAACATGTTATTCAAAACAATCTTGTTCAGTGCCTGGCGATCAATATTAAATCCTGACACAGCAAAGCTATGGGTGCATCACAGAGCAATACAACCAATGGAACAGAGAAGCTAGTCATTCCTGTTTCCTGCGTCACTAAAATTTACCAAAGAGAGACAACCAGCAGTATGGGTAACCTCTAACATGAATGGACAGTCCTGTGCAGCAACTCATTACATTTATAAATAAAGACATTTGTATGTAAAGGCCTCATTTGTAATGTCATTACTGCAAATTTCTGTTTTACTTCTCATACACAGAGCACTGTGGAACATCCCAGTATTTCAGAACACTCAACCTACTTCCAAGAATAATACGGATGGTAACTGTAATTGCCCTAATAGGAATTTGCCACAAGGGCCAAACTGCACCACCGAGACTGGAAAAGGATTGTTATGCCTGGATATAAAGTGCTGTCGTATATACACATACTTTCTATGCATACATACCCATATGTAACATACCAATATATACCCCATATCTATATTATCCATACATATTAATTATCTAAAATTGCCCCCAAAGCTCAATTATAAACCTACATTTCTCAGTCATGGTCCTGGGCCTAACATTCCAACATTTACATAAGGGTTTAAAAAAAATGGGAAAATAAAATCTGTCCATCGGTCGTATGAGGAAATGTGCAGTCTATGGGACAAATGGGGCATAAATGTGTGGATGGGAAAGTAAGGTGGCCACATAACAGTGTTTAGCCCAGTGGGTCATCTTCAGTCCATGCATTATGCTTTTCCGAGATGATGGGTAAACATCCTCCCCATAAAAAGACAAAAAGTGGGGGAATGTAGTAGGAAAAGAGCCTGAGACATAAGACCTTGTATCAGAAGACTGGTATGATGCTTGAGTCCTGAGCCAAAGTAGACAAAGCTTTACTTATATAAAGCAAAGAAACTGTGAGGAAGAGGTAGGACCTGCTCAGGGAATTTGACAAGAACAGGGCTGATACTGCAGAAATACACATTCCTAAGGAGTGCTAGTGACAGATATTCAGATGTTCTGGTACCACTTGATATTGGGATGTGTTTGTGTGAACACTCTAAGATGGTACAAAAATATTCACCAAGGATAATAGGAACACACTGACCCCTCTGAAAAGATAAGGTCAGAATGACAATACATAATAGAGATGTTTTTATCGAGCCAGCATGTAGAAGGAGATGGGTGATAACTAGCCCCGTCAGGGGACAGTAACTAATTATGTCAGAGGGCCAGTACGTAGCCTGTTTGTGTTGGAATATAAAGATGTATCTCAGAGGGAGGGTCTTTGTCTAGCCAAGGGAAAAACGAAAAGTCCCGCTGTTCCCTGAGCTGGTCGATTGTTACGGGCATACATGTGTTAGTCGTCCGTTAGAGTCTGCAGGATACTAGTACTGAGCTTCATCGACAACAAACCTGTCTTGGTCATTGGGGAGTTCACTTAAGGTCTACTGTGCCCATTGTGTGTGCAGAGCTGGGACAGCACACAGGGAGAATACACACACACAGCCAAACATCTAACCACAGTTACCAGGGTGCTGCTGGAATCGGGCCAGCCTAGGATGGGGAAGGAGAGGTTAGACAGGGGGTCAGGTTGAACCAACTGAGGAGCAAAGATCAATGATTCTTTCCATTGCTGAAATGCCTGAAGTTACGTAAATAACATTCAGTAACAACAATTGGAAACCAAACTGAGTAAAGGTTGTGACCTCCAGGCTGCAGTTCTGTAGCTTGCAGGGCCAACCCTGAGATGCACCCACACGTCCTTGGGGCCAGGAAAGGTCCCAACACTGGACTTGGACCAACAATCAAAATGAAAATATGAATTTCAGCAGTGCTGCCCACCTGTCTGTGTACACCCTCTGCCTGCCCCACAACCCCCAGCACTGCCTGCCTGTGTATACCCCCTGGCTGCTCCACAACCCCCAGAGCTGCTGCTTCTCTGTGTACACTGCACTGTTTGTCCCCACAAGCAACAGCGCTGCCCATCTGTCCATGCACCCTCCTGCCTCCCCACAAGCCCCAGCACTGCACACTTTTCCATGTACCCCATGCATGCCCCAACAACCCTGAGTGCTGCCTGCTTGTCTGTGTACCTGCCCCCTACCTGCCCCCACAGCCCAAGCATTGTCCACCTATCCATGTGGGTCCTCCACACCCACAACTTCCAGCCCTGCCACACAGTGACACCCTTCACACAGGACCAAAACGAGGTACCAGACCCCACAGTGACAGGCACAGAAATACCTTCTCAGACAAGGTTAAACTCAGTGTCTGCCTGCACCAGTGAAATGGGGGGGAGCTCAGCCTGAACTGCCTCTCTGGGGGCGAAGGGAATCCCAGAATCTGCACAGCCTGTGCAGGGTGTTGGGGGTAGAAATTGAGAGAGCGGGAAGGATTGACTCCGGAGGCAGGACCATTCACTCTATTATCACTGTTTATTGCATCAGAGTTGCCATGGATACTACACTCCCTCCTTCCTCCCCACACGCACACTCACTGTGCATTCCTGGACCTCCTCTGCTGAGATTTCCAACCCAGCCTGGTTTCCTCCATGCCAGAAACATGCTTTTCTTTTTATTGTTTTTTGGTGCTTCTCATCCTCTCCAGAACCAGAGATGCAGGGGCACAGAGAAAGTAGACCCCTTCCTGAAAAATTTACTATCCTCCTTGTTCTGAACCTTTAAGCCTGTGAGTTTGAGATTTCAGTGATTCTCCTCTCAGGCTTTGGCTGCACTTCCCAACAGGCCAGTGGAGTCGCTGAACTGGAAATCTTGAGCGAACCAGAGGAAAAAACAGACAGACCCCAAAAAGGCAGATAATGAATGTTGGAACCCTTCCTCTTTCCTCTATCTGTCTCAAGTCAAGAACTACGTGGGCAGAAATTCACCAGCACGGCAACTTAAACTGTTTCGTATTGTCAGAAAGACCAAGGGGTTTGCCTGGTAAACTGGAACTATAAATGTAGTAGAAATAGTTTAGACAAATTCTTGTTTTTATGATCAGTTTCTTGTCTCTGACTGAGCCCTGAGCACTAACTTTAATGCAGAAACAAACAACTCACCAAAATCCCGCTCAGCAGAGAGTGGAAATCTTCTTACAGCGACAGGAATGCAGAGCTTTGAGAATCAACATATGAATCTCCAATGTCTGAGACTCAGCATGCCGGCCAACGACCTTTATAATTCACCTGTACAGTCCCTAAGGACTCCCCGGTTGGCCAGGACTCCTGGAGGAGAATTCCCTGAGCTCCATGAAGAGCAGAAAATAGACCCTGGAAAAATTCATCCTGAGAGCCTCCCCAGGGAGTGAGGAAATGATTTGCAAATACCAGGGGTTCAGATTTTCCAGGCAAACTGAATCTCACAGACTGTTCAGCCCAGGGCCGGCTCTAGGTTTTTTGCTGCCCCAAGCAAAAAATTTTTGCCTGCCCCCCAACCCCAGCCCTGGGATCCCTCCCACACCCCCCTGCTACTCCAGCCCTGGGCTCTCCCCCCCCACCTGCACCCCCTGCTGCCCCAGCCCTGGGCTCTCCCCCCCCACACACACCCCCTGCTGCCCCAGCCCTGGGCTCTCCTTCCCAACTGCACCCCCCTGCCGCCCCAGCCCTGGGTCACTGGTAACTCACTTCCAGGGCGTGTCATTCAGCAGGAATTTTGGAGGTGCACAGAACACAGAGAGGATTGGTTCCCATATGGTTACAGAAATGCTGTAAAGTGGAACAATTTTCAGCTTGTGTGATTGGAGGATATCTGGATGCATATGATAAGACTGTCCTACATAAATGAGGAACAGTTGAGGTGCCTTTATTATTCTTTTGTTCCACTCTTTGTTTCTATGGGGAATTTGCCAATGCAATATCACTGCCTTCCTTTTAAACAAATAAAACTAAAAACTAAAAACTAAAAAAAGGCAATGGCTGTTGAAAATAGCAATTCCAGTCCTAATAACCACCGGGAAGCACTGCTTGCTCAATTTTATCCTACTTTTTCTACAGCAAGTTACAGTGGATCAGTATATTTGATTTGGGAGAAATGAAGTAACAGCTGCACGAATTGAGCTTGAGCACTCCTGAATTTTGAGGTGTTCAAATCTGGAAGGCAGGTGCTAGATTCCCTTTCTGAATATTAGCTAAATCTGGAAAAGAAAAGTCAATTTCTGCTTCCAGGGCTCAGAAGTGGAAATCCTCCTACGTGCCTGGTACTGTATCTAAAGCTGCCCAGTCTAGTAGAGCCTCCCCTCCCTTACTTTTCATTTTAAATTCTAGTGGGATCCACGTACCTCCCTTGCTAGGCTTCAGATAGAGAGGGGCACTGTCCATTTACTCCACCCAATTCCTTCTTTGGGGGCTGCAAGGTGAGGTCACACCAGTATCCCTAATCCAGTCTGGGGATGTCTTCTGAAGGGGATATCTGGGCTAAAGCCTTCTACTCCTTGGGCACACTTGTTCCCCGTTCTAGGGTTACCTACCATACGTCCGTATTTTCACGGACATGTCCGGCTTTTGGGGTTTTAAATAGCCGTCTGGGAGGAATTTGCATTGGGAGGGAAATCCCGGACCTTTTGAGAGTTTTACAGAGCGCGGCGCAACTGACAGGGCGGCCCGGCCGGGTTGAGCTGCTCGCATTGGAGCCTCCAGCCACCAGAGCCCCACCCTTGCTCCCCCGCCTCCCCTGCAGCGGCGGCCGGCACCACGCCGGCACCACTCTGGGGGGATGGGGCTGCATGCTCCGCGGAGGAGCCAGACATGCTGGTCTGAGTGGCATGGTAAGGGGGTCGGGGGGCTGGAGATGGGGCAGAGGGTCCTGGGGGGCAGTCAAGGGACAGGGAACGGGGGGGTTGGATGGGTCAGGGGGGCTGTCAGGGGGAGAGGGGAGTGATAGTGGTCAGGGCAGTCAGGGGACAGGGTGGGATCCTATGGGGCAGTTAGGGTGGGAGGTGGCAGTCAGGGACAAGGAGCAGGGGGTGTTGGATGGCTTGGGGGTTCTGTGGGGGCAGTCAGGGGGTGGGAAGTGGGAGGGAGTGGATAGGGGGCAGGGCTATCTCTCCCCCGTGGAGTGTCCTCTTTTTTGAATATTAAAATATGGTATCCCTACCATTCACAAAGCCCAGAGGAGGAGGGGCTGGATGGTGAGTCAGTTTGGGGCTGGCTAGGGACATGGAGTGAGTGCAAACGTGGGTGTCGGGCTCACTGCCCGCCAAAATAGATACGGCTGAGGGGTCCTGATCTCTGTACCTACAAGCACTGTTTTAGACCGTGTTCCTGTCATCTAATAAACCCTTGTTTTACTGGCTGGCTGAGAGTCACGTCTGACTGCGAAGTGGGGGTGTGTGCAGGACCGTCTGGCTTCCCCAGGACCCCGCCTGGGCGGACTCGCTGTGGGAAGCGCACGGAGGGGCAGAGGATGCTGAATGCTCCAAGGTCAGACCCAGGAAGGTGGAAGCTGTGTGAGCTGCTTGCCCTGAAGACAGTCTGCTCCCAGAGAGGAGACTTCACCGGAGTCCTGACTGGCTTCGTAGGGAGCAGTTCCCGAGCATCGCCCGGGGACTCCATGACACTAGTCTGAGGAGATATTGCTGTGAGCTGTCACTGTGGGATCTGGCCCCTGGTTTTGGTCCTGGGTGAGGGGTATCACTGTGTGGCAGGGCTGGAAGTTGTGGGTGTGGGGGACCTACGTGGACAAGTGGGCAGCACTGGGGTTTGTGGGGGCAGGGAGTGGGATGTACACGGGTAGGCTGGCAGTCCTGGGGGTTGTGGGGGTAGGGAGGGGGTGTGCATGGGCAGGTGGACAGCACTGTGGGCTGTGAGGTAGGCAGGGGGTATACAGAGAGGCAGGAAGCTCTGCTGAAATGAAATTATTCTTGTGATTGTTGGTCCAAGGCCAGCGCTGGGACCTTTCATGCTCCAAGTGTGTTTGGGTGGGTCTTAGGGTCTCTTTGCCCTTTCAAGCCACAGAACTGCAGGCTGGGTGTCACGACTGTTACTCAGGTTTTTTTCCCAACTGTTGTTGTTGTTATGTAATTTCAGGCATTATGTAACTTCATTATGTAACTTCAGGCATTTCCCTGGTGGAAAGAACCATTGATTTTTTGTGAGACTGCACCCCATATTCTTCATAGTGTTATTATTAGGATATAATTTTATCATAATTATAATGCATATTATGCAAGATGGGTTATGTAAGATGTCATTGGAAAAATTATGATTTTCTGAATATCACTATCCTATTTGTGTGCATGTATCATTTTTGTATCTGAAGTTATGAATACTGAGTACGTATCTATTTCAAATGTAGTTACATCTGGGTAACGCCCACTAAGCAAGACTATAAGTAATGGATGTTTTGACTCTATAAGGGCATGTGACCAGGCCACATAACTCTGGACTCCAACTTAGGATGTTTGTACTTTTCCCACAAACTGGTGTGAGAAGCAAGTTTTGAAACAAAGGGTTCCTGTCATACACTAAAGCTAAATAAGGCCGTGGGTGACATCGTTGGTGGCTCTTAATTCCCCACACAAGAGGACTTCTGAAAACACCTGTAGAAAAAAGACTGAACTGGGAGGAGTGCTGGACCCAGGCTAAAGGGATTTCTAACCTTGTATGGGAACCTGAGAAACCCAAGCTCCAAAGCAAATGCAGGTTGTGCCTGGAGAATCTGCCAGATGGCTTGTATCATCAATCAGGTTGAGAAATTGCTAATTTATAGTCAATCTAACTGGTGTGTTAAACTTTGTTTGCGGTTTTGCTTATTGTCTAGCAAATCTGCTTTGATCTGTTTGCTATCCCTTGTAATCACTTAAAATCTACCCATTGGAGTTAATATGTTTTAATTTAAACCAAGTATGCCTTTAAGTGAAGTGTCTGGGGGAAAATTCTCAGCTTGGTTTCCACAAGTATACACGGTCTTCCCCACCCTGAGGGAGGGGCGAACCGGGAAAAAAATTCATAGAGGTCAGAGTTTGGCCCAGGACAGGACGGTACAGTTTTGGGGTCCTAGGGAGCTGGTGGTTATTTTGGCTGCAAACTCTCTATTGTTGGTTCATGCAGTGGCTGGTCAGAGAGCCTGCATGTAACTGCAGCTCGGTGTGTCTCTGCCTGTGTAAATGCTGGTGGAGATGTAGGACCAGGATCAGGTCTGCAGCTTGTCCCAGCAGCACATTGAGAGAGAGAGCCCAGGCTGGTGAGTCAGTGGGCTCAGTGGTTCCCCAGTTCCAGGTGGCACCCTGGGGGGAACCCATCATACTTTGTCATCAGCTGCTTCAATCTCCCATCACACACTGACCCCCTGTTCATACTCTCCTTCCCCATCCCAGGCTGCACCAATTCCAACAGCACCCTGGTCACCAGTATCTCCTCCATGCTCCCCAGTCATTCCTGGCTCCAACAACCTCTCAGCCTCCCCACAGCTCTTCCTCTGCAGAGGGTGAGATGCCTCCCATCACACCTGCTCCCTTGGCTAGGAGGTAATCAGTGACTGTGTCTCACCCGTGAGAAATCTCACACACAAGTGGTAAAAGCCAAGGCACTTGTGTGGCTTCTCATTACACCGATACACAAGGCATGGTGTTTCAAGGACTGTTACACCGGAACAACTTGCAAGCTGAAAAGTATGCACATTATATAATGGGAGTGGTCAGCTCTGGGACATGTGAGGGCCTAGATAAATTCTGGTGCCATGTGGAAAACCACAGGGACACAGGTGTTACACCCAGGTTGCTCTGGGACCATTTGCTAGCCAGCCCTGCTAGCCATTCACGGTAATGGTTGTACTTTCATTTCTTACTGCAGACTCTTTATGGAGTCAAATCATTATTTTTTCCTCACCTAAAATGTTCATCCATGCAGTGCCTCATGGGATCACTCAGCCTCATGAGATATACACCTAGTGTAACATTTCCAAGTTGCCGCGGTCACATGAGTATTTCTTCTCATAGGGCTAAATTCAGCATGGTCATGAATAGAAAAAATGTCTTCAATAACATGAGACATTGGCTTGCAGGCAAAACACCTCCAGCTGACTTCAGATGACATGTTAGCAGGGCCAGCGCAACCACTAGGCGAACAAGGCAGCCGCCTAGGGTGCCTAGTGGTTGAGGGCGCCTAAAAGCCCGCTCAGGCGAGGAGGTGGAGTGGAGGAGAGCTGGGGCGGGGGGGTCGAGGAGGGCTGCCTGCAGTAACGGGGGGGGGCGCACAGGGGAACCGCTTCCCATCCCAGATCACCTCCACTCTGCCTCCTCCGCTGAGCACACAGCCCCCACTCTAATTCTCCTCCGATCGGCTCCGCAAGCCTGGGAGGGGAGGAGAATTAGAGCAGTGCCGGCGTGCTCAGCAGAGGAGGCGGAGCGGAACTTAGCTGGGGCGGTTGGCGGGGTTAGCTGCCGCGGAGGGGAGGGACTCCCCGGGGGGGGGGGGTTAGCTGCTGCAGAGGAGGGGGTAGCTGCTGTGGGGGGGGGGGAACCTCCCCGGGCAGGGGGGCGGCGGGCTCCCCAGGTGGGGGGGTGGCAGGCGGGGTTAGCTGCTGCGGGGGGGGGCTCCTCTGGTGGGAGGGGTGGGTGGGCATGGTTACCTGCCGCGGGGGGGGCAGCAGGCAGGGTTAGATGGGTGGCGGGGTGGCACAAGGTGGAAGTTTCACCTAGGGCATGAAACTTCCTTGCACCTGCCCTGCATGTTAGGAGATCTAAAGGCCAAAAAGGACCATTGTGATCATCTAGTCCGTATAACACAGACCTGAGAATTTACCCCAAATTATTCCTAGAGCAGATCTTTTAGAAAAACATTCAACCTTGATTTCAAAAGTCTCAGTGATGAAGAATCTGCCAAGACCCTTGGAAAATTGTTCCAATGGTTAATTACGCTCCCGATAAAAAAATTTATGCGTCAGTTTAAAAATGTCATCTTATTTCAAGTCAGAATTTGTTCAACTTCAACTTCTAGCCACTGGATCTCGTTACACCTCTGTATACTAGGCTGAAAATTATTGTGTTCCCCGTGTAGGTACTTACAGACTTATCAAGTTACCCCTTTAACAAAGATGGTTAACAAAAGAGATTGAGGTCTTTAAGTTTATTACTGTAAGGCAGGTTTTCTCATCTTGTACTAATTTGTATGACACTTATCTGAATCCTCTTCTATGTACTGTGAAAAAGTCCCTCCTCTATCTTGGTGGGTCCTGCGCTTATTGGCGGATTTTCTTGCCTCAGAGATTCACCATGTGGGTTGGGGAACAGCCTAGAGACCTTCCCCTCTGGAAGAACCCACAGTCCAGGTCAATTGGGAGGTTTGGGGGGAACCCGGGCCCACCCTCTACTCCGGGTTCCTGCCCAGGGCCCTGTGGACTGCAGCTGTCTATAGTGCCTCCTGTAACAGCTGCATGACAGCTACAACTCCCTGGGCTACTTCCCCATGGCCTCCTCCAAACACCTTCCTTATTCTCACCACAGGACCTTCCTCCTGGTGTCTGATAACACTTGTGCTCCTCAGTCCTCCAGCAGCACACTCTCAGCTCCTTGCGCCTCTTGCTCCCAGCTCCTCACACTTGCACCACAAACTGAAGTGAGCTCCTTTTAAAACCCCGGTGCCCTGATTAGCCTGCCTTAATTGATTCTAGCAGCTTCTTCTTAATTGGCTCCAGGTGTCCTAATTAGCCTGCCTGCCTTAACTGGTTCTAGCAGGTTCCTGATTACTCTAGTGCAGCCCCTTCTCTGGTCACTCAGGGAACAGAAACCCTGCCTGACCTGGGACTAATAGATCACTCTCCTGTAGCCCTCTGGCCTGGAGGGAGGTAGGTAGGGGGCTGCTCCTCCTCTTCTCTGCTACCTGCTTGCTGGCTGGCTGGCTGCTAGACCCACCCACACCCTTGGTTGCTGCTGCTCCAACTACAGCCCCTTGGGGGGGCCTGCTGGCCCACTCCCCAGAGGAGGGGAGGGAGAGACCCCAGCCATTGCTCCTGCTGCTGGGGATGCCACCACCACCTCCACCTGGGAAGGTCCTTCCTGCTGGCCACCAGACTGCTGCCTGGAGCTGCTGCGTTTGCTGCTGGGGAGCTGCTGGAGCCCTGAGGAGAAGGAGAGGACCATCTGCCAGT
The DNA here is from genome assembly GCF_028017835.1 of Emys orbicularis. NCBI lineage: Eukaryota > Metazoa > Chordata > Testudines > Emydidae > Emys > Emys orbicularis. Next base: position 368,403,382 of record NC_088683.1, read on the forward strand.
GGGGGAGCGCGTAGGAATTATACAGATCACCGTGGAGGGGGCCCTCCTGGACTGAGTAACTTTTGAACTGTGCTCTTGTGGTGGGGATCTAGACTGTGTTTGTGGGGACACAGGGGGTGTGGCGTGGAGCCTGCCCCCTGGTCCATCTGTGTCCCCCCCCGATCCCCACCACCACCATCATCGTTGCCCCCTCCACCTCCCCCACCGGCTACTCACCATCTGCCTCGAACTCCTACCTCTGGGACTCAGCTGCTCACCTAGGCTCGCCACGCCCTGTTGCCACCATTGGGCCTGAAACAGCAGCCAACCTTACAAGACTTTATTTTCATTGCAAGCGCACGTGGGTGCACGTGCCCCCCTTTTGGACTGACCCCCTCCCCGCTGCAGCAAACCCCCAGTTTTGCCCCTGCTGCCTACGCATTTGCCCCTTGCTGCCTTTTACCCCTCCCCTTTGCCCCAACCCCTCGCTGGCTCCAGCTTGTTTGCCTGCCCCGCCCTTTCCCTCTGCAGCCTTTCTTTGTTTGACCCGCCCCAGCCTCTGAAGCTAGCCCCGTGGTTCCTCTGCCCCACTCCCAGCCTGATTGTTCCCCTTCCCCTGCGGTCCCCTTGCATTGATTAGCCCCTCCCCTCGTGCACCCATGTCCCCTCCCATGCGCTTGTGCCCCTCCCCATTTTAGTTTGACCTTGTCTCACTGCACCCCCCAATGCTGTTATATTCCCCCTTCCTTGGTGCGACTAGAGGAGTACCAAGACAACCCCTGGTACCAGAGGGGAACCTCGGCTACCAGATCCCACCTCCCCAGGTGCCTCAAACCCTGGGCACAGGGGTAGAGCCATGCAAGGAGGCTGGACGCAGGGTTGCCAACCCTCAACATTCAAAATGTAGGAGTCAGAGCTCAAAAAAATCACGAGATTGGCTTAAAAGCCTCACAAAATGGGGCTCATTCTGTCTTCTGGGTTCCAGGCCATGAGGGGGCACCTGGGGCATGTTTTCAAGCTTTCCCCTGTAACCAGAAGGCCGAAAACCGCTGTGTTCTTTACAGCTGAGATTCTCATCTAAGCCCAGGATTCCAGCAGCTGGGGAACTGAGGAAAAACATCAAATATCATGAGAGTTAGCTTCTCACTGATTGTAATGCAGGGTGACTCCTGGGGCTGGGGGAGGCTGTGTGCTTATGAATTGTGGCAATAATTTGTGCTGAAGCATAAACAGCATGTGTCACGGGCTGGAGTGGCCAAGGAGTGCAAGTACCAACCTCAGGGCAGACTGCTAAGGAGCAGGGTACACGTCCCAAAGCAGTTGAGACTTCTTTGAGACTATACTTTGATTTCACCAACCAACCATCAGTGTGAATCCCTTCAGCACTGCAACAGCCTTACCATGGAGTCACAGACAGTCGTCTGGGTACACTGATCTGTCTTGCTACCCAGGTAAGCCTGCCTTTGTGATAGAGGGCCACATACACCAAAATCACAATACTCACATTACTCAGAGTCCAAAAGCACCAGTCACCCTAAAAGTACCTTAGATCTCACACCAAAGACACCGTTACAATAAATTAAAGATTTATTAACCAAGAAAAAAGAAATGAGTTATTTACAAGTGTAGAGCAGGTAAACATACACGCACCAGCAAGTTATAGTCCTAGGTGACAAAAGGAGATAGAAGCTGCTGTAATATGCAAGCTTGGTGTGTCCATTAAGGCTAACCCAGGCTAAGCAGCTGGGGATTCCTCGCTTATGCTTAGAAATTTTGCCCCCTCACAATCTGAGCAGCAAACAGAGAGACGTTTCCTTCTCGGGAGAGATTTTTAGTCCTTTCCCCAGCGTTCAAGCTGATGGGATGATTCCACCTGCATGTCTCCTCTTTGTGGGCGTGGCAGGGGGAGGGAGAGGTGGGTGCAAGAGCAATCAACAATGTTTTTTGTCCTCTGATGGGCCACAATGGCTTTTCTGGTGTCTCTAGGCCTATTTAATTTCATTGGGTTACCCCTAGTTCTTCTGTGATGTGAAGGGGTAAATAACACTTCCTGATTCACTTTCTCCACTCCAGTCATGATTGTATAGACCTTGATCATATTCCTGCTTAATAGGCAGCAGTTTTAAAACAAAAGGAAGTATTTGTTCACACAACACAGTGTCAACCTGTGGAACACCTTGCCAGAGGATGTGAAGGCCAAGACCATAACAGGGTTCAAAAAAGAACTAGATAGATTCACGGAGGATAGGTCCATCAATGGCTATTAGCCAGGATGAGCAGGGATGGTGTCCCTAGCCTCTGTTTGCCAGAAGCAGGGAATGGGCGACAGGGGATGGATCACTTGATGATTACCTGTTCTGTTCATTCCCTCTGGGGCACCTGGCACTGGCCACTGTCGGAAGACAGGATACTGGGCTAGATGAACATTTGGTCTGACCCAGTAGGGCCATTCTTATGTTCAGACTGGAGAGAGGTAGTTACAAAGGGATCTCACAAAACTTGGGTGACTGGGCAACAAAATGGCAGATGAAAATCAGTGTTGATAAATGCAAAGTAATGCACATTGGAAAACATAATTCCAACTATACATATAAAATGGTAGGGTCGGCTTACCACTCAAAAAAGAGATCTTGGAGTCGTCGTGGATAGTTCTCTGAAAACATCCATTCAGTGTGCAGCAGCAGTCAAAAAAGCTAACAGAATGTTAGGTATCATTAAGAAATGGATAGATAAGTCAGAAAATAACATAGTGCCTCTATATAAATCCATTGTATGCCCACATATTGAATACTGCATACACATGTGGTCGCACCATCTCAAAAAAAGACATATTGGAATTGGAAAAGGTTCAGAAAAGGGCAACAAAAATAATGAGGGGTATGGAGCAGGTTCCGTATGAGGAGAGATTAAAAAGACAGGGACTTTTCAGATGGGAAAAGCGATGATTAAGGTGGGAAATGTTAGAGAGCTATAAAATCATGACTGGTGTGGAGAAATTAAATAAGGAAGTGTTATTTACTCCTTCTCATAACACAAGAACGAAAGGTCACCCAATGAAATTAATAGGCAGCAGGTTTAAAACAAACAAAAGGAAGTATTTCTTCACACAATGCACAGTCAACCCGGGGAACTCCTTGCCAGAGCATGTTGTGAAGTCCAAGACTATAACAGGGTTAAAAAAAGAGCTAGATAAATTCATGGAGGATCGGTCCATCAATGGCTATTAGCCAGGATGAGCAGGGATGGTGTCCCTAGCCTCTGTTTGCCAGAATCTGGGACTGGGCCACAGGGGATGAATCATTTGCTGATTACCTGTTTTTCATTCCCTCTGGGGCACCTGGCATTGGACACTGTCGGAAGAGAGGATACTGGGCTACATGGACCTTTGGTCTGACACAGTAGGGCTGTTCTTATGTTACTTATGTTCTTATGTCTCTCATGAGAAATCGCTGACTTGTCCTATGCAACTCGCTCTAGTGGATGGGGGGCAGACATCCATGCTGATCCTCCTGTACCTCTTTGCATTGTTTGACACTGTTAACAATGAGATACTGCTGTCTCACCTGAAAGGCAGGAGGAGTCCAGAGGGATGCACTAAAATGGTCTGAATCCTTGGAGGAACGCACCCAATTAGTGGGGATGGAAAACTGCACCTCCAGCACTAGACCCATCCCTGGTTGAGTCCCACAAGGATCAATTCTCTCTATGGGGATTTTCAACATCTCCATGCAGCCTCTATCAGAACTTGTCACACAACATGGACTCAAACGCCAGCAATATGCAGATGACACCGAGCTCCTCCCTCTCCTTCCCATTTGACCACACCACTATCGCCAAGATGGCCTAGTTCTTGGATGGAACAGCTGGCTGAAGCTGAACCCAAGCAAGACAGAGGTGATGCTTATGCGCAGAACTAAATATTTTGAAGGGTTGACAGCTATGATGCAGCCTCCTTTGGTTGAAGGTTCACACCCACACCTGGACAATTCAGTCCATAGTCTAGGAGTGCTCTTGGATGCCTTGCTGATGCTGAGCTCTCTCATAGCAGCGTCTGTGAGTAGTGCTTTCTACCATCTCCAGTTGACTAGGAGACTCCGTCCCATCCTGGTGGACGATGAGCTGGCTTTAGTTACATAGACCTTAGTCACTCCTGTCTGGACTGTAGAAATGGAATGTACCTGGGCAGGACATCTTCACTGCTTACGAAACTCCAACTGGTACCGAAGGCTGCAGAGAGTCTCCACAGCAACACACGCTACTGTGAGCACATCAGACCTGTTCTCCGCGCTCTACACTGGTTTCCCAGAGAACATCAAGTCAAGTTCAAGGTCTTGCTCCTTACCTTCAATGTACCCAAAGGTCTTGGGACTGACAGACCCTAAGTTCAAGCAACTGCACTTCTCTGGCACAATGGGACTCTCGACAGCAGGGGTAAAGCTTGTCAGTGCAGGAGACAGAACTATGGTTATGGAGTGAGGTGATTGCATTCTATCACCACTTATAAATGGAAACATCAATGTGATAAGAGCGGGCTTTTAAAGCTGGAAGGGAAAGGTCTAAGAAGAGTCAATGGCTGGGCATTGAACATAGACAAATTGAAATTAGAGACAAAGTTGAATTTTTCAGCACTGAGGTAATTGACCATTGAAACACTTTAGCAGGGATCGTGGGGTGTCTCCATCACTGGCCATGTTTTAATCAAGATGGGATGTTTTTTTCAAAGGTCTGCTCTAGTTCAAACGGGAATTAATCCAGGGCAGTCCTACGGCCTGTGCAATGCAGGAGGTCAGAGCAGGGTCCCTCCTGGCCATATAATCTACAAATTTATCTAGAGTCCCCTGAGGGGGTAATATTAGTGTGGGCCTCAGTCTGGGTCCTTATCACACCCTGGGTGCCACGTTTCGGGTCTAGGCAGTTTGAAAGGAACACAGGAAATTCAAAGCTGAATGATGCCTGCTACTCAATGCCACTGATAGGAAATGAACCAGACTCCCTGTGATTCTTTGTGCACCCCTACGGCTCTCTCTATAACACTCCCAGCGTCCTTCAGTGCACGAACCAAACCGTTGTGTTTCTGCTGCTTTGTATCTATAATTCCAGGTGCACTGAATTTGGGCTGAACTCCTGCTCCGACCCCACCGGCCTGAGCACTGTTGTAGGTTGGGCTCATTAGCTTCAGCTCAGTTAGGAATTCTTCAAAGGATTCACCTTCGTTTTCCTCTTCTAAGGTGAAACTTTCACCTTTCGAATGTTTTGCTCTTTTGCGCTACACAAGGCTCTTCACATTTCTGTAACGTGTGCAATAACCTGCTCTCTCTGCCCCACTGGGGCTATGTCCACACTACACACCTTACAGCAGCACAAATGTACTGCAGCAGCTGCGCCACGGCAAGGTCTGCTGTGTAGCCACTCTATGCTGGCAGGATAGAGCTCCCCGCCATCATAATTAAACCTCCCCTACTCTGCGGCAGGAGCTGTGTCGGCTGGAGAGCGTCTCCTGCCAACATGGGGCTGTCCACACCGGTGCTTTGGTCGGTGAAAGTTTTGTCGGTCAGGAGTGTGGTTTTTTTTCACAACCCTGACAGAGAAAAGTTTTACTGACAAAAGTGCTAGTGAAGCCAATCCTGAGTTGCATGCTAGTAAAGCCGTCCACTGCCTAAAGTCCTAAAACGTTTAAGAGGATTGCTATTTTCTGCTGGTCTCCTTTCTCACCAAACCCATCTGCTTCCATAGATATATCTCAAAACTCTGTCTGAATCTCTTCCCAGAGTCAGTTGAATTACCTGAGAGTTTCAACTCCTTGGGGGAGTTCAGTCGTTCCATTTCCAGGATGGATCATTTGTTCCTTCACCACAGCCCTGTTACCTCTGCCCTCTCCTCTGGTTTCCCCTCTGGTACCAGGGGTTGTCTTGGGAATTCATGAGATGGAGGCTCAGTCTGCACTCGAAGAAGGGAGGCGTGATTAGAACTAAAGCAGAGTTACAAAAGCTAACAGAGAGCCACGCGCTCCCAGCTGTGTGTCTGGTGCCGCCGCCACCCAAAGGCCCGTTCTCGCTAGCCCCAGTCTAGTTCCCCCGAACACGTGATCTGCTCTTAAAGGCCCGGGACATACTTCTAACAGCCTGTGACGTTATTGACTTAAACTGGGACCATATAAATCATTGTTGCAAGCAAAGTCCTGTAGTGGCATCAAATCTTGTATAAAGTGGGTGAAAAAAGATGTCTAAGAAAAGGTTACGGTTTGCTGGCTATGATTATGCTATCTGTATGCATGTATCATTTTTGTATTTAAAGTTATAACTATTGGCTCTATACTGTCTGTAGTTCAAACTTGTGCTATGCTTCTGGGTGACACCCCAGACATGTTGGTCTCAGCTCTGCCTAGCCTGCTGGATGGCCCTTTAAGGACCATCAGCTATACAATGGACCCATTGAGAGAAGGCAGATACACCTTGTGACTCAGCAAGATATGCAGGGACATGCCTATGGAGAGAACTCTAAGGTTTTTCATGCCGTGTGATGGAGAGCTTGTCTTTGGGGCAAAGAAAGCAGAGACCACATGGCAAGAGACTTTAAAAACATGCTGCAGCTCCTCCATCTTGTCTTCAATCCTGCTTCTGACCTCTGGAGGGACTTTGCTACAAATGGAAGCTCTACACAAAGGACTGAGGACCCATCCCAGCTCTTGATGTTGCAGAGACTTGATTTGAATCTGCAGTTTATTCTATCGCTGCTACAAGCCTGAACCAAGAACTTTGCCATTACTGTATGGAATTGATTCCATTTAACCAATTCTAGCTCTCATCTCTATCTTTTTCCTTTTATGAATAAACCTTTAGATTTTAGATTCTAAAGGATTGGCAACGTTGTGATTTGTGGGTAAGATCTGATTTGTATATTGACCTGGGTCTGGGGCTTGGTCCTTTGGGATCAAGAGAACCTTTTTTCTTTTACTGGGGTATTGGTTTTCATAACCATTCGTCCCCATAACAAGTGGCGCTGGTGTTGATACTGGGAAACTGGAGTGTCTAAGGGAATTGCTTGTGTGACTTGTGGTTAGCCAGTGGGGTAAAACCAAAGTCCTCTCTGTCTGGCTGGTTTGGTTTCCCTTAGAAGTGGAAAATCCCCAGCCTTGGGCTGTAACTGCCCTGCTTTAAGCAATTTGTCCTGAACTGGCACTCTCAGTTGGGTCCCGCCACAGCCAGCATCGTTATACAGCCAGGGCAGGGCTGTGCGTTTCAGCTGTCTCACACCCACCCAGCAGCCTATGTAACCACCCATTCTTAGTGCTGTTCCTCCCCCATCTCCCCACCTACCCGCATTCTGGTTTGTTACACACAGTAGCTGTGTCTTGTCTGAATTTGACTTATAAGCTCCTTCGTGCAGGGTGTGTTTCTCCTTCGTGTTTGCGAACGGCCCAGCACAAGGTGCCCTGAACTGGAGTGGGCCCTCTGGATTCCTCCACAACACAAATAATGATCAAAAATAATCAACACATTAATCCAGCCAAATCAGGGACTCCCCCTCCCTTTGCCTTCAGCTACAGGGGAAGGTCAAACCATGCTGGCCAGGTACAGAGCGTTAGTAACTTGAATGCAGGTGGACACGGCACTCCTGTTGCCCTTCTCAGGAGAATTCATTCAGATACATTTCAGTGCTTAAAACACCTGGTGCTTAGCACCGCAGAAATACCCCAATTAGCCAGATGAGCAGGCAGAGAGTTCAGCTCTGGGAATCCAAGTGCCCTCCACCTGCGGCACTCCTGGAAAGACTGACTCAGCCTGGAACATTAGATTTCAATTCCACCTGGGAGACGCTGGGAGGAAATGAAGCAAGAGGGAGAGAACAAATCCAATGCAAACATTAATCCAGTCTTTATTTTGCCTATAGCCACACACACACCCTTGTTCCATGGCAGCTCTGGGGGGACGGGGAGTCCTCTGTCCCCAAGCAGGACCCCAGCTGTACTCTATCCACAGGAATATTCTGTTGGTGTTGCTTTTTCTAAGTCTGTTCCCCCAAAGCCACCCTAGTGATTGTGATGTGTTGGCAGGTTTTTGAGAGGGAGCGGAAGTGGAGTCCCAGAGTTCACACCTCACAGGAGTGGGGAGCTCACAACCTCCAGCTAGTTCTGAAAACCTCAGATTCACCTTGAGAGGATGGCGAAGGCTCAGGCTCCCTCTTCCAGCCTTTCCTCTGCATCCCTCCCAACGAACAGCCCCTGCCAGAGCGGGAGTCCATTTCCCTCTCGGTGTGACAGAGAGATCATGGTTATGGCAGGGAAGTCAGGATGACTGGGTTCTGTCTGTCATCCTGCCACTCAATCTCTGTGTGACCTCGGCCAAATAATGTATCCCCGTGCCTCAGTTTACCTATCTGTTTAAAGGGGCATGGTCATACTGACTTTCCTTTGCTAGGAGTTTTGAAGATTCTTGAATGAAACTTGCTGCACAGTCTGATGATAGTTACTGGGGAGAATTGCTGATCTCTGATCCCTTAGTAACAGCACCGTGTGCCTGCAGAAAGTGCTTCTGTCTCCCCTCAGGCATCTGTCCCAGATCTGTCTGTTTACCATCTACCCATCGCTCCTGGGACTTTACAGAGTATCAGACCCGATGGAGTTTTAAGCATTATCACTTGTTTTCCTACTAATCAACTATAATTTTTAAATAGACACAAATGCACAGAGCAGCCAATTCCTCTCTGACTCAGCACAGAGCCCCAGAGTTCTCATCTCCCTTTGGGAAGGTCCCTTAATTACTGTTTACTCCCAAAGCTGGATAAAGAGCAAAGAAGCCCAGACAGGCTTGTCTCCAGCCTGTTTACATTCAGATGCTCGCTTATCTGCTAGAGGCTGAGCGAACCTCCCTGGGATTGCACAGAGCTATATTATAAATGGTGCACATCTCTGTGTCAGTTCTCAGTGTGGGATGTTGCTGCAGATGCTGGGGTGAGAGAGGTGGGGGACATGGCTACCTGAGGGGGATTCCTGGGGAAGACACTTCTGTTTAAGGATTCACAGGTGCCCACTTCTTGCTGAGGATCTCACCTGCTCAACAAACCCAGTGCAACGTGGATGTGATGGGACAGAGAATAGGTCTGTGGTCCTTTCCGTTCTGCACAGCCATTAAACATCCAAGGGACCTTGCCACAGGGGATGAGTTTGCTTCAGTATCATTGGTTAAAATGTCCATCTTTGCTGTGCCCTCCCAGGCTGATGGCCTCCACCCAAAGGTGGCTGCATTTCAGTACCACAGTGGATTCTTCAGAATGAAAGGTGTTAGTAGATGGACAATACAAGGCCAAAATTCTGAGGCCCCGGCCCATAGTTTACCCAGGCCCCACTGAGGCAAAACTCCCTTTGGAGTAAGAACTGAGTAAAGACCTCAGGAGCCAGCTGTGTGTTCATGCAGAGACACTATCACCTCCTCCTCTTGCATTTCAGGGCTCTGGTTGTTAACGGGGGAGCGGGGGCTGTTACCTGACTTTTATCTCCAAGGAGGTGCTTGGGCTCCCCACTCGAACAATTCTAAGAATGTTTCAGCATGGGCAACACACCTTTTCTCCTAGCTTCATTTGATAAGTAGGCTCAAACGTTATGCCGGAACTTCAAAAATAGAATTCAGCCAGAAGCAGACACCCAGCATGTGAAATTTCTGTCTAAATGCTTAAAGTTTGGCAAATTTATAAGCAAACTGAAAATGAGGTCTCCTAATTGAAGGTGTCAGATAGGCTTAACCAACGGTGGTGCCACCAGCACCACCTACGATGGCCAAACCATTAGTGAATCTCTTGTGTTTCACTAAGGCCTGGTCTACACTGGCATTTTATATCATAGAATCATAGAGCCACAGGGTGAGAAGGAACCGCCAGGGTTAGCTAATCTAACCCCCTGCCAAGATTCAGGATTTGTTGTTTTTGTAGTGACCCATCCTCTCCCAGTCTTTATTCAGGCCTAATTTGATGGTGTCCAGTTTGCAAATTAATTCCAGTTCTGCAGATTCTCTTTGGAGTCTCTTTTAATTTTTTTGTTTGTTTGTTAAAGAATTGCCAGTTTTAAGTCTGTCATTGGGTGTCCAGAGAGATTGAAGTGCTCTCCTACTGGTTTTTGAATGTTACAATTCTTGATGTCTGATTTGTGTCCATTTATTCTTTTGCATAGAGACTGTCCAGTCTGGCCAAAGTACATGGCAGAGGGGTATTGCTGGCACATGATGGCATATATCACATTGGTAGATGTGCAGGTGAATGAGCCCCTAGTGGTTTGGCTGATGTGGTTAGGTCCTATGATGGTGTCCGTTGATTAGATATGCAGGCACAGTTGGCAACGGGGTTTGTTGCAGAGATTGGATCCTGAGTTAGTGTTTTTCTTGTGTCGTTGTAGTTGCTGGTGAGTTGCGGGGCTGTCTGTAAGCAAAGACTGGCCTGTCCCACAAGATCTGTGAGAGAGAGGGATCGTCCTTCAGCATGGACTGTAGATCCTTGATGATGCCCTGGAGAAATTTTAGTTGGGGGCTGTAGGTGACGGCTAGTGGTGTTCTGTTACTTTTTTGTTGGGCCCATCCTGTAGTAGGTGACTTCTGGGTACCCTTCTGGCTCTGTCAATCTGTTTCTTCACTTCCACAGGTGGGTATTTTAGTTTTAAGAATGTTTGATAGAGATCCTGTAGGTGTTTGTCTCTGTTTGAGGGATTGGAGCAAATGCTGTTGTATCTTAGAGCTTGGCTGTAGACAATGGATCCTGTGATGTGGTCTGGATGGAATCTGGCGGCATGTAGGTAATTACAGTGGTCAGCAGGTTTCCGGTATAGGGTGGTGTTTATGTGACCATCACTTATTTGCACTGTAGTGTCCAGGAAGTGGATCTCTTGTGTGGACTGGTCCAGGCTGAGCTTGATGATGGGGTGGAAATTGTTGAAATCCTGGAAGACTGCTGCCATGTCCCCCTCAATCTCCTATTTTCCAAACTAAACATACCCAGTTCCTTCAGCCTTTGCTCATATGGCATGAATTCTCTCCCTGTCATCATTTCTGTCACTTGCCTCTGGTCATTTCTAGTTTCTCTACGTCCTTCCTGTACATTGGTGACCAAAATTAGACACAGTACTCCAGCTGAGGCCTAACCAGCACCCAGTGCAGTGGCACTATCACCTCCTTTGACTAGCATGCTATGCCTCTGCTAATGCATCCAAAAGTTACATTTGCTTTTTTTTGTAACAGCAAAAAAATCCAAACCCTTGAGAGCTGTAGCTATATCAACCTAACCCCGATATAGTTGGCATAAGGTCGATGGAAGAATTTTTCGATCCACTTAGCTACCACCTCTTTGGGAGGTGGATTACCTACGCCAATGCGAGAACCCCTGCCATTGGTGTAAGTAGTGTCTAAAATGAAGCGCTACAGCAACGCCACTGTAGCATTTTAAGTGTAGACAAGTTCTCAAGCAGATCTTCCAGAAAAAAACATCCAGTCTGGATTTACAGACTTGCGGAGCTGGAGAATTCACCATTTCCCATTGCAGTTTGTTCCAAATGTTAATCACCCTCAGTGCTAAACATTGGGCCCTTACTTCCAGCTGGTATTTGTCTGGCTTCATCTTCCAGCCATTGAGCCTTGCTCTTCATTTCTCCGCTAGATTACAGAGCCAGTTATCTGTGTGCCTGTGTGTGCACACACATATATATATATTGCTTTTTCCCCCCAACTCCTGCCTTCACCTTGCCACTGAACAGAGATTTTAGCCAAAGTTGTGTACACTCTTGACTGCGGAATTGTGGCTTCCGAGCTATCTAATAAACTCTTCATGAAGAACACCCAATTCTCATTCACATTTTTCTCTCAAAATTTTTCCTTCCTATCAGTTTTGTTGATAATTTGCTTCAGCTTTGGGGAATTAGCCCTTTTGAAACACGAAGAATCCATAGATGTTACTGGTTGGGAACTCTTCTCTCTGTCCATTTGAATGTAATCAGTTCCATTCTTTATTTTCTTCTGCTCTATCATAAGCCCCCTTCTTTGTCTCTTCTCTAAACTAAACAGTCCCAGACTTTTCAGTCCGCATATGGAAGCCTCCCCCATTCTCACAGCCTGTCTCAGAAATCCCCTTTCAATCTTCGATATCCTTTATAGAGACTGGGTGACAAAAACTGAGCACATGTCCAGAGTAAGGTATTCTCCATCCCATTCCTTAGGCATCCCATCATTCTTTGTTTTGGCCAATTCTGCAAATGAGCAGGTGTTTCCGTCGAGCTGCTATCAATGACGCCCAGATCTTTTCCCGTGGTGTCTTCTAGTTGGGATGTTTCCCTCTGGTACAAGTTTAGTCAAAGCTTTGTTCTTTTTTTTCTCTCTCAGATTTTGAGCAACTGGGTGAATGGGGAACTCCCTTCAGAATGGACTCTCTAGCCTGGGTTTCATTGCATGAAGGAACAATGATGGATAACCAGTATCCACACTCTTGTTTCCTGCTGCTGCCTATTAAGGTTTCTCACACCAGGATGTATAGGAATTATTGAGGCAGGGGGCACCATAAAATATGGAATTGGCATTAGTAGGGTCATGTGTTCACAATTCATTTACCTGAATAATGAAAATGTCATTTTTCAGTGTGTGAAGAGCAACCAATCTGCTTCACCCATTTGAACAGCCTCCAGTGGTACATTTGATGTCTTAAATTAACATTGTATCTCCATACAGGCATTTTTACTGCGACCATCACCCTAGACCCTGGGCACATAAAGGAAGTCAGGGGAACGTACAGTACATGCAGGAGACACCGTTCTGTCTCAGAGTTGGAAACCTTCTCCCCTACTCCATGTCAGATTCCAACACAAGTGCTTTCAAGAACCCCTCTACATTCATCCTGCTGGGCATTCCTGGGCTGGAGGCGGCCCACGTCTGGATCTCCATCCCCTTCTGCGCCATGTACGCCATAGCCATCTTGGGGAACTTCACCATCCTGTTCATCGTGAAGACAGAGCCGAGCCTCCATGGGCCCATGTACTATTTCCTCTGCATGCTGGCCGTCACTGACCTGGTCCTGACTACATCCACTCTGCCCAAAACACTGAGCATCTTCTGGTTCAATTCCAGGGAGATCAATTTCAGTGCCTGCCTCACCCAGATGTACTTCATTCACTGCTTCATAGAGATGGAGTCTGGGATCTTTGTGGCCATGGCCCTGGATCGCTACGTGGCCATCTGCAACCCCCTGAGACATTCCGCCATCCTGACAAACCCAGTTGTAGCCAAGATCGGCCTGGCTGTGATGCTGCGCGGCTGCATGGTCATACTGCCCCTCGTCCTCCTGGCGAGGCAGTGGCCATATTGCAGAACCAACATCATCCCGCAACCGTACTGCGCACACATGGCCGTGGTGAATCTGGCCTGCGCCAATACCCATGTCAGTAGTTACTACGGCCTCTCTGTGCTATTCTGTGTGAAGGGTCTGGATATGATTTTTATCGCCGTGTCCTATACCCAGATCCTCAGGGCCATCTTCAGCCTCCCCACAAAGGACGCCCGGCTCAAGACTTTTGGGACCTGCAGCTCCCACCTCTTTGTCATTTTAGCCTTTTACATCCCAAATCTCTTCATCTCCCTCATGTACCGGGTTGGCCAGAATGTGCCTGAGTATTTCCACATTCTCATTGCCAATGTGTACCACTCGATGCCCCCCGCTCTAAATCCCGTCATCTACGGGGTGAGGACCAAAGAGTTCCGTGGGAGGCTGCTCCAGCTCTTTACTCATGAAGGGGGCTAAAGTTTTCTCCTGGTGCTCTGGGTCTCATACTGACCTCCGTGCAGAGCTGGCTGGTGACATGGCGCTGGGCCCTCTTCCCTGAATCACTGACTGGACAGTCAAAGTGACATTAATCCCTTTCCTGGCCTTGCTGTGCTGTGCTGTGCTGCACGACAAACTGAGGAATTGGTCTGTGTACAACTCACTAACTTACAGGATTAGAATCATTCTAATTGCTGGTAACTGGACTGCTGAGGCCATGTGCCCTTCCCTGCCTATTCCCCAAGGTCCTGGCCCCTACCCCACCTCTTTCCAGAAGACCGCCCCCGGTCCCAAGTATTCCTACAAGGCCCCGCTCCCTTCTCCACTCTTCCCGCACGGCCCCACCTCTGTTTTACCACTTTCCCCAGAGTCACAGCCCTGTTGCTCGCTCCTTTCCTCCCCAACCCCATAAACTTTGTGGATCATCCCGACCTCCCTCCTCGCCCAGATGTGCTCCCTCTGCTTCGGGGCTGGGACAGGAGCTGCTGGAGGCTGACAAGGAGCCTGCAGCGAGTGCAGAAAGGACGCAGCGCTGGGGCCGACAGGCGGATGAGAAATGGAGAGGGAAGCCCGGAATCCATATAAAAGAAGCTGGGGGTTGAGACCAGGGTTGTGTTGCAGGCAGGTGAGATTGTGCATCATACAGCTTGTGGGCGCTACAGCTACAAAGTCCTGAGGGAAGAGACCCTTGTGTGGCTTATTTCTTTAGCTTTTGGTTCCCTTTTGTTCCTCCCGACTGGGAACCTGTAGCAGGCAGGGTCCCTGCCCTGGGTATGGGCTGGGAGCCCTTTGCTCTGAGCCAGGCCTCAGGGGCAGTGACAGGGATCAGCTTTGAAGCTAGGAGGACAACAGGTGAGAGAGGTGGAAGGATGCTCCCCTGCATTAGCTGGGAAGGTGGGATGCTGGGCAGAGGCTGGGATGGCTTCGGTGCCCACAGCGAGGGAGATAAATGGCACAGCTACCATTAGCCAGGTATTTACACATATAAACGGCACCTTATCTAGAACTATAGGGCACTCATTGCCCAGGGGCTGAAGCTGAACTGTGAAGCTGAGTCTAACATACGCTCTGCATGACACTTTTGATCACTACATCTAGAATCTCTTTAGCGAGGCTGCCAGACAGCGTTTGTTAGGATATAGATATTCAGGCCTGTCTGCAAAGGCCTATACTTTAAGAATGTAGGTGTATTCTTATCACGTAGCTAGTTATAGAGGTAGAAAAGAAAGAATCAAAATCACTGTCTGTCTGTGTAAGGGCCTTTTCTCACGGTGACAGTCTGAGGCCCTGTTCTTAGGCTAAGCCTTGGGCTAAGCAGCAGAGGCAGCCATAAGCTGGGAAGCGAACAGTCACATCCTCACATTCCAAACTAGTCACATTGAAATAAGGTGCTATCGGGCTGTTAGGAACACAATCCTGTTCTGATATTCCTATCACCTCCAGAGAAAGGGAAGAGCCTAGAAGATATAAAAGGAAACTTAGTTTGATAGCATCCTGTCTGGCAAGAACTCACTTCTCAATAGCTGGGATGTGAAATCCTCATTTCTGTATTGTTCTATCACTGTAGTCTCCACTTCCCTATTGCTTGTCTGTATAATCTCTGTCTGGTTCTGTGATTGTTTCTGTCTGCTGTATCATTAATTTTGTTGGGTGTAAACCAATTAAGGGGGTGGGATATAATTGGTTAAATAATCATGTTACAATATGTTAGAATTGATTAGTTAAATTTCAGTAAAATGATTGGTTAAGTTACAGCTAAGCAGAACTCAAGTTTACTATATAGTCTGCAGTCAATCAGGAAGTAAGGGGGGGATGGGAACAGGGAATGGGGTTGGGGAATTGGAATCATGTTTCGCTAAAGGGGTGGGGGGAATGGGAACAGGGACACAGGCAAGGCTCTGTGGTGTCAGAGCTGGGAAGGGGGACCCTGAGGAAGGAATTGGAATCATTGCTTGCTGGAAGTTCACCCCAATAAACATCGAATTGTTTGCACCTTCGGAGTTCGGGTATTGCTGCTCTCTGTTCATGCAAGAAGGACCAGGGAAGTGAGAGGGTGAAGGAATAAGCCCCCTAACAGCATTATTCCCATGTTATTGATGGACTGAGCAACTTAGAGGTAAAGTGATTTACCCAAGGCCACCCAATGAGTCGGTGGCAGAGCTGAGAATAAGAACCAGGAGTCCTGACCCCCAGCACCATTGCTCTGGCCATGCACTGGCATTGCTCCTCTGTGTTGTGTTAGATGCAGTGAGGCTATTTGTGTGTCGTGATCAGTGGAATTTCAGTCCTTCTCAAACAGGAAGAATTTATTAAAGAAACAGCTAAAAACTACAGCCACAAAAACAGCTTTCCACACAGCTCAGATTTCAGCCTTCTCTTAGAATCATAGAATATTAGGTTTGGAAGAGACCTCAGGACGTCATCTAGTCAAAAGCAGGCCCAACACCAACTAATCATCCCAGCCAGGGCTTTGTCAAGCCGGGCCTTAAAAACCTCTAACGATGGAGATTCCACCATCTCCCTAGGTAACCCATTCCAGTGCTTCACCACCCTCCTAGTGAAATAATGTTTCCTAATAACCAACATAGACCTCTCCCACTGCAACTTGAGACTATTGCTCCTTGTTCTGTCATCTGCCACCACTGAGAACAGCCGAGCTCCATCCTCTTTGGAACCTCTCTTTGGGTAGTTAAAGGCTGCTATCAAATTCCCCCTCACTCGTCGCTTCTGCAGACTAAATAACCCCAGTTCCCTCAGCCTCTCCTCATAAGTCATGTGCTCCAGCCCCCTAATCATTTCCATTGCCCTTCGCTGGACTCTCTCCGATTTGCCCACATCCCTTTTGTAGGGGGACCAAAACTGGACGCAATACTCCAGGTGTAGCCTCACCAGTGCCGAATAGAGCGGAATAATCACTTCCCTCGATCTGCTGGCAATACTCCTATTAATACAGCCCAATATGCTGTTGGCCTTCTTGGCAACAAGGGCACACTGCTGACTCATATCCAGCTTCTCATCCACTGTGATCCCCAGGTCCTTTTCTGCAGAACTGCTGCTTAGACAGTCAGTCCCCAGCCTGTAGCAGTGCATGCAATTCTTCTGTCCTAAGTGCAGGACTCTGCACTTGTACTTGTTGAATCTCGTCAGATTTCTTTTGGCCCAATCCTCCAATTTGTCTAGGTCACTCTGGACCCTATCCCTACCCTCCAGCGTACCTACCGCTCCCCCCAGCTTCATGTCATTTGCAGACTTGCTGAGGGTGCAATCTATCCCATCATTCAGATCATTAATAAAGATGTTGAACAAAACCAGCCCCAGGACAGACCCCTCTTGCTTGTTTACCAGGGACCACACGCTGCCTGGAACTCTGCACAGTGCATAGATCCCAATGATGTGCTGCAAGGAACCAAATCAGTGCAGCATGTGACTTGAAGGCCCTGATTAGGACTTTTTGATAGCAACACACTAGAAATAATGAATACTAATCTCCATTTAATGCATGCAGAGGCTGTGCCCAAGGTCACCCAGTATATCCGTGGCTGAGCTGGGACTCTTCACTCCGGATTCAGTGGTCTCTGCAGATTCTTTATCTCTAGTAAAATGTCTTGCCCCAAATCCTCATCTCATGTAAGTGGGTGCAGCCCCACTGAAATCAGTGGAGATCCCCAGTACTAGAGAAACCAATGGAGAGAGAGCACCATGCCTCTGTGCTGCTGCATGGACCGTACAAGCCAGGTCTGAGAGAGACTAAGCAAGGGACTGTCATCTTGGGACTCGTGGCCTATGTTCCCAGTGCAAGACACTTCCCTTCCTACTGCCTCAGTTTCCCCATCTGTAAAAGGGGGATATCTCCTGGGAGTAGTGAGCAATAGTTGGTGAATCACCTACCAACAGTGAACTCTGTGTCCATGTGTCACCGTGCCTCAGTGGGACACAGATGAGGATTCCAAATTCAGGACAAGCTGCTGAGAAATAGGGCAGACTCACCCCAGACTGGTGGTTATTCTATCATTAGATTATACCAAGCCAGCAACAAATGTAAATTTCTGTCTCACCGCCCTAGTTAACTAGAAGCCAAAAGTGCAGTCTCCTGAGGCATCCCAGCCCTTAGGTCATCACTGACACTGGACTCCATGATGAGCAGTCAGTGAAAACCAGTTTCACCACATATAGGGTCCTTCTAATCTCAAGAGACCAGCCACTTAGCCAGGGTAGTGTGTAACTCACATCTTACCCAGTGATCACGCTCCTGCGAATCCTTTAGCAATTAAAAAGTAAAGGTTTAATAATAGATAAAAGAAGAGGAGCTATAAATGGTTTATAGATCAGACAAATGCACGTGATTTTTCAGTGTTTAGGGATCAGGATCACATCAGTGATGGTATAAACTGCTAGCTTGCAAAAGTCTTTCTGGAAATTACCCAAGCTGGTTGGGGGTCATCAGTCTTTGTTCAGAGCTTCTGTGTTGGAAATCCAGTGCAGGGAAATGAAGACAAGGTGGAGATGTCTCAGGGGTTCTTTTATATCCTCTGCCCTGTGCATGGAATGTTACTGTCCCAAACAAAGCCCATGCCAGTACATCGCCAATATTCATAACTTCAGACACAAATATGATGCATGTCTATAAACAGAATAATCATACTTAGGGAATCATAATTTTCCCTTTGACTCCTGACATGACATACTTTGCACAAGATTTGTTGCAATATTATAACAGTGGTAACAAATATGATATAAATGGTCATATTCAATCATACAGCATCACACCATGTTCTCGTTCCATGATGGTGCTACAGTTTCTAGCCACCTGAGGAAGGGGCATTGCCCAGGTTCTACCAGAGCAAGCAGCTTGGACACTAGAGCCACTGGAGGATGGGAAGAGCAGGTTAAAACATGTTTTGATGCAGGGAGCCTGGTCCTTGAACAAAGAAAGTAAGAGGTGGACCTCCGTGAACTTGGCTGTTTCTTCCAGGCATCGCCAGCCATCTCCCTTGGCTTCGAACAACTTGCCCAGAGAGGGGATCTTGTGAGAGTCCCTGTGTTTTCTGGGACTAGCCCAAAGGACCGACCTCCTGTGATGGGTTTCCTGGGGTGCAACCAGGACTGTGGGACATCTGAGCCCTCTGTCCCACCCATGTGGGGTATCCCTCTTACATTGCGATGCTGTGTCAAGCCACAAAACTCTGGCAGGTATTGCACTTATACAGCCATCCACAGCCAGGGACATACCTGAGTGAACTAGAGTGCCTCGCATTAAATGAGGATATTGATGTAAGAGGCATCGCAGAAACTTGGTGGAATGAGGATAATCAATGGGACACAGTAATACCAGGGTACAAAATATATTGAAAGGACAGAACATGTCATGCTGGTGGGGGAGTGGCACTATATTTGAAAGAAAGAATAGACTCAAATAAAGTAAAAATCTGAAATGAACTAAACTGTACCATAGAATCTCTATGGATAGCAATTCTGTGATGGAGTCACAGTTCTGAAGCTCTTGAATTGCTCTGTATGAAGCCACCGAGGACTTTGGGTACCACGAGTACACTCAGAACATGCTGTCGAGGGCAAAAACCTCCCCGGCTATGGCCATCCTGGTCTGACCTCAGAGCATTCAGCATCCCTGGGGAAGCCAGAGGGTCCTGCACCCCAACTTCATAGTCAGCCGTCACTCTCAGCCAGCGTTGTAACACTTAAGGGTTTATTAGTTGACTGGAACACAGCGTAGAACAGAGCTTGTTAGTGCAGAACTCAGTGACTTTCAGCAAAGTCCATTTTGGGGGGAGCCTGGGACGTATGCCCTAGACTCTCCCCTCTGAGTTCCCCACAGCAGACTGTCCAGCTTCCAGTGATCAGGCCTCTGACACACCCGTTGCCCAGCCTCCTGGTCTTTGTCTCACTTTCCGGGCAAAGTGTTACCTGGTCGTATCCCCCTCCTGGGTCTCAGGTTATGAAGGGCAATGGCCATCGTTTACGTGCAGGCAGCTTGAGCCTCCTCACCTGCCCTCAACGGTCTCAGCCAAAGTCACACACCCTTATTCCCATCACCAAGCATTGGTGCAATACATAAGGAAACTGAGGTACACCCAGTATTCACACAAAGCAGTAAGACTCCCACTTTGTCACAAATTCCATGCTCAAATAATAACAATATAGCAGTAGGGATACACTACCAACCGTGTGACCAGGATTGCGATAATGACTGTGAAATGTTCAGGAAAGTTAGAGAGGCTATAAGAATAAAAAACTCAATTATAATGGGGGATTTCAACTATCCCTATATTGACTGGGTACATATCACCTCAGGACAGGATGCAGAGATAAAGCTTCTTGACACCTCAAATAACTGCTTCTTGGAGCAGCTAGTCCTGCAACCCACAAGAGGAGAGACGATTCTTGATATAGTCCCAAGTGGAGCACAGGATCTAGTCCAAGAGGTGAATAAAGCTGGGCCACTTGGTAATAGTGACCATAATATAATTAAATGTAACATCCCTGTGGCGGGGAAAACACAACAGCAGCCCAACACAGTAGCATTTAAATTCAGAAAGGGGGACTACACAAAAATGAGGAAGTTAGTTAAACAACAATTAAAACATACAGTGCCAAAAGTGAAATCCCTGCAAGCTGCATGGAAACTTTTTAAAGACACCATAAGAGAGACTCAATTTAAATGTATACCCCAAATTAAAAAACACAGTAAGAAAACCAAAAAAAGTGCCAACATGACTAAACAACCAAGTAAAAGAAGCATTGAGAGGCAAAAAGGCATCCTTTAAACAGTAGAAGTTAAATACTATTGCAGAAAATAGAAAGGAGCATAAACTCTGCCAAGTGAAGTGCAAAAATGTAATTAGGAAGGCAAAAAAAGGATATGAAGAACAGCTAGCCAAAGATTCAAAAAGTAATAGCAAAAAATGTACATCAGAAACAGGAAGCCTGCTAAACAACCAGTGGGGCCACTGGACTATTGAGATGCTAAAGGGGCACTCAAGGACAATAAGGCCATTGTAGAGAAACTAAATGAATTCTTTTCATCAGTCTTCATGGCTGAGGATGTGAGGGAGATTCCCAAACTTGAGCCATTCATTTTAGGTGAGAAATCTGAGGAACTGTCCAAGATTGAGTTCTCATTAGAGGAGGTTTTGGAACAAATTGATAAACTAAACAGTATTACATAATCAGGACCAGATGCTATTCACCCAAGAGTTCTGAAAGAACTTAAATGTGGAATTGCAGAATTACTAACTGTGATATGTAATCTATCATTTAAATCTGCTTCTGTACCAAATGATTGGAGGATAGCTAATGTGACGCCAATGTTTAAAAAGGGGCTCCAGAGGTGACCCTGGCAATTATAGGCCAGAAAGCCTGACTTCAGTTCTGGGTAAACTGGTTTAAACTACATTAAAGAACAAAATTGTCAAACATACGCATAAACTGTTGGGGAAGAGTCAATGTGTTTTCTGTAAAGGGATATCATGCCTCACCAATCTACTAGAATTCTTTGAGAGGGTCAACAAGCGTATGTGTTAGTGGGGGTCCAGCTCCCTCCTCCCTCTCAGTTCCCAGACACCATTTGCTGGAAAAATAACAGTCCAGAGTCCAATCTGCAGGCAATTTGATGGGTTTATTGGGGCTAAACAAGCAAGCATATTCTGAAATGCTTCACGCCAGTCGGGCTATTTCTATACGCAGATAGAGTGTAACCATATTCCGAAGCCCTTCACACCAGCTTGTCTTATCTTTATATGCCGGTAGAGTTTTCCTCTTCCACTATTCTGTACTCCAATAGAACCCTCTTCTTCTCCTGACCCCTAGCTCCGCACGCCAACGGAGCTCCCTCTTCTGCCCCCCTCTTCTTGGCAAACATAATTATACTTTTAGTGCCCCTCCCCTGGTACCACTCCTTCCAATATATGATCAGTGTTCCGTTCTGGAGGGGTCTTGAGTCTAGGGGCAATAACACCACCTCTTTTGTACCTGATGGGAGGGATAAGGAGTGGGGTTATTTCTTGCCATGGTCACTTTCTTGGAGACTTTGTGTCTCCTACTTAGACCTTCCTGCTGCTTGATTAGCCCCTTCTCTTCTCTTGTTACTGAAAGGAAGGCTACCAGCTGAGGAGGGGGGGGGGAGAAGGGGAGTGTGGCCTAGTGCTTTCATTTACATTCTCTTGCTTGGTTATTCAGCCTGTTTAAATTAAAAGCAAGGCCAGAAACAAGATTATTATTGTTTATCTTTACCCTATTTACTTCACATTCTCCTAACAATATGGACAAGGGTAATCCATGGACATAGTGTACTTAGGTTTTCAGAAAGCCTTTGACAAGGTCTCTCAAAAAAGACTCCTAAGCAAAGTAAGTTGTCATAGGATAAGAGGGAAGGTTACCTCATGGATAGTTAACTGGTTAAAAGATAGGAAACAAAGGGTAGGAATAAATGGTCAGTTTTCAGACTAGAAAGAGGTATTTACAAAGGGATCTCACAAAACTGGGTGACTTGGCAACAAAGTGGCAGATGAAATACATTATTCATAAATGCAAAGTAATGCACATTGGAAAACATAATCCCAATTATACATATACAATGATGGGGTCTAAATTATCTGTTGCCACTCAAGAAAGAGATTTTGGAGTCATTGTGGATAGTTCTCTGAAAACATCCACTCAATGTGCAGTGGCAGTCAAAAAAGCTAACAGGATGTTGGGAATCATTAAGAAATGGATAGATAATAAAACAGAAAATATCATATTGCCTCTCTATAAATCCATAGTACGCCCACATCTTGGGTACTGCGTGCAGATGTGGTCACCCCATCTCAAAAAACATATATTGGAATTGGAAAAGTTTCAGAGAAGGGCAACAAAAATTATTGGGGTATGGAACAGCTTCTGTATGAGGATAGATTAACAAAATTGGGACTTTTCACCTTAGAAAAGAGAAGGCAAAGGAGGGATATGCTAGAGGTCTATAAAATCATGACTGGTGTGGAGAAAGTAAATAATGAAGTGTTATTTACTTCTGATAACTCAAGAACTGGGGGTCACCAAATGAAATTACTAGGCAGCAGGTTTAAAACAAACAAAATGACATTTTTTCACACAACTCACAGTCTACCCATGGAACTGCCAATGGATGTTGTGAGGACCAAGACTATAACAGGATTAAAAAAAGAACAAGATAAATTCATGGAGGATAGGTCCATTGATGGCTAATAGCCAGGATGGGCAGGGATGGGGTCCCTAGCCTCTGCTTGCCAGAAGTTGGGATTGGGTGACAGGTGATGGATCATTTGATGATTCCCTGTTCTGTTCATTCCCTCTGGGGCACCTGGTATTGGCCACTGTTGGAAGACAGGATACTGGGCTAGATGGACCTTTGTTCTGACCCAGTATGGTCATTCTTATATATATCACGAGAAAGCGCTGATCTGTCCTACACACCTCACTCCAGCAGAGGGGTCACAGCTGATGATCCCACGTGGAAATAGGCACCTCTCTCCAGCACAAGAGCCAGGCCCCTAGAGGCCCAAATCACTGGGATTTAGGTGCTTAAGGACCTTTTTGAACCACTAGAAAAAAACCCATTGGATGATGATTCCCCATGGACACTGGTAGGTGCTGTTTACCATCCCCCATAGTTACCAGTGGACTGGAAAGAAGTTCATGTGATCTGAGTGCATCATCCTGCTTCTTTCCAAATACTGCACAGAAAGGTTTATTGAACATTTTTGCCCCATGTGCATCACTATTAACAGTGTTACAATCTCCATCTAGTAAAGGCCTGTACCGCTATTAGGATTTCCTTTGTTTCTAATATACTGTAGCGGGGTGGTTACCCCGCTCCTGCCTGGAAGGGCTTAAAACAGCCCTGGCAGAGGGCTGCAGCTCTAAAAGCTGGGCTGATTGGGGAAGCGGCTGCAGCTGGGCCACGCCCCAATCAGGCCACAGCTGGCCTGTATAAAAAGGCTGGGAGCCAGAGGCCAAACAGTCTCTCTCTGCACTAGGAAAGAGAAGGGCCTGGCTGCAGGGAGCCTGACACAGGGTACCTGAGTGGAGCAGGGCTGGGGAAAGGCTGAGGAGCTGGGGAGCTCCAGCCTGGAAAGCCCCAGGCTGTGGCCTAGCATTGGGCTAGAAGGTACTGGGGGGTGCAGAGGGCAGCCCAGGGGTAGGCCAAGGCAGCAAGTCCAAACCCAACCTTACCTGTGATGAGTGGCCTATACTGCAGTCTGCCCCAGGGAGCGGGGACTAGTTGGTGACTGGCAGTGGCCTTATTCTGAGGCGAGGTGGGGATAGTGGGTGGAGGTTCCCCAGGGAGGGGGGACCCTAGTACTGAGGGGTGTACTGCCAGGGGGCAGCACCCCAGATACAAGGGCACTGGGGTCTGGGAGGGACACGGGGGCCAGAGGACAGGCAGATCACCGGCCTGCAGGGGATGCTCCAGGACGCTGGAAGAGCTAATTCCCGAGACGACCAGCAGGAGGCGCCGCAGGGGTGAGTCCGGTCCTCTACATATATTAACAAAGTCTTATTATTATTTTCCTCAGCCCTGCTAGCCATGGATATGTCTCTAGTGTTTTTTGCTTCCCTTATCAATTTTCTATATTTTATAACTTCTCATTTCTATCAATTGCTATCCACTTCCCCTGCTTTAAAAGCACTGATTGATGAGGGGGAGGGATAGCTCAGTGGTTTGAGCATTGGCCTGCTAAACCCAGGGTTGTGAGTTCAATCCTTGAGGGAGCCATTTGGGGATTTATTTGGGGATTGGTCCTGCTTTGAGCAGGGGGTTGGACTAGATGACCTCCAGAGGTCCCTTCCAACTCTGATATTCTATGATCTCCTCCTATCAATGGCTAGAGTCAGACATCCATGCTCATCCTCCTTGTACCTCTTTGCATTATTTGACACTGTTGAAAATTAGATACTTCTCTCTAACCTAAGAGGCAGCAGGATTCCAGAGGAATGAACTAAAATGGTCTGAATCCTTCTTGGAGGGATGTAACCAATTAGTGATCATGGGAAGCTGCACCTCCAGAACTAGACCCCTCCCTTGTGGAATCCCACATGGATCAGTTCTCTCTCTGGGGCTTTTCAACATCTCCATGCAGCCTCTATAGGAACTGTTCACACAACATGGACTCAAATGCCAGCAGTATGCAGGTGACACTAAGCTCATCCTATCCTTCCCATACGACCAAACCAGTATCACCACCGTGGCCCAGTTCTCGGAAGGAACAGCCGGCTGAAGCTGAAGCCAAGCAAGACAGAGGTGATGTGGTGGGCAGAGCAAAGAATTTTGAAGGGTTGACCGCCACGCTGAAGCCTCCTTTGGTTGAAGGTTCACACCCACACCTGGGCAATTCAGTCCATAGTCTAGGTGTGCTCTTGGATGCCTTGCTGATGCTGAGCGCTCTCATAGCAGCATCTGTGAGTAGTGCTTTCTACCATCTCCAGTTGACTAGGAGACTCCGTCCCATCCTGGTGGACGATGAGCTGGCTTTAGTTACATAGACCTTAGTCACTCCTGTCTGGACTGTAGAAATGGAATATACCTGGGCAGGACACTGCTTACGAAACTCCAACTGGTACCGAAGGCAAGGCTTTGGGACTGACAGACCCTAAGTTCAAGCAACTGCACTTCTCTGGCACAATGGGACTCTCGACAGCAGGGGTAAAGCTCGTCAGTGCAGGAGACAGAACTTTCTCGGGGGCGGGGGGGGGCAGTGCAAGGCGGCCTCAGGACCTCAGTGAGCTCAGTCTCTTAACGAGGAAATGGTTATGGAGTGAGGTGATTGCATTCTATCAGCACTTATAAATGGAAACAGAAATGTGATAAGAGCGGGCTTTTAAAGCTAGAAGGTAAAGGTCTAACAAGAGTCAGTGGCTGGGCATTGAACGTAGACAAATTGAAATTAGAGACAAAGTGGAATTTGTCATCACTGCGGGTAACTGACCATTGAAACACTTTAGCAAGGATCATGGTGTGTCTCCATCACTGGCCACGTTTCAATCAAGATGGGATGGGTTTTTTTTGTTTTTTGTTTTTTGTTTTTTTTTCAAATACCTGCTCTAGTTCAAACAGGAATTAATCCAGGGCAGTCCTACGGCCTGTGCAATGCAGGAGGTCAGAGCAGGGTCCCTCCTGGCAATATAATCTACAAATCTATCTAAAGTCCCCTGCAAGGATAATATTTGTGTGGGCCTCAGTCTGGGTCCTTGTCACACCCTGGGTGCCACATTTGGGGTCTAGGCAGTTTGAAAGGAACACAGGAAATTCAAAGCTCAGTGATGCTTGCTACTCAATACCACTGATAGGAAATGAACCAGACTCCCTGTGATTCTTTGTGCACCCCTACGTCTCTCTCTATAACACTCCCAGAGTCCTTCAGTGCACGAACCAAACCGTTGTGTTTCTGCTGCTTTGTATCTATAATTCCAGGTGCACTTAATTTGGGCTGACCTCCTGCTCCAACCCCACCGGCCTGAGCACTGTTGCAGGTTGGGCTCATTAGCTTCAGCTCAGTTAGGAATTCTTCAAAGGATTCACCTTCGTTTTCCTCTTCTAAGGTGAAACTTTCACCTTTCGAATGTTTTGCTCTTTTGCGCTACACAAGGCTCTTCACATTTCTGTAACGTGTGCAATAACCTGCTCTCTCAGCCCCAGTGGGGCTATGTCCACACTACACACCTTACAGCAGCACAAATGTACTGCAGCCGCTGCGCCACGGCAAGCTCTGCTGTGTAGCCGCTCTATGCTGGCAGGATAGAGCTCCCCACCATCATAATTAAACCACGCCTACTCTGCGGCAGGAGCTGTGTCAGCTGGAGAGCATCTCCTGCCAACATGGGGCTGTCCACACCGGTGCTTTGGTCAGTGAAACTTTTGTTGGTCAGGAGTGTTTTTTGTGTGTGTTTTTTTTTGTTTTTTTTTTCCCCCCGCAACCCTGACAGAGAATAGTTTTACTGACAAAAGTGCTAGTGTAGTAAAACCGTCCACTGCCTCAAGTCCTGCACTGTTTAAGAGGATTGCTATTTTCTGCTGGTCTCCCTTCTCACCAAACCCAGCTGCTTGCTTAGATATATCTCAAAACTCTGTCTGAATCTCTTCCCAGAGTCTGCTGAATTACTCGAGAGTTTCAAGTCCTTGGGGGGTTTCAGTTGTTCCGTCTCCAGGATGGATCCTTTGTTCCTTCACCACAGTCCTGTTACCTCTGCCCTCTCCTCTGGTTTCCTCTCTGGTACCAGGGGTTGTCTTGGGAATTCATGAGAAGGAGGCTCAGTCTGCACTCCAAGAAGGGAGGTGTGATTAGAACTAAAGCAAAGTAAGAAAAGCTAATGTAGAAGGATTGACTCCCAGCTGTGTGTTGGGTGCAGCCACCACCCAAAGGCCCATTCTTTTCAGCCCCATTCAGGTTCCCCTGAACACGTGCTCTGCTCTTAAAGGCCCGGGACATGCTTCTAACAGCCAGGGCAGGGCTGTGCGTTTCAGCTGTCTCACACCCACCCAGCAGCCTGTGTAACCACCCATTCTTAGCAATGTTACTCCCCCATCTCCCCACCTACCCGCTTTCTGGTTTGTTGCACACAGTAGCTGTGTCTTCTATTAATTTGACTCATAAGCTTCTTGCGGAAGGGTCTGTTTCTCCTTCAGTGTTTGCGAAGGGCCCCACACAAGGGGCCCTGAACTGGAGCGGGGCCTCCGGAGGTTTCCAGAACACAAATAACGATCATAAATAATCAACATAATAATGCAGCCAAATCAGCCCCTCCCCCCCCTTTGCCTTTGGCTACAGACCAAGGTCAAACCATGCTTGCCAGCCACAGAGTGTTAGTAACTTGAATACAGGTGGACACGACACTCCTCTTGCCCTTGTCAGGGGAATTCATTCAGTCTCATTTCAGTGCTTAAAAACCCAGATGCTCAGCACCAGAGAAATACCCCAATTAGCCAGATGGGCAGGCAGAGAGTTCAGTTGTGGGAATCCAAGGGTCCTCCAGCCGGGGCAGTCCTGGAAAGACTGACTCAGCCTGGAACATTAGATTTCAATTTGATGCGTTGGCAGGTTTCTGAGTGGCAGTAGAAGGGGAGTCCCAGAGTTCACACCTCACAGGAGCGGGAGCTCATACAGTCCAGCTAGTTCTGGAAACCTCAGATTCACCTTGAGAGGGTGGCTCAGGCTCAGGCTCCCTCTTCCAGCCTTTCCTCTGCATCCCACTAATGAACAGCCCCTGCCAGAGCTGGAGTCCATTTCCCTCTGGCATGACAGAGAGATCTTGGTTATGGCAGGGAAGTCAGGATGCCTGGGTTCTGTCTGTCATCCTGCCACCCTGTGTGATCTTGGCCAAATAACGGCTCCCTGTGCCTCAGTTTACCCATCTGTTTAATGGGGTTATGGTCATAGTGACTTTCCTTTGCTAGGTGTTTTGAACATTCTTGAATGAAAGGTCCTGCACAGTATGATGATAGTTACTGGGGAGAATTGCTGATCTCTGATCCCTTAGTAACAGCACCGTGTGCCTGCAGAAAGTGCTTCTGTCTCCCCTCAGGCATCTGTCCCAGATCTGTCTGTTTACTATCTATCCATCGCTCCTGGGACTTTACACGGTATCAGACCCGATGGAGTTTTAAGCGTTATCCCTAGTTTTCCTACTAATCAACTATAATTTTTAAATATGCACAAATGCACAGAGCAGCCAATTCCTCTCTGACTCAGCACAGAGCCCCAGTGTTCTCATCTCCCTTTGGGAAGGTCCCTTAATTACTGTTTACTCCTAAAGCTGGATAAAGAGCACAGAAGCCCAGACAGGCTTGTCTCCAGCCTGTTTACATTCAGATGCTCGCTTATCTGCTAGAGGCTGAGCGAACCTCCCTGGGATTGCACAGAGCTATATGATAAATGGTGCACATCTGTGTCAGCTCTCGGTGTGGGATGTTGCTGCAGATGCTGGGGTGAGAGACGTGTGGGACACGGCTACCTGAGGGGGATTCCCGGGGAAGACACTTCTGATTAAGGATTCACAGGTACCCACTTCTTACTGAGGAGCTCACTTGCTCGACAAACCCAGTGCAACGGGGACGTGATGGGATAGAGAATAGGTCTGCAAAGCCATTAAACATCCAAGGGACCTTGCCACAGTGGATGAGTTTGATTCAGCATCATGGGTTAAAATGTCCCTCTTCACTGTGCCCTCCCGGGCTGATGGCCTCCAGCCCAAGGTGGCTGCATGTCATTGGCACAATGAATCCAAACAGACTCCAAGGAGAGACTGCTGAGCTGGAATTGATATGCAAACTAGACACAATCAACTCAGGGCTAAATAGGGATTGGGAATGGCTGAGCCATTACAAACATTGAATCTATCTCCCCTTGTAAGTATTTTCACACTTGCTTCTTATCAAACTGTCTGTACTGAGCCATCTTGATTATCACTTCAAAAGTTTTTTTTCCTCTTACTTAATTGGCCTCTCAGAGTTGGCAAGACAACTCCCACCTGTTCATGCTCTCTGTATGTGTGTGTGTGTATATATATCTCCTCAATATATGGTTCACTCTATATGCATCCGAAGAAGTGGGTTGTAGCCCACGAAAGCTTATGCTCTAATAAATTTGTTAGTCTCTAAGGTGCCACAAGTACTCCTGTTATTTTTGCAGATACAGACTAACACGGCTGCTACTCTGAAATCAGCATGAAAGGTGTTAGTAGATGGACAATACAAGGCCAAATTCGGAGGCCCTGGCCCGTAGTTTACCCAAGTCCCACTGAGGCAAAACTCCCTTTGGAGTAAGAACTAACTGAGTAAAGACCTCAGGAGCCAGCTGTGTTAATGCAGAGACACTGTCACCTCGTCCTCTTGCATTTCAGGGCTCTGGTTGTTAACGGGGGAGCGGGGGCTGTTACCTGATTTTTATCTCCATGGAGGTGCTTGGGCTCCTCACTGGAACAAACTTATAAGCAACTGAAAATGAGGTCTCCTAATTGAAGGTGTCAGATAGCCTTAACTAACGGTGGTACCACCAGCACCACCTCCAATGGCCAATCCATTAGTGAATCCCTTGTGTTTGACTAAGGCCTGGTCTACACTGGCATTTTATATCATAGAATCATAGAGCCACAGGGTGAGAAGCAACCGCCAGGGTTAGCTAATCTAATCCCCTGCCAAGATTCAGGATTTGTTGTGTCTAAGCCATCCAGGACAGATGACTGTCCAGTCTCCTTTAGAAAACCTGCAG
This sequence comes from Emys orbicularis, assembly GCF_028017835.1. Classification (NCBI taxonomy): domain Eukaryota; kingdom Metazoa; phylum Chordata; order Testudines; family Emydidae; genus Emys; species Emys orbicularis. Next base: position 368,433,381 of record NC_088683.1, read on the forward strand.
TAAAGGAGCCTCCATGATTTGCCGAGGCATCTGTCCCATTGTCCTCCTGTGCCTACATTTAGGCAGTTTATCCTCAGATTTAATCTAAATCTGCTATGCTGTAGTTTGAACCCATTGCCTCTTGTCCTACCGTCTGTGGCAAGAGTGAAAAACTTTTTATTTCAGAGCGGTAGCCATGTTAGTCTGTATTAGCAAAAACAATGAGGAGTCCTTGTGGCACCTTAGAGACTAATACATTTATTTGGGCATACACTTTTGTGGGCTAAAACCCACTTCATCAGATGCAAGAAGTGAAAAATACAGTAAGCAGAATATATATTCTAGCACACGAAAAGATGGGAGTTGCCTTACCAAGTGTGGGGTCAGTAGTAACGAGCCAATTCACTTAAGGTGGATGTGACCTATTCTCAACAGATGACAAGGGGTGAATACCAAGCGAGGGAAAATTACTTTTGTAGTGCTAACGAGGCCAATGCAATCAAGGTGGCCCATTACCAACAGTTGACGAGAAGGTGTGAGTATCAGCAGAGGGAAAATTACTTTTTGTAGCGACCCATCCTCTCCCAGTCTTTATTCAGGCCTAATTTGATGATGTCCAGTTTGCAAATTAATTCCAGTTCTGCAGATTCTCGTTGGAGTCAGTTTTAATTTTTTTTGTTAAAGAATTGCTACTTTTAAGTCTGTCATTGAGTGTCCAGAGAGATTGAAGTGTTCTCCTACTGGTTTTTGAATGTAACAATTCTTGATGTCTGATTTGTGTCCATTTATTCTTTTGCACAGAGACTGTCCGGTCTGGCCAAAGTACATGGCAGAGGGGCATTGCTGGCACATGATGGCATATATCACATTGGTAGATGTGCAGGTGAACGAGCCTCTGATGGAGTGGCTAATGTGGTTAGGTCCTATGATGGTGTCCCCTGAATAGATATGCAGACAGAGTTGGCACCGGGGTTTGTTGCAGGATTTGGTTCCTGTGTTAGTGTTTTTTTTGTTGTGTAGTTGCTGGTGAGTATTTGCTTCAGGTTGGGGGGCTGTCTGTAAGCGTGGACTGGCCTGTCTCCAAAGATCTGTGAGAGTGAAGGATCGTCCTTCAGGATAGGTTGTAGATCCTTGATGATGCGCTGGAGAGGTTTTAGTTGGGGGCTGACGGTGACTGCTAGTGGCGTTCTGTTACTTTCTTTGTTGGGCCTGTCCTGTAGTAGTTGACTTCTGGGTACCCTTCTGCCTAGGTCAATCTGTTTCTTCACTTCCCCGGGTGGGTACTGTAGTTTTAAAAATGCTTGATAGAGATCCTGTAGATGTTTGTCTCTGTCCGAGGGATTGGAGCAAATGAGGTTGTATCTTAGAGCTCGGCTATAGACAATGGATCCTGTGATGTGGTCTGAATGAAAGCTAAAGGCATGTAGGTAAGTATAGTGGTCAGTAGGTGTCCGGTATAGGGTGGTGTTTATGTGACCATCGCTTATTTGCACTGTAGTGTCCAGGAAGTGGATCTCTTGTGTGGACTGGTCCAGGCTGAATTTGATGGTGGGGTGGAAATTGTTGAAATCCTGGAAGACTGCTGCCATGTCCCCCTCAGTCTCCTCTTTTCCAAACTAAACATACCCAGTTCCTTCAGCCTTTTCTCTTATGGCTTGAATTCTCTCCCTTTCATCATTTTTGTTGCTTCCCTCTGGTCATTTCCAGTTTCTCTACATCCTTCCTATACATTGGTGACCAAAATTAGACACAGTACTCTAGCTGAGGCCGAACCAGCACCCAGTACAGCGGCATTATCACCTCCTTTGACTTGCATGCTAATGCCTTTGCTAATACATCCAAAAGTTACATTTGCTTTTTTTGCAACAGCAAAACAACCTACATCTCTGAGAGCTGTAGCTATATCAACCTAACCTCGATATAGTTGGCATGGGGTCAACGGAAGAATTTTTTGATCCACATAGCTACCACCTCTTGTGGAGGTGGATTTCCTACGCCAAAGCGAGAACCCCTGCCATTGGTGTAAGTAGTGTCTAAAATGAAGCACTATAGCAACGCCACTGTAGCATTTTAAGTGTAAACAAGTCCTCAAGCAGATCTTCCAGAAACAACATCAGTCTGGATTTACAGACTTGCGGAGCTGGAGAATTCACGATTTCCCATTGCAGTTTGTTCCAAATGTTAATCACCTTCAGTGTTAAAAATTTGGCCCTTACTTCCAGCTGGTATTTGTCTGGCTTCATTTTCCAGCTATTGGGCCTTACTCTGCATTTCTCAGCTAGATTACAGAGCCAGTTATTTGTGTGTGTGTTTATATATTTCTTTTTTCCCACTAACTCCTGCCTTCACTTTGCCACTGAACAGAGTTTTTAGCCAAAGTTGACTACACCCTTGACTGTGGAATTGTGGCTTCCGAGCTATCTAATAAACTCTTTGTAAAGAACACCCAATTCTCATTCACATTTTTCTCTCAAAATTTTTCATCCCTATCAATATTTGTTGATAATTTGCTTCAGCTTTGGGGAATTAGCCCTTTTGTAACATGAAGTGTCCATAGATGTTACTGCTTGGGAACTATTTGTCCATTTGAATGTAATCAGTTCCATTCTTTATTTTCCTCTCCTCTATCATAAGCCCCCTTCTTTGTCTCTTCTCTAATCTAAACAGTCCGAGACTTTTCAGTCCGCATATGGCAACCTCCTCCATTCTCATAGCCTGTCTCAGAAATCCCCTTTCTATCTGCTATATCCTTTATAGAGACTGGGTGACCAAAACTGAGCTCAGATCCAGAGCAGGGTATTCTCCATCCCATTCCTTAGGCATCCCATCATTTTCTTTGTTTTGGCCACTACTATGAATGAGCAGTTGTTTCCGTCGAGGTGCTTTCAATGATGCCCAGGTCTTTCCCCTGAAGTGTCTTCTAGTTGGGATGTTTCTCTCTGGTACATGTTTTGTCAAAACTTTGTTTTTTTTCCACTCTCAGATTTTGAGCAACTGGGTGAATGGGGAACTCCCTTCAGCATGGACTCTCTAGCCTGGGTTTCATTGCATTAAGGAGCAATGGTGGATAACCAGTATTCACACCCTTGTTTCCTGCTGTTGCCTATTAAGGTTTCCCACATCAGGATGTATAGGAATTATTGAGGCAGGGGGCACCATAAAATATGGAATTGGCATTAGTAGGGTCATGTGTTCACAATTCATTTACCTGAATAATGAAAATGTCATTTTTCAGTGTGTGAAGAGCAACCAATCTGCTTCACCCATTTGAACAGCCTCCAGTGGTACATTTATTGTCTTAAATTAACATTGTGTCTCCATACAGGCATTTTTACTGCGACCATCACCCTAGACCCTGGGCACATAAAGGAAGTCAGGGGAACGTACAGTACATGCAGGAGACACCGTTCTGCCTCAGAGTTGGAAACCTTCTCCCCTACTCCATGTCAGATTCCAACACAACCAACTTCACCAACCCCTCCACCTTCATCCTGCTGGGCATTCCTGGGCTGGAGGCGGCCCATGTCTGGATCTCCATCCCCTTCTGCACCATGTACATCATAGCCATCTTGGGGAACTTCACCATCCTGTTCATCGTGAAGACAGAGCCGAGCCTCCATGGGCCCATGTACTATTTCCTCTCCATGCTGGCCATCACTGACCTGGTCCTGACTACATCTACCCTGCTGAAATCGCTGAGCATCTTTTGGTTCAATTCCAAGGAGATTGATTTCAGTGCCTGCTTCACCCAGATGTACTTCATTCACTGCTTCTCAGTGATAGAGTCTGGGATCCTCTTAGCCATGGCTTTGGATCGCTATGTGGCCATCTGCTACCCCTTGAGATATTCCGCCATCCTGACAAACCCCGTTGTGGCCAAGATCGGCCTGGCCATGATGCTGCGCGGCTGCGCGGTTGTACTGCCCATTCCCATCCTGGCCAGGCGGTGGCCATATTGCAGAAGCAACATCATCCCCCAGCCATACTGTGGGCATATAGCCGTGGTGAATCTGGCCTGCGCCGACACCCGCGTCAGTAGTTACTACGGCCTCTTTGTGCTATTCTGTGTGATTGGTCTGGATGTGATTTTTATTGCTGTGTCCTATACCCAGATCCTCAGGGCCATCTTCAGACTCCCCACAAAGGACGCCCGGCTCAAGATTTTTGGGACCTGCAGCTCCCACCTCTGTGTCATTTTAGTCTTTTATATACCAGGACTCTTCTCCTCCCTCACGTACCGGTTTGGCCATAATGTGCCTGCGCATTTCCACATTCTCTTTGCCAATGTCTACCTCTTGATGCCCCCCATGCTAAATCCCGTCATCTATGGGGTGAGGATCAAAGAGATCCGTGGGAGGCTGCTCCGGCTCTTAACTCATCAAGGGACCTAAAGTTTTCTCCTGGTGCTCTGGGTCTCAGATTGAGCTCTGTGCAGAGCTGGCTGGTGACATGGTGCTGGGCCCTCTTCCCTGAATCACTGACTGGACAGTCAAAGTGACATTAATCCCTTTCCTGGCCTTACCCCGTTGTCTCAGCATGACAAACTGAGGAATTGGTCTGTGTACAACTCACTAACTTACAGGATTGGCACCATTCTAATTGCTAATAGCTGGACCGCTGAGGCCACGTGCCCTTCCCCACCTTTTCCCCAAGGTCCTGGCCCCTACCACACCTCTTTCCACAAGGCCCCTCCCCCCGTCCCAAGTATTCCCACAATAATTACTGATGCAATGCTAATGATTATTGTGAAAAAAGGTCCTTCAAAACTAGATCCTACATTTGAATATCCATTTAATGTGTCGAATCGTCAATTTATGCCATCCAGAATGGGAAAAAAAATGTAAAATGGGGAACAAATTAATAGATCATGGTTAGTGTATTCACAGACAAACTATTGTGACAGACCCAGACCAGTGGGGTACAGGAGTCTGGTAGAGGGCAAATATATTGGTCACTGGATGAGTAGTTTTCTGTTCCCTGAGTGACCAGAGCAGGGGCTGCACTAGAGTAATCAGGAACCTGCTACAACCAGTTCAGGCAGGCTAATTAGGACACCTGGAGCCAATTAAGAAGAAGCTGCTAGAATCAATTAAGGCAGGCTAATCAGGGCACCTGGGTTTTAAAAGGAGCTCACTTCAGTTTGTGGTGCGAGTGTGAGGAGCTGGGAGCAAGAGGCGCAAGGAGCTGAGAGTGAGAGGGTATGCTGCTGGAGGACTGAGAAGCACAAGCATTATCGGACACCAGGAGGAAGGTCCTGTGGTGAGAATAAGGAAGGTGTTTGGAGGAGGCCATGGGGAAGTAGCCCAGGGAGTTGTAGCTGTCATGCAGCTGTTACAGGAGGCACTATAGACAGCTGCAGTCCTCAGGGCCCTGGACTGGAACCCGGAGTAGAGGGTGGGCCCGGGTTCCCCCCAAACCTCCCAATTGACCTGGACTGTGGGTTCTTCCAGAGGGGAAGGTCTCTGGGCTGTTCCCCAACCCACATGGTGAATCTCTGAGGCAAGAAAATCTGCGAATAAGTGCAGGACCCACCAAGATAGAGGAGGAACTTTGTCACACTGGTGTCAGAAGTGGGATCTTGGGGTGCACAGCATGGCGGAAGAAGGAGGGTGATTTAAAAAACAACAACAACAACAACAACAACAAAAAGGGAGAGGGTTTATTTTTTTCACCACAATGGATGATGTAGTGCGGGCACTGATACAAGCTACGGCAGCCCAGCAGGAGGCTACCTGTGTCCAGGCAGCCGCCCAACAGGAGGCAGTGCGGCTGCAGCAAGAGACTAATCGCCTGCTGATGGACCAGGCTGCTCAAGACCGAGCTATGTTGCGGGAACTGGTAAACCAGGTAAAGTCCCTTACAGAGCTGAATCGTGGCCATGATGGGATGCGGCTCATACGGGCCAGCCATTGGCTGCAGAAAATGACACGGGAGGATGATGTAGAGGCATACCTTCTGGCCTTTAAGAGGACAGTCCTACGGGAGGCCTGGCCTCGAGATCAGTGGTCTGGCATCCTTGCCCCATTCCTGTGTGGGGAGGCCCAGAAGGCCTACCATGATCTGCCTGAAGAGGCTGCGGCAGACTACCCCCAGCTGAAAGCAGAGATCCTGGCCAGATCTGGGGTAACGACAGCAGTGCGGGCCCAGCAGTATCATGGTTGGAGGTTCCAGGAAGACAAAACCCCGCGGTCCCAATTGTATGACCTCCTCCATCTCGCACGAAAGTGGTTGCAAACAGAGTCCCGGAGTCCGGAAGAGATACTAGCAGTTCTGGTCATCGACTGATACATGAGGGGACTACCACCAGACCTTCGTGCCTGGGTAAGCCAGAACGAACCCTCCACCTATGATGACGTTGTTGCCCTGGTAGAGAGGCGAAGGACAGCGAGGGAGCTGACCTGACCAGTTAAGGAAGAGGCACCCCGGGTTAAACTAGCAGCACCAAGCCCTAAAGTTCGGGTGACTGGGCCACCAGGAGGGCCCAGGTGGAAAAAGAGAGAGGCTGAAGGCCCATCAGAGGCCACAAAGAGTCGGAGCACTGAGGGAGAAGAGGATTGTGATGTTAGACTGCCCAAACCAAGAGACCGGGGAACGCCTAGGGCTCCATACAGATGTTATGCCTGCGGGGAGTGGGGACACATAGCTGCACAGTGTCCCAATGCTGAGGAGCCGATGCAGTGTAACCTGGGGAACTGGGCAGATCCATGCTCCCTAATCCACCTTGTGGGGGTCTCACTAACCCCACATATGTATACCAGACCAGTGAAACTAAATGGGGTAGGGACACGGCACTGGTTGATTCGGGGAGTGCTATCACGCTTATCTCAGGGAAGCTCGTGAAGCATAGTCAGCTGCTACAGGCTAAATGTACGGGGATAACATGTGTCCATGGGACAGTTAGTTACTACCCCACCATCCCAGTAAAAATCAAGATCCAAGGGAACACTACTGAGGTAGCAGCAGGTGTAGTCCCTAAACTCCCATACCCGGTGCTCATAGGGAGGGACTTCCCAGGGTTTGGAAACTTACTCCCAGTAGGGGGATTGGAGAAAGATGGGGACCCTAAAATTGGTGAGGCATCCACAGCAGACTGTCAACCCCCAATCTTCTCTGAAATATCCCCAGATTTGTTCTCCACTCCCAGACAGGGTAGAAAGACAAAAAGGGGAAGAAGGGCAGCTAAGGCCTTGGGAACCCGAATACTGACCCAAAGCCAGAGGGTCGCTCTTGTAGGTAGGCAGACCCGCGCAGCTGAAAAGGAGGCCACACAGGAGGGAGAAGCACCTGAGTCTGACCCCCCACCCTAATGCTTCGGAACCAGTAGAGGCAACAGAGACTGGGCCCCTAGATCTTGGGCAGATTAGCCCCGGGAGAGGAAATTTTGGACGGGACCAGGCAGAAGACTCAAGGTATGATAACATTAAGAAGGAAGTGACTGAAATAGATGGGGTCCCCGTGGAAGGGAAAACCCAGGGACCAGGACCCTCTTTCATAATGAGGAAGGATCTCTTATACCGGGTTGCACCAGTACAGGGGCAGAAGGTACAGCAGATCCTAGTACCTCAAAAACACCGGAATGCTGTATTAAGTCTTGCTCATAGTCATCTTTTTGGGGAGCATTTGGGGGTAGAGAAGACCCTGGCATGAGTCCTACGACGGTTCTTCTGGCCCGGAGTACATGAAGAAGTGCGGAGGTACTGTGCCTCCTGCCCGGAGTGTCAGCTGCACAGTCCCCGTCCCCACTTGAGGGCACCTTTAGTACCCCTTCCCATCATAGAGGTCCCCTTCGAGCGAATAGCCATGGACCTAGTGAGACCCCTGAAGAAGACGGCTCGGGGCCACCAATATATACTTGTTGTTTTGGACTATGGTACTCGCTACCCAGAAGCCATCCCCCTGCGGAACACGGCCTCTAAAACTATAGCCAAAGAGCTGGTGGGGATCTTTGCCCGAATGGGGCTACCGAAGGAGATAACCAACCAAGGAACCCCATTTATGTCGAAGCTAATGAAGGACCTCTGTACGCTGCTCCATATACATACCCTGAGAACTTCGGTCTACCATCCGCAGACTGATGGGTTGGTAGAAAGGTTTAACCGAACCCTCAAGGCTATGATAAGGAAGGTGGTATGTCGGGATGGGAAGGATTGGGACACCGTACTACCCTACCTTATGTTCGCTAACTGGGAGGTACCTCAGGCCTCAACTGGGTTTTCCCCCTTCGAGTTATTATATGGGCGTCACCCCCGTGGCATACTAGATATCGCCAAAGAGATCTGGGAAGAGGAACCCAATGAGGGGAGAAATATAATAGAGCATGTAATGCAGATGCGAGATTGGATAGCCCGGGTTACCCCTATTGTACGGGAACATTTGGAGAAGGCACAGGAGGCCCAGCGAACCCAGGCAAAAGTGCGACAGTTCCAACCAGGGGATCGGGTTATGGTGTTGGTACCCACGGCAGAAAGCAAGCTTCTGGCCCATTGGCAGGGGCCCTATGAGGTGGTTGAACCAGTGGGGGAAGTAACCTACAAGGTGCGGCAGCCAGGACGCAGAAAACAAGAACAGATTTATCATGTTAACCTTCTGAAACCCTGGCATGCACAAGAGGCATGCACAACGGTCCAAAAAGACCTAACCCAGGAAAACAAGCCTTCCAAACAGGAGAGTGTCTCCCGATTTAACACCAGACCAGAAGATTGAGGTGTCTGAGATCTTCCGGAACCAAGATGTGTTCTTGACAAAACCGGGACGAACAACCGAGACATATCACCACATCGTCACGAACCCTGGGGCCAGAGTAACAATGAGGCCCTATCGGGTGCCAGCGGCAAAAAGGGAGGAAATAAAAGCAGAAGTAAAAAAAACGCTGGAGTTGGGGATCATCAAAGAATCCCACAGTCAGTGGTCCAGCCCAATCGGGCTGGTGCCCAAACCTGATGGCACCACAAGATTTTGCAACGACTTCCGGCAATTAAACGAAGTATCCCAGTTCGACGTGTACCCCATACCTCGCATAGATGAGCTGGTGGACCGTCTGGGTAATGCCCGGTACTTGACTACTGTAGATTTGACAAAGGGGGACTGGCAGATTCCCCTTGCAGAAGACGCAAAGGAAAAGACTGCGTTCTCTACACCAGAGGGTCTTTTTCAATATACTGTCCTCCCTTTTGGACTACATGGGGCCCCAGCTACCTTCCAGTGCCTCATGGACAAGCTATTACGCCCGCATAACAGTTATGCTGCTGCCTACTTGGACGATGTGATCATTCATACCCCAGACTGGGTAACCCACCTGGAGAAGGTGGAGGCAGTCCTCGATACCTTCAGGCGAGCTGGCCTTACAGCAAACCCTGCCAAGTGCGCTGTAGGGTTTACGGAGGCCAAATATCTTGGCTACGTTGTGGGAAAAGGTCTGGTAAAACCCCAAGTGAACAAGTCAGAGGCCATCCAAAATTGGCCCCGACCAAGTCGCAAGAAACAAGTCCGGGCATTCCTAGGTGTGGTGGGGTATTACCAACGATTTATCCCCCACTTTGCCACAAGGGCAAGCCCCCTGACAGACCTAGTGAAAGCCCGTGGACTTGATCTGGTGAGATGGTCTGACGCAGCAGAGGAAGCGTTCACAGACCTACGGACTGCCCTCTGCAGTAACCCCGTACTGATAGCCTCTGATTTCACCACGGGGTTTATCCTGCAGACGGATGCATCGGAAGTAGGATTGGGGGCTGTTCTATCACAGATGGTCGGGGAGGAGGAACACCCAATTCTATACCTCAGTCGGAAACTCCTTCCAAGCGAACAAAAATATGCAGTGGTGGAGAGAGAATACCTCGCTGTAAAATGGGCCATGGAAACATTGCGCTACTACCTGCTCGGGCGCAGATTTGTCCTCGTGACCGACCATGCCCCTCTTCAATGGATGCAGTGGAACAAGGAGAAGAACACAAGGGTGACCAGATGGTTCTTATCCCTCCAACCTTTCCAGTTCCGTGTGCATCACAGAGCAGGGAGCCGTCATGGCAACGCCGATGGCTTGTCACGTGTGCACTGTCTGGCGTCCCAAGCTGCCCAACCCCTTGGCGTTGAGCAGGGGGGAGGGATATGTGACAGACCCAGACCAGTGGGGTACAGGAGTCTGGTAGAGGGCAAATATACTGGTCACTGGATGAGCAGTTTTCTGTTCCCTGAGTGACCAGAGAAGGGGCTGCACTAGAGTAATCAGGAACCTGCTAGAACCTGTTAAGGCAGGCAGGCTAATTAGGACACCTGGAGCCAATTAAGAAGAAGCTACTAGAATCAATTAAAGCAAGCTAATCAGGGCACCTGGGTTTTAAAAGGAGCTCACTTCAGTTTGTGGTGCGAGTGTGAGGAGCTGGAAGCAAGAGGTGCAAGGAGCTGAGAGTGAGAGGGTGTGCTGCTGGAGGACTGAGAAGCACAAGCATTATCAGACACCAGGAGGAAGGTCCTGTGGTGAGAATAAGGAAGGTGTTTGGAGGAGGCCATCGGGAAGTAGCCCAGGGAGTTGTAGCTGTCATGCAGCTGTTACAGGAGGCACTATAGACAACTGCAGTCCACAGGGGCCTGGGCTGGAACCCGGAGTAGAGGGCGGGCCCGGGTTCCCCCCAAACCTCCCAATTGACCTGGACTGTGGGTTCTTCCAGAGGGGAAGGTCTCTGAGCTGTTCCCCAACCCACATGGTGAATCTCTGAGGCAAGAAAATCCGTCAATAAGCGCAGGACCCACCAAGATAGAGGAGGAACTTTGTCACACTATGTATTTTTTTATTTTTGCTGCAAACTGTTCTGTAACTTGGACATTCTTCTGGCAACTGCAGGTTTTAATGACTGGCAAAATTTGCATCTGCATTTGAAAGAACATGAAACATCAAAAAATCATTTATGCTCATTGACAAATTGGATTCTTTTAATTTATGAGAAAGGTGGGCTTACTAGAAGGGGGGAGGGATAGCTCAGCAGTTTGAGCATTGGCCTGTTAAACCCAACATTGTGAGTTCAATACTTGAGAGGGCCACTTAAGGATTTGCAGCAAAATCAGTACTTAGTCCTGCCTAGTGAAGGGAGGGGGCTGTACCCCATGACCTTTTAGGGTCCCTTCCAGTTCTATGAGATAGGTGTATAAATCTCCATATATAACACTAACATTTTTCATTACAGTGTATAGTTGAACCCAAATTGTTTGTAATTGTGATTTTGTTAAAATTAAACTAGTACACTAGTAGAAAATTGTTTTATTTCACTAACTACAAATTCTCTGTTTTCTTTTTTTTATTTTAAACAGTCAAAAAAAATTGCAAAGTGCAAACATGTGTAAAAGCCACACACAAAAAAGGGGGGGGGGGGGGTGGAGGGCACCCAAAATTTTTTTGCTTGGGGTGGCAAAAAACCTAGAGCCGGTCCTGGCTGGAGTGAGATGTATAGGACAGGTCAGCACTTTCTCGCGAGAGACATAAGAACATATATACAAACGACCATACTGGGTCAGAACAAAGGTCCATCTAGCCCAGTATCCTGTCTTCCGACAGTGGCCAATGCCAGGTGCCCCAGAGGGAATGAACAGAACAGGTGATCAGCAAGTGATCCATCACCTGTCACCTAATCACAGCATCTAGCAAAGAGAGGCTAGGGAAAGCATGCGTGCCCATCCTGGCTATTAGCCATCGGTGGACCTATCCTCCATGAATTTATCTAGTTCTTTTTTTGCCACATTTCAGTTTAATTGACTGTCCTCTTGATATTGTATTATGAGAAAGGGGAAATACATTCTCAATGTACTCTCTACCAGTCAGTAATTTATAGACTTTTCTCATGTCCCCTCTTATTCATCTCCTTTGTAAAATAACAATCCCAGTCTTTTCAACCTCTCTCCCTATGAGAGTTTCCCCGGGCCCTGGATCATTCTCGTTGCCCTTCCTTGAACCCCTCTAGTTGACAAAGCCCTGGCTGGGATGATTTAGTTGGTGTTGGGCCTGCTTTGGAGTAGATGACGTCCTGAGGTCTGTTCCAACCCTAATATTCTATGATTCTAAGAGAAGGCTGAAAACTGAGCTGTGTGGAAACCTTTTTTTGTGGCTGTAGTTTTTAACTGATTCTTTAATAAATTCTTCCTGTTTAAGAAGGACTGAAATTCCACTGATCACGACACACAAATAGCCTCACTGCATCTAACACAACGCAGAGGAGTAATGCCAGTGCATGGCCAGAGCAATGGTGCTGGGGGGTCAGAACTCCTGGTTCTTATTCTCAGCTCTTCCATCGACTCATTGGGTGGCCTTGGGTGAATCACTTTACCTCTGTGTGGCTCAGTCCATCAATAACATGCGGATAATGCTGTTAAGGGACTTATTCCTTCACCCTCTCACTTCCCTGGTCCTTCTCGCATGAACAGAGAGCAACAATACCCGAACTCCGAAGGTGCAAACAATTCGATGTTTATTGGGGTGAACTTCCAGCAAGCAATGATTCCAGTTTCCTTCCTCAGTGTCCCCCTTCCCAGCTCTGACACCACAGAGCCTTGCCTGTGTCCCTGTTCCCATTCCTTTTTCCCATTCCCGCCACTTACTTCCTGATTGACTGCAGACTATATAGTAAAGCTTGAGTTCTGCTTAGCTATACCTTAACCAATCATTTTACTGACATTTAACTAACCAATCCTAACATATTGTAACATGATTATTTAACCAATTATATCCCACCACCTTAATTGGTTTACACCCAACAAAATTAATGATACAGCAGACAGAAACAATCACAGAACCAGACAGAGATTATACAGACAAGCAATAGGGAAGTGGAGACTACAGTGATAGAACAACACAGAAATGAGGATTTCACATCCCAGCTATTGATAAGTGAGTTCTTGCCAGACAGGATGCTATCAAACTAAGTTTCCTTTTATATCTTCTAGGCTCTTCCCTTTCTCTGGAGGTGATAGATCGATCACCTTCCTAACAGCCCCAGATTGCCTGATTTCAGTGTGACTGGTTTGGGATGTGAGGATGTGACCGCACGCTTCCCAGCTTATGGCTGCCTCTGCTGCTTAGCCTAAGAACAGGGCCTCAGACTGTCACCGTGAGAAAAGGCCCTTACACCGGCAGACAGTGATTTTGATTCTTTCTTTTCTACCTCTATAACTAGCTAAGTGATAAGAATACACCTACATTCTTAAAGTATAGGCCTTTGCAGACAGGCCTGAATATCTATATCCTAACAAACGCTGTCTGGCAGCCTCACTAAAAAGATTCTAGATGTAGTGATCAAAAGTGTGATGCAGAGCGTATGTTAGACTCAGCTTCACTGTTCAGCTTCAGCCCCTGGGCAATGAGTGCCCTGTAGTTCTAGATAAGGTGCCATTTATATGTGTAAATACCTGGTTAATGGTAGCTGTGCCATTTATCTCCCTCCCTGTAAGCACCGAAGCCATCCCAGCCTCTGCCCAGCATCCCACCTTCCCAGCTAATGCAGGGACCATCCTTCCGCCTCTCTCAGCTGTTGTCCTCCTAGCTTGAAAGCTGATCCCTGGCCCTGCCCCGGAGGCCTGGCTCAGAGCAAAGGGCTCCCAGCCCATACCCTGGGCAGGGACCCCGCTGGCTACAGGCTCCCAGTCGGGAGGAACAAAAGGGAACCAACAGCTAAGGAAATAAGCCACACAAGGGTCTCTTCCCTCAGGACTTTGTAGCTGAGCTGTAGGTCCTACAAGCTGTATAATGCACAGTCTCACTCGCCTGCAACACAACCCTGGTCCCACCCCCCAGCTTCTTTTACACAGCTTCCTGGCTTCCCTCTCCGCTTCTCATCCGCCTGTCGGCCCCAGCGCAGTGTCCTTTCTGCACTCCCTGCAGGCTCCTTGTCAGCCTGCAACTGCTCCTGTCCCAGCCCCAGAGCAGAGGGAGCGCAGCTGGGCAAGGAGGGAGGTCGAGATGATCCAGAAAGTGTATGGGGTTACAGAGGAAAGGAACGAGCATGGCCTCAGTGGTCCAGTTACCAGCAATTAGAATGGTGCCAATCCTGTAAGTTAGTGAGTTGTACACAGACTGATTCCTCAGTTTGTCATGCAGATATCCTATCCTATCTCCTAGAAGTGGAAGGGACATTGAAAGGTCATCGAATCCAGCCCCCTGCCTTCACTAGCAGGACCAAGTACTGATTTTTTGCCCCAGATCTCTAAGTGGCTCCCTCAAGGATTGTATACACAACCCTGGGTTTAGCAGGCCAATGCTCAAACCACTGAGCTATCCCTCCCCGATACAGCACAGTAAGGCCAGGAAAGGGATTATTGTCACTTTGACTGTCCAGTCAGTGACTCAGGGAAGAGGGCCCAGCACCATGTCACCAGTCAGCTCTGCACGGAGGTCTGAGACCCAGAGCACCAGGAGAAAACTTTATGCCCCTTCATGAGTAAAGAGCTGGAGCAGCCTGTCCCGGATCTCTTTGGTCCTCACCCCATAGATGATGGGATTTAGCGCGGGGGGCATCAAGTGGTACACGTTGGCAATGAGAACATGGAAATGCCCAGGCACATTCTGGCCAAACCGGTACATGAGGGAGGACAAGAGACCTGGTATATAAAAGGCTAAAATGACAAAGAGGTGGGAGCTGCAGGTCCCAAAAGTCTTCAGCCGGGCGTCCTTTGTGGGGAGTCTGAAGATGGCCCTGAGGATCTGGGTATAGGACACGGCGATCAAAATCACATCCAGACCCATCACACAGAATAGCACAAAGAGGCCGTAGTAACTACTGATGCGGGTGTCGGCGCAGGCCAGATTCAGCATGGCTATATGCATGCAGTATGGCTGGGGGATGATGTTGCTTCGGCAATATGGCCACCGCCTGGCCAGGATGGGAATGGGCAGTACAACCGCGCAGCCGCGCAGCAACACAGCCAGGCCGATTTTGGCCACAACGGGGTTTGTCAGGATGGCGGAATATCTCAGGGGGTCGCAGATGGCCACGTAGCGATCCAAAGCCATGGCTACGAGGATCCCAGACTCCATCTCTAAGAAGCAGTAAATGAAGTACATCTGGGTGAAGCAGGCACTGAAATCAATCTCCCTGGAATTGAACCAAAAGATACTCAGCGATTTGGGCAGGGTAGATGTAGTCAGGACCAGGTCAGTGACAGCCAGCATGGAGAGAAAATAGTACACGGGCCCACGGAGGCTTGGCTCCGTCTTAATGATGAACAGGATGGTGAAGTTCCCCAAGATGGCTATGATGTACATGGTGCAGAAGGGGATGGAGATCCAGACGTGGGCTGCCTCCAGCCCAGGAATGCCCAGCAGGATGAAGGTAGAGGGGTTCTTGAAAGCAGTTGTGTTAGAATCTGACATAGAGTAGGGGAGAAGGTGTTCAACTCTGAGACAGAACGGTGTCTCCTGCATGTACCATACGTTCCCGTAACTTCCTGTATTTGCCCAGGGTCTAGGGTGATGGTTGCAGTAAAAATGCCTGTATGGAGACACAATGTTAATTTGAGACATTAAATGTACCACTGGGGGCTTTTCTAACGGGGGAAGCAGATTGGTTGATCTTCACACACTGAAAAATGACATGGGAGGAAAAATTTTGAGAGAATGAGAATTGGGTGTTCATTAGGAAGAGTTTATTAGATAGCTCGGAAGCCACAATTCCGCAGTTAAGAGTGTAGACAACTTTGGGTAAAAACTCGGTTCAGTGACAAGGTGAAGGCAGGAGTTGAGGGGGGGAAAGAAATATATAATCACACACACAAATAACTGGCTCTGTAATCTAGCAGAGAAATGCAGAGCAAGGCCCAATGGATGGAAGATGAAGCCAGACAAATACCAGCTGGAAGTAAGGGCCACATTTTTAACACTGAAGGTGATTAACATTTGGAACAAAGGGAAATGGTGAATTTGCCAGCTCTGCATGTCTGTAAATCCAGACTGGAAGGTGTTTCTGGAAGATCTGCTTGAGGACTTGTTTACACTTAAAATGCTATAGGGGCTCTGCCTTATCGCTTCAGTGTAGACACTACTTACACCAATGGCAGGGGTTCTCGCATCCACACAGGTAATCCATCTCCTCAAGAGGTGGTAGCTAACTGGATCGAAAAATTCTTACATTGACCCTATGCCAACTATATCGGGGTTAGGTTGATATAGCTACAGCTCTCAGGGGTGTGGATTGCTATTGCAAAAAAAAGCAAATGTAACTTTTGGATGTATTAGCAGAGGCATATCATGCAAGTCAAAGGAGGTGATAGTGCCACTGCACTGGTTGCTGGTTCGGCCTCAGCTGGAGTACTGTGTCTAATTTTGTTCACAAGTGTATAGGAAGGATGAAGAGAAACTGGAAATGACCACAGAGAAGCGACAAAAATGATGAAAGGGAGAGAATTCCAGTCTTATGAGCAAAGGCTGAAGGAACTGGGTATGTTTAGTTTGGAAAAGAGGAGACTGAGGGGGACATGGCAGCAGTCTTCCAGGATTTCAACAATTTCCACCCCACCATCAAATTCAGCCTGGACCAGTCCACACAAGAGATCCACTTCCTGGACACTACAGTGCAAAAAAGCGATGGTCACATAACACCCCCCATACCGGAAACCTACTGACCGCTATACTTACCTACATGCCTCCAGCTTTCATCCAGACCACATCACACGATCTGTTGTCTACAGCCAAGCTCTAAGATACAACAGCATTTGTTCTAAACCCTCGGACAGAGACTAGCACCTACAGGATCTCTATCAAGCATATTTAAAACTACAGTACCCACCCGGGGAAGTGAAGACACAGATTGACAGAGCAAGAAGGGTACCCAGAAGTCACCTACTACAGGACAGGCCCAACAAACAAAGTAACAGAACGCCACTACCTGTCACCATCAGCCCCCAGCTAAAACCTCTCCAGCGCATCATCAAGGATCTACAACCTATCCTGAAGGACGATCCTTCACTCTCACAGATATTGGAAGCAGGCCAGTCCTCACTTACAGACAGCCCCCCAACCTGAAGCAAATACTCACCAGCAACTACACAACAAAAACACTAACCCAGGAACCAATCCCTGCAACAAACCCCGTTGCCAACTTGGTCTGCATATCTATTCAAGGGACAGCATCATAGGACCTAACCACATTAGCCACAGCATCAGGGGCTCATTCACCTGCACATCTACCAATGTGATATGTGCCATCATGTGCCAGCAATGCCCCTCTGCCATGTACTTCGGCCAAACCGGACAGTCTCTACGCAAAAAAATAAATGGACACAAATCAGACATCAAGAATTGTAACATTCAAAAACCAGTAGGAGAGCACTTCAATCTCTCTGGACACCCAATGACAGACTTAAAACTGGCAATTCTTTAACAAAAAAAAAATTAAAAGAGACTCCAAAGAGAATCTGCAGAACTGGAATTAATTTGCAAACTGGACACCATCAAATTAGGCCTGAATAAAGACTGGGAGAGGATGGGTCACTACAAAAACAACAAATCCTGAATCTTGGCAGGGGGTTAGATTAGCTAACCCTGGCGGTTCCTTCTCACCCTGTGGCTCTATGATTCTATGATATAAAATGCCAGTGTAGACCAGGCCTTAGTGAAACACAAGAGATTCACTAATGGTTTGGCCATTGTAGGTGGTGCTGGTGGCACCACCGTTGGTTAAGCCTATCTGACACCTTCAATTAGGAGACCTCATTTTCAGTTTGCTTATAAATTTGCCAAACTTTAAGCATTTAGACAGAAATTTCACATGCTGGGTGTCTGCTTCTGGCTGAATTCTATTTTTGAAGTTCCGGCATAACGTTTGAGCCTACTTATCAAATGAAGCTAGGAGAAAAGGTGTGTTGCCCATGCTGAAACATTCTTAGAATTGTTCGAGTGGGGAGCCCAAGCACCTCCATGGAGATAAAAGTCAGGTAACAGCCCCCGCTCCCCCGTTAACAACCAGAGCCCTGAAATGCAAGAGAAGGAGGTGACAGTGTCTCTGCATTAACACAGCTGGCTCCTGAGGTCTTTACTCAGTTCTTATTCCAAAGGGAGTTTTGCCTCAGTGGGGCCTGGGTAAACTATGGGCCGGGGCCTCAGAATTTTGGCCTTGTATTGTCCATCTACTAACACCTTTCATTCTGAAGAATCCACTGTGGTACTGAAATGCAGCCACCTTTGGGTGGAGGCCATCAGCCTGGGAGGACAGAGCAAAGATGGACATTTTAACCAATGATACTGAAGCAAACTCATCCCCTGTGGCAAGGGCCCTTGGATGTTTAATGGCTGTGCAGAACGGAAAGGACCACAGACCTATTCTCTGTCCCATCACATCCACGTTGCACTGGGTTTGTTGAGCAGGTGAGATCCTCAGCAAGAAGTGGGCACCTGTGAATCCTTAAACAGAAGTGTCTTCCACAGGAATCCCCCTCAGGCAGCCGTGTCCCACACCTCTCACCCCAGCATCTGCAGCAACATCCCACACTGAGAGCTGACACAGAGATGTGCACCATTTATAATATAGGTCTGTGCAATCCCAGGGAGGTTCGCTCAGCCTCTAGCAGATAAGCGAGCATCTGAATGTAAACAGGCTGGAGACAAGCCTGTCTGGGCTTCTGTGTTCTTTATCCAGCGTTAGGTGTAAACAGTAATTAAGGGACCTTCCCAAAGGGAGATGAGAACTCTGGGGCTCTGTGTTGAGTCAGAGAGGAATTGGCTGCTCTGTGCATTTGTGTACATTTAAAAATTATAGTTGATTAGTAGGAAATCTAGGGATAATGCTTAAAACTCCATCGGGTCTGATATTCTGCAAAGTCCCAGGAGCGATGGGTAGATGGTAAACAGACAGATCTGGGACAGATGCCTGAGCGGAGACAGAAGCACTTTCTGCAGGCACACGGTGCTGTTACTAAGGGATCAGAGATCAGCAATTCTCCCCAGTAACTATCATCATACTTGTGGCACCTTAGAGACTAACAAATTTATTAGAGCATAAGCGATCCATTTCCTGGACACTACTGTGCTAATAAGCGATGGTCACATAAATACCACCCTATACCGGAAACCTACTGACCGCTACACTTACCTACATGCCTCCAGCTTCCATCCAGGACACACCACACAATCCATTGTCTACAGCCAAGCTCTAAGATATTACCGCATTTGCTCCAATCCCTCAGATAGAGACAAGCACCTACAAGATCTCTACCAAGCATTCTTAAAACTACAATACCCACCTGCTGAAGTGAAAAAACAGATTGACAGAGCCAGACGAGTACCCAGAAGTCACCTCCTACAAGACAGGCCCAACAAAGAAAATAACAGAACACCACTAGCTGTCACCTTCAGCCCCCAACTAAAACCTCTCCAGCGCATCATCAGAGATCTACAACCTATCCTGAAGGATGATCCTTTACTCTCACAGATCTTGGGAGACAGACCTGTCCTCGCTTACAGACAACCCCCCAACCTAAAGCAAATACTCACCAGCAACCACACATCACTGAACAAAAACACTGACCCAGGAACCTATCCTTGTAACAAAGCCCGATGCCAACTCTGTCCACATATCTATTCAAGTGACATCATCATAGGGCCTAATCACATCAGCCATACCATCAGGGGCTCGTTCACCTGCACATCTACCAATGTGATATATGCCATCATGTGCCAGCAATGCCCCTCTGCCATGTACATTGGCCAAACCGGACAGTCTCTACGCAAAAGAATTAATGGACACAAATCAGGAATCATAATACTCAAAAACCAGTGGGAGAACACTTTAACCTGTCTGGCCATTCTATGACAGACCTGCGGGTGGCTATCTTAAAACAGAAAAACTTCAAAAACAGACTCCAACGAGAGACTGCTGAGCTGGAATTGATATGCAAACTAGACACAATCAACTCAGGATTAAATAAAGATTGGGAATGGCTGAGCCATTACAAACATTGAATCTATCTCCCCTTGTAAGTATTTTCACACTTGCTTCTTATCAAACTGTCTGTACTGAGCTATCTTGATTATCACTTCAAAAGTTTTTTTTCTTTCTCTTACTTAATTGGCCTCTCAGAGTTGGTAAGACAACTCCCACCTGTTCAGGCTCTCTGTATGTGTGTATATATATATCTCCTCAATATATGTTTCACTCTATATGCATCCGAAGAAGTGGGTTGTAGCCCACGAAAGCTTATGCGCTAATAAATTTGTTAGTCTCTAAGGTGCCACAAGTACTCCTGTTCTTTTTGCGGATACAGACTAACACGGCTGCTACTCTGAAACCTATCATCATACTGTGCAGCACCTTTCATTCAAGAATCTTCAAAACCCCTAGCAAAGGAAAGTCAGTATGACCATGCCCCATTAAACTGAGGCACGGGGATACATTATTTGGCCGAGGTCACACAGAGATTGAGTGGCAGGATGACAGACAGAACCCAGGCATCCTGACTTCTCTGCCATAACCATGATCTCTCTGTCACACCAAGAGGGAAATGGACTCCCGCTCTGGCAGGGGCTGTTCGTTGGGAGGGATGCAGAGGAAAGGCTGGAAGAGGGAGCCTGAGCCTTCGCCATCCTCTCAAGGTGAATCTGAGGTTTTCAGAACTAGCTGGAGGTTGTGAGCTCCCCACTCCTGTGAGGTGTGAACTCTGGGACTCCACTTCCGCTGCCACTCAGAAACCTGCCAAACCTGGCATCACTGGGGTCACTGGGGCCGCTTTGGGGGAACAGACTAAAAAAAGCAACACCAACAGAATACTCCTGTGGATAGAGTACAGCTGGGGGCCTGCCTGGGGACAGAGGCCTCCCCCCAAAGCTGAGTCAGTCTTTCTAGGAGTCCCATCCAACAGGATGGGATGGAGCCTCCCAGTTAACTGGAGATGGTAGAAAGCACTAATCACAGACGCTGCTATGAGAGAGCTCAGCGTCAGCAAGACATCCAGGAGCACACCTAGACTATGGACTGAATTGCCCAGGTGTGGGTGTGAACCTTCAGCCAAATGAGGTTTCAGCATGGCTGTTAACCCTTCAAAATGCTTTGCTTTGCCCACCACATCACCTCTGTCTTGCTTGGCTTCAGCTTCAGCCAGCTGTTCCTTCCGAGAACTGGGCCATGGTGGTGATTCTGGTTTGGTTGTATGGGAAGGAGAGGAGGAGCTTGTTGTCACCTGCATACTGCTTGCGTTTGAGTCCATGTTGTGTGACCAGTTCCCATAGAGGCTGCATGGAGATGTTGAAAAGCCCCAGAGAAAAATCTGATCCTTGTGGGATTCCACAAGGGAGGGGTCTAGTGCTGGAGGTGCAGTTTCCCCATCACCATTAATTGGGTGCATCCCTCCAAGAAGGATTCAGACCATTTTAGTGCATCCCTCTGGACTGCTGCTGCCTCTTAGGTTAGACAGCGGTATCTCATTTTCAACAATGTCAAACAATCCAAAGAGGTCCAGGAGGATGAGCATGGATGTCTGCCCCAGGCCATTGATAGGGGGAGATGGTCCATCACTGCTTCTAAATCAGGGGAAGTGGATAGCATTTGATAGAAATGAGAAGTTATAAAATATAGAAAATCGATAAGGGAAGCAAAAGACACCAGAGACAAATCCAAGGCTAGCAGGGCTGAGGAAAATAATAATAAGATTTTGTTAGTATATTAGAAACAAATGAAATCCTAATAGCGGTACAGGCCTTTACTAGATGGATATTGTAACACTGTTAATAGTGATGTACACGGGGCAAAAATGTTCAATAAAGCTTTCTGTGTTGTATTCGGAAAGAAGCAGGATGATGCACTCAGATCACATGCACTTCTTTCCAGTCCACTGGTAACTATGGCTGGGGGCGGCACCTACTAGGGTCCATAGGGAATCATCATCCAATGGGTTTTTTTCTAGTGGTTCACAAAGGTCCTTAAGCACCTAAATCCTACTGATTTGTGCCTCTAAAGGCCTGGCTCATGGGCTGGAGAGAGGTGCCTATTTCCACCTGGGACTGTCAGCTGTGAGCAGGATCGTCATAAGGCACCAGCAAAGCAAGCACATGCTTGGGGCAGCACATTTCCAGCGGCGGCATTCCAGCCATCCTTTTTTTTTTCCGGAAAAATCCACCAATGTACGAAAAAAAATAATACATGAAGATCAAAAAAACTCCATTAGTGTGATAGGAGCGTGACGTGAAAAATATCAACGTGACATGGTCATTCATAATGATAAAGATGAACAACAACCTGACCAAAGATTATCTTCGCTAACTGATAAAGACGAAAAATCACAATCCATCCAAAATTTACTTCTTCAGCTGAAGAGTCTAGAAACGAAGAACTGTTATCCAAATCTAAAACTGAAGAGCAATTATTGGAAGATGGAGAAACTGACATAGGATCAGATCCAAATGCATGGCTGACAATAATTACTGATGCAATGCTAATGATTATTGTGAAAAAAGATCCTTCAAAACTAGATCCTACATTTGAATATCAATGTAATGAGTGGAATTGTCGATTTATGCCATCCAGTATGAAGAAAAAAATGAAAAATGGGGAACAAATTAATTGATCATGGTTAGTGTATTCAGAGACCAAAGATGTAGTTTTTTGGTTTTGCTGCAAACTGTTCTGTAACTTGGACATTCTTCTGGCAACTGCAGGTTTTAATGACTGGCAAAATTTGCATCAGCATTTGAAAGAACATGAAACATCAAAAAATCATTTATGCTCATTGACAAATTGGATTCTTTTAATTTATGAGAAACTGGGTACACCAAAAGTGGGGAGGGGGTTGTGAGTTCAATCCTTGAGGGGCAAATCAGTAATTGGTCCTGCTAGTGAAGGCAGGGGGCTGGACTCCATGACCTTTCAGGGTCCCTTCCAGCTCTATGAGATAGGTGTATATTTCTCCATATATAACACTAACATTTTTCATTACAGTGTAAAGTTGAACCCAAATAGTTTGTAATTGTGATTTTGTTAAAATTAAATGAGTACACTCGTAGGAAATAGTTTTATTTCACTAACTACAAATTCTCTGTTTTCATTTTTTTTTAATTTTAAACAGTCAGGGAAAAAAAACATTGCAAAGTGGAAACGTGTAAAAGCCAAAAAAAAAAAAGGGGGGGGGGGGCGACCAAAATTTTTTTTTGCTTGGGGAGGCAAAAAACCTACAGCCGGTCCTGGCTGGAGTGAGATAGGTAGGGGAGGTCAGCGCTTTCTTGCGCGAGACATAAGAACATATATACGAACGACCATATTGCGTCAGACCAAAGGTCCATATATCCCTGTATCCTGTCTTCCGACAGTGGCCAATGCCAGGTGCCCCAGAGGGCATGAACAGAACAGGGAATCAGGAAGTGATCCATCCCCTGTCACGTAATCACAGCATCTGGCAAACAGAGGCTAGGGAAAGCATGCGTGCAGCGGCGGCTCCAGGCACCAGCGCTCCAAGCGCGTGCCTGGGGCGGCAAGCTGCGGGGGGCGCCCTGCCGGTCCCTGCGAGGGCGGCAGTCAGGCAGCCTTCAGCGGCATTCCTGCGGGAGGTTCGCCGGTCCCGCGGATTCAGCGGCAATTCGGCGGCGGGTACGCCAAAGCCGCGGGACTGGGGACCTCCGGTAGGCAGGCCGCCGAAGGCAGCCTGCCTGCTGTGCTTGGGGCGGCAAAAAAGCTATAGCCGCACCTGCATGCATGCCCATCCTGGCTATTAGCCATCGTTGGACCTATCCTCCATGAATTTATCTAGTTCTTTTTTTGCCACATTTCAGTTTAATTGAATGCCCTCTTGATCTTGTATTATGAGACAGGGGAAATACATTCTCCATGTACTCTCTACCAGTCAGTAATTTATAGACTTTTCTCATGTCCCCTCTTATTCATCTCCTTTGTAAAAGAACAATCCCAGTCTTTTCAACCTCTCTCCCTATGAGAGTTTCCCCGGGCCCTGGATCATTCTCGTTGCCCTTCCTTGAACCCCTCTCATTCTGCAATATCCTGGGTGAGAAGGGTGCCCAGTACTGCACAGAGGAGTCCAGAGGGGGGCGAAACATTGACTAACTGATCTCATAGCATTGTATTTTCCGTAGGATTCCCCATTCCACTGTTCCTGGATCCCAATGTTTTTCTCAGTTTCTGTCTGGGTTCGCACTGTAAGTAGGATTTCACAGAGCTGTGCACCATGATGCCCAGTTCTCTGTCCTGAGCTCATCCAGTTAAATTAGAACCTTGTTAGGCATTTCCCTCCAATGGGAATACACACTGCAGTTATTGACATCAAAGTTCATCTGCCATCATGCTGACCATTCACCTGGCTTGGTTAGTGCCGTCTGGACTAGACTATGATCTAAATATTCTGTTGGCAACGCACTGCTCACCCCCTTTTTAGATTGTTAATAACTATAAAATACTTACCGTAGTATTTGTTATAAAGCTTGTAACCCCCCTCACTCTGCTTTTCTCCCTTCACAGGCACCTGGACCTTTTCTGAGCCCGATCAATGCATCAACCACCTCATGTGGGGAAACTGGTTTTCACTGACCTCATCATGGAGTCCAGTGTCCGAGTGATGAGCCAAGGGCTGGGATGACTCAGGAGACTGCACTTTTGGCTTCTAGTTAACCAGGGTGGTGAGACAGAAATTTACATTTGTTACTGGCTTGGTATAATCTAATGACAGAATAACCACCAGTCTGGGGTGAGTCTGCCCCATTTCTCAGCAGTTTTTCCTGAATTTGGCATCCTCAGCTGTGTCCCACTGAGGCACGACGACACATGATCATAGAGTTCACTGTTGATAGGTGATTCACAGACTATTGCTCACTACTCCCAGGAGGTATCCCCCTTTTACAGATGGGGAAACTGAGGCAGCAGGAAGGGAAGTGCCTTGCGCTGGGAACTTACCCCACAAATCCCTAGCTGCCAATCCCTTGCTTAGTCTCTCTCAGACCTGGCTTTTACAGTTCATGCAGCAGGACAGAGGCATGGAGCTCTCTCTCCATTGGTTTCTCTAGTGCTGGGGATCTCCACTGATTTCAGTGGGGCTGCACCCACTTACATGAGATGAGGATTTGGGGCAAGACATTTTACTAGAGATAAAGAATCTGCAGAGACCAGTGAGCTGGGAGTGAAGAGTCCCAGCTCTGCCACGGATATATTGGGTGACCTTGGTGTGGAAGTAGAGCAACGCCTGACAGGGATTGGAAGGGGATTTCAATGCAATCAGTCTCTTCTGTGAGCAAGAGTCAGGCTAGCTGTAACCCTAATAACGCAAGATTTGTAGAAGCAAGGATTGTGTGAGGCGAGTGGGGAAAGAACTGTGTGAGAAGTTGTTGCAACCTTGTGTAGATAAGATGGAATGTAGACTAGAGTCTAAATAAGTGAGAAAAATAAGATATCAGGATGACCTATGTATAAACAAAATGCAGCTGTTGCTCATTATTGTCTGTAACAAAAGGTATAAATGCTTGCTCTAATTGTTTACCTGGAGAGAGACCTGTTCAGCTCTCTCCCTCCACACAATTGCTAGAGATAATAAAGTATCTGACTTTGCTGCACCCAACCTGAGAGTGAGAACTGTGTTTTTCTCCGACAATTTGGGGGGTCGTCCGGGATGGCAACGCCTACTGAGACAGTGGCAGCTGCTGCGGACTGTTCCCCTTTGAACCCCATGGTGCCACAAGAGAGGTAGGAGACGTTTTGAAATCTCTATTGGGGTGTCGGAGGAGGACTCTCCGTGGGTCCGTCTTTCCCTGTTAGGCTTACGCCATCTGAACTTATTGACTGTGCAGCAGGATCAGATGCAGAGCGGTGCTGGGGAACTGTTTTGCCACCCCCAATAAGGTTAGTGCATAAGGGAAATGCATTAGGTTAATGCACCGGTGCAGGGGGGTTGTGGTAACGCCCTCAGAGAGAACACAGGTGTGTTAAGTCCGGACAGAGGGGTTGTGGTGACACCCTCAGGTTAAAAAAAAAAGGAGGAAAAAGATAAAAAGAGGAGAAAACCGATGCATCATGGTATAAAGGAACAGAGGCCTTGGTGTGTGTGTGTGTGTGTGTGTGTGTGTGCCAACCAGTGTGATTGGAAAATGGGTGGGGGACAGTCTAAGCATTCCCCTTCACCCCCTAAGGGTACCCCAGCATATTTTATGTACGTTCATTATGGTCCTAAAACCTGCAGATATTTAGACAATTGGAATCTTTACAGGCGTGAAAATCCATCTAAACAATGCCCACTAGAAGGTACCTTCAATCTAGATAAGATCATACATCTCAGAGGAGCTTTTAATCACCAAAAATCCTCTGACACACAATGGGAGCAATTTGTCTATTGAGGAAAGGAACGGGTTAATTCGAAATTCAGCTTGGCCCAGAGATAAAGAGAAAGTTGCTCTGCGTTCAAGGTCAAAAATCAACGCAGACCAGGCTAAGTACAAAGAAAAACTGCTTTCGGCCCCAGCTGGCTGTGAAAAAAAAATATAGACAGAGGCAAACCAAAGGCAATACAAGTTACAGTGCTGAGATTACATTTGCAAAGCTTAACTGTCCAGTGAGATCCAACAGTCTGCCTTTGCGACCCTGGAGCCGGCGTGATTTGGGGACGCTGAAGAAGCCACAGGCAGCCGGTCTGGATGGAATCTCTGAAAAGACGCCCCAGGAGACCCCAGGGTGTAAAAGAACAGCCCTTCCAAGAGTGCAAGTTGGAGATTGCACAGCGCCTTTTCTGGACGTTATACACAGACGTGGCCAGTCTGGACGTACGTGTGTGAGTATGAAAGTGGCTTAGAGCTTGGGGCATTAATGTTTTTTTCCACCTGAGTGATGTGGGAGCATTTCCAACACTCTCTGTTGTTGGTTTATTATTTATTAATGAAGCTTTAAAATTCAGTCATAATGCACACCATCTATTTGTTTTGCCCTTGTTATTTTATGTTTGCTTTGCTTGGTATTGTTGGTGTTATATGTTGAGGATTGCATGATTAAAGTTGTGCCCACTCTCAGCCGCAGTAAGTCTGAGAACCGGAGAGGGGTTTAGCATTCCTCTCTCCACCCTGGTTGACCGGGAAGGGTGTCAGGTGGATCTACCCCCAGTCTAGCAGGACTGGGCAATAGAGAAGTTGGAGAAAAGGGAAGAGATGTGTACTTGATAACTAGAATTGAGCAATTAAGAGCATAGATCATGAACCAGGCAGCAACTCAAACCTACGCCCATGACAAGTTGCAAGCCTTGAGACAGGACTTCCAGGTAGAAAAGGAAGCACTGGCAAAGCAAGTTCCAGTCCTTCAGGGACTTGTCAAAATTTAACCATTTGTGCTCAGCATACGCCGTAACAGCTGTGTGTTTGCCACAAGAGGAAGAGAATAGTTAAACGCCAATGGGCCATGCGTTTTTGCCCAAGTGGCAAGCCTCACGAGGGAGGACTCGGGTAGCCTTGTGAGTAAGAATGTTTAAGGGAAGAGACCAGGAAGGGTGGGGGCTAGTTGAGAAGCCCACCCTCCTAGCTAAATTGGTAGTGGAACAAAGCCGGTGCCCATGGAAGGGATGGTTCAGCGAGAAAGGCAGGATCGGGCCCAGGCAGGCAGGTAACAGATAGAGAGATTGGAAAACAGGTTGGAAACTTTGAGGGCATAGTGGAAGGAAAAGAGTAAGTAATTATAAGCATGGGGATTTCAAATCCCCAGGACAATAATTGGAATGGTAAAATCTGAGTTGATTGGGTGTCGTTTTGGGAGACAAGCAAGTGATTTAGGGAAAGAGAGTGAGAAGTTAACTCTGTAGTTGCTAGAGGGAATCAAGCAGTGAAACTTGGCAGGAATGTCTGTAAGTAATCCAGGCAAGAGGTTATTTAAGTGGAATTATTCGATTATGAATAAGTTAGTCGAATTTGCTGAAGAACACTCCTGCTGTGTACAATCTGTATTTTATAAGTTTGAGATGAATTGGTATTATTTAAAGTTGCAAAACCAAGAATACTTTTGCCAGACACAGGAAACTAGTGTTGTTTAATATGGTATTTAGCATTTAATCCTTAAGGTGACTTAATGCTTTACAAGATTTAAAATGTTTTAACTAAAGACCAAAGGTTGTGGCTGCAGCAGGGTAGTCAAAGCCAGGAGATTGGGAAAAGATTTGAATTTGTTTTTTGGTATCAAAATAGCAGATAAAAGATCTGGTAAAGAGAGAGAAGGACAGCGCCCCTGACTCTGTGTGGTCAAGCTGTCACTTTATTAGGGGTGCATGGAGATTTTGTAAGCACAAAAGAAACAGTTACACCTTGTGTAGAAACTAATGTGACTAGTGTTGTGGAAGTTAAATTATGGAGGAAATGTGCATTTTCCCCAGAACATGTGCAGTGTATATTGTAGCAGGGGTAAAAGAAATGCAAACCTACCATGCTATTTAATTAAAACCCT
The DNA here is from genome assembly GCF_028017835.1 of Emys orbicularis. Taxonomy (NCBI): domain Eukaryota; kingdom Metazoa; phylum Chordata; order Testudines; family Emydidae; genus Emys; species Emys orbicularis. The sequence goes on from NC_088683.1 coordinate 368,461,727, forward strand.
ATTAGGCTCTAAGGGGCACTATAAGTAGTGTTTTCTTTCAGATCACTGTGTGTTTGAAAGCAGGAGTTAGAAGTAAAAGGCAATCAGAAGTCTGGGAAAGTTAATTGTGTCCCCTTTTAAGTAAGAATCTTTAAGCTGTGGATAGCTTTGGATCCAGAAGCAAGCTAGAAAGCATCTGTATTAATGCAAATTATCTAACTGATAAGGTAGAAGCCACTGAAACCTGGGCTGCCTATGAAACACATACAAGAAAATATGGGGTAATTCCTCTGTTTTGCCTGAAATCAACAAGAGTATTTGTATATAAAGGAAATATTTTAAGCAATGACTGACTGCCCAGAAGGGGTAGACCTATGTTCTTTTGTCTTTCAGATCATCAGAGAAAACTGATGCCAGCTGAACAGCATTCAATGTACCATGCATTTACTGGCACAATAGGAATTATGTTCTGTGATCTATGTCCTGTCTTGTGGTGTTGTCTTGTGGCCAGAATTGTTGTGTTTAATATTTTCATAAGACAGTCTAGTTCAAAATTAAATAGAAGGATTAAGTAAAAAAAAGCAGATACTGGTTTTATTCAACTTGGAATACAAACTGTTTGGATAAATCAGGAAAATGTGATATATTAAAGTCTAATACATTTGCTTAAGAAAGAAAAAGAAACGTCATTGTCCACATCTTCGCTTTGGGTACTGTAGTTTTAAAAACGCTTGATAGAGATCCGAGGGATTGGAGCAAATGTATCTTAGAGCTTGGCTGTAGACAGTGGATCCTGTGATGTGGTCTGGATGGAAGCTGGAGGCATGTAGGTAAGTGTAGCGGTCAGTAGGTTTCCGGTATAAGGTGGTGTTTATGTCACCATTGCTTATTTGCACTGTAATGTCCAGGAAGTGGATCTCTTGTGTGGACTGGTCCAGGCTGAATTTGATGGCGGGGTGGTAATTGTTGAAATCCTGGAAGACTGCTGTCATGTCCCCCTCAATCTACTATTTTCCAAACTAAACATACCCAGTTCCTTCAGCCTTTGCTAATATGGCTTGAATTCTCTCCCTTTCATCATTTTTGTCGCTTGCCTCTGGTCATTTCCAGTTTCTCTTCATCCTTCCTATACACTTGTGAACAAAATTAGACACAGTACTCCAGCTGAGGCCGAACCAGTACCCAGTACAGCGGCACTATCACCTCCTTTGACTTGCATGATATGCCTCTGCTAATACATCCAAAAGTTACATTTGCTTTTTTTTTTGCAATAGCAAAACAATCCACACCCCTGAGAGCTGTAGCTATATCAACCTAACCCCGATATAGTTGGCATAGGGTCAATGTAAGAATTTTTCGATCCAGTTAGCTACCACCTCTTGAGGAGATGGATTACCTGTGTGGATGCGAGAACCCCTGCCATTGGTGTAAGTAGTGTCTACACTGAAGCGATAAGGCAGAGCCCCTATAGCATTTTAAGTGTAAACAAGTCCTCAAGCAGATCTTCCAGAAACACCTTCCAGTCTGGATTTACAGACATGCGGAGCTGGCAAATTCACCATTTCCCTTTGTTCCAAATGTTAATCACCTTCAGTGTTAAAAATGTGGCCCTTACTTCCAGCTGGTATTTGTCTGGCTTCATCTTCCATCCATTGGGCCTTGCTCTGCATTTCTCTGCTAGATTACAGAGCCAGTTATTTGTGTGTGTGTTTATATATTTCTTTCCCCCCCTCAACTCCTGCCTTCACCTTGTCACTGAACAGAGTTTTTAGCCAAAGTTGTCTACACTCTTAACTGCGGAATTGTGGCTTCCGAGCTATCTAATAAACTCTTCATAAAGAACACCCAATTCTCATTCACATTTTTCTCTCAAAATTTTTCCTCCCAATCAGTTTTGTTGATAATTTGCTTCAGCTTTGGGGAATTAGCCCTTTTGAAACACGAAGTCTCCATATATATTACTGTTTGGGAACTGTTCTCTGTTTGTCCATTTGAATGTAATCAGTTCCATTCTTTATTTTCCTCCCCTCTATCATAAGCCCCCTTCTTTGTCTCTTCTCTAAACTAAACAGTCTCAGACTTTTCATTCTGCATCTGGCAGCCTCCCCCATTCTCATAGCCAGTCTCAGAAATCCCCTTTCTATCTGCTATATCCTTTATAGAGACTGGGTGACCAAAACTGAGTGCATGTCCAGAGCAGGGTATTCTCCATCCCATTCCTTAGGCATCCGAACATTGTCTTTGTTTTGGCCACTGATGCGAATGAGCTGGTGTTTCCGTCGAGCTGCTATCAATGATGCCCAGATCTTTCCCCTGACTGTGTTCTAGTTGGGATGTTTCTCTCTGGTACATGTTTTGTCAAAACTTTGTTTTTTTTCCACTCTCAGATTTTGAGCAACTGGGTGAATTGGGAACTCCCTTCAGCATGGACTCTCTAGCCTGGGTTTCGTTGCATTAAGGAACAATGGAGGATAACCAGTATCCACACTCATGTTTCCTGCTGGTGCCTATTGAGGTTTCCCACATCAGGATGTATAGGAATTATTGAGGCAGGGGGCACCATAAAATATGGAATTGGCATGAGTAGAGTCATGTGTTCACAATTCATTTACCTGAATAATGAAAATGTCATTTTTCAGTGTGTGAAGAGCAACCAATCTGCTTCACCCATTTGAACAGCCTCCAGTGGTACATTTGATGTCTTAAATTAACATTGTGTCTCCATACAGGCATTTTTACTGCGACCATCACCCTAGACCCTGGGCAAATACAGGAAGTTATGGGAACGTATGGTACATGCAGGAGACACCGTTCTGTCTCAGAGTTGAACACCTTCTCCCCTACTCCATGTCAGATTCCAACACAACTGCTTTCAAGAACCCCTCAACCTTCATCCTGCTGGGCATTCCTGGGCTGGAGGCAGCCCACGTCTGGATCTCCATCCCCTTCTGCACCATGTACATCATAGCCATCTTGGGGAACTTCACCATCCTGTTCATCATTAAGACGGAGCCAAGCCTCCATGGGCCCGTGTACTATTTTCTCTCCATGCTGGCTGTCACTGACCTGGTCCTGACTACATCTACCCTGCCCAAATCGCTGAGTATCTTTTGGTTCAATTCCAGGGAGATTGATTTCAGTGCCTGCTTCACCCAGATGTACTTCATTTACTGCTTCTTAGAGATGGAGTCTGGGATCCTCGTAGCCATGGCTTTGGATCGCTACGTGGCCATCTGCGACCCCCTGAGATATTCCGCCATCCTGACAAACCCAGTTGTGGCCAAGATCGGCCTGGCTGTGTTGCTGCGCGGCTGCGCGGTTGTACTGCCCATTCCCATCTTGGCAAGGCAATGGCCATATTGCCGAAGCAACATCATCCCCCAGCCATACTGCATGCATATAGCCATGCTGAATCTGGCCTGCGCCGACACCCGCGTCAGTAGTTACTACGGCCTCTTTGTGCTATTCTGTGTGATGGGTCTGGATGTGATTTTGATCGCCGTGTCCTATACCCAGATCCTCAGGGCCATCTTCAGACTCCCCACAAAGGACGCCCGGCTGAAGAATGGCAATTGGGACAAATTACAACATGGGTTTACAAAAGGCAGATCGTGCCAAACCAACTTGATCTCCTTCTTTGAGAAAGTAACAGACCTTCTAGATAAAGGAAATGCGGTGGATCTAATTTACCTCGATTTTAGTAAAGCGTTTGATACTGTGCCGCACGAGGAATTATTGGTTAAATTGGAAAAGATGGGGATCGATATGAAATTCCAGAGGTGGATAAAAAACTGGTTAAAGGGGAGACTGCAGCGGGTAGTACTGAAAGGTGAACTGTCGGGTTGGACGGAGGTCACCAGTGGGGTTCCTCAAGGTTCGGTTTTGGGTCCGATTTTATTTAATCTATTCGTTACTGACCTCGGAACCGAATGTAGGAGTGGGCTGATAAAGTTTGCGGATGACACAAAGTTGGGAGGTATTGCCAATTCGGAGAAGGATCGGGATATTCTGCAGAGAGACTTGGATGACCTTGTAAATTGGAGTAAAAATAATAGGATGAGATTTAATAGTGAGAAGTGTAAGGTGATGCATTTAGGGATGACTAACAAGAATTTTAGTTATAAGTTAGGGACGCATAGGTTGGAAGTGACGGAGGAGGAGAAGGACCTCGGAGTCCTGGTTGATCGCAGGATTACTATGAGTCGGCAATGTGACGTGGCTGTGAAAAAAGCTAATGCGATTTTGGGATGCGTTAGGCGAGGTATTTCTAGTAGGGACAGGGAGGTGCTCCTTCCGTTATACAAGGCGCTGGTGAGACCTCATTTGGAATACTGTGTGCAGTTCTGGTCTCCTATGTTTAAAAAGGATGAACTCAAACTGGAACGGGTACAGAGAAGGGCCACTAGGATGATCCGAGGAATGGAAAACCTTTCCTATGAAAGGAGACTCGAGGAGCTCGGTTTGTTTAGCCTAACCAAAAGAAGGCTGAGGGGGGATATGATTGCTATCTTTAAATATATCAAAGGGATTAATACCAAGGAGGGAGAGGAATTATTTCAGCTCAGTAGTAATGTGGACACGAGAACGAATGGATATAAACTGGCCGTGGGGAAGTTTAGGCTTGAAATTAGAAGAAGGTTTCTAACCGTCAGAGGGGTGAAATTTTGGAACAGCCTTCCGAGGGAAACGGTGGGGGCGAAAGACCTTTCTGGCTTCAAGATTAGGCTTGATAAGTTTATGGAGGGAATGGTTTGAAGGGATAACGTGATTTTAGTCAATTAGGCATTAACGTGCCATCGCGGGTAAAATGAGGGTCCGGCTGTAGAATCTTGCCTGTATGCTCGGGGTTCTACTGATCGCCATATTTGGGGTCGGGAAGGAATTTTCCTCCAGGGTAGATTGGCAGAGGCCCTGGAGGTTTTTCGCCTTCCTCCGCAGCATAGGGCAGGGGTCGCAGGCTGGAAGATTCTGTTGTGGGTGGGTCAGCTTTTGTGGCCGGCATCATGCGGGAGGTCAGACTAGATGACCATATTGGTCCCTTCTGACCTTAAAGTCTATGAGTCTATGAGTCTATGAGTCTAAGACTTTTGGGACCTGCAGCTCCCACCTCTTTGTCATTTTAGCCTTTTATATATCAGGTCTCTTGTCCTCCCTCATGTACCGGTTTGGCCAGAATGTGCCTGGGCATTTCCATGTTCTCATTGCCAACGTGTACCGCTTGATGCCCCCCATGCTAAATCCCATCATCTATGGGGTGAGGATCAAAGAGATCCGGGACAGGCTCCTCCAGCTCTTTACTCATGAAGGGACCTAAACTTTTCTCCTGGTGCTCTGGGTCTCAGACCTCCGTGCAGAGCTGGCTGGTGACATGGCGCTGGGCCCTCTTCCCTGAATCACTGACTGGACAGTCAAAGTGACAATAATCCCTTTCCTGACCTGTTGTCTCAGCATGACAAACTGAAGAATTGGTCTGTGTAGAACTCACTAACTTACAGGATTGGCACCATTCTAATTGCTGGTAACTGGACCACTGAGGCCATGTGCCCTTCACTGCCTATTCCCCAAGCTCCTGGCCCCTGCCCCATCTCTTTCCCCAAGCCCCTCCCCCTGCCTCAAGTACTCCCACAAGTCCCCGCTCCCTTTTCCACCTCTTCCCGCACGGCCACACCTCTGTTCTAACACTTTCCCCAGAGACACAGCCCTGGTGCTTCCTCCTTTCCTCCCCAACCCCATAAACTTTCTGGATCATCTCGACCTCCCTCCTCACCCAGCTGCGCTCCCTCTGCTCTGGGGCTGGGACAGGAGCAGTTGCAGGCTGACAAGGAGCCTGCAGGGAGTGCAGCAAGGACACAGCGCTGGGGCCGACAGGCGGATGAGAAGCGGAGAGGGAAGCCAGGAAGCTGTGTAAAAGAAGCTGGGGGTTGGGACCAGGGTAGTGTCGCAGGCGAGTGAGACTGTGCATCATACAGCTTGTGGGCCCTAAAGCTCAGCTACGAAGTCCTGAGGGAAGAAACCATTGTGTGTCTTATTTCTTTAGCTTTTGGTTCCCTTTTGTTCCTCCCGACTGGGAGCCTGTAGCAGGCAGGGTCCCTGCACTGGGATTCTGGGCAGAAGCCGGGATGGCTTTGGTGCCCCACAGGGAGGAAGATAAACGGCAGACCTACCATTAGCCACGTATTTACGGCATGGTATATACATATATACACATATAAACGGCAACTTATATGTGTATATATGTATATACCATGTAAACGGCAACTTATCTAGAACTACAGGGCACCCATTACCTAGGGGCTGAAGCTGAACAGTGAAGCTGAGTCTAACATACGCTCTGTGTGACACTTTGGATCACTACATCTAGAATCTCTTTAGTGAGGCTAGTAGGCAGCGTTATGCCCATGTTATCGATGTACTGAGCCACGCAGAGGTAAAGTGATTTACCCAAGGTCACACAATGAGTCAGTGGCAGAACTGAGAATAGGAACCGGGAGTTCTGACCTCCCCCACACCCGCCCAGCACCACTGCTCTGGCCATGCACTGGCATTGCTCCTCTGCGTTGTGTTAGATGCAGTGAGGCTATTTGTGTGTCGTGATCAGTGGAGTTGCCGTCCTTCTTCAACAGGAAGAATTTATTAAAGAAACAGCTAAAAACTACAGCCACAAAAACAGGTTTACACACAGCTCAGTTTTCAGCCTTCTCTTAGAATCACAGAATCATAGAATATTAGGGTTGGAAGAGACCTCAGCAGGTCATCTCTTCCAAAGCAGGCCCAACACCAACTAAATCATCCCAGCCAGGGCTTTGTCAAGCTGGGCCTTAAAAACCTCTGAGGATGGAGATTCCACCACCTCCCTAGGTAACCCATTCCAGTGCTTCACCACCCTCCTAATGAAATTGTTTTTCCTAATATCCAACCTAGACCTCCCCCACTGCAATTTGAGACCATTGCTCCTTGTTCTGTCATCTGTCACCACTGAGAACAGCCGAGCTCCATCCTCTTTGGAACCCCCCTTCGGGTAGTTGAAGGCTGCTATCAAATCCCCCCTCACTTTTCTCTTCTGCAGACTAAACAAGCCAGTTCCATCAGCCTCTCCTCGTAAGTCATGTGCTCCAGCCCCCTAGTCATTTTTGTTGCCCTCCGCTGGACTCTCTCCAATTTCTCCACATCCCTTCTATATTGGGGGGACCAAAACTTACACAGCCATCCACAGGCAGGGACACACCCAACTGAGTTACATGAATAATCTCCAAGCCACTCATAACTAACAGTAGAGAGGCTCAAGCCCCAGCTCCCCAGCCTTGCACCAAAGAACTGTGCGGTTCTGCCCTTGTGCGAAGCCTGGCCAGTGTAAGGTTGTTACCCAAATCCGCCCCTCCCTCGATGTGGAGAGGAGACACACTAACCTCTGTAACCTGAGCTGAGATTTCCCAAGCACTTGAACCAAAACACATGTTTTAGGTAAAATATAAAACAAATTGATGAACTACGGAAGAGAGATTTGAAGTGATTATAAGCAGCAGGCATAGAGACCAGAGTTAGTTACATAAGAAACAAACCTAAAAATAAAATACAAAATAAAAAAAAGTGCATTTGCAGAAAGTGGAACAGCTCCAGACAGAGAGACTGAGCACCCTTCCCAGAATAGCCATTTGCCTGGTGCTCATGGCACTCACGTGGGACATGGGAGACCTGTGTTTAAGTCTCTGCTCCAAATCAGGTGGAGTAGAGATTTAGGATCGGGGTGTCTCTCGGGTCTAGAAGTCTAAATAATAAGATGGGTGAACTAGATTGCCTTGTGTTAATTAAAGATATTGATATAACAGGCATCACAGGAACTTGGCAGAATGAGGATAATCAATGGGACACAGTAATACCAGGGTACAAAATATATCGAAAGGACAGAACAGGTCGTGCTGGTGGGGGGGTGGCACTATATGTGAAAGAAAGAATAGAATCAAATAAAGTAAAAATCTGAAATGAACCAAACTGTACCATAGAATCTCTATGGATAGTAATTCTGTGACGGATTCACAGGTCCAAAGCTCTGGAATTGCTCTGTATGAAGCCAGCGAGGACTTTGGGTACCACAACTCCACTCAGGGCAGGTTGTCCAGGGCAAAAACCTCCTCGGCTATGGCCTTTCTGGTATGACCTCGGAGCATTCAGCCCCCCGTTCGTGCACTTCCCCTAGGTGGGTCCACCTGGACGGGACCCCTGGGGAAGCCAGAGGGCCCTGCACCCCAACTTCCCAGTCAGCTGTGACTCTCAGCCAGCGTTGTAAAACTGAATGGTTTATTAGTTGACAGGAACACAGCGTAGAACAGAGCTTGTTAGCACAGAACTCTGTGACTTTGAGCAAAATCCATTTTGGGGGGACCTCAGGCCAGACGCCCTAGACTCTCCCCTTTGAGTCCCTCACAGCAGACTACCCAGCTTCCAGTGATCAGACCTCTGACACACCCTGTCAGGGTTCCCTCCCCACTCTGAACTTTAGGGTACAGATGTGGGGACCCGCATGAAAGACCCCCTAAACGTATTTCTACCAGCTTAGGTTAAAACTTCCCCAAGGCACAAAATCTCCCTTGTACCTTGGATTAGGTAAATGCTGCCACCACCAAGTGATTCAAACAAAGAATTATGGAAAGGACCACTTGGAGTCCTATTTCCCCAAAATATCCCCCCAAGTCCTACACCCCCTTTCCTGGGGAGGCTTGAGAAATAACAAGTTGAGCACAGACCAACCTTGCATTTTTAGGATACTAAAAAACCCAATCAGATTCTTTAAAAAAATAGAACTTTATTAGAAAGAAAAAAGGTGAAAGGGGTACCTCTGTAACATTAGAATGGAAGATAATCTCACAGGCAATCAGATTCAAAACACAGAGGGTTTCCCTCTAGGCAAAACCTTAAAGTTACAAAAAGAAAAAACAGGAATGCACATTCCACGCAGCACAGATAAATTCACAAGCCAAAACAAAAGATAATCTAATGCATTTCCTTGCTAAATACTTACTAACCCTATAGTAGTTGGATTGCTTGCTTCTTTGATCTGTCTTTGGCAAAAGCCACATGGAACAGACAGAACAAAGCCCCCCCAGATCTGAAAGTATCTTGTCCCCTTATTGGTCCTTTTGGTCAGTTGCCAGCCAGGTTACTTGAGCTTCTTAACCCTTTACAGGTAAGATGATTTTGTGCCTCTGGCCAGGAGGGATTTTACAGTACTGTATACAGAAAGGTGGTTACCCTTCCCTTTATATTTATGACATACCCGGTGCCCTGTCTCCTGGTCTTTGTCTCGCTTTCCAGGCAATGTGTTACCTGGTCGCATCCCCCTCCTGGGTCTCAGGTGACGAAGGGCAATGACCATCGTTTATGAGCAGGCAGCTTGAGCCTCCTCACCTGCCCTCAAGGGTCTCAGCAAAAGTCACACACTGTTATTCCCATCACCAAGCATTGGTGCAATACATAGGGAAAGTGAGGTACACCCAGTATTCACGCAAAGCAGTAAGACTACCACTTTGTCACAAATTCCATGCTCAAATAATAACAATATAGCAGTAGGGATACACTACCAACTGTGTGACCAGGATTGCGATAATGATCGTGAAATGTTCAGGGAGGATAGAGAGGCTATAAGAATAAAAAACTCAATAATAATGGGGGCTTTCAACTATCGCTATATTGACTGGGTACATATCACCTCAGGACAGGATGCAGAGATAAAGTTTCTTGACACCTTAAATAACTGTTTCTTGGAGCAGATAGTCCTGCAACCCACAAGAGAAGAGGCAATTCTTGATTTAGTCCCAAGTGGAGCACAGGATCTGGTCCAAGAGGTGAATAGAGCTGGGCCGCTTGGTAATAGTGACCATAATATAATTAAATTTAACATCCCTGTGGCGGGGAAAACACCACAGCAGCCCAACACAGCATTTACATTCAGAAAGGGGACTACACAAAAATGAGGAAGTTAGTTAAATAAAAATAAAAAAGTTCCAATGCCAAAAGTGAAATCCCTGCAAGCTGCATAGAAACTTTTTAAAGACACCATAAGACAGGCTCAATTTAAATGTATGCCCGAAATTAAAAAACATAGTAAGAAAACAAAAAAAGTGCCACTGTGGCTAAACAACCAAATAAAAGCAGCAGTGAGAGGCAAAGAGGCATCCTTTAAAAAGTGGAAGTTAAATCCTATTGCAGAAAAAAGAAAGGAGCATAAGCTCTGCCAAATAAAGTACAAAAATATAATTAGGAAGGTAAAAAAAGGCTATGAAGAACAGCTAGCCAAAGATTCAAAAAGTAATAGCAAAAAATGTTTAAGTACATCAGAAACAGGAAGCCTGCTAAACAACCAGTGGGGCCACTGGATGATCGAGATGCTAAAGGAGCACTCAAGGATAATAAGGCCATTGCGGAGAAACTACATGAATTATTTGCATCAGTCTTCATGGCTGAGGATGTGAGGGAAATTCCCAAACCTGAGCCATTCATTTTAGGTGAGAAATCTGAGGAACTGTCCAAGATTGAGATGTCATTACAGGAGGTTTTGGAACAAATTGATAAACTAAACAGTAATAAGTCTCCAGGACCTGATGGTATTCACCCAAGAGTTCTGAAGGAACTCAAATGTGAAATTGCAGGACTACTAACTGTACTCTGTAACATATCATTTAAATCAGCTTCTGTACCAAATGACAGGAGGATAGCTAATGTGATGCCAATGTTTAAAAAAGGGCTCCAGAGGTGACCCTGGCAATTACAGGCCAGAAACCCTGATTTCAGTACTGGGCAAACTCGTTTAAACTATAGTAAAGAACAAAATTGTCAGACATACACATTTACTGTTGGGGAAAAGTCAACGTGTTTTTTATAAAGGGATATCGTTCCTCACCAAACTACTAGAATTCTTTGAGGGGGTCAATAAGCGTATGTGTTGGTGGGGGTTCAGCTCCCTCCTCCCTCTCAGTTCCCAGACACAGTTTGCTGGAAAAATAACAGTCCAGAGTCCAATCTGCAGGCAATTCGATGGGTTTATTGGAGCTAAACAAGCAAGCATATTCTGAAGTGCTTCACACCAGTCAGGCTATCTCTATACGGCAATAGAGTTTAACCATATTCCAAAGCCCTTCACACTAGTTGGGCTATCTCTATATGCCGATAGAATTTTCCTCTTCCCCTCCCTCTTCTACTATTCTATATGTTGATAGAACCCTCTTCTCCTGATCCCTAGCTCCGCATGCCGATGGAGCTCCCTCTTCCGCCCCCCTCTTCTTGGCAAACATAATTATTCTTGTAGTGCCCCTCCCCTGGTACCACTCCTTCCAATATATCGTTGTGTTCCATTTGGGGGGGGGGGGTCTTGAGTCTAGGGGCAATGAGACCACCTCTTTTGTACCTGTGGAACTCCTTGCCAGAGGATGTTGTGAAGTCCAAGACCATAACAGGGTTAAAAAAAGAACTAGATAAATTCATGGAGCATAGGTCCATAAGTGGCTACTAGCCAGGATGGGCAGGAATGGTGTCCCTAGCCTCTGCTTGCCAGAAGCTGAGAATGAGCGACAGGGGATGGATCAGTTGCTGATTCCCTGTTCTGTTCATTCCCTCTGGGGCACCTGGCATTGGCCACTGTCGGAAGACCGGATACTGGGCTAGATGGACCTTTGTTCTGACCCGGTATGGTCATTCTTGTATATGTTCTTATGTCTCTCATGAGAAAGTGCTGACCTGTCCTACACACCTCGTTCCATCAGGGGCTCACAGCTGACGGTCCCACATGGAAATAGGCACCTTTCTCCAGCCCATGAGCCAGGCCCCTAGAGGCCCAAATCACTGGGATTTAGGTGCTTAAGGACCTTTGTGAACCACTAGAAAAAACCCCATTGGATGATGATTCCCCATGGACCCTAGTGGGTGCTGTTTACCGTTCCCCATAGTTACCAGTGGACTGGAAAGAAGTTCATGTGATCTGAGTGCATCATCCTGCTTCTTTCCAAATATAGCACAGAAAGCTTTATTGAACATTTTTGCCCCGTGTGCATCACTATTAACAGTGTTACCATCTCCATCTAGTGAAGGCCTGTACCGCTATTAGGATTTCCTTTGTTTCTAATATACTAACAAAATCTTATTATTATTTTCCTCAGCCCTGCTAGCCATGGATTTGTCTCCGGTGTCTTTTGCTTCCCTTATCCATTTTCTATATTTTATAACTTCTAATTTCTATCAATTGCTATCCACTTCCCCTGCTTTAAAAGCACTGATGGACAAGCTCCTCCTATCAATGGTCGGACTGAACAAAGGACTGAAGGACCCATTCCGGCTGTGGATGTACTCCAGAGACTTGATTTGAACCTGCAGTTTATTCCATCACAACTACAAGCCTGAACTAAGAATGTTGCCATTACTGTATGTAATTGATTCCATTTAACCAATTTTAGCTCTCATCTATATTTCTTTCTTTTTATGAATAAATCTTTAGATTTTAGATTCTAAAGGATTGGCAATAGCGTGATTTGTGGGTAAGATCTGACTTGTATATTGACCTGGGTCTGGGGTTTGGTCCTTTGGGATCGGGGAGAAGATTTTTTTTCTTTTACTGGGATATTGGTTTTCATAACCATTCATCCCCATAACAAGTGGCCCTGGTTTTCATACTGGGAAACTGGAGTGTCTAAGGTAATTGCTTTTATGACTTCTGGTTAGCCAGTGGGGTAAAACAGAAGTCCTCTCTGTCTGGTTGGTTTGGTTTGCCTTAGAGGTGGAAAACCACCAGCCTGGGGCTATAACTGCCCTGCTCTAAGCAATTTGTCCTGAATTGATACTCAGTTGTGTCCCACCAAAGGCAGCATCGTTACACAGGGCTGTGGTGAAGGAACGAAGGATCCACCCTGGAGATGGAACAACTGAAACCCCCCAAGGACTTGAAACTCTCAGGTAATTCAGCAGACTCCGGGAAGAGATTCAGGCAGAGTTTTGAGATATATCTATGCAAGCAGCTGGGTTTGGTGAGAAAGGAGACCAGCAGAAAATAGCAATCCTCTTAAACAGTGCAGGACTTGAGGCAGTGGACGTCTTTACTAGCATGCAACTCAGGCTTTTTCTACAATAGCACTTTTGTTGGTAAAACTTTTCTCTGCCAGGGCTGTGAAAAAACATACAGTCCTGACCGACAAAACTTTCACCGACCAAAGCACCGGTGTGGACAGCGCCATGTTGGCAGGAGATGCTCTCCAGCCGACACAGCTCCTGCCGCAGAGTAGGGGAGGTTTAATTATGATGGCGGGGAGCTCTATCCTGCCAGCATAGAGTGGCTACACAGCAGACCTTGCCGTGGCGCAGCTGCTGCAGTACATTTGTGCTGCTGTAAGGTGTGTAGTGTGGACATAGCCCCAGTGGGGCAGAGAGAGCAGGTTATTGCACACGTTACAGAAATGTGAAGAGCCTTGTGTAGCGCAAAAGAGCAAAACATTCGAAAGGTGAAATTTTTACCTTAGAGCATCACAGAGACCTAACATCACAAACTTTGCATTGGATACCACACACTTGTATTATAAGGATGAGCATGGGTGTGCAGGGTGTTCCCCCGCGGTACAGAGTGTCACAGATGTGTTGGCAGGTTTCTGAGAGGGAGCGGAAGTGAAGTCCCGGAGTTCACACCTCACAGGAGTGGGGAGCTCACAACCTCCAGCTAGTTCTGAAAACCTCAGATTCACCTTGAGAGGATGGCGAAGGCTCAGGCTCCCTCTTCCAGCCTTTCCTCTGCATCCCACCAATGAACAGCCCCTGCCAGAGCGGGAGTCCATTTCCCTCTTTGCGTGACAGAGAGACCGTGCTTATGGCAGGGAAGTCAGGACACCTGGGTTCTGTCTGTCATCCTGACACTCAATGTCTGTGTGACCTTGGCCAAATAACGGCTCCCCATGCCTCAGTTTACCTATCTGTTTAATGGGGCTATGGTCATAGTGACTTTCTTTTGCTAGGTGTTTTAACATCCTTCAATGAAAGGTGCTGCACAGTATGATCATATTTACTGGTGAGAATTACTGATCTCTGATCCCTTAGTAACAGCACCATGTGCCTTCAGAAAGTGCCTGTGTCTCCCCTCAGGCATCTTTCTATAGATCTGTCTGTCTACTATCTACCATCCCGCCTGGGACTTTACAGGGTATCAGATCCTATGGAATTTTAAGCATTATCCCTTTTTTTCCTACTAATCAACTATAATTTTTAAAATGCACAGAGCAGCCAATTCCTCTCTAACTCAGCACAGAGCCCCAGAGTTCTCATCTCCCTTTGGGAAGGTCCCTTAATTACTGTTTACTCCTGAAGCTGGATAAAGAACACAGAAGCTCAGTCAGGCTTGTCTTCAGCCTGTTTGCATTCAGATGCTCGCTTATCCTCTAGAGGCTGAGCGAACACCCACCCACCCCGGGATTGCACAGAGCTATATTATAAATGGAGCACACCCCTGTGTCGGCTCTCGGCGTGAGATGCTGCTGCAGATGCTGGGGTGAGAGAGGTGTGGGACACGGCTACCTGAGGGGGATTCCCAGGGAAGATGCTTCCATCTCAGAATTCACAGGTACCCTTGTCTTGCTGAGGTGTTCACCTGCTCAACAAACCCAGTGCAACGTGGGCATGATGGGATAAATAATAGGTCTGTGGTCCTTTTTGCTCTGCACAGCCATTAAACATCCAATGGCCTTTGCCACAGAGGATGGGTTTGCTTCAGTATCAGGGCCGGCTCTAGGTTTTTTGCCGCCCCAAGCAAAAAAAATTTTGGCTGCTCCCCGTCCCAGCCCTGGGCTTCTCGCCGCACCCCCCTGCCGCCCCAGCCCTGGGCTCTTCTCCACCACCCACACCCCCCTGCCTCCCCAGCCCTGGGCTCTCACCCCCTGAGCCGCACCCCCCTGCCTCCCCAGCCCTGGGCTCTCACCCCCCTGACCTGCACCCCCCTGCCGCCCCAGCCCTGGGCTCTCCCCCACAAACACACACACACGCTGCCACCCCAGCTCTGGGTTCCCCCTACCCCTCCACCATTGCCCCCCCCACCTCCTGCCATCCCAGCCCTTGGCTCCCCCCCCCCACCTGCACCCTCCTTCCGCCGCAGCCCTGGGTCACTGGTAACTCGCTCCCAGGGCAGGTCATTCAGCAGGAATTTTAGATGTGCACAGAACACAGACAGGACTGGTTCCCGCATGGTTACAGAACTGCAGTGAAGTGGAACAATTTTCAGCTTGTGTGATTGGAGGATATCTGGATGCATATTATAAGACTGTCCTACATAAATGAGGAAAAGTTGAGGTGCCTTTATTATTCTTTTGTTCCACTCTTTCCTTCTATGGGGAATTTGCCAATGCAATATCACTGTCTTCCTTTTAAACAAATAAACAAACAAAAAGGCAAAAACAACAAGGAGTCTGGTGGCACCTTAAAGACTAACAGATTTATTTGGGCATAAGCTTTCGTGGGTAAAAACCTCACTTCTTCAGATGCATAGAGTGAAAGTTACAAATGCAGGCATTATATACTGACACATGGAGAGCGGGGAGTTACTTCGCAAGTGGAGAACCAGTGTTGACAGGGCCAATTCAATCAGGGTGGATGTAGTCCACTCCCAATAATAGATGAGGAGGTGTCAATTCCAGGAGAGGCAAAGCTGCTTCTGTAATGAGCCAGCCACTCCCAGTCCCTATTCAAGCCCAGATTAATGGTGTTCAATTTGCAAATGAATTTGAGTTCTGCTGTTTCTCTTTGAAGTCTGTTTCTGAAGTTTTTTTGTTCAATGATAGTGACTTTTAAATCTCTAATAGAATGACCAGGGAGATTGAAGTGTTCACTTACTGGCTTATGTATGTTACCATTCCTGATGTCCGATTTGTGTCCATTTATTCTTTTGCGGAGGCAATGGCTGTTGAAAATAGCAATTCCAGTCCTAATAACCACTGGGAAGCATTTCTTGCTCAATTTTATCCTACTTTTTCTACAGCAAGTTACAGTGGATCAGTATATTTGATTTGGGAGAAATGAATTAACAGCCGCCGAAACTGAGCTTGAGCACTCCTGAATGTTGAGGTGTTCAAATCTGGAAGGCAGGTGCTGGGGGGGGCTGTGGCTCCGCAGGGGAGCACGGCAGCATGTATGCAGCAGCATGTCTGGCACTGCGCAAAGCCAGACACGCTGGTCTGAGTGGTACGGTAAGGGGGCTGGGGGGTTGGAGAAGGGGTAGGGGGTTCCGGGGGGGCAGTCAAGGGACAGGGAGCAGGGGGGGGTTGGATGGGGTGGAGGTTTGAGGGGGCAGTCAGGGGCAGGGAGAAGGGGGGGTTAGATGGGTCAGGGGTTCGGGGGGGCAGTCGGGGGACAGGCAGCAGTTGGATAGCCATGGGAGTCCCAGGGGTTTGTCAGGGGACAGGTAGGGGGTGGGGTCCTAGGGGGGAAGTTGGGGGGGTCTCAGGAGGGGGCAGTGGGGACAAGGACCATTGGGGCTTAGATAGCGGGTGGGGTCCTGGGGGGCAGTTGGGGCAGGGGTCCCAGGAAGGGGTGATCAGGGAGCAGGGGGGTTGGATGGGTTGGGGTTTCTGTGGGGGGCAGTCGGAGGGAGTGGATGGTGGCAGGGTGGGGCTACCCTCCGTCCCCGTGGAGTGTCCTATTTTTTGAATGTTAAAACATGGAATCCCTACTCACAGTGCAGCTCTCCATTCACAGCAGGCTGCAGCATGAGGTCTCAGCTTCCTCACTCCCTCCCCCTCTTTCCTGTTGGTAGTGGCCAAGGGAATGCTGGGAAATGTAGTTCTTTCCCTGCTCCAGGGCCGGCTCTATAGGCAGGGAGCTAACCAAGGAACTACAGCTCCCAGGGCCCCCTGTTGGTTCTCAGCTCCCATTCCCTGCTGCCCCTGCAAATGGGCTGCCCCAAGCACATGCTTGCTTTGCTGGTGCCTAGAGCCGCCCCTGTTCAGTATCATGGTCTAAAATGTCCCTCTTTGCTGTGCCCTCCTGGGATGATGGCCTCCAGCCCCAAGGTCGCTTTATTTCAGTGCCACAGTGGCTCCTTCAGGATGCACAATACAAGGCCAAATTCTGAGGCCCTTGCGCATAGTTTACCAGTCCCCATTGAGGCAAAACTCCCGTTGGAGTAAGAACTGAGTAAAGACCTCAGGAGCCAGCTGTGTTAATGCAGAGACACTGTCACCTCCTCCTTTTGCATTTCAGGGCTCTGGTTGTTAACGGGGGAGCGGGGGCTGTTACCTGACTTTTATCCCCATGGAGGTGCTTGGGCTCCTCACTCGAACAATTATAAGAATTTTTCAACATGGGCAACACATCTTTTCTCCTAGCTTCATTTGAGAAGTCAGCTCAAATGTTATGCCAGAAACTCAAAATAGAATTCAGCCGGAAGCAGACACCCAGCATGTGTAATTCCTGTCCAAATGCTTAAAGTTTGGCAAACTTATAAGCAACTGAAAATGAGGCCTCCTAATCGAAGGTGTCAGACAGCATTAACTAACCGTGGGGCCACCAGCACAACCTACAATGGCCAAACCATTTGTGACTCCCATTTAGCTGAACTCCCATTTAGCTCCAATAATGTCTGTGGTAAGGAGTTCCACAGGCCAAATATGGATTATATAAACAATTTTCTCTTTTTAGTGTTGTATGTTCAGACTTTCAACGGAATTAAATGTTCCCTTCCGTCTGTGTTGTAAGACAGAGTAAATATAACTGCCTGACCCACTTTTTTTATCGATAGATTCATAGGATATGAGGCCAGAAGGGACTGTTAGATCATCCAGTCTGAATTCCTGTATAACAAAGGGCATTAAATTTCACCCAGTTACCCCTGTGTTGAGCCCAGTGTCTTGTGTTTGACTAAGGCCTGGTCTACACTGACATTTTATATCATAGAATCATAGAGCCAGAGGATGAAAAGGAACCGCAATAATTAGCTAATCTCACCCCCTGCCAAGATGCAGGATTTGTTGTGTCTAAGCCATCCAGGACAGATGACTGTCCAGCCTCCTTTAGAAAACCTGCAGTAAAGGAGCCTCCATGATTTCCCAAGGCGTATGTTCTATTCTCCTCCTGTTCTTACAGTTAGGAAGTTTATCCTGAGATTTAATCTAAATCTGCTGTGCTGTAGTTTGAACCCACTGCCTCTTGTCCTGTCCTATGTGGCAAGAGTGAACAACTTTTCTTCATCTTTTTTATGGAAGCCTTTCAAGTATCCAAAGACCACTGCCATTTCCCCCTCAATCTCCTCTTTTCCAAACTAAACATACCCAGTTCCTTCAGCCTTTTCTCATATGGCTTGAATTCCAGCCCTTTCATTTTTGTCACTTGCCTCTGGTCTTTTCCAGTTTTCCTATGTCCTTCCTATACATTGGTGACCAAAATTAGACACAGTACTCTAGCTGAGGCCTAACCAGCACCCAGTAAAGCGGCATTATCACCTCCTTTGACTTGCATGCTATGCCTCTGCTAATGCATCCAAAAATTACATTTGCTTTTTTTTGCAACAGCAAAAACATCCAAACCCGTGAGAGCTGTAGCTATATCAACCTAACCCCGATATAGTTGGCATGGGGTCAATGGAAGAAGTTTTCTATCCACTTAGCTACCACCTCTTGGGGAGGTGGATTACCTACGCTGATGCGAGAACCCCTGCCATTGCTGTAAGTAGTGTCTACACTGAAGCGCTAAGGCAGAGCTACTGTAGCATTTTAAGTGTAGACAAGTCCTCAAGAAGATCTTCCAAAAAAAACATCCAGTCTGGATCTCCAGACATGTGGAGTTGGAGAATCCATAACTTCTCTTTGCAGTTTGTTCCAAATATTAATAACTCTCAGGGCTAAAAATGTGGCCCTTATTTCCAGGTAGCATCTGTCTGGCTTCATCTTCCAGCCATTGGGCCTTGCTCTCCCTTTCTCCACTAGATTACAGAGCCAGTTATTTGTGTATATATATATATCCTTTTTCCCTCTAGCTGCTGCCTTCACTTTGCCACTGAACAGGGTTTTTAGCTCCTCCCAATCAGTTTTGCTGACAATTTGTGTTGAAAAGAGCTAATTCCCCAAAGCTGAAGCAAAGTGTCCATAGATGTTACTGGTTGGGAACTGTTCTCTATTTGTCCATTTGAATGTAATCAGTTCCAAACTTTATTTTCCTCCCCTCTATCATAAGCCCCCTTCTTTGTCTCTTCTCTAAACTAAACAGTCCCAGACTTTTCAATACGCATATGGCAGCATCCCTCATTCTCATAGCCTGTTTCAGAAATCCCCTTTCTATCTGCTATATTCTGTATAGAGACTGGGTGACCAAAACTGAATGCATGTCCAGAGCAGGGTATTCTCCATCCCATTCCTTAGGCATCCCATCATTTTCTTTGTTTTGGCCACTGCTGTGAACGAGCCAGTGTTTCCGTTAAGCTACTATCAATGACTCTCTAGCCTGGGATTCATTGCATTAAGGAACAATGATGGATAACCAGTATCCACACTCGTGTTTCCTGCTGGTGCCTATTAAGGTTTCCAGCAACACAACATGTAGGAATTATTGTCACATAGAGCACCATAAAATATGGAATTGGCATTAGTAGGGTCAGTTTTTCAGAATTTATTTCTCTGAATAATGAACATGTCATTTTTCAGTGTGTGAAGAGCGGCCAATCTGCTTCACTCATAACAACAGCCTCCAGTAGAGAATTAAGTGTCTCATATTAACATTGTCTCTCCATCCAGGAATATTTACTGAGATCATCGCCCTAGAGCTTGGGCACATACAGGAAGTCAGGGGAACGTACGGTACATGCAGGAGACACCGTTCTGCCTCAGAGTTGGACACCTTCCCCCCTACTCCATGTCAGATTCCAACACAACCGACTTCACCAACCCCTTCACCTTCATCCTGCTGGGCATTCCTGGCCTGGAGGGGGCCCATGTCTGGCTCTCCATCCCTTTCTGTGCAATGTACGCCATAGCCATCTTGGGGAACTCCACCATCCTGTTCATTGTGAAGAGGGAGCCAAGCCTCCATGGGCCCATGTACTATTTCCTCTGCATGCTGGCTGTCACTGACCTGGTCCTATCTACATCCATCCTGCCCAAAACGCTGAGCATTTTCTGGTTTAATTCCAGGGAGATCGATTTCAGTGCCTGCCTTATCCAGCTGTACTTCATTCACTGCTTTTCAGCGATGGAGTCTGGGATCTTTGTGGCCATGGCCTTGGATCGCTATGTGGCCATCTGTGATCCCCTGAGACATTCCACCCTCCTGGCAAACCCCATTGTGGCCAAGATCGGCCTTGCCGTGGTGCTGCGCGGCGGCATGCTCGCACTTCCCTATCCCTTCCTAGCGAGAAGGTGGCCATATTGTACAACCAACATTATCCCCCAATCGTATTGCGAGCACATGGCTGTGGTGAAGCTGGCCTGCGTTGACATCCGCATCAGTAATTACTACGGTCTCTTTGTGGTATTCTCTGTGATTGGACTGGATGTGTCTTCTATTGTCATGTCTTACACCCTTATTCTCAGGGCCATCTTCAAGCTCCCCACAAAGGACGCCCGGCTCAAGACTTTGGGGACCTGCGGCTCCCACCTCTGTGTCATCTTAGCCTTTTACATCCCATCTGTCTTCTCCTTTCTCACACACCGGTTTGGCCACAATGTGCCCCTGCATTTCCACGTTCTCATGGCCAACGTGTACCTCCTGGTTCCCCCCATGCTAAACCCCATCATCTATGGGGTGAGGACCAAAGAGATCCAGGACAGGCTGCTCCAGCTCTTTACTTATAAAGGGACCTGAAGTTTTCTGCTTGTGCTCTGGCTCTCAGTCCAAGCTCCATGCACAGCTGGCTGGTGATGTTGTGCTGGGCCCTCTTCCCTGAATCATGTAAAGATCAGTCAATGAGACATTAAATGCTTTCCTGGCCTTACTGTGCTGTGTCACCATGACAAACTGGGGAATTGGTCTATGTACAATTCATTGGGTTGCCACCTTTCTAATTGCTGGTAACTGGAACATTTCGACCCCCATCCTCAGCTGCAAGGGACACATTTCAGATTTTGTTAGGGTGCATCCACTTTGACCATGATTCCAGGGGCTTCTTGAAAACCCTTGGGTTTTGGCAGATAACTTAGCAATTAGCTGACAGGAGCACTGTATCTAATTCCTATATAAAAGAAAGAAAGAGAAATAAGTATTAGACCCACTCAGCTCTAATACTAACATGTTCTGACATCTTCTGGCAAGTCACTTAACGGACACTGGTTAGGTTTAAAATGTTAATGTGTATTCTTACTTTGCTGTTAACTCTACAGAGAGAGAGGGAGACCCCATCAGGACTCCCGGGTTCTATCTCAGTTCTAGGAGGGGAGTGGGGTCTAGTAGGTTATGGCAGGTGACAGATACATCTGGGGTCTGTATAAGAACATAAGAATGGCCATACTGGGTAAGCCCAATGGTCCATCTAGTCCAGTATACTGTCTTCCAACAGTGGCCAATGCCAAGTGGTTCAGAGGGAATGAACAGAACACAGCAATTATCAAGTGATTCATGCCCTGTCACCCACTCCCAGCTTCTGGCAAACAGCACCTAGGGACACCATCTCTGCCCATCCTGGCTATTAGCCATTGCTGGACCTATCCTCCATGAACTTATCTGGTTCTTACTGGGCCCATGTTATAGTTTTAGCCTTCACAACATCCCCTGGCAAAAAGGTCCACAGGTTGACTTGAAGAAATACTTTCTTTGTTTTAAATCTGTTTCCTATTAATTTCATTGTGTGACCCCTAGTTGTGAGTTTTGTGAAGGAGTAAATAACATTTCCTTATTCAATTTTTCAACACCAGTCATGATTTTATAGACCTATACCATATCATCCCTTAGTCGTCTGTTTTCAAATCTGAAAAGTCCCAGTCTTATGTTGCCCTTCTCTGTACCTTTTCCAAATCCAATACATCTTTTTTGAGATATGGTGACCAAATCTGCATGCAGTATTCAATGTATTGGTGTACCATGGATTTATATAGATGCAATATTATATTATCTGCCTTATTATCTAGCAGTCTCCTATTGATTCCCAATATTCTGTTAGCTTTTTTGATTGCTGTTGCACATTGAGTGGATGTTTTCGGAGAACTATCCACAATGACACCAAGATCTCTTTCTTGATGGGTAACACTAATTTTGACTCCATCATTTTGTATGAATAGTTGGGATTATATTTTGCCATGTGCGTTACTTTGCAGTTATCAACACTGAATTTCATCTGCCATTGTGTTTGTCCAGTCACCCTCTTCACAGTCAGCTTTGGCCTTAACTATCTTGAGTAATTTTGTATCATCTGCAAATTTTTCCGTCTCACTGTTTACCCCTTTTTCCAGATAATTTATGACTATGTTGAATAAGACTGGTCCCAGTATAGACCCTTGGGGAACACCACTCTTTACCTCTTTCCATTATCGCAATTTATTCAACCCTTTGTTTCCTAACTTTTAACTGGACGCAGTCAGTTTCTCCAATGCCATGTGCAGAGGTAAAATCCTTCCACTGCTCCAACTCACTACTCTACCATTTATGCATCCAAGGATCACATCAGCCCTTCTGGACACAGCATCACATTGGAAGCTCACGATGAGTTGATTGTCCACTATGACCCATAAATCATTTTACGGGTCTCTGCGTTCCATAATGCAGT
Organism: Emys orbicularis; assembly: GCF_028017835.1. Lineage (NCBI taxonomy): Eukaryota > Metazoa > Chordata > Testudines > Emydidae > Emys > Emys orbicularis. The sequence goes on from NC_088683.1 coordinate 368,484,402, forward strand.
GTCCTAGTCTGTGGATCGGGCCTGCATTCCCTGTTCTGAGTGGAAAACATTGAATTTGACAGTATTAAAATATTTTGTTTGCATTCCAGCTCACCAAATGCTCCAGATTAATCGGTATGCCTGCCCTGGCCTCCTCATTGTAACCACTCTGCCAATCTTTGGGTCGTCGCACATTTTATCTGCAGTGATTTTCTATTTGGTTCCCGATCATTGATTAAAATATTGAATAGCATCGGGCCGAGAACTGATCCCTGCAGAAACCCACTAGAATCTGCTCCATTCACTGACAATGACCCTTTCTGAGCTCTGTCAATTAGCCACTTTTTATTCCATTTTACATGCGGTCTACTGTAATGATGCTACCTATGGTGGGACACTGCTGAGAGTATCAATTCAGGACAAATTGCTTAGAACAGGGCAGTTACAGCCCAAGGCTGGAGTTCCTTTACTATTAAGGCACCAACCCAGCCAAACAGACAGGACTTTGGTTTTACCCCACTGGCTAACCAGAAGTCATACAAGCCATTTCCTCGGATACTCCAGTTCCCTTGTATCGCCACTACCACCGCTCCTTATGGGGATGAATGGTTATGAAAACCAATACCCCAGTAAAAGAAAAATGGTTCTCCCGATACCAAAGGACCAAGCCCCAGACCTATGTCAATATATAAGTCAGATCTTACCCACAAATCACGCTGTTGCCAATCCTTTAGAATCTAAAATCTAAAGGTTTATTCATAAAAAGAAAGAAATATAGATGAGAGCTAATATTGGTTAAAGGAATCAATTACATACAGTAATGGCAAAATTCTTTGTTCATGGTTGTAGCAGTGATGGAATTAACTGCAGGCTCAAATCAAGTCTCTGGAGTACATCCAGAGCTTGGATGGGTCATTCAGTCCTTTGTTCGGAGCTTCAGTTTATATCAAGGTAAGGAGATATGGAGCAGGATTAAAGACAAGACGGAGGAGTTGCAGCTGCCTTTTATAGTCTCCTGCCATGTCTTTCTTTGTACCAAAAACAAGCTATCCAGCACATGGCATGGAAAAACCTTAGAGTTCTGTCCATAGGCATGTCCGTGCATGCCTTGCTAAGTCACAAGGTGTATCTGCCTTCTCTCAATGGGTCAGTTGTATAGCTGATGGTCCTTAATGTGCCATCAAGAGAGCTATGCACTGCTGACACCAAATTGTCTGGGGTGTCACCCACAAGCATAGCACAAGTTTGAACTACAGACAGTTTAGAGCCAATATTTATAACTTTAAATACAAAAATGATACATGCATACAGATAGCATAATCATAGCCAGCAAATCATAACCTTGTCTTAGACACCTTACATGACCTCCTTTGTACAAGATTTGGTGCCACTATAGGACCTTGGTTGCAACAATGATCTATACGGTCACAGTTCATATTAATAACATCACATCTACTGATATTGTATGGTGTTCATTTTTTCACCTGAATGTTTTCCCTTACTAAATGCCTCAGAGAAACTGAAATTTATTGCATTTGCACGGTTCTCTTGATCAGCCAAACTTATATTCTCATTAAAGCATAATCTTGGGTACATTTGACAAGATCTTTTTTCTGAAAACCATGTTGTTGCGTGGCATTAATTTATTCCTAGACTTATTTTTGAACTAATCCCTTACCAGCTTTTCCATTGTTTCCTAACCTTCTCAATTTTTTTTAACTTTACCTTTCTTTTTTTAACACTTTACGTTTATCACAGAACTGTCCTGTATTTGCTTTTTTTATTTTTTGGCTCTGCTGCTGCCTGATTGTGTACTTCTGGTTCCAAATAAGATGTGTGGTTGATCGGTCAGTTCGTAACTCTGGTGTTCGTAACCCTAAGGTTCTATTGTAGATACTGTTTAACACCCTCCTTGACTGTAAATTCACTGGAAGATATTTAATCACCTCATGTGATATGAGTACCGCATACTGCTTCTTTCCAAATGCAGAACACAACTATTTCTTGACCACTTCTACCTTTTCTGCAACATTAACAAACCTCCTTTCTCCCTCTAGCAATTGGCCTAAACCTTTTCTAGGATATCTTTTGTGCTTAATATATTTAATAACCTACTTTTTGTGATCTTTAGCCCTGTCTTGGCAAAGGTTTGTTTTTTTCCCCACTCTCAGATTTTGAGCTACCAGGTGAATGTGGAACTCCCTACAGCGTGGACTCTCTAGCATGGCTTTTATTGCATCTCAAAAAATATACATTGGAATAAACAGGGCTTTGGAGCAGAGCCCGGAGCTGGAGTGAGGAGCAGCTCCAGAGCAGTGAAGCTGCAGGTTTTTGCCTGGAGCTGGAGCAGAGCCGGAGCACAGCTCCAAAGCCTTGGGAATAAAGATAAAGAGATGGGCAACAAAAATGATTAGGGGTATAGAACACCTTCCATATGAGGAGAGATTAAAAAAAGAATGGTTTCAGACTGGTAGCCATTTTAGTCTGTATCAGCCAAAACAACAAAGAGTCCTTGTGGCACTTTAGAGACTAACACATTTATTGGGGTATAAGCTTTCGTGGGCTAAAACCCACTTCATCAGATGCATGGAGTGAAAAATACAGTAAGCAGAATATATATCCTAATACATGAAAAGATGGGAGTTGCCTTACCAAGTGGGGGAGTCAGTGCTAACGAGCCAATTCAATTAAGGTGGAAGTGGGTTATTCTCAACAGTTGACAAGAAGCGAGGAAAAATCACTTTTGTAGTGCTAATGAGTTCAATGTAATCAAGGTGGCCCATTTCAAACAGTTGGCAAGAAAGTGTGAGTATCAGCAGGGGAAAATTAGTTTTTGTAGTGACCCATCCACTCCCAGTCCTTATTCAGGCCTAGTTCGGTACCTGCCGCCACTGTGGCTGACAGCTCTCAGGCCCACACCAACTGACAGCTCTGGTTCTGCCACCCCAGGGCTCAAGCGTAAAATGTCAAGGATGTCTCTTAAAGTCACGGATTCTGAGAACAACTCCACTGTCTGGAGCTAGTCAGAGACAGTTGTGCTTCCTGCCCAGAGTGTCAGCGGGCAGTTGTTATGTGCTGAAGGCTGGAATTTTGTTGCCTTGGTAATGCTGTTCAGGTTGCTCAGTGCTTCCGTCCTTGGAGCTCCATTGTTACCGTTATTAGCAGACAAGGCAGCCTGCTCATTCAGCAGACCTCAAAGTTACTCATAAAGAAAGACCACAGGCATGGTTTGGTGACAAAGGCACTCAGCCAGGTGTGCTGCCCTCAAGGCATAACCATCGCACCCTCCCTCCATGCTTACAGGTATGCTAACACATGAGTGCCGAGTGGCTCAGTCAGCAGCAGGAGTCTCTGCTGTCCCCTAGGCCACACAAAGGATTAAGGTGAGGTACCCCAACATTTATAGACTGAGATGAACAACTGGGATAAACAACGTACATACCACTTTTTCTGTTTCATTAAATCTGTTTGTTACTTCCTCTTGTACCTCATATCTTAAACAAAACTGCCCTATTCATTATTTTGTCAAGCCATCTTATCTTGTACTAGGTTGGGATGTAATCGCACTAGCAGGAATATATTTCTGTAAATATCTAATGCCTAGTACACTAGACAACTTTGCCAAGTTCATGTACTGGACAGTGAACTTGTGAGCATCTGCTTTAATACCTGGCCTAACTTTGGATCATAGCCTCTTGTTCAGGCCTCAGATCTTGCAGCAGGCCCAGTGCTCTAGGCTCTCTCTCTCTCTCTACTATACTGCGCAGTCCTAGGGGAATACCTAAAGCCCCCCTCAGCCTGCTTCCCCATGTTGATAACCTATTTGAAACAATAGGCATAGACTTTGTGGGGCTCCTACAGAAGAGTGCTGTGAGCTATTAACATATCACTGTTATCCTTGACTACACGGTGTGTACCCCAAAGCCGTCCCCTTGCGCTCCACCAATGTACCTACCATTGCAAATTAGCTTATGAAATTCTCCTCCCACTTGGTAATACCCTGAGAAATCCTTACTGATCATGACCAACTAATGAAAGAACTGTGTGATCTACTGAGGGTAAAGGCGTTCAGAACATTGATCTACCATCCCCAAAGTGTTAGGCTGGTGGATCGATTTCTCAGAACTTTGATGGCGACATTAAAGAAGTTTGCAGCCTCAGATCCCAGACACTGGGTCCAACTCTTCCTCCCCACTCCTTTTTGCTAACAGAGAGGTGCCTCAAGCTACCAAGTTTTCTCCCTTTTAACTGGGTGTCCAGGAAGCAATCTCGAGGATTTCCAGACCTGCTTCAAGAAATATGTCAGAGCAAAGACCCCAGGTGATGAACATAGTCGAATACATTCTTCAATTAAGAAATCACCTGAAGACTTTGCAGGTGTTTGCTAGAAGAATTTGCTAAATGCACAACTGGTCCAAGAGAAGTCCTATAACACAGGAGTCCAGCTGCGAGTGTTCAAACTGCATGATTGAGAGTTATTGTTACTACCAAGCTTGCAGTTCAAATTACTGGTTCGATGGCACGGACCATTTGAGGTAGTGAGGCATGTGGGCCCTATCGACTATGAGATCCAGCACCCAGAGAAGAAAAAGGAGAACTCAGGGTACTGGACTAGATGGACCATTGTCCTGACCCAGTGTGGCCAGTCTTATGTTCTTCTCTGTCTTCTGACAGTGGTCAGTGCCAGGTGCTTTAGAGGGAAAGAACAGGTCAATTATCAAGGGATCCATCTCCTGTCATCCAGTCCCAGCATCTGGCAGTCAGAGGCTAAGACACTCAGAGCATGAGGTTGTGTCCCTGAACATGTTGGCTAACAGTCATTGATTGACCTATCCTCAATGAACTTATCAAATTATTTTTTGAACCCTATTACAGTCTTGGCCTTCACCACATCCCCTGGCAAAGAGTTCCACAAGTTGACTGCAGTGTGTGAAGAGATATTTCCTTTCATTTGTTTTAAACTTGCTGGCTGTTAAATTCATTGGGTGACCCCTAGTTCTTGTGTTATGTGAAGGAGTAAACAACAGTTCTATTTCACTTTCTCCACACCAGTCACAGTTTTATAGAACTATATCATACCCCCTCTCAGTCATAAAAATGGTGCAACTGTTTCAGACCAAATCTCTATCTAGCCCGGTATGCTGTGTTCTGAGAGTGGCCAGTGCCAGGTGCTTCAGAGGGAATGAACAGAAGAGATAATCATCAAGTGATCCATCCCCCATTGCCCGTTCTGAGCTTCTGGCAAACAGAGACTAGGGACACCATCCCTGCCCATCCTGACTAGTAGCCATTGATGGACCTATCCTCAAGAAACTCTTTGGACCTATCCCGTGGAGCTCTTTGCCAGAGGATATTGTGAAAGCCATGACTATAATAGATTGGAAAAGGCACAAGGGCAGAGAAAATATAATAGATTGGAAAAGGCACCAGAATTCCACTGAATGCTGATGGATACTGGGCACTTAACTCACATCTGTGTCTCTGAACATCTCCCTCCACCCTCCCTAATTACAGCCTGTTTAGTTACTCTAGTGATCCGCAAGCTTCAGGGCACATGCTGATCACTGAAGGGACTCAGGAAGTTGCTCCTGCCCATGGCATGATAATGCACTATGGGGGGTTTATGACTAAGCAGGGGCAATCGGTGCTGTCCTCTGTCAGAGACAGGCTATCAGATGGGAGGGGCTATTACTCTGCATTTGAAACAAGAATTTGTGAGTCTTTCCATGTGCATGTCATGTTCTCATGGATTGAGCATAGGGCTTGTCAGCCGGGAGGAGAGGAGGAGATGCTCAGATTCTATGGCAATGGGCAGCAGCACAGAAATGCTGATAGACAAGTGAGTACATCTATGTCGTGGCTCTTCCTTTTCTCTCCGGGGTTTCAGTAGTTCTGGGCCACTCTAACAAGTCTGCAAGACTCACTTTGCCCTGACAATTTGAGCCCCTGGTATCAGAGACTTATTTCTTCACTCCCGGGGGAAGCTCTTAGGCTGAAGTTCTCCAGGGTCTATTTTTTGCTGTTCTTGCTGCTCCGGAAGCCGAGGGAATTGTCGGGGAGTCCAGGCTAACCTGAGAGTCCGCAGGGACTGTACAGGGAATCATAAAGGTTGCTGTCCAACACAGCGAGCATCAGGCATGTGAAATTCATACACTGATTCTCAGGGATCTACCTTTCTGCCGCAGTATGGAGATTTCCTTTTTCTGCTGAGCTGGGTTTCGGTGAGTTGCCTGTTTCTGCAATAAAATTGGTGCTGAGGGCTCAGGAAGGGTTCCAGGGTTCAAGTCAAGAACCATCTGGGCTGGAATTCACCAGCACGGTGACATGAACTGTTTAGTATTATCAGGAAAAACAGACTTAGAAGTAGTCTCAGCACATCAGTTGGCAGTTCCCAATGGGGGTTCTGGAATCCAACCCATCACAACAAGAAGCACCAAAAGATAGTAAAAATAAAAGCATGTTTCTGGCGTAGAGGACACCAGGTGGAAATCTCACCGGGGGAGGTCCCGGAAAGCACATTGTGGAGGTCCAGGAAAGCAGTGTGTGTGCGTGTGTGCGTGTGTGTGTGTGCGTGTGTGTGTGTGTGTTTGTGTGTGTGTAGTCCTGAAACTGGGTGAAATAGGGAGGCGTAATGAGGCCTCCTGGGGAACGGGGTGTCTCAGATTGTAATGTAGTGTGGACCACACTGTTTTATGTTGTCTCTGACACCTTCCTCCATCTAGATCATCCCTCCTCCCATGAGTAATCCTACTTCAGTCTCATGGCAACGTCAGCAATTGCCAACACAGAAAAGCAGTCTCAGGAAGGTGTGTCTGGGTTTCTAATAGGCTGCAATACGTTAAAGCTTTGTGTAGTTTTGAGGAAGAGTTACTCACGCTGGCTCCTTTTAGTCTCCACGTCCTCTCTCCCTCCCACCGGTTCTGTCCCTCTCTCCTTCCCTGCACAGGCTGAGCTTCAGCTGGGGTTCCCTTTCCCCCTGGAGAGGCCGATCTCCCCCTTTTCCCCAGTGCAGGCAGATAATGAGTTCAACCTAGTCTGAGGAGATATTTCTGTGAGCTGTCACTGTGGGGTCTGGCTTCTGGTTTTGGTCCTGGGTGAGGGGTATCACTGTGTGGCAGGGCTGGAAGTTGTGGGTGTGGGGGACCTACATGGACAGGCAGGCAGTGCTGGGAGTTGTGGGGGCAAGGAGCAAGGTGTACACAGAGAAGCAGACAGCACTGTGGGTTATGTGAATAGGCAGGGAGGTGTACACAAACAGGTGGGCAGCACTAGAGGTGGTGGGGGCAGGGAGCCAGGTGTACACTGACAGGCATTGCTGAAATTAAATTTCTCTTTTGATTGTTGGTCCAAGACCAGCACTGGGACCTTTCCTGGCTCCCAACGCTGGGACCTTTCCTGGCTCCCAGACTGGGCAGGTCTCAATGTCTCTTTGCCCTGGCAAGCCACAGAACTGCAGCCTGGATGTCACAACCTTTACTCAATTGTGTTTCCAAAATTGTTGTTGTTATGTAAATTCAGGCATTTCACCATTGGAAAGAACCATTCATCTTTGTGTGACACTGTAACCCATGTTCTTCACAGTGATACTAGTATGATATCATTGTAGCATAATTATGATATATTTTATACAAGATGTGTCGTAATATGTCATTGGAAAAGTGACAATTTTCTGAATATGATTATCCTATTTGTATACATGTATCATTTTTGACTATTGACTATATAGTTACACCTGCGTAACTCAATAGCTGGTTGGGAAGCACCTATTCAGGGCAATGAGTACCCCAGTCCTAGGTAAAAAGAACAGGAGTACTACTGGCACCTTAGAGACTATCAAATTTATTAGAGCATAAGCTTTCGTGGGCTACAGCCCACTTCTTCGGATGCATAGAATGGAACATATATTGAGGAGATATATATACACACACACAGAGAGCATGAAAAGGTGGGAGTTGTCTTACCAACTCTGAGAGGCCAATTAAGTAAGAGATACAGACTAACATGGCTGCTACTCTGAAACCAGTTCTAGGTGACACCCCAGGGGGGAACCTGTCACATTTTGTTCCTTAGCTGCTTCAATCTCCCAAAATATTCTCACGCCTGTCCATACTTTCCTTCCCCATCCCAGGCTGCTCCGATTCCAACAGCACCCTGGTCACCAGTTTCTTCTCCATGCTCCCCAGTCATCCCTGGCTCCCACAACCTCCGAGATGCCCCACGCTCCCTGAAATTCTTCCTCTGCAAGGGGTGAGGTGCCTCCCATCACACCTGCTCCCTTGGCTGGGGGGGTAATCAGTGACTGTGACTCAGCAGTGAGAAATCTCACCCATAAGTGGCATATGCCAAGGCACCAATGCAACTTCTCTTGTTACACCCACACAAACCACGTGGTGCTTCAGGGACTGCTACACAGGAACAACTCACTAGCTGAGAAGTTTGCACATTATATAATAAGAATGGGCAACTCTGGGACATGTAAGGGCCTAGATAAATACAGCTGCCACGTGCAGGAACCACTGGTAGCTGCCTGAAACAGTGGGCCACTGGGACACAGTTGTTAAACCCAGGATGCTCTGGGACCATTTGCTAGCCAGCTCTACTAGCCATCAATAGCAAGTGTTGCACAAGATTTCATGGGCTAAAGTCATTATTTTTCTCACCTAAAATGTTCATACATGAAGTGAGTCACAGGATTCCTCAGCCTCGTGACATACTCACCTAGTGTAACATTTCAAAGGGGCAGCACTCAAATGAGAATTTCTCCCCAGAGGGCTAAATTCAACAGTCATGAATAGAAAAAATGCCTTCCATAAGCTCAGGTAAGAGCTTGCAGACAAAATGCCTCCAGGTGACTCCTGGGGACATGTTCGTAGATTCCAAAGCCAGAAGGGACCAATGTGATCATCTAGTCTGTATAACACAGACCGGAGAATTTCTGCAACATATTTCTAAGAGCAGATCTTTAAGAGAAACATCCAACCTTGATTTAAAAATTCACAGTGATGAAGAATCCGCCAAGACCCTTGGTAAATTGTTCCAGTGGCTAATTACTCTCACCCTTTAAAAAATGTACACCTTATTTCCAGTCAGAATTTCTTTACCTTCATCTTCCAGCCACTGGATCCTGTTACACCTCCTTATGCTAGGCTAAAAAGTCTATTATTAAATATTGGCTCCCCATGTAGGTACTTACAGTCTGTTATGAAGTGAACTTAACCATCTTTGTTAAACTAAATAGATTGAGGGTGAAACATTAACTGACTGATCTCATGGCATTGTATTGTCTGTAAGATTCTCCATCCCACTCCACCTGGATCCCAGTGATTTGCTTAGTTTCTGTCCGTGCTTGCACTGTGAGCAGGGTTGCACAGAGCTGTGTACCATGATGCCCAGGTCCCTGTCCTGAGTTCATACAGTTAAATTAGAACCCCATAAGCTGTTTGAGGAGTTCAAGGTTTTCCCTCCAGTTATTGACATCGAAATTCACCTGCCATCATGCTGCCCATTCACCTGGCATGGTTAGCTCCTCCTCAAGACTTTTCTGGATTTGACTATGAACTAAATAATCTGGTGCCATCTGCAAATATTGCCACCTCACTGCTCACCTCCCTTTCTAGATTGGTAATAACTATAAAATAGTTACCCTACTATTTGTTATAAAGTGTGTAACCCCCTCACTGTGCTTATCTCCCTTTACAGGCACCGAGAGCATTTCTGAGAGCTCTCAATGCACCAACCACCTCATGGCAGCTTTCAACCTCACCCCCTCTGACCCTTCAACTTTTATCCTAATGGGCATCCCTGGCCTGGAAGCGGCTCATCTCTGGATTTCCATCCCTTTCTGTATGTTCTTCTTTATAGGCCTGTTGGGAAATTTCATGGTTCTATTTGTTGTAGGCAAAGAGCAGACCCTGCACAAGCCAATGTACCTGCTGCTCTGCATGCTGGCGCTCACAGACATTGGCAAGTCTACCTCTGTCATGCCAAAGACACTGTGTATATTTTGGTTCAATTTGAAAAGCATTACTGTGGGTGGCTGCCTCACCCAGTCATTCTTCCTTCACACGGTTTCTGCTATGCAGTCAGCCGTCCTCGTGACAATGGCCTTCGATCGCTATGTTGCCATATGTAACCCTCTGAGATACGCCACCATCCTCACCAATGCGCGAATAGCGAAGCTAGGGCTAGTGGGTTTGACAAGAGCTATTCTCATCATGCTGCCCGGGCCCCTGCTCCTGAGAAGGCTGCCATTCTGTGCCAACCGCATTATTCCCCATACATACTGTGAGCACATAGCTGTGGCGAAGATATCATGTGGGGATATCACAATTAACAGGATATATGGCTTGGTGTTAGGATTTGTAGTCATCGGGTTAGACCTGATGCTCATTGTCCTGTCCTACAGTCTGATCATCAGGGTCGTCCTCAGAATCTCCTCCAAGAAAGTCCACCAGAAAGCCCTCAACACCTGCACAGCCCACATCTGTGTGATGCTGACATCTTATGCTTCCTCCCTCTTTTCTAACCTGACCCACCGGTTTGGTCAGGGCATTGCTCCACACATTCATATCATCTTGGCCAACCTCTATTTCCTTGTCCCCCCCATGCTCAACCCTATCATTTATGGGGTCAAAAACAAAGAGCTTCGTGATATAGTGGGCAAATACATCTGGGTGATCATCTGGGGCCACTGACTTTAAACCTGTGTGACAAGAGGGGGAAAGGATATCTCGTCATTAATCAAGAGTGTTCTGTACCAGTTTTCTGCTTTCTTGCAGACAGTTTTACAGTAGTTTGAGAGACCCTGCATTCACCAAAAACAGAGTAAGGGACTGGAAAAATATAGGAAAAAACATTCTGAAACATATACAATCTGCCATATAAAAGCAGTGTTCTGAAAGGTGGCATTTTTTGGCACAGTCAAAAGAAGTGGGCTCTATAGTGGCACAGTTGTCAAATTCTCACAAGATGGCATTACATGAGAAGACAGATGATGCTGCAAGAATCACCAATGTACTGCTTTACCTGGCTAACGAAGGAATAGCACCACGGGGGCAGGATGAGAGGGAAGAATCAGCAAACGTAGAAACTTCCGGGAATTATGCAATTGGTCTTCAAAGTATGATGAAGCATTCGCCAAACAAACAATAAAAAACAACAAAAAATAAACAAAAAAACCCTGAGTGGTTCTTTCAATCTCACAAGTCACTAAACTCAAAACGAACTTTTACAAATGGCTGCTGATATTGTGAAACGCACAGTCATTCTGAAACTTTGGGAGTATGGGTTTTCTACTGTTATTGTTGACGAAGCATGTGGTTTTAAACCAGAAGAAATGACAGTTTGTGTGAGAAACACAGAAAATCTGGAACTAAAGAATGATTTCTAGGATTTGTTGATGCTCTGAGAGAGGGGATGCTGGTGCCATCTATCACAACATGATGCAGTTCTTACAACCTGCCAGCTAATTGGGATGCACTTTGGGAGGAATCCCAAAAGTTCTGTGAGCTGCATGATGTCCCTGTTAGCCCGGCACAGAGGAAGAGCATGCCCAGAAACGACCTGTGAAAAAAAACACCTTCCTTGGTGTTGGGATGGTGCCAAATTGGTGTGGCCGTGCTGAATGAATGCTGTGAGCACAACTTGACATGACTTAAACATGGCTGAAGAACTGCAGAGGATCCTGGGAGCAGGGTCCCCTTTAAGCAGAAGCAGACTTGATAAAGGCCTGGAAAAGCATGCCTCTGCGATCGATATTGGACCTATTGGTCAGTAAAAATGGGCCCATGCAAATGTAAATATCACATGCATAAAGTTCCAGCATGGAGCACAGGCCGACCTGGTTATAATGACTCTACAGCAAGGACACCACGCAGAGAGCCAGAGTGAATGATTGACTAGTGAGTAAACGTGGAGTGGTCTTTGTTCGGCACCCCCCAACAGCCCCTTCCAAAATACTAATCAGCTAAAATTAATAACCACACGCCCATGGGGCATGCTTTTGAGACATGTGACTCCTTTGAGGGAATCAAGCAAAGTAAATTACTGTCTGAGAAGAGACAAAAGAGAAAAGGGAGAGGGGATTCCTTAATTGATGCTTGAAGACACTGCTAGACAGAGTAGCCAAAACTCTGCTCCGTGGGCTCGAGTAGGACTGTGACCAGAGAGGTTTCCAGGCAACCAAAGCCTTGTCTTGAGAAAATCCTAGACAGACCAGAGGGCTGAGGAGACCAGACCTGGAGGGAAGAAGTTGTCCATAGAATTTGGTAACCACCTTCTCTGTTTGCCAAGCAGGAACTGTGTGAGGCTAGCACAGGGTCAGTTTGTGTATGTTTGTGAAAGAGAGGCTCACTAAGAGGAAAGTATAGTTCTTACTGTATAGTTCTTTAATGTCTAACATAGGAGTTATGTGCTTAATGTAACCTTTTTCCGCTTGTGTAATTCCTTCTCAAATAAACTGCAGTGTATGGAAGTTAATTACTGTCCATCTCTTTCACGGGTATGACAGTAACCTGCTCCACTGGGAGCCATTAAAAGATTCATTCAGGAGCAGTAGCCCCTGGGCCCAACAGTTGGCTATTCAGGTATTACAAACACTCGGACAATGTCAATATCAGCCAGATAAAAATGAGAGGGCTAAAGAAAAATGGGACAGACAGCTGTATTTTCCTGTGTTGGACACACTGTTTGGTGAATGTAATCACAGATTTTCATCCCAGTCAATGGACATAGCTAAAAGTACAGATGCAGTGCTAAAATGTGATCCAAAGGAGGGGCTTGGTGAGTGACGGTGCACAGGGGGGGAAGAGAGGTGGAACTGGTGGCAGAGGCGGGGCCATGGTGAGGGTGCTGGAGGGGCTTCTGGCACTTGGGCAAGCCTCCCCAAATGTCAGAGCTACGCGAGACCCATGCGACTTTATCTTCCTTGGCTGCAGAGTAGCGATACCCCCTCCCTCAAGGGCTCTGGGCCAAAGCACAGTGGAGTGGGAGGGATCTGGGCTCCCCTACCAACAACTCCCTGCATGTTACAGGCCTAAGCCCTGACCACTGAGTGGCACTCCCCTGCCAACCAGCCCCAAGAGATGGGGTTTTACAGGTCTCTCGATATAATAAATGCACAGCTTTCCAGTCACTTTCAAAGCTGACAGGAAAGTGCTGATCAATTCAGTGTCATTCAGCCAAATATGCTTAATTCTGCAAGTCACGAGGATTTGTAGGAAGGAGCTGAAAAACTGGCCAATCATTCCAAACAGACATTTATCATGCTTTTCCTGGACAGTTCCTTTCATTCAGATCTGTTTAGAGCAACGGTTAGAATCATAGAATATCAGGGTTGGAAGGGACCTCAGGAGGTCATCTAGTCCAACACCCTGCTCAAAGCAGGACCAATTCCCAACTAAATCATCCCAGCCAGGGCTTTGTCAAGCCTGACCTTAAAAACCTCTAAGGAAGGAGATTCCACCACCTCCCTAGGTAACCCTTTCCAGTGCTTCACCACCCTCCTAGTGAAAAAGTTTTTCTAATATCCAACCTAAACCTCCCCCACTGCAACTTGAGACCATTACTCCTTGTTCTGTCATCTGCTACCACTGAGAACAGTCTAGATCTATTCTCTTTGGAACCCCTTTTCAGGTAGTTGAAAACAGTTATCAAATCCCCCCTCATTCTTCTCTTCTGCAGATTAAACAATCCCAGTTCCCTCAGCCTCTCCTCATAAGTCATGTGTTCCAGCCCCCTAATCAATTTTGTTGCCCTCCACTGGACTCTTTCCAATTTTTCCACATCCTTCTTGTAGTGTGGGGCCCAAAACTGGACACAGTACTCCAGATGAGGCCTCACCAATGTTGAATAGAGGGGAATGATCACGTCCCTCGATCTGCCAAAATGCTGTTAGCCTTCTTGGCAACAAGGGCACACTGTCGACTCATATCCAGCTTCTCGTCCACTGTAACCCCTAGGTCCTTTTCTGCAGAACTGCTGCCTAGCCATTCGGTCCCTAGTCTGTAACAGTGCATGGGATTCTTCCGTCCTAAGTGCAGGACTCTGCACTTGTCCTTGATGAACCTCATCAGGTTTCCTTTGGCTCAATCCTCCAATTTGTCTAGGTCCCTCTGTATCCTATCCCTACACTCCAGCGTATCTACCACTCCTCCCAGTTTAGTGTCATCTGCACATTTGCTGGAAGCACAGTCCACGCCATCCTCCAGATCATTAATGAAGATATTGGCCAAAACTGGGCCCAGGACCGACCCTTGGGGCATTCCGCTTGATACCAGCTGCCAACTAGAAATCGAGCCAATGATCACTACCCGCTGAGCCCGACGATCTAACTAGCTTTCTATCCACCGTATAGTCCATTCATCCAGCTCATACTTCTTTAACATGCTGGCAAGAATACTGTGGGAGATCGTATCAAAAGCTTTGCTAAAGTCAAGGAATAACACGTCCACTGCTTTCCCCTCATCCACAGAGCCAGTTATCTCATCATAGAAGGCAATTAGTTTAGTCAGGCATGACTTGCCCTTGGTGAATCCATGCTGACTGTTCCTGATCACTTTCTTCTCCTCTACGTTCTTCAGACCCCAGATTCATGACCCTCCAAAACGGAACATGAGCATAACTTGTGAAGGGTGGGACCGAGGGCTTGCATTACAGGTATATTTGGGCCTGCTAAGAAGAAGGAGATGGGAAATGGGAAGAGGGAATAGGGATTGGGGAACGGGGACACAGGCAAGGCTCTGTGGCATCAGAGCTGGGAATGGAACACGGAGAAACGCACTCTGCCGGCGTGTAGAGCTATGGACATGCTTGCTTGGAACTAACCCCTATAAATGTTTCATTGTCTGCACTTTGGACTTCTGGTCTTCTGCTTTCTGTCTGCATGACAATTACCAGGGGAGGGGGTGAAGGTAAAGCCCTTTAACAGCAGTACATTCCCTTTATGGCAATTACAATTACCACCTGTATCATTATTGGCAGTAGTGTTCTGAAATCCTGGGATTGGCATTATTGCAGTGTGTCCCACAATGCTATGTTTTGAGAAGTAAAACCCTTGGGAAATTGTTCCAATAGCTAATTACTCTCACTGGTTAAAAAACGTACACCTTATTTCCATTCAGAATGTGTTTAGCTTCAACTTCCAGCCATTGGATACTGTTACACGTCTGTATGCTAGGCTGAAAAGCCTATTATTAAATATTTGTTCCCCATACTTTGTTAGGTACTTACAGACTTTTATCAAGTCACCACTTAACCATCTTTGTTAAACTAAATAGATGGAGCTCCTTGACTCTATCACAAGAAGCAGGTTTTCTAATCTTTTAATAATTCTTGTGACTCTTCTCTGAACCCTCTTCAGTGTATCAACATCCATCTTTAATGGTGGCCACGAAAACTGGACACAGGATTCCAGCAGGAGTAACACAAGTGCCAAATATAAAGGTAAAACAACTTCTCTACCTCTCCTTGAGATTCCCCTTGTTATCATCACGGTATCTCATTAGCTGTTTTGGCCACATGATCACACTGAGAGCTCATGTTGAGCTAATTATACCTTCATGCCCCAAATATTTTTCAGAGGCACTGCTTCCCGTGGCAGATTCACCCATCGTGTAAGCATTGCCTACATTCTTTTTTCCTAGATGAAGATAGCTACATAGCTATATTAAAACACATATCATTGGCTTCGATCCAGTTTACCAACCTATCCAAATCATAGAATCATGGAAGATTAGGGTTGGAAGAGACATCAGGAGGTTCATCTAATCCAACCCCGTGCTCAAGGCAGTACCAACACCAGCTAAATTATACCAGCCAGGTCTTTGTCAAGCCGGGCCTTAAAAACCTCTAAGAATGGAGAATCCACCACCTCCCTAGTTAACGCATTCCAGTGCTTCACCACCCTCCTAGTGAAATAGTGTTTCCTAATATCCAACCTAGACCTCCCCCACTGCAACTTGAGACCATTGCTCCTTGTTCTCTCATCTGCCACCACTGAGAACAGCCGAGCTTCATCCTCTTTGGTAGTTGAAGGCTGCTGTCAAATCCCCCCTCACTGTTCTCTTCTGCAGACTAAACAAGTCCAGTTCCCTCAGCCTCTCCTCGTAAGTCATGTGCCCCAGCTCCCTCATTATTTTTGTTGCTTTCTGCTGGATTCTCTCCAATTTGTCCACATCCCTTCCGTAGTGGGGGGCACAAAACAGGACACAATACTCCAGATGTGGCCTCACCGGTGCCGAAAAGAGGGGAATAATGCTCCTACTAATGCAGCCCAATATGCCATTAGCCTTCTTGGCAACAAGGGTACACTGCCGACTCATATGCAGCTTCTCATCCACTGTAACCCCTAGGTCCTTTTTTCCAGAACTGCTGCTTAGCCAGTTGGTCCCCAGTCTGTAGCAGTGCATGGAATTCTTCAATCCTCAGTGCAGGATTCTGCATTTGTCCTTGTTGAACCTCATCAGATTTATTTTGGCTCAATCCTCCAATTTGTCTAGGTCTATCTGGACCCTATCCACTCTGGACCCTATCCTCCAGTGTATCTACCTCTCCCCCCCAGCTTAGTGTTGTCTGCGAACTTGCTGAGGGTGCAATCCATCCCATCATCCAGAGAATTAGTAAAGATGTTGAAAAAAACTGGCCCCAGGACCGACTCCTGGGGCACTCCGCTTGATTCCAGCAGCCAACTAGACATTGAGCCGTTGATCACTACCCGTTGAGCCCAATGATGTAGCCAGCTTTCTATCCACCTTATACTCCATTCATCCAATCCATACTTTTTTAACTTGCTGGCAAGAATACTGTGGGAGACCGTATCAAAAGCTTTGCTAAAGTCAAGATATACCATGTCCACTGCTTTCCCCATATCCACAGAGCCAGTCATCTCATCATAGAAGGCAATCAGGTTGGTCAGGCATGACTTGCCCTTGGTGAATCCATGTTGACTGTTCCCGGTCAGCTTCCTCTCTTTCAAGTGCTTCAAAATGGATTCCTTGAGGACCTGCTCCGTGATTTTTCCAGGGACTGAGGTGAGGATGAGTGGTCTGTAGTTCCCTGGGTTCTCCTTCTTCCCTTTTTTAAAGATGGGCACTACATTTGCCTTTTTCCATTCGTCCAGATGCAGATTGCTCTGAATCAGCGAGCTGTCCTCCTCATGATTTACGATCCCCCAATTTTGTTTCATCTGCAAACTTTATCAGTATTCAGACATGAGAAGGGTAAGCACCTAGGTGAGCTTACCATCACAGTTAACGTGCAGGGTTTGCCTGCCGAATCCCCTTACCCCGCCTTACCCCTTGTATGTTCAATCCTTGAGGGGGCCACTTAAGGATCTGGGACAAAATCAGTACTTGGTCCTGCTACTGAAGGCAGGGGGCTGTACTTGATGACCTTTCAGGGTCCTTTCCAGTTCTATGAGATAGATATATCTCCATATATTTTAAATCCCAGTCTTTTCAACCTCTCTCCATATGAGAGTTTCCCCGGGCCCTTGATCATTCTCACTGCCCTTCCCTGAGCTCTCTAGTTCTGCAATATCTTGTGTGAGAAGTGTGCCCAGTACCACACAGAGGAGTCCAGAGAAGGATGAAACATTGTCTGACTGATCTCATAGCATTGCATTTTCTGTATGATTCCTCATCCTACTCCTCCTGGATGCCAATGTTTTTCTTAATTTCTGTCCGTGCTTGCACTGTGAGCAGGGTTTCACAGAGCTACAGACTGTGATGCCCAGGTCCCTGTCCTGAGTTCATGCACTGAAATTAGAACCTTGTTAGGTGTTTGAGTACTTCGAGTTTTTTCCTCCAATGGGCATACATGGTGTATTTACTGACGTCGAAGTTCATCTACCATCATGCTGCCCATTCACCTGGCTTGGTTAGCTCCCTCTGCAGGCTTCTCTGGACTTCACTTTGACCTAAATAATCTAGTGCCATCTGTAAATGTTGCCATCACATTGCTCACACCCCTTTCTAGATTGTTAATAACTATAAAATATTTACTCTACTATTTGATATAAAGTGTATAACCCCCCTATGACAGTTTGGACCCCACCTTTTGGGATGCAATCTGGTATACTGGGGTTTCACAGAGCCCCTCCTGCTCTGCCAGCCTAAATTCCCTCCCCCTGTTTTGCTGAATCAAGATCTCTGGCCGCTTACAACACACACACAGACGCAGGGCCACACTTGGCTGAAGACAGAGACTGAAGTCAGCTCTGTGTGAGAGGATTCACCCAGCACTCCCATGCCCACACCTTTGAGGGAATAAACCCAAATTAATACTGTCCTGCCCTGTGTAGAAAGATCTGCACAGCGCAAACTCATAAAAAATTGCCTCAATGTGAAAAGAGATATGCCCCCCCCGATAGAAATTGCACAAACTGGGTTTAATAATAAACAAAACACATTTATTAACTATAAAAGGCAGTTTTAAGTAATTATAAGGGATAAAAAACAGAACAAAGCAGATTACCTTAGTAAAGAAACAAAAACCACAAACTGAGCTTAACACACTAGATAGGTAGGATATGCATTAGCTAATATATACCATGAGTGATAAACAGGCTGGCAGATTCTTAAGGCACAAGTTGCCTTGGCTTTCCCAGGTTTTCATACACAAGCTAAAAAGCCTTCTAGCCTGGGACCATCACTTCCCACAGTTCAGGCTTTGTTCCTCAGGTGTTTCCAGGTGTGTTGTTGTAGGGAGAGTGAAGTCCTTCAATCATGTCATTTTCCCCATTTTATATCTTCTCCCTATTTGCTGAAAAGCTCTATTGCTGTGACCTGAGTCAAACAGTCCCCACTGTGTAGTGCTATCTCTGAGAGGTTTCTATTGTACAGAGTTCCTGGGGTAATTCTTGTGCTTGTGTGCATTTCCTCAATAAGCCATTAACAGTGTTTGGCCTTTTTACTGTCGTACCTGAAAGGCTGCTTGTGGGTGTTTTCAACCTCAGGACATGTTTCAGCAACACATACATAGCCAAACTTCATAACTTCACATACAATGATAGTACATATAATCCAATGAGATATTACTGTCCAGCAGATCAAGACTTTTAGAATGACACCTCACAAGGCATATTTTGAATAAGACTTATCCTAATTACATGACAGCGGTGTATATTGGGGTCAGGCCGTAACACACCATCTCTCTGTTTCTCTCTGTCATAACTATAAAGGGAAGGGTAACAGCTCTCCTGTGTACAGTACTATAAAATCCCTCCTGGCCAGAGACTCCAAAATCCTTTTACATGTAAAGGGTTAAGAAGCTCAGGTAACCTGGCTGACACCTGACCCAAAGGACCAATAAGGGGACAAGATACTTTCAAATCTTGGGGGGGGGGAGGCTTTTGTTTGTGCTCTTTGTTTTGGGGGTTGTTTGCTCTTGGGACTAAGAGGGACCAGACATCAATCCAGGCTCTCCACATCTTTCTGAACACGTCTCTCATATTTCAAACTTGTAAGTAAACAGCCAGGCAAGGCGTGTTAGTTTACCTTTGTTTTCTCAACTTGTAAATGTACCTTTTACTAGAGTGTTTATCTCTGTTTGCTGTACTTTGAACCTAAGGCTAGACGGGGGTCCTCTGAGCTCTTTAAGTTTGATTACCCTGTAAAGTTATTTTCCATCCTGATTTTACAGAGATGATTTTTACCTTTTTCTTTAATTAAAAGCCTTCCTTTTAAGAACCTGATTGATTTTTCCTTGTTTTTAGATCCAAGGGGGTTGGATCTTGATCCACCAGGAGTTGGTGGGAGGAAGGAGGGGGGATGCTTAATTTCTCCTTGTTTTAAGATCCAAGCGGTTTGGATCTGTATTCACCAGGGAATTGGTGAAAAGTCTCTCAAGGCTACCCAGGGAAGGGAATTAGCTTTGGGAGTGGTGGCAGCGGACCAGATCTAAGCTGGTAGTTAAGCTTTGAACTTTAGGGTACAAATGTGGGGGCCTGCATGAAAAGTTCTAAGTGGGGAAGCAGCCTTGACATGGTGGCAGAGCTGTGGGATCATTTTAAACCAAAAGCCAGTAAGATTTTTTTTTCTCCTTTCTAGCTGCTTGGAAAGCAGAGCTGAAGGTAGATGCATATCTTATCTCTCCTTGCCTGAAGGCAGAGGTGTTAAGTTTTTTTTTAACAAGGGTCTTTGTTAAGAGAAGGGTTCAATCAATGAGCAAACAGCTGGTAAAAGGAATTTACAAGCTGAATTGTTTTTTTTCTTTCTACCTCTCGGGGATAGCTAGTTAGAAAGTCTCTGTTACCTCAGCAGCAGCCTGAGCTGAGTGCATCCCAGTTTCAGTCAACTGCAGAGGGGTGTGGCCCAGCACAAGAAAACAGGAAAATGACTACCAAAGAAGTAGCTAACAAACTAGAACTGGCCAGACTAGAAGCAGAAGAAAATGAAAAAAAACATCAGAGACTGCTTCAATTAAAAAAACTCGAGCAAGAAACTGAAGAGAAAGCCAAAGAGGAGGCCCACAAGAGAGCTATGGAGCTGAAAGAAAAAGAAATGGAGGAGAGGGAAAAATAGAGGAAGCATGAACTGGAATTAGCAAGGGCTAGACCGGATATACCAGCCAATCCTAGCAACCCCTCTCTTCCCATCCCAGAAAATTCCCCACCTACAAGGCAGGCGATGATACTGAGGCCTTCTTAGAAAATTTTGAAAGGGCCTGCCTTGGATACAGCATCACTACAGACCAGTACATGGTAGAGCTGAGGCCGCAGCTCAGTGGACCCTTAGCAGAGGCGGCGGCTGAAATGCCTAAGAAACACATGAACAGTTATGAACTTTTTAAAAACAAGGCCAGACTCAGAATGGGGCTAACACCCGAGCATGCCCGTCGGCGGTTCAGAGCCCTAAGGTGGAAACCAGACGTGTCATTTACCCGACATGCCTACCACATTGACAAAAATTGTGATGCCTGGGTATCAGGAGCAAATGTTAAATCTCTGGAAGATCTGGTTTCCCTAGTAAAAATGGAGCAGTTTTTAGAGGGTGTTCCTGAGGAAATAGAAAGGTACATCCTAGATGGGAAGCCCAAAACTGTAACCGAGGCGCGGGAGATTGGAGCCAAATGGGTGGAGGTGGCAGAAAAGAAAAAAACTAGTAGCAGTTGGAGCGAATATCAGAAGGGGCAAGCCGAAACAAAACCTTATCACCGGGGACAACCCAAGGCCCCACCCACATCCCAAGGGAAACCCCAGACGCCTTCTCACCCCACCACACCAGTCTCCACCAACCAACATCGCCCCGGTGATACCTTAGCAGGGCGATGTTTTAAATGTAATGAACTGGGACATATAAAGGCTCACTGCCCCAAGAACCCGAACCGATTACAGTTCATTACACCACAATCACACCAAAGATCCCCAGACCCAGATGCCTCTCTCATACCCTCGGAGTGAAGGGAAACCTTGAGAGTGGGCGGAAAGAAGGTTATCGCTTGGAGGGACACTGGGGCACAAGTGTCAACTATCCACCAATCCCTAGTGGACCCCAAACTCATCAACCCGGAGGTTCCAGTGACAATTCAACCCTTCATGTCACAGTCTGTAACCTTGCCGACAGCCAAGTTGCATGTTCAGTACAAGGGCTGGTCAGGAATGTGGACTTTTGCAATCTATGACAATTATCCCATCCCCATGCTGCTGGGGGAAGACTTGGTCAACCATGTGAAGCTAGCCAAGAGGGTGGGAATAGTCACCCGCAGCCAGGCTAAGCAAGCTTTCACCCCCATCCCTGTTCCTGAGCCGTCCACCAGGGGCCCGTCTGTGCTACCAGAGACCCAGACAGAGGTGGTGGAACCGGATTCCCTGCCAACGCCTGCAACAGCCGTAGTGGATCCAATCCCAGAGACCCAGCCAAAGCCAGTCCCAGAACCGGAACTGGCAACGCAACCAGCACCAGAACCATTGCCAGCACTGAGTCCAGCGCTTGCAAACCCGTCTACCACTCCAACGCCAGAGGGCACCAGCGAGCCTGAACTGGCAGAAGCAGCAGATAACCCAGCCAAGAGGCTCAGCCAGAGCCTGAACTACCACATAGTGCACCAGCGGACAGCGGTTCACAGTCAATGGAAACAGCCCCGGCACCTGCATCGCTTCCAGAGGGACCAAGCCCCAGTCCACAGTCCAAGGAGGAACTGATGTCTCCAGCATCAAGGGAACAGTTCCAGGCCGAGCAGGAAGCAGATGACAGCCTTCAGAAAGCTTGGGCGGCGGCACGGAGCACCCCACCGCCTCTCAGCTCTTCTAACCGATCCCGGTTTGTTGTAGAACAAGGACTTTTATACAAGGAGACTCTTTCTGGTGGGCACCAGGAAGACTGGCATCCTCAAAGACAGTTGGTAGTTCCCACTAAGTATCGGGTAAAGCTCTTGAGCTTAGCCCATGATCATCCCAGTGGCCATTCTGGGGTGAACAGAACCAAAGACCGGTTGGGGAAGTCCTTCCACTGGGAGGGAATGGGCAAGGATGTTGCTAATTATGTCCGGTCTTGTGAGGTGTGCCAACGAGTGGGAAAGCCCCAAGACCAGGTTAAAGCCCCTCTCCAGCCACTACCCATAATTGAGGTCCCATTTCAGCGAGTAGCTGTGGATATTCTGGGTCCTTTCCCAAAGAAGACACCCAGAGGAAAGCAGTACATACTGACTTTCATGGATTTTGCTACCCGATGGCCGGAAGCAGTACCCTTAAGCAACACCAGGGCTAAAAGTGTGTGCCAGGCTTTAGCAGACATTTTTGCCAGGGTAGGTTGGCCCTCCGACATCCTTACAGATTCGGGAACTAATTTCTTGGCAGGGACCATGAAAAACCTGTGGGAAGCTCATGGGGTGAATCACTTGGTTGCCACCCCTTACCACCATCAAACCAATGGCCTGGTGGAGAGGTTTAATGGAACTTTGGGGGCCATGATACGTAAATTCGTAAATGAACACTCCAATGATTGGGACCTAGTGTTGCAGCAGTTGCTTTTTGCCTACAGGGCTGTACCACATCCCAGTTTAGGGTTTTCACCATTTGAACTTGTCTATGGCCACGAGGTTAAGGGGCCATTACAGTTGGTGAAGCAGCAATGGGAGGGGTTTACGCCTTCTCCAGGAACTAACATTCTAGACTTTGTAAGCAACCTACAAAGCACCCTCCTACACTCTTTAGCCCTTGCTAAAGAAAACCTAAAGGATGCTCAGGAAGAGCAAAAGGCCTGGTATGATAAACATTCCAGAGAACGGTCCTTCAAAGTAGGAGACCAAGTCATGGTCTTAAAGGCACTCCAGACCCATAAAATGGAAGCGTCGTGGGAAGGACCATTCACGGTCCAGGAGCGCCTAGGAGCTGTTAACTATCTCATAGCCTCCCCCACCTCCAACATAAAGCCTAAGGTATACCTTGTTAATTCTCTTAAGCCCTTTTATTCCAGAGAATTAAACGTTTGCCAGTTTACAGCCCAGGAAACAGATGACGCGGAGTGGCCTGAAGGTGTCTACTACGAAGGAAAAAGGGATGGTGGCGTGGAAGAGGTGAACCTCTCCACGACCCTTGGACGTCTGCAGCGACAGCAGATCAAGGAGCTGTGCACAAGCTTTGCACCAACTTTCTCAGCCACTCCAGGACGGACCGAATGGGCATACCACTCCATTGACACAAGTAATGCTCACCCAATTAGAACCCCACCCTACCGGGAGTCACCTGATGCCCAAACTGCTATACAAAGGGAGATCCAGGACATGCTACAGATGGGTATAATCCGCCCCTCTAACAGTGCATGGGCATCTCCAGTGGTTCTAGTTCCCAAACCAGATGGGGAAATACGGTTTTGCGTGGACTACCGTAAGCTAAATGCTGTAACTCGTCCTGACAACTATCCAATGCCACGCACAGATGAGCTATTGGAAAAATTGGGACATGTCCAATTCATCTCTACTTTAGACTTAACCAAAGGGTACTGGCAAGTACACTAGATGAACCCGCTAAGGAAAGGTCAGCCTTCGTCACCCAGGCAGGGGTGTATGAATTCAATGTACTCCCTTTCGGGTTGCGAAATGCACCCGCCACCTTCCAAAGACTTGTAGATGGTCTCCTAGTGGGATTGGGAGAATCTGCGGTTGCCTACCTCGATGATGTGGCCATTTTTTCTGATTCATGGTCAGAACACCTGGAGCACCTGGAGAAAGTCTTCGAGCGCATCCGGCAGGCAGGACTAACTGTTAAGGCTAAAAAGTGTCAAATAGGCCAAAACAGAGTGACTTACCTGGGGCACCAGGTGGGTCAAGGAACTATAAATCCCCTACAGGCCAAAGTGGATGCTATCCAAAAGTGGCCGGTTCCAAAGTCAAAGAAACAGGTCCAATCCTTCTTAGGCTTGGCCGGATATTATAGGCGATTTGTACCACACTACAGCCAAATCGCCGCCCCGCTGACAGACCTAACTAGAAAGAAAGAGCCAAATGCAGTTCAGTGGACTGATTAGTGTCAAAAGGCCTTTAACCAGCTTAAGGCGACACTCATGTCTGACCCTGTGCTAAGGGCCCCAGACTTTGACAAACCGTTCCTAGTAACAACAGATGCGTCCGAGCGGGGCGTGGGAGCAGTTGTAATGCAGGAAGGACCGGATCAAGAATTCCATCCTGTCGTGTTTCTCAGCAAGAAACTGTCTGAGAGGGAAAGCCACTGGTCAATCAGCGAAAAGGAATGCTACGCCATTGTGTACGCGCTGGAAAAGCTACGCCCATATGTTTGGGGATGGCATTTCCAACTACAAACAGACCATGCTGCGCTACAGTGGCTTCATACCGCCAAGGGGAATAACAAAAAACTTCTTCGGTGGAGTTTAGCTCTCCAAGATTTTGATTTTGAAATACAACACATTTCTAACAAAGTGGCTGATGCACTCTCCCGGGAAAGTTTTCCAGAATCAACTGGTTAAAAATTGTTCTTGGAATGTGAAACATATTGTTAGTTTTTATATAATCAGTAGTATGTCTAAAGGTGCATGTGTCTTATTAACTCTGTTTTCTCCTAGAGCTCCAGGAAGAAATCACAGCCAGTGTGGAACCGGCTGTCCAACACTATTTGTGATTTGGGGGGCGTGTCATAACTATAAAGGGAAGGGTAACAGCTTTCCTGTGTACAGTACTATAAAATCCCTCCTGGCCAGAGACTCCAAAATCCTTTTACCTGTAAAGGGTTAAGAAGCTCAGGTAACCTGGCTGACACCTGACCCAAAGGACCAATAAGGGGACAAGATACTTTCAAATCTTGGGGGGGGGGGGAAGGCTTTTGTTTGTGCTCTTTGTTTTGGGGGTTGTTCGCTCTTGGGACCAGACATCAATCCAGGCTCTCCACATCTTTCTGAACAAGTCTCTCATATTTCAAACTTGTAAGTAAACAGCCAGGCAAGGCATGTTAGTTTACCTTTGTTTTCTCAACTTGTAAATGTACCTTTTACTAGAGTGTTTATCTCTGTTTGCTGTACTTTGAACCTAAGGCTAGAGGGGGGTCCTCTGAGCTCTTTAAGTTTGATTACCCTGTAAAGTTATTTTCCATCCTGATTTTACAGAGATGATTTTTACCTTTTTCTTTAATTAAAAGCCTTCTTTTTAAGAACCTGATTGATTTTTCCTTGTTTTTAGATCCAAGGGGGTTGGATCTTGATCCACCAGGAGATGGTGGGAGGAAGGAGGCAGGATGGTTAATTTCTCCTTGTTTTAAGATCCAAGCGGTTTGGATCTGTATTCACCAGGGAATTGGTGAAAAGTCTCTCAAGGCTACCCAGGGAAGGGAATTAGCTTTGAGAGTGGTGGCAGCGGACCAGATTTAAGCTGGTAGTTAAGCTTAGAAGTTTTCATGCAGGCCCCCACATTTGTACCCTAAAGTTCAAAGTGGGGAAGCAGCATTGAAACTCTCCCTTCACAGACACCTTGAGCATTTCTGAGCCCGATCAATGCATCAACCACCTCATGGCAACTTTCAACCTCACCCCCTCTGACCCTTCAACATTCATCCTAACAGATTGAATTGTTTGCACCTTCGGACTTCAGGTATTGCTGCTCTCTGGACAAAGCCCTGGCTGGGATGATTTAGTTGCGGATTGGTCCTGCTTTGAGCTGGGGATTGGTCTAGATGACCTCCTGAGGTCTCTTCCAACCCTAATATTCTATGATTCTATGTTCTAGAATTGATTTTGACAAATAGTGAGGAATTGGTTGGGAATTTGAAAGTGGAAGTCAGCTTGGGAGAAAGTGATTACAAAATGATAGAATTTGTGATTCTAAGGAATTGTTGGAGGGAGAACAGCATAATAAAGACAATGAATGTCAAGAAGACTTTCGCAAACTCCGGGAGTTGGTAGGTAAGATCCCATAGGAAAAAAGTCTTCAATGATCTAAAAATCCAAAAAGAGTCCTACAAAAAGTGGACACTAGGTCAAATTACAAAGGATGAATATAAACAAATAGCACCTCTGTAATAGTTACTATGGTACCCTGGAATGGGACAGCTACTAAGGTGGTCCCCATGAGCCCTATGGGAATAATGAGACAGGGAGGAGCACACTAGGAGTAGATGGGGAGGATGGAATGGTGTAAAATGGACAATAATTCAGTTAAGTAATTGTTTGTCCAGAGAAAATATTTGAATGTGTCCCTCCTCAATGACCATGGAGGGGCAGAATTAATGGCCTGTTGCAAATGAGGGCTATTAGGGGTGATATATATGGGTATGGGGTGTTTGCTGGGAATGTACACAACACTTGGGACACAATTGCACCAGAATCTGGCACAGTTACACACATCTACAGAAAAACAACAAGGAGTACTTCTGGCACCTTAGAGACTAACAAACTGGGCTTTGCAAAGAGCGGGTCCTGAGATGCACCAAGGCCTCCATGTGTTGTATGCAGTGAAGTATCTAAACCCATTGAGTTTTTTTCACAGGAAGCTCAATGGGTTAACAGGACAAAAATAATTGTTGAAGTGTACAGCCCTGGTAACATGAAGGATACTGAGGTTTCTTACTGTGTGGCTTTGCACATTGGCAAACCTGGCAAGCCACACAACATAGGTGAGAAACTACTGCTTCCAGCTGCAAAGGATACATGTGCGGTGATGATAGCAGACAAAGCAGCATCACAGCTAGATGTGATCCCACTCTCTAACGACACAGTTTCACGCCATATTGTGGAGATGGTCACTGATATAAAAGAGCAGTTCCTAGAAAGTGTTGGTAAGAGTCCATATTATTCAGTTCAGAGAGATGAGTCTAAAGATATATCAAATGCTGCACAGCTACTGCCGTATATTCATTTTGCTACAGCAATAGAATTAAAAGAGGAATTTCTGTTTTGCCGTCCACTACCAACACGAGCAACTGGTGAAGAGCTTTTTAAACTATTAAATAATTTTGTCCAAGACACAGACCTTGATTGGGGCACTGTTTTGGAATTTGCAGCAATGGATCCTGGTCTATGATGGGACAATATAGCGGGCTTGTGACAAGGCTACAAGAACTGGCCCCACAGCAACGTGGAATCATTGTCTGATCCAGAGTCAGTTATTTTTGAAAACTCATGGCGATCGGGGGAGGTCCCGGATGACTGGAAAAAGGCTAATGTAGTGCCCATCTTTAAAAAAGGGAAGAAGGAGGATCCGGGGAACTACAGGCCAGTCAGCCTCACCTCAGTCCCTGGAAAAATCATGGAACAGGTCCTCAAGGAATCAATTATGAAACACTTAGAGGAGAGGAAAGTGATCAGGAACAGTCAGCATGGATTCACCAAAGGGAAGTCGTGCCTGACTAACCTAATTGCCTTCTATGATGAGATAACTGGCTCTGTGGATGAGGGGAAAGCAGTGGATGTGTTATTCCTTGACTTTAGCAAAGCTTTTGATACAGTCTCCCACAGTATTCTTGCCGCCAAGTTAAAGAAATATGGGCTGGATGAATGGACTGTAAGGTGGATAGAAAGCTGGCTAGATCGTCGGGCTCAACGGGTAGTGATCAATGGCTCCATGTCTAGTTGGCAGCCGGTTTCAAGCGGAGTGCCCCAAGGGTCGGTCCTGGGGCCGGTTTTGTTTAATATCTTTATTCATGATCTGGAGGATGGTGTGGACTGCACTCTCAGCAAGTTTGCAGATGACACTAAACTAGGAGGCGTGGTAGATACACTAGAGGGTAGGGATCGGATACAGAGGGACCTAGACAAATTAGAGGATTGGGCCAAAAAAAACCTGATGAGGTTCAACAAGGATAAGTGCAGAGTCCTGCACTTAGGACGGAAGAATCCCATGCACTGCTACAGACTAGGGACCGAATGGCTAGGTAGCAGTTCTGCAGAAAAGGACCTAGGGGTCACAGTGGACGAGAAGCTGGATATGAGTCAACAGTGTGCTCTTGTTGCCAAGAAGGCTAACGGCATTTTGGGCTGTATAAGTAGGGGCATTGCCAGCAGATCGAGGAACGTGATCGTTCCCCTTTATTCGACATTGGTGAGGCCTCATCTGGAATACTGTGTCCAATTTTGGGCCCCACACTACAAGAAGGATGTGGAAAAATTGGAAAGAGTCCAGCAGAGGGCAACAAAAATGATTAGGGGTCTGGAGCACATGACTTATGAGGAGAGGCTGAGGGAACTGGGATTGTTTAGTCTCCAGAAGAGAAGATTGAGGGGGGATTTGATAGCAGCCTTCAACTACCTGAAAGGGGGTTCCAAAGAGGATGGAGCTCGGCTGTTCTCAGTGGTGGCAGATGACAGAACAAGGAGCAATGGTCTCAAGTTGCAGTGGGGGAGGTCCAGGTTGGATATTAGGAAACACTATTTCACTAGGAGGGTGGTGAAGCACTGGAATGCGTTACCTAGGGAGGTGGTGGAGTCTCCTTCCTTGGAGGTTTTTAAGGCCCGGCTTGACAAAGCCCTGGCTGGGATGATTTAGTTGGGAATTGGTCCTGCTTTGAGCAGGGGGTTGGACTAGATGACCTCTTGAGGTCCCTTCCAACCCTGATATTCTATGATTCTATGATTCTATGATTGACTGCTAAGAGGATGGTGGAGGAGCTCAGAAATGTTCTTTCAGTTGCAGTAAAAATTATAAACTTTATATATTTGCGCCTGGTTAATTCGAGGGTTTTTGCCATTTTATGTGACGAGATGGGGGCAAAATTCACACAGTTGTTGTTACATGCAGAAGTTTGTTGGCTGTCCAGGGGCAAGATGCTGAGAAGTCTCTGGGAACTGCGTGAGGAAGTCCATATTTTTCTCGCCAATAATATGAATATGGCAGCCAGATATGACAAAAAGATATCCAAAGAGTGTCACGGAAATGCTACACAAGTGGAGAATGACTGAACTCTCTGAATGTGTCACTTCAGGGATGAGATGAAAATGTTTTCATTGCTAACGGTCGGATAGCAAACTTGAACCATTGTCTTCATTTGTGCTGCAAGGATCTGTTCGCATGTTTACAACACTGGAGGATGTTATGCAACAGCATGGTGATCTGTCAGTTGACACTATCCAGGACCTGATTGTTCAGCACTTCCGGGGTCTGCAGGAACAGTTTCATGAATACTTCCCTGAAATCGGCAAAGAGAAATGTAATCGATAGATCAGGAACCCATTCAGCTTTAAGCCAAACCCCACAGATATGTTGTCTTCAAAAGAAGAGGAAAGTCTTATCACCCTGTCAAGTGACAAGGAACTGCAGCAAAATTTTTCACAAATGCCAGTCACAGACTTCTAGTTATCAGTCGGATCTGAGTTTTGTGAGTTAACACACTGGGCTCTTAAAGCGCTCATTCCTTTTTCACTTCAACATCTACCTGCAAAGGTTTTTACTCTTGCTATTTCCTAATACCCAAGGAGAAGGGAGGTTGGAGACCCAGCCTAGGCCTCAGATCACTGAACATGTTTGTCAAAGCTCAGCAATTCAAGATGGTCACTCTAGCAATGATTATTCCAGCATTGTAACAGGGAGACTGTTTTTCAGCCCTTAAACTTCAGGACGCCTATTTCCATATCTCAGTCTGACTGTCTCACAGATGGTTCCTCAGATTCTCCCTAGGACAAGACCACTACCAATACATAACACTCCCCTTTGGGCCATCTTCTGCTCCAAGTGTATTCTCCCAGGTTCTCTGAGGAGTGGCCACTCGGCTATGCTCCCAGGGGATCATGATATACCCCTACCTAGATGATTGTCATCTACAGACTGCTCCTTCAGCAAGGCATGTCAGGGTCTGCAGATCAGCATCCAAAAATCAACCTTCATCCCGGTACAGAGCCTAGAGTTCATAGGGACCAAATTTGAATCGTTACAGGCCAAAGCACTCCTGTCTCAGCACAGGTTCCTCTCCTTGGCTATGCTCATAGAGACAATGCAAAAGAATCCTCAAATATCAGCCAGACACTGCCTCCACCTTCTGGGGCATATGGTGGCTGACACAGTGGTGCTATCTCATGCCAGGCTTCATATACCACCTCCAGCTGTGGTTCAGTTCGATCTACAGACCAAACAGAGACAGACTAGACAAATTTCAGGCACTGCCCACCAAACTCAAGAAGTCCATGGGCTGGTGGAAAAACCCAGCATAGCAGATTTAGATGAAATCTCAGGAAAAACTTCCTAACTGTAAGAACAGTAGGATAATGGAACAGACTGCCTAGGGAAGGATATCCATCTGTCTTGGACACAACAAATCCTTCATCTTGGCAGGGGGTGAGACTAGATGACTATTACAGTCCCTTCTAACCCTGTGGCAGAACAATGAGAACCCCAGCTCCTATGGATGGGACCAATATGGGCCGATATCGTTTGGACAGATCATGACAGAAGTCTGCTGCATTTCATTAAAATGTTTAAAGTGAAAGGTCCATGGGTGACCATGGAATCAAATGTTTTACTGCCTTTTTAAACATCGAATACCAACCAGGGTTGGAAGGGACCTTAGGAGGTCATCTAGTCCAACCCCCTGCTCAAAACAGAAACAATCCCCAATTATTTTTGTGTGTGCCCCAGCTCCCTAAATTGCCCCTGCAAGGATTGAACTCACAACCCTAGGTTTAGCAGGCTAATGCTCAAACCACTGAGCTGGATCACCCTGAATATGAACACTGGACTATAATCTATGAACTAATTCTGCAAGAACTCTTTGCAACTACCAAGCTCACCATCTCTACTATGAATCTGATCTCAGAACTGTACTCATGTCTGTATGTATACTGATCTTTTAACCAATACTCTCTCTCTCTCTCTCTTCTTTTTTAATAAATTTTAGTTTAGTTAATAAGAATTGGCTGTAAGCGTGACAAAGTCAGGCCAGATGGCTGCAGGAGGATCTGGGAAAAGAGGTATGTTAGCCCTAGAATGCTAAAGGCCCTTTTCCCTACAAGCTGGGAAGGGGTTACTTCAGCTCAATTAGGGACACCTGAGTCCAATTAAGGGCTGCCTGAAACCTGTTAAAACCTCTCTCCTGGTGAGAGAGAGGGTGAGGAGAGATAAACTGCTGCAAGGCTGGAGGCAGCAGGGAGATAGACACCCAAAACCCAGTGCCTGTTTAGGGGAAGGACTGACACCCTAGGGCCAGTGACAGGACAACACCGGTCCCAGTGAGGGGGCCAGAGAAAGGTGGTAGGGGGCTTATTTCTTCACCCGCTCACTTCCCTGGTCCTACTCACGTGAACAGAGAGCAGCAATACCTGAAGTCCGAAGGTGCAAACAATTCAATCTTTATTGGGGCGAACGTTCAGCAAGCTTAAATCCAAGTTCCTTTTTCCTTATTTTCGAATCCCAACTTACTTCCTGTTTGCCCCTAATTTATAGAGTAATATTCTCAGCTATACCTTAACCAATCATTTTACTGAAATTTGCCTAACCAATCCTAACATATTGTAATGTGATTAGCTAACCAATTATATCCCACCACCTTCATTAGTTTACACACAGCAAAATTAATTATACAGCAGCCAGAAACAATCACAGAACCAGACAGAGACCATGCAAATAAACAATAGCAAAGTGGGAACTCTAATGACAAAACAATACAGAAGTGAGGATTTCACAACTACATCTATAAAGACATAAGGGTTTCCCAGCTGCGTCTAGTGATAAGTGAATTCTTACCAGACAGAAAACTATAAAACTAAATTTCCTTTTACATCTTCTAGGCTCTTCCCTTTCTCTGGAACTGATAGATCGATCACCTTCCTAACTTAGCTTAAGAACAGGGCCTCAGACCGTCACAGTAAGAGAAGGCCCTTACACCGTCAGACAGTGATTCTGATTCTTTCTTTTATACCTCTATAACTAGCAAAATGATAAACATATACCTAAATTCTTAACATATAGGGCTTTACAGACAGGCCTGAATATCTATATCCTAACACTCCACCCTTTTTTTTTTCTTTTGGGATCCTCCTGCCCAGGTATCCCTGGAAAAGCATAGGACATAAGGTGACACACTTCCTTATGGGGCCAGGCATCAAGGTGAAAGGTGTCGATATTCCATCTGTCCCACTGCCCCTTGTGTAGTACCGTGCTCTGCACCTTCTCTCATACGGGCATACTACACCTATTCCAATTAGTGTTCCAGACTTCCCATTATTGTGGGCCCGAGCATGTTGGATCCAGGTTGTCTAGTACACTGCGGCAGGGGGAGGGCTTACTACATTACTTATAGGTTATAATTAGTGGCTGTTCTCTAGGGTGTTGTGCCCCTCTTGATCATTTCCATATGCAACGTAACACAAATACAGTTAACAGTACACCAGCTGCTATAATAATCCACAGCAACACCGAAAGTCCTGACCACTGCAGTATGGTCCAACAACCTGGCCTCCCCCAAAACACCGCTTCTCCTCCTTTGATAGGGTTAAAAGTTTGTCAGCGCCATCCTGTAGTCTGTATTGTAAGTGTGTCCAACTGTTGGCGCTTGCAGCAAGTTGCTCTTATAATATTTGTGTGCTTTTGTCCCTATTGTGTGTCCATTGAATATCCACAGTGAAATTTGGTATTGTCCAAACCAATTCAACTACTTGGTACGGCATGGGGTATTAGGTGCTGGTTCGATTGTTTACAACAATTAAGTCCACTGATCCATTGGTGCACCATAGTCCAGGTGGCAGTGTATAGAAGCTCCTAATTTGGTCATATACTGGAAGAGTTTTGCCTCCTAGTGTTTTTGGTCCCGTATCTTGCGGCAGCATTCCCACACATAGTGCAGAGTGCAGTATATTACGCACAGAAAAGAAAGCCATCACCAGTTGCTAGGCTGAACAGTCTGCAAGACTCAGTTTGCCTTGACAGTCTGAACCCCTGTTATCAGCGAATCATTTCTTCACTCCCGGGGGAGACTCTCAGGCTGTAGTTCTCCAGGGTCTATTTTCTGCTCTTCCAGCTGCTCATGGAGCCGAGGGAATTGTTGCCCTGGCCAACCTGAGAGTCTGCAGGGACTGTTCAGAGGAATCATAAAGGTTGCTGTCAAGTACGGTGAATGTCAGACATCTGAGATTCATACGCTGATTCTCAGGGCTCTGCCTTCCTGTCGCAGTAAGGAGATTTCCTCTCTCTGCTGAGCGGGATTGTGGTGAGTTGCCTGTTTCTGGATAAAGTTAGTGCTAAGGGCTCAGGAAGGGTTCCAGGGTTCAAATCAAGAACCATCTGGGAAGGAATTCTCCAGCATTGCAACTTGAACTGTTTAGCATTGTCAGAAACTCCAAGGGATTTACCTGGTAAAATTGGAACTATAAATGAATTGGAAACTGTTTAGACAAATATTTGTTTCAGATCAGTTCCTTGACTCTTACTGCCTTCTAGCTGTCTAAGTAGCTTCCTCTTTTTGGGTAGTGTGGTTTTTCCTCGTGTTTGCTCAAGTTTTCCAATTCAGCAACTTCACTGCCCTGTTTAGAAGTGCAGCCAAAGCCTCTGCAGTGGGTATCTCTCTTACCAGAGGGTTCACGACAAGAAAGGGTCACACATGGGGCAGATTCTGCTCTCACATTCTGCCTTCAGTGGGTCACTCCAGATGGAAACTGGCCTCCCTGAGAACAAAATCACGGCCCCTGGGCTTTGAAATCCCTGCCCCCCATGCCCGCTCTCCAGATGACACACAAATTGGGGTTTTTCTTTAGACTCTTTCAGCACCCTAAGAGAATACCGCTCTCTGTAACAGGACATGAAGCCGTGATTTTTGGAGATAGGAGTTGAAAGTTAAATACAAAGGGTGAATCTGGTCCCATTGAGTTCAATGGCAACAGGTCCAGGAGTTCACCCTAAATCGACATGTAGAGACTTAAATAAATGGCCTGATTTACACCGGCCATGAGACTCCAATGACTTCAACTGGAGTCGTCCTGTGGACTCTAAGGACGGGTGAGCTTATTTGGATCAAAGAAGAACTGACAGGAGAGTTGCTGAAATCTCAAATTCACAGGCTTAGAGGTCCAAAACAATTAGGAAAACAATCATTTTGCAGGGGGGAGAAGGGTCTGCTCTCTGAGCCCCTGCATCTCCGCTTCTGTAGAGGACAAGAAGCACCAAAAGGCAGTAAAAATAAAACCATGCAGATCACAGTAGCGCTGAGTCCTGAAACCGGGTGAGACAGGGAATGAACATACACTTCTTTGGTCTGTGCATTGGGCAGGAACGAGGCCTCCTGGAGCAGGGGGTGTCTCAGACTGTAAATTAACGTGAACCATACTATAGGAGATAGTCTCTGACACCTTCCCCCATCCAGACCGTCCCTCCTCCTATGAGCAACCCCACTATGGCCTCATGGTAACGTCCGCAATTGCCAACATGGAAAAGCAGCCTCTGGAAGGGGTGTCTTGGTTTCTAGCGGGCTGCAATATGTTAAAGCTTTGTGTCATTTTGAGGAATAGTTACTCACACTGGCTCCTTTTAGTCTCCATGTCCCCTCTCCCTCCCGCAGGGTCTGTCCCTCTCTCCTTCCCTGCACAGGCAGAGCAACTGCTGGGGTTCCCTTCACCCCGGAGAGGCTGATATCCCCCTTTTTGCTGGTGCAGACAGACACTGAATTTAACCTAGTTTGAGGAGATATTTCTGTGGCTTTTGCTGTGGTGTCTGGCACCTGGTTTAGGTCCTGGGTGAGGGATATAATTGTGTGTCAGGGCTGGAATTTTTGAGGGTGGGGGACATACATGGACAGGCAGGCAGCACTGGTGGTTGTGGGGGCAGGGAGCGGGGTGTAAATGGACAGGCGGGCAGAGCTGCTGAAAGTCAATTTTTCTTTGTGATTGTTGGCATTTCGTCAGTAGAAAGAGCCATTGATCTTTCCTGCTCAGATGGTTCAATCTCCCATTATCCTCCAAGCCCCTGTACGTACTCTCCTTCCCCATCGCAGGCTGCCCTCATTCCAACAGCACGCTGGTCGCCAGTGTCTTCTCCATGCTCCCCAGTCATCCCTGACTCCCGCAACCTCCAAGACGCCCCTCTCTCCCCACAGCTCTTCCTCTGCAGGGGGTGAGGTGCCTCCCATCACACCTGCTCCCTTGGCTGGGGGATATCAGCGACTGTGTCTCACCAGTGAGAAATCTCCCACACTAGTGGCAAATGCCAAGTGCTGCTGCTCTTCGTGCACCCATAGACACCATGTGCAGCTTTGGGAACTGCTAAACAGTTCACAAGCTGAGAAGTATGCACATAATGATAGCGGGCAGCTCTGGGACATGTGAGTGCCTAGAAAGATACAGCTTCCATGTGCAGGAGCCACTGCTATCTGTGTGAAACAGAGGGTCACTGGGACACACACTTTAAACCCCAGATGCTCTGGGACCATTTGTTAGCCAGCTCTGTTAGCCATTAATGGCGAGGGTTGTATATTTTTTTATGGGGTCAAGTCATTATTGTTCTCATCTGAAACATTCGTCCTTGCAGTGCCTCATGGGATCCCTCAGCCTTGTAAAATACACACACCTAGTGTAACATTTCCAAGGCACCACAGTGACATAAGAATTTCTCCCCATAGGGCTAAATTCCCCATGGTCATGAACGCAAAAAATGCCTCCAGTAGGTTCAGGCACAAGCTTGCAGGAAAAAGGCCTCCAGCTGACTCCTGGGGACATGTTTGTAGATTCCAAGGCCAGAAGAAACCACTGTGATCATCTACTCTGTATAACACAGGCCTGAGAATTTCCCTCAAACTATTCGTAGAGCAGATCTGTTAGAGAAATATCCAACCTTGATTTAAAAATTCTCAGTAATGGAGAATCCACCATTACCCTTAGTAAATTGTTCTAATGGTTAATTAATCTCACCGTTTAACAAATGTGCGCTTTATTTCCAGTCAGAATTTCTTTAACTTCAACTTCCAACCACTGGATCATGTTACATCTCTGTATGCTAGTCTGAAAAGCCTATTATTAAACATTGGTTCCCTGTGTAGGTACTTACAGATGGTTATGAAGTCACCCCTTAACCATCTTTGCTAAACTAAATAGATTGAGCGCTTTGAGTCTATCACTGTAAGGCAGGTTTTCTAATCTTTTAATAATACTTGTGACTCTTCTCTGAATCCTCTTCAGTATATCAACATTTCAATCATGGACACAAGAATTGGACACAGGATTCCAGCAGGAGTCGCACCAGTGCCAATGACAGAGCTAAAATAACTTCTCTGTCTCTCCCTGAGATTCCTCTTGTTATCATCCAAGAATCACATTGGCTCTTTTGGTGACAGGGTCACACTGGGAACTCAGGTTTAGCTAATTATCTCTTCATACCATCCCAAATTTTGTTCACTCATTCCGCTTCCCAGGAGATTCCCCCATCGTGTAAGCATCACCTGCATTCCTTGTTCCTAGGTGTAGATGTCTATATAGCTATATTAGAACACATTTTGGCTGCTTTGACCCAGTTTACCAACCAATTCAAATTGGTCTCAATCAGTGACCTGTTGTGTTCATTATTAACCATCCCCCAATTTTTGTGTCATCTGCAAACTTCATCAATATTCAGGCATAAGAAGGGTTAGCAGCTGAGTTGCTGATACGTCTCTCTCCTTACACTTGTCAGTTAACACCTGTAACTTATCTCTCAGACAGAGCTTGGCTTGGTTAGCTCCCTCTGAGGACTTCTCTGGACTTGGCTTTGACCTTAATAATCTGGTGCCATCTGTAAATTTTGCCACCTCACTGCTCATCCCCCTTTCTAGATTGTTAATAACTATAAACTATTTACCGTACTATTTGTTATAAAGTGTGTAACCTCCCTCACTGTGCTTCTAACCCTTCACAGGCACCTTGAGCATTTCTGAGCCTGGTCATCGCATCAACCACCACATGGCAGCTTTCAACCTCACCCTGTTTGACCCTTCAATATTCATCCTAACGGGAATCCCTGGCTTGGAAGCTGCTCACATCTGGATTTCCATCCCTTTCTCTATGTTCTACATTATCAGCCTGTTGGGAAATGTCACAGTTCTGTTTGTTGTATGGAAAGAGAAGACCCTGCACAAGCCAATGTTCCTGTTGCTCTGCATGCTGGCGCTCACAGACATTGGCATGTCTACCTCTGTTATGCCGAAGGCACTGTGTATATTTTGGTTCAATTTGAAAGGCATTACTGTGGGTGGCTGCCTCACCCAGATGTTCTTCCTTCATGCGGTTTCTGTTATGAAGTCAGCCATCCTTGTGATAATGGCCTTCGATCGCTACATTGCCATATGTAACCCTCTGAGATACGCCACCATCCTCACCAATGCACGAATAGCTAAGCTCGGGCTAGTGGGTTTGACAAGAGCTGTTCTCTGCATCCTTCCCCTGCCCCTGCTCTTGCGAAGGCAGCCATTCTGTGCCAACCGCATTATCCCCCATACGTACTGCGAGCACATAGCTGTGGCGAAGATATTGTGTGGGGACATCACAGTCAACAGGATGTACGGTTTGGTAATGGCATTTGTAGTCATCGGGTTAGACCTGATGCTCATTGCTCTGTCCTATGGTTTGGTCATCAGGGCCGTCCTCAGAATCTCCTCCAAGAAAGCCCACCAGAAAGCCCTCAACACCTGCACAGCCCACATCTGTGTGATACTGACATCTTATGCTTCCTACCTCTTCTCTAACCTGACCCACCGATTCGGTCAGGGCATCACTTCCAACTTGCACATCATTTTGGCCAACCTCTATTTCCTCATCCCCCCCATGCTCAACCCTATCATTTATGGGATCAAAACCAAAGAGCTTCGTGACAAAGTAGGCAAATACATATGCAGAATGTGATTGCCTGGGGCCACTGACTTTAAACTTGTGTGACAAGAAGGGGAAAGTATATCTCCACAGTCATCACGTGTGCTCTGTCCCAGTTTGTCTGAGCTCAGCACTTTGGAAGTTCACAGTCTGAGTACTTCCTCACACCTAATGTCTTACCACTTCCAGACCAAGCACTGCTCTCTCCATTGCTGAGTTCACTCTCTCTGACCATCCCCTGACCACTTTGAGCATCACCTGTCAGCCCCCACCCCCACACACCCTGTCATTTGGCCTTTCCATGACTTCCAGACCACCAGAAGATACTGCAATTTTCTGAAGCAAGGTGTCTTTCCATTAGTCTCTGTGTGAATAGGGTTCTGGATCAGTTTGGCTAAACGGAACCTATGCTTTCTGATAGCCAAAGAAAAAGAGAGCAGCTACAATGCTGAATTTCTTTATCATATGTGCAGTCATCCGGTGAACAAAATGTACCTCACTTTTCTACTTCCAATCCTTCAGGAGGCCTGGAGGATAAACAAAACGTCTCAGTTGAAAAGTGCTAATACAGTAAGCTGCGCAGGATTTGAGTACATTCTACTAGAGCTTGTTGGTGAGAGTTACGAAACTTTGTGTTTTTCAGAACCTTTGAGTCAAATAACTTACCTCTTTGCACAGTTGATTTTGGAGTCACTTTTCAGCTGGAACTTTCAAAACACACACTAACCATTCTCATTGTTGAAGATGTCAGAAGGAAGTGTCGCGATTTCATGTTGGAGTTTGTGAAACGGAGATTGCCATCAAATGTCCAGTTGATTGAATCGCTTGCAGTACTACGTCCTTCTACTGTGCTCAGTCTTTCACCGCCTAGGTTGGCTGATATCTCATTTTTGCCATTGTTTTGTGGAGACCTTGGACAGTTCGATCAGCAATGGAGAGTTTTGCTAATGGAGGTGCACTAGCCTCATACTCTGGACAATCAAGTTGAGCAGTTTTGGGTTGAAGTTCTCCAACAGATGGATGCCGCTGAGGACAAAGGCTTTAGTGAACTTGACTCATTTGCTTTTTCACTGTTGTCGCTACCTTTTAGCAATGCTGAAGTTGAAAGATTTGTTTTTATTAAGTTCATCTAAGAAAACAAACTGCAGAACAAGATGCAAGACGAACTTTTAGAAAACATTCCCCATGTTAGGGTGTATATGCAACAATACAAAATCTGTTGTGAACAGTTTACACCAATGAAAGCAATGATTGCACTGGTCATTGCTGATGTATGACCAGCCGCAGAAGGATTTTACTTTTGACGAAGACAGTGAGGATGAAATGTAGCATTTTAGAGACTAACAGTAACAAACTACACCTCTACTCTGATATAACGCTGTCCTCAGGAGCCAAAAAATCTTACCGTGTTATAGGTGAAACCACATTATATCGAACTTGCTTTGATCCGCTGGAAATGCGCAGTCCCGCCCCCCCGGAGCGCTGCTTTACTGCGCTATATCTGAATTCGTGTTATATCGGGTCGCTTTATATCAAGGTAGAGGTGTAATTCAACTCAAAATATGGACATTGGCTACTATGATTGAACGCATTAGAAATAAATATAATAATGTTATTTTTGGTTTTGCACTATATACATTTTGGGCTACTTTGGGGCTATTTTTAACATTTCCCATTTTTTGTTTGAAACAGCTGCCAACACTCATTCGGGATACAAGGACCAGTATTGGGGTTTTGAATGTGAATTTGATTTTCATCTCACTTTGTTTTTAATGTGGATGAACTCCTGCTGAGACTTGTAGGTTTTTTTAATCATATCTGTACTAAGTATCTAACAAAAGCTTTCATTGGTTACTTGATGTGTTAGTAAAAAAATCTGTGAATAAAAACCCCCTTTGTTTCACTAAATAGATTGGGCTACTTTGGGTTCGTTTCCAAGTGATTTGGGGCTATTAATGCAGTAGAAACCTGGCAACCGCAGTAAAGAGGCAGAGCTGGGCTAGAGGCAGAGCTGCAGTGTTGAGGCAGCACGTGGGGGCTGAGTAGACCAGAGCCAAGAGCTGGGGCAGCGCAGACCAGCTGCACCTAGGGGGAACAATACTAGGTTTACAATGGTGCCAGGACCGCTCCGGTGGCAGGCCCACCTTTGTAAGGTGCCCGTAATAACTACTTGGAGGCCCACAAAGGGTTAATCCAGCCCTGGCCATAACGAAGCAATACACTGCAAGGTGTGCTGGGAGTTGTAGTTTGCATGCTACTGCCTTCCACCGAGGCCCTTGGACCTGCACTGACAGCTACACTACTAACCCAGAATGCCCCGCACCATGCTGTGAGCTGCCCCAGTTGAAGTGGGTTGAAGGACACAGGATAGGGGCTCCTGGTTTGGCCTTCCCCGCCCCCGAGGCTCCCCTGCGCTCCTGGGGCAGCAGCAGTGCTGTGACTCCCGGCGTGCAGCCCCTGGCAATCGTGGTGCCCGGCTGCAGGCTCCTGGGCACTACATCCATAGTGGCTAGGATGGTATTTTCTAGAAGATCACCACAGGATTGTAGTTTCTTCAGGAAGTCAGTGGTGTCTCAAAGATAGCTGGGAGTGCTGGTAGTAAAGGGCCTGAGGAGAGAGTCCACATAGCCAGACAATCCTGCTGTCAGGGTGCTAATGCCTGAGATGATGGGGCATCCAGGATTCCCAGGTTTATGGATCTTGGATAGCAGATAGAATACCGCTCGTCGGGGCTCTAGGAGTGTGTCTGTGTAGATTTGTTCCCGTGCTTCTTCAGGGAGTTTCTTGAGCAGATGGTGTAATTTCTTTTGATAATCCTTAGTGGGATCAGAGGGTAATGGCCAGTAGAATGTGGTGTCAGAGAGTTGCCTAGCAGCCTCTCGTTCATATTCTGACCTATTCATGATGACGACAGCACCTCCTTTGTCAGCCTTTTTGATTATAATGTAAGAGTTGTTTCTGAGGCTGTGGATGGCGTTGTGTTCTGCATGGTTGAGGTTATTGGGGCAAGTGATGCTGCTTTACCACAATTTCAGCCCATGTATGTTGGTGGAAGCAATCTATGTAGATGTCCAGTCTGTTGTTTCGACCTTCAGGAGGAGTCCACGCAGAATCCTTCTTTTTGTAGCATTTTGAAGGTTTCTTTGGGTTAATGTGGTGTGCTGGAAATATTCCTTGAGTCGGAGACAGCGAAAGTAGGATTCTAGGTCACCGCAGAACGGTATCATGTTCCTGGGGGTGGTGGGGCAGAAGGTGCCCCTCCCCAATGGCCATGGAGGAGCAGACCCAATGGCCTGTTGCAAGGGATGGATGATTGGGTGTTGTATATGGGGTATGGAGTGTTCTGCTGGGAAGGTACACAGTTCTGTAATATAGCACTTGGGTGTACAACTGCACCAGGAATATGGCCAAATTACACACATCTACATGCTGCCATCGGAACTTTGGTGCACAAATGGATCAGTGGAACTCATTGCTGTTAACATTGAACCAGTGCATACTATTTGATTCCATACCAAGTGGTCAAGCTGGTATGGACAATATCCCATTTCTCTGTGGATATTCAATGGACTCATGATATGGACAAAAAGCACGTGAAACCTGCAGGAGCAGCTCGATACAACTGCCAACAATTGGACACATTTAAAATATATTCTCCAGAATGATGTTAAAAGAATCTTAACCCTGTCCAAGGAGGAGAAGCAATGCTTCTGGTGGTGCCTCGGATGTTGGACTATATTACAATGGTCAGGACTCGGTGTCACTGTGGATCATTATGGCTGTTGGCCTATTATTAAGTATACTAATTCTGTAAAATATACTGCAGTGGTTAAGGAGGGTACAGAAACTCATAATCAGTGGCTGTGCTTTAAGACATAAAGCTATGTAGGCCCTCCACCAAAGTGTAACAGATAACCTGGACCCAACCTGCTCAGGCCTATTGCTATGGGAAGTCTGGAACACTAATTGGAATCCTTGCAGTATGCCCATAGGGAGGAAGATGCAGGGCATCATACTACACAGGGGGCAGTGGAGCAAATGGAGCACCGACACATTCCATCTCGATACCTGGCCCTTTCAGGAAATGTGCCACCATGTGCCCTATGCATTTCCAGGGACACCTGGGCAGGAGGGTCCCAGAAGAAAAGAGAAAACAAGGGGTGGAGTGTTAGGAGTGCTAGTGACAATGTACGATTTAGGCCTGTATCTTCGCCTGAGATAGAATTATGGGTCTTGTTTACCCATTTGATTTTTGACACTCTTATGTCTATATATTCTTATATCTTATGCCAATGCATGTGAACAAAGGACAAAGCCACTGTGTGTGTTGTTTCTGCCTGGCCAGATGGTTTTGTTAGTATAATGGAACAGAAAAGATAATTAAGCCTGGTAAGGAGGGGAAAGGTGGGGACACTGGGAAACAAGGCTGTCAGGGTTCCCTCTCCAC
The DNA here is from genome assembly GCF_028017835.1 of Emys orbicularis. NCBI lineage: Eukaryota > Metazoa > Chordata > Testudines > Emydidae > Emys > Emys orbicularis. The sequence continues at coordinate 368,527,014 of NC_088683.1, forward strand.
TCTGAACTCTGGGGTACAAATGTGAGGACCCACATGAAAGACCCCCTAAGCTTATATTTCACAAGCTTAGGTTAAAAACTTCCCCAAGGCACAAATTCCTTTCCTTGTCCTTGAACGGTATTGCTGCCACCACCAAGTGATTACAACAAACATTTAGGGAGGGACCACTTGGAGCCCTATCCCCCCAAAATATCCCCCAAGCCCCTTAACCCCCTTTCCTGGGGAGGCTTGAGAATAATATACTAACCAATTGGTTATAATGTGAGCACAGACAAAATCTCTGCTTTTTAGGACACTGAAAATCAATCAGGTTTTTAAAAGAAGATTTTTTTTTAAAGTAAAAGAATCACACCTGCAAAATCAGGATGGAAGGTAATTTTACAGGGTAGATAAAAAGATTTTAAACACAGAGGATTCCCCTCTGGACTCAACTTCCCAGTTACAAAACAGGAATGAAATTACCTCTTAGCATACGGAAAATTCACAAGCTAAAACAAAAGATAATCTAACACATTTCCTTGCCTTCCTTACAATTTTTGTAATCTAAATAAATAAATAATTAATGGAGATATCCCATCTCCTAGAACTGGAAGGGACCTTGAAAGGTCATCAAGTCCAGCCCCCTGTCTTCACTAGCAGGACCAAGTACTGACTTTGCCCCAGATCCCCAAGTGACCCTCTCAAGTATTGAACTCACAACCCTGGGTTTTGCAGGCCAATGCTCAAACCACTGAGCTATCCCTCCCCCCTCCTAATCTTAGATGCACATTTCAGGTATGTTTTTAGGAGATGTTTTTTTTCCTGCCCTGGTCTCTCTCTCTGTTTGAGAGGGAACAAACAACGAGAGCACAAACAAACCCCCGCCCCCACAGATTTGAAAGTATCTTCTTTTCCCATTGGTCCTTCTGGTCAGGTGCCAACTAGGTTAATTGAACTGATTAACTGTTTACAGGTAAGGGGATTCTGTACCTCTGGCCAGGAGGGATTTTATCTTACTGGATACATAAGGGTTGTTACCCTTCACTTTATATTTATGACAAAGGCTCTGCGGCATCAGAGGTGGGAGGCAGGTATGGGTAAAGACCCTGCATCATCAGAGTTATGGTATACATGCTTGCTAGAAACTAACCCCAATAAACATTCCATTGCCTGTACTTGGGACTTCTGATCTTCTGCTTTCGGTCTGTATGGCAAGAGCTAGAGGTGAGGGTGAAGGGAAAGTCCTCTAACACCTGGTGTCTGCTGTTGTACTTGGGTGGCTTAGGTAAGCTCATAGGTGACTCAGTTTGGGTGTGCGGCGCCATCTGCTGTCATGGTGGGTGAGAGCAGGGCCTGGAGAAGCTGAATCAACAGCAAAGCAGTGTGAAAATGGGCCAGCTCAGATGGGTGGTTAGAGGGGCACAGCAGCTCCCACGGCTGCCAGACTTCACCCCAAGGGTGACAACCCATCACACTAATACCCTCCAGAGCACAAATTAGGCCCCAGGAACCTATGACACAAGCATGGGGGAAGGACTGTACCCTGAACAAAAGATCCAGATATAGCAGTTGTTTGATTCCTTTTCCACCGTGTTCTTACCCCAGCAGGGCACATCTACCTAAAATACCACCATACTGAAATGGCCCCAGGGCAACAGATTAGGTAAACTCCATGGCTGTTCCCTCGTAAAATGTGGGAAACCATGTGAGATGAACTCCAGGTCATTTTGGTCCTGGGAGTGGAGAAGGACTCACACAGTGAGTGGAGAAGCAACATGATACTAGTGCTGATGCAGGATAACAGAACCCGTTTCTGCATCAATTTCTAAAAGATCAACGCAGTATTGAAATTTGATGCTTTACCAATGCAGAGAGTAGACGAACTATTAGAACAGTTGGGAGCTGCCAGATATGTATCCACTTCTGACCTCACAAAGGGACACTGGCAAGTAACTTTGATGCCAGAATCCTGGTAGAAGAAAGGCTTTTCCATGCCCTTCGGCCTGCATCAATTCAGCATCAAGTCATTTGACCTCCACAGGGTGGCAGTGAATTTTCAGAGGCTAATGGACTGGAAAATGATTTATGGTCCCATATCTTGTGGCAGCATTCCCACACATAGTGCAGATGACAGTACATTACACACAGAAAAAAAAGTCATTGTCAATTGCTAGGCTGAACAGTCTGCAAGACACAGTTTGCTCTGACAATCTGAGCCCCTGGTATCGGTGAATCATTTCTTCACTCCCGGGGGAGGGGATCAGTCTGAAGTTCTCCAGGGTCCATTTTCTGCTCTTCCCGCTGCTCACGGAGCCGAGGGAATTGTCTGGGAGTCCTGCCAACCTGAGAGACTGCAGGGACTGATAAGGAGAATCATAAAGATCGCTGCCCAGCATGTCGAATGTCAGACATGTGAGATTCATACACTGATTCTCAGGGCTCTGCCTTCCTGTCGCGGTAAGGAGATTTCCTCTCTCTACTGACCAGGATTTTGGTGAGTTGCCTGTTTCTGCATTAAAGTTAGTGCTATGGGCTCAGGAAGTGTTCCGGGGTTCAAGTCAAGAACCACCTGGGCAGGAATTCTCCAGCACAGCAACTTAAACTGTATAGGATTGTAAGAAACACCAAGGGGTTGACCTGGTAAAATTGGAACTACAAATGTATTGGAAATAGTTAAGAGAAATATTTGTTTTTAAGATCAGTGCCCTGTCTCTTACTGTGTCCTTCTATCTGTCTCAGTAGCCTCCCTTTTTTGGTTTATGTGGATTTTCCTCTTGTTTGCTCAAGTTTTCCAATTCAGCAACTTCACTGCCCTGTTAGGAAGTGGAGCTATAGCCTCTGCAGCGGGTACCTGTGTTACCAGGGGGTTCACAACAAGAATGAATCACACACTGGCCAGATTCTGCTCTCACATTCTGCCTTCAGTGGGTCACTCCAGGTTGACACTGGCTTCCCTGAAGGCAAAATCAGGGCCCCTGTATTTGAAATCCCTGTCCTTCATGGCCAGTCTCAGAGTGCCACATAAACTGGGGGTTTCCTTCAGACTCTTTCAGCATCCTAACAGAATAGCGCTCTCTGCAGCAGAACCGAAAGCCGTGATTTTCACAGCTCAGAGCCGAAAGTTAAACACTGAGGGTTTATCTGGTTTCATTGTGAAAGACGGCCAGGAGTTCACCCTAAATCTGCATGTAGGGACTTAAATAAATGGCCTAATTTACACCGGCCATGAGCCTCCAGTGACTTTAACTAGAGTCATCCCGTGGCCGCTAAGGACGGGTGAACTCGTTTGGACCAAGGAGGAACTGACAGCAGAGTTACTGAAATCTCAAACTCACAGGCCTAAAGGTTTAAAACAATTCGAATTAAAAAAAAAATTCAGGGAGGGAGAGGGGTCTGCTCTCTCTGAGCCCCTGCATCTCTGGGTCTGGAGAGGACGAGAAGTACTAAAAGGCAGTAAAAAGAAAAGCATGTTTCTGGCTTAGCAGAGACCAGGTGGTGTTGGAAGTCTCACCGGTGGAAGTCCAGGAACATGCAATGTGTGGGTGGGTGGGGGGTGGGGGGGAGAGAAGACATGCAGTATCCAGATCACAGTGGCACGGAGCCCTGAAACCGTACAAAATAGGGAATAGAAATCCTGCCTAACGCATAGACCAAAGAGGTGCAACGAGGCCTCATGAGGACGGGGGGTGTCTCAGTCAGTAACATAATGTGGACCACACTGTAGCAGATTGTCTCTGACACCATCCCCCATCCGGACCATCCCTCCTCCCAGGAGCAGCCCCACTACAGCCTCATGACAACGACAGCAATTGCCAACACAGGAAAGCAGCCTCAGGAAGGTGTGTTTGGGTTTCTAACAGGCTGTGATATGTTAAAGCTTTGTACTGTTTTGATGAAGAGTTACTCATGCGGGCTTCTTTTCCTCTCTGCGTCCTTTCTCCCTCCCGCCGGGTCTGTCCCTCTCTCCTTCCGTGCAGACGTTGAGCTGCTGCTGCTGGGGTTTCCCTCTGTCCAACACAGGAATTTCATCATGGATCAGACCTATGGTTCATCTAGACCACTGTCCTCTCTCTGACAGTGACAGCCCCAGGTGCTGCAGAAGAAGGTGTAAGAAACCCAGCAGTAGGTGGATGACCGAACAGTCCTGAGGGTGTCACCCTAATGCATAACAGCTAGAGATTGGCTTCTGCCCTGAAATAGATGGGCATATAGGCTTTCCAAAATAATTATTTAGCAGTAACTATTCTAACTGGATAGTCTCACTATCCATGTAAATGTCCACATCCTTCCTGATTCTTGCTTAGCTCATGATCTCAACTACCTCTTGTGGCCATGAGTTCCTCAGTCTAATTATGCATTTAGTGAAGAAAGCATTCTTTTTTTTATGTGTTTTGAATTTGCCATGTTCCAGATAATTGAATGTCCTCTTGATCTTGTGCTATGAGACAGGAAGAACACATTCTCAATCTACTCTCTACCAGTCAGTATTTTATAGATGTTTATCATTTCCCATCTAATTCGTATCATTTGTAAGATAATAATCCCAGTCTTTTCAATATCTCTCTGTATGAGAGTTTCCGTGGACCCTTGATCATTCTCGTTGCCCTTCCCTGAGCCCTTTCTAGTTCTGCCATATTCTGTGTGAGAAGGGTGCCCAGTACTACACAGAGGAGTCCAGAGGAGGGTGAAATATTGACTGACCGATCTCATGGCATTGCATTTTCTGTATGATTCCCCATCCCCCTCCTCCTGGATCCCAGAGATTTGCTTAGTTTCTGTCCATGCTTGTGCTGTGAGCAGGGTTTCACATAGCTGTGTACCATGATGCCCAGGTCCCTACCCTGAGTTCATACAGTTAAATTAGAACCTTGTAAGGTGTTTGAGGAGTTTGAGCTTTTCCCTCCAATGGGTATACATGAGGCAGATATTACCATCAAAGTTCATCTGCCATTATGATGCCCATACACCTGGTTTGGTTAGCTCCCTGTGAGGGCTTCTCTGGACTACACTTTGACCTAAATAATCTGGTGCCATCCCTAAATGTTGGCAACTCACTGCTCACCCCCTTTTCTACATTGTTAATAACTATAAAATAGTTACCCTACTATTTGTTATAAAGTGTAATCAACCTCATTGTGTTTCTTTCCCTTCACAGGAACCTTGAGCATTTCTGAGCCCAATCAACGCATCTACCACCTCATGGCAGCTTTCAACCTCACCCCCTCTGACCCTTCAACATTCACACTAACGGGGATCCCTGGCTTGGAAGCTGCTCACATCTGGATTTCCATCCCTTTCACTATGTTCTATATTATCGGCTTGTTGGGAAATTTTACGCTTTTGTTTGTTGTAGGGAAAGAGCGGACCCTGCACAAGCCGATGTACCTGCTGCTCTGCCTGCTGGCAGTCACTGAAATTGGCACGTCTACATCCATCGTGCCAAATGCACTGTGTATACTTTGGTTCAATATGAAAGGCATTACGGTGGGTGGCTGCCTCACCCAAATGTTCTTCCTTCATGCAGGTACTGTGATGCACTCAGCCGTCCTCGTGACAATGGCCTTCGATCGCTACGTTGCCATATGTAAACCTCTGAGATATGCCACCATTCTCACGAACTCACGAATAGCTAAGCTAGGGCTAGTGGGTTTAATAAGAGCTGTTCTCTGCATCCTGCCCCTGCCCCTGCTCCTGAGCAGGCAGCCATTCTGTGCCAACCGCATTATCCCCCACACGTACTGTGACCACATGGCTGTGGCAAAGCTATCATGTGGGGACATCACTGTTAACAGGATGTACGGCTTGGTGATAGCGTTTGTAGTCAACGGGTCAGACCTGACACTCATTGCACTATCCTACAGTCTGATCATCAGGGCTGTCCTCAGAATCTCCTCCAAGAAAGCCCACCAGAAAGCTCTCAACACCTGCACAGCCCACATCTGTGTGATGTTGATGTCCTATCCTTCCTTCTTCTTCTCCACTCTGACACATCGGTTCGGTCAGGGCATCGCTCCCCACATTCACATCATCTTGGCCAACCTCTATTTCCTTCTCCCCACCATGTTCAATCCTATCATTTATGGAGTGAAAAACAAAGAGCTTCGTGAGAAAATGGGCAAATACACCTGCAGAATGTACTCACCTGGGGGTCACTGACTTTAATCCTGTGTGACAAGAGGGGGACAGGATACTTCCTCGTCAATCGTGCTCTGTCCCAGTATGGCTGACCTCAGCATTGTGGAAGTTTAAAGTCTGAGAAGCTCCTCACACCTAACATCTTATCACTCTGTCACCAAGTACCAAGCTCTCTCTGTTGCTGAGTTACCTCTCTCTGACCATAACCTGATCTGTTTTAGCATCACCCACCAGCCCCCACCTCCACACACCTGATCACTCGGCCTTTCGGTGACTTCCAGACCACAAGAAGATATTACATGTTTCTGAAGCAAGGTGGCTTTCCATTAGAGCCTCTTTGAACAGGGTTCTTGATTTGTCTGACTAACTGAAGCTACGCTTTCTGATAGCCAAAGACAAGGAAAGCAAGTACAATGCTGGACTTATATGTACAGTGATCCGGTGAGCAAAATTTACCTGATTTTTCTATGTCCAATCCTTCAGGAAGCATACACCAAAAGTTTCCATTGGAAAGTGCTAATACAGGAAAGCCGCTCCAGGAATTGAGAACATTCTACTAGAGCGTATTGGTGAGAGTTGTAAAACTGTGTATTTTTGAAAACTGGACTGTGTTACCCTGGATTTGAGGGGTGTGTACTCCAGAATTTGATCAAGCCAATTGCAACCATATGACTTGCATTCAGCCACTAGAAATTAATAAAATAGAACATCACATAATTTAGGGTTAATTGGAAAGCAGGGTTTTAGATGCAAGGTCAAAATCTAGCTGGCAGTTTCTGGTAATCAGAATGGGAGGAGTGGACAGACAAGTAAATAAGTGATAATGGATGAAAACCTTGAGTCTAGATACCTCTGATATTAGAAGTTTATTGAAAGTTAGGAAAAGTGATAATCGAGTTGGGGTCACTATGACCTATGTGTTTTGTAGAAGTTATAAAAGATTAGCTAATACAGTGTACTTTGGAGCAGTTCTCTGAAGCCATCCTGAGAGACATTTTTCCTGACACCTTCTCTTCCCAGCAACTGGCCACTGTGAACCTGCTGTTAATTACTCAATACAGTTCCAGATGTTAGGTAAATATCTGGGATGTTCTAACCTATTGCTTATGTCTGTGCGCGCTTAAATCTAATAAACTGCAGTGTTAGACAAGAACATGATTACTTGCACTTAATCCTTGATCAAACAGAATTGCTGTGTTCCCATTGAGTTATTCCTGACACCCCCTGGATTGAAATAATTAAGTTGCCACTGCTCGGGCTTCTCAAAAACCCAGGTAACAGACTGCTGTGGTAAACTATAACATCTCCTTGGAGTCCAATAACTTATTGCTTTGCACAATCGATTTTGGAGTCGCTTTCAGCTGGAACTTTCAAAATACACACTAACCATTCCTGTTGTCGAAGATGTCAAAAGTAGGTGTCAAGATTAATCTTGGAGTTTGTGAAACAGATGAAATGGAGATTGCCACCAAATGTGCAGGTGATTGAATTGCTTCCAGCAGTAAGTCCTTCACGACCTAGATTGGCTGACACTGGTGACCCCATCTGGAGTACTGTGTCCCGTTTTGGGCCCCACACTACAAGAAGGATGTGGAAAAATTAGAAAGAGTCCAGCGGAGGACAACAAAAATGATTAGGGGGATGGAGCACATGACATATGAGGAGAGGCTGAGGGAACTGGGCTTGTTTAGTCTCCAGAAGAGAAGAATGAGGGGGGATTTGATAGCTGCTTTCAACTACCTGAAGGGGGGTTCCAAAGAGGATGGAGCTCGGCTGTTTTCAGTGGTAGCAGATGACAGAACAAGGAGTAATGGTCTCAAGTTGCAGTGGGGGAGGTTTAGGTTGGATATTAGGAAAAACTTTTTCACTAGGAGGGTGGTGAAGCACGGGATAGGGTTACCTAGGGAGGTGGTGGAATCTCCTTCCTTAGAGGTATTTAAGGTCAGGCTTGACAAAGCCCTGGCTGGGATGATTATGTGGGGATTGGTCCTGCTTTGAGCAGGGGGTTGGAGTAGATGACCTCCTGAGGTCCCTTCCAACCCTGATATTCTATGATTCTATGATATCTCAATTTTTCCATTGTTTTGTGGAGACCTTGGACAGTTGGAACAGCAGTGGAGAGTTTTGCCTATGTTTCACTGGCCTCATATTCAGAGAAATCAAGTAGACCAGTTTTGGGTTCAACTCGAACACATTGATGCCACTGGGGACAAAGACTTTAGTTAACTTGGCTTGTTTCGTCTTTTATTGCTGTTGCTACCTTTTAGCAACACTGCGATTGAAAGACTATTTTCTCAGATGGCAACACGATGTTTTTATTGGTATACATGCAATGACACAAAATCTGTTGTGAAGAGTTTGCACCAAGGAAAGAAATGATTGCACGGGTCACTGCTGGTATGTATGACCAGCAGCAGAAGCATTCTACTTCCTATGAAGACAGTGAGGATGAAATGTTGCCTTTCAGAAACTAACAGTAACAAACCAATTCAACTCAAAATATGGATACTGACTACCGTCATTTAATGAAATTAGAAATAAATAATATAATAATGTTATTGTTGTTTTTACACTGCATATATTTTGGACTCATTTGGGGATATTTTTCATGCCATCATTTCCCGTTTTTTGTTTGCCAACCCTCAATCAGGATACAAGTACCAGTATTGGGGGGTTGATTTTGAATTTAACTGTTATCTCATAACTTTGTTGCTAAGGTGGAGGTCCTTCTGCTGGGGCTTGTAGGGGTTTTTTTTTTTAACCTAATCTGTACTAGGTATCTAGGAAAAGCTTTCATTTGTTACTTGATGTATAGACCAATGTATTAATAAAAAAAAACCCTTGTTTAAAGGCATAGATTGGGTTACTTTTAGGTTAGTTTTTCAGTGATTTGGGCTATTAATGCAGTAGAAGTCTGACAAACTTCCAGCACCTCAAGCTGAGCTGTAGGTCGAGCAGCAGCAGCCAGAAAAATAAGGGCCAGAGAAGCAGCCCAGAAGGCAGAAGGCAGAGCTGGGCCAGAGGCAGACCAGAACCGGGAGCTGGGTCAGCATGGACCAGCTGCGTCAATGGGGAGCCAGGGTTCATCTCCACCGGGAAGCTGCGGGGCCAGAGCCAGGATAGTGGATGCCGGCCATGCCACGACAGCTGAGCACAAAGAGGGGCTGGGAAGAGCAAGGTGGGGCCATGGGAAGTGGGGGGACATGAATCTAATGGAAGGGCAGATGTTGGGGAGAAGGGTCCTGCCACCTAGAGTCTCGGTGTGTGTGGCCACTGTCAGAGCAAGTGTCTGAGCTGTGGTATCACTACACCACAGCCAGGGCCTGGGCAGGAGGCCTGGGACGTGTGAGGAACAGACCATGAACTTTCCTTACATCCCAGAAACAGCTGTTGGTGATGTCCCTGTGCCCCGGGCTTACCGGTTACCCCTTTTGACTTTGGGGAACTGAACGGGGAACCAAACAAAAAAATTGAATATGTTTACAGACCGGTAACAGCAGGGTACACTACAGAATATGGAAATCATAAAGAGTCATAAGTTAGGCCAAAGGTAATGGTTTTGGGGATGACATAATTGATATTTATATTATGAATATATGTCATAATATGTTAGCCTATAGAGTAAGTGTACCCAAAGATTTATCTGGTTGAAGAAATATGATTTGGGCATGGTAGATTGCGCTCTGATTAATGCAGGGCCAGGACCCTATAAAAGGCTAAAAAACATGCAGGAGGGTCAGTCTTTCTGCCTCCTATAAAGCTATCAGCTCAGCTTTGCTATATAGATTAGCTACCTAACACTCAAACCTAACCCCTACCAACTTGGGAAACCTGGACCATCAAATTCATCAGACATTTCAGAGATGAGGCTGGTCCTCTGTCTCCCATTACCAGGTCTTCAGGGAAGGGTGTGAGTATGCTAGTTTAAGTAGTCTTTTAGAATAGGGATGTTACCACCAGGGGTCTATAACTGTATTACTTCTTTGTGACTCTGTGTTTTATATCTTTGATTATTTTTTTCATTCATTTTAATAAAGAACTTAACAATCTAGTAATGTCCTCAGCATAGGTCTCCTTGCCACACACACCACGAGGGTCTGCTCACGTCATTGAACTCTCTGAGTTCTCTAACCCTGTAGCCTGAATTGGGACAAGAACCTAAATATCTTCTCATCAGATCATTGGTGAGCCGTAATTAAATTAGCCCATACATTCCGGTCAACAATATACAAACTAACACGAAGAATGTTTTCTAAAAGTTCCTCTTTCATCTTGTTGCACAGTTTGTTTTCTCAAATGGACTTGATAAAAACAAGTCTTTCAACTGCAGCATTGCTAAAAGGTAGTGATGGAAACAAAAGAGCAAATAATCAAAGTTCACTAAAGTCTTTGTCCTCAGCGGCATCCGTGTGTTTGAGAACTTCAACCCAAACATGCTCAACTTGATTGTCCTGAGTATGAGGCCAGTGAACCATAAGTAAAACTCTCCACTGCTGCTCCAACTGTCCAAAGTCTCCACAAAACAATGGCAAAAACGAGAGAGTTCCTAATCTAGGTCATGAAGGATTTAGTACTGCAAGCGATTCAATCACCTGTATGTTTGGTGGCAATCCTTGTTTCATCTGTTTCACAAACTCCAACTCTTGCCAGGAAAATGTCCTTAATTCCTACAGTAGCTTTTGTGTATTAGCACTTTCAAACTGAAACACGTGCTTTATCATCCAGGCTTCCTGAATTATTGGAGGTACAAAAATTAGGCACATTTTGTTCACCAGATCACTGCATATATGGTAAAGAAGTTCAGCATTTGTAGTTTTTTTATTTGTCTTGGCTATCAGAAAGTGTAGCTTCCATTTATCACACAGGAACTAATGGAAAGCCACCTTGCTTCAGAAAGCTGCAGTATCTTCTTGTGGTCTGGAAGTCATGGAAAGTGTGAATGAGAGGGTATCTAGGGGTCGGGGCTGATGGGTGACATTGAAAGAGGTCAGGTGATGGTCAGAGAGGGGGAACTCAGCAACAGAGAGAGCAGTGCTTGGTGATGGAGTGATCAGACTACGAGCTTCCACAACGCTGAGTTCAGCCAAACTGGGACAGAGAACCCTTGATTAATGAGGAGAAATCCTTTCCCAACCTTGTCAGACAGGATTAAAGTCAATGGCCTCTGGTGATCATATTCTGCAGATGTATTTAACCACTTTGTCACGAAGCTCTTTGGTTTTGACCCCATAAATAATAGGGTTGAGCATGGGAGGGACGAGGAAATAGAGGTTGGCCAAGATAATGTGAACATGGGGAGCAATGCCCAGACCAAACCGGTGTGTCAGGTTAGAAAAGAGTGAGGGAATATAAGAGGTCAGAATCACACACATGTGGGCTGTGCAGGTGTTGAGGGCTTTCTGGTGGGCTTTCTTGGAGGAGATTCTGAAGACGGCCCTGATGATTAGACCATAGGACAGGGCAATGAGAGTCAGGTCTAACCCGATGACTACAGACACTATCACTAAGCCGTACATCCTGTTGACAGTCGTGTCTCCACACGACATCTTCGCCACAGCTATGTGCTCACAGTATGTATGGGGAATAATGCGGTTGGCACAGAATGGCAGCCTGCTGAGGAGCAGGGGCCCAGGCAGAATGAAGAGAACAGCTCTTATCAAACCCACTAGTCCTAGCTTAGCTATTCGTGCGTTGGTGAGGATGATGGTATATCTCAGAGGGTCACATATGGCAATGTAGCGATCGAAGGCCATTGTCACGAGGATGGCTGAGTGCATGACAGAAACCGCGTGAAGGAAGAACATCTGGGTGAGGCAGCCAGCCACAGTAATGCTTTTCAAATTGAACCAAAATATACACAGTGCCTTCGGCATGACTGAGGTAGATATGCTGATTTCTGTGAGCGGCAGCATGCAGATCAGCAGGTACATTGGCTTGTGCAGGGTCTGCTCTTTGCCTACAACAAACAAAACCATGAAATTTCCCAACAGGCCAATAATGTAGAACATAGAGAAAGGGATGGAAATCAGGACATGGGCAGCTTCAAGGCCAGGGATGCCCATTAGGATGAATGTTGAAGGGTCAGAGGGGGTGAGGTTGAAAGATGCCATGAGGTGGTCAATGCGTCGATCAGGCTCAGAAATGCTCCAGGTGTCTGCGAAGGGATAGAAACACAGTGATGGGGATTACACATGCTTTAACAAGTAGTACAGTAAATATTTCATAGTTATCAACAATCTAGAAAGGGGCGCAAACAGTGAGGTGGCAACATTTACAGATGGCACCAGATTATTGAGGTCATAGTCAAGTCCAGAGAAGTTCTCAGGGGAAACTAACTAAGCCAGGTGAATGGTCAGCATGATGACAGATGAACTTCAATGTCAATAACTGCAACGTGTATGCCCATTGAGGGAAAAACTTCAACTCCTCAAATGTCTTACAAGGTTCTAATTTAACTATATGAACTCAGGAGAGGGATCTGGACATCACAGTATACAGCTCTGTGAAACTTTGCTCACAGTGGAAGCAAGGACAGAAACTAAGGACAATGTTGGAATCCAGGAGAAGTGGGATGGGGAATAATACAGTAAATACAATGCTATGAGATCAGTCACTCTAGGCTCCTCTGTTTAATAATGGACACCCTTCTCACACAGGATATTGCAGAACTAGAGGGTTTCATGCAAGGGCAATGAGAATGATCAAGGGCCCGGGGAAACTCTCATATGGAGGGAGATTGAAAAGACTGGGATTGTTACCTTAGAAAGGAGATGAATAAGAGGGGATATGAGAAAAGTCTATAAAATAATGACTGGTAGAGATTAGATGGAGAATGTGCTCTCCCTGTCTCATAGCAAAAGATCAAGAGGACATTTAATTACACTGAAACATTCAAAACTGATAATAAAGAGTGCTTTCTTCACTCAATGCTTAATTAGACTGAGAAACTCATTGACATAAGAGGTAATTGAGGCCATGAGCTAAGCAGGAATCAGGAACCATTTGGACATTTACATGGATAGTAAGACTATCCAGTTATAATAGTTACAGCTAAATAAATATTTTGGAAAGCCTATACACCCACGTGTTTCAGGGCACAAGCCAATCTCTAGCTGCTAGGCATTAAGGGCGACACACTCATGACGATCAGGTCATCCCCCCATCCACCCACTGCTGGGTTTCTTATACGTTCTTCAGTAGCATCTGTGGCTGTCACTCTCAGAGAGAGAACACTGGACTAGATGGAGCATAGGTCTGATCTACGATGTAATTTCCATGTTGGAAAGAGCCAAATTTTCCCCATGAAAACATATATTATCATGGTGAGATATGACTTTCTTCTGAGCAGAATGGTCATGAAGGGAACAGAGGTTTGGGTATTTAGGGCTACAGGCCTGTACCTCTGTTACTTCCCTTGTTTTTTGGTGATACACTTCCTTGCAGGCACCCACTTTGTCTGAGACATGTGTGATACTCTATACATCAGGGGAGTGCCCTGTAACCACATATTCCTCATTTATATATAATTGTGATATTGCATATAAAGCACACCATGAGAGGTATGAGGGGAAAGATTATGATCTGCTGAAAGTCATTGTTCTATCTAAATATGTATATCATTAGTGTATAAGAAATTGTGAGATTGTGTTGTATGGTTGTCACTAAACCATGCTGTAAGTTGGGAATCGGCAGCTCCCCAGAGACAACAGCAAGAAAAAGTAAAAAATGTCTGGGCGGGTGTCGAAAAACCATCAACAGCCATTGTCCAGCAAGGGAGCTACAATGCAATGACTTGCTTGCACAAGGCCACACCAAGGGAATTGCTCAACCTTGCCTGGTGACTCAGCAATGCAAACCAGACATGCCTGGACTTCTGTTCTCCAAGCACATGGACTAAGGATATAAAACAGAACACAGTGGCCCCACGCTTGGCCTTTTCTCCCCCCCCCCCCCCGCAACCTATGTTGCAAGAAACAAGGGCAATCAGAAGACTGAAGACTCCAATAGAGGAGACTGGCCCAGGTTTCATGGGTGAAACCTGTGTATTATGAACTGTAATATCCAGTGGGATGAGAAAAAAATGCTTAATGTAGATGTTGCCCAGTCTAATAGGGTTGATAGTTTAGACTCCATGCTTATATTGTATTTTATTTTGGAAACTAACTCTAACTTTTTGCCTATCACTTATAATCACTTAAAATCTATCTTTTGTAGTCAATAAACTTGTTTTACTATTTATCTTTACCAGTGAGTTTGCCTGAAGGGTTTGGTGAATCTGCTCAGGTTTACAAAGGCTGGTTTATATCCACTTTCCATTGATGAAGTGGTGAACCAATCAATAAACTTGCATTGCTCGACTTGAGCAGTGCAAGATGGTATATTCCTGAGGTACAGTGCTGGGAGCTGGGGGGATTTGGCTGGTTCCTTTCCCTGTGTGATTCATGAGTGGCTCTGGGAGCATTCATGGAATCTAGTTGGTTGTGTGGGGCTCCACATGCAGTTGTACTGAGTACAGGTCACTGATTCAGAGCAATCTGGATTGGTTGGTAAACTGGGTCAAAGCAAACAATATGTGTTCTAATCTCTCTGTGTGGATATCTGCATCTAGGGACAAATAATGTAGGTGATGATTCCGTGATGGGGGACTCTACCATGGGAAGCAGTGACTCTGAACAAGATTTGGGGGCATGAAGGGACAATTAGCTAAACATGAACTCTCAGTGTGATTCTCTGGCCAACATAGCTAATGAGATCCTGGTAAGATAACCAGAGCAATCTCAAGGAGAGGTGGAGAAGTTGTTTTACCTCTGTATTTGGCACTGGTGCGACTGCGGCTGGATTCCTGTGTCAGTTCTGGTGTCCATGATGAAAGATGGATGCAGATACATTGAAGAGGGTTCAGAGAGGAATCACAAGAATTATTACGTATCAGAGGGGTAGCCGTGTTAGTCTGGATCTGTAAAAAGCAACAAAGAGTCCTGTGGCACCTTATAGACTAACAGATGTATTGGAGCATAAGCTTTCGTGGGTGAATACCCACTTCGTCAGACCCATGCGTCTGACGAAGTGGATATTCACCCATGAAAGCTTATGCTCCAATACATCTGTAAGTCTATAAGGTGCCACGGGACTCTTTGAAGAATTATTAAAAGATTAGAATACCTGCCTTATTGTGATAGACTCAGGGAGCTCCATCTACTTGGTTTAACAAAGATAGTTATGGGTGATTTGATAACAGTCTCTAAGTACCGTTTCTCTAAAAGCTCTGCTCCAGGAATTATTGTAGTGAAATTATCTGGCGTGTGCTCTACAGCAGTGGTTTTCAAACTTTTTTTCTGGGGACCCAGTTGAAGAAAATAGTTGATGCCCATGACCCAGTGGAGCTGGGGATGAGGGACTTGGGGTGTGGGAGGGGCTCAGGGTTGGGGAAAGGGTTGGGGTGCTGGAATAAGGGCTGTGGGGTTGGGCCGGGAATTAAGGGTTCAGGATGTGGGAGGGGCCTCTGGGGTGGGGCAGGGGGTTGGGGTGTGGGAGTGGGGCAGGGCTGTGGGCTGGGGGTGCAGGATATGGGGTGGGACTGGGGATGAGGGGTGTGGGGTGCAGGAGGGGATCCAGGTTTGGGTGGGGATCAGGGCTGGGATAGGGGGTCAGGGCTCTGGGCTGGGGGTGTAGGTTCTGGTGTGAGGCTGGGAATGATGGCTTTGGGGTGCAGGAAGGGGTTCTGGGTTTGGAGGGGCTCAGGGCTGAGGCCAGAGATTGGGGCACAGACTTACGTGCAGCGGCTCCCGGTCAGTGGCGCAGCCGGGGTGCAGAGGCAGGCTTCCCACCTGTCCTGGCACCATGGACCGTGCTGCACCTGAAGCAGCCAGCAACAGGTCCAGCTCCTAGGTGGAGGCGTGCAAGGGGCTCTGCATGGCTCTCACCCACAGGCACCGCCCCCCCCAGTTCCCAGCCAATGGGATTGCAGAGCCAGTGCTCGGGACAGAGTGCGGAGCCCCATGCCCCCCCCCCCCCCCGCCTCGAAGCCGGACCCACTGCTGGCCACTTCCGGGGCGCAGCGCGGTGTCAGAGCAGGTAGGCACTAGCTTGTCTTAGCTGGGCAGCACCACCGACGGGACTTTTAACATCCCAGTCGGCGGTGCTGACCACAGCACCCCAGTGTCTGACCATGTCGCGACCCAGTACTGGGTCACGACCCGAACTTTGAAAAATGCTGCTCTACAGAAAGTCAGACGAGAAGATCACAATGGTCCCTTCTGGTCTGGGAATCTATGAACATGTCCCCAGGGGGCAGCTGGAGGCATTTTGCCAGCAAGCTCATGCCTGAGATTACTGAAGGCATTTTTTCTATTCATGACCATGGTGAATTTATCCCTCTGGGGAAAAATTCTCATATGACTGTGGTGCTTTGAAAATGTTACACTAGGTGTGTATTTCATGAGGGTGAGGGATCCCATGAGACACTACATGGATGAACGTTTTAGGTGAGAAAAAAATGACTTGTACATGTGTTCCTCAGTGTGGAGATTTTATGGGGTCAAGTTTCACCGTGAATAGGTAACAACTAACATATGATCCTGGGTTTAACGTCTGTGTCCCTGTGGCTGACTGTTTCAGGCACTGCCAGTGGTTCCTGCACGTGGCAGCTCTATTTATCTAGGCCCTCACATGTCCCAGAGTTGCCCGCTCTCATTATATAATGTGCAAACTTCTCAGCTTATGAGGTGTTCCTGTGTAGCAGCCCCCAAAGCCACACACAGTGTGTATGGGTGTAACAAGAGCAGCATCACAGGTGCCCTGGCATTTGCCTCTCTCTGTGTGAGATTTCTCACCTGTGAGACACAGTCACTGATCTGCCCCCAGCCAAGGGAACAGGTGTGATGGGAAGCACCTCACCCCCTGAAGAGGGGGAGTGTGGGGCGGCTTGGAGGTTGTGGGAGCCAGGGATGACTGGGGAGCATGGAGAAGACACTGGTGACTGTAGTAGGAAGAGAGCTGACAGTACTTAGCCAACTTAATTGTGCGTATATGGTAGGCTAAGTTAAACTTGTATAGCAATAATACAATACAGCAACAGTAATACAGCAGTAATACAGTTGCTTTTACATAGTAGCCATCATTTACAATGCGCATTGCTAAACTGTTTAACCACACACAAGTAAAAATCAACAAATGAATGGCAGCAGTTAACTTACATGGTAATTCCAAATTGGGTAAACAAATTCCCTGGAAGTACCATCACACACTTCGGTGTCAGGGACAGTGCCTACTAAGTAAGGCACATGTTAGTCAAAACAATCTTGCTCATTATCTACCTGCATCACAACCCACAGCACTGTCACTTCTCTGTGTACACCCCCCTGCCTGCCCCACAACCCCCAGCACTGACCCCATGTCCATGTACCCCCTGCTTGCCTCACAACGTCCAGCACTGCCCATCACTCTGTGGACACCCCACTCCCCATCCCCATAAACTCCACCCCTGCCCTCTTGTCCATGTACCCCCCATTCCCTGCCCCCACAACTCCCAGTTGTGCCCGCCTCTGTACACCACACTCCCTGCCCCCACAACATCCAGCACTGCCTGCCTCTCCATGTACGTCCATCTCCCTACCCCCAGAACATCCAGCGCTGCACCCTTGTCCATGTAGGTCCCCCACCCCCACAGCTTCCAGCCCTGCCAGACAGTGATACCCCTCACCCAGGTCCAAAACCAAGTGCCAGACCCCACAAAGGCAGCTCACAGAAATATCTCCTCAGACTAGGTTAAACTCAGTGTTTGCCTGCTCTAGGGAAAAGGGGGAGATCAGCCTGAACTGCCTTTCTGGGGGTGAAGGGAACCCCAGCAGCAGCACAGCCTGTGCGGGGAAGGAGAGAGGGACAGACCCAGGGAGGGAAGAGGACGTGGTGATTAAAAGGAGCCAGCGTGAGTAACTCTTCCTCAAAATGACACAAAGCTTTAACGTATTGCAGCCCGCTAGAAACCCAGACAGCCCTTCCTGAGGCTGTAGTGAGCTGCTCACTGGAGGAGGCTGCTTGTAACAGTCTGAGACACCCCCACCCTCATGATGCCTCTTTGGTCTGTGCATTAGACAGAATGGGCATTCCCAATTTTGCCCGGTTTCAGGACTCTACGCCACTGTGATTTGGATATTGCACATCCCCTCCTCCCCACCCCACACATCCACACACACTGTGAGTTTCTGGACCTCCTGGGTTCCCCTAAGCCAGAAACATGCTTTTATTATAACTGCCTTTTGGTGCTTCTCATCCTCTCCAGGAGCAGAGATGCAGGGGCACAGAGAGAGCAGACCTCTTTCCTCCCACAAAAAAATGGTTATCCTGATTGTTTTCAACCCTAAGCCTGTGAGTTTGAGATTTCAGCAACTCTCCTGTCAGTTCTTCTTTGGTCTGAACAAGCTCACCCATCCATAGAGGCCACAGGACGATTCCAGTTGAAGTCACTGGAGGCTCATGGCCAGCCTAATCAGGCCATTTATTTAAGTCCCTACATGTGGATTTAGGGTGAACCCCTGGCCGTGTTGGGAGTTTTGCCACTGAACTCAAGGGGACCAAGATTTCACCCTTAGTGTTTAAGTTTCGGCTCCGAGCTGTGAAAATCATGGCTTCCTGTCCTGCTACAGAGAGCACTGTTCTGTATGGCACTGAAAGAGTCACAAGGAAACCCCCAGTTTACATGGTGCTCCGAGACTGGGCAAGAAAGTTGGGGATTTCAAAACACAGGGGCCCTGATATTTCTCTCAGGGAGGCCAGTGTCAATCTGGAGTGACCCACTGAAGGCAGAATGTGAGAGCAGAATCTGACCAGTTTGTGGCCTTTTTTTTCTGTGAACCCTCTGGTAACACAGATACACATGGCAGGGGCTTTGGCTGCACTGTTTAACAGTGCCGTGAAATTGCTGAATTGGAAAACTTGAGCAAACCAGAGGAAAATCCACATAAACCAAAAGGAAGCTACTGAGTCAGATAGAATGACACAGTAAGAGACAAGGAACTGACCTTAAAAACAAATATTTGTCTAAACTATTTCCAGTACATTTATAATTCCAGTTTTACCAGGTCGACCCCCTGAACTGTTTAGTATTGTCAGAAACACCAAGTCGCCGTGCTGGTGAATTCCTGCCCAGATGGTTTTTTACTTGAACCCTTGAACTCTTAGTTCTAACTTTAGTGTAGAAACTGGTAACTCACCAAAATCCTGCTGAGCACAGAGAGGAAATCTCCTTATGGTGACAGGAAGGCAGAGCCCCAAGAATCAGTGTATGAATCTCAAGTGTCTGACACTCTCTGTGCTGGGCAACAACCTTTATGATTCCCCTGTACAGTCCCTGCAGACTCTCAGGTTGTCCTGGTCTCCCAGACAATTCCCTCGGCTCCTGGAGCAGTGGGAAGAGCAGAAAATAGACCCTGGAGAACTTCAGCCTGAGATTCTCCCCCGGGAGTGAAGAAATGATTCTCCGATAACAGAGGCTCAGATTGTCAGGGCAAATTCAGTCTTGCAGACTTGATTGAATCATCCAGGACTACTGAAATACCAGAAAGTGAAGGAAGAGTGAAGGCTTAGACGTACTTATTTATCTATCAGCATGTCCATGCTGGTGCCCATCGTCATAGAATCTGAGCATCTCCTGCTCCCCTCCCGGCTGACGAGCCCTGCGCTGAATCCCTGAGAACACAACATGCACATGGAAATGCTCTCACACATTCGTGTTTCAAACACAGAATAATAGCCCATCCCATCTGATTGCCCCTGCTTAATTCTAAACCCCCCATAGGGCAATATCGTGCCATGGGTAGGAGCAGCTTCCAGAACCCCTTCAGTGATCAGCATTTGCCCTGAAGCCTGGGGACTGCTAGAGTAACCGCACCAGCTATAATTAGGATAGCGAGGGTGGAGGAAGGCACAGATGTGAGTTAGGTGCCCAATGTGCATCTGCATTTAGTGGGACTCAGTTTGTCAAAGGCACAAGGGCAGTAGACATCAATTACATTCTTGGCCTTCACAACATCCTCTGGCAAAGAGTTCCATAGGATAGGTCCAAAAAGTTCTTGGAAGTTAGGTCCATCAATAGCTATTAGTCAGGATGGGCAGAGATGGTGTCCCTGGCCTCTGTTTGCCAGAACTTGGGAAGGGAGGACAGGGGATGAATCACTTGCTGATTACCTGTTCTGTTCATTCCCTCTGGGGCACCTGGCATTGGCCACGGTCAGAAGACAGGATACTGGGCTAGATGGACCATGCATCTGACCCAGGATGGCCATTTTTATGTTCTTATAAAGGGCAAAATGTTTAGGGGTTCCTTTGTCACAGGTTTTCCTTACCCCTCTAGAGTCACACCATGATGGAAGGTATTTCCCGAGCTTGATACTGTGGTGAATATTTAGCCAATGTTTATAATTGTACGGTTGCTAGGATATAATTCTTCTGCTCCACTCCGTGCTGATTAGGCCTCAACTGGAGTATTGTGTCCAGTTCTGGGCATCACATTTCAGGAAATGTGGACAAATTGGAGAAAGACCAGAGAAGAGTAACAAAAATGATTAAAGGTCTAGAAAACATGGCCTATGAGGGTTAGTTTAGTCTGGAGAAGAGAAGACTGAGAGGGGATATAATAACAGTTTTCAAATACATAGAAGGTTGTTACAAGGAGGAGGGAGAAAAAGTGTTCTTCTTAACCTCTGAGGATAGGACAAGAAGCAATGAGCTTCAATTGCAACAAGGGTGGTTTAGGTTGGACATTAGGAAAAACTTCCTAACTGTCACGGTGGTTAAGCATTGGAATAAATTGCCTAGGGAGGTTGTGGAATCTCCATCATTGGGGATTTTTAAGAGCAGGTTGAACAAACACCTGTCAGGGATGGTCTAGATAATACTTAGTCCTGCCTTGAGTTCAGGGGACTGGACTAGATGACCTCTCGAGGGAAAGTGGAAAGCCCCTGGCGGTCTGGGCCGGTTTGTTTACCTGCCGCATCCGGAGGTTTGGCCGATCGCAGCTCCCACTGGCCGTGGTTTGCCGTCCCAGGCCAATGGGGGCTGTGGGAAGTGGCGCGGGCTGAGGGATGTGCTGGCTGCCTTTCCTGCAGCCCCCATTGGCCTGGAGCAGCGAACTGCAGCCAGTGGGAGCTGCGATCGGCTGACTCTGTGGATGTGGCAGGTAAAGAAATGGGCCCGGACCACCAGGGGCTTTCCCTGAACAAGCGGCGGACCGGCTTTGAGAAGCACTAGTCTAGATAATACTTAGTTCTGCCTTGAGTTTAGGGGACTGGACAAGACAACCTCTCGAGGTTCTTTCATTTCTATGATTCTATAACACATAAGTGTGTATCTGCTTATAATTGTATTTGAGATATAATCAACACCAATTTCCCTTTGAACTAATAAAGGAATTCTTGTGTGGAAACTTAGTTGTGCTAAACCTTAATAAATTTATTAGGGAAATTATTTCCAATATCTGGCTTTTCTGGTCATATTGGGGAGGGACTGGAACCACTTTGGTGAAGTTGTGAAGGAACGGAGGGAACGGCTGACTGGTAAGGTGGAGGCTGACACCCTGGTGAGAGTATGCGTAGAACTAGCAGAGTTGGCAGGAATAGGAGAGGAAAAAAGCGGATGCTGTGGAGGGCACTTTCAGCCAGGTCAGTGGGCCGGCAATGACCACAGCCCTCGACAGCTTCCAGAATGTGTTCACCCGGGGAGTGGCTATCCTGGCCCATGACACAATTTTGCTCAGGAACGAGGGGCAGACCAGATGATCAGGCATGCCTAAGGTTAAGAATTTGTCACAATTATTTTTAGTAAAAGTCACAGACAGGTCGCGGGCAATAAACAAAAATTCATGGAAGCCCGTGACCTGTCTGTGACTTTTACAAAAATAATGGGGGGGGGAGGGGAACTGACAGGGGGAGGATTAAAGCCCGATCAGGAGGATGAGAGCCTGAGCCCCACTTCCGGAGGGGGGAGGGTCCAGCACCTGCTGCCGCTGTGGCTAACAGCTCCATGGCCTCCAGCGCAGCCCCAGTAGCTGAGAGCTCTGGACCCCCTGCCACAGCCCCAGAGCCACAGAGCTATGGGGGCCCCACTGCCCATGGCAGATTGGAGCTCTGGATCCGACCACTGACTGTGGGGGCTAAGAGCTGCTGGGTCCTTCTCCACCCATGGCAGCTGAGAGTGCGGGGGCCCCCACAGGCTGACAGCTCTGGTGCGCTGCCCCGGGGCTGACGTGGAAAATGTCACAGAGGTCTCTGAAAGTCACAGAATCCTTAACTTCCGTTGCATAATCTTCCCCATTTGCCACAGCGAGTTGTTGATGGGCTTGGCTAAGGATAAGTGGTTGAACCGCAGCGACTGAGGCAGTGACCACACTTTGGGCAGGAGGCACAACAGTCACTGACTTGCTCCAGACTGTAGAGTTGTTCACCGCTGGGCTCAGAGTGTCAGCTGGCTGTTGTCACGTGCTGAAGGCTGGAATGTCATTGCCTCGGTAACGCTGTTCAGGCTGCTCAGTGCTTCTGTCCTTGGATCTCCAGTGTTATCAGTATTAACAGACAAGGCAGCCTGTTCATTCAGCAGACCTCAATGTTGCTCATAAAGAAAAAAAACAGGCTCGGTTTGGTGACAAAGGCACCCAGCCAGGTTTATTACCCTCTAGGTATAAATCTAGCACTCTGGCCATGAACCAAATGAGCTTATGAAATTCCTCTCCCAGGTGGTAATACCCCAAGAAATACTTACTGATCAAGGACCTAACTTCACTTTACAACTAATGAAAGGACTATGCAGTCTAAATGAGGGTAACACCATTAGGAACGTTGATCTACCATCCCCAAACTGATGAGTAAGTGGAGGAATTTCACGGACCTTTGATGGCGACGTTAAAGAATTTTGTAACCTCAGAATCCAAACACTGGCACCAACTCTTCCCCCGCCTCCTTTCTGCTATCAGGATGGTGCCTGAAGCCTCCAAGGTTTCTCCCTTTGAACTGCTGTCTGGCAATGTCTGGTGTAGGCGCCGCCCCCTGCAGCTCCCATTGGCTGGGGGAGAGGGACTGAGATATCATCATTAGTTGCCGGGCAGAGTCAGCCGTGGAACCAGCATCACCTTTTTCCACAATGAATATAAACAAGTCAAAATACTGAACACAACTATCTGATGCACACCTTGCTGCAATCCTGAACATTTCAACCGCTCAGTCCCTGAGGCCAAACACCAACAAATTGACAGAACTGAAGTGTGTCTGGCAAACACTCAGAAATAATAAAACTGTCATACAACTTTATACAATTCTTCACCTGCCAGAGAGTGTTAAGAAATTTGAAATAAAAAATACAATATAAACATTTTCTTTTCTGAGCACGATCTTCAGTGACATTATTGGCCCGTCAGGAGGATTTAAGGACTGGCACTGGCCCTAAGGTAAATTGAGTTTGAGACCCCTGGTCTAAGCCTTGGCTCTTCCTTTACTTTCCGGTGTTTCCGTAGTGCCGGATGATTCAATCAAGTCTGCAAGACTCAATTTGCCCTGACAATCTGAGCCTCTGTTATCGGAGAATCATTTCTTCACTCCCGGGGGAGGATCTCAGACTGAAGTTCTCCAGGGTCTATTTTCTGCTCTTCCCACTGCTCCAGGAGCCAAGGGAATTGTCTGGGAGTCCTGCCAACCTGAGAGTCTGCAGGGAGTGTACAGGGGAATGATAAAGGTTGCTGTCCAGCACAGAGACTGTGAGACACTTGAGATTCATACACTGATTCTTCAGGCTCTGCCTTTCTGTCGCCGTAAGGCGATTTCCTCTCTGTGCTGAGCGGGATTTTGGTGAGTTACCAGTTCCTGCACTAAAGTTAGTACTAAGGGCTCAGGAAGAGTTCAAGGGTTCAAGTAAAAAACCAGCTGGGCAGGAATTCACCAGCACGGCGACTTGAACTGTTTAGTATTGTCAGAAACACCAAGGGATTGACCTGGTAAAACTGGAATTATAAATATACTGGAAATGGTTTAGACAAATATTTGTTGTTAAGATAAGTTCCTTGTGTCTTATTGTGTCCTCTTATCTGTCTCAGTAGATTCCTTTTTGTGGTTTATGTGGATTTTCCTCTGGTTTGCTCAAGTTTTCCAATTCACCAGGACGGCGACTTGAACTGTTTAGTATTGTCAGAAACACCAAGAGATTGACCTGGTAAAAGTGGAATTATAAATACACTGGAAATGGTTTAGACAAATATTTGTTGTTAGATAAGAGGACACAGTAAGACACAAGGAACTTATCTGTCTCAGTAGATTCCTTTTTGTGGTTTATGTGGATTTTCTTCTGGTTTGCTCAAGTTTTCCAATTCAGAAATTTCACAGCACTGTTAAATAGTGTGGCCAAAGCCTCTGCAGTGTGTATTTGTGTTACTGGAGGGTTCAAAACAGGAAAAGGCCACACACTGGCCAGATTCTGCTCTCACATTCTGCCTTCAGTGGGTCACTCCAGATTGACACTGGCCTACCCGAGAGAAATATCAGGGCCTATGTGTTTTGAAATCCCCATCTTTCATGAGCAATCTCAGAGCTGGGGGTTTCCTTGTGACTCTTTCAGTGCCATTCAGAACAACGCTCTCTGTAGCAGGACAGGAAGCCATGATTTTCACAGCTCAGAGCCGAAACTTAAACACTAAGGATGAAATCTTGGTCCCCTTGAGTTCAGTGGCAAAACTCCCAACATGGCCAGGGGTTCACCCTAAATCTACATGTAGGGACTTAAATAAATGGCCTGATTTACACCGGCCATGAGCCTCCAGTAACTTCAACTGGAGTCGTCCTGTGGCCTCTAAGGATGGGTGAGCTCGTTCGGACCAAAGAAGAACTGACAGGAGAGTTGCTGAAATCTCAAACTCACAGGTTTAGGGTTGAAAACAATCAGGATAACAGTGTTTTTGTGGGAGGAGAGAGGTCTGCTTTCTCTGTGCCCCTGCATCTCTGCTCCTGGAGAGGATGAGAAGCAGCAAAAGGCAGTTAAAATAAAAGCATTTTTCTGGCTTAGGGGAACCAAGCAAGTCCAGGAACGCACTGTGTGTGTGGATGTGCAGGGGTGGGGGGCGAGGGGAGGAGAAGGGGATGTGCAGTATCGAAATCACAGTGGCATAGAGTCCTGTAACCGGGCAAAATTGGAAATGCCCATTCTGTGTAATGCACAGACCAAAGAGGCATCATGAGGGTGGGGGCGTCTCAGACTGTAACATAATGTGGACAACGCTGTAGCAGATTGTCTCTGACACCATCCCCCATCCAGACCCTCCCTCCTCCTGTGAGCAGCCCCACTACGGCCTCAGGAAGGGATGTCTGGGTTTTTAAGCAGCTGCAATACGTTAAAGCTTTGTGTCATTTTGAGGAAGAGTTGCTCACTCTGGCTCCTTTTAATCTCCACATCCTCTCTCCCTCCCACTGGGTCTCTCCCTCTCTCCTTCCATGCACAGGCTGAACTGCTGCTGGGGTTCCCTTCGCCCCCGGAAAGGAAGTTCAGGCTGATCTCCTAGTTTTCCCCAGTGCACGCAGACACTACATTTAACCTAGTCTGAGGAGATATTTCGGTGAGCTGTCGTTGTGGGGGTCTCGCACCTGGTTTTGGTCCTGTGTGGCAGGGCTGGAAGTTGTGGGGTTGGCAGGGGTACATGGACAAGCGGGCACGCTGGGGATTCTGGGGGCAGGGAGTGGGATGTACACAGACAGGCGGGCACCGCTGGGAGTTGCGGGGGCAGGAAACGGGGTGTACTCGGACAGGTGGGCAGCACTGGGGGTTGTGGGGTAGGCAGGGTGGTGGACACAGAGAAGTGGAAGGGCTGGGGGTTGTGATGCGGGTAGGGGGTGTACACGGACAGGCAGGTAGCGCTACTGAATTTACATTTTTCATTGTGATTCGTGGTCAAAGGCCTTTCCTGGCCCCGAGTGCATGTGGGCTGGTCTCAGGTCTCTTTCCCCTGGCCTGCCACAGAACTGCAGCCTGGGTGTCACAACCTTCACTCAGTTTGTTTCCAGTTGTGGTTGTTGAATGTTATTTATGTAACTTCAGGCATTTCACTGGTGGAAAGAACCATCGATCTTAGCTCCTCCGCTGGTTGAATCTCCCAGCGTATTCTGATCCCCAGTCTGTGGTTAGATGTTGGGCTGCGTGTGCATGTTCTCCCTGTGTGCTGTCCCAGCTCTGCGCAGACAGCTGGCACAGCAGACCTCGAGCGAACCGCCCAATGGCCACAAGATCTGCTAAGGTACGAAGGCTCCCAGCTGTGTCTATTGTCAATTAAGCACGGTACTAGTATCCCATAGACTCTACTGGACCACTAATACATGTATGCCAGTAATAATGGACCAGCTCAGGGAACGACGGGACTTTACGTTCCCCCCAGGCTAGACAAAGACACTCCCTCTGAGATACATCTTTGTACCCCGATACAAACAAGTTACGTACTGCCCTCTGACATAGTTAGTTACTGCCCCCTGACGCGGCTAGTTTTTAATCATATCTTTGTACATGTTGGTTCGATCAAAACATCTTTATTACGTACTGTCATCCTGATCTTATCTTTAGGAGTGGTCAGTGTGTTCCTGTTATGCTTGGGGAATGTTTTTGTAGCATCCTTGATATTCGGATGTTCTGATATCACTTGATATCAGGATGTGTTTACGTGAGTACTCTGTGCGTAGCACTTCTTAGGAATGTGTATTTCTGCAATATCAGCCCTGTTCTTGCCAGATTTTGTGAGCAGGGCCTGCCTCTTGCTCACAGCTTGCCTTTGTTTTATATCAATAAAGCTTTGACTACTACTTTAGCCCAGGCTTCAGGCCTCATACCAGGTCTCTGATACAAGGGCTTATGTCTCACGCTCTCTTCCAACTACATTCCCCCACTTTTTGTCTTTTTATGGAGAGGATGTTTACCCATCATCTCGGAAAAGCATAATGCCTGGACTGAAGATGGCCCACTGGGCTAAACACTGTTATGTGGCCACCTTACTTTCCCATCCACACATTTATGCCCCATATGTCCCTTAGTCTGCACATTCCCTCGTGCGACTGATGGACAGATTTTATTTTCCAATTGATTTTAGTCCCTTATAGTGGACCTGAGACTGTTAGGACTGGGACCATGACTGAGGAATGTAGTTTTATGATTGAGCCTTGGGGGCACATTTAGATAAGTAATATGGATGGATAGTATGGCTATGGCATATATATTTCTATGTTACATATATGGAATGAATGTATAGTATGTATGCGTACATATGACAGCACTTTATATCCAAGCATAACAATCCTTTTCCAGTCTGGGTGGCATAGTTTGGTGCTTGTGGTACTGTAGATAGCAACACACTCCTATTAGGGCAATTACAGTTACCACCTGGATTATTATTGGTAGTAGGCGGAGTGTTCTGAAATTTGATTTAGTGACAACCATACAACACAATCTCATAACTTCATAATATGCACTAATGATATACATATTTAGATAGAACAATGACTTTCAGCAGATCATAATCTTTCCCCTGATGCCTCTCACAGCATGCTTTATATGCAATATCACAATTATATATAAATGAGGAATATGGGGTTACAGGGCACTCCCCTGATGTATAGAGTATCACACATGTCTCGGACAAAGCTGGGTGCCTGCAAGAAAGTGTCCCATCAAAAGAAACAAGGGAAGTGAGAGAGGTTCAGGCCTGTAGCCCTACATACCAAGACCTCTGTGCCCTTCATGACCATTCTGTTCAGCACAAAGTCATATCTCACCATGATAATATATGTTTTTATGGGGAAAAGTTGGCTCCTTTCCAACATGGGAATTGCATGGTAGATCAGATCTATGGTCCATCTAGTCCAGAGTCCTCTCCCTGACAGTGGCAGCCCCAGATGCTACAGAAGAAGGTGTAAGAAACCCAGCACTGTGTGGATGGGGGGATGACATGACCATCATGAGGGTGTCACCCTAATGCCTAACAGCTAGAGATTCACTTATGCCCTGAAACACATGGGCAGATAGGCTTTCCAAAATATTTATTTAGCTGTAACTATTATAACTGGATAGTCTTACTATCCATGTAAATGTCCAAACCCTTCCTGATTCTTGCTTAGCTCATGGCCTCAACTACGTCTTGTGGCCATGAGTTCCTCAGTCTAATTAAGCATGGAATGACGAAAGCACTCTTTTTTATCAAGTTTTGAATTCGCCATGTTTCAGTGTAATTGAATGTCCTCTTGATTGTGTGTTACTGGAGTACTGTGGAGTACATCTGGAGTACTGTGTCCAGTTTTGGGCCCCACACTACAAGAAGGATGTGGAAATATTGGAAAGAGTCCAGCGGAGGGCAACAAAAATGATTAGGGGTCTGGAGCACATGACTTATGAGGAGAGGCTCAGGGAACTGGGCTTGTTTAGTCTCCAGAAGAGAAGATTGAGGGGGGATTTGATAGCTGCTTTCAACTACCTGAGGGGGGGTTCCAAAGAGGATGGAGCTCGGCTGTTCTCAGTGGTGGCAGATGACAGAACAAGGAGCAATGGTCTCAAGTTGCAGTGGGGGAGGTCTAGGTTGGATATTAGGAAACACTATTTCACTAGGAGGGTGGTGAAGCACTGGAATGCTTTACCTAGGGAGGTGGTGGAATCTCCTTCCTTGGAGGTTTTTAAGGCCCGGCTTGACAAAGCCCTGGCTGGGATGATTTAGTTGGGAATTAGTCCTGCTTTGAGCAGGGGGTTGGACTAGATGACCTCCTGAGGTCCCTTCCAACCCTGATATTCTATGATTCTATGGGACAGGGAGAACACATTCTCCAACTACTCTCTACCAGTCAGTATTTTATAGATTTTTCTCATATGCCCTCCTATTCATCTCCTTTCCAAGGTAACAATCCCAGTCTTTTCAACCTCTCTCCGGATGAGAGTTTCCCTGGACCCTTGATCATTCTCGTTGCCCTTCCCTGAACTCCTCTAGTTCTGCCTTATCCTGTGAGAAGGGAGCTCAATATTACACAGAGAAGCCTGGAGGAGGGTGAAACATAGAGTGACTGATCTCATGGCACAATATTAAAGGAAAATGTTGGAATCCAGGAGAAATGTGATGGGGAATCCTACAGTAGTTTCTGACCATGCATACACTGTGAGTAAAGTTTCACAGGTTTGTAAAAAGCAACAGAGAGTCCTGTGGCACCTTTAAGACTAACAGAAGTATTCGGAGCATAAGCTTTCGTGGGTAAGAACCTCACTTCTTCAGATACAAGTAATGGAAATTTCCAGAGAAGTGAGGTTCTTACCCACGAAAGCTTATGCTCCCAATACTTCTGTTAGTCTTAAAGGTGCCACAGGACCCTCTGTTGCTTTTTACAGATTCAGACTAACATGGCTACCCCTCTGATACTTTCACAGGTTTGTGTACTGTGATGTCCAGATCTCTCTCCTGAGTTCATATAGTTAAATTAGAACCTTGTAAGACATTTGAGGAGTTGAAGTTTTTCCCTCAATGGGCATACACGTTGCAGTTATTGACATCAAAGTTCATCTGCCATCATGCTGCTCATTCACCTGGCTTGGTTAGTTCCTTCTGAGAACTTCTCTGGACTTGACTATGACCTCAATAATCTGGTGCCATCTGTAAATGTTGCCACCTCACTGTTTGTGCCCCTTTCTAGATTGTTGATAACTATGAAATATTTACTGTACTACTTGTTACAACATGTGTAATCCCCATCACTGTGTTTCTCTCCCTTCGCAGACACCTGGAGCATTTCTGAGCCTGATCGACGTATTGACCACGTCATGGCATCTTTCAACCTCACCCCCTCTGACCCTTCAACATTCATCCTAATGGGCATCCCTGGCCTGGAAGCTGCCCATGTCCTGATTTCCATCCCTTTGTCTATGTTCTACATTATAGGCCTGTTGGGAAATTTCACTGTTCTGTATGTTGTAGGGAAAGAGAAGTCCCTGCACAAGCCGATGTACCTGCTGCTCTGCATGCTGGCGCTCACAGACATTGGCACGTCTACGTCTGTCATGCCAAAAGCCCTGTGTATATTTTGGTTCAATTGGAAAGGCATTACTGTGGGTGGCTGCCTCACCCAGATGTTCTTCCTTCATGCGGTTTCTGTTATGCACTCAGCCGTCCTTGTGACAATGGCCTTCGATCGCTACGTTGCCATATGTAACCCCCTGAGATACACCACCATCCTCACCAACACACGGATAGCTAAGCTAGGACTAGTGGGTATGATAAGAGCTGTTGTCTTCGTTTTGCCTGCGCCCCTGCTCCTGAGCGGGCAGCCATTCTGTGCGAACCGCATTATCCCCCACACGCACTGCGACCACATAGCTGTGGCAAAGATGTCGTGTGGGGACATCACAGTCAACAGGACATACTGCTTGGTGATATTGTTTGTAATCATGGGGTTAGACCTGACACTCATTGCCCTGTCCTATGGTCTGATCATTAAGGCAGTCTTCAGAATCTCCCATAAGGAAGCCCACCAGAAAGCCTTCAACACCTGCACAGCCCACATCTGTGTGATGCTGACATCTTATACTCCCTTGCTCTTCTCTAGCCTGACATATGAGTTCGGTCAGGGCATCGCTCCCCATGTTCATATCATCTTGGCCAACCTCTATTTTCTCATCCCCCCCATGCTCAACCCTATCATTTATGGGGTCAAAACCAAAGAGCTTCGTGACAAAGTGGTCAAATACATCTGCAGAATGTGATCACCATGGGCCATTGACTTTAATCCTGTCTGACAAGAAGGGGAAAGGATATCTCCTCATTAATCAAGCGTTCTCTGTCCTGGTTTGACTGAGCTCAGCATTGTGGAAGTTCACAGTCTCAGAAATTCCTCACACCTAATGTATTATCTCTCCATCACCAAGCACTACTCTCTGCATTGCTGAGTTCCCTCTGTCTGACCATCACCTGACCTCTTTCAGCATCACCCATCAGCCCCCAACCCTAGATACCCTCTCATTCAGACTTTCTATGACTTACAGACCACAAGAAGATACTGCAGCTTTCTGAAGCAAGGTGGTTTTTCATTAGTCCCTGTGTGACAAATGGAAGCTACTGTTTTTGATAGCCAAGACAAATAAACAAACTAAAAATGCTGAACTTCTTTATCATATATGCAGTGATCTCGTGAACTAAATTTGCCTGATTTTTGTCGATCAAATACTTCAGGAAGCCTGGATGATAAAGCAAGTGTTTCAGTTTGAAAGTGCTAATACACAAATGCTGCTGCAGGAATTGAGGAGATTTTACTAAAGCTTATTGGTGAGAGATGTGAAACTGTGCATTTTTGATAATGGGACTGCTGTGTTAAACTACAACATCACCTTTGTGTCAAATTACTTACCGCTTTATACAGTCGATTTTGGAATCACTTTCAGGTGGATCTTTCAAAACACACACTACCCATTCCTGTTGTCAAAGATGTCAAGAGTTTGTGAAACAGATGAAACAGGGATTGCCACCAAACATCCTGGTGATTGAATTGCTTGCAAGACTAAATCTTTCATGACGTAGATTAGGAACTCTCTCATTTTTGCCATTGTTTTGTGGAGACCTTGGACAGTTGGAGCAGCAGTGGAGAGTTTTGTTTATGGTTCACTGGCCTCATACTCAGGACAATCAAGTTGAGCATGTTTGCGTTGAAGTTCTCGAACACATTGATGCCGCTGAGGACAAAGACTTCAGTGAATTTTGCTTATTTGCTCTTTTGTTGCTGCCACTACCTTTTAGCAATGCTGCAGTTGAAAGACTGTTTTCTCAAATGGACTTGATAAAAACAACACTTTTAGAAAACATTCATGTTAGGGTGTATATTGGTGACCTCAATTTATGGGCTACTTTAATTATGGTTTGTCAATAATCTGATCAGAATAGATTTAGATTCTTGGCCCAATTCAGGCTACAGGGTTAGAAAATTCGGAGTTCAATTAGGTGAGCAGACCCTCGGGTTGTGTGTGCCAAGGAGACTTAAACTGAGGACAATACCAGAATGTTAAGATCTTTATTAAAATGAATGAAAAAATAATCAAAGATATAAAACACAGAGTCACAAAGAAGTAATATAATTTAATGACCCCTGCTGGTAACATCCCTATTCTTAAAGACTACTTAAACTAGCATACTCACACTCTTCCCTGAAGACCTGGTAGTGGGAGACTGTGATGCTCTGTACCTCGGGGAAACACCCAGCACCCCCATGTTCATACTTAAACTTTGCATTGGATACCACACAATCATTTTATGTCATTTTGGGTGTCTTTGGAAGGCTCATGATGTACTGAGCGTTGTTGTTTTAGTGGTGTTATAGTAATTGTTGTTACAGTAATGTTATAGCAATGTTAGTGGGGGGCAGAGGGATGGCTCAGTGGTTTGAGCATTAGCCTGCTAAACCCAGAGTTGTGAGTTCAATCCTTAAGGGGACCACTTAAGGATCTGGGGTAAAATCAGTACTTGGTCCAGCTAGTGAAGGTAGGGGGCTGGACTCAATGACCTTTCAAGGTCCCTTCCAGTTCTAGGAGATATTAATTAAAAATGTTATAGGTTATAATTTCATAATAATTTTATAAATTCATAATTTAAAACAGGCCCAAACAAAACTCCCCAAGAGCAGAAGGGCAGTTCACACCTCATCCGGGCATCTATGGGACAAACCCAGCCCAGCCTCACAGGAAAAAAGGACACTGGCTTAGGCAACAACAAAGGATTTGTTGGACTCTCGAGTGAGTCACTCCCTTCCTCTGGTCAGTTTGGGACTACTATGAGGTAATGCTCACCTGACTCTGAAGTGGGGGGGGGGGGGCAAAGCCAAGAGGGGAGAAAGAACATGATAAAAGGGAGAGATGTTTGCCATGCTCTCGCTCTCTCTTCCACCTCCATCTACAGACATCACCACAGACTGAAGGGCTGATCAAAGGGGAGAGCCTGGCTGAAGAGTAATCAGCCAGCCTGTGAGAAGCATCTAAATTTGTAAGAGCACTGAAAGTGTTAAGGTCAGCTTAGAATGCATTTTGCTTTTACTTCATTTGACCAAATCCGACTTGTTATGTTTTGACTTATAATCACTTAAAAACTATCTTTGTAGTTAATAATTTTGTTTGTTTATTCTACCTGAAGCAGTGTGTTTGGTTTGAAGCATGTCACAGACTCCCCTTGGGATAACAAGTCTGGTACATATCAATTTCTTTGTTAAATTGACAAACCCATATAAATTTGCAGCATCCAGTGGGCATAACTGGACACTGCAAGACGGAGGTTCCTAGGGTTGTGTCTGGAACCGGAGATATTGGCTAGTGTCATTTGGTTGCATAATCCAAGGACCTGCTTACATGGTAGAGGCTGTGCGTGAACAGCCCAGGAGTGGGGGTTCTCACAACAGAGCAGGGTAAGGCTGGCTCCTAGACTCAAGGATTGGAGAGGCCTAGCAGATCGCCTGTCCGGATAACACCAGAGGGGAACGTCACAGAGACAGAGGACACAGAGGAGTCCTGCCACCGAAAGCCTCATAGACTCATAGACTTTAAGGTCAGAAGGGACCAATATGGTCATCTAGTCTGACCTCCCGCATGATGCAGGCCACAAAAGCTGACCCACCCACAACAGAATCCTCCAGCCTGCGACCCCTGCCCTATGCTGCGGAGGAAGGTGAAAAACCTCCAGGGCCTCTGCCAATCTACCCTGGAGGAAAATTCCTTCCCGACCCCAAATATGGCGATCAGTAGAACCCCGAGCATACAGGCAAGATTCTACAGCCGGACCCTCATTTTACCCGCGATGGCACGTTAATGCCTAATTGACTAAAATCACGTTATCCCATCAAACCATTCCCTCCATAAACTGATCAAGCCTAATCTTGAAGCCAGAGAGGTCTTTCGCCCCCACCGTTTCCCTCGGAAGGCTGTTCCAAAATTTCACCCCTCTGACGGTTAGAAACCTTCGTCTAATTTCAAGCCTAAACTTCCCCACGGCCAGTTTATATCCATTCGTTCTCGTGTCCACATTAGTACTGAGCTGAAATAATTCCTCTCCCTCCTTGGTATTAATCCCTTTGATATATTTAAAGAGAGCAATCATATCCCCCAGAGCAATCATATCCCCCAGAGCAATCATATCCCCCCTGAGATAGTGTCTGACCCACGGTATCACTGCAGCACAGCCAGGGCTTGGGCAGGAGGCCTGGGACGTGTGACGAACAGACTGCAAACTTTCCTTACATCCCAGAGATGGCTGTTGTGGTGTTTCCTGGGCCCATAGAGTGGGTTCCTTCTTTCCTTGAATCTTTCCCATTTGTTCCTTATTTTTCTTACCGTTGCTGTTTAGTACATTGTATGTGGTTTGAACATCATGCAGTGATCAGCTGGCCAGGGAAGCGTCTGGTATGGAGAGAGCACCCGAAAACGGGACACCCTAGCCCATGTCCTATGTGATCACAATGAGACTTGGGGGTCAAACCCAATACCGGCCTTTGACTTGGGCAGTCTGGGCCCAGGGTGATGTACTGAAGGGGGTGCGGTTTGATTCCTCCCAGATGACATGACCTGCCAACCGAGAGCCAGCTGGGCTTTTGGAGGCAGGCAACCAGCCAGTCAGGCAAGAGACATTAAGCACTGGAGAGTGTGGATACAAGCTGCAGATCGACCAGGCAGGCACTCAGCCAGCTAACTCCTCCAGTGGAAGCAGGGGTGCCCAGGGCTCCCCACTCTCTGGGGACAGAGGGCCCCCTGCATGAGAAGCCATGTCTGGAGTAGGGCTCGACTGGAAGAGGTTCCCAATCTGATCTCTGAGATGGGCAGGTGAGATTGGTGGGGGGTGAGGAGAATAAGGGGTACGCATGTGTCAAGGCTGATTCCCCACTCTGGCACTTCAAGTGCAGAAGGTGGGGGCCCACACAAATTCTAAAAATTAATATTGACCACTCCAGGCTGTTATTAAATTCCCAAGGTTACAGTTTTTCTGTGATCTTGGATGGGTAGATGCTGCCACCACCCAAGTGCAAAAAAAATACCTGTTTTAGAGAACCCCAAAAGGCGCTGTGACAGTGCACCCCATAAGGCTTCATGGAAATATGTGTATGAATATATATATATATGACATAACTGGAATATGTTTTATGCCACATATGCCATGTAACATATCTCTGTAAAGGTTATGACCTACTGAATCTATTCATCCTATTTGTATGCATGTGTCATTGTTGTATTCGAAGTTATGAATATTGGCTGTGTACTTGCTGACCAAATGCTTTACTAAGGCTACTTAGAAATCAAGCATCTTGAGAAAGAAGTGTTTCTTGATTGGGCACTTAATTTGCACATTCAACTCACAATTAATCTTGGAACACTCCAATCCACATAACAAGTTTACCTGAGTTCAGGGTAGCATGTAAACAATGGCTGCTGCCTATAAAAACGGAGTCATGCATGGACATGTGACTTGCCCATGTGACTCCAAAACTCCATCTTGGAGCTGGACTTTGCATAGGAGAGAGGAGGGGGTCTCCACCCACAAGAGAAAGTCTATTTAAACCCCTGGGAGACCCTTCCATTTTGTCTTCAGCTGGCTCAAGAGATAGCCACCACCAAGGATACCTGAAAGAAACTGGAACGAAGGACAGTAACTACAGGGGGTGTGAGTGATTGCTGGACCCAGACTAGAAGGAGACTAAAGGAACCCAGACTAGGAGACTAAAAGGAAGTTTACTGGAACACCTCTGAAGGTGAGGTTTTATCTGTAATCACTTTCTTACTGTATTAGGCATAGACTTCCGTGTTTTATTTTAGTTTGCTTGGTAATTCACTTTGTTCTGTCTGTTAAATTAATGGAGATATCCTATCTCCTAGAACTGGAAGGGACTTTAGACTCAATGACCTTGAAAGGTCATCGAGTCCAGCCCCCTGCCGTCACTAGCAGAACCAAGTACTGATTTTGTCCCAGATCCCTAAGTGACCCCCCTCAAGAATTGAACTCACAACCCTGGGTTTAGCAGACCAATGCTCAAACCACTGAGCTATCCCTCCCCTGTTACTACTTGGAACCACTTAAATCCTACTTTCTGTATTTAATAAAATCACTTTTTACTTATTAATTAACCCAGAGTATGTATTAATGCCTGGGGGGGCAAACATCTGTGCATATCTCTATCAGTGTTATAGAGGGCGAATAATTTATGAGTTTACCGTGTATAAGCTTTATACAGGGTAAAACGGATTTATTTGGGGTTTGGACCACATTGGTAGTTGGGCATCTGGGTGTTAAAGACAAGAACACTTCTGTAAGCTGCTTTCAGTGAAGCCTGCAGCTTTGGGGCAATAATTCAGACCCTGGGTCTTTGTTGGAGCAGACAGGTGTGTCTGGCTCAGCAAGACAGGGTGCTGGGGCCCCAAGCTGGCAAGGAAAGAAGGGGAAGTAGTAGTCTTGGCACATCAAGTGGCAGCTCCCAAGAGGGTTTCTATGATCCAACCCGTCACAGACAGGTCCACAGGGGAAGGACTAGCTGATATTATACTCACTACTCTGAAGGAATGTGACATAAATATCCAAGACTGCCAGGGTTATGACAATGGTGCAAACATGAAAGGGAAAAACAAGGGTGTAGAGACAAGAATTCTTAATGAAACCCCAAGAGCATTTTTTGTTCCATATGGATGCCCCTTGCTCAACCTTGTGGTGGGGGATGCCACAACAGCTTCAACGATGGGGTATTGTTGACGGCCGCTTCCTCGGAGATGTTCGCGGACGGGGAAGATGAGGAGGACGAGGCAGTCGACAGCGCTTTCAACGCTGATTTCCCCGACAGCCAGGATCTCTTCATCACCCTCACGGAGATCCCCTACCAACCCTCCCAAGGCGGTAACCCGGATCGTGAATCAGGGGAAGGATCAGTAGGTAAGTGTTTTAAACATTTATTTTGAATAGAATAGGCATGGTATGTTAGCAATGGGTTTTTAATGATTAGTTTGCCCTAGGCGCTTTACTTTTTAGTCGTTGCCAGTGCAGCTACTGGAAAAGTCTGTTAACATGTCTGGGGATAGAGCAGAAATCCTCCTGGGACATCTCCACGAAGCTCTCCTGGAGGTAATGTGAAAGCCTTTGCATCAGGTTCCTGGGGAGAGCGGCCTTATTGCCTCCTCCATGGTAGGAAACTTTTCTGCGCCAGGCTAGCAGCAGGTACTCCGGTATCATTGCCTGGCAAAGCATGGGGGCATACGGCCCTGGTGTTTGCTGGCATTCACGCAGCATGCGTTCTTTCTCTGTCTCCGTAATCCTCATCAGAGTGATATCACTCATCGTGACCTGGTTTGAATTAGGGGAATTTTAGTATGGGGACTGATTGCCTGTTCCTTTAAATAACTGTAACCGGCGGTTTACAGCCACGCGGTGGGGGGTGGGGAGGCGAACTGTTCATGCTGAGCGGTTCGCTGGCAGCGTGCAGGGATCTTTCCCGAGCCCATCCACGCGGTGGGGGCGGGGAGGCGAACTGTTCCTGCTGAGCGGTTCGCCGGCAGCGTGCAGGGATTTTTCCCGAGCCCATCCACGCTGTGGGGGCGGGGAGGCGAACCGTTCCTGCTGAGCGGTTGGCCAGCAGCGTGCAGGGATCTTTCCCAAGCCCAGCCATGCGGTGGGGGCAGGGAGGTGAACCGTTCCTGCTGAGCGGTTTGCCGGCAGCGTGCAGGGATCTTTCCCGGGGACAGCCGCGACGAGGGTGGGACAGGGGCAGAGTTCATGCTGGCCGGATCGCCGGCAGCAGGAACTGGCCAACGCTAGGAGCATTGCTTTGAACGTGAAAGGAGGGCACTGCTGTAAATTAAGCTTTAAGCAGCCAAAAGTCTACGGCTTACCATGGCCGCCTGCTAGCCGAATTCCGTTGTCCGGCCCCGCTTGTGTGATCTGTACAGCAAGACCCCAGGCACTCAATGTGAAGACAGAAAATTCGACCTTGTACTGAGTGCACATGTGATAGGTACTGTGCATGGTCTTGTTCACAGAGAAAGACTATATTCATTGTTCGCAAAAATGTATCTTTATGAGGAATTCACTCCCTTTTTCCCATCCCACAGCTGCGAGTGTCTCCCGAGCTACCCCGGCATCCCCATCCCAGAGGCTGACGCAGATCAGGCGGTGAAAGAAAAGGACACGGGACGAGATGTTCTCAGAACTTATGGTCTGTTCCCAAGCCGAGGCGGCACAGCAGACCCAGTGGAGGGAGAACATGTCGCAATACCAGCGATCACACAGCGAACGGGAGGACAGGTGTCGGCAGGAAGACCAGCAGGTGACTCAAACGCTGCTTGGACTAATGAGGGAGCAAACGGACACGCTCCGGCGCCTTGTAGATGTTCTGCAGGACCGGAGGCAGGAGGACAGAGCCCCGCTGCATTCTATCTCTAACCGCCCTCCCCCGCCACAAAATCCCATCCCCCCCTCACCCAAAGTCCCAAGAAGGAGGGGCGGCAGGGGCCGTGAAAACAGTCACTCCACCCCTGCAGACTGCTAAAGTAGCAGAAGGCTCTCATTCCCAAAGATTTGATACGTCCTTTCCTTCCCTCCAAATGCACCTCACCCAAGCCCCCGTCCCAGTTTCATCCCCTAACTGTGTAGTTCTTAATGAAAAATACTTTTCTGTTAATTACTGTTTCCGTCATGTTCTTTTAGAGGACAGTGTGTTTGAAGGGGGGGAAGGGGGTTGGGAATTGGAGAGGACAGTCACCTTTACCAGGGTACAGACACGGGGGCAGGTTCAGCAGCAGGTCACACACACATTACAGTCACTGGGCACCCTGGTCAGTCTGGGAGGTGGTTTTCATGTTCTGGGGGGGGGGGGGGGGGGAGGTTACAGATCTTATGCAGCGGTCCTTAGCCTGGATGACAGAGCCACGCAGCAGGGGATCTGTAACCGCCCTCCCCCGCCACAAAGTCACATTGCCACCCTGCCTTTTCGGGACTCTGTGTGTGGGGGCTGGCTCCGTTAAAACAACCAGTCCACCACTGCGGACCGCTCTAGGAGCAGGAGCCTCTCATTCCTCGAGTTTAGAAGCGTCCTTTCCAACACTACACCTGCTCCCCACCACAGTCCGAGTCCCAGTTTCAACCCTTTACCGCGAAATCCTTAATAAAGAAAACGGTGTTAATGAACAAAGTTTCATTTATTTTATTTTTAAAGGTGTGTTGGAAGGGGGGGAAGGGGGTTGGTAACTGGAGAGGATAGTCAACATTAACTGGGTAAAGAAACAGGGGCAGGTTCAGCTTCTGTTTAAACAAACGTAATAGTCACAGGTTACCCTGGTCACTCTGGAACCAAGCTTTCAAAGCTTCCCGGATGCACAGCGCATCCCGCTGGGCTCTTCTAATCGCCCGGGTGTCTGGCTGGGCATAATCAGCAGCCAGGCAATTTGCCTCAACCTCCCACCCCGCCATAAACGGCTCCCCCTTGCTCTCACAGAGATTGTGGAGCACACAGAAAGCTGCAATAACAATGGGGATATTGGTTTCACTGAGATCAGAGCGCGTCAGTAAGCTTCTCCATCTCCCCTTCAGACGTCCAAAAGCACACTCCACCACCATTCTGCACTTGCTCAGCCGGTAGTTGAAGAGTTCTTTTTCACTGTCCAGGGCGCCTGTATAGGGCTTCAGGAGCCAGGGCATTAGCGGGTAGGCTGGGTCCCCGAGGATTTCTATAGGCATCTCCACATCCCCAACAGTTATTTTGTGGTCCGGGAAGTAAATACCTTCCTGCAGCCGCCTAAACAGACCAGAGTTCCTGAAAACGCGAGCGTCATGAACCTTGCCCGGCCATCTGACGTTGATGTTGGTAAAACGTCCCCTATGGTCCACCAGTGCTTGCAGCACCATTGAAAAGTAGCCCTTTCGGTTAATGTACTGGCTGGCCTGATGGTCCAGTCCCAGGATAGCGATGTGAGTTCCATCTATAGCCCCACCGCAGTTTGGGAATCCCATCGCAGCGAAGCCATCTATGATCACCTGCACGTTTCCCAGGGTCACTACCTTTGACAGCAGTAGCTCAATGATTGTGTTGGCTATGTTACCGAAATATCGGGTCCACCTAGCTGAGAGCCAATAACAGCCAGACAGGGATAAGGAAGAGTTGCTTTATTCTGCAGAAGAAAGGAGAGCTTTGCACCTTGGTACAAAAACTTTGTCTTACACACATTTTACAGATTTTTTTATGCACATTTAGACAAAGGTCCTTGCAGTGTTAACACTTGATTGGTGGTGGTCAGACCCATGCTTTTGCTATCTGGTCAGTGAAAACCGGCTTGGGACCAGCTCCAACTACCTTAAGGCCTTGAAGGGAAAACAGTTGAAAAGTTCAGGCTACTGTGTACTTGAAGTGTCTGCTTTCCCCTAATGGCCATTCGTTGACATAAAGGCTGCTCTGTTAAGGGCGGGGTTATTAGTAACTTTTACAGTCCCCCCTTCGGGCCTGACAAATTCAAAAATTGTCAGGCCCGTTATGCAATTTGCGATCAAGCTGGAGGGACAGATACTGGATTTTTTTATGGACAGCAGAGCTTTTGATTATAGCATTACACAGGCATTTGGCACATTGCATTATTATTTAGATAACACATAGAAAGAAAAGAAAGAAAAGAATCCATTTAACAATTGTTCGAAAGAGCCCCGTAAACCATGACCCAAGGTCTGGAAGGAGGTTCTCAAAACTAAAGGTGTGATCAAGAGATACAGCTCGGAAAACAACAGCAGCATTTTTAATGGCTTGTAAATTTTGCTTAATTAAGCCGGAATGATTAGCATAGAAACAACATTTTTTCCCGATGCGAGCACAAGTCCCCCCCTAATTGGTTCATATGCTTGGAAGGAGTATTGAGAACGTTTGCACTTTCACCCAGAAAGTTTTTAAGTATGTTTTTATGGCCACAGATCAGATGGTACTCCTGATGTGTCTGTAAGGGAAGTGGGCCAAGCCTGATGCTCTAGATCATTCCGAATGGCCATTAGCTGGACATTCAGGAAATTCTGAATTTCTGAACATGCTAGATCCCACTCCAATGCCTTCCCAGCCTCAGTGATATTTAATACCATTTCTGTCAGCAACTTCTGGGTTATAGAACTAAGGGCAGAGATAACATGTAACTTACCAATTCCAGCCTGTACCTGGGTTAGCTGTGCCCCAATTTTTTATTATGTTTTGGTTTTTAAAAATATTTTAAACTGCTGCTGCACTATTGGCCCCATCCCATAGGGATCCGGTCAAGTTACTTTTTTTTTTTTTTATAGAGGAAATAACCCAAGCTCTTTGTTGTGCTAATTTAATGGCAGCCCCCTGTGAGCAATTTGGGTATGTAGAGGTGATCTGGAAACTGGATAAGGGTAATTGTAATTAACACTACACTAGGGACTGTTAAATTTTCGTTTATTGATATTTTAATACATTTTTTTTTTTTTTGGTGTAGTACTATACCACATTTTTAAGCATGGGTTTTACAAGTTTTTTTCTGTCCGTTTATAAGTTTTTGTTTTTTTACCAGGGTTAGTTTTTAATGTCTTTTGTAGGCAGGAATTCCTGGACTTTGGTGGTTCTAATGAAGCAAGTGGTTTTTTTTTGTTTTGTTTTGTTTTTTGAAACAGTTATGGTTTAGCATTATACAGGGGAGAGGTTACTAGCACATCACCCTGTAATGGTTTTGTGTTTTTTAAAAAAATTCAAAGGCATAGTAGGTTTGTTAGTGGACAAGGGAGAGGTTACTAGCACTTCACCTTGTCTTTTTTCCCTTTTTCCTGCTGTCCAGAAGGCACAGCAGAGCTAGAAGGAGAAATAGGATTATCAGTCAGAGAGCCCTCCCGAGGTGGAGGGGTCTTTTTACAGTGAGAAGCATGGGTTCAGGTAGGCAGTCCTTGGCACTTCACAGCGATGTTGGTGGTTAACAGGACTTGGAAAGGGCCTTTCCAGTGTGGAGCCAAAGCAGTCTTTCGTTGATGGACTTTACGTAGACTTAGTCTTCTTGTTTCAATGAATGGCAGGGCTGCTAGGGTCTTGGGTAGCACTTCTTTTATCTGTGAGAAAAGAAACCTAACACATTTCATTAATGCCTGGCAGTGTTTTGCAGATTTTATAGTTGCTTGGACACATTCAGGCCCCCCTTTTCTTGTCTGTTAGCCAAGTCTTAGCTGTGGGCAGTGTCCTTGGATGAGGCCAGCATCTTATCTTTGGACTGAGCTTGCTAGCTATTTTTTTTCCAGTTAACTTGTTTGTTTGGGGGTTTTTTTGGCTTTTTTTAACCTATAAAGGAAACTTCCACTTTTTATTTATACACCTTTTTTAAACAATGAACACATACACATTGCCATTATACAGTACATTAGTTTTATTACTTAATGTATGCCATGCACACCCTTTTAGTAAAATAACTTTTATACAGAGCTTTGGAGCAACAAACCAGGACAAGCACATCCACCTTTGAGGAGTCCACTCGGTACAACCTCTGGTGTCCAATAGCTTTCCTCCCTCCCCAGCCCTCTGGCTAGAAATCTGAGGTAGCCAGAAGGATCCCATGGGCAATATGGGGAGTGGGTTAACCTTCCATGTCCTTGCTTCCAAAGACTGTTGGTATGCAAATTTTAACAACAATTTTGGCCATAGAACACAAAAATAATTCCTATTGGGCCAGTAAATGCATGGTACATTGAATGCTGTTCAGCTGGCATCCGTTTTCTTTGATGATCTGAAAGACAAAAGAACAGAGGTCTGCCCCTTCTGGGCAGTCAGTCATTGCTTAAAATATTTCCTTTATATACACATACTCTTGTTGATTTCAGGCAAAACAGAGGAATTACCCCATATTTCCTTGTATTTGTTTCATAGTCAGCCCAGGTTTTAGTGGCTTCTACCTTATTAGTTAGAAAATTGCATTAATACAGATGCTTTCTGGCTTGCTTCCAGATCCAAAGCTATCCACAGCTTAAAGATTTTTATGTAAAAATAAAAGGACACAATTAACTTTCCCAGACTTTTAATTGCCTTTTACTTTTAACTCCTGCCTTTAAACACACAGTGATCTGAAAAAGACAACACAACCTATATTGGTAGGTTTACATTTTTTTTACCTCTGCTACAATATACACTGCACATGTTCTGGGGAAAACGCACATCCTCTTCA
This sequence comes from Emys orbicularis, assembly GCF_028017835.1. Taxonomy (NCBI): domain Eukaryota; kingdom Metazoa; phylum Chordata; order Testudines; family Emydidae; genus Emys; species Emys orbicularis. The sequence continues at coordinate 368,570,298 of NC_088683.1, forward strand.
CAATTTAATTTTTACAACACTAGCCACATTAATTTTTACACAAGGTGTAACTGTTTTTTTTTTGAACACCGGGTAAAGACTATTTACTTAACATATCATTCAAAGGGCTATCCTCAGAGGGTTTTACCAGAGACCCACCCATCTGCCTGCTGACACTCGAACAGAGAATTACACAGAGAACAGAGGGAATTATGGCCTAATAGGATTCTATTACAGGAATTTCTACTAATACTGACCGCTACAGGGGACGGGACAGAAGGATCCCAATTCGACCTCAGAGCTTCATCGCACGCGATGGCTTCCACTCTGAGGAATTACGAATGAGAGGCTCAGTTCCGTCCACACACCTAACGCCCAAATGTATAAGACAGAAATTCATTAACCGGTTAACCAGACCAGAACCAGATACTGTCTCCTTATTCTATTAGGACTCACCTTATCGGAGCACGAGCCCCAGGGGCTGCGGTGAAGCAGTGAAAAGGGGCGAAACACCCCATTGGCGCCGTTTTCAGTTTGCCGCAGCCATCCGGAGTCCGATGTCCGAGCTAGGAGAGTCCCGGCGGAGTCGCCAGAAACTGTCACCGAAATATCGGGTCCACCTAGCTGAGAGCCAATAACAGCCAGACAGGGATAAGGAAGAGTTGCTTTATTCTGCAGAAGAAAGGAGAGCTTTGCACCTTGGTACAAAATCTTTGTCTGAATGTGTATAAAAAATCTGTAAAATGTGTGTAAGACAAAGGTCCTTGCAGTGTTAACACTTGATTGGTGGCGGTCAGACCCGTGCTTTTGCTATCTGGTCAGTGAAAACCGGCTTGGGACCAGCTCCAACTACCTTAAGGCCTTGAAGGGAAAACAGTTGAAAAGTTCAGGCTACTGTGTACTTGAAGTGTCTGCTTTCCCCTAATGGCCATTCGTTGACATAAAGGCTGCTCTGTTAAGGGGGGGTTATTAGTAACTTTCACAGCTACTTGCATCACAGCAACCCCCACGGTAGATTTGCCCACTCCAAATTGATTCGCGACTGACCAGTAGCTGTCTGGCGTTGCAAGCTTCCAGAGGGCTATGGCCACTTGCTTCTGGACAGTTAGGGCTGCTCGCATCCGGGTGTCCTTGCGCTTCAGGGCAGGGGACAGCAACTCACAAAGTTCCAGGAAAGTTCCCTTACACATCCGAAAGTTTCGCAGCCACTGTGATTCATCCCAGACCTGCAGCACTATGCGGTCCCACCAGTCCGTGCTTGTTTCCCGGGCCCAGAATTGCCGTTCCACAGCATCAACATGACCCATTGCCACCATGATGTCCACGGCGCAGGGTCCCGTGCTTTGTGAGAGGTCTGTGCCCCTGTAGTGAGTCGGTGTGGCTCCCCTCCTGCCCAGCAGAGGGAGCCCCCTTACAGACACCCGAGTGGGCGGAGCCACCGCCACCTGTTCCCGCCCCCCGGAAGTCAAGGGGCGGGACAGGAAGTATAAAGGCCGGCCGCCAGAGCTCAGTGAGGCCCCAGCCGCCGCAAGGAGCAGACGTGTGGCCGGGAGCTCGCGGCCGGGAGACCTCGGAGGCCCGGGGCCATTGCCCTAACTGGCCGGAGCTGCCCCAAGCCCACTACGAGGAGGAGCCACCGGAGCCTGCCCGCTCCTGTCGTTGGGAGGAGCCGCTGGAACTCCCCCGATCCAACCCCGAAGGCGAGGCGCCACCGGGGTCCCTCCGCCCCTGTTGTTACCTGGAGGAGCCGCCCGAGTCCAATTGGCCGGACTTCCCCGAGGAGCTGCCGGACCTGCCACCCAGCCCCGGCCGAGAGGAACCCATGCTGATGGATTGGACTGGGCCCGGTGCCACGGACGAGGTAGGCCCCGAGGGGGAACCCGGAAGTAGCCTGGGGGTAGCCGACCCCGGTCAGGCTGTAGCCACGCATGAGCCAATGTCAGTGTGTTGCGGCCAGGATCCCCACTGACAGCAGCGAGTTTCTGTCGCTGCTAGGGCCCCGGGCTGGGATGCAGTGGAGTGGAGTGGGTGGGCCTGCGTCCCCCCCTGCCACCCCCGCTCACAGGTGGCAGGCTTCCCCCTCTCCTAATGCTCAGCCCCTGCCTGAGGGCCTGAGTCCCTGAACTAACTGTCTGTAGGGTTGCTCAGCCCCTGCACCAAAGGGCGGAGCTCTCTAACTGTTTGTAGTGAGTCGGTGTGGCTCCTCTCCTGCCCAGGAGGGTCGAGCCCCGGCACGAACCTTCCACATGTGGTACCAGAAGTGGGGACTGGCGAGTCCCTGCCCCTGTGAGAAGGGGCTGGAAGAGGGAGGGGCCACTGCCCCCGCCCCCCCCCCCCCGTTGTAGTAAGGAGTATGGACATGGAGCGTTTGTTCCAGCTGCTTGCGGAGAGTCAGGAGCGGCAGCAGGCGGCCCAATTGCAGCAGTAGCAGCAGCAGCGAGATGCCGCCCATCTCCAGCAACAACAGGAGCAGCACACGGCCCAGCTGGCACAACAACAGCAGTTGGTGCAGCAATTGGGGAACCAGCTGCAGGTCACACTCCCTCGCCCCACTGTGGGGCCAGCGGGGGAGAATGGGGGGGTGCTGCGTTCAGCTGCTCCTCTTCACCTGACCAAGACGGGCCCGGACAATGACCCCGAGGCCTTCTTGGTCACCTTTGAGCGTGTGGCACTCGTCGCCGGGTGGGCCCGAGACCAGTGGGCTACCCTTTTAGCCCCGTATCTGACTGGGACGGCCCAGGTGGCCTACCGCGGACTGGCGACAGAGGAAGCCCGCGACTATGACCGAGTGAAAGCTGGACGTCAGCCCCGGGACCTTCAGACAACGGTTCCAGGGCCAGACTTACCCCCCCGGGGCCAGACCGCGGCTGGTGGCCCAGACCCTAAAGGAGACATGCCGGCGGTGGTTACAACCTGAAACCCGGACAGCGGAGGAAGTGACCAAACAGGTCATCCTGGAACAGTTCGTCCACACCCTGCCCTCCCGAGGGCGGGCATGGGTGCTCCGCCACCGGTCGGCGACACTGCCCGAGGCTGTGTCGCTGATGGAGGACTTCCTCGCCGCCGAAAGTGTGGTGGGCCCCACCTTTCGGCGCCCCAATGCTGGGTCCGAACCAGCCCGCGGTGAGAGGAAGAAGAGCACCCAGCCCCCAAAACCGACCCCCATACGGAGCCCCGGGCCCGGCGCATAGAGTCAGCCCCCTGGATGGGGCCAACGCCCCCGGCCAGGGGCCCCCAAGGGCCCGGCGGAGCCCCCCCCCGGAGCCCAAGCCAAGTGGGCCCCCGGGGTAGGCGGCCTGAACTTGGTCCCTGTTTTGGCTGCGGGAAGATGGGACACCTCCAGTGGAACTGTCCCGACATGGACTGCAGTTACGGACAAGTGTGGGCGGGACATAATCGGGCCCGACCATCCCTGAACCCCAAGCTAACAGTCCCCGTGGCCGTTGGGGGTCGGGTAACTCGGGCCTTGATTGACTCGGGCTGTGGCCAAACGTTGGTCCGTCGGGACCTGGTACCTCAGACCGATACCCGCTTGGGGGTGATCCATCTGCAGTGTATCCACGGGGACGTCTGACCGTATCCGAGCGCCCGGGTTCCCCTAACGATCGCGGGTGTCACCCGGAATCTGGTGGTCGGCGTAGCTCCCCACCTAGCGTATCCCGTGGTCTTGGGTTGGGACTGGCCCGCTTTCGAGGAAGTCCTCCGACCCACGCTGGCCCTGGAAGCAGACCGCCAGGGGTCCTCTCCCGAGACCACCGCCCAGGTCGAGGCAACTGAGGCAGACGTCCCGGACGAGGCGGTGCTGCAGCCAGGGCCCATCCTTAAACCCCGCCTCGACACCGACTTCTGTCGAGACCAACGAGCAGATCCTACCCTCAGCCGCTTTTATGAGCAGCTCGCGGCGGTGGACGGGAGCGTCGCGGATCCCCAGCAAGCCACCCAATGGCCCCACTTCGAGCTGCGCAGGGACCGGCTCTACTGAGTGGACCGCAACCCCCGCACATGGGAGCCACAGACGCAACTGATGGTGCCCCTCTGTCATCGGCGAGCCGTACTGAAACTCGCCCATGATGTGCCGGCTGCTGGGCACCTGGGGCAAGAGAAGACCCTCGCCCGGATCCTAGCACGCTTCTTCTGACCGGGAGTCTACCAGGATGTGAAGAAGTATTGCACCTCCTGCCCGGAATGTCAGTTAGCGGCCCCTCCCAGGGTACCCAAGGCGTCCCTGGTCCCCATGCCTTTGATGGAGACACCGTTTGAGCGGGTCGCCATGGACCTCGTGGGCCCGCTCCCAAAAAGCGCCGCTGGGTTTCGGTATATTTTGGTACTCGTGGACTACGCCTCCCGATTTCCGGAGGCCATCCCCTTGCGGAGCATTACCGCCCGGACTATCGCGGGCGAGCTGGTGAAGATCTTCGCACGGGTAGGGCTGCCTAAGGAAATCTTAACCGATCAGGGGACTAACTTCACCTCCCGGCTGTTACGCCAGGTCTGCACACTCTTAGGAGTTAAACAACTCCGCACCTCAGTTTACCACCCGCAGACGGACGGGTTAGTGGAACGGTTTAATCGGACGCTTAAGGGAATGTTGCGGAAATTCCCCATAGACGAGCTCCGCCACTGGGATCAGTTCCTTCCGGCCCTGTTGTTAGCCATCCGGGAGGTTCCTCAAGCGTCAACGAAGTTTTCTCCGTTCGAACTATTATACGGACGCAGGCCGCGGGGCCTCTTGGATCTAATGCGAGAGACCTGGGAACAGTCGGCCTCCCCAGCCCAGGGCCTCTTAAAATACGTCCTACAGTTGCAGGTGTACCTTACCCAGGCGGGAGCCCTGGCGCGCAAGAATTTAGGGACGGCGCAGGAACGACAGGAGCGGGCCTATAACCAGGAGGCCCAAGTGCGGGTGTTTCAGCCCGGGGATCGAGTCCTACTCCTCCTGCCGTCAAGCAAATCAAAGCTGTTAGCCCGCTGGCAGGGGCCTTATGAAGTAGTACGCAAAGCGGGTCCGGTCACCTACGAGGTTAGGCAACCGGATAAACGTTACCACGTGAACCTGTTGAAGCAGTGGCGCGGCCGGGAGGGCCTCATGATTAACCCTTACCCGCCTGAACCGGAGCTGGGACCCAGTGTACCCCCGAAGGAGGACCCCCCGGCACCCCTCCTAGGTGAGTCGCTCATGGAGGAACAACATAAACAGGTTAACTGTCTCCTGCAGGCCTTCCGGAAGACTTTCACAGTGGTACCGGGCTATACAACCCTGGTCTGGCATTCGATCCAGACCGAGCCCGGGAAAGTGATCCGAGAGACAACCCGGTCCCTGCCGTATCGGATGCGCGACGAGGTCGAGGAGGAGGTAAGGGCCATGCTGGCTCTGGGCGTCATTGAGCCGTCCCAGAGCGAGTGGCGCAGCCCGGTGGTCCTGGTGCCCAAGCCAGATGGCACCCGCCGCTTCTGCATCGATTTCCGGAGGGTGAACGCCATCTCCCGCTTTGACGCCTACCCGATGCCCCGCGTGGACGAGTTACTGGGCCGCCTGGGGGAGGCCCAGTTTATTACCACCCTCGACCTCAGCAAGGGCTATTGGCAGATTCCCCTCGAAGAGACCTCGAAGGAGAAAACCGCCTTTGCCACCCCAACTGGGCTATACCAATTCACTCGGATGCCATTCGGTCTCCATGGGGCCCCTGCCACCTTCCAGCGACTGATGGATCACCTCCTACAGTCCCATCATGACTATGCGGCCGCCTACCTCGACGACGTGGTCATCTATAGCCGCCGCTGGGAAGACCATCTGCCCCGGGTCGCGGCGGTCCTGAGGTCCCTGTGACAGGCGGGTCTGACCGCCAACCCCAAAAAGTGCCGTATTGCCTGGAAAGAAACCACCTATCTCGGCTATACGGTTGGGGGCGGGCGCGTAAAACCCCTTGTGGGAAAAGTCCAAGCCCTTGTGGACTCCCCCCCCCCGGACGACGAAACGACACGTGCGGCAGTTCCTGGGCCTTGTCGGATATTATCGACGATTCGTCCCCCAATTCGCGTCCAAAGCAGCGCCCCTAACTGGGCTGCTGAGTAAGGATAGCGCCCGGCAGGTGCAGTGGTCCCTGGAGTGCGAGACCGCCTTCCGGACCCTTCAGAGATGTCTCTGTCAGGAGCCGGTTTTGTACAGCCCGGATTTCAATCGGCCGTTCGTCCTTCAGACAGACGCCTCCGAGGTGGGATTGGGTGCGGTCTTGTCCCAAGAGGTGGATGGGAAAGACCATCCTGTGCTGTACCTCGGCCCGGAAGCTATTTCCCCGAGAAAGGAACAACGCGGTCATAGAAAAGGAGGCCCTCGCCGTGAAATGGGCCTGCGATGCCCTCTGTTTTTACCTTCTTGTAGCACCGTTCACCCTGGTCACGGACCACGCCCCCCTCCGCTGGCTGATGCGCATGAAGGACAACAACGCCCGCATCATGCGCTGGTACTTGGCCTTGCAGCCGTATGCGTTCACCGTTCAGCATCGGGCTGGCAAGGACCATGCCAAAGCGGACTTCCTATCCCGCATTGGGGAAATGGAAGGGCCTGGCCCCGATGAGCGGGAGCCAGTCTTGAGGGGGTGTGTGTGTAGTGAGTTGGTGTGGCTCCCATCCTGCCCAGCAGAGGGAGCCCCCTTACAGACACCCGAGTGGGCGGAGCCACCGCTGCCTGTTCCTGCCCCCCGGAAGTCAAGGGGCGGGACAGGAAGTATAAAGGCCGGCCGCCAGAGCTCAGTAAGGCCCCAGCCGCCGCAGGGAGCAGACGTGTGGCCGGGAGCTCGCGGCTGGGAGACCTCGGAGGCCCGGGGCCATTGCCCTAACTGGCCGGAGCGGCCCCGAGCCCACTACGAGGAGCAGCCACCGGAGCCTGCCCGCTCCCGTCGTTGGTAGGAGCCGCTGGAACTCCCCCGATCAAACCCGAAGGCGAGGCGCCACCGGGGTCCCTCCGCCCCTGTTGTTACCCGGAGGAGCCGCCCGAGTCCAATTGGCCGGACTTCCCCGAGGAGCTGCCGGACCTGCCATCCAGCCCCAGCAGAAAGGAACCCATGCTGATGGATTGGACTGGGCCCGGTGCCACGGACGAGGTAGGCCCCGAGGGGGAACCCGGAAGTAGCCCGGGGGTAGCCGACCCTGGTCAGGCTGTAGCCACGCATGAGCCAATGTCAGTGTGTTGCGGCCAGGATCCCCACTGACAGCAGCGAGTTTCTGTCGCTGCTAGGGCCCCGGGCTGGGACGCAGTGGAGTGGGTGGGCCTGCGTCCCCCCCGCCACCCCCGCTCACAGGTGGCAGGCTTCCCCCTCTCCTAATGCTCAGCCCCTGCCTGAGGGCCTGAGCCCCTGAACTAACTGTTTGTACTGTTGCTCAGCCCCTGCACCAAAGGGCCGGAGCTCTCTAACTGTTTGTAGTGAGTCGGTGTGGCTCCTCTCCTGCCCAGGAGGGTCGAGTCCCGGCATGAACCTTCCACAGCCCCTCTCAGACTTAATGTCCTCACCGCACTGCCGTAGCCTCCTCGCCCGATTTCTCAGCATCTGCTTCTGAAAAAGGTGGATAAGGCGCGAGGTGTTGACAACAGCCATAACTGCAGCGATGGTCGCAGCGGACTCCATGTTCGTGGTGCTGTGGCGTCCACGCTGTCAATCACCAGAAAAGTGCGCGAACTGATTGCCCGCCGGCGCTTTCAGGGAGGGAGGGTGGGAGTGACGGTTGAATGATGACAGTTACCCAAAACCACCCTCGACACATTTTTTGCCCCAGCAGGCATTGGGGGCTTGACCCAGAATTCCAATGGGCAGCGGGGACTGCGGGATAGCTACCCACAGTGCACCACTTCCAATGTCGCTGCTTGCCCCATTAGTGTGGACTCACAAAGTCAAATTACTGTCCTTAGTATGGATACACACGTTCGACTTTGTAATATCGGTTCCACAAATTCGCTTTAAGTAAAATCAAACTACTCTCATAGTGTAGACATACCCATAGTTCCTATTTTTAAGAAAGGGGAAAAAAAGTGATCTGGGTAACTACAGGCCTGTTAGTATGCAAGGTCTTAGAAAAATCTTTGAAGGAGAAAGTAGTTAAGGACATTGAGGTCAATGGTAATTGGGACAAAATACAACATGGTTTTACAAAAGGTAGATCGTGCCAAACCAACCTGATCTCCTTCGTTGAGAAGGTAACAGATTTTTTAGACAAAGGAAACACAGTGGATCTAATTTACCTCGATTTCAGCAAGGCATTTGATACGGTTCCACATGGGGAATTATTAGCTAAATTGGAAAAGATGAGGATCAATATAAAAATTGAAAGGTGGATAAGTAACTGGTTAAAGGGGAGACTACAACGGGTCATACTGAAAGGTGAACTGTCAGGCTGGAGGGAGGTTACTAGTGGAGTTCCTCAGGGATTGGATTTGGGACCAATCTTATTTATTCTTTTTATTACTGACCTTGGCACAAAAAGTGGGAATGTGCTAATAAAGTTTGCGGATGACACAAAGCTGGGAGGTATTGCTAATACAGAGAAGGACCGGGATATCATACAGGAAGATCTGAATGACCTTGTAAACTGGAGTAATAGTAATAGGATGAAATTTAATAGTGAAAAGTGCAAGGTCATGCATTTAGGGATTAATAACAAGAATTTTGGTTATAAGCTGGGGACACATCAGTTGGAAGTAACAGAGGAAGAGAAGGACCTTGGAGTATTGGTTGATCACAGGATGATGACGAGCCGCCAATGTGATATGGCCGTGAAAAAAGCTAATGTGGTCTTGGTAGGCATCAGGAAAGGTATTTCCAGTAGAGATAAGGAAGTGTTAGTACCATTATACAAGGCACTGGTGAGACCTCATCTGGAACAGTGTGCGCAGTTCTGGTGTCCCATGTTTAAGAAGGATGAATTCAAACTGGAACAGATTCAGAGAAGGGCTACTAGGATGATCCGAGGAATGGAAAACCTGTCTTATGAAAGGAGACTCAAAGAGCTTGGCTTGTTTAGCCTAACCAAAAGAAGGCTGAGGGGAGATACGATTGCTCTCTATAAATATATCAGAGGGATAAATACCAGGGAGAGAGAGGAATTATTTAAGCTTAGTACCAATGTGGACACAAGAACAAATGGATATAAACTGGCCATCAGGAAGTTTAGACTTGAAATTAGACGACGGTTTCTAACCATCAGAGGAGTGAAGTTCTGGAACAGCCTTCCAAGGGGAGCAGTGGGGGCAAAAGACATATCTGGCTTCAAGACTAAGCTTGATAAGTTTATGGAGGGGATGGTATGATGGGATAGCCTAATTTTGGCAATTAATTGATCTTTGACTATTAGCAGGTAAATATGCCCAATGGCCTGTGATGGGAATGTTAGATGGGGTGGGATCTGAATTACTACAGAAAATTCTTTCCTGGGTGCTGGCTGGTGAGTCTTGCCCACATGCTGATTGCCAATCTGCCCTGGAGGAAAATTCCTTCCCAACCCCAAATATGGCGGAGGCCCTGGGGGGTTTTCACCTTCCTCTGCAGCATGGGACACTTGCTGGATGATTCTCTGCACCTTGAAGTCTTTAAACCATGATTTGAGGACTTCAATAGCTCAGACATAGGTTAGGGGTTTATTACAGGAGTGGGTGGGTGAGATTTTGTGGCCTGCGTTGTGCAGGAGGTCAGACTAGATGATCATAATGGTCCCTTCTGACCTTAGAGTCTATATCTTATTTGTAACACTAAGGTTCCCTTGCATGTCAGTCAACCAAGTTATTAATGCATTATTCATTTTGGCACATAAAGAACATAATGAAGTTCATATAGACAGTCAACAGGTACAAGCCATCTCATCAGTACTTTCCACTGTCATTCTCTCAGGCACATCAACACAAAGGAAAGTGAAGGTAAATGCTCACAAGCTTTCATACATAGCATGAGCAAAGCACATTTTCATTCAGTCAGTCAAACACAGTGTGAAACAGCAAATACAATGCTCTGTTTGATGTGGAATGAGCACTGGAATAGTAATCCAGGTCATGAAATTGGGAAATACAGTAAAATCTACATTTCCTGGTTTGCCTCACTGGAAACTATAATTGCATTTCTAATTTTTTTCAATGAATACAGAGTGGAATTCTTCAATAGGATATAGTATTGCTTCCTTGCCACACACCAAGTCTTTGGGTTCTTGCGGTAAGATGTTTTCTATTGTACTTTGGGATTACGGGCACTAAATGAGGTATTATATACGAGATTTGTAACACAGCTGGGTAGCAGTGATATAATTTCCCATGTTGTGTGTTTGCAGTGAGTTCAGGGCGTGCAAAGGAAAGTGGAATGTGAATGTAACTCTTGACATTCTAAGAACTGAGTTTTAAAAAATAAAATGCTACTTTACAGACTGTATTCTTTCAAGTTACATTAACAACACAATTTCACAGTCTTCAATGATTTGATCAATGAATTCACGATATGCTTTTCTCTTATGCATTAGTGAGACATTACAAATGAGAATATGTTAATGGAATGTTTTTTTGAGAAATCATTATAAAATTGTTGAAATCATCACATTACCAATATAATTTGTACTTATATTTACACTTACAGATGGCATTGAGAGAACAAAAGAATTGTTAATAATTGACCCCTTGTGTGATGAGATGAGATATGAAAGAACATGCCTGAGGAACTGGAGGTGATTTTTAGATACTTACACTTTTACAGTGTACATGAACTGTTACTGTGAAAATATTTTCAGGAAATGTAACAATAGTGAGACTGATATCTTCCTGTTAGCTACAAAGAAAAATTGAAACAGCATGAACTTGTACAGAATATGCTTAGCCAGAATCCAATAACAAGTTCACTCAAAGTCCTTTACTAAGTACTTAATAGAATGGGGACATGAAACAATAGCATGTTGCATGAGTGAGACGGTGTTATTAGCAACGTGGGGCACAGCAAATTAGGTGATACATTGTGTAAGAGTGAGACAATATGAAAGCAAGTGTGTGTGTGTGTGTATATATATATAAGCAATGAGTCATTGCAATCATTAATTAAATAGAGATAGAAAGGATTTCTCAACATGTACAGAAACTTTAAAAAAAAAAAAAAAGGAAAGAAAAGCTCACTTATACAGTCCACTACTGTACTCTATGAATTTCAGATACTTCAACAAATGATTAACTAGCAAATCCTCATCTGATTGGAAGAGTAAAATTGTTCAGCATACCAGACAAAGCGATGGCCACAACAGTGGACCACTCATCTTAAAAGGTATTGAATACCAAATTGCCATTATCATTTGTTATTTATGTGTAATTGCTGGAGATTACCGGTGTGCACTGCGCTGGCGCCCTTGCCAAGGTGTGTGGGGTGGGCTCTGGGCCCCCAGAAGGGATGGGGTTTTGGGCGGAAGATGCAGGGCCAGATTCCCCCAGTCAGCCCTTACTGACAGCTGCTGCTGCAGTGGCCAGGAGCCCCTGGCCCTTTTAAATTGCCAGCCCCTGGGGCAACTGCTCCTTTTGCTCCCCCACTGTCGGCAGCCCTGCCGGTAGCATCCAGCAGTGCTGCCGGACCCTATGACAGGGCCGCTGATGCAGGGGGAGCTAAAGGAGGCAGCAACGTTAAAGCAGCACTGTAACATCAGCTGCGTACAGGCTGGTTCTTACCGGTATCCTGGACCGGCCCACTTCCACCTCTGGTAATTATGATGTTTTTTCTAAACAAAAAAGTATTGTTAGTCTGCAGAAACATATTTGCTGCAGAAAGACATCAGTACGGTAGAAACACCACAAGAGGCTAATACTGCGTTTAGAAGACAAATAGCAATAGTTCTAATGAAGGTGTCAGGTAATAACTTTCTCCCATGTACTATGGGGTCATTAGGCACATGTGAAGATAACAAGAAGAGTGGAATGATGTCACGTAACAGACAGTTATCTTAATACCCCTAAAGTGGGATATCTCACAGGTTTGGTTCTGTGATAGTGACTCTGCATCAATAATATCTTTAAGTACCAAAAAATGAATAGTTGCTATTGATAGACCAGTTAAATGAAATTGGATATTTTTATATCCAGCTGCAGTAAAGTAAAACTTTGAGAAAATATGACTCACAAAAAAGAAAATATGTGCAAATCAAGATTTGCATTTAGAGTGTTGATCGTAACGTAATAAGCACTTCATTGCGCTATGTTGATTTTTCAGAAAGCGTGGAGGACTACTGCATAGACTGCAACCTTGTCGATTGTGAAAAGGAAAGGGAGGATTGCACGATGGTAAGAAACATAGAATTGTATCAGAAACACATGCCATAACCTGCCTAAGGATCAGGATTCTTGTACAAATTCCACATCAGTAAACATTTTCATCATGCTGATCGGCATATCGTAGGTAATGATGACATGTGGAAGTATAAGATATAGACAGGGGGCGAGGGTGTCCTGTTTAGGCTCATGGTGATTCATCAAGGCCAGCAATACGGCATAAGGGAGAAGAGTGACAGGGTAAAATCCTCAAAAAACTAAATCTAATGGAAGGTCGTTCTGAACCCCAGGAGTCATCACATGGATGCCAGGAGCCAGAATACAGAGCAGCAAGCGGTTAAATATAGAAGAGAAAAGGCAAGAAAGAGAACCACTGAGACAACACCACCCAGGATGAATCCAAAGAAGCGGACTGAAACCCGCCTTAAAGACCACCAACAGGGGTCACTGTAGACTAAGAGAGGTGCAGACACATACCCGGCCGGGGGCACTCGCATGAGGTGAGTGGCACCCTGTTACACTCCTGATGAACAGTTCAATCTGCCAGGGCAGGGCAAAACCCTGAATGCCCCAAAGGCAGAGACATAACAGGACTCTGCCCCAGATGCAGTCTGATGGCCATTAAAGCTGTGAGTTCCAACTGAATCTTCGCCCCCCACCACATTGCACTGCTGGGGTTACTCTCCCATGTGGATTCTCTGACAACTAGAGCAGGAGATGATGACAGGGGAGTCGGAGGAGTAGCTGTGGATCCTGTACTGGGAGGGAAAGCACCGCTGTATCTGTTAGTTGTTTGTCTCATTTTCATATGACTTTGTATTATGACTTCATATAATCTTGTATTAAGTCTTTCCATATATAACCTCATATGCATACGATACAGTGTGGATTGATACATGTATTACCAATAAATGTGGCGCTTTGCCTTATTCCCCCTGAAAAGATCCTGTGCAGTACTTTAAGTACAACATTTTGGTGGAGAATTGCGAAAGGGGGAAAGGTATCACGAGCATTTATTGAGTAATTAAACAAACTTTGAAAAGTATTGAGAAGTATGGAAAAGTGATCATAAACCTTGAAAAGTATTAAAAAGTAATTGATCATTAAGGTGTGCACACCCCCGGTAGTAGAAGGCCAGGTAAAGAGAGGAGCAGAATTATTTCTCGCTCCCCTGGTCGTAGAGTTGCAGGAAAAAAGCTATTAATAAATAGGATAAACATTGCTATTTAATACCAATAGAAGGTTGGGTATACTAGAAAATGTTTAAACCTAAGCAGTCTTTTAAGGCGGCTCCCAGAGAGGAGACCGAGAAATTGGCATTTGTAAAAGATGCTACCCCTTTTGAACAAATCTTGCAAAAATTCGGACACAGCCCTTGGTCTGATCAAGGGCTAGCTGACGTCCATACAATTTCAGACCTAGATGGTAAATTGGCTCGGTACTTATTGATACATAAACCCTCAACTCCAATGAAAAAAGAAGCAGCTGCAGTTTGGTTTCTATGGAAAACCTGTAATGAGGTATTCCTTCCATTGGCTGAATGTAAAAATGAAAACAGGAAACTGCACCAAGATTTACAAGCCTCTGCTGCAGAAACAGAGAAATGGAAACGTATGTCCATTAGTACCCAAACCCAGTTAGATGCCCTTAAGGATGGGTCCAGAGAGTTAAAGCAGCACTCTCAAATCTTACAGGAGCATATGAAAGAAAAGGAGAAAATTAAAAAGAAAATCAGGTATTACAGGGAATGGTCAAAAAGTTCACTTTAGAACGGGGAGAGCCCCCGCTGACATTAACCAGTGTAAATCACTCATTAAACAACTGGAACAAAAGCTGGGATTTGCAAAGAGAAAAACTGCAGCAGTAACATCAGGAGAAGGGACATTTAAGACCCCAGAAGGGGCAGACTTCTGGGATCCCTTTGGAGTTTGGGAAGGGGACATTTGGGTAGATTCCTCCTCCCAGGTCCAAAATGCCATTGCAATGGCAACAAAGAGAACAGTCACAACCACGAGATGGAGGTGGGAGTGAAACAGTAACAACAGTGCCTGCCTCTGACTCAGCTCTCCAGGCCATGGCAAAGTGGCTGGGGATTTTAAAACGGGTTTTTTTTTTTCTAAATGGAGGGTTAATGCCCTTTTACTGGGAGAAAGGGAGGATTTAAACTCACAAGAAATGCACTGCTTAATGAGCATTTGTGAAGCCCAAAGTACCGGACACATTGTGGCAGAGACCTGCGCAAACAATAGATTTAGCAAAAACCCTCAGTGGCATAGATAAAACCCTGGAGGGGAAATGGGTACATCGCGGACAACTCAAACAAGCAGGGTCTGCCAGGGTGGGATCACTGTGCTAGTTTGTTTCTAAGCTTCTATCTTTCAGCCTCCAAACCAAATCAGGAGAGCTGGTACCAGATGAAAAGTTATAAAAATACTATGGTTATAGTGTCACGACAAAGTCTGTGTTGCATGTTCTGTCTGTGGTGGGTGTCCTGTGCTAGCACTGGGTCCAGAGAGAAAGGGGATACTATACTAGACAGGGTAAAGGCCTTTCCTCTCTCTACTTTCCCCATCTCCAACCAAATTATCAATCACATCCACGTCTGTCCAAAAGACTTTTGGTCCCGAGTGCATCAGGTTTATTTTTTGTTAGGTTCTCTAATAATCATTTTGTTGTTGATTTTGGTTATTGATACATTTGTATTGTTAGTTACATATTCTTCTAGTGTTAATTCCACCACCAAGGTATATTTTAATGGAAAGAATTGTGTCTGTGTTGTGGGTTTGGAACCTGAAATATGGCAAAACAAATTTTATTCAGATCCTCCGGTCCAAAAATGTATGTGTAATGTCTCCATATTACATACCCCTAAACTAGTATTCTACTTCCCAATGCACAAAGAAAAAGAAACAGATATGGAAACCTTAGATCTGGTGAACCTTGACCCTGATTCCTCCCTGGGCATTAATTGGACAGGCCTATATAGGTGGATGTACAATAACAAATAAATTGTTAAATTACTTAAAGCTACTCGAGAGAAAATCCGAACCAGAAGTTTGGCTATCCTCCATGAGGGAGAAGAAATACTTAGGCCTTGACTACACTACGAGAGTACTTCGATTTTAGTTAATTCGACTATGTGGAATCGATATTACTAAGTCGAACGTATGTGTCCACACTAAGGACAGTAATTCGACTTTGTGAGACTTTGTGAGTCCACACTAACGGGGCAAGCGTCGACATTGGAAGCGGTGCACTGTGGGCAGCTATCCCACAGTTCCCGCAGTCCCCCCTGCCCATTGGAATTCTGGGTCGAGCCCCAAATGCCTTCTGGGTAAAAAAATGTGTCGAGGGTGCTTTTGGGCGCCTGTCGTCATCCGTCCGTCACTCAAGCCGTCCCTCCCTCCCTCCCTCCCTGAAAGCGCCGGCGGGAAATCAGTTCGCGCGCTTTTCTGATTACTGACAGCGCGGACGCCACAGCAGTGCGAGCATGGATCCCGCTGCGACCATCGCTGCAGTTGTGGCCGTTCTCAACGCCTCGCAGCTTATCATCCACCTTTACCAGAGGCAGCTGCAGATCAATCATGAGAGGAGGCTACGGCACTACCGTGACGGCATGAAGTCGGACACTAGCTCCGACCTCTCTGAGAACATGAGACCCAGCGCCCAGGACATCTCGCTGTCACTGGGTCTTGTTGATACTGTTGAACGGCGATTCTGGGCCCGTGAAACCAGCACGGAATGGTGGGACCGCATAGTGCTGCAGGTCTGGGATGAATCCCAGTGGCTGCGCAACTTTCGCATGCGGAAGGGGACTTTCCTCGAACTGTGTGAGTTGCTGTCCCCTTCCCTGAAGCGAAAGGACACCCGGATGCGGGCAGCCCTGACTGTCCAGAAGCGAGTGGCCATAGCCCTCTGGAAGCTCGCAACGCCAGACAGCTACCGGTCCGTCGCTAACCAGTTTGGCGTGGGCAAGTCTACCGTGGGGGTTGCTGTTATGCAAGTAGCCAGGGCAATCGTCAAGCTACTGCTATCTAAGGTAGTGACCCTGGGAAACGTGGAGCTCATCAGAGATGGCTTTGCCGAGATGGGATTCCCAAACTGCGGTGGGGCTATAGATGGGACTCACATCCCTATCCTGGCACCGGACCACCAGGCTAGCCAGTACATCAACCGGAAGGGCTACTTTTCCATGGTGCTGCAAGCACTGGTGGACCATCGGGGACGTTTTACCAATATCTACGTTGGATGGCCTGGCAAGGTTCATGACGCTAGGGTGTTCAGGAACTCTGGTCTGTGTAGACGGCTGCAGGAAGGTCTTTACTTCCCGGACCACAAAGTAACTGTTGGGGATGTGGAGATGCCAACAGTCATCCTCGGGGACCCTGCATACCCGCTAATGCCCTGGCTCATGAAGCCCTACACTGGCGCACTGGACTCAGGGAAGGAACTATTCAACTACCGGCTCAGCAAGTGCAGAATGGTGGTGGAGTGTGCTTTTGGCCGTCTCAAGGGGAGATGGAGAAGCCTACTCACTCGCTGTGATCTCAGCGAGACCAATATCCCGATTGTGATAGCTGCTTGCTGTGTGCTCCACAATTTGTGTGAGAGCAAGGGGGAGACCTTTATGGCGGGGTGGGAGCTTGAGGCAAATAGCCTGGCTTCTGATTACGTCCAGCCAGACAGCAGGGCGATTAGAAGATCACAGCGGGACGCGCTGTGCATCAGGGAGGCTTTGAAAGCCAGGTTCCTGACTGAACAGGGTCTCCAGTGACTTGTTACTTTGTGGACACAGATGCTGAACCTGCCCCCGTTTCTTTACCCAGTTGCTGTTGACTATCCTTCCAAGTTACATACCCCCTTCCCCACCTTCCCAACAAATAAAATCTGTTCTGTTCTGTTAATGAACAAGGTTCTCTTTTTTACTGTTTTCGCGGGAATGTTTTAAACCGGGGACGCAGACTGTGGCGGGGGGCGGGCTTAGTGTTTTGATGCAAATGATGCTTCTAAAGTCCGGGAATGACAGGCTCCGCAGTGCTGGATTGGTTGTTTCAACGCAGCCTGCCAGCAGTCCTGGGCGGGACTGGATGTATGTGTCGGCCAAGTGACTTTCTGGCAGGGGGCGGAGGGTAACAGATCCCCTGCTGCGTGGCTCTGTGATCCAGGATAAGGACCACGGCATAGGATCTCTAACTGCCCTCCCCCGACACAAAGTCACAGATCAACCCCCTCGCACCCCAGAACAAGAAAACCGCCTCCCAGACTGACCAGGGTAACTGGTGACTGTGCTGTGTATGTGTCCAGATGCTGGACCTGCCCCCGCCTCTGTAGCCTGCTACAGGTGACTGTCCTGTCCAAGTAACAAACCCCTTCCCCCCCTTCAGACAGAATCCCCTCCAAAAGACACTCTCGGAAACAGTACTTAACAGAAACAGATGTTTTATTATGAACCGCACATGAAAAGGGGGGGGGGGAGGAAACTTGGACATGGGCTAGTGTGAGATGGGTAGGAAAGGACTTTTCAAACTTTGGAACGAGAGCCTTCCATTGCTGCAGCAGTGTGCAGTGGCCGACTGACAGTTTTAACGGACCTTGCCGCCCCTCCTTCTTTGTACTTTTGGTGAGGGGGGTGTGGGACTTGGTGGCGGGGGAGGGCGGTTAGAGATAGACAGCAGCAGTGCTCTGTCCTCCTGCCTCCGGTCTTGCACAACACCCACAAGGCGCCGGAGCGTCTCCGTTTGCTCCCTCATTAGTCCAAGCAGGGTTTGAGTAGCCTGCTGGTCCTCCTGGCGCCACCTCTCCTCCCGTTCCATGACTGCTCTGTGCATTTGCGACAAGTTCTCCCTCCACTGTGTCGTCTGGGCTGCCTGCTCTCGTGAGCACTCCATAAGTTCATAAAACATGTCTTCACGAGTTTTTCTCTTCCTTCTTCTAATCTGCGCTAGCCTCTGGGAGTGTGATGCCAGGCTGGGTTGGGAGACAGTCGCAGATGTGTCTGTGGGAATGGGAAAAAGGGAGTAAATTCCTGAGACAGATAAATGAAGTTGCTAACAAAGAGCATAGTCTTTCTCTGTGAACAACACCATGCACTGCACCTTTCACATGCGCACTCAGGACAAGGTCGAATTTTCGGCCCTCGCCTTATGTGTCTGGGGTCCTGCAGTTGCGATCAGAGAAGCGTTGCAGGACACCTCTACTTCTGCTGCAGGAAAACATGGTAAGCCGTAGACTTGTGGCAGCTTAAACATGTAATAGTAGCACTGGGCTCCTTTCGCACTGAATGCAAGGCCACTCTCTGCTGGCAGCAATCAGGGAAGCATGAGCTCTACCCCTGTCCCACCACCTCGCGGCTGTCCCCGGGAAAGATCCCTGTATGCTGCCCCTCTGCCGCCTCCACAGCGTGGCTGTAAAGCAGTCCCAATACTAACATTCCCCTCCCTAATTTAAAGCAGGGCGTCATGTGTGACATAACGCTCATGAGGATCTCGGAGACCGAGAGGGGAAGGATGCTGCGTGAAAGCATGCAGAAGCCTGGGCCGTATGCCGCCATGCTGTGCCGCGCACTGATCCCCGACTACCTGATGGACTCATGGCGTGGGAACGTGTGTTACCACGGGGGACCGAACAAGATCGCCCTGCCGTTGAACCTCGTGCGCATGCTGGAGCGGTACCTGCAGGAGAGCTATGCCAAGCTATCCCAGGAGGACTGTCTGTCCATTCCCGGGCACATTGACCGCCTTTTCATTTAAGTTCAGCATTACGGACTACAGAGTGGAGCGTCCTGTGGTGGACTAATCATGAATATCCGGACAGTACTTGATTTTCTATACATAGTTAGGAGTAAATAGTTCACTAAGCCAACTAAATCATGAACAACAAATTACTAATATAGTTAATATTCCTGTTTTGTTATAAATAAAAGTTTCTATGTTTAAATGAGTGACTGAAAAGCCCATTCTTAACAATATAAATATTCCACTTATGTTAAAAGGAAATGTTTAGATGTTTAAAGCACTCACTGCTTGATCCTTCCCCTGATTCGGTGTCCGGGGTAAGGGCTGTGGACGGTTGGTAGGGGATCTCGGTAAGGGTGATGAAGAGCTCCTGGCTGTCGTTGAAATCAGCGGTGCAAGCGCTGTCGACTGCCTCGTCCTCCTCATCTCCTTCCTCATCTTCCCCGTCACCTAACATTTCCGAGGAGGAACCGGCCGTGGACAATATCCCATCCTCGGAGTCCACGGTCACTGGTGGGGTAGTGGTGGCGGCCGCACCTAGGATGGAATGCAGTGCCTCGTAGAAACGTGATGTGTGGGGCTGGGATCCGGAGCGTCGGTTTGCCTCTTTGGTTTTTTGGTAGCCTTGTCTCAGCTCCTTGATTTTCACGCGGCACTGCGTTGCATCCCGGCTGTATCCTCTCTCTGCCATGGCTTTAGAGATCTTCTCGTAGATCTTTGCATTCCGTCTTTTGGAGCGCAGCTCTGAAAGCACGGACTCATCGCCCCACACAGCGATGAGATCCAAGACTTCCCGATCAGTCCATGCTGGGGCCCTCTTTCTATTAGATTGCACGGCCAACTCTGCTAGAGAGCTCTGCATCGTTGCCAGTGCTGCTGAGCTCTCCACGCTGTCCAAACAGAAAATGAGATTCAAACTGGCCAGACAGGAAAAGGAATTCAAATTTTCCCGGGGCTTTTCCTGTGTGGCTGGTCAGAGCATCCGAGCTCGAAGTGCTGTCCAGAGCGTCAACAGAGTGGTGCACTGTGGGATAGCTCCCGGAGCTATTACCGTCGATTTCCATCCACACCTAGCCTAATTCGATATTGCCATTTCGAATTTAGCGCTACTCCTCTCGTTTTCGAGGATTACAGAAGTCGAATTTAAAAGAGCTCTATTTCGAACTAAGTAGCTTCCTGGTGTGGACGGGTGCAGGGTTAATTCGATGTAACGGCGCTAAATTCGATATAAGCTCCTAGTGTAGACCAGGCCTTAGGGTGGCTGACCAGGCAAGGCAATTAAGTATTCACCACTGGTATGATGAGTTGGTCACCCATCTGGTCAGCAGTTCTAAATATAGTTTTTTATCTCATCATTGTTCTATTAGTAATCCTGACTGTTATGTTAGTTCTAATGCTCTGCATGTGCTGCTGGATAAAACAGATGTATTCTAAATTGAAACCACAGGCTGAAGTCATGACCCAATACAGGAACTCCTCACTTAACATCATTTCGCTTAGTCACTTTTTCCAGGAACATAACTACAATGTTAAGCGAATCCAATTTCCCCATAAGAATTAATGTAAATGAGGGGGTTAAGTTCCAGGGAAATTTTTTTCACCAGACACACAACTATAAGTTTTAAACAAACAATTGAATACTGGTACACAGTGATGATGATTGAGAAGCTTGGTTGAGGCGGAGGAGTCAGAGGGTGGGATATTTCCCAGGGAATGCCTTACTGCTAAATGAACTAGCAATTGACTGAGCCCTGAAGGGTTAACTTTCACAACACTCTACAAGGCAGCAGGAAAGGAGGGAGGGCAGACAGAGAGACACACCCTGTGTGTGAGAAAAAAATGTGCATTTCCCCTTTAAGTAGCTGACACCAGGCTTAAGTACACTGCCTTGTTAATTAAATCAGCTTGCTGAGACCTGAGACTGCAGCTACTGCCTAGAAGCTCTCTCCCTCCATTGTGTGTCCCTCCTGCTCTATGGAAGATGGGGTAAGCGGGGTGCAGGAGCAGGGGGGAGGGGGAGACACCCTGACATTAGCCCCCCTTTTCCCCCCTCCCCTCCGTACAGCAAACAGGAGTCTCTGGGAGCAGCTCCAAGGCAGAGGGCAGGAGCAGCACATGGCAGTGGGGGGAGGGACAGCTGCTGCACAGGGAACTTAGGGGAGTGGGGAGCTGATGGGGGGCTGTTGGTCCACCCTGGTTCCAACCACCCACCAGCTAGCTCCAACAGGCTGCTCCTTCCTGCAAGCAGTGGACAAAAAACAGGTGGCTGCCAAACGACCAAACGACGTTAGAAGGGACCATTTCACAACTTTAAACTAGCATGTTCCCTAATTGATCAGCAACTTAACATCGAAAGAACGTTAACCGGGATGACTTTAAGTGAGGAGTTCCTGTACATAGCTTTAAAACAGATACAGAAGATTTAAATGGTGACCACTCAAGAATTGTTCTTGAGAGGTCAAAAGGGGGACAACATAGATAAATCTCTCCATTAAGCATCTTCGCATAACTGTGTATCATTTTCATATGACTTTGTATTATGCCTCTTCATATAACCTTGTATTAAGTCTTTCCATATATAACCTCTATTTTCATGCAACTTTCTATCAAGTCCTTTGATAGAGGAACTTTGTATGAAATCCTTACATAGAAACTTTGTATTGAGCCTTGGTATAATGTTATAGCCCCTGTGGGAGTAGAGCAAGAACTGACAGGGTTTCGAAGGGGATTTCAATGCAAACAGTCTCTTCTGTGAGCAAGAGTCAGGCTAGCTGTTAGCCCAATAACGCAAGATTTGTAGAAGCGAGGATTGTGTGAGGCGAGTGGGAAAGAACTGTGTGAGAAGTTGTTGCAACCTTGTGTTAGATATGGAATGTAGACTATAGTCTAAATAGAAGTGAGAAAAATAAGATATCAGGCTGACCTATGTATAAACAAAATGCAGCTGTTGCTCATTATTGTCTGTAACAAAAGGTATAAATGCTTGCTGTAATTGTTTACCTGTAGAGAGACCTGCCTAGGAGGGGGAAACTGTGTCCTAGTGCACTCTCTCCCTCTACGCAATTGCTTGAGATAAAGTATCTGACTTTGCTGCACCCAACCAGAGAGTGAGAACTCTGTTTTCTCCGACACCCTTAAGGATAGTTAAGGTAGAAGAAAAATGTATTTTCGTTAGGAGTAGAATAAGATCGCCCCTCCTTTTAATCAATTGCCCTGTTGAATGAATGATGTGTGAATGAGTAAGGCGTGAAAGGCAAGCAGCTGCAACACTTGGACAGGGGATAGAAGCCAGGCCCAAGAACAATAAAACTTGTCAAGTGGGCTCATTAAAAAAGATCAGACATATTGACAGCCTTGGGAGTTGGAAGCGAGCACCTTCTTTTGAAAACACCCTCTTTGAAAATAAATGTGGCAGCATTAAGACAACACCCAGAAGGAAGCGCCAGATGACCAACTGACACAGACACAGATTTTGCATCTAGTATAGATTTGCATGAGAGGGAAGCTGCTATAAATGTGAGGTGTCTTGCAGAGGATCCCAGATCTCATCTTTGTCAACATCGGATCATCGATCCGGATCGACAGAAACCAGGCTCTACCCCTCCCCCATCTAACTCACCTGGCCAGTGAAGTTAAGAGGAGCAACTAGTTGGTAACAACACCACCACCACCACAGAGTGTGCTTGTGTATGTGAGTGCATGAGCGTAATATAGATCATATGCATATGATACAGTGTTGATTGGTACATGTATTACCAATAAATGTGGCGCTTTGCCTTATCCCCCCGAAAAGATCCTGTGCAGTACTTTAAGTACAGCAACCTTACTTGCTCCGCTTCTCAGGCACTAGTCTGCTGCCTCTCTCTGCCAGCCACCCTGCTGGCCACTTGCTCTGCTCACTGCCTCACCAGCCACTCGTTCACCAGCCAACTGTCAGTCACCTTCTGCTGCCACCTGCCCCTCTCCTGCGACCTCTGCACATCAGTCTCTTCGCGATTTTCAGCTCTTTGCAGGCTGGGCAGACATACTGCCCCATCTCAAGTGATTTCAGCTCTCAGTGATGGAGCATTTAAAATAACAAAAGAGGCTCCTAATGAAGCCTATTTAGCTCTTTCTTTGAACAGTGAGAGGAGCAGGTCAAACCAGACTGGGGACTCCTAGGGAACATCCATGCATCTCCTGGCTGGGACATCTGTCCCCACCCCCTCTACTTTCACAGGGCTTTGGCATTCGAGCCCCTGGCTTAACTAGGTTCTTGCAACTGAGTCTGACCCCCTCATTTGGAACAGGTTAAGCACAGTCCTGCTTCCCTGTATTCCTACAATAATTACAACATTGGCCATATTTCACTACCCCTGAATTCAGTACTAAGGTGATTTGTAACCCAACACCAGCCAAAGTTGATCGCTTTGACACCACTCTATCTGCTGAATATCTAAGCAGACCAGGAGCAAACTGTATTTACATAAACACACCCAGCGTCCCTCCCACTCCCAGCTATCTGCCAGGGCATTCATTCAGACCCTGCTTACAGTAATAAGTGTTATACATTGGGATTCCTGACACATCTCTTCCGTTTGGCAGCCTGACCAGCTCTGATCTCTGCTCAGAGAAATCAACTGATCCCGAGCAGAGATGCTTGCAGCAGGCAACAAGCCAACAGCCAATTAGCACCACACACTGTGCGGCAACACGGACCCTGGCTCTGTTCAATGGCTCGTGACAAGGCCAGAGCCAGAACTGACTGGGGAGTGCGTGCGTGCAACTAACTATACTCCATAGGCAATAACCCTGCAGCAGGAGGGCTTCTGGGAGTATTTCCATGTCACCCATCAGTAGCCAGAACCCCTGGAGCTCCCTGGAAACCAAGAGAGTCTGTTATTGCCCACAGTCGTTAAAGCTTTGGGTACTGCAGGGTGGAAAAGGGCTGGCAAACAGTGGACCACAAATAGGGGAGTTTGAGAGGAGTCTTAATATAATCACTATGATTAGGAAAGGCCGCATCATCAGTGCCAATGCTGCTCATGTCTCCTTCATCTGTGCCTGGATCCAGACAGAGAACCAGACCATGGATGCCTCTACTCAGATCCTGGTGTGGATTTGCAGAGACTCTGGCCTGCATTTCCCACTCTCAGAAAGCCAGGCTGGGGAGATCATCCAGTGTGAGCGCTGCCTGCTGGTGAAATCTCTCAGGAAGCAGGTGGGAGAGCTACAGGAGGTGGTGGCTAGGCTGAGGCACATCCATGTTCACGAGGAATTCTTTGGGAGTATTCATATGGAGACTTCCAAGGCTAAGGAAACTGTCCAGCTGGAGAGGACCGCATTCAGTGCACTGCATTTTCTGAAGAACAAATACCAAAACCGCTTCTCTGATGCTAACCTGGAAGCTTCCCTTCTAGTTTCACAGGGGATCCATGATCCTGCAGACTTTCTATTCAAAGAGTTCCTGAACTTTTGCACGTAGTCTGATCCACACAATGGATATTAAAACCCAGAACTTGAATTTCGTTATCACACTGTATTAGTAAAGTACAATGTAACAGGACTATCATTATTATTACTGGATTTGATTGTTTTTTTTTGTCTGTGAAAAATTTTGGACATATTTGCAGATGCTTTCACATAATAAAAGTCCAAATAATAAAAAAAGTATTTTTAAATTTAGTTCAGAATTGTTGTACAGACAGCCACCTTTTACCAAAAAAGCAAAAGAAACAAAAAAGACAAGGTGCTTTGCATGTTCTTTGTGTTTGGATCCATTAAAGAACAGAGACAACTGGATATTTTTGAGTCAAAGAAAAAAACCTACATAAATTACAGGGATTTGCATGTGTACATGTGCATTCTTATT
Organism: Emys orbicularis; assembly: GCF_028017835.1. Taxonomy (NCBI): domain Eukaryota; kingdom Metazoa; phylum Chordata; order Testudines; family Emydidae; genus Emys; species Emys orbicularis. Next base: position 368,595,130 of record NC_088683.1, read on the forward strand.
TGTTTTTCCTACAGTTAATTAAGTATTTTAGGTAAAAGTGTCAGAGTGGTCACCAGCAAGAGTTGATGGACACAGTCTGAGGCCACCAAAAACTTTGTAGTGAGAACCTCTGTTCTAGAATACTCAAGCAGCTGGCTGAGGAGATAGGTGTAGCCTGATCTATAGATTATGTATTAATTATATTGATTACTTAAGAATTCCAAGTCATCACTTTGAAGGTTGACAGGTTCTTGTCCGAAGATCAGGCCCAGTAATATTCAAATTATATAGTTGGGAACCCTGATGTGCACAGGGTACGCACTATAGGAACACTTCTATATTTATAAAATAGTTATTAATACATTTAGCACAGTGACAAACACTCCATCTTAGTAAAGTAGATGGAGATACCACAGAATGTACATCTGAACATCCATATACTCACACCATCCCTTGCAGAACAACCTGAAATGTTAGCTATCATCTTCCTCATCACCAATGGCCATCATTCTGGCACCTCCCAGGGGCTACGTCTCTCTCTCCTATTGCCCGCGGCTGGGATGCAACTTTTATAATATGTTACACTGATGCCACTATGTCTGATGCATAATCAGTAGGGGTTTCTCCCCTCTTCCTTATTTGTATTTCCTCACCTTACTAATGTCAGAGTGTCCTTCTTCTATAGGTTAGTACATCAATGAGCTCAACTTATCCTATACGTAATTTTGTTGCCACAGCACTCTTTTGGTTAGTCATCTGCAGATGTTCACTCATGTTCCTGTGGTTGGTAGGTGTCATTATGGTCAAAATCCCCTCTTGCACATTCTATTTTCAGTTCCCCACACTTATGGAAGTCATTTATCTGTGCCAAATTTCATAGGCCTCAAGTCTTATGCTAACCGCTGAAGTCAATGTCTTACAGGATGCAGGCCTTGTAGGTTCTTTGCATTACATTACTGCGGAATATAATAAAGACAGAATATAATGAAGGCAAGACAGTGAATATAATAATCACTAATGGCTCAGATATCTCCTATGTAGTCCATAGGGCTAACTTGCCTTTATCTTCAAAAATTCATGGAAGATGGGAGAGATTCCAAAGGACTGAAGAATAATAATTATAGAGCCAATCTATACAAAGGGAAATAAGGACAACATGGAGAACTACAGACCAGTCAGCTTAACTTCAGTACCCAGAAAGATAACGGAGCAAATAATCAAGCAATTTGCAAACACCTAGAAGATAAATAAGTGATAAGTAACGGTCAACATGTATTTGTCAAGAACAAATAGTCAAACCCACCTAATAGGTTTCTTTGACCGGGAAACAAGCTTTGTGTATGGTGGGGGGGGGGAGGTAGATGTGGTATATCTTGTCTTTAGTATCAAAAGCTTTGCTGTCTTGAATGACCTGCTCATAAACCAACTAGGGATATATAACCTAGATGGAGCTACTATAAGGCGAGTGCACAACTGGCTGGAAAACCGTTCCCAGAGAGTAGTTATTGTAGAGCTGAAGAATGAAATTGTTTTTTTTTTAATTACTATTATTAAGACTTTATTAATATGACTTTATTTTGTATCAAATGAACAGACAGAACTTCATGAGAAAAAGTTTTATGAATGAAACAGCATTCATTCATAAAACCGGTTTTCGCAATAACCGGCTAAATGGCAATAAAACCGCTTGTTAAGTCCCTACAGTTTGCGCTTATTGAAAAGTCTGCAGATGTCCGGTTCAATTACTGTCTGCTTGTTAGAGCCGCAGCTGTTTGGCCGGCTGCTCTTGCAGTTTCAGTTCAACTGCTGCTTGGATCACTGATCCTTGCTGTTTTGGTCACTGTTTTAACATTGTAACTCCTTTTTACTGTTTGCCTCCCAACATTGTAAATTGTTCATTACACTGGTTTTAATAAGACTCCATATTGTAACTCAAACTCCATTTGGAAATGCTTACTCCATTTTGCAAAACCCTGCTGTAACCTTATTAACTTAGTTCAGATGTGTGGATGAGGTATGCATGGATAATGGAATCAACCTCCAGCCCCAGCCTGTCCTGATAAAGTGAAGTGCAACCACCACCGGCTGAAGATACAGACAACAGCCCTGACAAAGTGAGAAGAGTCCACCCTAAAAGAAAACAAAGGTGCAATTGAAACAAGATCAAAGTCACGTCCGATGCTCAAATTCAAGTCTGCATTTGACGGGTGATCAATCACATAGTACCCAGAGACAGCATGTCACAGCAAGACCCAGAGACTCTTGTTCAAACTAAAGCCTATAAAAAGGATGGATGAGATGGAAGACTTTGGGTAACGTTCTGCTAACAATACTGAAGGGCATCGGTTCGCGCCTGACAGAGACCCCGCTCTTCCTTGTGCCCAGCTTTCCTGGCCAGTTAGCTGCCATGAGCTGCGAACCCAAGCCACGGACTCAAGCTATGTTCAGGACTGGTAACTATTTGGCAGCTAGAGAATGTTTTGTGTGGGTGTGGGTGTTTTAGGTATTGGTTATAAGTCAAGTTGCGTTCTCATAATGAATGTGGCATATTGTCTTGTCCCCTGAAAAGACCCTGTGTATTTTTATCAGCATAACATTTTTGGTGGAGAATGCGTTAGGGGAGCAAGCATAGCATTCACAATTATTATAAAAACTGGTGTGCACACCACCAGCTTTAGTAAGCCTGGCATTATAGGAAAAAGATTGGAAACTTTCGATTAACCACAAACTCTGAGGGAAATAGGAGTTTAGATTTGGATATTATTACAATAGTGAAATTGCTCTTTCAGGAGTTGAATGGTGAAATTGCTCTTCTAGGCGTGAGGAGGTTATAGTGACTGATATATATCAATTTGGTTTTGTGTTTTGGTTGGTTGTTGCTCACAATTGTGGGGAAAATGTTTAAGAAAACACAGTCTAAAGATATCCTTAGAGAAAAACAAGGTACAAAAGGCAATGTTTAAGAACCCGCACCCTTTAAACAAGTATTACAAAGGTTTGGACACAGTCCGTGGACTGAAGGGGGGCAGGTAGATATATGTACCATTTCAGATTTAGAGTATAGGCTTGCACGGTATATAATCCTGTACACGCCTACTACGAGTAAAAGGGATTCAGCAGCAATCTGGCTTTTGTGGGAAGCATGCAGGGACTTATACTCCCGCTTGGCATCCTGCCGACAGGAGAACGCCTCCCTGCATGAAAAACTTACTCATATGGAAAAAGGCAGAAAGATGGAAAGTGATAGCGACAGGGGTACAAAGCTAGTTAGACCCTCTCAGGGAGGGCAACCAAAAAGAAAAAAGGTTAGAGGAACAAGTTGGGGAAGAAGAAAAAATAGAAAAAGAAAATCAAGTATTGCAGGGCATGATCAAGAAATTTACCCTATGTGGCAAAGTGCCGGCACTATTATGATGGGTCCCGCGCTTTCTCCTCTTGTGGGGGTTCAGGGCGCCGTTTCTCACCCCGATACTAGGGTATCAACTGTCCCACTAGTGTCACAGAAAAGGGGAGTGGAGAGGGAGGGACCCAGGCCCGCCCTCTACTCCGTGTCCCAGCCCAGGGGCCCTAGGGATAGCGGTGAACCACTTGAACTAGTGATTCCTTCCCCTGGGCTACTTCTCTCTCTGGCCCTTCAGCTTGTGGGGCTTCCTGCCCTCTCTCCGCTCGGGCCAAGTTTCTCCCAACCCCTTGTGTCTGTAGAGTCCCTCTGCTCTGCACAAGCCGGGTTTCCCTTTACCTAGAGTCTTGGTCTCCAAGGGTCTTGATCTCCAAGCAATGGCAAAAATGCTTGGATCCCTTAGCCGTGAAAATTTCTCAAAATGGACTCTGCGTGCACCTGAGCTTAAACCCCTCGTGACTGCCTGCCGCCGCTCTGGGGTTCCTGCTGTGGGCTCCTGGCAGCCGGGGTCTCAGCCCGCTACCAGCCTAGGTTCCTTCACCCAGGCCAGCAGCGGGTGCTGGGTGGGGCCAGCGGCGGGACCCCGGCGGGTAAGGGGCCAGCAGCGGAAACCCCAGAGCGGCGGCGGAACTTCATGATATCACTGCATTCCTGCCAGGGTCGCAGAGCTGATGAGCACACAGTAGGTAGGTTAATAGTGGCAGAAGGAACCGGATGCGTGATGAGTCATTGTTGTTTCCCTCGGTTTTTGTCTTAGCGCGTGTCAGACTAGTGACAAACGTATATTCATTTTGTTTAAGTCCGTTGCTATTGGGGCGATTATGTCGGGAAAAGGACAGAAGAGAAAGGTTGATTCTGAATGTCACGTGTTTAAAGAACAATGAAGTGTGGACTATTTCGTTATCGAATCAGGTAGGAAAGCATTGTGTTTAATATGTAACGAAACTATCGCAGTGCTAAAAGAATACAACTTCCGTAGACATTATGAAACCAAGCACTTGTCAAACTACTCTCAATTTACGGGAAAGCTACGTTCAGATAAATTAGAATCCATGAAACGTGGCTTATCGTCACAACAGTTGATATTTAAGAAGAAAACCAAGAACAAAGCTGCAACAATAGCCAGCTTCCGAGTGGCACACCTATTAGCAAAACGAAGAAAACCATTTACTGATGGCGAGCTAGTTAAAATATGTATGATTCAAGCAGCTGAAGAAATATGCCCAGAAAAAGTAGATTTATTTAAGACAATTAGTCTTTCGGCGAACACAGTTGCTCGCAGAATGGAGGACATTGGTAGTAATATAATTTTCCAGCTGAATGAAAAGGCTAAGAAGTTTGAGTGGTTTTCCCTCGCACTAGAAGAGTCAACCGATGTTTCCGATACTTTGCAGCTGCTGTTTATTCGTGGGGTCGGCAGTAATTTTGAAGTTACGGAAGAACTAGCTTCCATGCATACTATGCACGGAACAACCACAGGTGAAGAAATTTTCAAAGAAGTTGAAAAGTCACCTTCTCAATACAACCTGCAATGGAAACAACTGAAGTGCGTTACAACTGATGAAGGTGGAAACATGTGCGGTTCAAAAAAAGGTTTGGTTGGACAAATCTACAAAACTTGTGAAAGTGCGGGCTGTCCCAAGCCTATGATTCTTCATTGCATTCATCAGCAAGCATTGTGAGGGAAATATTTGGATTTGTCATGTGTTATGGAACCCATAGTTTCAACCGTGAATTTCATTCGCTCGCATGGACTTAACTATTGTCAGTTCCAAGCATTTCTGGTGGAAATAGAATCAGAATATCACGATTTGCCCTACCACACTTCAGTTCCATGGCTTAGCTGTGGAAAGGTTTTGTCGCAATTTTTTGAGCTTAGAACTGAAATTGAAATGTTCTTAAATAAAAAAAACCAACCTCTACCTTTACTCACAAACAGTGAATGGCTTTGGAAATTAGCTTTTTTTGTAGACTTGACCAAGCACATGACTGACTTCAATCTTAGACTAAAAGGGGAAAACGGGCTTATCTGTGACATGTACACCCATGTGAAAGCATTCAGGCAAAAACTAGTTCTTTTTGAGTCTCAATTTATGAGGGACTGCTTTGCTCATTTTACATGTTGTGAAAAGTTCAACCAAGAAACTAAATCACGATTCCCAACTAGGTTTGCACAAGAAATCATTTTTGATCTGAAACTACAGTTCCAGGAGCATTTCTCTGACCTTGATGTGAATGCAGGAGAAATACGGATCTTCCAAACCCCATTTGATTGCCATCTCGAAAAAACTGTCACCTGAACTTCAAATGGAAGTGATTGACCTGCAATCCAATGACTTGGTGAAGGACAAATATAAGGAAGGAAATCTGGTAGAGTTCTATAAATGCCTGCCAAGTGATCAATATGATCATGTAAAAAACTTTGTCCATGGATTAATGTCAATGTTTGGCACTACTTATGTGTGTGAAAAAAACATTTTCGATGTTGAAATATGTGAAACCCAAATACAGATCGACCTTGTGTGATGAACATTTACAATCAATTTTGATTATAGGGAACACTAACTTTGAACCACAGCTAAATGCAATTTTGTCAGAAAAACATCAGTACCATACTTCTCACTAATCCTAAAATATTTCTTTAATGATTTTGCATATATAATTATTTCACAGTCGCTTCGGCCTGCGAAGCCCCTTCAAAAATCTAATATGGCCCTCGTCTCAAAGTTTGGAGACCCCTGCCTTAAGGGATTGTGCTGCAACTCTTCTCCCTTACTATGCCAATAAGCTCAGCGTATGGGCACCTAATCAACCCGCTAGCATGACTGAACTGCTATACCCCCCGAGGATCATCCCACAGCAACCCAGAATGATTATTTCCAATGGTTAAAACAATTACAAGAAGATAAACCCACATTACAGTACAGGCTCAATCAGGCTATTGAACATATGAATGAGACAATGCAAAGACAAAGAACTAATGAGCCCACTTTATGAGAAGTTGGAGATCGGGTGATGTATTTAAAGTTGGGTAAGAAGGATCACACCTTAGAATCTAAATGGGTAGGTCCATATTCCATAGTTGACCATCTCAGCCCCCTGGTACCGTATTGAGAAAGATGGTAAACTTAAATGGGTACATGTATCCCAGATAAAACTGTTTTCTTAATAGCATGTGCTTCATCCCTTCACCCCTGTCATCTGATCCCATATAAGGAATCTGGAGAGCTTCAGCTGATTGCCTCCAACTGAAATATTGGTATCATAAACTAATTAACGATTTTATTTCCCTTTCAAAACCTGTGCAAGCGTTTACAGGGGAACACCAGTGGAAGCTGACTGAAGGACACAACAAAGATGTTACTATTTTGGGGATTCCTGGCACAATTATTCACTTTGGGAACATCCAATGCACGTTGGGGGATCCAGTGGTTTAATTTCACCACCTGGAACAAGATCCTGATGATACCAATATCTAACTATACGTTACATGGGCCCTTTGAGTTACTTACACTACACGTCTGGGTAAACATCACACCTAATGACCATAATTTTATATTCAAGGTTACCCAGCCTATAATAGATTACAATCATCGTCACCCCATCCTTCCTGGATACATTTCCACCCTTTAAACCAGGACCCCTAGAGACCCGGACAATAACAGTAGAGGTAAACGGAACTAAATTGGTAGGAAATGTAACAGTACTGTTTTTAAATGATCCACAACCCATACAAGTACCTCATCCTCATTTGCTTAAGGTGCAGCCTCCCATAGAGGTACAAGTGACCCCACTAATCATAACCCTACACATTTCAATAAACTGGACAAGGAATAATTTGACTAACTTTGCCAGAATGTGCACAATATAGCTCCCCCCTGTTTGAAGCATGGTTCATATCCCTACAACCAAATCATCCTTTCCCTCGTCAGCGACGAGGTATAACATACTTTATTAGGAGCCATAGGGACTGGAACAGGAATTCTAAATTCAGTAGATCTGGAAGCATTGAAAAATAAGGCCAGCGTTGTAGAAGCATTGCATCATGCTATTGTACGGGGGCAAGAGCACTAGATCGCTGAATTGGTACAAACTGGGGTAGATACAATGAACTTGCTATGGCATAGTTGAGAACATGTTGAGCCCAGAAAGCCTGGTTAATATGCCACCATGAGGGATATAGCAAACAAAACGGCATTAGACTTGTGATGTTCTGTACAACGATTAGCTGTTGTGCTGACAAAAAGGGAGATGGATTGGGTACGGCACCTCCTGCCCCAAGTGAGGCATCTGGCCAAAGGGGGTACCAAAGGCACTTCTCATCCCACTCCCTGTGGTGGGGGTACCATTTGAGCGCATTGGTCTGAACCTAGTAGGACCGCTGGAGAAGCGTGCATCCGGTCACAGCTACATCCTGGTGATTGTCGACTATGCAACTCGACACCCTGAGGCTGTTGCCTTGCAGGCAGGCAATCACAGCCCCCAAGATTGCCTCCAAACTCAAAAGGTCTTTGCCAGGGTGGGGATTCCCGGGGAAATCCTTATGGACCAGGGTACAAACATATCGTCATGACTGATGGGCGAGTTGTGCCGCCTATTGAATATTCGGGCCCTCAAAACTTTGTTGTACCATCCCCAGACAGACAGGTTGGTAGAGCAGTTCAATAAAACCCTGAAAACTATGTTGCGCAAGTTCGTGGACGATAACTCGCAACACTGGGATATGCTGCTCCCTGCCTTGCTGTTTGCTGTGTGAGAGGTTCCCCAACCCTCTACTGGCTTCTTCCCCTTTGAACTCCTTTACGGCAGGCAACGCCATGGCATTCTTGACTCATAAGGGAGGACTGGGAAGAACAGGAGACACGGGTAAGGGCCCACTACATGCTACAATTACACGAGCGGCTCTGGGCACTCAGGGCCTTCGCTCAGAAAAATCTGCTATAGGCTCAGACACAAGTGCAACAGTACAACAAGGGGGCCAGATTGCAGAGTTCCAAGCCAGGAGACTGGGTTCTACTCATGCTATCTTCTCCTGAATCCAAGCTCCTGGCCAAATGGCAGGTCCCTTTCAAGGTCGTCCGTCTGGTTGGGCCTGTGGATTACGAGATCCGGCTACCAGGGTGACATCGAGAAACCAGCATGTACCATGTCAACTTACTGAAGGCCTGGAAGGCCAGGGAAGCCCTCCTCATCACCCCTTCCCACCAGAACCTGAATTAGGGCCACTGGTCAGGGGTCCACTGGAGGCCGGACCTGTCACAATGGGGGCCGAGCTCAACCCAGAGCAACGGCAACAAGTTATGCAGGTCTTCCAGGACATCTTATCAGCCCTTCTGGGGTGCACAACAGCCACAAGTCACCATATTGTGACCATTTCCAGACAAAGTGTGCAATAACTACCGGCACCTCCCTAAGAAAATGTGGGAGGCCATCCGGAAAGAATTGGAGACCATCCTGGACTTGGGAATGATAGAGGAGTCACGGAGCGAGTGGTTGAGCCTGACTGTCTTGGTCCCAAAGCCAGATGGGTCCATTCTTTTTTGCATTGACTTTTGGAAGGTCAATGCCATCTCCTGGTTTGATGTCTACCCGATACCACAGGTAGAAAAACCCCTGGAGAAACTGGAAGGTGCCAAGTTCTTTTCAACACTAGACTTGACTAAGGGATACTGGCAAATTCCCGACACTGAACTCAGAAGCAAAAACGGCCTTCCCTACGCCCTTCAGCCTGTACCAATTTGTAACTGTGCCGTGCGGCCATCTTCCAGCAGCGAATGGACCAGATTTTGCAGCCACATAATCAGTACACGGCTGCCTACACCGATGCCATGTTAATATACAGTGCCAGCTGGGAAGACCACCTTCAGCACCTCTCCAGTGTACTAAGGGCCCTTAAGGACGTCAGGCTCACGGTGTCCCCACTAAGTGTCACCTTGTGCAGACAGAAGTGACGTACCTAGGGTATACGGTGGGAGTGGGGAGCTATGTCCCCTAATAGGCTCTAATAGTACAGGCTCTATGGGACTGGCCCGCCCTGATGATGAAGAAACAGGCGCAAAAGTTTCTCAGCCTGACCAGGTACTACCGTCGGTTTGTGCCAGATTTCACAACACTGGCAGCCCCCGACAGACCTGACCAAAAATCTGCAGCCCCGGATGATGTGAGGCAGCCTGCCAGGCCCCGAAGGAACACCTGACCCAGGAACTGGTCCTGGCGCACCCTGACTTTGTAAGACCCTTTATCTGGCAAACAGACACCTCATAGGGGGGTCGGTGCCGTATTGTCACGAGAAACCAACAGAGAGGAACATCCAATCCTCTACTTAAGCGATAAGTTGTTTCCTAGGAGAGACCCGATACTCAACTATCAAAAAGGAGGCTCTGGCTTTCAAGTGGGCAGTGGATGCCCTATGGTATTATCCGCTAGGGAATACCTTCCAGCTAATAACGGACCATGTTCCCCTCCGATGGAGGAATATTATGAAAGATTCAGGCTGCAGAAGGGAAGAGTGAGGCGGGATTTGATAGCAGCCTTCAACTACCTAAAGGGGGGTTCCAAAGAGGATGGAAGCTCGGCTGTTCTCAGTGGTGGCAAATGACAGAACAAGAAGCAGTGGTCTCAAGTTGCAGTGGGGGAGGTCTAGGTTGGATATTAGGAAACACTATTTCACTAGGAGGGTGGTGAAGCACTGGAATGGGTTATATAGGGAGGTGGTGGAATCTCCATCCTTAGAGGTTTTTAAGGCCTTTATTGACAAACCCCTGGCTGGGATGATTTAGTTGGTGTTGGTCCTGCTTTGAGCAGGAGGTTGGACTAGATGACCTCCTGAGGTCTCTTCCAACCCTAATCTTCTATGATTCTACACGGATCGTGTGGTGGTCTCTCTCCCTTCCACCCTATGATTTCTAAGTGCTGCATCAACCTGGTAAGGTGCATGTGTGACATTGCACTCTATATAATTTTATGAAAGTATGCTGATGAGTGTGAACGTAATGTAACTAAAATATGCTTCATGCAAAATGTCTCTTGTAAGGTATCATTACAAAGCTTATAATCTACTGAGTGTAGTCATCCTATTTGTATAAATGTATCATTCTTGTATCAGAAACTAGAAATATGAAATATAACTGAGGGCCTATTGTAATTATGCAAAGTGTGGGGCCATTAATGGTGGTTTGGAATGTTGATGCCTCCCATTAACCAGGACAATTGACTGTAGATGGCTCTGTTTTACTTGTAAATCTTCCTGTATACGTGTGTGCTGGCAAGTGGGTAATGTGATCATGTCACCTGAACTGGAATCCATCTTTAACCTGGTGCTTTTCCATTGAGAAGGAGGGGTGGGAACCCAGAGAGCGACAAAGGATTCCGGCCTTATGCAAAAGATATATAAGTAGGTGGAACCGAACAAAAGGGGGCGGCCATCATGAGAAATCCCCTAGCTAACACCTGAGCTGGAACAAGGGCTGAACCAGGAGAAAGGATTGTGCCCAGACTAGGAAGGCATCTAGTTAGTGAAAGAAACTTATTGAAACATCTCTGAGGGTGAGATTTTATCTGTATTCAGTTTTATTTTTATACTAGGCTTAGACTTGCGTGTTTTATTTTATTTTGCTTGGTAATTCACTTTGTTCTGTCTGCTATTACTTGGAACCATGTAAATCCTACTTTCTGTATTTAATAAAAGTACTTTTTACTTATTAATTAACCCAGGGTGCCAGAGTCCACTGTTCCCTCTAAGCTGTGCATGTCTACACGCGTACACAGATCCGAAACACCGCATGCACAAAAAAGGAAATACTACATCGGAGCCAAGCTGAAATATCATTTACGGGCGACTTTTGACATTGTTCGCCCATCATCTATCAACATAGCCAGATTCTACTAGCTGGCAAGGGCGGGAAAGGGAAAGGAGGGCAATGAATCGTTCGTACCCTTCCCCGCCAGCATTTCGAACGTGGAATGTTGATCACTTCCGGACCCACACATCTCCTTGTAGTCTGTTCATTTGGCGGTGTACAAACTCAAGTACATGCGAATAAGTCAAAATGCCTGACTGTAGTTGCTAAGGAACTGCAAAGATTTCCCAGAAATGAACCAAGGTAAGTGTTGTTTTCGTGATTGAAATCTTTCAAAGGCATTGGACTTCATACATTTACCAGGATGTTTTACCATTTTCCTGTGTTTTTTTGCTATGCACAAACTTCCGGTGTCCTGATCTGAATGATCTCCCGTTTGCTCTTTTGTCCAGTCACGCTGTTCTGCGCATTGAAATAGTAGCCGTATAATAAAAGTATTTATTTAAAATAAACCAGTCTGGTAAAAAATCAATCCCAAAATGTCACTGTCTAGAGATCTAAAGCGTAAAAGAACAGCAACTTCATTTAAATCTGGATGGCTGGATGAGACTATAGAGACGGTTACACCAAAGTCACATAGTGTAATGCTTGTTAAACTTTGTGAAATATTCACATATGATGAGGACAACGGAGTGGTTTGTGTATATTGTCGAGATGCCAGAGATTCGGGAGAATTTTCAACAGGAAGAATGTGGAACGATGTATGAAAGTTGGATTTCTTAAAGCGTCATCTGTCAAGTAAGTCTCAGTCAGCTTTGCGAACAGGGGCTGCTAACGGAGTTTAGCAAGGGAGTTCACCAGGTGAAGGAGGAGCAAATACAGCACCCTTGGAGTAAGTGACTGTCTGTAGTGTGTGTGTGTGTGTGTTTGTGTTTGGGGGTTACTCGCTGTGTGCTGAGGTTGTGTTTGTCCGTCCGTCCGAAGGACTGTGTGCTGTGGCTGGCAGTTGGAAGCTGTGAGCTTCAAAGGAAGGTTTGAAAGCTAGAAGCCTCTGTTAATTGGCTGAGCCTTAGTCAGTGGGCAGGGCTATCAAGCAGGCCAGGGCTTTATAAAGCAGTGCACAAGCGACCAGGGAGCTTTGCGACCAGGGGCTGCTAACAGGGAGTTTCGCAAGGGAGTTTGGAAGGGGAGTGGGAAGGGGGCAAGGGCCTCTTGCTGTTTTTTAAAACTATAAACTAAACTACATTCAAAACTTCTTGATTTAAACAAAACCCTTTCATTAACTAGGAGACCATGCAGGCAGAAGCCCAGCAGCAGAGTGGGGGCTATCCAGTTTATTGCGCTGAGTGCAGCATGTATGATTACCTGCCCTGTGGGCGGGTGGCGTTTGTGTGCATTCGGTGCAAGGAGCTCCTGGCCCTCAGTGACCGCGTACAAGCTTTGGAGGCCAGGGTGGCGGAACTGGAGGAGCTAAGGGAGGCAGAGAGGTATGTTGATGAGGCTTTCCGGGACACTGTAGAATTGTCCCACTTCAGGTCAGACAGCCCCTGCACTGTTGAGGAGGATGAAAGGCCCAGGGAAGTAGAGCAGTCAACAGGAGCAGAGGGAAACCTTCCCATAGTTGGGACCCTCCTTCCAGATGGTGTTGGGGTTGCCTCTCGCACTGAGGTTACCTCTCTGGGGGAGGGAACTCCAGTCACTAGGAAAAGGCAGGTGTTAGTAATGGGAGATTCGATCATTAGAAACGTAGATAGCTGGGTTTGTGATGACCGGGAGAACCGTATGGTGACTTGCCTGCCTGGTGCGAAGGTTGCGGATCTCTCGAGGGATCTAGACAGACTTATGTGTAGTGCTGGGAAGGAGCCGGTGGTTGTGGTACATGTAGGTACCAATGACATAGAGAAGGGTAGGACAGATGTCCTGGAGGCCAAATTTAGGCTGCTAGGGAAGAGACTGAAATCCAGGACCTCTATGGGGGCATTCTCTGAAATGCTCCCAGTTCCACGCGCAGGGCCAGGTAGGCCGGCAGAGCTTCAGAGTCTCAATGCGTGGATGAGACGATGGTGTAGAGAGGAGGGGTTCACGTTCATTAGGAACTGGGGAAACTTTTGGGATGGGGGGAGCCTATACAGGAGATGGGCTCCACCTAAACCAAAGTGGAACCAGACTGCTGGCACTAAACATTACAAAGGTTGTAGAGCAGTTTTTAAACTAGGAGATGGGGGAAAGCCGACTGCTGCAGAGGAGCATGTGGATCGGACAGAGACTTCTCTTAGGGGAGAGTCTAATGATAAAGAATCGCCAGGTTCTAGTCAGGAGCAGAGGATGAAGAGGATAATGTAAGGGCCAGATCAGATGAGAAACATTCACATAAAGAATCGGACACATCAGAAAAGGGCAGACAAACAGTGACAAGTTTTTAAAGTGCTTGTACACAAATGCTAGAAGTCTAAATAATAAGATGGGTGAACTAGAGTGCCTCATGATAAAGGAGGATATTGATATAATAGGCATCACAGAAACCTAGTGGACTGAGGACAATCAATGGAATTCACCAGGTCAAATCCCTATGTTCAAAATACAAAGACTTTCTTGCTGAAGAGATTGTTATAGTCAGTCAGTATAATGACTTCAAGTTTGCAATAGCCAAAAGAATCAAAAGCCAATTGGTTTTAAGTTTCCCGGATATGGTGACATTTGCTCACCAGAACGAACAGTTTCAGGATCTTGCAAAGTTGATGGATATTGGAGGAACATTCCTAGCATCAAGTGCAGACTGTGAGAGTGTCTTGAGCTTAATGAACACTCTAAAAAACAAACTACGGAATCGTTTACAAGTAGATCATTTAGACATGCTGATGTGTATTAAGAGTTACCAGCTGGATGGGAGGACTGATAGATTTGGACAGAGTTTATATTAAATGGGCAAATGAAAAAGATCACAGGGAAAAACAGTAAGGTTAGTTTAGCAGTCTTTGACATTTTGACCAATAAGGAAATTAAAATGCATTTGTAATTACATATCTTAATCTTGGCTGATAATCATTTATTGATATTTTTAGGAAAATTTTGAATTTAAAACACAAACTCTTGTTTTTCTTTTTTTACTTATGATGTCTATCTGAAAACCCATATAAATTGACAAACATATAATAAAGACAATTTAAGTATGCCATTATCAAAATCTTTTCGGACATGTGTATAGAATGAAAGGTGAAAGTGGACACTAAGGGGCAGAAGCCTATGGACTGATAATGATCAAGATTAATATGTGCTTGATATATGCTCGTGATCGTCTATAAAAAAAGATCATAAAGCGTAATGCTTAAAACTAACTTCTGCTTCGTGAAGAATGGTTAAATTTCCTTTTTCTAAGTATTTAAAAATGACATTTATAAAATAACATGGTGTAAAACTATTATCACAAATTGCAAATTAAAACTTTAAAAATGTATAAGCATTTTACTAGCTTGTGCGCCATGAGGCAAATGCGCCCAAATTTGAACTCTGCTTCAAAAATTTGCACAGAAGAAATTTTTTGCGCACATGGCCTGTCAAACATTAGAGGGAACATTGCTGGAGTCCCAAGCGGTCAGGGAAAGCAGGGGCAGATGTAGTCTTGGCACATCAGTTGGCAGTTCCCAAGGGGGTTTCTGTGATCCAACCCGTCACAGCATGCTAACGCAGACTTCTTCTCAAAGTTGGGCCAGGAGGAAGAGGAGAATGGGTACCCACCAGGGGTCCTCTTAAGGGGGAGGGTATGTGATGGAGTGTACTTGCCCTGCACCAGAGATAAAGGGTTTAAAGCCAGCATTCTTGGCAGCAGAACCGTTGCCAAGCCTGCTTACAGTAAGCAGATTTTGGTTTCTCTTTTTTGTTTAATTACTGTGAATGTGTTTACAATAGCGGGTTGTGGGGGTTATTCCATATTTTTTGTTTTTGTTTTTTGAATTTTCTACAAGAGAGCATGGTTGGCTCTCAGTTGTGCAATCGTCTGCTGTGCCAATGCTAAAAAGCTTTTAAAAATGCTTTAAGTTTTGATTTTCCTCTCGCTTTCGCATTGGCTTGCTGTGCATGCTGCTTCTTCACCTTGCTTGCCGCTTTCCACGTGGTTGGTTACTTACTAACTGGCAACGGTACTTAGTTTGTGGTTTCCCTCAGCTCAGTCTGGGCTGACCGCCAGAAAGGAAGGACGCACGCCGCAGACTCCAGCCCAGGAGCAGCCAAAACCCCAGACTGCCGGAGCCAGAGGCGCTGAGACTCAGGCAGATGCCCAGATACTTGCAGACACCCAAGGCAATCACACCTACCACTCACAGGGCCCTGGGCCAGGACCTGGTTGAGCAGGGAGGGTCCAGGTCCCCCTACCCCAGCCCATCACCCACCCTAGGTGATGGCCTACTCCCCCAACTGGCCACCAGACCACTCAGCCCCACTGAGGAGGGGAGCCAAAGTGACACTTGCCATTGGGTCACATGACCCCACCAAGGAGGGGAGTTATATAGACTGTGGCATAGACAAAGGGAAAGGGATGCAGATGAGGATAGAAGAACATGTCCGAGATATTTTGACTAATTTGAATGAATTCAAGTCAGCAGGGCCTGATGCTATTCACTCCAGGGTATTGAAGGAATTAGCTGAAGAAATCTCGGAGCCACTGGCAATAATCTTTGCAGTCTCATAGGTGACAGAAGTGGTCCCGGAAGACTGGAGAATGGCTAATGTAGTGCCCACCTTTAACAATGGGGGAAATGGAGGAGCTGGGGAACTATAGACCAGTCACAGCCTGACCTCAATACCTGGGAAGCTACTAGAGCAACGTATAAAACATTCTATTTGCAAATAGCTGGAGGATGAAGGGGTGATCACCAGCAGCCAGCATGGATTTACTAAAAACAAATCATACCAAACCAACTTGCTTTCCTTATTTGACAAGGTAACTGGATCGGGGGAACATGGTGGACATGAAAGCCATGCTAAAGTCCAGGTATATTGACACAGTCCCACATGACATTCCGATAAGTAAGTTGAGAAACACAGGCTCAGTAGAACTCTCATTAAGAAACTGATTAAACAAACTCAAAGAGTACCTATTAATGGAATGATGTCAGATTGGAAGGAGGTCTCAAGTTGGGTTCCACAGGGATCTGTTCTGGGTAGGGTGTTATTTAGCATCTTTATTAATGGCCTGGATGTAGGAATAGAGCATACTGATAAAAGTTGCAGATGACCTCTCGAGGTCCCTTCCAGTCCTACACTTTGGAAGATAGAACTAAAATTCAATGGGATCTTGATAAATAAGAGAACTGGGCTAACGTGGACATTTGGAAGTTTTTTGTGAAAGTGGCTGTTGAACCATCGGCAGCTGATTCCCTGCAGGATTTTACACCACCTCCAAACCGGGCCCTGCCACCGCCTGCCTCGGCTCTGCACCGCTTATCATCGTAGGTACAGCCGGAGGATCTCAAATCTTTGATGCAGTGAGTATGGATTCTCTCAGCACAGATACGACTGAAGAGGACATGAGAAGTGTATCTGTTCCTACAGATCTTGGAGAGAAAAAAGCAATGGATCTAATCAACCACATCTGCCTGATTTTCCAAGGAGAATGTTTGGGAAACAACAGTTCTTTAGTTTTCCATTCCAACAAAATTTCCTTGGGTTGAATACTCTGTTTAAACAAATGCTGTGTTCTGCTTTCCCCACCGTTACTTCCACTCTGAAACAGGCCATGTGGACGATTCATTTATCAAAAAAAAAATAAAAGTGCAGAATTAGAAGAAAATCTCTGAAAAATTGTCGTTTCCCATGTTCATGAGAAATGTATGGAAAACTGGCAATGCTTCAAACATAGCGAAGAAACTGGATCAGTAGCAGTGAAGTTTTCAGCAAGTCATAAAAGTATCGTTGAGGAAACTGGGATTACCTTACTAAGGTTTGTGATATTGTCAAGTTACTTTCTAAACTTGGTTTACCATTTTCTAGGGCACAACGAAGGAAAGGAATCTAAATAAAAAGGGAATTGCCATGAATTTTGTGATTTCTTTTTAAAGTATGAGAAAACTTTAAAGAAAATGCAGGCAAGTTATTTTAATTACACAAGGTCTGAATTTCAAAACAAAGTGCTGCAGATTTGGTTTGCAAAGAAATTGTACAGGCAGTGAATGAAACCTGTTTTTTTCTGTAACTGTAGATGAGGCCAGGTCATTTAAGACAGAACAGCTTTCAGTTTGTATCAGACAAGCAGAAAACCTAGAGATTAAAGAAAGTTTCCTGTGCTTCATCAATTTCTCATTTTTTATACTGCCATAAAGCCAGCTTTGGAGACGAGTGGATTGCAGAATTTGCTGATAGTTGCTCAATCTTATGATGGCACTAATCTGTGATGTCAGGACACGTAGTTGGGATTCAGCAGCGAATGAAAGACTACCATCCATTTGCAATGTACATACATTGCATGGCACACAAACTCAACTTCGTTCTCATGGAGTGCTATAAAGAATATCGCAGTGCTGTGGGATAACTGTAGTTGAGAAATTGTATCCAGTCTTTGCAGAGCCAACCAATCAGGTATTTCTTGACATACTGACAGCTTTGGGTCTTAAGCATCAAGAGTCATGTCTGTTGACCTGGGCTCTGAGTGTTACTATGTTGGTTTTTTAAAAGGTTGCTTTAATTTTTTGAGAGTCACAGGTTGCGGGTTTTCTGGCTTGTTTTGTTTGAAGCTCACTTATTTGGGCTTTTTGTATAGGTGACTTCAACACAAAATTGTATAGTTTAAAAATGACTGTAGGAGTGGTTTTGATGATTGATATATAGATATATAGATCAATATAGATGCACGTTGTTAGAATTTTAGAATCCTCCTATCCCCTCTCCCATTCAATTGAACAACCAACCAAATTCGTGAACTTTCCACCCACTAGGCACATCCTATCATGTTCCAATTAAGCCACGCTAAGATGACAGTTGGGATTTTTAAAGTCTTATCTAATGTAACTGTTCATTATCCAACTAAATGTACAGTACTTTCAATCCCACCCAGATCTTGGCCTCTGTTACATCTAATGGCAGTGAGTTCCACAGACTATATAAACAAAATTATAAATAGTAAAGTGCAGAACCAAGCATCCTCTTTGTTCTTGTGTTATGAGACAAAGTAGTTAGGAGCACCCCATTTACTTTCTCTATACCTTTCACTACTTTTGCATACTATCTATCTATATATAAAACTAATCAAGTGAGAACTAGTGGAATCTGAATTAGTCTCCCCAAGGGAAGTGGGGAACGTCTCATTGTTTGAGATAGGTAAGAGTACTGTTGACTGGACAATGCCTGCAGAATAGACGTATTCGTATGACCTACCAAAATGTCTACAGGAATGTATTTGTCCCAGTATATCCTATCCACAAAGGCCTAATACAAGAGGTGTTTAGTCTGTCTACGATTACACCAAATGAAGCAGCAATCAATACTATTTGATGTCCTCTCTTCTACAAAAGTTTATATAATTTAGTATGCCTAGGAAGAAAGAGTACTGCAGAAAAGGACCTGGGGGTTACAGCTGATTACTAACTAAATATGAGTCAATAATATAATACTATTGGGGGCGGAGGGGGGGGGAAGAAAAGCAAACATCATTCTGGGATGTATTAGCAGGAGGGTTGTAAGCAAGACATAGGAAGTAATTCTTCCACTCTACTCAGCACTAATAAGGCTCAACAGGAGTATTCAGGAAAGATGTGGACAAATTGGAAAAAGCCCAGCAACAAAACTGATTAAAGGGTTAGAAAACATGACCTATGAGGAAAGATTGAAGAAAATGGAAAAACTGGGGTTTTAGTCTGAAGAGGAGAAGACTGAGAGGGGACACAGGTCTTCAAGTATGTAAAGGGTTGTTATAAAGAGGGTGATAAATTGTTCTTATCCACTTAGGACAGGACAAGAAGTATTTGACTTAAATTGCAGTAAGGAAGGTTTTGGTTGGACATTAGGAAAAACTTGCTAACTGGGAGGGTAGTTACACACTGGAGCAAATTGACTCAGGAGGTTGTTAGACAAACAGGGATGGTCTATAATACTTACTCCTGCCCCAGTGCAGGGAACTGGACTAGATGACCTTTCAGTCCTACATCTCTCTGATTTTATTGGAATTTTATTTCACTTTAGTCACATGCACAAGTTCCCAGCATATGGAACTAAACTGAAACACTGAAATATCAAAAACCAAATACAACAGAAAAGAGGCATCTTCTGTTACCTCTACTAAGCAGCCAACTTCATTGTTACAGAAATTATAAATTGGGGAAATAAGCTATTTACATGTGTGAGCTGGTTCTAATCACTCTGCACTGGCCCTGCTGCTCCCTTTGGATTTATCCCTAAAATGGCTAGCTGTTCATTTCAGCTTCCCACCATCACACATGCTCTGCCCTCCATTTTACAACTTTTTGAAAGAAGGCTGGGTTGGGATAACCCCAGAGCCTAGCGGGGTCATACCCCATGTCAGACAAGCCATTGAGAGCTGTTTTCCCATACGTTAGATTCTTTAACAATAGTGGCCATGTTGGTACCCAGATAGAGGGTGTCCCATGAAAAATCAGATCTTCTGCTGCACCTCCACATATGGAGGATCTTGAGCTTTGGGAAATCAAGGCCAGATAACTGCCCCTGCTACGCTAGGCAGAGAGAAGTAGCAGCCAGTCAAGACAGATGAAGAGGAAAGGCAGATGAACAGTTTTTAAAAAAAAAAAGTGTCTGTGGTGGGGGCTCCCTGTCCCACAGCTGGTGAGTCATCTCTGCATCTGCAGAGGTACTAATCAACTGAACCTGATTAGACACCTGTGAATGCAGGAAGAGATAAACAGACTGTCCCTTTAAGAGCCTTAGATATTAGAATATTTTATTCCCAAAACACTCGAGCTACTATTGACAGCTTTAACAACTTCAGTCCATGACTTGTTTCTCTAATAGCTCTTGCCATGCCCAACTTTCTACGACAGAGTGCTCTTGTAGTAATGAGATGATCCTGAGTATGACAGAGGGATAATATCCTCAATGAACTATTGAATTCAGATAAACCTTACTGAATTAAACTTCTGGGGGTATATTGTATTAGAAATGCAAATGTTTATGTACTGTTGAGAGTGTATGGCACTTCTTTGGCAAGAAAACAAGATTAATGCAATCTTCAGCAGGTATGAGGAAGTTCCAAAGTATTTTTGGAATTATACCTGGGAAGTGGATTTCCTTAGGTTGAGGTGAGGGGAATGCAAGTTCTCCCCCTCTGAAGCCAATATTTGGAAGAGATGCCCTGGGGAGAGAGACCCATTGTGTACTAGTTGCCTGCTTCTAGAAATTCCAAATCAAAGACCCTTGATCTGTATTAAAAAAAAAAAAAGTGGACTGGCCCTGTCATGCGTGCACTTGTTCTGAGTGGAAGCTGTGATTAATTTGTAATCACAAGGGCTTCCCTAGGCTGAAAGATTTATCCTACCAGAACCCATGTTAGAGTTGAGATGAACTCTGGTAAGCTTATTAACATGTATATAGGTTCTCTCATTAAATGTTCTCAATGCTTTTATGTTAAAAATAAAGCAGGTTTGCTAAAAAACTGTGGTACCATATTGGTAGCAATGCCTCTGTTATCAGTCTCTGAAAAGAAAGCACACAGGCCTCTTTAGGCAGACTGTCTGTGCAGGGAAACAACAGTAAAAGTATAACTGTTCAGCCTGGAGAAACCCCAGTCAGGAGAGAGACACAGGTCTACATCCAAGAGACAACAGCTGGGAAGCTGATAGCGGGTGCCCTTGCTGGATCCCTGAACAGAAATACAGGAGCAGTAGCTCTGAACTGTGACACACAGCACTGCGTTTTTTCAGTGTAAATGTAGCTTTTATGGAGTGCTTTTCCTCCTAAAACCTGGCTAAAAACACATCCATGCTCTCTATTCCACCCCTCTTTTTTGTTCAGTGTGGGACCCTACACCATGGTCAGGGCATCTCTAGCATGCAAAAATTGGTTTGCTTTAAGTTTTGTGCAAGACTTGCACTGCCAACAGTCTTTGAATTTGCAGCCACTGCAACCCTTCCTAGTCAGTCATTAAGAGGATCTGTAGAGATGCCAGAAAATGTAAGCAGCTATCCCAGAAATAATAATGACTCATTTTTACAAAGTCTGTGTTTGTTTCAGCAAAACCCTACAATCACAGGGTTGCAAAGAGAAATATTCTGACACATTTAGTTTCCGGAGTAGTAGTTACTGCTCAAATCTACCACTACAGCAACGTGTACAACTGGATGTTGTTTAGATGGAAGCAGGATAGAGATTTAGACTGAATCTAGAGAACATAGATTATGAGCTTTTAAAAGCATCCCAATGGCTGCAGCTGCTCTAAAAACAAAGCGACACATTTATGCATTGTATTGGTGAGCTTTTCTACTGTTCTTAGGTGCTCCATTAACAACAGTAGCATTGCTGCAGCTGCACATAACAGAATAAAGTGATTTGCAGCCAAGGCTGCTGCTCCCCCAATCACACTAAGACAGCCACCCCCCCTTTGGCGTTTGCAGAGCTGCTTGACTACAGCGTTAAGAGCTCTAGGTTTGCAGGGCTTTCCCTGTCCAAGCTCCCAGGTGAGCTCTTTCTCAAGAAGAGAATTTCCCCCAACAACCCCTCGCCACTGTTTGCTGAGCCCTGCGCTGGTTGCTAGTACAAAGGCTCCATTCCTATTAGTCTAATCAAGAGCCAGGTTAGTGCAACTGCTCCTCCTGCAGCCCAACAGTCCTAGCCACGTGCTCGCAGGCCGAGTGTCTTCCTGGTGCTCCCGCCAAACTCTCCCCTCCTGCAACCTGCGCCCCTCTCTCCCCAGGCGGCAGGCAGCTACTGACACAGCTGCTGCAGCTGCCTTTGTAATGCACGTGTCCCGGAGCTCGTGCAGCGGGGCTCTCTGCAGACCCCAGCTCTGTCTGCTGGCCCTGCCTAGGAACAGAAACTCCCCCCAAGAGCTCGCTCGCCACACAGCCTTCCCCACCCCTGCCCCAGTGAGCCGGCCTCAAAGCCCCTTTGCAGAGCCCGCCCCAGGACTCCCCTTTATAGCCCTGCCCCTGCCTGGCTCAGGGGCCCGGCTGCCCTCCCACTCCCAGGTGCAGCCACCAGCCCTGAGCAGTCGCTCTTACCCCCGCTATAGGAAACGGCCCTGGCCCCAGAGCAACCCCCTTCTGGGAGCAGAGTCCTGGGAACAGGTCCCCACAGAGCCTGGCTGCCCTGGGTCAGTTGTTGGTACATTGGTTCGGGGCAGGGTTACTGTATTACCCTTTCCCAGATAGGGGGCAGTGCTAGGGAGGGGGGTGCGTACTGAGAGGGTGTTTGGGGATGCTGGAGGGGATGTGTACTGGGAGGGGGTGTTTGAGGTGTCCAGAGGGGAGATGTATGGGAAGGGGTATTTGGGGGTGCTGGAGAGGGTGTGTGTATGGGGGGTATTTGGGGGGCACTGGAGGGGGTGTATGTGTATGGGGAGAGGGTTTTGGGGGCACTGGAGGGGGTGTTTGGGGGTACCGGAGGGGGGGTGTACGGGGAGGGGGTATTTGGGGGGTGCTGGAAGAGATGTGTGTACGGGGGGGTGTACAGGGAGGGGGTATTTTGGGGGTGCTGGAGGGTGTGTGTGTGTGTACGGGAAGGGGGTATGTTGGGGGTGCTGGACGGGGTGTGTGTACGGGGAGGGGGTATTTGGGGGCACTGGAGGGGGTGGGTGGGTGTGTACGGGGAGGGGGTATTTTGGGGGTGCTGGAGGGGTGTGTGTGTATAGGAAGGGGGTATTTTGGGGGTGCTGGAGGGGGTGTGTGTACGGGGAGGGGGTATTTGGGGGCACTGGAGGGGGTGTGTGTGTACGGGGAGGGGGTATTTGGGGGGTGCTGGAGGGGTGTGTGTGTATAGGAAGGGGGTATTTGGGGGGCGCTGGAGAGGGGGGGTGTACGGGGAGGGGGTATTTGGGGGGCGCTGGAGAGGGGTGTTTGTACGGGAAGGGGGTATTTCGGGGGTTCTGGAGGCGGGGTGTATGGGGAGGGGGTATTTGGGGGGCGCTGGAGGGGGGGTGTACGGGGAGGGGGTATTTGGGGGGCGCTGGAGGGGGTGTGTGTGTACGGGGAGGGGGTATTTGGGGGGCGCTGGAGGGTGTGTGTGTACGGGGAGGGGGTATTTGGGGGGTGCTGGAGCCTCACTCTCGAGGTGGGGAGCAGTGTCACTCCCTGTCACGGTGGCAGGGCGGCTAGCACAGGCCCGTTATGAGCCCATTAATCAGTGTTTCCCTGTGGGCCTCTCTCCCTCCGCAGAGCTGGGGCCTGGCCCCATCACCCCTCCCAGCCGGGCTCTGAGGCCCTGTGGTGGGGCAGGTGGCCCAAAGGAGAGGCACCTGGGCTGGGGGGGCAGGATCCAGCAGCTGCATGTGTGAGCTCGGTGGCCAGAATGTAAAGGGGCGGGGGGGCTGCCCCTGCCCGGGGCATGTTTGCAGGAGGTACATGGGCCCCTTATGAAGGCCAGTTGCGGCGTCTTTTGAACAGCCGCAGGTTGTGGTATGTTGGGTTACTTGTCAACCACTGTCTGGACTAGCAGAAGGTGCTGCAGGGCAGGGTTAAGGTCTGGGAGCAGAGCCCCAGGACGGGGGCAGCAGGGGTGTCACAGGGCCGGACAATTTGCAGTGCGCTGGCAGATCTGTGGGAGGGGCCTGGCCCTGGAATGGCAGAGCTGTGGGTGGGAATAGGTTAGGTTAGGTTAACCCTGGGTCAACCCTAACTATTCAAAATGTAGGAGTCAGACCTCAAATAAGCATGAGATTTGCTTAAAAGTCTCAAAAAATAGGTACTTTGGGGCTCATTCTGTCTTCTGGGTTCTAGGCCATGAGGGGGCACCTGGGGCATGTTTTCAATCTTTCCCCTGTAACCAGAAGGCCAAGAACCGCTGTGTTCTTTACAGCTGAGATTCTCAATCCCAGGATCCGGGATACCGAGGAAAACATCAAATATGGTGAGACTTGAGATCAAATCGCTGACTGTAGTGCAGGGTGATTGCTGGGGCCGGGGGAGGCTGTGTGCTTATGAACTGTGGCAATAATTTGTACTGAAGCACAAACGGGCTGGAGTGGCCAAGGAGCGCAAGTACCAACCTCTGGGCAGACTGCTAAGGAGCAGGGTACACGTCCCAAAGCGGTTGTGACTTCTATACTTGGATTTCACCAACCACCTACCAGTGTGAATCCCTCAAGCACTACAACAGCCTTACCACAGAGTCGCAGACAGTTGCCTGGGTACACTGATCTGGCTTGCCACCCAGGTAAGCCTGCCTTTGTGATAGATGGTACCTTACACCAAAAATCACAATATTCAGGTTACTCCCAGTCCCAAAGGACCATTTACTTACCCCAAATGCACCTTAGATCTCACACCAAAGACACCGCTACAATCAAAGATTTATTAACCAAGAAAAAAGAAATGAGTTATTTACAAGTGTAAAGCAGGTAAACATACACGCACCAGCGAGTTATAGTCCTAGGTTCCAAAAGGAGAATAGAAGCTGCTGTAATATGCAAGCTCGGTGTGTCCATTAAGGCTAACCCAGGCTAAGCAACTGGGGATTCCTTCTCCCCCCCCAGATCAAGCTGATGGGACGAGTCCACCTGTATGTCTTTTGTCCTCTGATTTTCCACAGTGGCTTCTCTGGTCTCTATGGGCCTTCTCTTGTTGGGCAGGAGATTATACCTCTTGGGGAAAACTAGTATCTCCCACTTGGTAAAGCTTCTCCCCTGACTATGGGGGTTTCCAGTTTCATAGCAAACACTTTTATAGTTACAGAGCACTTAAATATTACCTTTAACATGGGGTACAGAGGTTACCATTAATGCAGGCAGCAACTTACAAGCATTTCATAAAGTGTGAACACTCAACATATTTTTAGAAATCGAATGCCTATTTTAACAATACCAACACACAGGTGAGCCAGACGGGTTTCCAGCTATGTGTTCGTCAGTGCTCAGTGAGGCTAGGGACCTTGGTGTAAGCTGGCACCTGGTTTGCCAACACCACAGCATGCTTGGATTGAAACGAGTTTATTGGGGCAGCCAGGAGGACACTTCCCTCTGGTGTTTCCATCAGAAGCTGGTTTGCTGAGCATTGTTTTTTATATGTAAGCCATAAACATAAGAACGGCCCTACGGGGTCAGACCCAAGGTCCATCCAGCCCAGTATCCTGTCCTCTGACAGTGGCCAGTGCCAGGTGCCCCAGAGGGAATGAACAGAACAGGGAATCACCAAGCGATCCATCCCCCGTCACCCATTCCCAGCTTCTGGCAAACAGAGGCTAGAAACACCATCCCTGCTCATCCTCATAGACTTTAAGGTCAGAAGGGACCATTATGATCATCTAGTCTGACCTCCTGCACAACGCAGGCCACAGAATCTCACCCACCCAGTCCTGTAATAAACCCATAACCTATGTCTGAGTTATTGAAGTCCCCAAAACGTGGTTTAAAGACCTCAAGGTGCAGAGAATCCTCCAGCAAGTGACCCGTGCCCAACGCTGCAGAGGAAGGCGAAAAACCTCCAGGGCCTCTGCCAATCTGCCCTGGAGGAAAATTCCTTTCCACCCCAAAATATGGTGATCAGCTAAACCCTGAGCATGTGGGCAAGACTCACCAGCCAAAATTTCTGAAAGGCAAGGGGTGCATCCTGTCTAATAGCCATTGCTGGACCTATCTTCCATGAATCAATCTAGCTCCCTTTTGAACCCCGTTACGTTATTGGCCTTCACAACCCCCTCTGGCAAGGAGTTCCAGAGGTTGACAGTGCGTTGCATGAAAAAAAAAAGCAGTGTCTCCAAGTCACCTCAGCATATACAGTGGGGCCCAGAGAGTTGGAGGATTCCAGGCAGGGGAGGAGATGGTCCGCTGTCCGCTTTGGGGCAGCTTCTGTGGTGGGTTACAACCCCTCTGCTGGCCCTACTAAATTGCTTTGATAAATTGAAAAATAAATGAACAGTACATACCTCAGTGGCTATTCGTCATTTCCTGATTTTACATGCAGAGTTAACATTCAACCCAACAGAGCCTAGTGCAACTGGTGTGTATTTATGCAAGGATTCAATGTCAGCTGCAGGGGGCCGGGCGGTTTCAGGGGGTTAGTGGTGTATTAATAGCACTCTTTGCCTCTTCATTCAGCACAACCGATTATAAAGCACAGAGTAAATGCTGAGCCAGTTATCACTCACGTAAACTGATGTAATTCCATTCGTTTCACCTCGAGTACAAAACTGATTTGGCCAGCATTATTATTTTTTTTTAATCCCCCCTGTATAAAGTTTAATGCGTGTAGAACTAGTTTTGGAATGAGCTCTCCCACCAGGATGCTGAACTATCATGTGGCCATTAATATTGCAGCATTGGTAAAGACAATGCCTCTCCTAACACCCACGCAAAATCCATCCAAAATGTGGCCACAAATTATCTTTCTGTCCTGTCAATCTAACCCCATCCTTTGCCTTTGAGTCTCTTCACCGGCTCCCCTTCCTTCACACTGCCACATCTAAACATCTCCTCCCTTGCCTTCAGAGTCCCCACTTATCTCTCATCACATTGCCTTGCCTCCTGGCCCCATCATCTAGCTGTTCTGCACCAGAGTTAGCCGCATTCCAGAGGTGAGTGAAATCGTATGATTTTAAGTGTTTATCTTAAAGCCCCAGCTCCTGGAGCCAGCTGACTACATCAGAGTCTCAGCTTTCATTAAAAAAAAATAATATTAAAAAAGTTCCTTATAATTGCAGAGATGAGCTTCCAACGTGACCCTTAAAGGTGCAAAGCCAGGAGACAGACAGCACTTCACATGGATTTCTTTTTAAAATCTCATGGTTTGGGGGGTGGCTGACTTGTAATTTTTGGTAACCTGGGTTTGACAGTGCTGAGCAAGGATAAGCATATTGGGTGCTTCTGCACCCAGGCTCTGTAGCAATCCCAGTTTGGTTTCTATGCAGCTTACATGCATCCGCTTTGTTTTTCTGTCCTAACCTGGCTGCTGACTGTAGTTCCTGAAGTCCCGTCTGCTGCAGACCAGGAACGATGTCAGCATTTAACAGCAGTCACGTCAACCCCTCTCATTCGTCCTGCTGGGTGGGACAGGCCTGGAAGCTGCATGTTCCTGGCTCTCCAGCCCTCTGTCCTCAACTTACATTTTGGGGCACTGCACATCTCCTTATCGCTATCCAGACAGAGCCAAGCCTCCATAAGCCTCTGGATATTTTCCTGTGCATGCTGGCTGTGATTGATCTAGCACTTGCCCAAAATGCTGTGCGTACTGTGGTTCGGGGTTGGGGGGAATTAATTTCTATGCCTGCTTGGTCCAGATGGTTTTCATTCACTCCTTCTCCATCATGGAGTCGACAATGCTGCTAGCCATGGCCTCTGATCGTTACATTGCCATATGCCAGTGGTCCCCAAATTGTGTAGCACCCCCCCCCCAGGGGAGGGCAGAGGAATGCTTGGGGGGTGAGGGTGGCAGGTCCCAGGCCAGCCCCCACAGGGGTGGGGAGGGAGTGCCCCAGTCCACCCCCAACTCTGCTCCGGCCCCGCCCCCAGCCTTGGACCCCAGCTGCAGCTCTCTTCCTGGTCCCTGCCCCGCCCCCAGCCTCCACCCCTGCCCGCGACTCTGTTCCCGTTCCCAGAATCAGCCCCCTTACCCCTGTCCGTGGCCCCCCACAAGCCACGGTCCCACTCCTGGCCTGGCTCCCGGGGGTGGGAGGTGGACAGAGGTAAGGGGGAGCGTGACTGAAAAGTTTGGGGACCACTGCTATATGCCATCTCTTGAGATATGAACCCGCCCTGTGCTAGCCAGGATCAGGGCAGAGGTGATGATCAGAGACACAGTCTTTATCACACCAATAGCTTTCTGGGCGGCGAGGCTGCCCTCCTGCAGAAGCAAGGTCATGGCTCACACCTATTGGTCACACCTGGTGGTGATGAAGCTGCCTCCGCCGATGATATCATCAGTATCACGTGTGGGTGGGTGGTGGGAGCTGATCTGCTGCTCATCACCCTATCATACTGCATGGTGGCCCGGGCTGGCTTGGCCCTCCCACCATAAAGCTTTCAGCACCGTTGCTGCCCTCCTATGCTCCAGCTCTGGTTTCTGTCCTAACGCACCATGTTGGCCACAGCGTTGCCCCACTTCTAGCCAATGTCTACCTCCTGCTCCCTCCCTTGCTAAACCCCATTGTGTACAGGGTCAAAACCAAAGAGACTCATGACCGGCTGAGCCAGCTGGTGCAAAAGAGAAAGGTTCTGGCTTGACGGGCTGGAGCAGGTCAGAGGGTGCGTCTCTGATCACCATGTACATGTCTCTATTGCGCTGATGGTTTTTCTGTTTGCAGCCAGAGAAGACTCTAGGCCAGTGATAGTCAGACTGAGGCTTGTGAGCCTGAAGTGGCTCTTGAATGTGTCTCCTGTGGCTCTTTGCAGCACACGATATGAAAACACCGTGTGATTGAATTATTAACCAATCAGGATGGTTTTACTGTGTTATTAACCAACTGTAGTTGATAAAATAATAATATTGGTCAGTCATTTTGCTGTGAAAATAATATATATAATACAAGTATCAGAGGGGTAGCCGTGTTAGTCTGAATCTGTAAAAAGCAACAGAGGGTTCTGTGGCACCTTTAAGACTAACAGAAGTATTGGGAGCATAAGCTTTTGTGGGTAAGAACCTCACTTCTTCAGATGCAAGAAGTGAGGTTCTTACCCACGAAAGCTTATGCTCCCAATACTTCTGTTAGTCTTAAAGGTGCCACAGGACCCTCTGTTGCTTTTTATATATAATACAGAGACATATAATTAAATATTTCTCCTGTCGTACTGTTGAGATGTGACTGTATAGCAGTGTAGTAAATGAAACAATGAATTCACACGTCTGTGGCTTTTTTGGGTAACGCTGATTGCGAATTTGGCTCCTGAAGCACTGGGGCCTGAGAATCGCTGCTCTAGTCATTGTGACTAGCAGGGGGCCAGTTTTGTTCGGGTCGGAGAAGAAGTTCCAAACCAGACTCTTATGTGAACCTCACCCAGAAGCCCTGGGCCTGCAGAAGCTGGGTGGAAAGCTCCTGGGATCATGCCTTTTCCCGATCATTTTGGGCACACTCTGCCTCTGGGTGGGAGGAAATATTTTGAGAACTAGGTGGAACTTGATTTGTAGCATCTCAGGCCAGGGCCGAATTCACCTCTCGTGCTAACATTGTGCCGGGACGACTCCACTGCCTCGATGCATCACTCGTGATCTCGCACGAGGGGGCGAGCTCTCTCCAGCTGCTGCGCCGTCGTTATGTGTTACGCTCCAGACCCCTCGGTGCAGCACACGGCCCGTCCCTGCACGCGGAGCTGGCAGGCCCAGCAGGCTGCAGTGCTTCCAGAAGCCTGCCCTAGTGCAAGGGCTGGGCCTGCGCTCCAAGCCACCCCTGGGCTCAGGCCTGCAGCTGTAGCGCTCAGCTGGGTGCTATGCGGGAGGGACGATGTGCACAGAGGGTGTCCCAGCCTGCCCCTGTCTAGAGCTCTGCGATTCCCATGCAGCAGGCTCCAGCTTCCCCCCAGCAAACTGGTGCCTCCAGAGGTGGCTCTAGCCCAGGGGTCTCAAACACGCGGCCCGCAGGGTTGTTTTCTGCAGCCCGCAAGCTCCTTGTGGCCCCCCTGACCCTCAGCATTTACCTAGAGCGGCTCCCGCCCGACGTGCACTGGGGGCAGGGCAGGCTCCTGCCTGTCCTGCCCCCGCGCCGCTCCGGGAAGCGGCCGGAACGTGGGGAAGGGGGGGCACAGGGGTCTGTGTTGCTCTTGCTTCAGGCAGCACCCCCAGCAGCTCCCATTGGCCGCGGTTCCCCATTCCCGGCCAATGGGAGCTGCTGGGGGTGGTGCCTGAAGCAACAGCAACACACAGACCCCTGTGCCCCTCCTCCCCCAGGTTCCGGCCACTTCCCGGAGCGGTGCGGGGACAGGCAGGCAGAGAGCCTGCCCTGCCCCCGGTGCGCATCGGGCTGGAGCCCGCCCCCCGAACCTCTCCTGCAGCCGAACCCCCTGCCCTGAGCCCCCGCCACACCCCACACCCCTCCTGCACCCCCTGGGAACAGGAAGGGGGCAGAGTTGGGGTGGGGATTTCGGGGAAGGGGTTGGAATGGGGGCAGGGCCTCATGGAAGGGGTGGAGTGGGGGCGGGGCCGAGGGCAGCGGGGGGGAGGTGTCAGTAATGCGGCCCTCGGGCCAATGTACTAGTCCTCATGTGGCCCTCATTGTCATTTGAGTTTGAGACCCCTGCTCTAGCCCCTGCCGCCAGGCCGGCCAGGTGTGTGTTGGTCTCAGAGCCAATCTACCTTGGGGGGAAGACGTAGCCCTAAGGAGCAGCCCAGGGCACCCCCCACCTACCCTGGGAGGCAGACACGGGGCACCCCACTACTCTGGCTTAGCCACCCCCTCTGGCCTCCTCCCCACCTACATTGGGGGGCTAACCAGGGTGCACCCCCCTGCACCTACCTTGGGGGCAGGCATGGGGTGTCCTGCCCCCCCCCCAGACTCAGCTGGACTCATGCCCCCACATGTACTTGCAGGGCAGGCACAGAGAGCCCTGACTCAGCCAAACACCCTTGCCATCTACCCTGGGGACACACAGGAAGCCCTGTCCATTCCCCCGAGCTCAGCCAAACAAGCCCCCCCGACACACACCACCCTCTACAAATGGCCAAGGCTAAAAATCCTGCCCCACCCCCATGCAGGAGGGTTGTGTGGGGTGAGGCCAGGGCAGCCAGGGTCTGGAGGAGGCAACTCCCCATGCTGGCATCCGCCGTGATGACTGGACAAATCTCCCACTCACAGAGAAGCAGGACATTCAGCTCCACGAAGTGGGGCCCAGTCCTTGTGAATGGAGCTAAAGGGGGCGGGTAAATGAGGGGTGACTCCCAGGGCTCCATTCTCCTTCCCCAGTCTGAAAGGCCCCTGGCGGGAGAGCAGCAGCAAACGCTTGGGCGCTGCCCTGAGCCCATCACCACTGTCCATCAGCCTCTGAACCCCAGGGGCCCCTGCAGCTTAGGGAACGAGGGGCCATGCACGGAGAAATCTCGCAGCGCCACTGCCCCGGTTCTGCAGAGAAATCCTCTATTGGCTGCCAGCTCAGCCCTATTCACCGGCATGAAGTGACCTTCAAAACGTGTGGGGGCTGTGAGTTCCCCAGCGAGGGCAGCGCTCGGTACAACACCGAACGCTACAAGCCCCGGAGCGCTAGCCGCTACTGCAGTACAAATACACACGGCCCATGAAGGAGGACGTGGGCCCTGCAGCTCAGCCAGCCTGCTGGAGCCTCGGAGCACACCAACAAGGACAAACTGTGCTTGCAACGTGGGATTAAACGAACTAACTTTATTCAAAGTTTTAAGGGAGAGAAACACACAGGTAGGAGTCAAAGCCTGTAGTGCTTCCTTCCCCGCGGCTGATCTACGGGGTTGAAACCGAACATGGAAGTTTGAACACCAAGGGGATGCTTTCAACTGGGTCACTGGGCACCAAGTTTTGCTTTCCAGGGAATTTCCTCTACAGTCGCAAAGCGGTGGATTTTGGCCGAACTCTCCCCAGGTGACACGTTGAAGCACACGCACACAGATCATTCTTACAGGACGTATTGGACACGGAACTTGTGTGTACTATTGAACTATGACAGTTTTGATTTCGTTCCTTTAAAATGCTCGTGAATAAAATACGCATCCCCTCTCAACCGTCTTCGTCCTCTGTCTCCCAGGGCCAAACCCTCCAAAGGAAGCTCTACACCACAGAGGAACAGCTAGTGCGCTCAACTGGTCTCTGAGCTAAGGCAGGACAGCCCCTGGGACAGGAAATCAATTTAGAAATGAAACAAGAGCAAGTGCCATGTCTGTTGGGCGCCACGGAGTATCCAAAGTGCTTCAGACACAGACGTGCCCGAGGAGAGCTGGAATTCTCTGCTAGGATCACATATTTACAAAGCAATTTCCCTCCGAAACATGTGGTTTAGGCCGGGTGTGCACAACAGCTCAGTGAAAGTGCCAGCTCTTGGCAGACTGAGGTGAACAAAGGAAATCCGAGTGCATGGAGCGGATGGGAACTCTGACTTCATTGAACGGGTCGCCTCTGATGTTCTAATGCTCAGAATTAAACGAACAGCCGGGCCTGTATCATAGGACACATGGAAAGAGTGTCTCCTCCCCACCCCTGCCCCATTGCAGACAGGCGCTCTCCTACATGGAAGCGGCAACTCTGTAATCAGACCCAAACCCCTGAGCACTCTCCCCTCATATCGAGCAGCATTATGGTTCCTTCCCAACGTGCTAAATTAAGCCATATTTCCACCCAGTTCAGCCCACTGGGTTTCAGTGGACGGGGTGGCCAAAACACAGCCAAGTAGCCAGCTAGAGAGTTCTACAATGCAGCCCACAGCCAGCCTCATCGTGCCTAGGGAGGGGTTCAGCCCACGGAGAGAGGTCCCAGCATGCAACACTTTGTTTAACCCTTCGTACTCACATCAAGCTGGAGAAGGGCCTGCTGGGCTTGCTTGTCTCCAGGGACCAAACGTGTGTCAGAGATGAGGAGGGCTGCATCACCTCCACGTCATGGGCTGGTGGCCGGCTTCCTGGGATGCTCTCGCTTTGCTTTCATTGGCTGGTTCCTAGAGGCCGCCCCTCACCGCGAGGCGTTTATCGTACAGGGCATGCCCTCGGCCCAGAGCCTGTCTGCTGCCCCCAGCCCTGCGGAAGGAGGGGGCACCACGCTCTGCCCCTTCAAATGTCCTCTCCTCTCCAGGCAGGCTCAGTGGTGCAGAAACCAGGACAGAGAAAAGGATTTGAAACAGGCCTTAGTTGAGACGACAGGGGGGAGGCCTTAAAGAAGACGGCTAATGGCATATTGGGCTGCATTCGTGGGAGCATTGCCAGCAGATCGAGGGAAGTGACTATTCCCCTCTATTCGGCATTGGAGAGGCCACTTCTGGAGAATTGCATCCAGTTTTGGGCCCCCGCCCCCACTACAGAAAGGATGTGGACAAATTGGAGAGACTCCAGCGGAGGGCAATGAAAATGATTAGGGGGCTCGGGCACATGATTTATGAGGAGAGGCTGAGGGAACTGGGCTTGTTTAGACTGCAGAAGAGAAGAGTGAGGGGGGGATTTGATATCCGCCTTCAACTACCTGAAAGGGGGTTCCAAAGAGGATGGATCTAGACTGTTCTTAGTGGTGGCAGATGACAGAACAGGGAGCAGTGGTCTCATGTTGCAGTGGGGGAGGTTTAGGTTGGATATTAGGAAAAACTTTTTCACTAGGAGGGTGGTGAAGCACTGGAATGGGTTACCTAGGGAGGGGGTGGAATCTCCATCCTTAGAGGTTTTTAAGGCCCGGCTTGACGAAGCCCTGGCTGGGATGATTTAGTTGAGGTTGGTCCTGCTTGGAGCAGGGGGTTGGACTAGATGACCTCCTGAGGTCCCTTCCAACTCTAATATTCTGCGATTCTATGACAGCACCCACATGTTGTTGTGCAGGCTTTCCCTTAGACACTGGAATACATCACATCCCCCTTAACTTTGGGCCAGACACTTGGCTGCTGGGTGCTGGCCCAGCTCTCTTGGCTTCAGCCGAGCTGTACCATTGACACCAGTTGAGGATACGGCCCATTGTCCGTAGCTAACTCAGCCCCTCGTTCCTTCAGGGTGGGAAGGGCCTCAAACCAGCTGGCTCAATGCCATTTTTACTTGTTTTGGTCCCCTAAACATTAGGGCAGGGGATGACTTTGCAGCAGTTTTGTGGAACTGGACCGCCAAGCTAAAGGACCTCACCCTAGCATGGTCTCACAGTTCTGGGTACGGGATTAGTTACACCCTTCACGTAGCATGTGCATGAATTTGGTGAGTCTAGTGATGGCAGTGGCTTTCCTTATGTTTGTTGAATTCCTCATGGGCAGGAGAAGGAGGGGAGGGCGAAAAGGGGACACAGAAGAGAAATCTCGCTGCTGAAGGGGAACAAGAACCAGCTTGAGTCCGTTTTTTGCCCCTTGACCCCCACCACGCTTAGTTTAACAGCATTTGCCCAACTTCCTATAGCTCCGTAGCATGCACAGTTCTGTCTAGCTCTTAGTCCGGTTCTCTCTTGCTCGTGATAACCTGTTAGGAAGCAGCTGTCACTCCGGGGTGAGATTTCCCTCCCTGCAAGGAAATTTCAGGTGACACTGGACTTCTTGCAGGGGGAGAGGCGAGGGGGTGGTCACCAGTTTCATGTCTGAGAAGTCTCTCCCCCTTAGTGTTGACTTGCATCGGCACCGCACCCAGCTCTGTGTCATAGGTGTTTCACCTGCCACGGGGGCAACGTGCAGCCTCCCTTGCAATGCTGTGCAACTCCCCTGTCCTCCTCCCCGTCCGCTCCCCGTGCACTCCCTGGTGGAGGTGGCACAGGCCCTGGGGCTCAGTACACAGGCGGGGTGCCCCCTGCATGTGTCCGCTGGTGCCTGCCCAGGTGGTACTTGTGGCTGAAGCTGCGCCCGCACTCGGCACACTTGTACGGCTTCTCCCCGGTGTGGATGCGCTGGTGGGCCACCAGGTAGGACTGGTTGCTGTAGACGCGGCCGCACTCGGCGCACGAGTAGGACTGGCGGTCGCGGTGGCTGCGCTGGTGCATGATGAGGTCGGTGCGGGAGCCGAAGGCCTTGCTGCACTGGGTGCAGGTGAAGGACCGGCTCTCACCGTGCACGCGCTGGTGAATCAGGAGGTCGGTGCGGGAGCCGAAGCTCTTGCCGCACTTGTTGCAGTAGACGAGCCTCTCGGCGTGTGAGCGCTGGTGCGTGATGAGGTCGGTGCGGGAGCCGAAGGCTTTGCCGCACTGGGTGCAGGTGAAGGACTGGCTGTCGCCGTGCATGCGCTGGTGAATCAGGAGGTCGGTGCGGGAGCCGAAGCCCTTGCCGCACTTGTTGCAGGAGATGAGCCTCTCGGCGTGCGAGCGCTGGTGCATGATGAGGTCAGTCAGGTAGCTGAAGGCCTTGCCGCACTCGGGGCAGGCGTGCACCTTGGCGGCGTGGCTGGCCTGGTGCCGGCTGAGGTCGGCCTGGCAGGCGAAGATCTTGCCGCAGTCTGCGCACAGGCACCATTTGGACTCGGGGTGGGTGCGCTCGTGCAGGATCAGGTCGGTCTTGGAGCTGAAGCGCCGCTCGCAGGTGCCGCACGGGAACCAGCGCTCCTTGGGGTGGCACAGCTGGTGCGACGCCAGCTCGGCGTGGAAGCAGAAGCTCTTGCCGCACTTGGTGCACTTGTAGGGCCGCTCCTCGGTGTGGATGCGCTGGTGGCTCAGGAGGGCGGGGTGCGAGCGGAAGCTGTCGCCGCAGTCGATGCAGGGGAAGGGCTTCTCAGCCTCGGGGGCCCGCAGGGGCGCAGCCGGCTCAGCACTTTCCTCCGAGGCCACGGCCGGCCCGGCGTGGGCCTGCTGGTGGGCGGCCAGCTCAGCGTGGGAGCCGTAGGCGCCGTCACACTGGGCGCAGCGGTAGGGGCGCTGGCGGACGTGGGTGCGCTGGTGCACGGTGAGCGCCGCCTTGTGGGTGAAGCTCTTGCCGCAGTCGGTGCAGACGAAGACGCTCTCCGCCGTGTGGCCGCGCTGGTGCTCCACCAGGGTGGCGTGCCGCCCGAAGCTCTTGCCGCAGTCGGTGCAGATGAAGGTGCGCTCCGCCGCGTGGCTTTGCTCGTGCTCACCCAGGGATGCCACATCTCCAAACCGCCACCCGCAGTCACCGCAGGCCAACGCCAGTTCCCCCGCGGGGCTCCTCGGCTGGGAGGCCCTGGCGCTGTGCTTCCCAAGGGCCCTGGTACACTCAGCAGGAGCGTCCTGCCCACTCCCTGGCTGGCTCCTGGGGGTCAGAGGGTTCTTGTAGAGCTTCCCTGCCAGCACCCAGGGGGCCTCCAGCTCCTTGGTATGGTCCTTTCCTGACCCTTCTTCCTTAATGGCTTTCGCAGCCCAGTCACCTGTGCAGGGCAAGGGAAAGACAAGCCAAAGACACTGTTAGTGGCTGCTAAGGCAGGGAACAGCACCAAGCCAAGCCACTTCCCGCTGGAGTGCAGTTACCAGAGGGTCTGTGTAAACAGCCATCTCCTCACACAGCTCTGCTAGGGTGTTATCTGGTGCAGAGCCTCCGGTCTCAAGTGCTCCCTGTTGTGCCCCGTGTCTAGCCAGGGCATCTCTGCAGAGGGCATGGAAGAGGCTGCCATTCAGAGGGAGTTTGCACAGGTGTGCGTGACCATGCAAAGTGCAAGGCCGTGGCAGTTCAGGCCTAATTCTCACTTGGCACCAGGAGTAACTCCAGGGAAGCTAAAAGAGCTACAGTGGTGTCAGAATCAGGCCCGCTGCCTCTGCTGGAGGGAAGAGAGGGATTCTCTTCTGGTTTGGGCATCTTCAACAGAGATGCCAGCGAAGTGCCACTTGTGGGGCCAGCTGCTACCCCGAGTTGCATCTGTGCAGCTCCACTGAAAGCAGTGAGGTCCCCCAGATGCGAACAAGCCTGCAGAATCCTTCTAACATAAAAACGGCCGTACTGGGTCAGACCAAAGGTCCATCCAGCCCAGTATCCTGTCTACTGACAGTGGCCAATGCCAGGTGCTCCAGACGGAGTGAACCTAACAGGTAATGATCTAGTGATCTCTCTCCTGCCGTCCATCACCACTCTCTGACAAACAGAGGCTAAGGACACCATTCCTTACCCATCCTGGCTAATAGCCATTAATGGACTTAACCTCCACGAATTTATCCAGTTCTCTTTTAAACGCTGTTATAGTCCTAGTCTTCCCAACCTCCTCAGGCAAGGAGTTCCACAAGTTGACTGTGCGCTGTGTGAAGAACTTCCTTTTATTTGTTTTAAACCTGCTGCCCATTGAGAACATGAGACAGGCCACACTGAGTCAGAGCAGTGGACCATCTAGCCCAGTATCCTGCCTTCTGACAGGGGCTAGTGCCAGGTGCTTCAAAGGGAATGACCAGAACTGGGAAATTATTGAGTGATCCCTCCCGTCATCCAGTCCCAGCTTCTGGCAGTCAGAAGCTTAGGGACACCCAGAGTATGGGGTTGTGTCCTGACCATCTTGGCTAATAGCCATTGATGGACCTGTTCTCCATGAACTCATGTAATCCTTTTTTGAACCCAGTTATACTTTTGGCCTTCACAACATCCCCTGGTAATGAGTTCCACAGGCTGACAGTGTGTGGTGTGAAGAAATACTTCCTTATGTTTGTTTTAAACCTGCTGCCTATTAATTTCATTGGATGATCCCTGTTCTTGTGTTATGTGAAGGGGTAAATAACACTTCTGGATTCACTTTCTCCACAGCACTCATGATGTTATAGACCTCTATCATATTCCTGCTTAGTCATCACTTTTCCAAGCTGAACTGTCCCAGTCTTTTTAATTTTTCCTCATACGGAAGTTGTTCCATGCCCCTCATCATTTCTGTCGCCCTTCTCTGTACTTTTTCCAATTCCAATATATCTTTTTTGAGATGGGGTGACCAGAACTATACACAGTATTCAAGGTGTGGGAGTGCTATGGATTTATATAGTGACATGATGATATCTTCTGTCTTATCTATTCTTTTCCTAACAGTTCCTAACATTCGGTTAGCTTTCTTGACTGCTGCTGCACATTGTTTTCAGAGAACTATCCACAATGACTCCAAGATCTCTTTTTTCATAGAATCATAGGACTTGAAGATACTTGAGAGGTCATCTAGTCCAGTCCCCTGCACTCATGGCAGGACTAAGTATCTAGACCATCCCTGACAGGTGTTTGGCCAACCTGCTCTTAAAAATCCCCAATGACAGAGATTCCACAACCTCCCTAGGCAATTTATTCCAGTGCTTAACCACCCTGACAGTTAGGAAGTTTTTCCTAATGTCCAACCTAAACCTCCCTTGCTGCAATTTAAGCCCATTGCTTCTTGTCCTAGCTACAGAGGTTAAGAAGAACAATTGTTCTCCATCCTCCTTGTAACAACCTTTTATGTACTTGAAAACTGTTTTCATGTCCCCTCTCAGTCTTCGCTTCTCCAGACCAACCAAACCCAATTTTTTCAATCTTCCCTCATAGGTCACGTTTTCTAGACCTTTAATCATTTTTGTTGCTCTTCTCTGGAGTGATAACAGCTAATCAGTTTGTATGTATACTTAGGATTATATTTTCCCATGTGCATTACTTTGCATTAATTTACATTGAATTTCATCTGCCATTGTGTTGCCCAGTCACCCAGTTTTGTGAGATCCTTTTGTAACTCTTCTCAGTCTGCTTTGGATTTAACTATCCTTAGTAATTTTGTATCATCTGCAAATTTTGCCACCTCACTGTTTTCCCCTTTTTCCAGATCATTTATGACTGTTGAATGGTACTGGCCCCAGTACAGATCCACGGGGATTTAGTTGTCTGCCTCCATGTGATGTAATTGAATGGGACTCTTATTTGCCTGTTTCATGCTGGAGGGAAGGATGGTCCAGTAGTTAGGCCGCTCCCCTGGGACTCAGAAACTGCAGGCTCAATTCCCTGACACAGCATCTAACTGCCATTTGTGTCTTTCCAAATCCCCCCCAGTGTCTCTCTCTGACTTGGCTCCCCACCTGCCCGGCCCCACAGGTGTGTGTGAGGATAGCTGCATTAAAGATTGTGAGATGCTCAGATACCAAGGTGATTGGCGCCATGTTAGTACTTAGGCAAAGGAATTTACAACAATGCGTGAGCCAGCAAAAAAAAAAATCCTGTTTGCTCTTCACATCTCTAGAGGAGAAAATGCAAAGTGAGATTTCAGCACAAAAGGACTGAGGCAAAGACAGGAAAAAAAATCCAGTCATTTTCATAGACTAGAATTGTGCCTCAGTGTTCTTTTTATTTTTAAAATCACACACAACAAATGAAAAATACAATCGAGCCCTCCCCTGGAATGTGGTGCAGATCAGAGATGAACAGAGAAAGCCAGAGTTTGAATGGACTGAATTCCCATGGAGTGATTTTTTTTTTCCCCAAAATCAAGCAGAGAAACCAGAAGTCACAGGATCATCACACAATACCGTGTTCTCACAGTAAACCAGGGCTCCTGCCCAGACCAGCACCCAGCTGGACTATGCCGCCTTCCTCGTAGCAAACCCTAACTTCAGATTTTTTTGTCTAACCAATTTGGGCAACTCCCCAAAAGATACCCAATACATCTCCCAGGCCTGACCAGGCTGGCCTCTGCAGTAACCTTACTGAAGTCAATGGGCTTACACCAGTGATTGATTCGGCCCAGGACGTCTGTCTTACATCCCATTAACTTCAGCTGGGTGGCAAAGGAGTAAATCAGGGTAGAAACTGACCCAGACTTCTGAAGAGTTATATCCCAGAGGGGACAGGAGAGTCAAAAGGAGGGACACCCACTGGAAGGCTATTGGGAGTGAGGGAAAATTCATGATTGACACCTGTCACTAAGACGTGACAGATGTGGATAAATAAAAAGGGAGATGATGTATTCCTGATGGATGAGAATAGCTTTGTGTGAGGGGCCCGCAGCGTCTATGCACCACTTACCTCCTGCTTAAAACCAGGACGTAAGAGATGACTACGGTTTGTGTGAGCCCCAACATGATCTTGCTTCCTGACTTGTGCAGTCAGAACCGCAGGGACAGAACGGGCCACCTAGGCAAACAGCCTAACGAGCTTCCAAGTGGAGCTGTGTGAACGGGATGATATGGCGGGGCTGCCTGCGATGGCAGGGGCTGGATTCCATGAGCCAGGAGGTCTCTTCCAGTCCTATGTTCCTGCCCTCCTAGGCAGAGCTGTGTAGGATCGCTGTTACACAGTGGTGACAGCGTTCTACCCCAGAAGCGGTTGCATTTCAGGCAATGGCCAAGCGATCTATGTATGCGGGGTTTGTGATGCAATATGAGCGTCACCCAGGAAATGGGACACTATTCCCTCACCTGTGGAGTTCTTGCGGGTAGTTCGTCTCTTTGCAGAGTCCAGGACATCCACGTGTTTGCTTCTTTCCATCTTTACTAAGTCACGTTTGGCGCCAGGATACCCTACAGACAAAAGAGAAATAATCATCATGATGAAAATGTCCCCATCTCCCATGGACTCACCAACAGGTGGGATAGCCAGGCTGAAGCCAGGATATCCATACCGACCATCAGCCTGCAGGGTTGGGCTAACCCAGCAGCTCGTGGGTTAATAGCCCCCAGCACCCAGCCAGGAGCCCAGACTGCGCCAGCCGCTCTGGAGGGTGGATGGTGGGCAGCTCGAGCTGAGAGCCCAGCTCTAGATTCCAGGCTGGAAGGAGCTTGGACCGGCAGCTCCATGAAAATACAAGGAGTTAGAGGGGTGCCCGTTACACAGGCCCCGTCTGAAGCCCCGGGTACCTGGCTGAGCACATGGGGCCTGGTTCCCTGCCCAATGAGTCACCACTGACCTGTCCCTGGAATCACACCCAGCGGCCATCACACCTCACTCCATAACAGGCCTGAGGTGGGGACCAGGAGCAGGTACTGGGGATCTCTGACTGAAGAGCAGCAGAGAGCCGTCTTCAGGATGCTCCCTGGGCAAGTCAGCGACAGGGTCTGGGATTTTGGAGCTGTAGCCCCTGGGAGGGAGCAGCAGCTTCAGGCCACAGCCGGGTGCTTGTCCAGCAGGAGGACAGAGCAACCCCAAGGAGCTGGATGTTGCCAATGCAGCTTACTCCTGCCTGCCCAGCCAAATACAGCAGAGCCGTGTTTTTATGAATGAATCGGCGACTGAGGAGTTAATCACTGAACATCTCAGTTACAGTGGGTCCGGTGCATAACTTAATTGATTAATCATTCAATGACAGCGTACATAACAAATGGTAACTGTGTACAGTGCATCTGGTTTTTCTTTGTCTGAGAGATGTGCACTTCTCCTTTGCTACCAAACCTTGTTTTTTTCCTAAAGCTGTCCAGCTGTTGGAACGTTGGCCGAAGGACTGAAGTCACATTTGGCGGCAGAAAAGTGGCTCATATAACCAGCCATTCACATGATCAATGTTCACAAAATGGGGGTTCTATTGTAATTGGGGAGGGAGAGAGCTGGGGGCTAAAAGTTTGGGGTTGAGGAAGGGAGCAGAGTTGGATCTGCTTTGAGCAGGGGGTTGGACTAGATGACCTCCTGAGGTCTCTTCCAACCCTGATATTCTATGACCACCTCTTCCTCCTAAAATTATGCCCAGGAGTGTGAAGGGCTGGGGAAGAGGATGTTTTTTGAGACTCCTCCACTTCGTGGGGTGCATCCTAAAAAGCAACCACCTCCCGCCCCCAAACATCCTCTTTGGAAGAGAGGAGTTCAGAAGCGAGAAGGAAAGCGGGTTGGTGCGCCATGAAATTCCTACAAAGCAATTCACTTTCACCCATTTCTCCGAGCATTTTCACAGTCAGAACAGCTCCAGCCATTCAGAGGGAAAACTGGTCCAAGTTTGTCCTCTGTTTGTTCCGGACTGTATGAAGAGCTGGTTGAAATGTTTAGATGAAAAATGTTTTGCAAATATTGGAGGATTCCCCCCTTGGCCAGCAAATTGTGTTTTGACCAGTTTTACAGAGCAGTCGGAATATTTCAATGCAAAAACATCCAGGAAAATTTTCACAAATGTTTCTGCCTCTGCCAAGCAGCAGTAAGTGTTTGCATGTGATTATTAATGAACAGTGCAATGCGTAATGCGAGGGATGTTTTCCAGCAAGCTGCCAATCCCTTTACAATGGGATCACTCACCCTGGGGGACCACTCCCTCAGTGAAGTCCGGGGCATCTGTGAACTGGGGCTCATCCTCCCTTTCAACCTTTATTGAGATGTCCAGTCGGGGAGCAGGATATCCTGAGCAAAGGAGAGCAGAAAAAGTTTTGCCATCACATCCATCTTTTCCCTGAATTCTCAAAAGCTGCCAGTTCCATATTCTCAAAATGCAGGTTAAAGATTATTTAAATAAGTTAGATGTATTCAGGTCAGCAGGGCCTGCTGAAATTCATCCTAGAGCACTTGGGGCACTAGCTGAAGCAATCTTGGAGCCATTAGCCATGATCTTTGAGAAGCCATGGAGGACAGAAGAGGTCCCAGAAGACTGGAGAGGGGCCAACAGTACCTATCTTTAAAAAGGGGAACAAGAGGTTGCGGGAATTATAGACCAGTCAGTCTAATTTTAATACCTGGAAAGATACTGAAGCAAATGATTAAACAATCAATTTGTAAGCACCTGGAGGACCGTTGGAAAACATAATCCTAACTATACATATACAATGATGTGGTCTAAATTAGCTGTTACCACTCAAGAATGAGATCTTGGAGTCATTGTCGATAGTTCCCTGAAATCATCCACTCAATGTGCAGTGGCAGTCAAAAACGTGAACAGAATGTTGGGGAATCATTAGGGAAGGGATAGATAATAAAACAGAAAATATCATATTGCCTCTATATAAATCCATGGTACGCCCACATCTTGAATACTGCGTGCAGATGTGGTCGTCCCAAGGACAAGTGCAGAGTCCTGCACTTAGGACGGAAGAATCCCATGCACAGCTACAGACTAGGGACCGAATGGCTAGGTA
Source organism: Emys orbicularis (assembly GCF_028017835.1). Classification (NCBI taxonomy): domain Eukaryota; kingdom Metazoa; phylum Chordata; order Testudines; family Emydidae; genus Emys; species Emys orbicularis. The sequence goes on from NC_088683.1 coordinate 368,637,934, forward strand.
GCAGTTCTGCAGAAAAGGACCTAGGGGTCACAGTGGACGAGAAGCTGGATATGAGTCAACAGTGTGCTCTTGTTGCCAAGAAGGCTAACGGCATTTTGGGCTGTATAAGTAGGGGCATTGCCAGCAGATCGAGGAACGTGATCATTCCCCTTTATTCGACATTGGTGAGGCCTCATCTGGAATACTGTGTCCAGTTTTGGGCCCCACACTACAAGAAAGATGTGGAAAAATTGGAAAGAGTCCAGCGGAGGGCAACAAAAATGATTAGGGGTCTGGAGCACATGACTTATGAGGAGAGGCTGAGGGAACTGGGATTGTTTAGTCTCCAGAACAGAAGAATGAGGGGGGATTTGATAGCTGCTTTCAACTACCTGAAGGGGGGTTCCAAAGAGGATGAAGCTCGGCTCTTCTCAGTGGTGGCAGATGACAGAACAAGGAGCAATGGTCTCCAGTTGCAGTGCGGGAGGTCTAGGTTGGATATTAGGAAACACTATTTCACTAGGAGGGTGGTGAAGCACTGGAATGCATTACCTAGGGAGGTGGTGGAATCTCCTTCCTTAGAGGTTTTTAAGGCCTGGCTTGACAAAGCCCTGGCTGGGATGATTTAGTTGGGAATTGGTCCTGCTTTGAGCAGGGGGTTGGACTAGATGACCTCCTGAGGTCCCTTCCAACCCTGATATTCTATGATTTCAAAAAAGATATATTGGAAATGCAAAAGGTTCAGAAAAGGGCAACAAAAATTATTAGGGGTACGGAACAGCTTCCATATGAGGAGAGATTAATAAGACTGGGACTGTCCAGCTTGGAAAATAGGCGACTAAGGGGGAATATGATAGAGGTCTATAAAATCATGAGTGGCATAGAGAAAGTAAATAAGGAAGTGTTATTTACTCCTTCTCATAATACAAGAACAAGGGGCCACCAAATGAAATTAATAGGAAGCAGGTTTAAAACAAACAGAAGAATGTATTTTTTCATGCAACGCACTGTCAACCTCTGTAACTCTTTGCCAGAGGAGTGTTGTGAAGGCCAAGACTATAACGGGGTTCAAAAGGGAGCTAGATAGATTCATGGAAGATAGGTCCATCAATGGCTATTAGCCAGGATGGGCTTGGATGGTGTCCCTAGCCTCTGTTTACCAGAAGCTGGGATTGGGTGACAGGTCATGGATCACTTGATGATAACCTGTCTGTTCATTCCCTTTGGGGCACCTGCCATTGGCCGCTGTCAGAGGACAGGATACTGGGCTGGATGGACCTTTGCTCTGACCCAGTATGGCCGCTCTTATAAGGAATAGTCGGCATGGATTTGTCAAGAACAAATCAAGCCAAGCCAACTTAATTTCCATTCCTTCCCCAGCAGTCTGAATTCCCATTGCTCACCAGAGCAGGTGCTGGCCGGAGTTTCCTCCCCTTCCGCGTCCTGAGAATCCATGACTCGTGCTCAGCCCTTCCCTTTTCGCACTGGAGAAAGAGGCAGGGATTAGAAGCGGCACAAACCCCGAGCGTGGCAGAGGGATGCGCCGCGTTCTAACGCAACGTTTCGCCCGTCTCGGAGGAACCATGCACATTTCCAACTGCTGCGCCATCTGCTCGCACGGCGGCTCAGCAAGGGCAGTGGCAGCCACACATGCCCAGCCTTAGGGCAGCGGGAGCAGAGGAAATGGGGGTCCCTGGTGCAAGGGCCAGTCCATTTCTCCTCTCAGGCTGCCGTGAGATGGGTAGTTAGATCTAACTGCAGGGGCTACTCTCTGGGAGGTTGTCATGTAGATGCTGGGCCACTAGGACCTGGGCTGGGACCTGCCAGTTCCTTCCATATACCCCGCTGACCAGTCACTACCCGGCCGGCGGCCCAGCAGCCAACGGCTGCGACTCCACAGCCAGCCCGCGTGCCATGAGGAAGGTGAGTGGTCTTGTCATTCTCTTTGTAAAGCCATGAATCCACTAGGAGTCTGGACCATTTGGGGACCCCCGAATGCGGAAGCCAGCCTGGGCATTACACAGACTATCCGGAGCCCACTGAAAGAGCCAAACGGGACCCTCACCCGGCAGAAATCAGCCTCCCTGAACTCTCCTTTAGGCACGACCCCAGACCGCACTGCCAGCCCTTCTCCCAGCACCTCCCCGGCGGGACAAGCTGAGGGGACACCGGGGAGCAAGGCGTACACCTGAAAAACAAAGCGTGTGACGAGCTCAGCACCATGCATTCCAAACCATCTCTGCAGGGGCAGCAGAGGCCTGGATCCAAGTGACACACACACACACAGACACTCACATGTGTGATCATGCCTCCCGCTAGCAACCGACCCCTGTGCCCGATAACCGTTTTTCTAAAAAAAAATCAGCTCTGGGAATTACTTTGGGGCAGTTCGCTGGCCTGTACTGTACAGGGGATCAGACGAACGGATCAGCTGGGTCCCACAGAAGTCTCTTGGCAGCTGAGTTGGTCTTAGCCCCTTGTAACTCAAGGCCCATGGTTCCTGCTAGGTCTAGGGGGGCGGGAAGGGTTACCAGGCTGCCGCGCCAGTGCAGTAGGGGGCTTGCTAATCTGCCAGGCATAAAAAGGAGAAATATGAAAGGGGACGCTGGCCTGGTGTGTGGGGAGACCAGGCCTTGCCCCCTCCTTGGGGCCCAGAAAGTGGGAGGGCTTTTATTTGGACCCTGTCAAAGGCCGAATGAGAGCTTTTGTTTCCCTGCTTGGGATACCCTCAGTTTTGAGCCCTGTTGTCCCTATGAACACGGCCAGGGTATGTCTCACACAAGCCCACACACCCCCTTGTCCACCCCAACACCCCCCCACACACACACCTGCAATCATGCACCCTCACGCCTTTCACCGAAGGGAATGAAGTGCTGGACCAGACGGCACTGTTTTCACGGCGCTAGTCCCTGTGCGGGAGGGTGTGCATTCTCCTCTTAAATGTGTCCTAGGGATAAACTGCTCTAAGCTTTCCTGCCCAGCGAGTAGCCCAATGGGCTAAGAACTAGTCTACGTAGGGAAGTTGGCTGGCATAGTTCTTCAGGGGTAAGTCCCCGCATGGACATTCTTACCCCCAAAATAAGAGTGCTTCCCCCAGTTGGCTTAGGGTACTTCGCAGGCGACAAAAGCTAAATCGGACAAACAAGGCGGGGGAGGGAATATCGTTTATTGGACCAACTTCTGTTGGGGAGAGAAACCCACTTTGGAGCTACAGAGCTCTTCTGCAGGGCTGCCAGCATCCCGGCCTAATACAAGGTGGGGAGGACTGAGTAGTTAGCACATGTTGTAAGGGCCCATTCAAGATGAAGTGGCCCATTAAAACCCCTGCAGTCATAGGACAAAAAGTGGGGGCTATGGATTGTAATAAGCCATAAATCCAGTGTCTATGTTCAGGCTACGATTTTTAGTGTCTAGCAGATGTCACCTCGCCCACCTGGGCTCTCTAATATCCTGAGACCCACAGGGCTACAACCACACTGTAGTCAGCCAGAAAAAGCCATTCTTACTGGGGGGCAGATGTCCGCAAGGGGAGTTACAACAACCTAGCTACATACAGCACAGCGTACCCAGGCCGGGGCGGCGGTGACGGGGGTACCCACGCCGGGGCGGCGGTGACGGTGGTACCCACGGGATGCTGGAACAATTTGTATAGCAGGGATGCTGACGGCCACTTACTGTAAACCTTGTATATGATGGACACCGCTTTAAGCCAGGGGGTGCAGGAGCACCCCTAGCTCCTTCACCTATGAGTACCAACACCAGCCGGGCCAATAAACTACCCCATGTAGACAAGTGCTAAGAATTAACTCTAGTCCTGGCTCTGCCACTGATCTGCTCCCTGACCTTGCACAGCTCCCTCTCCTCCAGGCACTGCTGCAATGCCCCCGGGACAGGAGGCGAGCAGCGCATTGCGGGGGGGGGGGGGGGGGACACCCCAGCAGCTGTGTGTAGGGGGGGGTCCCCCTGGCCTGTCTCGCTGCAGACCGGAGCCGGGTTGGTTCCCCCCAGCTCCCGCCCCGCGGCTGGGCTGGGGCGGGGCGCGGCGCTGCAGGGCACCGGGGCGGGCGCGTTACCTGCAGCCGGGCTCGGCGGGCCCCAGGCTCGCGGCGGTTCCCGGCCGGCCGGCGCCGCCCCGGCAGGAAGTAGCTGGGCAGGACGCAGGGGCGGGCCGGGCTCGGCCCACGCAGGGCCCGTATTGGAGAGAGCAGCTCGCTGCCTCCGCCCGCCGGCCCGGCCCCGGGAGCCCGGCACTGCGCCCGGGGCGCGCTGGCTGGGGGACCCTGGTGTGACGGGGGCGCCGGGGCCGGACTCCTGGGTTCCGTCCCCGGCGGGGGGGGGGAGGAAAGGGAGGGGTTTAGGGATTGGGGTACTGTTACAGCCCGGACTCCTGGGTTCTGCCCCCGGCTCCGGGAGAGGAGGAGGGTGTCTAGGGGTTAGAGTGAGCGGCGGGGGAGGCTGGGAACCTGGACTCCTGGGTTCTATTCTGATCTTTGCCAGAGCCTTGCTGTATGACCACATCCCTTACACCAACTTTCCCAGCATTTCCCGTTAATTTTGGCTGCCTGAGATTTGGGGGGCCCCCATTTGGAGACTCGTAGGACTTAATTTTCAGAGGATCTCCAGGACCCAAAGACTTTTGCAGAAGATGACTAACTGCTTTGTGCCTCAGTCTCCCCATCTGTAAAATCGGGCTCAGGCCCACATTGCAATGGGTTTGTGAGTCTTAATCCACCCGTGTTTGTATTCTAGACTGACAGCCTTGGGTGGAGAAAGGCAAAGCATTATTTTCAAGGTGGTTTACATAACTCTGCCCCTCCCCACTTATCTGCCTAGATGCGACAGTGAGGGGCATTTTATAAACAGCCTCACTATGCGCAGTGACCTGCCCAAGCACATCAGGAGTTAGTTCCTAGCGCTCAGTACCATGCTCAGAATCTGGAGTTGTTCACTCTGTTCCATTAGGTGTCTAGTTCCTTTGAGGTATTGAGTACGGACCCAGCCCCTCTGCTTTGTGGGTGGTGATTATTAAAGATGGGCCTGAAACAGAACCTCAGACCGAACCCCCCTGTGGTAGCAGAGGATGCAGAGTTGGGTCTTAGCCTCGCCAGCCACAGCTGTTCAAAAACCATGAGTCAGATGAGACCCCTCCCCAAATGACATTCAGGTTGACATTTCAAACGTTTTTTCCTCTGTCACCAAACCTACTCTAGGAAAAATGAAAGCTGAGAGTTGTGTGTTAGCACATGACGTCAGGAGCTGGGGCTTTAGCAGAGATCTGAGATACCTTGAGACTTGAGAGTACTGCGTTCTAGGTACCAGATCTGGGGAGCACTACTTTGGGGGACAGCCTTTGACACTGACTTACCGTGAGGCTTTGACCAAATCACTTAGCCCAAAGTGCTCAAAGCTGAGTGGCTAAAGTTAGGCACCGACATTGTATTTAGTCACCTAAATGAGCAGCCTGATTTTCAGAGACACTGAGCTCCCGTCTACTTCAGGGGGAGCTGCAAACGCTCAGCACCGCTCAGGCCATTTATCACTGTGGATTTAGCTCTCTAACCGTTGGCTTTAAACTGGATGCTCCTGCAAAATACCGGAGAGTGGATAGCAGAGAGACAAGGTGGGGGAGGTATTATCTTTTATTGGACCATCCTCTGTAGGTGAAAGAGACACGATTTCGAGTATCAGGGGGTAACCGGGTTAGTCTGTATCCACAAAAACAACAAGGAGTCCGGTGGCACCTTAAAGACTAACAGATTTATTTGGGCATAAGCTTTCATGGGTAAAACCCACTCCTTCAGATGCATGGAGTGAAAGTTAAAGATGCAGGCATTCTATACTGACACATGAAGAGAAGGGAGTTACCTCACAAGTGGAGAGCCAGTGTTGACAGGGCCAATTCGATCAGGGTGGATGTAGTCCACTCCCAATAATAGATGAGGAGGTGTCAATACCAGGAGAGGCAAAGCTGCTTCTGTAATGAGCTCTTAGTCTGGTCTGAGTAGCTTGAAAGCTCGTGTCTTCCATCAGCACAAATTGGTCCAATAAAAAAATATCACCTCCCCCACCTTGTCTCTAATATGCTGGGATGGACCAGGCTACACCAACACAGCAAACAGAGATTGGCTCGATCATAGATGTGGGGTCAGGTCTGACCTATCCCATCCCCTAGGGAGCAGTGATACACTTGATCATATGTCAAATCTGTAACCTAAGCAACAGCCTCACTTGGAGTCTTTACTCTGGCCTTTCCCTTGCCTGCCCTGCAGCCTCTCTATGATATACCTCCCTGCCTCCCAGTGGTCCAGAGGATAAAATCTGTTCATGAGTGTAAGAAGCCCAGGTACTAAGGTATTGAGGGCCAGGGACCATTATGATGATCTGCCATGGCCTCTGGCATAGCATAGGACAGAGATGTTCACCCAGTAATTTCTGCATCTAGTCTGTAACTTCTGAGTCCGAGCAGAGCTCTCAGAAAGGGATCCAGTCTTGATTTCAAGACTTCAGGTGAGGGAAAATCCAGTGCCTCCCTTGGTAAATTGTTCCCATGGTTAATTACCCCCATTGTTAAAATTTGGGCTAGTTATACCTGTGTCTGCTAGATTAAAGAGCCTTCTGCTGGCAGAAATCTCTTCCCTGTAGACCATGATTAAGTCACCTCATAAACTTCTCTTGGATCAACTCCGTAGATTGAGCTTCTTAAGTCTGTAGCTATATGGCAGGTTTTTCAGACCTTGAAGCATTCTTGCAGCTCTTTTCTGAACAGTTTTCAGTTTTTCAACATCTTTTTTGGAAGTGTGGACAGCAGAACTGGACACGGTATCCGGTAATGATCTCATTAGTGCGATCTCCCTACTCCCCCTAGATATTCCCCGGCCCCTGCTAAATGGTTCCTGACAAGGGGTCGGCCATCCCCGCAGCGAGCTAGGCCTATCCCCTCCATCCCTTTTCTTGGGACAGGCTCAGCCTGCATGCCCAGCTTCCCGCTGTCCAAGCCTGCCCGTAGCTAACGTAAGGGCAGTCTCAGTACACGTGACCTGGGCGCTCACATGAAAAACAGACTCCTGGTCTGTGGGGGATGGGACAGGAGCGGTGCTAGCCCTCAGGCGGCTCCTTCCCCTTGAAAAGCGCACAGAGTGGGAAATGTGCTGGCAATGGCAGGGTGGCTGTTTGCTGCTTTGTCTTGGCGAGCAGCGGGGCTCCGGCCAGTCGTCTGTCACTGTGCAGTTCTGACCTCTGAACCCCAAAGCCAAGGGGCAGCTCATTGCTCCAGGGAATTGCCTGGGAGGTTTCCTTGACCAGGCAAAAAGGCCTGGTGCAGCTCCTACTCTGTAGTTATGCGCAGACGTAGAGCACAGGCAGCAACCGTGCAAGTTCCCGTCATGCTGACCAACCAACGTGCCACAATCCGGACCTGGAGAGACCTCATCCCCTGGCTGATCCAATCTCTTTGGTCTCTCTGCAGAGACTGGGAAATAGAGATGGGGAAGTGGTCAATTTGGTGGTGTGGACGCCGTTCCCTACAAAATGGACTGTGATCTCCACTTGTTTTCATGTGAGCCGCAAGACAGCCATCTGAGAATGGCAGTGGTTGGATCCAAACGCTGACCAAGCCGTCAAAGGCAACGTACCCTGTTCCCAGCCCCCAAAGCCACCTAGTGCTCCAAGCAAACGTGTGGGTTACCCTTTTACGAATCGGCTTGTTTTTCACTCCCATAAGGATTTAGCATGGGGGGAACAAGTACACAGAGGCTGGCCAGCAGGATGTGAATGTGACCCAGGATATTGTGGCCCCCAAAGAGGTGTGTGAAAAATGAGAAAAAGGCCAATGTATAGAACAATTAGCATGAAACAGATGTGGGAGCCGCAGGTGCTGAGAGCCATGAGCCGGCCGTCCATGGACGGCAGCTGGAAGACGGCCCTGAGGATCAGAGCATAGGACACAGTGATAAATGCAACATCTAGCCCTGTTGACAACAGGGCAACTGTTAAGCCATAGACAACGTTGGCTTTTATGCTGGCACAGGCCAAGCGGCCTATGTCCATGTGCTCACAGTAAGAGTGATGGATAACGCAGTGCGGCAGCCTCTGAAGCAGCAAGACGAATGGGAGAACTATATAGAGACTTCTAATTAGAGCTGCCGGCTCTAGTCTCCATATTGCCGAGTGCGTTAATACAGCTGCATGTCTCAAGAGGTTGCAGATGGCAACGTACCGATCAAACGCCATCACCAGCAGTATTGCGAACTCTGCAAAAAAGATTAAATGAATAAAGAACATCTGGGTAAGGCAGGAGCCAAAGGAAATTTCCCCGGCCCTGAATCCGAATATACCAGCATCTTGGGGATGGGGGTGGTAGATAATAGCAGATAGGCCACCGCTAATGTGGAAAGGAAGAGGCACATGGGCTCACGGAGGCTTTGCTCTGCTACTATGATAAATAATAGACTAGAGTTCCCTAGCAGTGCAATAATGTACATGGAGCAGAAGGAGATGGAGATCCAGACGTGCAACTCCTGCGTGCCAGGGATACCGACTAGGGTGAATGTTACAGCACTGGAGTCTGTGATTGACAGCTGCCATGCTGGCCTTTGATCTTCTATTTAGTGTCTGGTAACTAAAAGGGAAAAACAGCATCAGTGAACGTGTTAAAATGAGCTGGAACTTACAGCATACCTTGGAATGAAATCCTGGCACTGGTGAAGTCTCTAGGAGCTTTGCCGTTCACTTCAGCAGAGCCAGAATCTCACCCCCGCAGCATGGGTCAGACCAGACTGCAGTAGCCGCACCCATCCCAGGATGGCAATATCTATGTTCCTAAGAGTCACCGGTAATTATAGAGACACACATTTGTTCTCCTGTGTGTTGTCACTGTTTGAAACGGGACCCACAAGGGAGCACAATGAACAAACATTGTGGGAGAGGGAAGATGAGGGTAATGGTGATATGATCAGAGGGTTGCACACTCAAGGTAACGACACACACACAGACACACACACACAGACATCAGTATAATTACTTTGAGTTTACACAGCTGTAAACGAGACAGGAATGTGGCTTACTAGTTGTTGGGGCTACAGATGAAACTTCAGATCTAAGCCTAAATTTTGAACCTAGATGTGGATGAATTTGGATTTGGCTCATTATTGAGAGGTTCAAGCTGCAAACACGGAATCCAAAGCTGGGGAAGTTCTGAGCAGGGCCTGGTGTTTGAACGCCAAAGCGCAGAAGGATAAACAGGCTCAGCGGTTAAGGCTCACCTTTTCAAAAGGGGACTCTGATTTTGGATGCCTGTCTCCAGAAGCCTCCAGCTCTTCACTGCCTGTTCCATACTTCCCAACAGTCCCAGGGTGTCACAGGGCTGGCTTGATTTGACCCCCAAAACCACCTCTCCTGGCTGAGATAGAACATTTCCTGCATTCAGGGCTGCCTAGAGTGTGTGTGGGGGGGAAGTGGTGTTGCAATCAGGGGCATGGGGGTCACAGCGCCTCGCTCCCCCCTTAGGTTTGGCCAGCTGCCCCTCTGTTTCCATCTGCAGAGGGGCAGATGGGCCAAACCTAAGCGGTGCTGTGACCCTTGTGTGCCAGGTTGCAACGCCCATCCCACTTTAGCCACTTGGAATATTGGGAGGCATGCTGCTCTGGTGTGTGGCATTAGGGGCCTACGTTTAGGCCCAAATTTTCAAATTTGGGCGCCTACAGTTGGGTATCCAAAAATCAAGGCAGTGCCTATTAGAGACTTAAAGCTATTGGCCTGAGATCACTTGGGAAGTCTGAGAGAGTCAGACACATAGTCCAGAAACTCCTCCTTCCCCAGGCTCCTGCCCAGCCGGGGATGAGGAATCTTTGCCTGTGATCCGGGTGAGGATCACATTCAGGGCCGGATTTAGGGGCAGGCGACTGCCTGGGGTGCCAGGCTTGAGGGGCACCTAGCTCGGGGTGCTGTTTTTGTTGTTAGCGACAAAAGGGAAAATAGAATGTGTGAAGGAAAATGTTTCAGGTATTCCCCATGTGGATTCATTTTTCACTAACCTTCTAGAATGTTCTGGACCTTTCTAGAATCTCTTGGAACCTTCCAGACTTTCTGAGAACTACATTTTCCTGGAACCTCCTAGAACGTGGTTTGCCAGGCCCTGGTGGGTAGATAAGGGGCAGGGCTGGGCCAGTCAGTCAGTCAGTGAGATAGAAGAACAAAGTGAAGTGAGAGTCCAGCTACGATATTGTGAACCTCATTTTATTGTGTAATTGTGAAAGTGTACCTGTGTTCTAAGACTTGAAGCGTGTAAGCAGTGCCTAATAAAGAACATATTTAATGAGATTGCTCATTCTTTTTTCACTTGAAAATGCCATTGTCCAGTCGTTGGATCTGTCTGACGATGTGCTTCAGTTCCCGAGGGCAAAGGCGAGAAAAACGACCTTTTGAACTAAAGGACGAGGGTTAACATTCTACAGCTGTCACTGACTGTAACACTATTTAAAAAAATGGATTTGCTTACATATGGCATGAATAAATACAGATTTACAGATCTTAGTGTGCAAATTTATAGTCTTAATCATGCATGCAAATAGTGCATCAACGTTGTGAAATGAGCTACAAATGCATTAAAAATAAGGTATTCAAAAGTTTAACAAATGAAGAGGGGGGCCAAAGATGCTCCTTGCCTGGGGTGCCATTTGGTCTAGGACCAGCCCTGTTCACCTTAACTGGGGCTGAGACATGGGGATATTTATACTGCTGCCCTGGGAATACCAGAGTGGGAGCTCAGAGCCAGCAGGGATCCCCAGGGACCTGCTCTGCCTCTATCTCATCCAGACTCAAATGTTAGCAAAGAGCGAGCCATCAGTGAGCCCCCTCACTGCTGAGGAACTCATTCCCTGCCACCCATTGCCCTCTGTTAGCCTAGGTTATTTTAGGGGATTTAGCTGAGGGGCTGTGTGAGTACTGGGGTCGGGAACGACCCTGCACTGTATAATTCTGAACCCATAACTCCAACCGCACAGGCCTCCTCAACCAGAACGGGAATGCCTCCATTTTCAAAGTACCAGACTATGCTGGAAGTACCGGACTACGCTGGCAAGGCATCTCCCCAGCTTCCAAGCCTACACCACCTCACCCAGTCTCCTTCCCCTGGGTTCACTGGCCAAGAATAAGCAAATCAAACACACGAGCTCGCCCTTTGAACTGTGAGGGGAAGGCGAGCCCAGGAGAAGGGGCTAGGCGGGTGAAGGCCGAAGTATGGCCTACTGACAAGGCAAGGACATGGGTTTGTTTTGAGTGCCGAGAGACCAGACATATAAAAAGGCACTGCCCTCTCAAGAAACCAGTGCTCGTCACTTCATAGAGATGTAGGGCTGGAAGGGACCTCGCGAGGCAGGAACAAGTAAACCTAGACCATCCCTGACAGGTGTTTGTCCAGCCTGGTCTTAAAAACCTCCAGTAATGGGGATTCCACAACCTCCCTAGTAACTGTTCCAGAGCTTAACTACCCAGAGAGTTAGAAAGTTTTTCGTAATATGAAACCTAAAACTCAGATTAAGCCCACTGCTTCTTCTCCTACCTTCAGTGGACATGGAGAACAATTGAACACCGTCCTCTTTATAACAGCCCTTCACAGATTTGAAGACTTTTATCAGGCCACCCCTCAGTCTTCTCTTCAGACATAGTGCCATGGACCTGGGTGTGCAATGAAACATCCCGGGAGCTGATAATGTCTATTTTGCTACAGAGGGCAGGTCTACGCTTACTTCCTGGTCTGGCCGTAAGCAATCGATCTTCTGGGATCGATCCCGGAAGTGCTCGCCGTCGACGCTGGTACTCCAGCTTGGCAAGAGGAGTACACAGCATCGATGGGGGAGCCTGCCTGCCGCGTCTGGACCCGCGGTAAGTTCAAACTAAGGTACTTTGAATTCAGCTATGTTAATAACGTAGCTGAATTTGCGTACCTTAGTTCGAAGTGGGGGGTTAGTGTGGACCAGGCCAGAGAGTTAAAGTGTTAACTTCCATTTCTCGGTGCCAAGGGACCCTCTCCTTACAGTGCGGAAGAAGCCAAACTAGTAAGTTTCCTTGCTCAGCTAGCAGCCCAGCGGGGGCACTCAGCACCATTTCCACTTCTGCGAGAACATGCAGCCCACTTGTTTCCGAATCTCCTTGGTTTTCATCCCGTAAACAATGGGGTTTAGCACGGGGGGGATGAGCACGTAAAGATCGGCCAGCAGGATGTGAATGTGACGGGGGACATGACGGCCAAAGCGGTGGGTTAGGAGAGTGAAAAATGCTGGGGTATAAAACAAGGTGATGATACAGACGTGGGAGCCACAGGTGCTAAAAGCCTTGAGCCGGGCATCTTTGGTGGGGAGCCTGAAGACAGCCCTGAGGATCAGCGCATAAGACACCCCAATAAATACAACGTCTAGTATAACGGTTACAATCGGCACTGCAAAGCCATACCAGATATTGACGGTTATGTCTGCACAGGCCAGGCTGGCCACCCCTATGTGCTCGCAGTATGAGTGCGGTAGGACGTTGCTTCCACAGAAGGGCAGCCATTGGAGCAGAAAGACATCGGGGACAATTATACAAAAGCTTCTGATGACTATGGTCGTGGCGATTTTCCCAATCTTCGCATTGGTGAGGATAGTCGTGTATCTCAGGGGGTAGCAGATGGCTACGTACCGATCAAACGCCATGGCCAGCAGGATTGCTGACTCAGCAACAAACCCAAAGTGAACAAAGAACACCTGGATGAGGCAGGACTCGAAAGCAATTTCCCTGGCCCTAAACCAGAAGATGGCCAGCATTTTAGGCACTGTAGAAGTAGATAATATTAAATCGCTGACTGCCAACATGGAGAGGAAAAGGTACATGGGCTCCTGGAGGCTGCGCTCTGTTGCAATAAGGAATATTAGAACACAGTTCCCTAAAAGAGCAACAGTGTACATCAAACAGAAGGGGATGGCGATCCAGGTGTGCCAGTCCTCCAGGCCCGGGATGCCGAGGAGGATGAACGTGAGATGACTGAATTTTGTGCTGTTGACAGCAGACATGATGAGGTGTGGGCTCTGCTTGGATGCTAGGCAAAGCTGGAAAGAAAGACAAGGTCATTACTTGGGGGGTATCGCCCCTTTCACGCTCACTTCTCACTAACCTTCTAGAGCGAAATTCACCCCCTGCCGAGAGCTTGCACAAGGCCCAGGTCCCTCTCGGCCACCAGAAACAGGTTCTTTTCAGGAAATAGTGCCAATATTCACATAACGTGAACTTGAAATGTGCTTTCTTTGAATGCAATACAAACCTGAGTCTAAGAGCTACATTCAGACCAGTAAAGAACAGAAACGTACCATGTGACAGTGACTGGTCAGGAAGCTCAGATGTCAGATAGGAACACCTGCAAACCCACTGTAAAGAAGCCACAGCACAAGCATTATTGGGCGGATAATTTCAGATAACTTATGCATGAATGCAAATCTCAGTCAGCTCTAGGACGATGCACGGTTCCTACTTTATATTTTCCCATTGATTGATGCTGAATGCAACAGTCAACTACTGAACAACTAAATACAACGGCAACTCAAATGTTAGTCACTGCAGAAGGGATTACTAATGGATTCATAGATTCTACAGCCACAGGGGACCACCGTGATCATCACATCTGACCTCTTGTATAACATAGCCCAATGAACTGCCCTGAATCAATTCCTGTTTGACGAAGAGCAGATCTTTCTAAACGCCTCCACTCTCAATTTAAAGATTGTCAGGGATGGAGAATCCACCGCAACTTGTGGTCACTTGTTCCAAGAGCTAATCACCCTCACTGCTGAGAAGTTGTGCCTTATTTCTAGTCTGAATTTGTTTAGCTGCACCTTCCAGCCACTGAATCGTGTTAGACATTTGTGGACTGAAGAGCCCTCTGCTCTCAGATTTCTGGTCCCCGTCTCGGTACTCATAAACTGTGATCGTATCACCCCTTCACCTTCTCTTCGTTAAACTAAGCGGACTGAGCTCCTTGAGTCTATCACTACAAGGCAGCTTTTCCAATCATTTAATCATTCCCATGGCTCTTCTCTGCCCCCTCTCCAGTTCATCAACATCCTTCTTGAATTGAGGACACCAGAACTGGGCAGAGGATTCCAGCAGGGGTCACCCCAGTGCCAAATACAAAGGTCATATAATCTCCCTACTCGTACTGATAGTCCCCTGTTCATACGTCCAAGAATCACATTAGCCCCATTTGACCCCCACACGGCACTGGGAGCTCATGTTCAGCTGATTATCCACCAGGACCCCCAAGTCCTTTTCAGATCCCTCGACCCGTGGTCTCCATGCAGCGCTCCCCTTGATATCAATGGCAGATCCATTGGGCTAACTCTACACCCCAGCCAATGGACCAGAGTTAACAATGAAATTCAGCCCTCTCCACAGAACGTATTTGCCATCGCCTGGTATAGGGAGTCTGCAGGAAAGTTCTAATCCTCATCTTTAATCAATCAGTCAATAGGTCTAGGAAATAACCAAGTATTGAAAGAGATGAAACCTCACGCTTCACATTTAAATCAATTGCCAACTATTACCGGTCAGGATGATCCCTGAAGAAGTGTCATGTTATCCCACATCTGCCAGTTCTGGAGTTTCTTGCCCCTTCCCTGCAGCACCTGGTGCAGCTCACTGTTGGAGGGGGACGCTGGACGAGACAGACCCTGGTCTGACCCAGTCTGGCAATGCCTCTGTTCCTACCTTTGTAGTAGCTGCACTTTGTTCTTTGGTGCTTTTAATTAGTCCGGCCCAAAATAGCAGATTGTTTGTCAGTGAAAGCGTTCTGGAGTCACAGTCTAAGCCCAGCTTGGAGATGCCCAGAAGACTCTTCAGGGTAACGGGGAGCAGGAGACTCGGGTACTAATGACACCCCACACCGTTCCCTGGGCCCGTTAGAATGTCTGCCGGGTCAGGAAATGGCCGTGTGTCCCAGGCAGAGATTTAACATTATAAACCCTGCCTGGGCGATGGGCGTCTCCCTGTCTGTGAGCCTGGAAGCTGCATCTCTTGGGGGCATTTTCTCCTGGCTGCCTATGCCCTGCCTCTCACCCTATTCCATCACACTGCTTAAATGACAAAGGGCTCCTTCAGAAATGTGTCCAGCTGTCACAGGGGGCCAGATCCCCAGCTGGTGGAATCCGCACGGCCCTATCAAAGGCAATGCAGCTACGTCAGGTGACACCGGCTGATGAGCTGGCCCTTTGTTATCTGAGGCTTACAGACTTAGGTAAAAACTGGTGTTGTTGCAACCAACCTTGGGAGAATGTCAAGGGTCAGCTTGTGATCCAGGGTAACTGGGATGTTGCACGAAGGCAGCCCCATGTAATATCCCATTGCAGTAGTTACACACAGTTTTTCCATATGATCCACGGGGAAGACAAAGCACACTTCAGCCTTGCACGCATGATTTGCAGAGTGGAGAATTCAGCTGCTCTGTTAGAATTGCACATTCCCTGAAAATAGAAAATGAAAAAATAGTTTCTATCTCCCTGTCTTTCTGTCCCTCCACCCACCATCTTTGGTGTTTCAAGGCACTGTCACCTCAGTATCTAAAGCCCTGAAGTTCATGATTATTTTCTACCTGAATCATTTGGAAGCTTCGTATAAAGAAATGCTAGTGATTCTGGCCTGCTCTCCTCTGAGCTATTGGGATGGGAAGGGAAATCTAGACACCCCTCCCCTCCCTGAATGGGACAGGAATGATCTGTAATAACAGCGCTTAGCAGATCTTAGCAGCATCAGCCCCACGGGGAGGTGCAGCAGGTATTATCTCTTCCTTGCACACTGGAAAAATGAACATAGGTGTTGACCTTACAGGGACTCCTCCTGTGGAATGTCTTTGCAGGATCCGGGCCAGGGAGAGGCCAGGTGATGGGACAAGAACTGGGAATGCCTATTTTCTGTTCCTGGGCCTGCTGCGCGCCAGCAGCAATACCCGATGAGAATACTGCAGCTGTTTGCAAGCATGAAATACATTCTGCATTCGAGTCTATATTTTCTGTCTTTTCTTTGATTGTGGGCTCGATCCTGCAAGATCCTATGTGCCCTCAGCTCCCATTGAAACCAGTGGATGCTGAAGGTGCCCTTGGCCTGGGTCCTTGGCGTGCTAATGTTCCCACTGATGATACGCAACGGGCGACTTTCTAAAGAGAGGGATGCACAGTAATGGAGCCCTGCCCCGATCCCAAACGACTCACCAAGCTCCTGCTCCAGCCGGGGCTGAGGAATCTCTGCCTGTGAGCCGGGTGCAGAGCTCCAGGCAGTGTGAACCGCACTGACCAGGGCTGAGACACAGGGATATTTATACTGCCTCCCTGGGAATCCCGGCGGGGCTCTGAGCCACCAGGGAGCCCCAGGGACTCACCAGTTTCCGCATCAGCCTCATGCAGGTGTGATCTTTAAACAGGGGATTTCCCAGTGTTTGTATGAACGATATTCCTGCCGGCTTTCCCCATCGCCAGCCCAAACGCCCAGGCTCTGGCTGTTATTTCACACGGGGAGCAGGGGAGCACCTACAAGCCCTACCGGGGATCAGGGCGCTGCCGCACTGGGCTGGACACATACGGCGAGCGCAGCTCCTGCCCCAGAGAGCTCTCAACCTAACCAAAGGGTGGGAGCAAAGAAGTCACATTGCCCCCAGTTTGTAGGTGGGGAACGGAGCTCCAGGGACGCTAAGTGACTCACCCAAGGCCACACAGGGAGTCAGTGGCAGAACCAGGAACTGAATCCAGGGCTCCCAAGTCCCAGCCCAGAGCCGTAATCACAAGCCGATTCTTCCTCTCTGAGAGCGTGTCACAGGGTGCTCTGCTTGCCCCTAGGGGCGCCTCCTTCTGGCCATGTCTGGGGATTAGCTCTGCCAGGCCCACGCCCCTTCCTGCAGTTGCTCAGCGGACTGGGGCTGTGTAGACATTTGGCCTCTGTGAGTCCCTTTCCCCCCCAGGGGTCTCGGAGCTTGGGGTTCAGCTAGCCCAGACACAGCCCCACAGCGAGCCCCAGTCAGCCACAGGGGGCAGCCAGCTTTAAATGCTGTGTAGACCCACCCACCCACACCCTTCCCAGCAACTGGGACACAGCAGCTGCTCCCCTAGGTGGCTGTGCAGGCCAGTCCCTCCCTGCAGGAGATGCATGTCGGCTAGTGTGGTTTGGGGTATGTCTCTGTCAGTGCATCCGGGGGCAGTGCACTGGGGCTGGTCTGGCCTCTGCCACTGGGGTGGCCACTGCAACCCGCCCAGTCAGCGGGGCACATTAGGAGCCTGCCAGCAGCCAGGCATCGCTGTGCGCAAAGCCTGGCACTTCGCATTGGTGGGTGCCGCCCGGAGTCTGCAAAAAGTAAGTGGGTCTGATGGTGTCATAAACAGATAGTTAAGGGTTAATGCCTCTTTTACCTGTAAAGGGTTAAGAAGTTCACCTAGCCTAGCTGACACCTGACCAGAGGAACCAAGGGGGGGACAAGGTGGTTCAAAAGGAAGGAGGGCAGTTCCCTTTGTTTAGTTTCAGTTTTAAGTTTTGACCGGAGTGGGAAAGCTCCAGAATTCAGCCTCTTATCAAGTAGTGAGTATTAGTGAAGGAAATAAATAGGTTTATGTTTATTTTCTTTGTAACTTGTCTTGGGCATTAGGGAATAATCAGATTGGGTATTTTTTGTGTAACTAAGTTTTTGCCCAGGGGGACATCCTCTGTGTTTGGAATCTGTTGTCTGTGAGAGTAGCTGGTATGCTAATCTCTCCCAGAGGGTTTTCTTTTACCTTTCTTTTCTTTAATTAAAAGCCTTCTTTTTAAGAACCTGATTGATTTTTCCTTCTTTTAAGATCCAAGGGGGTTGGATCTGGGCTCACCAGGAATTGGTGGGGGAAAGGAGGGGGGATGGTTAAATTCTCCTTGCGTTAAGATCCAAGGGTTTGGATCGGTGTTCACCAGGAAATTGATGAAGAAGTCTCTCAAGGCTACCCAGGGAAAGGAGTTAGAACTTGGGAGTGGTGGCAGCAAAACCAGATCTAAGTTGGTAATTCAGTTCAGAGGTTCACATGCAGGTCCCCATTTCTGTACTCTAAAGTCCAGAGTGGGGGTGAAACCGATGACAGATGGTGCCAACACCAGGGGCAGCACAAAAGGGCCTGGCAACAGGGAACGCATAACTTCCCTAGCTCTGATGTTCCTGCACCAGAACAGCTAGTCCCTGGCTCTGGTAATCTCCCTCACGCCCATATACAGACCCTTTAGATTTCAAATAAAGGACAACTTGGAAATCATTGGCGAAAGTCTACTTTTAAGGGCACCCCCCGATGTTTGATTTGTGACACACACTCATATACAAAGAACCGATTGTATTACAGTGTCCCATCCTTTGCATGATTACTGGTGTTTACAAGACAATATTTATTGATTTGATGTGTAATGTGGAACACTGGGCCCCGAACAAAGGACAGGTGGTCACGCCGCGTGTGACATTGTAACATATTTCCTCTCCACCTGCTTTGGGACAAATCTGGGACACGGTACAGGTGAAGAAACTTGAAACGAAGAACACTAGAGAATCTCTTGGTTAGCAGGATGATAGAATAGGGAGGGGTCAGTTTCTGCAGACAGTGGCTGCAGCACTACGGAATCCCCTCCCAGGAGAGTTAGCTGAAGGCAAGAAAAATCAAGCCCCTGCAATAGTCTCTGTTAGGATATAGCTATTCAGGCCTGTCTGCGAAGGCCTATACTTTAAGAATGTAGGTGTATTCTGATCACGTAGCTAGTTATAGAGGTAGAAAAGAAAGAATCAAAATCACTGTCTGTCTGTGTCAGGGCCTTTTCTCACTGTGACAGTCTGAGGCCCTGTTCTTAGGCTAACGCCTTTGGCTAAGCAGCAGAGGCAGCCATAAGCTGGGAAGTGAACGGTCACACCCTCACATCCCAAACCAGTCACACTGAAATCAGGCAATCTGGGGCTGTTAGGAAGGTGATCGATCTATCAGCTCCAGAGAAAGGGAAGAGCCTAGAAGATGTATAAAGGAAACTTAGGGTACGTCTTCACTACCCATCGTATCGGCGGGTAGCAATCGATTTATCTGGGATCGGTATATCGCGTCTAGTTAAGACGCGATATATCGATCCCCGAACGCGCTCACCGTCGACTCCGGAACTCCACCAGAGCGAGCGGCAGTAGCGCAGTGACGGGGGAGCCGCGGCCAAAGATTCCGCGCCGTCTGGACCCCAGGTAATTCGATCCAAGATACTTTGACTTCAGCTGAAGTTGCGTATCTTGGATCGATCCCCCCCCCCAGTGTAGACCAGCCCTTAGTTTGGTAGCATCCTGCCTGGCAAGAACTCACTTATCAGTAGCTGGGATGTGAAATCCTC
Organism: Emys orbicularis; assembly: GCF_028017835.1. NCBI lineage: Eukaryota > Metazoa > Chordata > Testudines > Emydidae > Emys > Emys orbicularis. The sequence continues at coordinate 368,657,287 of NC_088683.1, forward strand.
ATTTCTGTATTGTTCTGTCACTGTAGTCTCCACATCCCTATTGCTTCTCCGTATAATCCAGGGGTCGGCAACCTTTCAGAAGTGGTGTGCCGAGTCTTCATTTATTCACTCTAATTTAAGGTTTCGCGTGCCAGTAATACATTTTAATGTTTTTAGAAGGCCTCTTTCTGTAAGTCTATAATATATAACTAATCTATTGTTATATATAAAGTAAATAAAGTTTTTAAAATGTTTAAGAAGCTTCATTTAAAATTAAATTAAAATGCAGAGCCCCCCGGACCGGTAGCCAGGACCCGGTCAGTGTGAGTGCCACTGAAAATCAGCTCGTGTGCCGCCTTTGGCACGCATGGTATAATCTAGGGAGGTGGTGGAATCTCCTTCCTTAGAGGCTTTTAAGGTCAGGTTTGACAAAGCCCTGGGCACAAGCAAATAACATGTGTTTTAATTGGGTCACATGTGAATGCAGACATCTAGGAACAAAGAATGTCGGCCGTACTTACAGGGTGGGGGATCCTATCTTGGGAAGAGGTGAGGCTTAAAAAGATTTGAGGGACATGGTGGATAATCAGCTGAACATGAGCTCCCAATGTAATGCTGTGGCCAAGAGGACCACTGTGAGCCTTGGATGCAAAAACAGGGGGATCTTGAGTAGGGGGAGAGAGGTTATATGTCCTTTGTATTTGGCTCTCAGGCGAGCACTGCTGGAATATTGTGTCCAGTTCTGGTGTCCGTAGTTCAAGGAGGATGTTGGTAAATTGGGAAGGTTTCAGAGAAGAGCCATGACAATGATTAAAGGATGAGAAAACCTGTCTTATAGTGATAGACTCAAGGCGCTCAATCGTTTTAGCCTAACAAAGAGAAGGTTAAGGGGTTGTGACGGGTTTCCCCTGTCCAGGGTGTCATCTGAAGTACTGGGGTCCCACTGAGTTCACCTGTTCCCCCCAGAATGGATTCCCTGACACCATCCTTCTGTGCCAGTCTCTCGCGCACACACTGGTAGGGACACACCCAGCTGCAGAAAGAAGCACAGACTCTGAGATCAGCTCTGTGTGGAAAGCTCAGGTAGGAGATTGCCCAGGACTCAAGTGCACCCTCCTTTGCAGTGTAAACCCCAAATTGTATTGTCTTGTGCTGCACAGAAACCTGTACAGCGTAAATTCATGAAATTCGCTCCCTCCCTCAATGTGGAGGAAGAGATGCACAGCTCCCCCCGCCACCGTTATGAATTACACAAACTGGGTTTAGAATAAACAAAACAAGTTTATTAAATACAAGGGGTAGATTTAAAGTGGTTATGAGGGATAGCAAACCGATCAAAGCAGATTAAAGAGCAAAATAAACAAACATGCAAACTAAGCCTAATGTACTAAAGAAACGGGTTACAAGTAGTAATTTCTCACCCTAACTGTTGTTTTAGGCAGCTTGCAGAGTTTCTTGAAGACAAACCGCTCTTACTTCCAGCTTAAAGTTCCAGCTTTTCACAGGCCGGATCCCTTTCTCAGCCTGGGTCCCAGTCCTTCTTCCCCAGATCAGTCTTAGGTGTTTTCAGCAGTCATTCTGGGCGGGGATTCAGTGAACAACCAGCGACCTTGATTAACTCACTCCCCAGGCTTAAATAGGATTTACATATCCTTTGTTTCCCAGTTTGATCCCCACCCCCCTTCAGTGGAAAAGTACCAGCAGTCCAAGATGGTATCCAGTATCAGGTGACATGATCACATGACCCTGCAGTGCCAAAGCAACGATGAAACAAGGTTTATTTGCAACGTCGACAGGAAGGACCTCCAGGAAGACGGGAGATCAGCATCTTTAAAGACCCATTGTCTTTCCTAATGGCCCATCCACGCTGATTGCATATTGTCTGGTGGGCGTTTCCCAGGTATAAACACAGTTGTAATTGTTAAATAGTCAATATTCCTAATTTCAGATACAGAAATGATACATGTATACAAATAGGATAATCATATTCAGTAAATCATAACCTTTCCAATGATACCTCACATGACCCATCTTGCATAAGACACATCTAAAAGTTATGCCATATTCATATCATAACAATATCGCTATGAAGAATATGGGATGTTATGCCACAGGGGTAACTTGATCAAAGTTGATAAGTACCTTCATGGGGAACGAAAATTGCTCTTCAGTCTACCAGATAAAGGTATAACACTATCCAATGGCTAGATGGGTAATAAGGCCTCACATTTTTAACAATGAGCGTGATTAACGATTGAAACAAGTTACCAAGGGCCATAGTGGATTAATTAGTTTGAGGACGTTCTCTGGCCTGTGCTGTGCAGGAGGTCAGACGAGATGATCCCAATGGTCCCTTCTGGTCTTGGAATCTGTGAATGAATAGGAATTACGTGGTCCCTAAGTTTTTCAGGGTATGTCTACACTTTGTTCTAAAACTCCCCTCTCCAGGTTTCAGAGCCCGAGCTCCAATCTGAGCTGCAATCTCTACACGACTACTTTTACTGCCATATTATGACCCTGTGTCTGTAGACCTGGGTGCTGAGACTTCCTGCCTCAGGGATTTTAGTTTTTTTTTTTTTTTAATATATAGACGAAGCCTGTGTAGGGCCATCGGTGCCCAGAGGTGAAATTCACCTGATCTGACTCTCAGTTAACCGGACAGTCATTGCCACTTGTTTTGTCTACAGGAAACACGTGTGAACTGGAACGGTGCCCCGCCCCATCATGGCCACGCTCAATCACACCAGATTCACTCTCGTAAGCTGCGCATTGCTGTCCAACTTGTGTTTAAAAACTTCCAATGATGGGGACTCCACAACCTGTCTTGGAAGCCTATTCCAGAGCTTCATTGTCCCTAAAATTAGAAAGTTTTTCCTAATATGTAATCCAGCTCTCCCTTGCTGCAGATTAAGACCATTAGTTCTTCTCCTACCTTCAGTGGACCTGTAGAACAATTTCTTCCCATCCTCTTTATAACAGCCTAGAGCATACTTGAAGAGTGTTCTCAGGTCTCTCCCCTCGGTCTTCTTTTCCCAAGACTAAACATGCCCAGTTTTTTAACCTTTCCTCAGAGATCAGCTTTTCCAAACCTTTGATCATTTTTGTTGCTCTCCTCTGGACTCTCCAATTTGTGCACATCCTTCCTGAATTGTGGTGCCCAGAACTGGATGCCGTACTCCAGCTGGGGCCTCACCAGTGCTGAGTAAAGCAGGACAGTTACCTCCTGTGTCCTACGTACTACACGCATCACATTGCTGACTCCTATTCAGTTTGTGATCCGCTATAACCCCCAGATCCTTTTCAGCCATATGACCACCTACACAGTTATTCCCCAGTCTGCGGTTGTGGATTTGATATTTCCTTCTCAAGTGTAGTACTTTGCACTTGTCTTTATTTAATTTCATTTTGTTGAATTCAGACCAATTGTCCAATTTGTCAAGGACATTTTGAATTTTAAACCTATCTTCCAAAGTGCTTGGAACTCCTCCCAGCTTGGTGTCATCTGCAAATTTTATAAGCCTACTCTCCACTCCATTATCCAAGTAATTAATGGAATTATTGAATAGTACCGGAACCAGGACTGACCCCTAGGGGACCCTAGGCCATTGATAATTACTCTTTGAGTAAGATCTTTCAACCAGTTGTGCAGTCACTTTATCGTAATTTCATCTGGACAGCATTTTCCTAGTTTGCTTAAGAGAATGTTGTGAGGAACTGTGTCAAAGCCTTACCAAAATTATATCCTGTCTCTTGATTCCCCCCCTTTTCACTAGGTCAGTAGCCCTATTAAAGTAGGAAATTAAGTTGTTTTGGCTTGTTTTGTTTTTGATAAGTCCATGCTGACTATCCCTTATAACCCTGTTATCCTTCAGGGGCTTACAAATCGATTGTTTAATAATTCGGTCCAGTATCTATCCAGGTACTGAAGTCAGGAAGATTGGTGTATAATTCCCTGGGGCCTCCTTATTCCACTTTTTAATGATAGGTGCTATGTTTGCCCTTCTCCAGTCTTCTAGGAACTGTCCTGTCCTCCAGGAATTGTCAAAGATAATTGCTAATGGCCCCCAAATTGCTTCTGCTACTTGCTTAAGATGAATTTCATCAGGCCCTGTTGACTTGATTACATCTAAAGCATCTAAATATTCTTTAACCTGTTCTTTCCCTATTTTGCTTGCATAACTTCCTCCTAGTTGAAATATTAATTGTGTTGAGTACCTGCTCATCATAAACGTTTTAAAGAAAGACTGAAGCAAAATAGGCGTTAAGCACCAAAGCTTTCTTGTTGTCATTAGTTTTGAGCTCTCCTTCCACGCTAAGTAGAGGACCTACCCTTCCCTTCATCTTTTCTTCCTACTGATGTATTTGAAGAACCTCTTCTTATTGCCTTTTTTGTTCCTTGCCAGAGGTAACTCATTTTGTGCCTTAGCCTTTCTGATTTGGTCCTGCTTTGAGCAGGGGATTGGACTAGATGACTTCCTGAGGTCTCTTCCAACCCTAATATTCTAGGATTCTATGATTTTGTCTCTACATAGGCCTGGTCTACACTACGACTTTAATTCGGATTTAGCTGCTTTAATTCGAATTAACGCTTGACCCGTCCACACAACGAAGCCATTTAATTCGAATTAAAGAGCCCTTTAATTCGATTTCTGTACTCCTCCTCGACGAGAGGAGTAGCGTCAAAATCGGTATTGTTAATCCGAATTAAGGTTAGTGTGGCCGCAATTCGATGTTATTGGCAATTAGATGTTATTGGCTACCCACAATGCAACGCTCTGGAAATCGATGCTACTACGGTAGCTTGGACGCACACCACCGAATTAATGGTGCCTAGTGTGGCCGAATACATTCGAATTTATAAAATCGGTTTCCTAAATTCGAATTATATAAATTCGGATTAATCCTGTAGTGTAGACATACCCATAGTTGTGCCATTCTTTTGTACTCCTCGTTATCAATTTGTCCATGTTCCCACTTTTTGTAGGAAAGCTTTTTGATTGTCAGGTCATTGAAGAGCTACTGATTGAGCCATATTGGCCTCTTGCTATTCTTTCTGTATTTCCTCTGCATTGGAATGGTTTACTGTTGTGCCTTTAACACTGTCTCCTTGTAAAGAATAAATAAGAATGTAAATAATAAACATTGCTAATAATAAATACAAAGGGTCATAACACTGGAATGGATCTCCTGGGTCATTGAGTCCAATCTCTTGCTATCACAGGCAGCCCTGTCATATCATCCCGTGGATACATTTATGAAGCTCCATCCAGAACCTCCCTCCTCCGATGACTAGAAGCCATCTTCTCATTCCCAGCCTCAGTTAACTCCTGGCCAGTTTATCCCCATTTGTTCTTGTGCCAACACTGTCCTTTAGCATCAATAGCTCTTCTCCCTCCCGGGTGTTTACCTCGAGATGTATTTATAAAGCAGTCCAATCCCCGCCCAGCCTGACTTTCGCAGGGCTAACCAAGCCAAGCTCCTTTAGCCTCCCCTCCAAAGCCAGGCCCTCCACTGCCCTGACCGCCCTAGCAGCCCTTCTCTCCACCTATTCCAGCCTGGATTCTATATTTTTGTTTAAACAATTCTCATATGGGGAAGAAAAAAAACTATAGGCAACACACATGCAAATCAAAATACCATTGGAAATCTGACTTAAATAGTGCGAGGCCCTTCCCACCTGTAAAATGGTTTGAAGTGTGGTTCTGCTCAGAAAACGTGGTTCAAAGCAAAAAGGCATCTTTTAAAAATTGGAAAGCAAATCCTACTGAGAAAAATAGAAAGGAGAATAAATACTGGCAAGATCTGGGTAAGGGGGATACGATAGAGAGCTATAAAAGCATAAATGGTGCGGAGAAAAAGAATAAGGAAGTGTTATTTACTCCTTCCCATAATACAAGCACAGGGTGTAACGATGATGCCTGTGGTGGGACACAACTGAGAGTATCAATTCAGGACAAATTGCTTAGAGCAGGGCAGTTACAGCCCAAGGCTGGCTGGGGTTCCATTATTATTAAGGCACATCAAACCAGCCAAACAGAGAGGACTTCATTCATTCTTGATTTAGTTGGGAATTGGTCCTGCTTTGAGCAGGGGGTTGGACTAGATGACCTCCTGAGGTCCCTTCCAACCCTGATATTCTATGATTCTATGATTCTATGAATCTTACGTCACCGGCTAACCATAAGTCATACAGGCAATTTCCTTAGACATTCCAATTTCCCAGTATCACCAACAGTGCCACACGTTATGGCGTATATGGTTATGAAAACCAATAACCCAGTAAAAGAAAAAAAGTTCTTTCAATCCCAAAGGACCAAGCCCCAGATCCAGGTCAATATACAAGTCAGATCTTACCCACAAATCACGCTGTTGCCAATCCTTTAGAATCTAAAATCTAAAGGCTTATTTATAAAAAGAAAGTAATATAGATGAGAGCTAGAATTGGTTAAATGGAATCAATGACATACAGCAATGGCAAAGTTCTTGGTTTAGGCTTGTAGCAGTGATGAAATAAACTGCAGGTTCAAATCAGATCTCTGGAGCACAGCCACAGCTGCGATGGGTCATTCAGTCCTTTGTTCAGAGCTTCAGTTTGCAGCAAGGTTCCTCCAGAAGTAAGAAGCAGGACTGAAGACAAAATGGAGGGGTTTCCAGGGCCTTTTATATTCTCTGCCCTGTGGAAGGACCTCTTTGTTCTTACTGTGGAAAAACACTGCAGCAAGATGGCGTTTGGAGTCACATGGGCAAGTCACATGTCCACGCATGACTCAGTTTTCAGGCCGATGCCATTGTTTACATGTTAGTTTGAATGTTCCCAGGAAAGCGTAGATGTAGATTGGCATCTCCCAAAGTTCATTCTCAGTTAAGTGTTCCTTGACTGGGCACTTACCCAGAATAGTCCTTCCTCAAGAAGCTGACCAAATGCTTCACTGAGGTTACTTAGAATCAAAACACATTGAGATACAAGTACATAGCCAATATTCATAACTTCAACTACAAAATGATACACACATACAGATAGTATAATTATAAGCAGCAAATCATAACCTTTTCATAGACACCTCACACAACAACCTTTGTACAATATTTGCTGCAAATATACAACAGTGGTTGCAACAATGATCTATAGGGTCACAGTTTATGTCAATAATGTCACACAGGGATCACCCAATGAAATGAATTGGCAGCAAGTTTCAAAGAAACAAAAGGAAGTATTTCTTCACACAGTGCACAGTCAACTTGTGGAACTCTTTGCCAGGGGATGTTGTGAAGGCCACAATTAAAACAGTGTTAAAAAAAGAATTAAATAGGCCTTGGAGGACAAAATGGTCAGGGATACAACGCCATGCTCTCGGTGTCCCTAAACCTCTGACTGCCAGAAAGTGGGACTTGACGACGGGATGGATGACTCGATAAATTGCCCTGTTCTGTTCATTCCCTCTGAAGCACCTGGTATTGGCCACTGTCAGAGACAGAATACTAGGGTAGATGGACCATTGCTCTGACCCAGTAGGGCTGTTCTTATGTTCCCTGGTAGCTATGAGCCCCCTGCTGGGATTCACAGTGCAGCAGTATAAATATCCCTGTGTCTCAGCCCAGGTCAGTGCAGATTCCCCACCAGCTGGCGCTCCCCATCTGGGTCACAGGCAGAGATTCCTCATCCCCGGCCGGGGCAGGAGCCTGGGGAGTCGTTTGCATTGCCATGGAGGTGCAGTTGGAACAGCTGACGTCAATCCAGCGCTGAGGGGATATGAAGCAGGGACGGTGGAGTAGCCCATTCCAATCTAAACTAGAGCCGGTCGGGCATTTTTTGAGGACACATTTGTTGGTGGGAAATGCCAGTGTCTCCAAAACAAACCTTTTCACAGGAACGTGTTGGTTTCCATGAAACCTTCACCAGGCAGCTTCCTCAGGATGGAACGGCTGGTGAGCAAGCGCTCCCCAAGCCTGAATTACCCATGGCAGAGCGTTCACATGGCTGTGGAAGACTTAGTTTTAAGACCAAGCTCTGTGTGATTTGGAGCAGGGATTTGACCCTAGGTCTCCACACCCCATGTGAGCGCCCAGACCTCTGGGCCGTGGGGTTCTCTCTCTTTCACAAGGTCCGCGTGTTGTGGGCCGATCCCCACTGACCCAGTGCCAGATCACTCTGCCATTGTTAGGGTCCTGGGCTGGGACACAGTGGAGTCAGGCGGGCCTGCATTCCCCTACCCCCTGCTCCCCCACCCCTGGGGTGGCATTCCCCTCAGAGCAGGCCAGGAGGCCTGTGTTAGTCTAGCATCCGCCGAGTTAGGAGTCTAGACAGTGGCTGGTGCTCACCCTTCACTGAGCCAGTGGTCACAATCAAAAGGAAAATAAATGGTTATAAATTTGGGAGTACAAACGTGAGCCTCATGGTGGATCAGCTGGAGATGCTGGACAAAAAGAAGGTCCTGGCCATCCACCGGGAAACCGCGGCCTTGCAGGAACGGCTGAAGGCATGGCAGGAGGAGAATGCCACCAAACACATCACCCCCGGTCAGCATGGCCTCTATTCCTTGAATAGGAGGGGAAGGGAAGGGGGATGACTTGTGGATTTCCAGCAACCACCAATGCCCACTCCCCAGAGTTCAGTCCCTTTAGCTGGAGGTGGGGTGGGGAAGAAACCTCCCCACTCCTGCTCCCTGGCTGCCAGTGTCTCCCTGTGACCCTAATCACCCCATCCATAGAGGCAGAGGATGGAAGGATCCATGGAGTCCTGACAGGTTCCAAGAGGTGGGGGAGGAAACATAAAAAAGGCGCCCCCCCTTGGCTCCTCCTCTGGCCACGCCCCCCTTGGCTCCTCCTCCGGCTGCTCCGCACCCCCCCCTTGGCTCCTTCTCCGGCCGTACCGCCCCTCCCCCCCCATGGCTCCTCCGGCCCTGCCGTGTCACCCCTGTGCCCCCCCCACTCCTCTGGCCATGCCTGCCACCCCCCTATGGCTGCCGGCCACGCTGCGGGCCGCCAGCTTGCGCTCCCCTCGCTCCTCTGGCCGTGCTGCGGGCCGCATGCTGCACCCCCCCCCCGCTCCTCCGGCCATGCCCGCCGCACCCCCATGGCTGCCGACCACGCTGCGGGTTGCCAGCCTGTGCCCCCCCTCGCTCCTCCGGCCGCTTTTGGAAAGGCGGGGGAAGCGGCTGCTTCCCCTGCACCCCGCTAGCTACGCTTCTGAGTCCTTAACCTCCTTTGTATCCCAATTTTATAACCATGTATTTTCCTTTTGATTCCAGGGACCTGTGACCATGGTGGGCTCATGGGCATCAGCAAACCCGTCTTGACACAGCTGAACTAGATGGGGCCATGCCTATTCCTATCCCACTCTCCTGCTAACCCAGAGAAGGAACTTTACTGGGTGACACCTTTGAACACAGATGGGAGATCGCTGGCATATTACCGTCTTTACCAGTCATATGATGATTTGCTGGTGTAGAGAAATGATCAGGAGAACAGAATTCAGTGTGGACAAGGTGGGGATATTACCATGGATAGGAATTTCATGTACTGTAACTCTACGACACTGGCAATACGTATAAGCTCAACTTAAATACAAACCAGCTAGTTCAGTCTAAAATACATCCCAGATTCATGTACAACAACTGCGTTTCCTACACTGGTGCATCATGGCAGGACATTGACTTTGCTGTGGATGAAAGTGGGTTGTGGGTAATTAATTCAAGAGACGCAAATACAGGTTACACTGTGATTAGCAAACTCAGTGAAGGCTACCTGCAAGTGCAAAATACCTGGTATAACAGGCCATACAAGTCTTCTGTTTCCAATGCTTTCTTTATATGTGGGGTTCTTTATGCCACTAGATCTGTCCACACTAGGCAGGAGGAGATATTTTATATGTACAATATCAACACTGGGAAAGAGGGCAGAATTAGCATCAGGCTGGATAAAATGTTAAACACAGTGCAAAGAATCAACTACCAGCCCTTGGACCATAAGCTCTAGGTGGACAATGATGGCAACTTACAACCTGAGCTTCCAGCCCACCTCCCAGTGAGAGCTTTCTTTGGTTTCTGTGCAAATTAGTCATGCAGAGTGATTCAGAGTGAATCCCCCAGTGGCAGAAATAGCTGCCTTTGAATGCCAAAGCAAAAATAAAAAATGCATCATCATCGCATGGAAAAATGCAGTTATGTTTTGACAGAACAAGGAGCAATGGTCTCAAGTTGCAGTGGGGGAGGTCTAGGTTGGATATTAGGAAACACTATTTCACTAGGAGGGTGGTGAAGCACTGGAATGGGTTACCTAGGGAGGTGGTGGAATCTCCATCCTTAGAGGTCTTTAAGGCTCGGCTTGACAAAGCCCTGGCTGGGATGATTTATTGGAGTTAGTCCTGCTTTGAGCAGGGGGTCAGGCTAGATGACCTCCTGAGGTCTCTTCCAACCCTAATCTTCTATGATTCTATGTTTTTTTACTGACACTTTCACAGGACATCAAAATAATCACAGCACTAATCATTAAAATTAATCATTTAGAACAATTAGAAAACTAATAGAGGCAGAGATTTACATGGGGGAAAATTAGGGCCGAATCTTGAGAGAAAAACCACATTGTTGGGTCATGGTTGTGGAAGGAAATTCAATGAAACCCAAAAGTCAGCAAATTCAAAATGGTGGAGGGAGGGTTTGTTGTTTTTACACAACACAATTAGCCTTTGGAACTCACTGCCACAAGATACCATTAAGGCCAAGAACTGAGCAGGGTTCAAAAGAGACTTGGCCATTAATATAGATGAGAATACCAAATGTACAGTAATGAGGGCATAAGTCAACCACTAAGTGATGGGGTTTAGGAAGAAACTTTCCCATGCAGAGGATAACTGTGCATAGCCCTGCGGGGATTCCTCTGAAGCAGCCAGGACCGGCTACTAGAGACAGGATACTGACGAGATGGACCACGGCTCTGGTCCAGCCCGGCAGTTCCCATGTCCATAGATATCTACTGTACTGAAGGCAAAAGTGGTTCTTTGTCTAACTGGCCAAAATCATCCCTTAACTGGAGGGTTTTTCACCTCCATCATCTGTGAAGTGGCAGCAGCACTCCATGGAGCCGCAGACTTTTTCGGTGCCCGTCAAGGTGAGCGTAACTCACTTGTCAGCTTCCTTGTGCCTCTCCGTCTGGCCTAAAGTGGGCAGCATAAGAACTAACCTCCCATTTGGCTTCCCCTCACACTAGTGAGACCCTCCCTGTTCTGGGGGTGTCATTAAAACTGATCAGAAGGCTACCAATGAATAGATCTCGAGCCCACATAGTGCCATGGCCCTGGGTGTGCAATGAAACACCCCGGGAGCTGATAATGTCTATTTTGCTACAGGGAGTGAAAGTGTTAACATCCATTTCTCGGTGCCAAGGGACCCTCTCCATGCAGTGAGGAAGAAGCCAAACGAGTAAGTTTCCTTGCTCAGCTAGCAGCCCAGCGGGGGCACTCAGCACCATTTCCACTTCTGCGAGAACATACAGCCCACTTGTTTCCGAATCTGCTTGGTTTTCATCCCGTAAACAATGGGGTTTAGCACGGGGGGGATGAGCACGTAGAGATCGGCCAGCAGGATGTGAATGTGACGGGGGACATGTCGGCCAAAGCGGTGGGTTAGGAGAGTGAAAAATGCTGGGGTATAAAACAAGATGATGATACAGAAGTGGGAGCCACAGGTGCTTAAAGCCTTGAGCCGGGCATCTTTGGTGGGGAGCCTGAAGACAGCCCTGAGGATCAGCACGTAAGACACCCCAATAAATACAACGTCTAGTATAACGGTTACAATCGGCACTGCAAAGCCATACCAGATATTGACGGTTATGTCTGCACAGGCCAGGCTGGCCACCCCTATGTGCTCGCAGTATGAGTGCGGTAGGACGTTGCTTCCGCAGAAGGGCAGCCATTGGAGCAGAAAGAAAACGGGGACAATTATACAAAAGCTTCTGATGACTATGGCCATGGCGATTTTCCCAATCTTCGCATTGGTGAGGATAGTCGTGTATCTGAGGGGGTCGCAGATGGCTACATACCGATCAAACGCCATGGCCAGCAGGACGGCTGACTCGGCAACAAACCCAAAGTGAACAAAGAACACCTGGATGAGGCAGGACTCGAAAGCAATTTCCCTGGCCCTAAACCAGAAGATGGCCAGCATTTTCGGCACTGTAGAAGTAGATAATATTAAATCGCTGACTGCCAACATGGAGAGGAAAAGGTATATGGGCTCCTGGAGGCTGCGCTCTGTTGCAATAAGGAATATTAGAACACAATTCCCTAAAAGAGCAACAGTGTACATCAAACAGAAGGGGATGGCGATCCAGGTGTGCCAGTCCTCCAGGCCCGGGATGCCGAGGAGGATGAATGTGAGATGACTGAATTTTGTGCTGTTGACAGCAGACATGATGAAGTGTGGGCTCTGCTTAGATGCTAGGCAAACTGGAAAGAAAGACAAGGTCATTACTTGGGGGGTAGTGCCCCTTTCACGCTCACTTCTCACTAACATTCTAGAGCGAAATTCACCCCCTGCCAAGAGCTTGCACAAGGCCCAGGGCCGTCTTGGCCACCAGAAACAGGTTCTTTTCAGGAAATAGTGCCAAGATTCACATAACGTGAACTTGAAATGTGCATTCTTTGAATGCAATACAAACCTGAGCATAAGAGCTACATTCAGACAAGTAAAGGACAGAAACGTACCATGTGACAGTGACCAGTCAGAAAGAGCAGATGTCAGATAGGAACACCTGCAAACCCACTGTAAAGAAGCCACAGCACAAGCATTATTGGGCGGATAATTTCAGATAACTTATGCATGAATGCAAATCTCAGTCAGCTCTGGGATGATGCACAAACAGAAACCAAAAAGGTGAAGTTCAGCTTTGTTAGGAATTATTTACCCAGCTCGGTTCCTACTTTATCTTTTCCCATTGATTGATGCAGAATGCAACAGTCAACTACTGAACAACTAAATACAACGGCAACTCAAATGTTAGTCACTGCAGAAGGGATTACTAATGGATTCATAGATTCTACAGCCACATTGGACCACCGTGATCATCACATCTGACCTCCTGTATAACACAGCCCAATGAACTGCCCTGAATCAATTCCTGTTTGACGAAGAGCAGATCTTTCTAAACGCCTCCACTCTCGATTTAAAGATTGTCAGGGATGGAGAATCCACCGCAACTTGTGGTCACTTGTTCCAAGAGCTAATCACCCTCACTGCTGAGAATTTGTGCCTTATTTCTAGTCTGAATTTGTTTAGCTTCACCTTCCAGCCACTGAATCGTGTTAGATATTTGTGGACTGAAGAGCCCTCTGTTCTCACATTTCTGGTCCCCGTCTCGGTACTCATAAACTGTGATCGTGTCACCCCTTCACCTTCTCTTCGTTAAACTAAGTGGACTGAGCTCCTTGAGTCTATCCCTACAAGGCAGCTTTTCCTATCATTTAATCATTCCCATGGCTCTTCTCTGCCCCCTCTCCAGTTTATCAACATCCTTCTTGAATTGAGGACACCAGAACTGGGCAGAGGATTCCAGCAGGGGTCACCCCAGTGCCAAATACAAAGGTCATATAATCTCCCTCCTCGTACTGAGAGTCCCCTGTTCATACGTCCAAGAATCACATTAGCCCCATTTGACCCCAGCACGGCACTGGGAGCTCATGTTCAGCTGATTATCCCCCAGAACCCCCAAGTCCTTTTCAGATCCCTCGCCCCGTGGTCTCCATGCAGCGCTCCCCTTGATTTCAATGGCAGATCCATTGGGCTAACTCTACACCCCAGCCAAGGGACCAGAGTTAACAATGAAATTCAGCCCTCTCCACAGAACCAATTTGCCATCGCCTGGTATAGGGAGTCTGCAGGAAAGTTCTAATCCTCATCTTTAATCAATCAGTCAATAGGTCTAGGAAATAACCGAGTATTGAAAGAGATTAAACCTCACGCTTCACATTTAAATCAATTGCCAACTATTACCGGTCAGGATGATCCCTGAAGAAGTGTCATGTTATCCCACATCTGCCAGTTCTGGAGTTTCTTGCCCCTTCCCTGCAGCACCTGGTGCAGCTCACTGTTGGAGGGGGACGCTGGACGAGACAGACCCTGGTCTGACCCAGCCTGGCAATGCCTCTGTTCCTACCTTTGTAGTAGGTGCACTTTGTTCTTTGGTGCTTTTAATTAGTCCGGCCCAAAATAGCAGATTGTTTGTCAGTGAAAGCGTTCTGGAGTCACAGTCTAAGCCCAGCTCGGAGATGCCCAGAAGACTCTCCAGGGTAACGGGGAGCAGGAGACTCGGGTACCAATGACACCCCACACCCTTCCCTGGGCCCGTTAGAATGTCTGCCGGGTCAGGAAATGGCCGTGTGTCCCAGGCAGAGACATGACATTATAAACCCTGTCTGGGCGACGGGCGTCTCCTTGTCTGTGAGCCTGGAAGCTGCATCTCTTGGGGGCATTTTCTCCTGGCTGCCTATGCCCTGCCTCTCACCCTATTCCATCACACTGCTTAAATGACAAAGGGCTCCTTCAGAAATGTGTCCAGCTGTCACACGGGGCCAGATCCCCAGCTGGTGGAATCCGCACGGCCCTATCAAAGGCAATGCAGCTACGGCAGGTGACACCGGCTGATGAGCTGGCCCTTTGTTATCTGAGGCTTACAGACTTAGGTAAAAACTGGTGTTGTTGCAACCAACCTTGGGAGAATGTCAAGGGTCAGCTTGTGATCCAGGGTAACTGGGATGTTGCACGAAGGCAGCCCCATGTAATATCCCATTGCAGTAGTTACACACAGTTTTTCCATATGATCCACGGGGAAGACAAAGCACACTTCAGCCTTGCACGCGTGATTTGCAGAGTGGAGAATTCAGCTGCTCTGTTAGAATTGCACATTCCCTGAAAATACAAAATAAAAAAATAGTTTCTATCTCCCTGTCTTTCTGTCCCTCCACCCACCATCTTTGGTGTTTCAAGGCACTGTCACCTCAGTATCTAAAGCCCTGAAGTTCATGATTATTTTATAGCTGAATCATTTGGAAGCTTGGTATAAAGAAATGCTAGTGATTCTGGCCTGCTCCTGTCTGAGCTATTGGGATGGGAAGGGAAATCTAGACATGCCTCCCCTCCCTGAATGGGACAGGAATGATCTGTAATAACAGCGCTTAGCAGGTCTTAGCAGGATCAGCCCCACGGGGAGGTGCAGCAGGTATTATCTCTTCCTTGCACACTGGAAAAATGAACATAGGTGTTGACCTTACAGGGACCCCTCCTGTGGAACGTCTTTGCAGGATCCGGGCCAGGGAGAGGCCAGGTGATGGGACAAGAACTGGGAATGCCTATTTTCTGTTCCTGGGCCTGCTGCGCGCCAGCAGCAGTACCCGATGAGAATACTGCAGCTCATTACAGGCATGAAACACACTGCATTCGAGTCTATATTCTCACTGTCTTTTCTTTGACTGTGGGCTCGATCCTGCAAGATCCTATGTGCCCTCAGCTCCCATTGAAAGCAGTGGATGCTGAAGGTGCCCTTGGCCTGGGTCCTTTGCGTGCTAATGTTCCCACTGATGATACGCAACGGGCGACTTTCTAAAGAGAGGGATGCACAGTAATGGAGGCCTGCCCCGATCCCAAACGACTCACCGAGCTCCTGCTCCAGCCGGGGCTGAGGAATCTCTGCCTGTGAGCCGGGTGCAGAGCTCCAGGCAGTGTGAACCGCACTGACCAGGGCTGAGACACAGGGATATTTATACTGCCTCCCTGGGAATCCCGGCGGGGCTCTGAGCCACCAGGGAGCCCCAGGGACTCACCAGTTTCCGCATCAGCCTCATGCAGGTGTGATCTTTAAACAGGGGATTGCCCAGTGTTTGTATGAACGATATTCCTGCCGGCTTTCCCCATCGCCAGCCCAAACGCCCAGGCTCTGGCTGTTATTTCACACGGGGAGCAGGGGAGCACCTACAAGCCCTACCGGGGATCAGGGCGCTGCTGCACTGGGCTGGACACATACGGCGAGCGCAGCTCCTGCCCCAGAGAGCTCTCAACCTAACCAAAGGGTGGGAGCAAAGAAGTCACATTGCCCCCAGTTTGTAGGTGGGGAACGGAGCTCCAGGGACGCTAAGTGACTCACCCAAGGCCACACAGGGAGTCAGTGGCAGAACCAGGATTTGAATCCAGGGCTCCCAAGTCCCAGCCCAGAGCCGTAATCACAAGCCGATTCTTCCTCTCTGAGAGCGTGTCACGGGGTGCTCCGCTTGCCCCTAGGGGCGCCTCCTTCTGGCCATGTCTGGGGATTAGCTCTGCCAGGCCCACGCCCCTTCCTGCAGTTGCTCAGCGGACTGGGGCTGTGTAGACATTTGGCCTCTGTGAGTCCCTTTCCCCCCAGGGGTCTCGGTGCTTGGGGTTCAGCTAGCCCAGACACAGCCCCACAGCGAGCCCCAGTCAGCCACAGGGGGCAGCCAGCTTTAAATGCTGTGTTGACCCACCCACCCACACCCCTCCCAGCAACTGGGACACAGCAGCTGCTCCCCTAGGTGGCTGTGCAGGCCAGTCCCTCCCTGCAGGAGATGCATGTTGGCTAGTGTGTTTTGGGGCATGTCTCTGTCAGTGCATCCGGGGGCAGTGCACTGGGGCTGGTCTGGCCTCTGCCACTGGGGTGGCCACTGCAACCCGCCCAGTCAGCGGGGCACATTAGGAGCCTGCCAGAAGCCAGGCATCGCTGTGCACAAAGCCTGGCACTTCGTACTGGTGGGTGCTGCCCGGAGTCTGCAAAAAGTAAGTGGGTCTGATGGTGCTAACACCAGGGGCAGCACAAAAGGGCCTGGCAACAGGGAACGCACAGCTTCCCTAGCACTAATGTTCCTGCACCAGAACAGCTAGTCCCTGGCTCTGGTAATCTCCCTTTCGCCCATGTACACACCCTTTAGATTTCAAATAAAGGACAACTTGGAAATTATTGGAGAATGTCTATTTTTAAGGCCCCCCCCCCGATGTTTGATTTGTGACACACACTCATATACAAAGAACCGATTGTATTACAGTGTCCCATCCTTTGCATGATTCCTGGTGTTTACAAGACAATATTTATTGATTTGATGTGTAATGTGGAACACTGGGCCCCGAACAAAGGACAGGTGGTCACGCCGTGTGTGACATTGTAACATATTTCCTCTCCACCTGCTTTGGGACAAATCTGGGACACGGTACAGGTGAAACAACTTTAAACGAAGAACACTAGAGAATCTCTTGGTTAGCAGGATGATAGAAGAGGGAGGGGTCAGTTTCTGCAGACAATGGCTGCAGCACTATGGGATCCTGTAGAGGGGTCCGGACTCACCCCTGCGGCGCCTCCTGCTGGTCGTCCAGGGAATTAGCTCACCAGCCTCTGGAGCGCCCTCTGCAGGCGGGTGATCCGCCTTGTCCTCTGCACTGGCCTCCATGTCCCCCCCAGGACCCCGGTGACCCTTGCTCTGGGTGCTGCCCCCTGGCAATACCCACACACGCTGGGTCTCCCCTCCCTGGGGAACCCCCACCCCCTAACCCCACCTCACCTCAGGATAAGGCCACTGCCAGTCACCAACTAGCCCCCACTCTCTGGGGCAGACTGCAATATAGGCCACTCATCATCTGCAAGGTTGGGTTTGGACCTGCTGCCTTGGCCTAGCCCTGGGCTGCCCTCTGCAACCCCCAGTACCCCTTGGCCTATTACCAGGCCGCAGCCTGGGGCTTTCCAGGCTGGAGCTCCCCAGCTCCTCAGCCTTTCCCCAGCGTGTGTGGGTATTGCCAGAGGGCAGCACCCAGAGCAAGGGGCACCGGGGTCCTGGGAGGGACACGGGGGCCAGTGCAGAGGACAAGGCGGATCACCGCCCTGCAGAGGGCGCTCCAGAGGCTGGTGAGCTAATTCCCTGGATGACCAGCAGGAGGCGCCGCAGGGGTAAGTCCGGACCCCTCTACATATGGTGGAGAATGCGGGCATAGCGATCCACCCCTGACACAAGGGGCAAGACGAGAACAGCAGGACTATTGCCTGGACAGGGGAAACTGAGGAACGGGACAATGGATCCCGTATACTGCGGGGTATATTATGCAGAGACCCCGGGGGTTGTCCCCGGGTGGGGCCCGGCGTCAGAGGCCCAGTGGAAGGGGGCTGACGGGGGCCCGGGAGACCCGGGATGGACTGTGGGAGGTGCTGTGGGCCCTCCAGGCACAGATCGGCCAGCTGGTGGAGGAGCAGCGGGCCGTGCGAACACTCCTGAGGAGGGAGTATACAAGAGACCGCGGAGGGCGTGGGCCACAGAGTGCCAGGGCCAGGAGGCCTGTGGCGAAGGCTTGCTACGCCTGTGGTCAGGCTGGACATTTAAAACGGGACTGTCCCAATGGGGCTGGAGGCAGAGGACCTCACCCCGCAATGCGCCGGAGCCCGATCCCTCAAGTAGGCCGCGGGGGGAGGGAACTTCAGCGGCTGAAGGCATGTTGGGCCTGTGGGCGCAGGGGGCACCTGAAGCAGGAGTGCCCCAGCCCCAGGAATACGGCCCAGGGAGGGTTGGCCCGGTGAAGGACAAAAGGAAAATACCGAGGCCCGGGGCAGCACAGAGGCGGGATGCCTGCTGGGGCTGTAGGGAGCCCGGGCATATAAGGAGGCACTGCCCCCTCAGAAGAAGTGAGGAGAGGCCAGAGGAGGTGCCTGTGACACCAGAAGGGCCAAAACCGCTGGAGGCGGTGACCGGGATGGAGGGATCCCTGCGGGAGGCATGAACCCAGACTGGCCCGGGGTTTGTCGCCGATGATGAGACCCAGAGCAAGTGGGCCCAGGAAGAGGCTGGGACCCAAGTGGTCCATGACCAGGCCACCAAATGGACCCAGACCCTGAGGGTGGGGGGTCAGGAAGACGGCCTGGGGGACCAGGACCTGCGGACGCGGCTAGAGGCCACGGAGCAGGCCCGGTGGACGGCAGAGGCGCGGCTCCAAAAAGCCTGCCAGGAGAGGGAAGACCTGGCTGTCAAGCTCAAGGACAGTGAGGAGAAGCAGGCGCAGCTGGCGGGACACCTCCGGGCCACACAGGCCAGAAGGCCCCTTGATTCCCTGGGGTGGGGGTTTTAAGGGGGGAGGTGTGTAGTGGAGTGGACACCCGCTCCTGCCCTGAGGGGTTGGAAAAGCCCTGCAGACGGCTGGGGCTGGGCAAGGTAAAACCCTGGCTGATTGGGGGAAGTTGCTGCAGCTGGGCCACACCCTAATCAGAGCCCAGATGGCCGGTATAAAGAGGCTGGGAGCCAGGCGTCCAACAGTCTGTCTCTGCCTTCAGAAAGAGAAGGGCCTGGCTGCAGGGAGCTAGACAGGGTACCTATAGTGGAGCAGGGCTGGGGAAAGGCTGAGGAGCTGGGGAGCTCCAGCCTGGAAAGCCCCAGGCTGCAGCCTGGTAATAGGCCAAGGGGTACTGGGGGGCTGCAGAGGGCAACCCAGGGCTAGGCTAAGGCAGCAGGTCCAACCCCCCCCTTGCCAGTGATGAGTGGCCTATACTGCAGTCTGCCCCAGAGAGTGGGGGCTAGTTGGTGACTGGCAGTGGCCTTATCCTGAGGTGAGGTGGGGTTAGGGGGTGGGGGTTCCCCAGGAAGGGGAGACCGAGCATGTGTGTGGGTATTGCCAGGGGGCAGCACCCAGAGCAAGGGTCACCGGGGTCCTGGGAGGGACACGGGGGCCAGTGCAGAGGACAAGGCGGATCACCGGCCTGCAGAGGGCGCTCCAGAGGCTGGTGAGCTAATTTCTTGGACGACCAGTAGGAGGCACCGCAGGGGTGAGTCCGGACCTCCTACAGATCCCCTACCAGGAGAGTTAGCTGAAGGCAAGGATGTAGATATTCAGGCCTGTCTGCAAAGGCCTATACTTTAAGAATGTAGGTATATGTTTATCACGTAGCTAGTTATAGAGGTATAAAAGAGAGAATCAAAATCACTGTCTGTCTGTGTAAGGGCCTTTTCTCACTGTGACAGTCTGAGGCCCTGTTCTTAGGCTAAGCCTTGGGCTAAGCAGCAGAGGCAACCATAAGCTGGGAAGTGAACGGTCACATCCTCACATCCCAAACCAGTCACATTGAAATCAGGCAATCTGGGGCTGTTAGGAAGGTGATCGATCTATCAGCTCCAGAGAGAGGGAAGAGCCTAGAAGATGTAAAAGGAAACAGTTTGATAGCATCCTGTCTGGCAAGAACTTACTTATCAATAGCTGGGATGTGAAATCCTCATTTCTGTATTGTTCTATCACTGTAGTCTCCACTTCCCTATTGTTTGTCTGTATAATCTCTGTCTGGTTCTGTGATTTTCTGTCTGCTGTATAATTAATTTTGTTGGGTGTAAACCAATTAAGGTGGTGGGATATAATTGGTTAAATAATCATGTTACAATGTGTTAGGATTGGTTAGTTAAATGTCAGTAAAATGATTGGTTAAGGTATAGCTAAGCAGAACTCAAGCTTTACTATATAGTCTGCAGTCAATCAGGAAGTAAAGGGCGGGAATGGGGGTGGGGGAATTGGAATCATGTTTTGCTAATGGGAGGGGAATGGGAACAGGGACACAGCCAACGCTCCGTCCCTAGAAGCAGCTGCTGTTTGTTTTCTGGGTTCACTGCACGGCCCTTAGAAGCAGGTGCTGGGAGATGTCCCCACCTCCGCTCGGTGAATTGCTGAGGTGCTGGCTGTTCGCTTCCACGGGCTGGGACGCTTCAGTTCTGCTGGCCTCTCAAGCAGCTGCTGTGTGTTTAGTCAGCCTGAGCCCTTCCCGCCTCAGAGGCGGTGGCTGTTCCTTGCTGGTAGAGGTGGAGAAGATGTCTTGGGTCCCCTCTGCTGCATGGCACCAGCCAGGGCTGGCTTTAGGACCTGCGGGGCCCAATTCGAATACCTGGCAGTGGTCCGGGTCTTCGGCGCCACTTCAGCGGCAGGGGGTCTTCCGCGGCACTGAAGGAGCCCCCGCCGCCAAAATGCCGTTGAAGACCCCAGAGCAGACCCCCCCGCCGCCAAAATGCCGCCGGAGCGGACTGCCGTCAGGTGAGCCTAAGGCACGGGGCCCTCTTAGGCGTAGGGCCCTCCTACCTGCGGGGCCCGATTCGGGGGAATCGGCCTAAAGCCGGCCCAGGCACCAGCAGCCAGCCCAGGATCATTCCCTACAGTCTATTCTCCATGGGTTTGTCTGATCTTCTTTCAAATGCCCTGTCATAGCTTTCACCCCCACTCTGAACTTTAGGGTACAGATGTGGGGATTTGCATGAGAACTCCTAAGCTTAATTATCAGCTTAGATTAGTATGCTGCCACCACCAAATCATTTAAACAACCATTTGAGTCATTTGGGAACTTTGTTTCCCCCCGAAAATGTTTCCCTCCCAAGTACTATAACCCTTCCCTGGGTAGCCTTGAAAGACTTCTTCACCAATTTCCTGGTGAACACCGATCCAAACCCCTTGGATCTTAACAACAAGAAAACATCAATCAGGTTCTTAAAAAGAAGACTATTCATTAAAGAATAGGGGTGAAAGGAATACCTCTGTGAGATTAGCATGTAAACTACTCTCACAGACCACAGATTCAAATCACAGAGGATGTTCCCCTGGGCAAAAACCTTAGTTACACAAAAGAAATCCCAATTTGATTATTCCTCTAATGCAAAAAGACAAAGTCACAAAAGGAAATAAACATAAGCTAATTCATTCCTTCTCTAAGGGTATGTCTACACTACGAGAGTAGTTCGATTTTACTTAAATCGAATTAGTGGAACCGATATTACAAAGTCGAACGTGTGTATCCACACTAAGAACAGTAATTCGACTTTGTGAGCCCACACTAACGGGGCAAGCGTCGACATTGGAAGCGATGCGCTGTGGGCAGCTATCCCACAGTTCCCGCAGTCCCTGCTACCCATTGGAATTCTGGGTCAAGCCCCCAATGCCTGCTGGGGAAAAAAATGTCGAGGGTGGTTTTGGGTAACTGTCATCATTCAACCGTCACTCCCACCCTCCCTCCCTGAAAGCGCCGGCGGGCAATCAGTTCGTGCACTTTTCTGGTGAGTGACAGCGCGGACGCCACAGCACTGCGAGCATGGAGCTCGCTGCGACCATCACTGCAGTTATGGCCGTTGTCAACACCTCGCACCTTATCATCCACCTTTTTCAGAGGCAGATGCTGAGAAATCGGGCGAGGAGGCTACGGCAGCGCGGTGAGGACATTAAGTCTGAGAGTGACACAGACCTCTCGCAAAGCACGGGACCCTGTGCCGTGGACATCATGGTGGCAATGGGTCATGTTGATGCTGTGGAACGGCAATTCTGGGCCCGGGAAACAAGCACGGACTGGTGGGATCGCATAGTGCTGTAGGTCTGGGATGAATCACAGTGGCTGCGAAACTTTCGCATGCGGAAGGGGACTTTCCTCGAACTTTGTGAGTTGCTGTCCCCTGCCCTGAAGCGCAAGGACACCCGGATGCGAGCAGCCCTGAGTGTCCAGAAGCGAGTGGCCATAGCCCTCTGGAAGCTTGCAACGCCAGACAGCCACCGGTCAGTCGCGAACCACTTTGGCGTGGGTAAATCTACCGTGGGGGTTGCTGTGATGCAAGTAGCCAATGCAATCATTGAGCTACTGCTCTCAAAGGTAGTGACCTTGGGAAACGTGCAGGTGATCATAGATGGCTTCACTGCGATGGGATTCCCAAACTGCGGTGGGGCTAGAGATGGAACTCACATCCCTATCCTGGGACCGGAGCACCAAGCTAGCCAGTACATTAACAGAAAAGGCTACTTTTCAATGGTGCTGCAAGCACTGGTGGACCATAGGGGACGTTTTACCAACATCAACGTCGGATGGCCGGGCAAGGTTCATGACGCTCGTGTTTTCAGGAACTCTGGTCTGTTTAGACGGCTGCAGGAAGGTATTTACTTCCCGGACCACAAAATAACTGTTGGGGATGTGGAGATGCCTATAGTGATCCTCGGGGACCCAGCCTACCCGCTAATGCCCTGGCTCATGAAGCCCTATACAGGCGCCCTGGACAGTGAAAAAGAACTCTTCAACTACCGTCTCAGCAAGTGCAGAATGGTGGTGGAGTGTGCTTTTGGACATCTCAAGGGGAGATGGAGAAGCTTACTGACTCGCTCTGATCTCAGCGAAACCAATATCCCCATTGTTATTGCAGCTTGCTGTGTGCTCCACAATCTCTGAGAGCAAGGGGGAGACGTTTATGGTGGGGTGGGAGGTTGAGGCACATCGCCTGGCTGCTGATTACGCCCAGCCAGACAGCCGGGCAATTAGAAGAGCCCAGCGGGACGCGCTGTGCATCCGGGAGGCTTTGAAAGCTAGGTTCCACAGTGAGCAGGGTAACCTATTAAGTTTGTTTAAAGAGAAGCTGAACCTGCCCCCGTTTCTTTACCCAGTTAATGTTGACTATCCTCTCCAGTTACATACCCTTCACCCCGTTTCCCCCGTCCAACACACCTTTAAAAATAAAATAAATGGAACTTTGTTCATTAACACTGTTTTCTTTATTAAGGGTTTCGTGGTAAAGGGTTGAAACTGGGACGCAGACTGTGGTGGGGAGCGGGTGTAGTGTTGGAAAGGACGCTTCTAAACTCGAGGAATGACAGGCTCCTGCTCCTAGAGCGGTCCGCAGTGGTGGACTGGTTGTTTCAACGGAGCCTGCCACCCCTCCTTTTCGGGACTCTGTGTGTGGGGGCTATGTGAGTTTGTGGCGGGGGAGGACTGTTACAGATCCCATGCTGCGTGGCTCTGTCATACAGGCTAAGGACCGCTGCATAAGATCTGTAACCGCCCTTCCCCGCCACAAACTCACATAGCCCCCCCACACAGAACATGAAAACCACCTCCCAGACAGACCAGGGTGCCTAGTCACTGCAATGTGTGTGTGACCTGCTGCTGAACCTGCCCCCATGTCTGTACCCTGGTAAAGGTGACTGTCCTCTCCAATTACCAACCCCCTTCCACCCTTCAAACACACTCTCCTGTAAAGAACATGATGAAAACAGTAATTAACAGAAACATATTTTTTATTAACTACACAGGTAGGGGATGACACTGGGATGGGGGCTTGGGTGAGGTGCTTTTGGAGTGAAGGAAAGGACTTATCAAAACTTTGGGAATGAGAGCCGTCTGCTACTTGAGCAGTCCGCAGGGGTGGAGTGACTGTTTTCACGGCCCCTGCCGCCCCTCCTTCTTGGGACTTTGGGTGAGGGGGGGATGGGACTTTGTGGCGGGGGAGGGCGGTTAGAGATAGACTGCAGCGGGGCTCTGTCTTCCTGCCTCCGGTCCTGCAGAACATCCACAAGGCGCCGGAGCATGTCCGTTTGCTCCCTCATTAGTCCAAGCAGCGTTTGAGTCGCCTGCTGGTCTTCCTGCCGCCACCTGTCCTCCCGTTCGCTGTGTGATTGCTGGTATTGCGACATGTTCTCCCTCCACTGGGTCTGCTGGGCCGCCTTGGCTTGGGAGCAGCCCATACGTTCAGAGAACATCTCGTCCCGTGTCCTTCTCTTTCAGCGCCTAATCTGCGCCAGCCTCTGGGAGGGGGATGCCGGGGTAGGTCGGGAGACACTCACAGCTGTGGGATGGGAAAAAGGGAGTGAATTCCTCACAAAGATACATTTTTGTGAACAATGAACATAGTCTTTCTCTGTGAATGAGACCATGCACAGCACCTATCACATGCGCACTCAGGACAAGGTCGAATTTTCGGCCTTCCCATTCAGTGCCTGGGGTCTTGGAGTACAGATCACACAAGCGGGGCAGGACAGTGGAATTCGGGTAGCAGGCGGACATGGTAAGCCGTAGACTTTTGGCTGCTGAAAGCTTAATTTATAGCAGTGCCCTCCTTTCACGTTCAAAGCAATGCCCCTAGTGTTGGCCAGTTCCTGCTGCCGGCAATCCGGCCAGCATGAACTCTGCCCCTGTCCCACCCCCTCACGGCTGTCCCCGGGAAAGATCCCTGTATGTTGCCCCTGTCCCGCCTCCACCGTGGGGCTGTAAACCGCCGGTTACAGTTACGTAAAGGAACAGGCAATCAGTCCCAATTCAACATTCCCCTAATTTAAAGCAGGTCACCATGAGTGATATCACTCTGATGAGGATTTCGGACACAGAGAAAGACCGCATGCTGCGTGAATGCCAGCAAAAACCAGGGCTGTATGCGGCCATGCTGTGCGAGGCACTGATCCCGGACTACTTGCTGCTAGCCTGGTGCGGAAAAGTTTCCTACCACGGAGGACCCAATAAGGCCGCTCTCCCCAGGAACCTAATGCAAAGGCTTTCAAATTACCTCCAGGAGAGCTTTGTGGAGATGTCCCAGGAGGATTTCTGCTCTATCCCCGGACATATTGACAGAATTTTCCAGTAGTTGCACTGGCAAGGACTAAAAAGTAGAGCGCCTAGGGCAAAGTAATCATGAAAAACCCATTGTTAATATTCCATTCCTGTTCTGATCGAAATAAATGTTTACATGTTTAAAACACTTACCGACTGATCCTTCCCCTGATTCAGGGTCAGGGTTAACGCCTTGGGAGGGTTGGTAAGGGATCTCCGTGAGGGTGATGAAGAGATCCTGGCTGTCGGGGAAATCAGCACTGTATGCGCTGTCGACTGCCTCGTCCTCCTCATCTTCCCCGTCCGCGAACATCTCCGAGGAAGCGGCCGTCGACAATACCCCATCGTCAGAGTCCACGGTCAGTGGCGCGGTAGTGGTGTCGGCCGCACCTAGGATGGAATGCAGTGCCTCGTAGAAACGGCATGTCTGGGTCTGGGATCCGGAGCGTCCGTTTGCTGCTTTGGTCTTCTGGTAGCCTTGTCTCAGCTCCTTGATTTTAACACGGCACTGCGTTGCATCCCGGCTGTATCCTCTCTCTGCCATGGCTTTGGAGATCTTCTCGTAGGTCTTCGCATTCCGTTTTTTCGATCGCAGCTCCGAAAGCACGGACTCATCGCCCCACACAGCGATCAGATCCAAGACTTCCCGATCAGTCCATGCTGGGGCCCTCTTTCTATTCTGCGATTGCACGGCCATCTCTACTGGAGAGCTCTGCATCGTTGCCAGTGCTGCTGAGCTCGCCACGCTGTCCAAACAGGAAATGAGATTCAAACTGCCCAGACAGGAAAAGGAATTCAAATTTTCCCGGGGCTTTTCCTGTGTGGCTGGTCAGAGCATCCGAGCTCGGACTGCTGTCCAGAGCGTCAACAGAGTGGTGCACTGTGGGATAGCTCCCGGAGCTATTACCGTCGATTTCCATCCACACCTAGCCTAATTCGACATGGCCATGTCGAATTTAGCGCTACTCCCCTCGCCGGGGAGGAGTACAGAAATGGATTTAAAGAGACCTCTATGTCGAACTAAATAGCTTCGTTGTGTGGATGGATGCAGAGTTAATTCGATGTAACGCTGCTAAATTCGACATAAACTCCTAGTGTAGACCAGGCCTAATACTCACTACCCTGGCAGTGGGGTGAGACCAAAGTCCTCTTACTCTGGCTGGTTTGGTTTGCCTTAGAGGTGGAAAAACCCCCGCCTTGGGCTGTGACTGCCCTGTTTTAAGCGATTTGTCCTGAATTAACTCTCTCAGTTGGGTCCCTCTCTCAGGGGGCAAGAGCGCAGCCCTTACCTAAAGCTACAAAAAAATGCAAGAAAAATTAGAGTGCAGAAGGCAGCAAATAAACTGCAACTTAAGCATAAACAAAAACTAGCAGACATTCGACTGCTAAAAGAGCAAAAAATAGCTAAACTTTAAAAAAAAAAAAAAAAAGCTCGTAAGGGGCGTCTGGAGCTGCTGGCTGCTAAAAAAAAAAAAAAAAAAGCTCGACAAATGAAACAGGAGACGCACAAAATGCAACGGAAAACGGCTAAACTCCAGCTCCAAGTAAAAAAAAAAAAAACAAAGGAAAAACTTCCCTCCTTCCTCTTAAAAAATCTTGTCCCCCCATTGGTTCCTCTGGTCAGGTGTCAGCTAGGCTAGGTGAACTTCTTAACCCTTTACAGGTAAAAGAGGCATTAACCCTTAACTATCTGTTTATGACACTCCCCACAAGAGGGCTTGGCGTGGGCCCCAGTGGGGGGGGGTGGGCTGGGGACAGGGGTATGCTGGAGACGGGCAGGGTGGGATGGCCGTGCTGACCATGGGCCTGGGAGGTGGCCAACCCACTCGCCCGGTAGTGTGCAGGAGGGAGCTCGCAGATGAAATGATTGGCATGGAGGAGGCCCAGCCAGCCCTAGGGATGAACAATACAGAAATATGCGGTTATGTTTTGACAGAACAAGGAGCAATGGTCTCAAGTTGCAGTGGGGGAGGTCTAGGTTGGATATTGGGAAAAACGATCAGGAAAAAAAATTTGGGTCGTGGGTGTGGAAAGAAATTCCATGAAACCAAAAAGCAACAAATTCATAATGGTGGAGGGAGGGTTTGTTGTTTTTACACAAGACAATTAGCCTTTGGAACTCACTGCCCCAAGATACCATTCCGGCCAAGATATAGATGGCAGCTGTTCCCAGGGTCCGCAGTTGTTGCGATAAGAGCCCCGGGCGATAAGCCTTTGCTCCTCTGGGATCAGCAGGGCTCCTGGGTCACTGCCTCAGCCTATGGGGCGCCTCCCCTTAGAGTCTGTGGAAGAGGGTCAGTGAGCAGATTTAGGTGGCTGTGGTGCACCTCCGCCTGCACCCAGCTCTGCACGCTCGCCCCCCGCCAGTACAGGCGCCGAGCCGTCTGGCACAGGCCAGTAGCGGAGAGAGAGGCCCTGGGCTTCACCAGGGAGGCCCCGCTGCCCAGAAGCAGCTCAGGCCCCATTTGACTATGGTGCGTCTGCGCTGGAGCCGGAGGGGTCATTTCCAGTGCGAGTGCCGTACCTGCGCCAGCGCTAGGTGAGCGAGCACGCTAGGAACAGAAAGGCCGCTGGCGCAGCGCTAGCGACAAGAAGGGCTGGCTGCCCTGAGCGTGATCCCAGCCGAGAGCCATGGGACGTACCCGCAGTGGGGAGCCACTGACGCCGCGGGGCTGCACTCGGTGGGAAGCACCAGAGCTCCCTGAGGGGTAGCGCAGGCACCTCTCCCCGCTGGACCTTCCAGCCCCGGCTTGTGTGGTCGTTCCCTAAGCAGCCCGTTCCCCTGGTGTCGGGGCCTCTCTTCCCCCCTTGCTGAGTGCTCCTGCAGTGTCTCCATTACAGGCCTTGCAGCCTCCCTTCACCCCTATCCATGGGTCCCCCTTGGGGTTCCAGCCATGCCCCCTCCTCTTCCCTGCGTCTCTGTCTCTCCGCAGCCTCCTGCTCCGTCACCAGTTCAGCTCCCACCTGCATGTGGGTGATTCAGAAATAACTCGCTCTGCCCTCAACCTGCCCCCCCCCCCCCATTAACCTCACATCTCCAGCAGCCTCCCTGGCACCTTCCTAGGGGTCCTTCCCTAGGTAGCAGCCGGGCTCTGGTGCTGGGGCACCTGCATTTTGGGGGCATTCCATCTGGACATATAGGGGGCAGGATTTGGAGAACTCGGGTGTTCGGGTCTCTGTGTGTGCGAAGCTGCTCCTTTGCCGGTGATTCACCCCTGGGAATCCGGACCTGATGGCCGAGGGAGCCAGGGTTGGATAATGTGTGTGGCTGGTAAATGGGAGAAGTGAGTCTTTGCCATGGAAACCACACGAGTGTTTGGAAAGTCACTGCTCTCCTTGTGGATTGCTCTGTGTGTCTTCCGGCTGCTAACAGCCTGGGCATCTCACCCAGGGAATCGCTGCTGGTGTTTGCAGCACTGGGGAAATACAGGTCTCTGGGGCTCCCTGCTGGCTCGGAGCCCCCTGCTGGGATCCCCAGGGCAGCAGGATAAATATCCCCGAGTCTCAGCCCTGGTCAGTATGGATTGCACACTGCCCGCAGCTTCCCACCCAGATCACAGGCAGAGATTCCTCATCCGCAGCTGGGCCAGGAGCCTGGTGAGTCGCTGGCATTAACCTGTGGGTCGGGGGCAGCTCTCCGGCTTTCAGCAGGGCCTGGTGGGATGAGGACTGTGATTGGAGCGAGGGGCAGGGAATCTGCAGCCGGGGGAAATGCCCCTGAGAGATGCAGCGTCTAGGTTCCGAGCTGGGATCCGCCCCTTGCCCAAGCAGGATTTATAAAGTGGCGTCACTGCCCAGGACTCACAGCCATGTGCTGACCTGACAGACGTTCTGCCTGTGTCATTCTAACCCCTCTGGTAAGGATCCCCGGGAGGGGGACGGGATGCGTCTTTCCACGCCGGGAGTGGGCCACGGAGTCTCCCGCTCAGACATGACCCAGAGTTTCTCTCTTCAGTCAGTGTCCTTCACTGTCTGTGCTTGGAAGCACGGCCGGGACCGATCTTCCCCCAGTGACATCAGTGAGAGTTTTGCCACTGACCAAACCAGGAGCAGGAGCAGGTCCTGCGGACCACTGGCAGAGCCAACACGTGACAGCCGGGCTCCCTGGACAGAGAGGAGGGATTAGTAGCCCACACCCAGCACCTGACCGCTGCCTGACATCCGTGTAAATGAGCGGGATGGGGTTCAGCTTGACTCCCAGTGGGGAGGTGCCCACATCAGAAAAACCCCTTCAGCATTTATATTCATTGGCCCCTTTGCTGCTAGCCACAGCAAAGATCAGGGGCTGGTTGGGCGTGGAGACGGAGCTGTCCATGGGGCCCTCTCCATGTCAGGGCTGAGGCTTGAGGAGGGGTGGAGTGCGGGGACATCAGCCCCTGGCGCTAGCAATCTGCGCTCTTTCAGGCACCAGAAAATCAGGAGAATGACTAAAAAAAGTCATGAAATAATCAAAAATAATGAACGACAGGTCCTTTTGCTTTGCTCCTGGTGCAGCACAATCTCAAACTCCCCCCCAGTCACGGGGATAGGACCTTGTTTTCTTAAGTAATAAAAGCTGAGATTCTCCAGCAATAATAAAATCACTGGGGCTGGACCTTGGGGTCATCAAGTCCAGCCCCTGTGCTGAGGCAGGACCAAGTAAACCTAGACCAGCCCTGACATGTGTCCCACCTCGTCTTACAAAACTCCAATGAGGGGATTCCACAACCTCCCTTGGAAGCCTGCTCCAGAGCTTCACTAGCCTGAAAGTTAGAGAGTTTCCTGATTTGTGCTGCCCAGAATTGGACACTGAACTCCAGCTGAGGCCTTAGCAGTGCTGAGCAGAACAGGTCAATTACCTCCTGTATCTCTCATATGACACTCCTGTTAATACAGCCCAGAATATTAACCTTTTTCTCAGCTGCTTCACACGGTTGATTCATATTCCATTTGTGATCACTATAACCCCTAGATCCTTTTCAGCAGTACGACCACCTAGCCAGTTATTCCATATTGTGTAGTTGTGGATTTGATTTTTCCTTCCTAAGTGCAGTACTTTGCACTTGTCTTTATTGAATTTCGCCTTGTTGAATTCAGACCAATTCTCCAATTTGTCAAGGTCAGTTTGAATTCTAGTCCTGTCCTCTGAAGTGCTAGCAGCCCCTTCCATCTTGGTTCATGTGAAAACTTTATAAGCCAACTCTGCACTCCTTTATCCATAGTCAGAAATGAAAAAGCAATGGACCCAGGACTGACCCCTGAGTGACTCCACTACATACGCCCACCATATTTGACAGCGAACCATTGATAACTGCTTGTCCACCTATCATATAGTAATTTTGTCTGAACCGCATTTCCCTAGTTTATGAGACTGTCATGTGGGGCTCTGTCAAACCCCTTATGAAAATCAAGATCATCAAGACTACTGCTTCCCCCATCTATTTGGCCAGTCCCCCCTCAACGATGGAAATGATGTTGGTTTGGCATGATTTCTTCTTGGCAGATCCATACTGGCTATTCCTTATAACCCTATTATCCTCTAGGTCCTTACAAGCTGGCTGTTTAATAATTTGTTCCAGTATCTTTCCAAGTGTTGAAGTTACGCTGGCTGGTCGGTGATTCCCCGACTCACATGCCTTCAGAGGATGGGGCTCTAAGGAAAAGACCAAACATTGTCAGACTCGTGAGAGCTGGTGACACTGAATCCATCTGCAAATTCAAAGACACATCTTCTTAAGGAAGTGAGACAGGGAGTTCACATCCCTACGGGAACACACCGCCTGGATCCTAGAGCTGGGCTGGGTTCCCAACTTAGAGAGACAGCAAGGTTTTGAAATATAGAACAGGTCAGTTCCTGTCCCATTGTGAAAGGAACTTGCTTTGAGCAGATATTGACCCTTGTATCTTTTGTAGAGCAGAGTTGGAGGTTCCTTCTCTGAATGCAATATTCCAATGGCACCACTGCTAAAATGACAGCTCTTCAAAAGGCACTCTCTATACACCTCAGTATGGGGAAATTCCCCTCTGGACCCAGCGCAAGATCTAAGCCCCCGTTATGTCCTACTCCTGCAGGCCTAAGTAGCACTTCAGTACCATTTTAGCCCTTCTGAAGTTGCTCTTAGGTGGTACTTAGGCCCACCAGATGGCTTGGTAAGCTGGGCACAAGCAGACATGTGTTTTAATAGGGTTGAATGTAAATGCAGACATCTAGAAACAAAGAATGTCGGCAGTACTTACAGGGTGGGGGACCCTGTCTTGGGATGTGGCGAGTCTGAAAAAAATTTGGGGGACATGGTGATAATCACCTGAACATGAGCTCCCAATTTAATGCTGTGGCCAAGAGGGCTACTGTCAGCCTTGGATGAGAAAGCAGGGGAATCTTGAGTAGGGGGAGAGAGGTTATATGACCTTTGTATTTGGCTCTCAGGCGAGCACTGCTGGAATATTGTGTCCAGTTCTGGTGTCCACAATTCAGGAAGGATGTTGCTAAATTGGGAAGGTTTCAGAGAAGAGCCATGACAATGATTAAAGGATGAGAAAACCTGCCTTATAGTGATAGACTCAAGGCGCTCAATCGTTTTAGCTTAACAAGGAGAACGTTATGGTGTAACTTGAGCGCAGTTGATAAGTACCTTCATGGGGAACAAAATTTTGATAATGGGCTCTTTAGTCTAGCAGTTAAAGGTATAAGGCTATCTAATGCTGGAAGATACAAATTCAGATCGGAAATAAGGCCTAACTTTTTAACAGTGAGGGTAATTAACCATTGGAACAAGTTACCAAGGGCTATAATGGATTCTCCATCACTGGTGATTTTTATGTCAAGATTGCACATTTTTCTAAACTCTCTGCGCTAGGAATGATTGTGGGGCAGGTCTCTGGCCTGTGCTATACAGGAGGTCAGACTAGATGATCACAATGATCCCGTCTGGCCTCAGAGTCTCTGAATAAATAGGATTTAAGCGGTGCCCAAGTTTTACGTCTACACTGTGTTCTAAAACTCTCCTCTCCAGGTGTCAGAGCCTGAGCTCCAGCCTGAGCTGGAATGCCTACACGACTGTGTTTAGCATCGTAGCGTGAGCCCGCGTCTGTAGACCTGGGCACTGAGACTTGCTGCCTCAGGGTTTTTATTTATTTTTTCTTTTCTGGGTAGACGTGACCTGTGTGGGGCCATCAAGGCCTGGGGGTGAATTTCGCCTGATGGGACTCTCAGTTAACCGGACAGTCATTGCCACTTGTTTTGTCTACAGAGAACCCCTGTGAACTGGAACGGAGCCCCGCCCCATCATGGCCACTCTCAATCACACCAGCTTCACTCTCGTAAGTTGCACGTTGGTCGGCATCCCAGGCACGGAGGCCTCTCACATCTGGATGTTCTGCTGTCTACCACCACACTGCCCAAAACGCTCAGCGTATTCTGGTTCAACGCCAGGGAAATCGCTTTCAGTGCCTGCTTCACCCAGATGTTCTTTATCCATTTTATTTTCATCATGCAGTCAGCCATCCTGCTGGCCATGGCATTTGATCGGTACGTTGCCATCTGCGACCCCCTCAGATACACCACCATACTAATGCACTCAAAGATAGGGAAAATCACGGCGGCAGCTGTCATCAGAGGGGTTTGCCTGGTGGCCTCCCTTATCTTCTTTCTGAAAAGGTTACCGTACTGCGGACCTAATGTCATTTATCACACGTTCTGCGAGCACATGGGAATAGCCCGGCTGGCCTGTGCTGATATAATGCTCAATATCTGGCATGGTTTAACGGTGGCTCTTGTAACCACAGGGCTAGATGCTGTGTTTATTATTGTGTCCTACATTCTGATCCTCCAGACCGTCTTCCGGCTCCCGTCCAAAGACGCCCGGCTCAAGGCTCTAGGCACCTGCGGCTCCCACATCTGTGTCATATTGATGTTTTACATCCCTGCCTTTTTCTCAATCTTTGCATATCACTTTGGTGGAGCTAACATCCCTCACTATATTCACGTCCTGCTGGCCAATGTCTTTGTAATCGTTCCTCCCATGTTAAATCCCATCGTGTACGGGGTGAGAACCAGACAGATTCGGGAACAAGTGATTCAGGAGCTCTGCAAGGCAGGCAAATGGTTCTGAGGGCTGCAGCTGGCCCAGTACCTGAGCAATTAACCTCACCAACAAGCTTCCCCAGAAGCGGAATCAGATTGTC
Source organism: Emys orbicularis (assembly GCF_028017835.1). Taxonomy (NCBI): domain Eukaryota; kingdom Metazoa; phylum Chordata; order Testudines; family Emydidae; genus Emys; species Emys orbicularis. Next base: position 368,690,776 of record NC_088683.1, read on the forward strand.
ATTTATGAGTTGTTTGTACAGCACCAGGCACAATGGTTAATCATAGACATAGAGAGCTGGAGGGGATCTTGAGAAGGCATCAATCCCTCCCCCTGCGCTGTGGCAGTTCCCAGTATGCCTAGACCAGCCCTGACAGGGGTTTGTCCAACTTGTGTTTAAAAGCATCCAATGAGGGGGCTCCACCACCTCCCTTGGAAGCCTGTTCCAGAGCTGAATTGTCCTTAGAGTTAGGGTCCTTTAGCCTCCCCTCCTAAGCCAGGCCCTCCACTGCCCTGACCATCCTAGCAGTCCTTCTCCACACCTGTTCCAGCCTGAATTCAATACTAGTGTTTTAAAAATTCTCATATGGGAAAAAAATCTAGATACAAAATAGAGAAGAATGACAGAGTAGGTCGCATTGTTAGGGGAGTGGCACTATATGTGAAAGAAAACAGAGTCAAATATAGTAATAATCTTAAATGAATCAAACTGTAGCGTAGAATCCCTGTGGACAGAAATTCCATGCTTTGAATAAGAACGGTAGAGCAGTAGGAATATGCTACTGACCAGGATGGTGCGGGTGATTGTGAAATAATCAAGGAGATTGAAGAGGCTAAAAAAAACAGAAAACGCAGTAATAATGGAGGATTTCAACTATCCCCATATTGAGTGGGATGTCACTTCAGGACAGGATGCAGAGATAAAATGTTCAGACAGCATTAATGACGGCTTCTTGGAGCAGCTAGTCCTGGAACCTGCAAGGGGAGAGGCAATTCTTGATTTAGTGCTAAGTGGAGCACAGGGTCTGGTATAAGGGGTGAATATAGCTGAACTGCTCGGTAATAGTGACCATCATGTAATTACATTTAACATCCTTGTAGAGGGGGAAATATCAAAGAAACGCACCAAAGTAACATTTACCTTCAAAAAGAGCAACTACAAGGCAAATCCTAGTGAAGAAAATAAAAGGAGAATAAATACTGGCAAGATATGAATAAGGGGGTGGGAATATGATAAAAGCATGAATGGTCTGGAGAAAGTGAGTAGGGAAGTATTATTTACCCCTTCCTATAACACAAGAACCAGAGGTCACCAAATTAAATTAATAGGCAGCAGGTTTAAAACAAACAAAAGGAAGTATTTCTTTACACAATGCACAGTCAACCTGTGGAACTCATCACCAGGGGATGTTGGAAGGCCAAAGGGTTCAAAAAGGAATTAGATAAGTTCATGGAGTATTCCTGGGGGAATTATGTGCCACTGTGCATGTGCAGAATTCATGTCCCCCGCAGATTTCTTTGTTTCCTCATGGAAAAATGTCTTTCTCACGGGGAAGCAAAGAGAAGCCTCCAGAGCAATCATGTGACCCACCCCAGCAGTATGGTTTGGATGCCCAGGGCAGCTGGCAGAGAGGTAAATCACTGTGGGGTGGGGGTGGGACTGGGGAAGACCCAGATGGTGGCTCCTACCCTGCACTGGGCTCAGTTGCTAGTCCTGGCTAGGCTGGTGAGGACGGGACTTCCTTTTCCCCTGCACGGCATCCGGGGCCAGGTCAGATGCGCCTTAAAATTTCTCACCAGGCTGCAGGAAGCTCTGTAAAGTCTCCCCCTGTCTGCTTTCTGTGCCCATCGCTCCTCAGCTGCAGGGGGAGGGATCTCTGTACAGGGAGATGCTCCCCCATCCACTCAACCCCCATGCATCCAGACCCCTTCGTACCAGATCCTCCCGCCGACCCTGCACACAGGAACCCCCCTGCTGAGCCCCACTCCCCCTGCACCTGGACCACCCTCATGAGCCACCCACACCCGGACCCCACCCCACCAAGCCTCAACCAGCTGCACCTGGATCCATACTCTACTGAGACTGGGATAAATGAAGAGGTGGGGGGGGGGTAGCTCCCTTTTATGGACACCCAGCCAGCCAGTTGGCTATAAAGTCCCTCTTAGTAGCTGTTTTCTACTTGCTTTACCTGTAAAAGGGTTAAAAAGTCTACAGGTATAGGAAGGGAGTGGGCACTTGAGCAAAAGAGCCAATGTGAGGGCTAGAACTTTTTAAAATAGGGAAAAAATACTTCCCTTTGTCTGGGTGGTGGTGTTCTCCAGAGAGCGGAGGCACAGAGCAGCAATGCTGTGAGCAGCTTTAAAACCAGATATGAAAAAGCATCAATTCATACCTCGACCCTACCTGTCTGAAACCCCAGATATGTAAGTAACTCAGGGAATGTCTAAAAAGATGCGATTAGGGTTATTTCCTTTATTTCTTATTGGCTTGTGGACTCCTCTGTGCTAACCCCAAATGCTTTTTGTTTTGCTTGTAACCTTTAAGCTGGACCTCACGAAGGTTATTCTTGATGTTTTATTTTTGTAAGTGGGTTTTTTTTAAAATCTAGAAAAAGCCTAAGTTCCAGATGTATTTTCTTTCTTTTTGTTTTTAATAAAATTTACATTTTTTAAGAACAGGATTGGATTTTTGTGTCCCTAAGAGGTTTGTGCATGTAGTTTAATTGGCTGGTGGCAACAGCTGATTTCCTTTGTTTTTTTTCTCAGCTCTTCCCCAGGGGGAGGTGAAAGGGCTTGAGGGTACCCCACAGGAAGGAATTCCCAAGTGTTCCTTCCTGGGTTCTCAAAAGGGGTCGGGGGGGTTGCACTTGGGTGGTTGCAGTAGCTACCCATCCAAGGTCAGAGAGAAGCTGTAACCTTCGGAGTTTAATACCAGCCTGGAGTGGCCAGTATTAATTTTTAAAATCCTTGCAGGCCCCCACCTTCTGCACTCAAAGTGCCAGAGTGGGGAATCAGCTTTGACAGAGCCCCGCTCCCCTAACATCTGGACCCCCCACTAGACCCCCCCACATGCAGACCCCCCCGCCGAGCTCTATCCCCCCTCTACACCCACACTCCCCCCCCACCTGCTGAGCCCCAACCACCTTCACCTGGACCCTCCTGCAGACTCCCGTTACTGTTGCACCCATAACCCCTGAGTAAGCTCCTGGGCATCCAGATCCCCCCTGCACCCAGATTCCCAACTGAGCCGCCCGCACCCAGATTGCCCCGCACAGAACCCTCTCAACCCACACCTGGATCCCCCCACACTAAGCCCCTCCACACTTGGATCCTGGCTGGCTGAGCCTGTCTGCCCACACCTGGTGCACCTGGCATGGAGGGGCAGGGCCCTGGGGTGTTTCTGGGGCAGGCCTGGTCCTTGTGCTGTGTCAGGGTTGGGTGCAGTATCACCGCTGAGTCCATGTGCCGGGGGAGGGGGGAGCTGCAGGGTGATCTCCCACCTCAGTGCAGCTAGTGGCCTGTGCTCCCCAATGCCATGCTGGAGCCTCCACATTTATTTGACAAATAAAATTTACCAAATTTTGTTAGAATTTTAAAATATTGTGCACAGAATTTCTAATTTTTCGTTGCAGAAGTTCAAATTGTTTGGCGCAGAATGCCCTCCAGAGCAATGGAGGACAGCTATTAGCCAAGATGGTCAGGGATGCAACCCCATGCTCTGGTGGTACCTAAACCTCCAACTTCCAGAAGCTGGGACTGGGCGACAGGGGATGGATCACTTGATAATTGCCCTGTTCTGTTCATTCCCTCTGGGGCACCTGGCATTGGCCCCTGTCAGAAGACAGGGCACAGGGCTAGATGGACCTTTAGTCTGACCCAGTCAGGCCGTTCTTATGTTTTTCCTTATGTTTTCCTTAGTCTAAAATAAAGGTCATTTTGATGGGACATTTCTGGCTGGTCTTTGTGTTTGGGAAAACCTGAGAGTTTTCCACGGAGATCTGAACGCAGGAGAAGAGGGGACAAGCCAGAGAGATACAGGGGAGGCATGGGCAATCAGGACACAGAGCAAAGTCCCCCCGTGGTGCCTCCATTTCCCCATCCTGTAGGTCAACGCTGGGAGAGGGGCCCCCCTCAGGCACCGCCTGCAGGGCAGTGGTGCCTAGGGTGATGGTGGTGCTGGGGCTGCCTCCTTGCCCCCTCACCATGTATTTCTGTTCTCATGTCCCCCAGATTATTCCTGGCTTCCCAGATAAAATCAGCCAAGTAACTAAATGAGCGGGGGCTCCTTCCTTGCCCCCAGTAAATCAATCCAGTTGCTCCCTCCCCCACAGCTCATGTGATGGAACTCCTCTGCTGCAAATCAGTGGGCACCCCCCCCCACACACACACACTGCTGTGCTCACTACCCCTCCCCACCTTCACCAGATCCCAGGCTCCTCCTTGCCTTGCAGCACCCCTGCAATCACAAGCCCTCTCTGCCTCAGTTTCCCCCCCTGGGGGGGGGGGCAGAGGGGGGCTCTGCGCTGTGAGGCTGCTCAGGCTTTGAGGGGCTAAACGTCAACCTCCAAAAATGCTGTGAGCTCTAAGAGTTTCAAGGGAGGGTGCAGCCATTTTAGGAGCCCACTGACTGCCCTTTATGGCCCTGCTGTACTGACCCCCCTCATCACCTCCGGTCCCCTCCCCCTGCTGTTCTCTCCCTCGGGTGCTGGAGACAAGGGGGGAGGGAAGGAAGGAAGGACAGGGAGTTTACTGGCCCAGGGGCAGCCCCATTAGCCCCTCCTTACTGGCTGCCACTGTTGCAAGGCCCCTGAAATTCTTTTTGGTGCTACATCAGCACTTGTAAGGGGGCCTGTGCCCAACCCCAGGCTCCTGACTGTTCAGGGAACGCGAGGGCACGGCCAGAGGGAGCTCCATTACCAACCCCCACAACTATTTGCAGAATAATTCTTTCCTTGCCCTGTTTGCTCAGCTGCAGCCCTTTGCTCCGAAGGCGTCGAGGAGGACATGTGCAAGGCACAGCCTGCCTCCGGCAAGGAGCAGCACAAAATGTGCTCTGCTCGTTTAGCTCCTGGTCCATTGAATTCACCCAGCGGGTCTTTCTCCCGAGCTTAGTGGGGGTTGGGTCAGACTTTCGGGTTCGCGCTCGTCCAGGCCTGAGTGCTCTCTGCTCCCATCTGAGGGTGGGTCAGGGTTCTCACGCTGCGCGGGCTCCCAGGTAACGCTCTGCAGTATGTGCGGGAAAAGGGTTAACAAGAGGAGCTCCCGCTGCAGCCCGTGATGCTCAGCCTTGCTGAGAACGCCTGCAAGTTGTGGGTGTGTGCAGCAGGGGGTGCATGGGACTGATCTTGTCTTTGCCAGCAGGGGAAGAGAACTTGATCCAGAGCCAATGAGATGTTTCAGAAGCCCCCTCCCCTTGCAGACCCGGATTCCAGTTCTACCTGCATCGGGCAAGGAGCAGTCCCACTGCAGAATTCCTCACAACTTCCTCATCTGGGCCAACATGTGATCACTCTCGAATCTGCCTCATGCTCACCCCATAAATGATGGGGTTTAACCTGGGGGGGGGGAGATGTACAATTGCTGGACCCAGCTGTGCTAACGCATCCATCCTGCACTGCACAGACCTTCTGACTTGGCTCTGGGGCTTGGCCTGTGTCCACACTGCAAAATTACAGGGCTTGGATTCAAGTCCCAGTGGGACTCGGGCTCTGACCCACCCTGCTAGCCAGGTCCTAGTGCCTTGGTTCCTGAAGCTCGCTGACTCAACTGAGACTGACTTCTGTGTGGATGGAAGCGGGACTTGGACTCAAACCTGAGTCAGACTCTGGGCCTATGTGCAGTGTAGACAGATCTGCATATGCTTGTGGGCGTGAAGGCCAGCATTTTCAGAAGTAGCTGGTGTTTTCAGTGGTAATTGCTGGGTGCCGAGCAGAGCTGGAAAAAAAAACAAAAAAACCCACTCCCCCCCCCCCCCCAAGTTTTGAAATTTTCCGACAAAAAAGGGACCGTTTTTTTCTCAAGATTTTTTGTGCAAGACATGTTTCGTTTTTCTACCAGCACTAGCACCAAGCTTCTTTGAAAATCTGGTGCCAGGCATGCGAGCAGCACATGCCCTTTTGAAAAAGTAGCCCTCCAATGCTTTGGTTTCTTGGATGCAAGATGGCATTATAAAGGAAAATGAGCATCAATATTATTTCAGCTGTTCAAGGCCAGGGACTGAGAAATTCATTGACTTTAATGCTAGAATGATCCCTGTGATTATCTATTCTGGGCTCTTGCACAGAATCTTACCTAGCCATTTCTGCGCCAAGCCTATAACTTCTGTCTAAGCCAGAGTAGAGTAGAGCAAAGAGCCACCTACTATCAGAAATCTCTTCACCTCTTAACCTTCCCTTGGACAAGCTAAATAGATAGAGCTATAGTTTGGGATGCTGGGACCTTGCTTGTCATTTGTCAGTGTCATGCACCTTTAAAATGCTGTCTGAATAGTAATGAACTATAAATAAATAATAATTTCTGAGATTCTGGCCTCTCTGGTCTTCACCAGAAACGTGAATGTAATTCAGCTTATGCTAGTTCAGAGTGGAATGCTAACGTGTGGAGAAACTATGCAGCTTTCTGTGTTTTGCCACTGGCAGAAACCCTTGCCACAGCCAGACCCACAGAGCAACACCTGCGTAATGTAGCTGATGTGTTTGGAGGTGTTGCTGGTAATGCAAATATCTTCACAAAGACTAAAGGGTAAATTGTATCCTAGGTAGCAGAGAGACCAGGCCCTGAAAACACCAGCCTGGCTCTGAAGCTCTTAATGCTCTTCAGTGCCTGGCTCCATATCCATTGTTCTTGGTTTAAGTAGTCAGCATAAGTGCCACTCAGGCCCTTGCAGGTTGGACAAGTAAAACCACTTGTAATGCAAATGATGGGAAAGCAGGAAATGGCTAAACCAAACTGACCGGGTTAGTTCCTGTTAATCTTTAATGCACCAGGCAGTTTAAGATTCAGCAAATCCAAGAGCCTGCCTGGGGCTCACTGCTGGGATTCATAAGGAGGCAATATTAATATCCCCACGTCTCAGCCCTGGTCAGTACCAATTCCCCACCACCTGCAGCTCCCCGCCCGGATCACAGGCACAGGATCTTCCTTCCCAGCCAACACAGGAGCCTGGTGAGTTGTTTGCATTAAACGTTTGGGTTTGGGGCAGCTCAAAGTCATTTAAAAAAATGTTCAAAGGCAGGAAATTTTCAGCTGGGACAAATGGCTCCTCTGAGAGGCACTTCTAGGCTCAGAGGTGGGGACATATGACTTAGTTCAGGGGGTTTGCAAGCTGGCTACCTCCTGTCCTGTATGATTCTAAACTCCATGAGCATGAGGGGAACAGTGAGGGGAACAAGCCTTGGCAGTCAATGAAGTGGGCAAATGCAGGGTCTCCCTCTGGGAGAATAGCCACGGGCTTTTCCTGACTTAGCTCAGCGTGTGACTTCATCATGCATTTTCAGTTTGATTATTAGGATTCTAGCTAGCTGGGTTTGTGATGACCAGGAGAAGCACATGGTGACTTGCCTGCCTGGTGCAGAGGTTGCGGACCTCATGAGGCATCCAGACAGACTTATGTGTAGTGCTTGGAATGAGCCAGTGGTCGCGGTACATGTAGGTACCAATGACATAGGGAAGGGTAGGAGAGAGATCCTGGAGGCCAAATTTAGGCTGCTAGGGAAGAGACTGAAATCCAGGACCTCCGTGGTGGCATTCTCTGAAATGCTCCCAGTTCCATGCGCAGGGCCAGTTAGACAGGCAGAGCTGCAGGGTCTCAATGTGTGGATGAGACCACGGTGTAGGGAGGAGGGGGTTAGATTTATTAGGACCTGGGGAACCTTTTGGGAAAGGAGGAGCCTACACGGGAAGGATGGACTCCACCTGCACCAGATGGCTGGCATGTAAAATTAACAAGGTTGTAGACCAGTTTTTAAACTAAGGGCTGAGGGAAAGCCAAGAGGTGCGGAGGAGTATACGGTTCGGAAAGAGACATCCTTTAGGGGAGGATCTATTAATGGGGATTCTCTATGTCCTAGTAAAGAAGAGCAGATAGAAGTTGATGAAATGCAGGCAGAAACTGAAGAGAAACAGTCACAGAAAAAGAGTGACATTCAGTTCCGTCACATGAAGGCAGACAACTAAATACTGACAGATTTTATAAGTGCGTGTATAGAAATCCTAGACGTCTAAATACTAAGGTGGGTGAACTTGAGCACCAGGTATTAAATGTGGATATTAATATAACAGGCATCACAGAAACTTGGTGGAGCAATGTTAATATATGGGGCATGGTAATACCAGGGTACAAAATGTAGAGGAATGACAGAGCAGGTTGTGCTGGTGGGGGAGTGGCACTATGTGTGAAAGAAAGCAGAAAGTCAAATATAGTAAAAATCTTAAATGAATCAAACTCTATGGCTAGAAATCCCATGCTTGAATAAGAAGACTATAGCAGTAAGAATATTCTACCGACCACCTGACCAGGATGGTGATGGTGATTGTGAAATGCTCAGGGAGATTAGAGAGGCTACAAAAACAGAAAACCCAACAATAATGGGGGATTTCAACTATCCCTTTATTGACTGGATACATGTCAGGGCAGGATGCAGAGATAAAGTTTCTAGACATCACTAAGGACGGCTTCCTGGAGCAGCTAGTCTTGGAATCCACAAGAGGAGAGGCAAGTCTTGATTTAGGCCTAAGTGGCATGCAGGATCTGGTCCAAGAGGTGAATATAGCTGAACCACTTGGTAATAGTAACCATAATGTAATTAAATTTAACATTGTTGTAGGGCAGAAAATACCAAAGAAACGTACCACAGTAGTGTTAACTTCCAAAAGGCGAACTACACACAAATGGGGAAGCTAGTTACTCAGAAACGAAAAGGAACCGTGATAAGAATGAAATTCCTGCCAGCTAAATGGAAACTCTTTACAAATACCATAATAGAGGCTCAAACTAAATGTATACTCCCTCCCCCTCCCCGCATATCATAATGCCACTACACAAACCCATGGTTCCCCCATACCTTGAATACTATGTGCAGTTCTTATCACCCCAGCTCAGAAACAGATATTGGATTGAAAAGGGACAGAGATGAGTGATAAAAATGATTAGGGGTATGGAACTGCTTCCGTAGAGGGGTCACCCGATGAAATAAATAGGCAGCAGGTTTAAAACAAACAAAAGGAAATATTTCTTCACACAACCCACAGTCAACCTGTGGAACTCATTGCCAGGGGATGTTGTGAAGGTCAAAGGTATAACAGGGTTCAAAAAAGAATGAGATAAGTTCCTGGAGGATAGGTCCATCAATGGCTATCAGACAGCATGGTCAGAGACATAACCCCGTGCTCGGGTTGTCCCTAAACCTTTGACTGCCAAAAGCTGGGACAGGACGGCAGGGGATGGATCACTCGATAAATTGCCCCGTTCTGTTCATTCCCTTTGAAGCACTTGGCACCAGCCCTGTGGTAAGACAGGACGCTGGGCTAGAGGGGCTGTTGTTCTGACCCCGTATGGCTGTTCTGATGCTTTAACACCAAGCCCAGATGTCCTTGCTGGGATATGGGGGAAGTGATCGCAAAGAAAGGGCTTGGCTCTCGGGCCGAGTGCATTTGGTCACTCGGAACATGAATGCTGATCCGGACTCTGGCCATTGCACACGCCCCTAGCAGAATCACCAGTCAGTCCCTGGTGGCCCTGGGCACTTCGTGGCATTTGAAAAACCTGCAGAAAAGCAAAACAAAAGACAAGGAACCCTCTTGTCTGGCCGGTGATTACACAGCCCTGCCTGTGTGTCTAGCATGGCCTCACTCACCTGATACCAAGTACGGCTTGCTTGTCGTTTGTGCTATTGGTTGTTTGCCTGTCAGAAAGTAATGTAGTTCTCTAGGCAGTTCCCTGGCCCTCGTTCTTGCAGTCAAGGTGGAGAATGGGCTGTTATCCTAACCTCGTGCCCGGAAGGCGGGAAGTATTGTCCCCATTTCACAGATGAGTAGCTGAGGCCCGGGTAGATTAAATGCCTCACCCAGGACGGTTGAGCTGAGAATTGAATCCAAGTCTCCCATGTGCTAGCGCAGAGCCCTATCCATTAGCTTAGTGTTTCTCAGCTAATGAGTCATGACCCCCTTCCCCAGGGGTCCCAAAAGGGGGGACAATTGGCATAGCTGTAGTAGGAGCTATATTATACAGCTCCTATCATTGTCAGCATGGAGACCTTTTTTGGATGTGTAAGGAGGATGCGAAAACCTGAAAAGGCCGGGAAACACTGGCCCAGGCATCCCTGCTAAGCAAGGGCACAGTCCTATGAACAGTGACGCACAGGGGTAACTTTGCACTTATGAGTTGTACGCACGTGAGCAGGTCCATTGGCTTCAACGGGGCTACTTGGGAGCACAGTTACTCCCACGTGTAAGTGTTTGTAGGATCTGAGTGCACAGAGACTACGGCGATATTTCAACCCCAAGTCAGACTGGATCTGGCCCATTATAACTGCACAACCAGAGAAGAAGCCCTTAGAAATAAAATTAAAGAGGGCGAATGGCAGGGAACTAGCTGGTTAATGATTTTACTACTTCAGTCCATTTTAAAAAAGGGAGATTCCTTCATGAATTAAGTCCCTGCTTTGCAAACATCTTCTAACTGGAGTCATTTCAGAAACAGACATTTGTAAGGGGCGACACTATGTCTGGTCCAATTCGGTCGTGTGACCCCTAGCTAATCAGAGGAGTTATTTATGCGTTTGTCTTTCTCTACAGAGCCAGTGTGAGTTCAAACACAGGGCCCACCATGCCGACTCTCAACCAAAGCAGCTTTGATCCTATAACGTTCATCCTGACCGGCATCCCGGGCATGGAAGAGTCTCACATCTGGATCTCCGTCCCAGTCTGCCTGATGTACGTTGTTGCACTTTTTGCCAACTCCGTTTTACTCTTCATCATCATAACAGAGCGTAGCCTCCATGAGCCCATGTACCTTTTCCTCGCCATGCTGGCGGTCGCTGATCTAATGTTATCCACGACTACGGTGCCCAAGATGCTGGCCATATTCTGGTTTAGTGCCAGGGAGATTTCTTTTGATGCCTGCGTTACCCAGATGTTCTTTACCCATTTTAGTTTCATCGCAGAGTCAACCGTTTTGCTGGCCATGGCGTTTGACCGGTATGTTGCCATCTGCTACCCTCTGAGATACCCGACTATCCTCACACACTCAGTGATAGGGAAAATAGCTGTGACAGCTGTTGTTAGAGGGTTGTGTATAATGTTCCCACCTATTTTCCTCCTTAAGAGGCTACCGTACTGTGGTCACACCGTTATGCCTCACACGTACTGTGAGCACATGGGCATAGCCCGGCTGGCCTGCGCTGATATAACAGCCAACATCTGGTATGGGTTCACCACAACTCTGCTGTCGTCAGGGCTGGATGTCATGCTCATTGCTGTGTCTTACGTGCTGATCCTCAGGGCCGTCTTCCGGCTCCCGTCCAAGGACGCCCGGCTCAAGGCTCTCAGCACCTGCGGCTCCCACATCTGCGTCATCCTGATGTTCTACACGCCAGCCTTTTTCTCCTTCCTCACTCACCGGTTTGGCCACAATATCCCTGGACACATTCACATCCTCCTGGCCAATCTCTATGTGATTGTTCCCCCCATGCTAAACCCCATCGTCTACGGGGTGAGAACAAGACAAATCCGGGAACGAGTGACCCGCATGGTCTCCCAGGCCTGGGGATTTCACTGCTTCTGCGGGGGGAGGGGATGTTGACCTGCACATAATGCCAAGATGCGGACTGGGAATGAGCAATTGGTGCTGAGTGCTGCTGCAGGGCAGAGACCCAAGACCGGCAGGTTCCTTCTAAATGAAACCAGATTGCTTCGAAGGAGGGTTTTCAGGAGATGGGAGCCTGGCTCATCTGGTCTTTTCATCACTGGAGGTTCCTCCCGTGGTGTTTGCTTCCTGTGGCTCAGATGAACCATCAGACGCTCCCCTCCAGCACAGATCAAATGAAGAACATTCAGAAAACAGTGAGGATTGTCGAGATCTCTGTGACTGTGATCTTATATCCCTGTCACTATTGTTAGTCTGTCCGCTCCTTCCCTCCCATTTGTCTGTTTATTCACCTGTTGTGCACTGTCTCAATCGTAGACTGTCAGCGCTCTGAGGTGCAGGCTGTCTTTGTGTTATCAGGAGACCGCCTAGCACAGTGGGGCCCTGAGCTCTGATTGGAGTCATCAGGCATTACTAGGATATGGATAATAGTCCTATCATATGATGATGACAACACTCTTTCCTTTCCACTAGTATCGCTGGAGGATGTTAAACAGCAGCTACTAAAGTTGGACATTTTTAAATTAGCAGGTATAGAGCAAATGCATCCAAGAGTTTTAAAAGAGCTGTCTCAGGCACTCAGTGGACTATTAATGTTGGGATGTTCCAGAAGACTGGAAGAAATCGAATGTTGTGCCAATTTTTAAAAAAAGGCAAAGGGGATGACCCAGGTAATTATAGGCCTGTCAGTCTGACATTGATCCTGGGCAAGATAATGGAGTGGGCAAAAAAGGATTTGATTACTAAAGAATTAAAGGGTAATACAATTAATACCAATCAACATTAGTTTATGGAAACTAGAGCCTGTCAAACTAATTTGATATCTTTTTTTGACAGACTCAGGAGACTTGGGTTCTATCTCCAGCTCTGCCTCAGGCCTGCTGGGTGATCTTGGGCAAGTCACTTCCCTGTTCTGTGGCTCAATTTCCCCATCGGTAAAGGGGGGGGACAATGCTACTGACCTCCTTTGTAGCACAAGATCTGCCACTGAAAAGCACTATGTAAGAGCATGGTCTTGTTACTGTGTGCAAACTAGGTGTGAAACACTAGGGACAATATTTCACACACACTCTGCAGAGGAGCAAATGAATTACTAGGAGCAGGGCAGGGGCAAATCAGGCCCATGAAGCCTACGAAGAGTGAAGGTGGCTTGGATTTACGTTTAGAGCATGAATGCCCCCAATTGTTCCAATGCCCTCTGTGCTAGATCTACCCAAACCTCCGCTGATCTAGGCAAACCCTGGCCCATCCCCTTACAGGGCAGAAGAGCCTGTCTGGGGTGAACCCAGTTCCATTCTGTTGGAGGCATTGTTGAGAGATCTGGTGCAAGATAGCTGCACCTGGATCTACCTCATCTATGTGCCATGTCCAGGGTCCCTCTGCATCAGGGTTATGGGGCAAGGCAGTGGACCTGCTGCTTCACAGATCTACTACCATCAATTTCCCCCTGCCCCCCGAGGAAGGAGAGCACAGCAGTGACTCTGAAGGGAAGGGTCCTTCCCCTGGTGCTGATAAACTCTCTGTGCCATGCCCGGCGGCTCTGGTGAGATGGGAATGTGGGCTGGGAAGGGGTTAGATGTGGCCCATAATGAAGTTGCTCTGTGGTGCAGGAATGGAGGGGCCAGACATGATTGCCTCACAGAGAAGGGAAAAAACAAGATGGCGGCAGCACTGGGATGGCTGCCTGCCGACCCCAGGAGCATTACCATAAGGGGCTCAGAGCTGCTCGAATGACAGCCCAGCCCCTTTTTGGTCCTCCCTCTTCCTGGGCCAAGCAGAGGCAAAAAGCACTTGGTTCCCTTGGGATGGGATTTTCACAAACCCCCCATTGGAAGTCAAGTCAAGCCAATGGAACGTGTGTTTCTAGATTATGTAGGCCCGTTTGAGACTCCCTGCAAAGACAAAGACACAGCAGAGGAGATGTTGGGACTTATTTTCCTACTACATTTATTAAGGTTTACCACAGCTGAACTTCCACACAAACGTTCCTTTATGTAATTCAAAGGCCACTTGGTGATAATTATACCCAGAGTACAAACATAAACGTATGCACCTATATTCTGTACCCACCAGCATACAATTATAAGTACCAACGGGATCAGGCCCGGGAAATACCTTTCCATCATGGTGCTCTCCAGAGGGCTAAGGAAAAGCTTTGACAAAGAACCCCTAAAAACCTGGCTTTTTATACACTATAACACACAAGAGGTGTCGTTGCCAGTTATTGGACCTTAGCTAAGGGCAGGTGAGGCAGTTTTAGGGGTGAACCTTGCCCTCAGGTCTGGGTAGGACAAGATTCATGGCTGGGCCCCTTTCTTCCCAAGGTTTCCTTCTTATCTCATTTTCCCATATTTCGTTCTAAACTGCATTTCTTTATAATAAACTAAAGAAACTGATTATTTACTGCACCTGGTGTCCAACTCCCTATGTTTTCTTTGTCTTTACTGCTTTAACCCAAACCTTAAATGAAATAACACTGGTATTCCAGGGTCACTAGAAGTCTAACACAACCAGTCCCTCTTGCTCAGCATCTCATTCCTTTTGGTCACATGCTGTGGCACTATCACTCATGTTAAGATCTAGACTCAATTAAAAACCATAGTTCATCCAGGTTTCATGTGGGCACCAGGGCCTTGACGTTGCTCTGTGAGAGCGCAGGACGGATGATGTTTACACTTGGCAGAATGGGATTTTTTATATGTATCATTTCAGCAGATAAGCTCAATGTTTATTTTAAGCATTGTTTTTTCTATTTGTAGTGATTGAGATTTTCGCAGTTGTGCGCAGTTACGGGTTCGAAGCATTTTTCTTTTCGATTTTCACGAATGTACATTTTCACAGTTGCGAGAAATGATGAGGGGGGATCAGACAATAATTATTCAATGACAGTCCGTTTTGAGATTCAAACAGTTCAATCTGGAGCTGCATGTTTTATAGGCCCAGGGGTCTGTTTTGCTAGGGACAGGACAATACATTGGGTTATAGGACATGGCTGTGCTAATTGTGAAGATCACGCAAGGAGTTCCAGCAGGGACATGCAGCACGGAGAAGGAACTGACTGGAAAGCTGAGGGATTAAGAGCTGGGAAGGTCTCCAAGAAGTATGCTAAGGGTTTTTGGGAAACATCTGTCCATCCATTGTCTCGTCCTCTCCCCTTCCACTGGTATAGCTCAGTCTCAGGCCTTGTCTACACTACGAGAGTACTTCGATTTTAGTTAATTCGACTATGTGGAATCAATATTACTAAGTCGAACGTGTGTGTCCACACTAAGGACAGTAATTCGACTTTGTGAGACTTTGTGAGTCCACACTAACGGGGCAAGCGTCGACATTGGAAGCGATGCACTGTGGGCAGCTATCCCACAGTTCCCGCAGCCCCCCCTGCCCATTGGAATTCTGGGTCGAGCCCCAAATGCCTTCTGGGTAAAAAAATGTGTCGAGGGCGCTTTTGGGCGCCTGTCGTCATCCGTCCGTCACTCACGCCCTCCCTCCCTCCCTCCCTGAAAGCGCCGGCGGGAAATCAGTTCGCGCGCTTTTCTGATTACTGACAGCGCGGACGCCACAGCAGTGCGAGCATGGATCCCGCTGCGACCATCGCTGCAGTTGTGGCAGTTCTCAACGCCTCGCAGCTTCTCCTCCACCTGTACCAGAGGCAGCTGCAGATCAATCATGACAGGAGGCTACGGCACCACCGTGACGGCATGAAGTCGGACACTAGCTCCGACCTCTCTGAGAACATGAGACCCAGCGCCCAGGACATCTCGCTGTCACTGGGTCTTGTTGATACTGTTGAACGGCGATTCTGGGCCCGTGAAACAAGCACGGAATGGTGGGACCGCATAGTGCTGCAGGTCTGGGATGAATCCCAGTGGCTGCGCAACTTTCGCATGCGGAAGGGGACTTTCCTCGAACTGTGTGAGTTGCTGTCCCCTGCCCTGAAGCGAAAGGACACCCGGATGCGGGCAGCCCTGACTGTCCAGAAGCAAGTGGCCATAGCCCTCTGGAAGCTCGCAACGCCAGACAGCTACCGGTCCGTCGCTAACCAGTTTGGCGTGGGCAAGTCTACCGTGGGGGTTGCTGTTATGCAACTAGCCAGGGCAATCGTCAAGCTACTGCTATCTAAGGTAGTGACCCTGGGAAACGTGGAGCTCATCAGAGATGGCTTTGCCGAGATGGGATTCCCAAACTGCGGTGGGGCTATAGATGGGACTCACATCCCTATCCTGGCACCGGACAACCAGGCCAGCCAGTACATCAACCGGAAGGGCTACTTTTCCATGGTGCTGCAAGCACTGGTGGACCATCGGGGACGTTTTACCAATATCTACGTTGGATGGCCTGGCAAGGTTCATGACGCTAGGGTGTTCAGGAACTCTGGTCTGTGTAGACGGCTGCAGGAAGGTCTTTACTTCCCGGACCACAAAGTAACTGTTGGGGATGTGGAGATGCCTACAGTCATCCTCGGGGACCCTGCATACCCGCTAATGCCCTGGCTCATGAAGCCCTACACTGGCGCACTGGACTCAGGGAAAGAACTATTCAACTACCGGCTCAACAAGTGCAGAATGGTGGTGGAGTGTGCTTTTGGCCGTCTCAAGGGGAGATGGAGAAGCCTACTCACTCGCTGTGATCTCAGCGAGACCAATATCCCGATTGTGATAGCTGCTTGCTGTGTGCTCCACAATTTGTGTGAGAGCAAGGGGGAGACCTATATGTCGGGGTGGGAGATTGACGCAAATAGCCTGGCTTCTGATTACGTCCAGCCAGACAGCAGGGCGATTAGAAGATCCCAGCGGGACGCGCTGTGCATCAGGGAGGCTTTGAAAGCCAGGTTCCTGACTGAACAGGGTCTCCAGTGACTTTTTACTTTGTGGACACAGATGCTGAACCTGCCCCCGTTTCTTTACCCAGTTACTGTTGACTATCCTTCCAAGTTACATACCCCCTTCCCCACCTTCCCAACAAATAAAATCTGTTCTGTTCTGTTAATGAACAAGGTTCTCTTTTTTACTGTTTTCACGGGAATGTTTTAAACCGGGGACGCAGACTGTGGCGGGGGGGCGGACTTAGTGTTTTGATGCAAATGATGCTTCTAAAGTCCGGGAATGACAGGCTCCGCAGTGCTGGATTGGTTGTTTCAACGCAGCCTGCCAGCAGTCATGGGCGGGACTGCATGTATGTGTCGGCCAAGTGACTTTCTGGCAGGGGGCGGAGGGTAACAGATCCCCTGCTGCGTGGCTCTGTGATCCAGGATAAGGACCGCGGCATAGGATCTCTAACTGCCCTCCCCCGCCACAAAGTCACAGATCAACCCCCTCGCACCCCAGAACAAGAAAACCGCCTCCCAGACTGACCAGGGTAACTGGTGACTGTGCTGTGTATGTGTCCTGATGCTGGACCTGCCCCCGCCTCTGTAGCCTGCTACAGGTGACTGTCCTGTCCAAGTAACAAACCCCTTCCCCCCCTTCAGACAGAATCCCCTCCAAAAGACACTTTCGGAAACAGTACTTAACAGAAACAGATGTTTTATTATGAACCGCACATGAAAAGGGGGGGGGAGGAAACTTGGACGTGGGCAAGTGTGAGATGGGTAGGAAAGGACTTTTCAAACTTTGGAACGAGAGCCTTCCATTGCTGCAGCAGTGTGCAGGGGCTGACTGAAAGTTTTAACGGCCCTTGCCGCCCCTCCTTCTTTGTACTTTTGGTGAGGGGGGTGTGGGACTTGGTGGCGGGGGAGGGCGGTTAGAGATAGACAGCAGCAGTGCTCTGTCCTCCTGCCTCCGGTCTTGCAGAACATCCACTAGGCGCCGGAGCGTCTCCGTTTGCTCCCTCATTAGTCCAAGCAGGGTTTGAGTAGCCTGCTGGTCCTCCTGGCGCCACCTCTCCTCCCGTTCCATGACTGCTCTGTGCATTTGTGACAAGTTCTCCCTCCACTGTGTCGTCTGGGCTGCCTGCTCTCGTGAGCACTCCATAAGTTCATAAAACATGTCTTCCCGCGTTTTTCTCTTCCTTCTTCTAATCTGCGCTAGCCTCTGGGAGTGTGATGCCAGGCTGGGTTGGGAGACAGTCGCAGATGTGTCTGTGGGAATGGGAAAAAGGGAGTAAATTCCTGAGACAGATAAATGAAGTTGCTAACAAAGAACATAGTCTTTCTCTGTGAACAACACCATGCACTGCACCTTTCACATGCGCACTCAGGACAAGGTCGAATTTTCGGCCCTCGCCTTATGTGTCTGGGGTCCTGCAGTTGCGCTCAGAGAACCGTTGCAGGACACCTCTACTTCTGCTGCAGGAAAACATGGTAAGCCGTAGACTTGTGGCAGCTTAAAAATGTAATAGTAGCACTGGGCTCCTTTCGCACTGAATGCAAGGCCACTCTCTGCTGGCAGCAATCAGGGAAGCATGAGCTCTGCCCCTGTCCCACCACCTCGCGGCTGTCCCCGGGAAAGCTCCCTGTATGCTGCCCCTCTGCCGCCTCCACCGCGTGGCTGTAAAGCAGTCCCAATACTAACATTCCCCTCCCTAATTTAAAGCAGGGCGTCATGTGTGACATTACACTCATGAGGATCTCGGAGACCGAGAGGGGAAGGATGCTGCGTGAGAGCATGCAGAGGCCTGGGCCGTATGCCGCCATGCTGTGCCGCGCACTAATCCCCGACTACCTGATGGACTCATGGCGTGGGAACGTGTCCTACCACGGGGGACCGAACAAGATCGCCCTGCCGTGGAACCTCATGCGCATGCTGGAGCGGTACCTCCAGGAGAGCTATGCCGAGCTATCCCAGGAGGACTGTCTGTCCATTCCCGGGCACATTGACCGCCTTTTCATTTAAGTTCAGCATCAGGGACTACAGAGTGGAGCGTCCAGTGGTGGACTAATCATGAATATCCGGACAGTACTTGATTTTCTATACATAGTTAGGAGTAAATAGTTCACTAAGCCAACCAAATCATGAACAACAAATTACTAATATAGTGAATATTCCTGTTTTGTTATAAATAAAAGTTTCTATGTTTAAATGAGTGACTGAAAAGCCCATTCTTAACAATGTAAATATTCCAGTTATGTTAAAATGAAATGTTTAGATGTTTAAAGCACTCACTGCTTGATCCTTCCCCTGATTCGGTGTCCGGGGTAAGGGCTGTGGACGGTTGGTAGGGGATCTCGGTAAGGGTGATGAAGAGCTCCTGGCTGTCGGGGAAATCAGCGGTGCAAGCGCTGTCGACTGCCTCGTCCTTCTCATCTCCTTCCTCATCTTCCCCGTCACCTAACATTTCCGAGGAGGAACCGGCCGTGGACAATATCCCATCCTCGGAGTCCACGGTCACTGGTGGGGTAGTGGTGGCGGCCGCACCTAGGATGGAATGCAGTGCCTCGTAGAAACGTGATGTGTGGGGCTGGGATCCGGAGCGTCGGTTTGCCTCTTTGGTTTTTTGGTAGCCTTGTCTCAGCTCCTTGATTTTCACGCGGCACTGCGTTGCATCCCGGCTGTATCCTCTCTCTGCCATGGCTTTAGAGATCTTCTCGTAGATCTTTGCATTCCGTCTTTTGGAGCGCAGCTCTGAAAGCACGGACTCATCGCCCCACACAGCGATGAGATCCAAGACTTCCCGATCAGTCCATGCTGGGGCCCTCTTTCTATTAGATTGCAGGGCCAACTCTGCTGGAGAGCTCTGCATCGTTGCCAGTGCTGCTGAGCTCTCCACGCTGTCCAAACAGAAAATGAGATTCAAACTGGCCAGACAGGAAAAGGAATTCAAATTTTCCCGGGGCTTTTCCTGTGTGGCTGGTCAGAGCATCCGAGCTCAAAGTGCTGTCCAGAGCGTCAACAGAGTGGTGCACTGTGGGATAGCTCCCGGAGCTATTACCGTCGATTTCCATCCACACCTAGCCTAATTCGATATTGCCATTTCGAATTTAGCGCTACTCCTCTCGTTTTCGAGGATTACAGAAGTCGAATTTAAAAGAGCTCTATTTCGAACTAAGTAGCTTCCTGGTGTGGACGGGTGCAGGGTTAATTCGATGTAACGGCGCTAAATTCGATATAAGCTCCTAGTGTAGACCAGGCCTTAGTGGAGCTCTGCTGATGAACCCCACTGGAGGGTCTGACTGTCTGCAGCTGCTAAGTGTGTTTAAAGTTTGGATCATGGCTTTTTGTAGGACCCTCTTGTTCCCTTGTCGAGGCCAGTAAAGCTTTATTCATATTGTTACCACTTTTGGCCTAAGCGGTTGGACAAAGTTTGGGGCCCTGCAAGTTGTTTCTGTTAGGATGCGAAACTGATGATGCTGTCACACATTTCTTTGATGGAATCCTGTTTATTTACACAGAAGGTACGACGTCCTGGTTCCTTGACTCCAGGAGGAACTAAGCAACAGGGGATAGTTTCTTTGTTTGCAGCTCCAAGCCTCTTTCTGCCAGCACTCTGCCAAAAAGCTCTCTTACCTTTCTCAGGGCCACTCCACCAGCGCTTCGGTGGCAATTTGGTGTTTCCTTCTTGCCTTGTTTCCCAGCTTTGCTGGCCTTGCTGCAGTGTCTCTCTCAGAGACACCCAGACACACTCAGTTCCATCTGCATTTGCTGTATCAGTCCCCAGGGAAACCTACTGGGCCACACAGTTCAACCTCTACTAAAGCCTAGCCCGTGTGATGGGTGGTGGCATCTATTGTTTCAGTTCCCTGGTTAATAAAGGAGCTTACTCGCTGCTTCACATTTATCCTGAATGAAAGGTGGCTGCTACACTCCTGCAACTTCAACTGGATTTAACCCAGCCCAGACTGATATTTAAGTTTGTGCAGGGTAAAAGTGATGGATGGCAGAGAAACCTCCATTCCCTCCCCATAGAAGTTGCCCGAGTAAAGACTGAGTAAGGATCCCAGAACTATTTATTATTAGAACTAAGATTATTACAGATTTGGGGCCAAATTCACCTGTGATGTACGAAGACCCAGCTCCATTGCCCTCGGCCTAGTTGCACCTACTTACGCCACCGGGGAAGAATTTGGGCCTTTGCCAGGAAATTGCCAAGTTGAAGTTCTCAGAGCGAGTTGCTTGCGTGGGAGTTAGTGTAGAGGAAATCCACGGGTGCCATGGCAGCTTATGGCATCAGCCGTGATGTCACAGTGCAGACACAGGAGGTTGCGGGCAGCTCCATCAATTGCTGCAGGTCAGTAGAGGAGCAGAGCAACAGGGGAGCCCGGGCTTTGGTTGGAGACACTGAGGAGGTTCTCTCCGGAGTCCCATGATTAGAGGGGGCCAGTAGCGGGGAAGCAGAAGACGCTGTGTCCTTTGCCTCTCGCCCCCATCCCTGTGCCAAAGCTTGCAAATGTCCCATCACTGAGACACCATCCCACTAAGCATGGTCAGAAGCGGAGATGTCCCTGGAGCTCGTCTAGAGGCTGCCGCCGCTCCCCGAGTCATCAGGGTGACCGTCAAGACCCCCGGGCAGAAGGAGGAGTTCGTGGTGCCCGAGGACAGGCTCATCAAGGAGTTTAAGGCTGGCATCTCCACCCGTTTCTCCTCTCCCACCGACCGGCTCGTGCTGATATTCGCTGGCAGGATTTTAAAAGATCAAAAGACCCTGAGCCAGCATGGCATCCAGGACGATGCCACCATCTACCTTGTCATCCAGTCACGAAGGAGACCTCAGGAATGTCTGGGTCAGCACGCCGGCTCCCCAGAGGGTGCGGCCGCCACCCAGGTGGAGAACAGCAGCTTCTCCAGCACGGCCTTCGGCACGGACGGCCTGCAGGAACTTGCCAGCAACCTCGGCCTGAACACGGCCAACTTCTCCGAGTTCCAGAGCCAGCTCACGTCCAACCCCGAGATGATGTTCCAGCTCTTGGAGAACCCCTTCATTCAGAGCCGGCTCTCCAACCCAGACCTGATGACTGAGCTGATCACGGACAATCCTCTGAAGCAACAAGTGATCCAGAAAACCCCGGAGATCGGCCACTTCCTGAACACTCCCGACATGCTGAGGCTCATGCTGGAGCTCGCTCGGAGCCCGGCCACCGTGCGGGAAATCATGAAGGACCCCAGCCAGGCCTTGAGCTTTCTGGCCAGCATCCTGGACGGAGGCAGCGCCTCGCAGCACGTGGGTAGGGATCACCCGGATCTAACGCTGAAGGCGGTGCAGACGCAGACTGCGGGGAACTCATTTGCTTCTCTGAGGAGCAACTCATCCCTCGCCAGGGGCCAAACCCCTTCGCCCCCGGCTTGTACTCCACAATCCAGCTCCCCCAGTAACACCACCAGCAGCAGCAGCCTCGGCTGCAGCTGTAGCATTACTGATTGCACAGCACAGAGCTGCACCGGAGCCACTCCAGACCCAGGAAGAGGAGCCAGTGCCGCTGTCTCAACAACCATCAAGAGCTTGCTGCAGCGGGCTGTCAAACAGCTTGTGCAGAACATCCTGGTCAGGCCCGGTGCGAGGAGCGTGCGGCAGTCGCTCAGCCAGAACCCCGACCTGGGGGGACAGACGCCGCTGCAGAACCCCCCGACAGCTGGGAAGCCTCCGATGCAGCCCCTCCCAACCTCCCATCAGCAAATCTGGCACCCAGAGGTGCTGGCGGCCATGCCGGGCCCTAGAGAAATGCAAGTGCTGGCACAGATTCAACAGAGGCTGCAGGCACTGGCAATGGGAGAACCTGGCATCCCACTGCAGTTCCTGTCTCCTTTAGCGGAGTCGGGGGACACTGCAGGCTCAGCAGGGACAGCGCCCTCTAGCGCTGGGCTCAAGGAAGCGGCACATCCCGCCTCAGCAGCGCAAGCCAGCTGTTCACTGTTCAGCAGATGCTGCAGGCCCTTGCTAGAGCAAATCCGCAGCAAGCCCAAAACCTCTGACAAGCCGCCGGAGCTGCTGAGTGCCATGGGCTTCCCAAGGCGCCGTGCAAATTCCCCAGCTCCGCTAGCAGCAGAGGAAATGCTGATGCGACAATGAACAGGCTCTTGGGCTCCCAGCACGGCTGTCACTTAACATGAAAAAGAAACAAAAAACAAAAAGAATGTCATGATTTCTGATAAAAAGTCCCTAAATCTTTCAAGCCCCATCTTTGTTTATTTCATTCCGGGTCGTGTTGCTCTGCCTAAGGTAGGAGCACAGCAGCCGTCGCCACAGAGGGCCTCAAAGCTTCCTCTGTAAAAGGGGTTTCCTGCATCAGAAGCAAATAACGTGATATGAAGAAAAAAATTAGAGCTGGCCAAAAAAAAAAAAAAAAATGTATTTTATTTTCCAAGAAAAAAAGGTGGCGAAAACCATTTCCTGGTGGTTCTTAGCAGCTGTTTGATGAATACCTACAAAGGTGGAGAAAAAAAGGTCATTTTTGGTTGAATTCTTTTTTGGATTAAACATTTTTGACCAGCTCTAATAATAATCAGTTACCAACTGTAGTGGGAAGAGAGAGCCAGAAGCACGGGCTTTGTTCAAGGCCTGAGGCCTGAACCAGGGTCAGCAAAAGTTATGCTCTGAGCAAGGGTCAGGCCCTGTGAAAAAGCAGAAACCTCCCTATTCACCACCTGGCTTTGTACTTTTACTCCTGATGTTTCAGACAAGAGATCACTCTTCATCACAAACCATCCTCTCGTCTGCTTGGTTGGGGTGTGCTTGTGCTGGCCTGCTGGAATGTGCTCACCTGTTCAGTGTGTTTTAGCAATGCTAGCGATACTGGTGCCGAGTTCATGTACTGGGCACTGACTGGCAGGAATTCAGGAAGCATCTGCTTTTGACAGGGCCTGACTGCTGCTTGTAGTGTAACTTTTGCTGGCTGTGGTCTAGGCCTCAGGCCTTGACCAGGCCCATGTTTCAGGCTCTCTTTCTACTACACAACATGTATTTATTTATATTTCAAAAACATCGCTGTCGTGACTGTTCATCACATGTGCGTTACCCACTGCTCCTAACACTGTTACCCCCGTCTCTTCCTCCCCATTCCTTCCCCTGGGGCCCGAGTCAGAGGAAGGTCCATCGGCACATGCCTAACTGTGAGCACATGGGACTGCCCATGCATTTAAAGTGAGGAGCATGTTTAAGCTCCTTGTTGAATTAGGGCCTTGTTTGTTACCCCCAGGGCCGGCTCCAGGTTTTCTGCCGCCCCAGCGGCAAAAAAAAAAAAAAAAAAAAGCCGATCGGCGGCACTTCGGCGGCAGCTCAATTGTGCCGCTCCATTCTTCGGCGGCAGTTCGGCGGCAGGTCCTTCACTCCTCTCTTCCTCCTCTCTTCCTCTTCGGCAGCACTTTGGCGACAGCCCAAAGAGAAAGAGAGGGACTGAGGGACCCGCCGCAGACCTGGACGGGGCACCCCAATAGCGGACGGAGTGCTGCCCCTTTGTATCGGCCGCCCCAAGCACCTGCTTCCTTAGCTGGTGCCTGGAGCCGGCCCTGGTTACCCCTGCTTAGTGTGTCTTGTTTTATTAATTATCGTTATCTATTCATATTACCCTCTCGCCAAGGAATCCCAGTCACGGACTAGGTCCCTGTTGTGCCAGGTGCTGTACATCACAGAACAAGAAGTATCAGATGAGAGGCGCAGACAGACAGATGGGGGAGTGCAAGGAACAAATGAGACACTCTTGGCCAGCGTGATGGGCAGTGGGCTCAGCATGCCAGCTGCCTCGCTGCCCAGTTCATGGCCTGCTAATGCCTGAGCACAAGAGTAACGTGACTTACATGAGTGGTCCCACTGACCTCAACAGCAGCTATTGGTCCTCCGTGGCTCTAAAACACCAGCCCGCTGTCACTTAGAGGACTTAGGTGACTGGGTCTAAAAGGACGGCATTGAACAAACGCACACCGTACACCTAGAAATCAATCCAGTCCTTTGTCAGACTTTGCAGCCCTCCTGCAAAGGCGGCGGAAGCATTTTCAAACCCTGGCAGTAACTCTGCTCTGAGGGGTGACTGAGCGGCCTCGGGCAGGTTTTTGCACAGGTTGTGCACGTTTGGGAAAGAGAGGAAACGAACCACTTGGTCAATCAGTCACCAGCTCCAGAGCGCCTGCCCGTTCAACTCATACATAATGCGATATTAGTCAGCTCCTTAGGAAGATTTATACTTGGAGCTTGGTTAAAATGTTAGCTTAATTGCTCCGCTGCTCCTTGGGAAAGCACAGCATTCACAGGGCCTTTCCAATGGCTCCCCCGCGGAGAGACTCATAGAATATCAGGGTTGGAAGGGACCTCAGGAGGTCATCTAGTCCAACCCTCTGCTCAAAGCAGGACCAATCCCCAGACAGATTTTTGCCCCAGCTCCCTAAATGGCCCCGTCCAGGATTGAACTCACAACCCTGACCAATGCTCAAACCACTGAGCTATCCCTCCCCGGCTTTCTGAACACTGGGTTGTGCTAGGCTCCTGGTGCAGCCGCTGGGTGGCGAGGCTGGTTTGCGTATCGCACGCCAGGGCTTTCACCGAAGTTGGCCTTCCTGCACGCCTCACTCAGAAGCCAGCCAGAGAATTCTTTCCTGGGTGCAGGCTGGTGAGTCTTGCCCACATGCTCAGGGTTTAGCTGATCGCCATATTTGGGGTCGGGAAGGAATTTTCCTCAAGGGCAGATTGGCAGAGGCCCTGGAGGATTTTTGCCTTCCTCTGCAGCGTGGGGCACGGGTCACTTGCTGGAGGATTCTCTGCACCTTGAGGTCTTTAAACCACGTTTTGAGGACTTCAATAGCTCAGACATAGGTTAAGGGTTTATTACAGGAGTGGGTGGGTGAGATTCTGTGGCCTGCGTTGTGCAGGAGGTCAGACTAGACAATCATAATGGTCCCTTCTGACCTTAAAGTCTATGAGTCTATGAGTTTATGAAAGGGGCTGAGTGAAATGCAAGGTAGAATCTGTAGGTCCCCTTGAACAGCTGGGCCATTGAACTCCACAGAAACACTCCTGGTGACTTCAATGGACTTTACAGTGGGCCCTTTGTGATTATTTGCACTTAGACCCTGACTGGGCAAAGCACTTAAGCATGGTCTGAGCTTTAATACGTGCTTACATCCATCTTAGCACATGCTTAAGACCCAATGAGTATGTCTACATGGCAATTAGACACCCATGGCTGGCCTGTGTCAGCTGATTCGGGCTCCCAGGGCTCGGGCTAAGGTGCTGTTTCACTGTGGTGTAGACATCTGGGCTCGGCGTCCTGGAGCCTGAGTCAGCTGGCATGGGCAGCCGTGGGTTTTTAATTGCAGTGTAGCCATACCTATTATGTCTGCAAAAGAGAAGAATGATGGGGGATTTGATAGCTGCTTTCAA
Organism: Emys orbicularis; assembly: GCF_028017835.1. Classification (NCBI taxonomy): domain Eukaryota; kingdom Metazoa; phylum Chordata; order Testudines; family Emydidae; genus Emys; species Emys orbicularis. The sequence goes on from NC_088683.1 coordinate 368,716,639, forward strand.
CTACCTGAAAGGAGGTTCCAAAGAGGATGGATCTAGACTGTTCTCAGTGGTAGCAGATGACAGAACAAGGAGTAATGGTCTCAAGTTGCAGCGGGGGAGGTTTAGGTTGGATATTAGGAAAAACTTTTTCACTAGGAGGGTGGTGAAGCACTGGAATGGGTTACCTAGGGAGGTGGTGGAATCTCCTTCCTTCGAGGTTTTTAAGGTCAGGCTTGACAAAGCCCTGGCTGGGATGATTTAGTTGGGATTGGTCCTGCTTTGAGCAGGGGGTTGGACTAGATGACCTCCTGAGGTCCCTTCCAGCCCTGATATTCTATGATTCTATGATTCTTTGATTATCTTCAAAGTTAAACATATACTTAAGTGCTTTACTGAATAGGGACAGAGATAACATATGCTTAAAGTAAAGCATGTGCTTAAGTGTTCTGCTGATCAAGGCCTTAATAGATGCCTTTCCTCACAGCAATACTCTGAGAGAGACAAGGTGGGGAGGGAGACAAGCTCACCAACTGAAGTTGGTCCCATAAAATATATGACCTCCCCCACCTTGTCTCTGTAATATCCTGGGACTGACACGGCTACAACAACACTGCCAATAAAACTCCTTGTGGGCAAGGGTTAGCCCACCTATTTCACTGGTTGGCAAACAGAGATTTTAACTGTCTTGCCTAAAATTACACAACAGCAGAGCCATGAATGAGCGATTAGTTGATTTACTCAGATGTATTACGGCCACCTGATGATTCACTAATTCTTGAGAAATCCAGATTGGCCTCTCAAAGCTCCATGCCTGTTGGGAAGCTGGTTGATACCAGCTGAACCCAGGAGTCCTAGATCCTAGTGACCCACTCCAAGCACAGGTCTGCAGTCTCTTCTCCTCTGATTTCAGCCTCCCTGCAGCATGCAATGCAAGTGGCTGCTTGCTCTGTAGAAATTCCAGCAGACTCCATTCCAACCCTCCCATAGGTCTCTGCTGATTTCTTGGGGAGGACCAGTAGCCCCACGAACCAGTGGCCTGATAAATCCATTGCTGGGTTCCAGAACCAGCGGACAACCAGAAAAAACACAACTGGAATTTCCACAAGGGTTAACCCTTTATCACCTGTGTTCCTCTGCATCTGTGGGTGCAGAAACGTTTGAGAACCACTGAAATAGCAGATTGCTGCTGCAAAGTGGTAACAGTCTACGGGCAGGAACGGCCGTGATATGTCACACACAATGCAGAGGGCCTGATACTGCCCTGCCTGGCAACTTGCCTTGCCTACAGTATGTGCAGCTGTACCGAGTGAGTATAAATTGCTACTGCTTTGATTCCCTTGCACTGGGACTGCAGGATTGGGCTCTAAGCGCTGACTGAACAGCCTAGGTCTGGACACCCTTCCCAAGCCGGAGCCATGCAACACACTCTGCAGAGATCACTGGTCTCTGTTCTGGTGCTGATGACAGCTGTTCCAGGCAGCCCTAGGGGCAAACCCAGTGCTTGAGGCTCTGGTCGGCTCATTCCTGCATGGGGTGCTCGTGTGTAGGACTAAAAGGGCTCTCCTGGGTCACTGAGCGCAGCCCCATCAGATACTGAAATGGGATCCCTGTTCAATGAGGAAGCGCCTTGGCTATAGGAAGGCAGAATTATGATGCCAATAATGCTAGAAAAATGCACAGAGAAACAAAGGGTTAAATCCCTGTTGCTCTTCACCACCTGAGTCACAGAGGCAGGTCCCTGGGGCTCCCTGCTGGCTCGGAGCCCCCCGCTGGGATTCCCAGGGCAGCACTATGAGTATCCCTGTGTCTCAGCCCCGGTCAGTGCAGATTCTCCACCGCCTGCCGCTCCCCACCCGGATCACAGGCAGAGATTCCTCCTCCCCGGCCGGGGCCAGAGCCTGGTGAGTCGCTGGCATTAGACGTTTGGGTCGGGGGCAGCTCTCGGGCATTCAGCAGGGCCTGTTGGCATGAGGACTGTGATTGGAGCGAGGGGGAGGGAATCTGCAGCTGGAGGAAAAAACACTCAGGAGATGCAGCTTCTAGGTTCAGAGCTGGGATCCGCCCCTCGCCCAGACAGGATTGATTATAATGTGGCGTCACTGCCCAGGACACACGGCCATGCCCTGACCTGACAGACGTTCTGCCTGTGACATTCTAACCCCTCTGGTAAGGATCCCCGGGAGGGGGCTGGGACCTGTCATTCCATGACATGAAGGGGACAGCGGAGTCACCTGCCCGGATATTAACCAGGCGATTCCTCTGCCGGGAGCGGGACTGCATGGAGTGAGTCCATCTCTGTGCACACCACCATGTATGGCACAAATGCTGGGCTGGCTCCTGCCCGGTGCCACACTCCAGAAGACAGGAGTGAAGCGCCATAGGGAATGATGAGGAGTATGTTTTGTATCACAGAAAGTTATTAATGCAAGAATGTGTCTGCACAGAAAAGCAGCAAGCGGGAATCACTGGGTAAATCATTCTTTGGAGCAAGCGAGTGGCGGGTGGGTGTTGCAAATGTGAAGGTTTCCTACATTTTACCATGAATGTTCGTCCCTCCAAAATACAACCCAGAAGGGAATTGTCCCTTCCATATGTTTGTTATTCTCCTTAGCAAACTGATCCCATCCAGGAAGCAGACACGATTCTACGTGGCTGTGGTGAAGGGGGAATTTTCTGTCATATTTTTATGAAGCCTCTGCGTGCCTCCGTTTCTCCTCTATTTTGCATTGTTATCCGGGGGAGTGAGGAAGGACTGTTTGCTCTCGGGGCAGGCTAAGAAACATAGGTAGGAATGTCACCCAGCTATCTGAGCCTGAATGGGTCACTAAAAAGGACTGGCTGAGGGGTCCCCATATCAGTGGAGAATTGGAGAAGACAATGGAAAAGCCAGTTCCCAGTACACTGACAGAGAGACAGACAAAGCCTGAACAGTGGGGCTCACTACAGCTTGGCTGGGCTCTGAGCTGACCAGAACAAACGACGCTTTAACCGTCAGTTCTCTGTGCTTACCTAGGACTTCCCATGCTGCATTCGTCAACTAATAAACCGACTGTTTTGACAATGCAGTTGGAGTGTCACTGCAAATGCTGGGCGAGGGGCATTAACCCCTGCAGCATGGACCAGTGTCTCCCAGGGGTCTGTCTGCCTCAGTTGGACTTGCTGGGCAGAGCTCATGGTGTGAAGCCGGAGGGCTGAATACCAGAGGCCTCCTGACCTACCCCAGAGGAAGAGAGAGACCACTTGGGGTCTGGCAGGCTGAAGGGGTTCCAAAGCTGGGAGCGCAGCAGGATCCTGTGGGTCTGTGACAGTGGCCAATCACACAGCTCGGATAAAGGGTAGTGAATAGCTGGAGGAAACACCTCATGGCCAAACCACCATCCGACCTTCATTCAAATTAGTCACTATTTGCAAATAGAGAATACACCCTGGGAACGCCGGCTCGCCCAAATGGGGGGCGGGACAAGACTTGCTAATGAATATTTCTGGCAATGAACTTTGTAGTTTCAGCTATTCTGACAGCGACTGTTCTTGTCTTCCCTCACAGGCCGGGGAACCTGCGTGGCAGTGACAGGCCTTCATCGTACCATGTCAGCGCTCAATTACACCAGCTCCCACCCCGCAACGTTCGTCCTGCTCGGCATCCCAGGCATGGAGCAGGCGCACGTCTGGCTCTCCATCCCCTTCTGTCTGATGTACGTTGTTGCCCTTCTCGGGAACTCTGTCCTCCTCTTCACCATCATAACAGAGCCGAGCCTCCATGAGCCCATGTACATTTTCCTCTCCATGTTAACAGTGGCCGATGTGCTGTTATCCACCACCACGGTGCCGAAAACCCTGAGTGTTTTCTGGTCTCTCTCCAAGGAGATCTCTTTCAATGGCTGCCTCACCCAGATGTTTTTCATTGATTTTATTTTCATTACCGAGTCAGCCATCCTACTGGCCATGGCCTTTGATCGGTACGTTGCCATCTGTGACCCGCTGCGGTACACAACTGTATTAACACACTCTGTGATCAGGAAGATAGCCGTGGCCACTCTAACCAGGAGCTTCTGTATAATGTTCCCAGTCATCTTTCTCCTTAAACGGCTCCACTATTGCGGACATAATATTATGCCTCACACGTACTGCGAGCACATAGGTGTGGCCACATTGGCCTGTGGGGACATAACAGTCAATATTTGGTATGGTTTAGTAGCTGGTTTCCTATCAGCCGGATTGGATGCTATCTTTATTGCAGTCTCCTATGCTTGCATCCTCAGGTCTCTCTTTAGGTTGCCATCCCAGGGCGTCCACCTCAAGGCTCTGAACACGTGCGGCTCCCACATCTGTGTCGTACTGATGTTTTACACCCCAGCGTTTTTCTCCTGGGGCACCCATCGGTTTGGTCGCCGCATCCCCCGCCACACCCTCATCCTACTGGCCAACCTCTATGTCGTTGTCCCCCCCATGCTGAACCCCATCGTTTACGGGGTGAGGAGCAAACAGGTCTGGGAAGGAGCGATCCGTGCGTTCTCGCGTTGAGTGCGGCAGCTGGGCTGAGCCATGAATCTCGCCAACAAGTCTGTTTAGAAATGAAATTGGGTTGAAATGATGTTGGGTAGAGAATTGCAGTGGGACGATGCAGGCAGACAACATAATGAAGCTGAATCTGGCAGGCTACAATTCCTGATCCACGTTGTTTCATTTGAGGCTTCCCAACACTGCTCTAATCCCACCACGGCCTGAGTGTATTTCGTACTTGTCTATCAAAGTCCTTTACAAATCGAAAATAGCTGTTCCTCTGCGCTTCCCAAACTGCAGGAGCTCAGATGACGAGCTTCTTAGAAATTATTATAAAGGGATCAAATAGATCTATAGAACGTGCAAAACACAATGTTAAAAAGAACATTATTAAGGTTGCAAAGTCAAGCATTCACATGTTCGGACATGCCAGAAGGCCCAGGCAGTCTGAGTACAGCCCCTCCTCGTGGATATGTTTTTTACACTGTCTTTAACTGATTTGTCATGTTGTACTCCATATGATTCTATGAAAATATGCTAATGAGTGTGAATATAATGTAACTGGAATATACTACATGCAAAAAGTCTCTTGTAAGATATCTTTACAAAGCTTATAATCTACTGAGTGTGGTCATCCTATTTGTATAAATGTATCATTCTTGTATCTGAAACTATAAATACGAAATATATCTCTGAGGTCCTATTGTAGTTATGCAAAGCGTGGGCCATTAATGGTGGTTTGGAATCTTGGTAGCTCCCATCAACTAGGACAATTGACTATAGATGGCTCTGTTTACTTGCAAGCTTTTCTGTGAGTCAGGCCAGGAAGGATGGAGGCTGGGGTCTCACAGGACATGTGACCATGTCACCTGGTACTGGAATCCATCTTTAACCTGCTGCTTTTCAATTTTCAATTCGGGGTCGGGCCCAGAGAGACAAAAGATTCCTGCCTTGTGCCAAAGCCATATAAGGGGGTGGAACAGAACAAAGCAGGCAGCAGTCATGAGAAATCCCCTAGTTACCATTTGAGCTGGAACAAGGACTGTAGCAGGGGAAAGGATTGGGCCCAGACTAGAAAGGAGTCTAGTCTGTGAAAGAAGCTTATTGGAACATCTCTGAGGGTGAGGTTTCATCTGTAATCAGATTCTTACTGTATTAGGCATAGACTTACGTGTTTTTGTTTTAGTTTGCTTGGTAACTCACTTTGTTCTGTCTGTTATTACTTGGAACCACTTAAATCCTACTTTTTATACTTAATAAAATTACTTTTTGCTTATTAATTAAAGCAGAGTAAGTATTAATACCTGGGGGAGCAAACAGCTGGGCATATCTCTCTATCAGTGTTATAGAGGGCGAACAATTTATGAGTTTACCCTGTATAAGTTTGCCAGGTGGCAGTCCCAAGGGGGTCTCTGTGACCCAACCCATCACATGATTAATCTGTCTGACTCAGAGTAGGGCCTTCATTTGGGTCACCCACATCCCAGGGTGTCCCCTAACCACCAGGCTATGGGCTATTCTGGGGTGGGGCTTGTGACAAGGCAGCCCTGCCTGGAGCTACCTCCAATGGCAAAGGGCAGCATGACAAGTCTGCATGCCTCAGTTTACCCTGTAGTTATCCATGCAAAGGAGTATTGTCTCAACCCTCTGTCCCGTTCATCAGCCCCCTCTCCAGGCCTCCACTCTCCAGGCCTCTCCCCGAAACCTCCCAGACCCGCTTCCCTCCACCAATCTTCTCCCAGAGCCCCCACTCAGGTCTCCTGTGAGAGGGCCCCCAGCAGGATTCCACTCGGCCCGGCCTCCCAGGAGCCCTATCCCTGTTCAGGGCAACCTCCCACCAGGACACCCCTCGTTCCTTGGCTCCTCCCCCAGCCCTCCACTTGGGTGCCAGGTCTTCTGCCATAGGGCTCCCTGCCTTGGCGCACTCCTCAGGCCTCCTGGATGTGAGCCCTGCCTCTGGGCCTGGCTTACACGGACCATGCTGGCTCTTCCCCTCATTCCTAGGGGCCTCCCTGCAACTCAGCACAGCTCCCCGGCTGCAGCCAGCCCCCGCCAACAGCTGTCCTCCAAATTCTGCACCGGCAGCTTTCCCTCAGGCAGGCCTCTGCTGCTCCTTCAGTCTCCCCAGCCCTCACCTGCCCCCTCCTCCAGCCCAGGTGCCCTCACTTAAACCCAGGCAGATGGCACCTGCGGAGTCACAGGCACACCGGATCCCGTGCCCACCTACAGGGGGGGGGGCACTCACCCAGTGACAGGCCTCTTGCTGTCCCTTCCCTTGGAGCTGGTCCACTTTGTGTGGTCGCTGGAGCAGAGACGCGGCCCCGGGTCTCCCCGGGGAATGCCCCAGTCACTGGGCTCCAGAGTTGGTCTCTAGCTCTTTGGCCCGGGGAACGTTTAATGAGTTACACAAAGTGGAAGTGCCTCCACTGGGAGACTGAGAAAGACGGAGACAGACTGGAGCCAGTGGTGCAACCACTCCCCTCGGATGTGGGGGACCCATGTTCAAGTGCTCTACTGAGTTTGAGCAGCCGCTTGACCCTGGGTTTCCATCCCAGGTGAGTGCCCTGAGCCCTGTCTAACCTATGTACCCCCCCCCCCCACTTGTTTTTAAATGTGACCTATGTGGAGGGGAGGGAAGTCAATCTACGGACCAAGTCTCTGCTGCGGTTCCTATCTCGGGCGTCAGGTCCTTACAAAGACCGTGACGCCCCAGCCTGGCAAGAGCCAACAGCCGGATTTTCTATAGGAACCTTTTAAACACTGACCGTGGAAATGATCATTCCCTTTCTTTCCCTTCTTAGGAATCCGGTATCAGCTTTTCCCATAAAACAGCTCCGCACACCCACACCATTTACATTTCCAATTCCTTGTTCTGAATAACACTCCAGAGACAAGTGGGTCCAGCACAGCAGGAACAACGCTGACAGCCCTCACTAGTGATTTGTTATTTTGCCTTTAAATCGAAGGGCTGGAAGGGACCTCAGTAAATCACCTGTGTGTGTCTCATGCACTCGGAGCAGGACTATAGCTATATATCAACCCCCACAGGGTGTCAGCAGCAGGGATCAAACCTGGGACCTCTGCAACTAAATGCATGAGGGCTTTTATGACCCCTGAAGGAGTTGGCTTTATATACACACTTGATACCTTAGAAAAGCAAACCAGGGATTAGGACGTCTGACCACTGGAGATCTGCTTTCATGTAGGCTCACCCTGGCTCTTCTATTGAGGATTGAATAATACATTTAGTTGTCCTACGTAATCAGTTGTTTCAGCATCTACATTATTGAGCACAGACAAAATTTCAGATAAGAAAGGGGAAAAAAACCACCCTTTGCAGTGACTGTAGCTGTCAGTGTTTGTAGACGTTAGTGGAGCGGTTTCATCTGTTGCTCTGTGAAATTGACCCCGGCGTAAGGGGAGCGAAAAGCGAGTGGGCGTGAGTCCAGCCAGCACCAGCAGCCCGGTTTGAAGTTGTCACGCTCTCCTCGGCCCTGTGGAGGGCAGCAGAGGAACGTGGCTGTGACCCCTCCGCTCAGAGGGGCTGGATGAATTCCAGCCTGGCCAGGATAAGCAGAGGTGACTTACCATTAGAGCAGGGGGCGGCCGGCCCAGGGGCCTGGCACTGACACAGACCAGCCATGGAAGAAGTCCCAGCATGTGCAGTTCTGGAGTAGCCTGCTCATAGGGGGAGGTTTTTTCCTCACTCCCATCTGCTGTTGGATAGTTTCTATCCTGAGGCTTGGGGGTTTCTCTCCCCTGGGCTATTCAATATATAGCTGCAGATGGTCTGATCGCCCGCAGAAACACACAAGAGGAAGTAAGGCCTAGTAGTTACAGGATGGGCCCGAGACTGCAGGGAAGGGAAAGGGGTCGCTAGGTGAGCCGGGATTAGCCGGGGGAAGGGCTTCCTGGCAGATAGGGGCACCTGGGAAGAGGGGAGGAGTGGGGAACGGTGATGGTGTTTGTAGTCTAGACGAACTGAGAAGCATCCCTTTAAAATCGCCTGGGTGCCCGCTCCCTGTCCGCTGTTGCAGAAACCACTCGTTGCTGACAGAAGCAGCATGTGTGCGTAGCTCGGTCTGTATGTCTGCACAGAGTGACTGAACACGGAGATTTGGAACACAGCTGGGTCCGTCTGGTGTCCCCGTATCTGTAATGCTGTGTGAAGAGCCAAACCACAACAGCTCAACTAAAATTAATGTATGCACCCCTCGAGCGCCCAATCTCTGCACCCGGCCTCACCTCAGCCACCCCCGTGCATCTGCCCCCTTCCCAGATGCTGTGTCTGGCTGGTCTGCGTAGACCGAGAGCACCTCGGTCAGGGACAGTCTCTCCCTACCTGTATGTGCGGCTCCCAGCACATGTTGGGCACTACCCCAGTGACGAGTTATCCAGGTGCTGTACACAGAGGCTAACAGAAGGGTCATTCGCCTGAGAGGGCTGGGCCCCCCCATCATTGTGCACTCTGCTTTCCAAACTGGGCGTCGCTCTTATCCCCCAGGGGAATCAGTGCTTGCGGGGGAGGCCCATTCAAGGGGATACACCTTTTGCTTGGACCTGAAGGTGACCCCCAATGGTAGGAGGCTCCCCCAGGCCCTGGGGGGTTAGCTCTGGTCTCTGCTAGCTGTGGCACCCCCAGTGCTCCTGGTGTCACCGTGTCACGGCTGGGACGTGGGCAGTCTGACCCAGTGGGAAAAGCAGGAATCGGGCCAGGGCAGATCCCAGTAGGTCAGAGTCCAAGATAGGCCAGAGGGCAACATGAGAATCGAGCATCAGGAAGCAATCAGGGTCAGGCTACCAGGAGATCAGAGGCAGGAGACAAACTTGAGAGAGAACCACAGATCAATAAATGGAGTCAGGCCGGGTCAGGATACCAGGACGTCAAGCCGGGAGAGCAGGAGGAGGAGCCACATGGCACAGAGTCCAGAGCAGGGTGGATCCCAGTTGCGAGGACAACTTCCCGTTCCTGCGCTGGGTTTCTTTAGGAGCTGTGGACTAGGCAGGACCCCAGCATCCTGCCAAGCAGCTTCCAGGACTGGAGTCCTCTTGAGGATTTCAGCTTCCGGTGTAGTAACTGCTGGCAGGTTGGCCAGTATTAGTGCCTCAGGCCCTGTAGACCCAGTTTAAGACCTGTGGTCCCTGACACACAGACAGCAATGGAGACAGAGTCAAACAGGCCAATGGCAGCCTTCTCTCCTGGCGCCCTTTACTACTGCTGCCAATCAAGTCTGCGCAAAGAGGACAAATTCTCAGACTCAGCCCCTCGCTGACAGAAGCAATCAGGTCAACCCACCTGACTTGGAATCCCTAGGGGACATTACCCAGTGATAATCCTAGCCGTATAGAATCATAGAATATCAGGGTTGGAAGGGACCTCAGGAGGTCATCTAGTCCAACCCCCTGCTCAAAGCAGGACCAATTCCCAACTAAATCATCTCAGCCAGGGCTTCGTCAAGCCTGACCTTAAAAACCTCTAAGGAAGGAGATTTCACCACCTCCCTAGGTAAAACATTCCAGTGCTTCACCACCGTCCTAGTGAAAAAGTTTTTCCTAATATCCAACCTAAACCTCCCCCACTGCAACTTGAGACCATTACTCCTTGTTCTGTCATCTGGTACCACTGAGAACAGTATAGATCCATCCTCTTTGGAACCCCCCTTCAGGTAGTTGAAAGCTGCTATCAAATTCCTCCTCATTCTTCTCTTCTGCAGACTAAACAATCCCAGTTCCCTCAGCCTCTCCTCATAAGTCATGTGCTCCAGCCCCCTAATCATTTTTGTTGCCCTCCGCTGGACTCTTTCCAATTTTTCCACATCCTTCTTGTAGTGTGGGGCCCAAAATAGGACTGGAAGGGACCTCAATGAGTCATCTAGTCCAGTCCCCTACACTCAAGGCAGGAGGAAGTGATCACTAGACCATCCCTGACAGGTGTGGGTCTAAGTTGTTCCTAAAAAGTGCCAATGATTTTTGAAAAGTGCCAGCAGGTCAACTTTGCACCTTGTTAGAGGAACATGGGAACCACCAGACTGGATCAGAGCCGGGTCCATCTAGCACAACAATCTCCAGCAGTTGCCAGCACCAGATGCTTCAGAAGAAGCTGTGAGAATCTATCATGAGGGGGATATGGGATAATTTTCCCCTCATACCCTGTGTCCCATCCTTATCTCTAACAGATATTGGCTCAAACCCAAAGCCATGGGGCTCACGCTCCCTTCCAAAATGTGTGTCATTAATTCTGGTAACTCTGGGTATTTTTGATACCCAGATAAATGCCCAATCCCTTTTTGAATCTTGCTAAGGACTTGGCCTCAACAAAATCCTGCAGCAGTGAGTTCCAGAGTTTAATTACGTGTTGTAGGGAAAACTATTTCCTTGTATCGTTTTTTATTTGTCACATTTTACTTTCCTTGCATGTCCCTTGTTCTTGTGTAATAAGAAAAAGAGCAGCTCATAATTTCTCCTCTCTATCACATCTACTGTCTTACATATACACATAGAGAGAGACAAGCTGCAGGCGGGGGGCAATATCTTTTATTGGACCAACTTGTGGTGGGGAGAGAGACAAGCTTTCCAGCTACATATAGCAGTTCTTCAGGTGTGGGAAAGGTACTGAGAGTGTCCCAGCTAAATACAAGGTGGATCAGATAGTTTAGCATGAGTAGCTCATGCCTATTCAAAGGGACCATTCAAGGTGAACAGGCTGACAGAAGTTGATCCAGGAAAAGATATTCCCTCCCTCACCTTGTCTCTGTAATATCCTGGGACTGACAGGGCTACAATGACATGGCACACACACATACAGGTGTTCAGGATGGTTGGAATAAGTGAGGCTAAAGGCAGTCTGTATAAAAACGACTGTGATGGCTCTCGGGGGGTCCCAGGACTGCGAGTCACCTCATTACCGCCTGACTCGGAGAGAGGGAGTCTCTCTTGTGGTGACTGGGTGTCAGGTCCCGGACACCACCTGCGCTTCAGCCACTCAGGCAGCTTCCTCTGGGCTAGGCCAGCCCTGACTTCACCTCACAGGTTAACAAAAGGGCACCTCCACTTCTGAGCCCCTGTGACTCATTCCCCTGTGACACCCAGCCCCTGACACTGGCTACTCAGAGAAATCCAGAATCTCTGCCCCAAAAGAACAACAAGGAGTCCAGTGGCACCTTAATTACTAACAGATTTATTTGGGCATAAGCTTTCGTGGGTAAAAAACCCACTTCTTCAGATGCAGTGAGGTTTTTTACCCACGAAAGCTTATGCCCAAATAAATCTGTTAGTCTTTAAGGTGCCACCGGACTCCTTGTTGTTTTTGTGGATACAGACTAACACGGCTACCCCCTGATACTTGCCCCAAAAGGAGCAGCATATCCCAATTTACCAGAGTTGCTGTAAATCACCACTCCTGTATTACACACGGCTTGTGTCAGCACTTATAATAAAATAAAAGTCGGTTTAGTTAAGAAGAAAGGAGAATTAACTAGAAACGAGAGAGAGAGGTGGAAACAAATGGTTCCAATAGAACATCACAAAATGAAAACTTGGGTCAATAGTTCCCTTTCCTAGTTAATAAAGTAGGTTCCTCCTTCCCAAAGTTTAGTCTGTTGCAGAGCTGGCTGGATTCACAAGAACCGGGAACCAACTTTTCATGATAACATCCCCTCACTCCAAGATGTCTCCTCAGTAAAAGGATCCAGAGGGCCTCTCCCCACTCTGTGTTATCCTGAAACAGTCTTTTGTCTCTGTTCACAGACAGATGGACTAGATGACCTCCTGAGGTCCCTTCCAACCCTGATATTCTATGACAGGGCAATCCTGTCTGTTGTAATGTTCCTTCATTGTTTGCAGTTGTCTCTGATGGTTTTCCATTGATAATCTTGGGCTGGAACAAGGGTGGAGAACTGAGCCTGGCATTACATCCCCGGCTAACCAGCGTGGGGTGATGACGCCCTCCTGGAATGGCCATCACCAAGACACACTATGCCCTGGTGACTAACTTCTCTAAGTCCATAAAACACACTGTCAATATCAATATGTTATTCCTTAACTATTACCTGGACATACATTTTGCAATGGTTATGAAGCTTGAGAAGTTACAAGCTTTCCGCACACACCTTACATGCTACTCTTTATGGGTAAATATTCCATAGACTTGTGTGTGGTGTAGTGAGTTTGTCAGGCCTGAGATGAGAACTGTTTGCAAAGAACAGGGAACTCTTTGCCGCGTGCCTCAGTGTCACAAGGACCTTTCTAAATAACGTACAAAAGGAGAAATGATCAGATCAAACAAATGAGAGGAGGAAAGGGTTAATTCTCTGCTGCTCTTCACCACCTGAGCCAGTCACAGAGACCAGGTCCCTGGGGCTCCCTACTGGCTCTGAGCCCCTGCTGGGATTCCCAGGGCAGCAGTATAAATATCCCTGTACCTCAGCCCGGGTCAGTGCAGATTCCCCGCTGCCTGCAGCTCCCCGACCCGGTCACAGGCAGAGATTCCTCCTCCCCAGCTGGGGCCGGAGCCTGGTGAGTCGTTTGCATGGAATGAAGCTGTGAAGGGGCGAATGGAAAGACATGAAACCTGTGCAATGTTTGAGCTGGGGTTGGATAGAATGGGGGTGCGGAACTCTGAGTGCAGGGGCAGGACGGGAGCCGGGGCACTGAGATAACGCTCCTGTGACTGCGCTGGGGTTCGGTGTTAGGAAGAGGTCTCCGGGTTACCCTGATGCACTTCCACGGACGTCACTGGGGGTCTTGCTGCTGACCTCAGTGGGCTCTGGATTGGGCCATTCTTGGTTACGTGACTGTTCAGAGTAAACCTCATTGGAAACCTACTCAGGCCCTGTAATATTCTACACCTCAAATCCCGAGACCTTCACTCAGGCAACACTTCCATTAATGCCATAAGGACCCCAGGACTGGGTCTGTTCTGGTTGGCAGAAATTATCTGGTTTCAAGGAGCATAGCTGTGAATGTCTGAACTGTAGGACCCTGGAGCAGCCAATTCTAAGGGCTGCTTTGATACCGATGTTCCAGCTTTTTAGGGTGACCAGATCTCCCTACTCTGAATACGGGACACCTGGTATTCAAGCGAGTTCAACGGCAATCAGAACTATGCAGTACAAACGTTCAATTTGACATCAAGTTGACTGAGCCACCATTAAAAAAAATGCAGCGTAGTTGGATTCTTTTTATTTACCTTCTTATCTTTAAGGCTTTAGGGTCCACATAGGGCTGGGTGACACACATTCCCCACCCCCACCCCCAACACACACATACATAAGGGGAGAGGTGACACACAAACAACTGAGGAGAGTTGGCAGTTTTTCAAAGGGACACTATTAAGGGCCCAAAAGCAAGCTATTCCACTGGTTAGGAAATATAGAAAATGTGGCAAAAGACCACCTTGGCTTAACCACGAGATCTTGCATGATCTAAAAAATAAAAAGGAGTCATATAAAAAATGGAAACTAGGACAGATTACAAAGGATGAATATAGGCAAACAACACAGGAATGCAGGGGCAAGATTAGAAAGGCAAAGGCACAAAATGAGCTCAAACTAGCTACAGGAATAAAGGGAAACAAGAAGATTTTTTATCAATACATTAGCAGCAAGAGGAAGACCAAAGACAGGGTAGGCCCACTGCTTAGTGAAGAGGGAGAAACAGTAACAGGAAACTTGGAAATGGCAGAGATGCTTAATGACTTTTTTGTTTCGGTCTTCACCGAGAAGTCTGAAGGAATGCCTAACATAGTGAATGCTAATGGGAAGGGGGTAGGTTTAGCAGATAAAATAAAAAAAGAACAAGTTAAAAATCACTTAGAAAAGTTAGATGCCTGCAAGTCACCAGGGCCTGATGAAATGCATCCTAGAATACTCAAGGAGCTAATAGAGGAGGTATCTGAGCCTCTAGCTATTATCTTTGGAAAATCATGGGAGACGGGAGAGATTCCAGAAGACTGGAAAAGGGCAAATATAGTGCCCATCTATAAAAAGGGAAATAAAAACAACCCAGGAAACTACAGACCAGTTAGTTTAACTTCTGTGCCAGGGAAGATAATGGAGCAAGTAATTAAGGAAATCATCTGCAAACACTTGGAAGGTGGTAAGGTGATAGGGAACAGCCAGCATGGATTTGTAAAGAACAAATCATGTCAAACCAATCTGATAGCTTTCTTTGATAGGATAACGAGCCTTGTGGATAAGGGTGAAGCTGTGGATGTGGTATACCTAGACTTTAGTAAGGCATTTGATACGGTCTCGCATGATATTCTTATCGATAAACTAGGCAAATACAATTTAGATGGGGCTACTATAAGGTGGGTGCATAACTGGCTGGATAACCGTACTCAGAGAGTTGTTATTAATGGTTCCCAATCCTGCTGGAAAGGTATAATGAGTGGGGTTCCGCAGGGGTCTGTTTTGGGACCGACTCTGTTCAATATCTTCATTAACGACTTAGATATTAGCATAGAAAGTACGCTTATTAAGTTTGCAGATGATACCAAACTGGGAGGGATTGCAACTGCTTTGGAGGACAGGGTCATAATTCAAAATGATCTGGACAAATTGGAGAAATGGTCTGAGTTAAACAGGATGAAGTTTAACAAAGACAAATGCAAAGTGCTCCACTTAGGAAGAAAAAATCAGTTTCACACATAGAGAATGGGAAGAGACTGTCTAGGAAGGAGTACGGCAGAAAGGGATCTAGGAGTTATAGTGGACCACAAGCTAAATATGAGTCAACAGTGTGATGCTGTTGCAAAAAAAGCAAACATGATTCTGGGATGTATTAACAGGTGTGTTGTGAGCAAGACACGAGAAGTCATTCTTCCGCTCTACTCTGCTCTGGTTAGGCCTCGGCTGGAGTATTGTGTCCAGTTCTGGGCACCGCATTTCAAAAAAGATGTGGAGAAATTGGAAAGGGTCCAGAGAAGAGCAACAAGAATGATTAAAGGTCTTGAGAACATGACCTATGAAGGAAGGCTGAAAGAACTGAGTTTGTTTAGTTTGGAAAAGAGAAGACTGAGAGGGGACATGATAGCAGTTTTCAGGTATTTAAAAGTGTGTCATAAGGAGGAGGGAGAAAACTTGTTCACCTTAGTCTCTGAGGATAGAACAAGAAGCAATGGGTTTAAACTGCAGCAAGGGAGGTCTAGGTTGGACATTAGGAAAAAGTTCCTAACTGTCAGGGTGGTTAAACACTGGAATAAATTGCCTAGGGAGGTTGTGGAATCTCCATCTCTGGAGATATTTAAGAGTAGGTTAGATAAATGTCTATCAGGGATGGTCTAGACAGTATTTGGTCCTGCCATGTGGGCAGGGGACTGGACTCGATGACCTCTCGAGGTCCCTTCCAGTCCTAGAATCTATGAATCTATGAATCTCGTACATCTGTCTCACACGGGGAGGGGCGGGGGGTGACTGACTGACCTGACCCTCCCTGCCAAGCGGTCTCTCCCCTCCACGCCTGGCTGGGCCCCCAGGATGGATCCGCCTCTCCGGTTACCTTGCACCATGACTTCCCAAGGCAACACGTTGTGGTGGGGGGGAGGGGGAGGAGCAAACAGCATCACACATCCAGATTTCTGCAGGGTTCACACAAGAATGTGGCCAACAGCAGCCTTTCTGCACTGTGGGGGGTGGGCAGAGGAGGGACAGGAGCTGCTTCCAGTCACAGGGAAGGAGGGTGGGGGAAGGGATGATCTGGCCCATGTCTTTGCAGAACTCATCTCTTCTCCCCCTGCCCTCCCTGAGTCTGGAAGCAGCTTGTCTCTGCCTGCCCACACCCACATAACCCAGCCACCTCTTGTCCCCTGGCTACAGCGCGGGCAGGAAGGGGTTAAGCCCTAAGGATGCATTGACTGCAGGGGTTTCAGCAAACCCAGCCAGAGAGGTGACTCAGCAGAGGAGGGTGTCTAGGGGACAGAGCAGCCCCAAGCTTCCTGGACCAGGACCCAGGGTGGGGGGCTGGGGGGTGAAAATGGTGCTAAGCCCCTGCCCCGGAGGCTGTTGTGGAACCTAGAGATTCGTGGCATGAATAAAATATAAAATAAAAAAATAAATGGAGATATACCTATCTCACAGAACTGGAAGGGACATTGAGTCCAGCTCCCTGCCTTCACTAGCAGGACCAAGTACTGATTTTTGCCCCAGATCCCTAAGTGGCTCCCTCAAGGATTGAACTTACAACCTGGGGTTTAGCAGACTGATGCTCAAACCACTGAGCTATTCCTCCCCCAATGAATAGGCTGGAAATTGCTTTCCCCTCCTTCCGCAGCCACTCCAGAGCTTAGCTGAGGGGCAGAGAGGCTTCCCCGTGCCAGCGCTGTGCGGGGCTTTGGCACATGCAGGTCTCAGCACCTCCTGGCCAGCGCCCCGGGCGGGAGGGTCTTGGCCTTTCCTGGGGCGCCGGCCCAGCCAGAGGCAGTGTGGGGATGAAGGAGCCTTCCGGCCCATCTGCTAATGAGCTGAGTGATGTGAGGAGGGGCTGGTTCCCCGCCCAGCGCTGGAAGCAGGATGCACCCCACTTGCGGGTTTGGGGGAGTGAAGGGGCAAAGCAGAGAGAGCACAGCAAGAGGCGGAGCATGGAAAAGACTGATGGGTGGGCAGCAGAGGCAACAGGTAACTGGCCGCTGCCTGGTGCCTGCCCGCACTCACTGGCCACTGCAGCTTCCAGGGCCTAACCAGTGATGGCAGGAAATGGGATGGGGGACAGGGCCCTGCTGGCCAAGAGCCAGCACATTGGGGGGTTGAGCTGATGGACCAGCAGGGGGAGCGTCCGGCCCCATGTGCTGCATTTTGCCTTCCCACCAGCTTGCACACCCACCCTAATCGTCGGTCAATAGACACACACACACACACCGCTGGTAGGCGGGCATCTGGGAAGCAGGGATCTGGCCAGCAGCAGGACATGCCAGTACCGACTGGGGGGAGATAGAAAATACGGGACAATTTGCCCATTTATAAGAAAAAGTTGGGACACCTGCAGAAAGGTTTAAATACAGAACTATCCCTTTAAAAACCTCTGGTCCCCCTCCACCTACTGCAGCTGTAGTTCTCTGGAGCAGAGCTACCAGCTCAGCTAGGCTTAAAATGCTGCGTCCGCGCAGCTGCACCGCTGTGGTGCATTAGTGGAGACGCTCTGCGCTGATGGCGGAGAGCTCCCCTGGCAGCGTAGTTAATCCACCTCCCCGAGAGGCGGTAGCTATGTCTACATGGGGGTTAGGTCGGTGTAACTACAGCACTCAGAAGTAACCCCTGAGCAACATAATTATCCCGGTATAGGTCTGTAGTGCAGACCAGACCTTAACTGAGATTGACTTCACATAATCAAATCCTGAAAAAACTTGCAACTTTACTCAGGTGACAGAGAGTCCTGTGGCACCTTTAAGACTAACAGATGTATTGGAGCATAAGCTTTCGTGGGTGAATGCCCACTTCATCGGACGAAGTGGGTATTCACCCACGAAAGCTTATGCTCCAATACATCTGTCATAACTATAAAGGGAAGGGTAACAGCTCTCCTGTGTACAGTACTAAAAACCCCTCCTGGCCAGAGACTCCAAATCCTTTTACCTGTAAAGGGTTAAGAAGCTCGGGTAACCTGGCTGACACCTGACCCAAAGGACCAATAAGGGGACAAGATACTTTCAAATCTTGGGGGGGGGGGGAAAGGCTTTTGTGTGTGCTCTTTGTTTAAGGGGTTGTTCGCTCTTGGGACTGAGAGGGACCAGACATCAATCCAGGTTCTCCCCATCTTTCTAAACAAGTCTCTCATATTTCAAACTTGTAAGTAAAAAGCCAGGCAAGGCATCTTAGTTTTACTTTGTTTTCTCAACTTGTAAATGTACCGTTTACTAGAGTGTTTATCTTTGTTTGCTATACTTTGAACCTGGGCTAGAGGGGGGTCCTCTGAGCTCTTTAAGTTTGATTACCCTGTAAAGTTATTTTCCATACTAATTTTACAGAGATGATTTTTACCTTTTTCTTTAATTAAAAGCCTTCTTTTTAAGAACCTGATTGATTTTTCCTTGTTTTTAGATCCCAGGGAGTTGGGTCTGTATTCACCAGGAGTTGGTGAAAGGAAGGAGGGGGGGGAAGGGTCAATTTCTCCTTGTTTTAAGATCCAAGGGGTTTGGATCTGTATTCACCAGGAGTTGGTGAAAGGAAGGAGGGGGGAAGGGTCAATTTCTCCTTGTTTTAATATCCAAGGGATTTGGATCTGTATTCACCAGGGAATTGGTGAAAGGTTTCTCAAAGCTTTCCAGGGAAGGGAATGGTGGCAGCGGACCAGAACTAAGCTGGTAGTTAAGCTTAGAAGTCCTCATGCAGGCCCCCACACTTGTACCCTAAAGTTCAAAGTGGGGATACAGCCTTGACAACATCTGTTAGTCTTAAAGGTGCCACAGGACTCTCTGTTGCTTTTTACAGATCCAGACTAACACGGCTACCCCTCTGATACTTTACTCAGGTGAGTATTTTCATAAAAGTCAATGGGAGTTGCTCGTGAATGAGTTCACTCGTGTGCTTGAGTGTTGGTCGGGTCAGGGTCTCAGAGCATGAAGGAGCCAGCAGAGGTATTGTGAAGGAAAGGGGTTCTTCTCTCATCCCATTACTAACTGGGAGTGACTCTGCAGTAGTGAGTGTGAAACCGGGGTAAGTGCCAGAAGAACCAGTCATGTGGCTGCCTTAACTCACTCTCACAGTCACCGCTGGAGCCCTCAGGGTGACTGTAGCAAAGGTGAGATTCTGCTGTGGACAGCAACACCAGGCGGGCGCGCCCTGCTTCACCTGGGGCCAGAACCATCCAAACCATCTTCCCTCTTCTGGATTGGAGACCTTCCATAGCAGGAGAGTTGTAACAGTTCCCACTTGGGGAGCATGTTCTAATGGTCACAGCTGCAACTTGTGACTGCCAAGGGGGTTGTGGGGAGGGGAGCCCGGGCCCTCCCACTACACCAGGCTGCGACCCAGGGCCCTTTGTGCTACCAGCAGTCTGGCTGTCCTCCCTGGGCCTCTTCCTCTCATCCACCACCCCTGGGGTCAGCTTAGTCCAAGGTTTTCCCCCTGGTGGGGAAACCCAAACACCAATGGGTAAGAGGGGGTTACCAATGTCCATGGTCCAGAGGGTATTTTCTTCTCTGGTTGTCTCCAGGGTGTGTCCCCCCCTTCCCTCAGGGAGGGCCTATTTCGGCAGCTGTATCAGAGTCTGTCAAGGCTGCTTCCCCACTCTGAACTTTAGGGTATAGATGTGGGGGCCTGCATGAAAACTTCTAAGCTTAACTACCAGCTTAGATCTGGTCCGCTGCCACCACTCCCAATGTGCTAATTCCCTTCCCTGGGTAGCCTTGAGAGACTCTTCACCAATTCCCTGGTGAATACAGATCCAAACCCCTTGGATCTTAAAACAAGGAGAAATTAACCATCCCCCCTCCTCCCTTCCACCAACTCCTGGTGGATCAAGATCCAACCCCCTTGGATCTAAAAACAAGGAAAATCAATCAGGTTCTTAAAAAGAAGGCTTTTAATTAAAGAAAAAGGTAAAAATCATCTCTGTAAAATCAGGATGGAAAATAACTTTACAGGGTAATCAAACTTAAAGAGCCCAGAGGACCCCCCTCTAGCCTTAGGTTCAAAGTAGAGCAAACAGAGATAAACACTCTAGTAAAAGGTACATTTACAAGTTGAGAAAACAAAGGTAAACTAACACGCCTTGCCTGGCTGTTTACTTACAAGTTTGAAATATGAGAGACTTGTTCAGAAAGATTTGGAGAGCCTGGATTGATGTCTGGACCCTCTCAGTCCCAAGAGCGAACAACCCCCAAAACAAAGAGCACAAACAAAAGCCTCCCCCCGCCCCAAGATTTGAAAGTATCTTGTCCCCTTATTGGTCCTTTGGGTCAGGTGTCAGCCAGGTTACCTGAGCTTCTTAACCCTTTACAGGTAAAAGGATTTGGAGTCTCTGGCCAGGAGGGATTTTATAGTGTTGTACACAGGAGAGCTGTTACCCTTCCCTTTATAGTTATGGCAGAGTCTTAGGCTTCCCTCTGCTCTGCTGGAGCTGTGGGCTGCAGGTCTGCTCACCTCCAGCTCTGCCACCCAAATGAGCCAATCCCCTGCCGTATAATTGCTCCCGCAGATGGAGCATTTTCTGCAGGTGTGGCAGGGCGCTGAGCCCTAAATAATCCCTCAGCCCCTTGTTGCCTAGTGTGGGCTTTGTACACCCCCTTCCCTGGAAACGAAGTCAGCGTTCTGGTGGCTTTCCTGGCTCCATGCTCAATTTGGAACACGTAGGGCTGGAGAGACAGGTACCGCGCATCAGGCGGGGTTTTGTGTACTTCATGGCATTTAGCCATCTTAACAGGACAGGGTCGGTGACGAGCTTGAATGGGTTTCCCAGGAGATAGTATTGGAGAGAGTCTATGGCCCATTTCACTGACAGGCCCTCCTTCTCTGTGACAGAGTCGGCCCGTTCTCGCGGGAACGGCTTGCAGCTCAAATAGAGCACTGGGTGTTCCTCCCCCTTTATTTTTTTAATGAGCATCATCAGCATGGAAGCATGTCCTCTGGAATGATGGCCAAAGCATGAAGGGGCATACGAATGTTGAGCATATCGGGCACATAAATACCTTGGAACGCTGGCTACAAAACCGCCATGCGAAGGTCTGTGCGAACGTGCACAGGTGGGCAGGCACTTTACCTTCTTTTGCAAACCACATTCAAGATGGTGCAATTCTGTCATGCCCTAGAGCGGGTGAAACCAAAAGTTATTGATGCAGGAATGTCTCTGGACAGAAAAGCAGCAAGCGGGACTCACCGGTGACATCAATCTTTGGAGCAAGCGAGTGGCGGGTGGGTGTTGCAAATGTGAAGGTTTCCTACATTTTACCATGAATGTTCGTCCCTCCAAAATACAACCCAGAAGGGAATTTTCCCTTCCATATGTTTGTTATTCTCCTTATCAAACTGATCCCATCCAGGAAGCAGACACGATTCTATGTGGCTGTGGTGAAGGGGGAATTTTCTGTCATATTTTTATGAAGCCTATGCATGCCTCAGTTTCCCCTCTATTTTGCATTGTTATCCGGGGGAGTGGGGAAGGACTGTTTGCTCTCGGGCCAGGCTAAGAAACATAGGTAGGAATGTCACCCAGCTATCTGAACGGGTCACTAAAAAGGACTGCCTGAGGGGTCCCCATATCAGTGGAGAATTGGAGAAGACAATGGCAAAGCCAGTCCCCAGGACACTGACAGAGAGAGCCTGAACAATGGGGCTCTTTTCTTTTTTTAAATGGAACTGGAAGTGACCCTAAAAGGTCACTGAGTCCAGCCCCCTGTCTTCACTAGTAGGACCAAGTACTGATTTTACCCCAGATCCCTAAGTGAATTGAACTTACAACCCTGGGTTTAGCAGACCAATGCTCAAACCACTGAGCTATCCCTCCCCCTAAGCTCACTGCAGCTTGGCTGGGATCTGGGCTGATCACAATAGAGAACATACCCTGAGAACGCCGGCTCGCCCAAATGGGGGCTGGTGGGGGGGGAGGACACTTGCTAATGAATATTTCTGGCAATGAACTTTGTAGTTTCAGATACTCTGACAGCGACTGTTCTTGTCTTCCCTCACAGGCCGGAGAGCCTGCGTGGCAGTGACTGGCCTGTATCGTACCATGTCAGCGCTCAATTACACCACCTCCCATCCCGCAACGTTCGTCCTGCTCGGCATCCCAGGCATGGAGCAGGCGCACGTCTGGCTCTCCATCCCTTTCTGTCTGATGTACGTTATAGCCCTTCTCGGGAACTCTGTCCTCCTCTTCACCATCATAACAGAGCCGAGCCTCCATGAGCCCATGTACATTTTCCTCTCCATGTTAACAGTGGCCGATGTGCTGTTATCCACCACCACGGTGCCGAAAACCCTGAGTGTTTTCTGGTCTCTCTCCAAGGAGATCTCTTTCAACGGCTGCCTCACCCAGATGTTTTTCATTGATTTTATTTTCATTACCGAGTCGGCCATCCTGCTGGCCATGGCCTTTGATCGGTACGTTGCCATCTGCGACCCGCTGCGGTACACAACTGTATTAACACACTCTGTGATCAGGAAGATAGCCGTGGCCGCTCTAACCAGGAGCTTCTGTTTAATATTCCCAGCCGTCTTTCTCCTTAAACGGCTCCACTACTGTGGACATAATATTATGCCTCACACGTACTGCGAGCACATAGGTGTGGCCACACTGGCCTGTGTGGACATAACACTCAACATTTGGTCTGGTGTAGCAGCTGCTTTCCTATCAGCTGGATTGGATGCTATTTTTATTGCAGTCTCCTACGCTTGCATCCTCAGGTCTCTCTTTAGGTTGCCATCCCAGGGCGTCCACCTCAAGGCTCTGAACACGTGTGGCTCCCACATCTGTGTCGTACTGATGTTTTACACCCCAGCGTTTTTCTCCTGGGGCACCCATCGGTTTGGTCGCCGCATCCCCCGCCACACCCTCATCCTACTGGCCAACCTCTATGTCGTCGTCCCCCCCATGCTGAACCCCATCGTTTACGGGGTGAGGAGCAAACAGGTCTGGGAAGGAGCGATCCGTGCGTTCTCGCGTTGAGTGTGGCAGCTGGGCTGAGCCATGAATCTCGCCAACAAGTCTGTTTAGAAATGAAATTGGGTTTAAATGATGTTGGGTAGAGAATTGCAGTGGGACGATGCAGGCAGACAACATAATGAAGCTGAATCTGGCAGGCTACAATTCCTGATACACGTTGTTTCATTTGAGGCTTCCCCATACTACTCTAATCCCACCACAGTCTGAGTGTATTTCGTACTTGTCTATCAAAGTCCTTTACAAATCGAAAATAGCTGTTCCTCTGCGCTTCTCAAACTGCAGGAGCTCAGATGACGAGCTTCTTAGAAATTATTATAAAGGGATCAAATAGATCTATAGAACCACCAGGCTATAGGCTATTCTGGGGTGGGGCTTGTAATAAGGCAGCCCTGCCTGGAGCTACCTCCAATGGCAAAGGGCAGCATGACAGGTGCGTCTGGCTCAGTTTCCCCTGAAGTTACCCATGCAAAGGAGTATTGTCTCACCCCTCTGTCCCATTCATCAGCCCCCTCTCCATGCCTCCACTCTCCAGGCCTCTCCCCGAGACCTCCCAGACCCGCTTCCCTCCACCACTCTTCTCCCAGAGCCCCCACTCAGGTCTCCTGTGAGAGGGCCCCCAGCAGGATTCCACTTGGCCCGGCCTCCAAGGAGTCCTATCCCTGTTCAGGGCAACCTCCCACCAGGACCCCCCTCGTTCCTTGGCTCCACTTGGGTGCCAGGTCTTCTGCCATAGGGCTTCCTGCCTTGGCGCACTCCTCAGGCCTCCTGGCTGTGAGCCCTGCCTCTGGGCCTGGCTTACACGGACCATGCTGGCTCTTCCCCTCATTCCTAGGGGCCTCCCTGCAACTCAGCAGGGCTCCCCAGCTGCAGCCAGCCCCCGCCAACAGCTGTCCTCCAAATTCTGCACCGGCAGCTTTCCCTCAGGCAGGCCTCTGCTGCTCCTTCGGTCTCCCCAGCCCTCACCTGCCCCCTCCTCCAGCCCAGGTGCCCTCACTTAAACCCAGGCAGATGGCACCTGCGGAGTCACAGGCACACTGGATCCCGTGCCCACCTACGGGGGGGTGGGGGGGCACTTACCCAGTGACAGGCCTCTTGCTGTCCCTTCCCTTGGAGCTGGTCCACTTTGTGTGGTCGCTGGAGCAGAGACGCGTCCCCGGGTCTCCCCGGGGAATGCCCCAGTCACTGGGCTCCAGAGTCGGTCTCTAGCTCTTTGGCCCGGGGAACGTTTAATGAGTTACACAAAGTGGAAGTGCTTCAACTGGGAGATTGAGAAAGACGGAGACAGATTGGAGCCAGTGGTGCAACCACTCCCCTCGGTTGTGGGGGACCCACGTTCAAGTGCTCTATTGAGTTTGAGCAGCCGCTTGACCCTGGGTTTCCATCCCAGGTGAGTGCCCTGAGCCCCGTCTAACCTATGTACCCCCCTGCCCCGTTTTTAAATGTGACCTATGTGGAGGGGAGGGAAGTCAATCTACGGACCAAGTCTCTGCTGCGGTTCCTCTCTTGGGCGTCAGGTCCTTACACAGACCATGAAGCCCCAGCCTGGCAAGAGCCAACAGCCGGATTTTCTATAGGAACCTTTTGAACACTGACCGTGGAAATGATCATTCCCTTTCTTTCCCTTCTTAGGAATCCGGTATCAGCCTTTCCCATAAAACAGCTCCGCACACCCACACCGTTTACTTTTCCAGTTCCTTAGCCTGTGCTGCCTTTATCTTGAGACTGTTCAAAAGGCAGGAAAACATTTGTCTCCATGGTTGCCCAGGGATCTTTTACTCCAAAAATTCCTGTGGAATACAGCAGACCTCCGTCATCCTTTGTCCACCCCCCCCCCCAAAAAAAACCTCAAAAACATTTCACATAAGTATCCAAAGTCCCCTCCATTAAAACATCAGAAAAACAGAAGTGTGGAAAGGCAGGGGGAGTGGAGGGGAAGAGGTGGAAAGAAACCAAGTAAGCTTGTGAGGTCAGTTTAAAGGACAGGCTACCAGCAGCAAATTAAATAAAGAGAGAAAGAAGAAGGAAAAGAAGAAAAGGATATAGTTACCTCTGAGCCAAGAGTAGGCTCCCCGGGTTGAAACAGTTGGATACCCTCACCCCCAGGTTCTCAGCCTGGCTCTGGGAGAAGAGGGGGGGTCGTTACCTGCTCCTGCAAACCCGGCCATTTTTCACTTCGAAACCTTTTCTTTTTTCTCCACTCCCCCAGGACCAAGTCCCAGCTCCTGTCTCTAAAGCTGGTCTGTTAACTCTGCTTCTGACTCGAAACCCTGTGGGGCCAAATCATCTTTAACCTCCCCTAACTCATTTACACCCCTTCAGCAGCCCTTGCTGAAACAGCACCAACCTTGAAAGATTACTGGCAGCTTCCCATAATGCTGCCCTTCCTTCAAACCTCTCACAAGCAGACTGAAGTGCCTCCTTTCCCGGGAAGGCATCCCGTCCCCATGGGCAGGGACCTTCTTCCACTACCCATACACCAAAGCAGGGTGGGCTCCTCAGCCACCCCCCTTGTTCTGAATAACACTCCAGAGACAAGCCAGTCCAGCACAGCAGGAACAACGCTGACAGCCCTCACTAGTGATTTGTTATTTTGCCTGTAGAACAAAGGGCTGGAAATCACCTGGTCGTGTCTCATGCACTCGGAGCAGGACTATAGCTATATATCAGCCCCCCAGAGGTGTCAACAGCAGGGATCAAACCTGGGACCTCTGGAACTAAATGCAGGAGGGGTTTTATGATCCCTGAAGGAGTTGGCTTTATATACACACATGATACCTTAGAAAAGCAAACCAGGGATTAGGACGTCTGACCACTGGAGAGCTTCTGCTTTCATGAAGGCTCACCCTGGCTCTTCTATTGAGGATTGAATAATACATTTAGTTGTCCTACGTAATCAGTTGTTTCAGCATCGACATTATTGAGCACAGACAAAATTTCAGATAAAGAAAGGGAAAAAAAACCACCCTTTGCAGTGACTGTAGCTGTCAGTGTTTGTAGACATTAGTGGAGCGGTTTCATCTGTTGCTCTGTGAAATTGACCCGGCGTAAGGGGAGCGAAAAGCGAGTGGGCGTGAGTCCAGCCAGCACCAGCAGCCCCGTTTGAAGTTGTCACGCTGTCCTCGGCCCTGTGGAGGGCAGCAGAGGAACATGGCTGTGACCCCTCCGCTCAGAGGGGCTGGGTGAATTCCAGCCTGGCCAGGCTAAGCACAGGTGACTTACCATTAGAGCAGGGGGCGGCCGGCCCAGGGGCCTGGCACTGACACAGACCAGCCGTGCAAGAAGTCCCAGCATGGGAAATTCTGGAGTAACCTGCTCATAGGGGGAGGTTTTTTCTTCACTCCCATCTGCTGTTGATGGCTTCTGTCCTGCAGCTCGAGGGTTTCTCACCCCTGGGCTATTTAATATATAGCCGCAGATGGTCTGATCACCCACAGAAACACACAAGAGGAAGTAAGGCCTGGTAGTTACAGGATGGGGGAAGTGGAAGGGGAAAGGATAGGTGAGCAGGGATTAGCCAGGAGTGGGGGAGGGGCTGCCTGGCAGATAGGGGTGTTGAGTCTGAACTTTTGATGAGCTTAAACTTAACCCAGACTTGATGTCTCTGTCTGAACTTTTAATCAAAGCTCTGACCTGCGAACTACTCATGACACCCCCTTCCCCTTAAGTAGCAATCTCCCCTTTTGTCTTTTTAAATCTACATTTTAACCTGTTTTATCCTGTAAAATCTTGATTGATTATGCATGACCATTATGATCTGTTAATCACTTTGTTTACTTCTGTGTATAAATATTGATGCTCACCCCTAATAAACTTGCCACACTTACTCCGAAGCCTTTTAAGCTAAGGATAGTGTGAGCCCGTTGATCAACAAACTGGTGTCTGGTCTCTGACAGATTGTGAGCCCCATACCAACTCCGCACGAACTCGGGTGCTGGAGAGGTGAGTAAGGACTTGCTTTTTACCTAACAGGGGCACCTGGGAAGAGGGGAGGAGTGGGGAACGGTGATGGTGTTTGTAGTCTAGACGAACCGAGAAGCATCCCTTTAAAATCGCCTGGGTGCCCGCTCCCTGTCCGCTGTTGCAGAAACCACTCAGTGCTGACAGAAGCAGCGTGTGTGCGTAGCTAGGTCTGTGTGTCTGCACAGAGTGACTGAACACGGAGATTTGAAACACAGCTGGGTCCGTGTGGTGTCCCTGTGATGGATTGGATCACAGAAAATCCCTTGCGAACGGCCAACTGATGTGCTGAGATTACCCCTGAGCCTGTTTCCCCTGGCAGCTTGGGACTTCAGTGCCCTGCCTGGTTTGAGCCAGACACGCTAGCCTGCTACAAACCCAGACCCAGGTCTGAACCACATCCCCTAAAAACTGCAGGCTTAACTGGAAACAGCTTAAGAAGTGTTCCAGTCTCTAACACTCAGATGCCCAACTCCCAATGGGTCCAAACCCCAAATAAATCCATTTTATCCTGTATAAAGCTTATACAGTGTAAACTCATAAATTGTTCACCCTCTATAACACTGATAGAGAGATATGCACAGATTCCGCCCCCCTCCCCCCCAGGTAGTAATACATACTCTGGGTTAACTAATAAGTAAAAAGTGATGTTATTAAATACAAAGAATAGGATTTAAATGGTTCGAAGTAATAACAGACAGAACAAAGTAAATTACCAAACAAAAATAAAATAAAACATGCAAGTCTAAATCTAATACAGCAAGGCAATGATTACAGATGAAATCACATCCTCAGAGATGTTCCAGTAAGCTTCTTTTGCAGACTAGCCTCCTTCTAGTCTGGGTCCAGCAATCACTCACACCCCCGTGGTTACTGTCCTTTGTTCCAGTTTCTTTCAAGTATCCTTTGGGGGTGGAGAGGCTATCTCTTGAGCCAGTTGAAGACCAAATGGAGGGGTCTCCCAGGGGCTTAAATAGACTTTCTCTTGTGGGTAGTCCCCCTCCTCTCTCCTATCCAGAATTCAGCTCCAGGGTGGAGATTTGGAGTCACCTGGGAAAGTCAAATGTGCATGAATGACTGAGCTCCTTACCAGCCAGGCCACATTCCTGGGAAAGCTCAGATGTGGATTTGTGTCTCCAAGTTCATTGCTGGCTTAAGTGTTTCTTGATTGGGCACTTACTGAGAATAGTCTTTATTCAGGAAGCTGACCAACTGCTTCACTGAGGCTACTTAAAATTAAACAAGAACACAGCCAATATTCATAACTTTGAATACAAAAATGACACATGCATACAAATAGGATGAATAGATTCGGTAGATCATAACCTTCACAGAGATATGTTACATGGCATATGTAGCATAAAACATATTCCAGTTATGTCATAATATACATTCATAAGCATATTCCCATAAAGCATTATGGGGTGCAACATCACAGTCCCCATATCCGTGTGAAGAGCCAAACCACAACAGCTCAACTAAAATTAATGTATTCACCCCCCGAGCGCCCAATCTCTGCACCCGGCCTCACCTCAGCCACCCCCATGCATCTGCCCCCTTCCCAGATGCTGTGTCTGGCTGGTCTGCGTAGACCAAGAGCACCTCGGTCAGGGACAGTCTCTCTCTACCTGTATGTGCGGCTCTCGGCACCTGTTGGGCACTACCCCAGTGACGTGTTACCCAGCCACTGTACACAAAGGGTAACAGAAGAGTCATTCGCCTGAGAGGGCTGTGTCCCCCCCCCCCCCCCCGCATCATTGTGCGCTCTGCTTTCCAAACTGGGCGTCGCTCTTACCCCCCAGGGGAATCAGTGCTTGCAGGGGAGGCCTATTCAAAGGGATACACCTTGTGCTTGGACCTGAAGGTGACCCCCAATGGTAGGAGGCTCCCCCAGGCCCTGGGGGGTTAGCTCTGGTCTCTGCTAGCTGTGGCACCCCCAGTGCTCCTGGTGTCACCGTGTCACGGCTGGGACGTGGGCAGTCTGACCCAGTGGGAAAAGCAGGAATCGGGCCAGGGCAGATCCCAGTAGGTCAGAGTCCAAGATAGGCCAGAGGGCAACATGAGAATCGAGCATCAGGAAGCAATCAGGGTCAGGCTACCAGGAGATCAGAGGCAGGAGACAAACTTGAGAGAGAACCACAGATCAATAAATGGAGTCAGGCCGGGTCAGGATACCAGGACGTCAAGCCGGGAGAGCAGGAGGAGGAGCCACATGGCACAGAGTCCAGAGCAGGGTGGATCCCAGTTGCGAGGACAACTTCCCGTTCCTGCGCTGGGTTTCTTTAGGATGGTCGTTCTCAAACTTTTGTTCTGGTGACCCCTTTCACACAGCAAGCCTCTGAGTGTGACCCCCCTCCCCCTTATAAATTAAAGAATACTTTTTTATATATTTAACATCATTACAAATGCTGGCGGCAAAGCGGGGTTTTGGGTGGAGGCTGGCAGTTCACGACCCCCCATGTAATACCTTACGACCCCCTGAGGTGTCCCGACCCCCAGTGTGAGAACCCCTGCTTTAGGAGATGTGCACTAAGCAGGACCCCCGGCATCCTGCCAACCAGGTTCCAGGACTGGGGTCCTCTATAGGGTTTCACCTTCTGGCCTAGCAACGGCTGGCAGGTTGGCCAGTATTAGTGCCTCAGGCCCTGTAGACCCAGTTTAAGATCTGTGGTCCCTGACGCCCAGACAGTAATGGAGACAGAGTCAAACAGCCCGATGGCAGCCTTCTCTCCTGGCGCCCTTTGCTATTGCTGCCAATCAAGTCTGCATAGAGAAAACAAATTCTTGGACTCAGCCCCTTGCTGACTGAAGCAATCAGGACAACCCACCTGACTTGGAATGCCTAGAGGACATTACCCAGTGATAATTCTAGATGTATAGGACTGTAAGGGTCCTCAACGGGTCATCTAGTCCAGTCTCCTACACTCAAGGCAAGAGGAAGTGATCACTAGACCATCCCTGGCAGGTCTGAGTCTAAGTTGTTCCTAACAAGTGCCAGCAGGTCAACTTTTGAAAAGTGCCAGCAGGTCAACTTTGCACCTTGTTAGAGGAACATGGGAACCACCAGATTGGATCAGAGCCAGGTCCATCTAGCCCAACAGTCTCCAACAGTTGCCAGCACCAGATGCTTCAGAAGAAGCTGTGAGAATCTATCATGAGGGAGATACGGGATAATTTTCTCCTCACATCCTGCGTCCCATCCTTATCTCTAACAGAGATTGGCTCAAACCCCGCGCCATGGGGGTCACTCTCCCTTCCAAAATGTGTGTTATTAATTCTGGTAACTGAGTATTTTTGATACTCAGATAAATGCCCAATCCCTTTTTTCATCTTGCTAAGGTCTTGGCCTCATTAAATCCTGCAGCAGTGAGTTCCACAGTTTAATTATGTGTTATGGGTAAAATTATTTCCTTGTATCGGTTTTTATTTGTCACATTTTACTTTCCTTGCATGTTGCTTGTTCTTGTGTAATGAGAAGAAGAGCAGCTCCTGATTTCTCCTCTCTATCCCATCTACTGTCTTACATATACACATAGAGAGAGACAAGCTGGGGGCGGGGGGAAATATCTTTTATTGGACCAACTTCTGGTGGGGAGAGAGACAAGCTTTCGAGCTACATAGAGCAGTTCTTCAGGTGTGGGAAAGGTATTGAGAGTGTCCCAGCTAAATACAAGGTGGAACAGATAGTTTATCATGAGTAGTTCACGCCTATTTGAAGGGACCATTCAAGGTGAACAGGCAGAAGTTGGTCCAGTAAAAGATATGCCCTCCCCCACCTTGTCTCTGTAATATTCTGGGACTGACAGGGCTACAATGACATGGCATGCACACATATAGGTTTTCAGGATGATTGGAATAAGTGAGGCTAAAGGCAGTCTGTGTAAAAACGACTGTGATGGCTCTCGGGGGTCCCAGGACTGTGAGTCACCTCGTTACCCCCTGATTCAGTGAGAGGGAGTCTCTCTTGTGCTGGCTGGGACACCACCTGCCCATCAGCCACTCAGGCACCTTCCTCTGGGCTAGGCCAGCCCTGACTTCACCTTACAAGTTAACAAAAGGGCACCTTCGCTTCTGAGCCCCTGTGAATCATTCCCCTGTGACATCCAGCCCCTGACACTGGCTACTCAGAGAAATCTAGAATCTCTGCCCCAAAAGGAGCAGCGTAGCCCAGTTTACCAGAGTTGCTGTAAATCACCACTCCTGTATTACACACGGCGTGTGTCAGCACTTATAATAAAATAAAAGTCGGTTTAGTTAAGAAGAAAGGAGAATTAACTAGAAATGAGAGAGAGGTGGAAACAAATGGTTCCAATAGAACATCACAAAATGAAAACTTGGGTCAATAGTTCCCTTTCCTAGCTAATAAAGTAGGTTCCTCCTTCCCAAAGTTTAGTCTGTTGCAGAGCTGGCTAGTTTCACAAGAACCAGGAACCAACTTTTCATGAGAACATCCCCTCACCCCAAGATGTCTCCTCAGTAAAAGCATCCAGAGGGCCTCTCCCCACTCTGTGTTATCCTGAAACAGTCTTTTGTCTCTATTCACAGGCAGGGCAATCCTGTCTGTTGTAATGTTCCTTCATTGTTTGAAGTTGTCTCTGATGGATTTCCATTGATAATCTTGGGCTGGAGCAAGGGTGGAGAACTGAGCCTGGCATTACATCCCCGGCTAACCAGCGTGGGGTGACGACGCCCTCCTGGAATGGCCATCACCAAGACACACTATGACCTGGTGACTAACTTCTACCCCAAGTCCATAAAACACACTGTCAATATCAATATGTTATTCCTTAACTATTACCTGGACGTGCCTTTTGCAATGGTTATGAAGCTTGAGAAGTTACAGGCTTTCTGCACACACCTTACATGCTACTCATTATGGGTAAATATTCCATAAGGCTTGTGTGTGGTGTAGTGAGTTTGTCAGGCCTGAGATGTGAGCTAAATAACGTACAAAAGGAGAAATGATCAGATCAAACAGGTGAGAGGAGGAAAGGGTTAATTCTTTGCTGCTCTTCCCCACCTGAGCCAGTCACAGAGGCAGGTCCCTGGGGCTCTGTGCTGGCTCTGAGCCCCCCCCGGGATTCCCAGGGCAGCAGTATAAATATCCCTGTACCTCAGCCCCAGTCAGTGCAGATTCCCCGCTGCCTGCAGCTCCCCGACCCGGTCACAGGCAGAGATTCCTCCTCCCCAGCTGGGGCCGGAGCCTGGTGAGTCGTTTGCATGGAATGAAGCTGTGAAGGGGCGAATGGAAAGACATGAAACCTGTGCAATGTTTGAGCTGGGGTTGGATAGAATGGGGGTGCGCTGAGGTTCGGTGTTAGGAAGAGGTCGCCGGGTTACCCTGATCCACTCCCACGGACGTCACTGGGGGTCTTGCTGCTGACCTCAGTGGGCTCTGGACTGGGCCATTCTTGGTTACGTCAAGTCATGCGTCTGATGAAGTGGGCATTCACCCATGAAAGCTTATGCTCCAATACTTCTGTTAATCTTAAAGGTGCCACAGGACCCTCTGTTGCTGGAATGGAGATGTTATGTCAGAGGGGCAGTACGTAACTTGTCGTGGGTCACCAGTGTGGTAAAATGTTTGGCTGCGTGTGTGTGTTCTCGCTGTGTCCTGTCCCACAGCGACCTTGAGCAAACCAACCAATGACCACTGTCCTACTAGGATTTTATGGTTGTATTTTGTATAGTTTAGAATGATGAATAAAGAATAATAATGTAGCATGTATTAAATGTATTGATGTATGATATGATTTGATCATATTCTGCCAGCCACCCTTTCTGAAAGCAGAAAGGAATGACTTAGTGTGCCTTTGGTAAAGATGCATCAGGGAGAATCTTGTGTCTGAAGCTGATTTCAGGGCAGTAATAGACCTTTACGGTCACCACTTTGTTGTAGGTTTAAAATTAGCATTTTGAAATAAGTAAAAGAATGCAATGATTGTTTTCTCTTGCATTGCAATTTGATGTTCCTGTTCAAATGTTCTGTGGAAATCAATCCTGTTTTGTGTGTGAATGAGGAATGTGTGTGTTAGAAGATTAGTGTGAGGCCATCTCCAGACCAGATGTTCTAGGGAGGAACCAAGGAAAGATGTAAAGGCGCCAGGAGATTGCAACATACCCCATTAAGATGTCAAAGGAGGGCAGATTAACAACTCTAAAGATAAGGCAGGCACCTATCAATCGGGACAAACCAGCTGTGATCAAAACCAGCATGGGGTAACTCACTGAGAGAGTGATGAAGGAATAAAATAAGAAATAAGAAAAACAATCTAAGGAAACAAGCACTCGACGATTGATTACAGCATGATGGTGAAAAACTCATTGGTCCCAATGAAGGAATATCACTATATAAACAGGGTGCTTTGCCATGAGATCTTTGGTTCGTCCTGACAAGACTTCCCACAGCATCGAGTCGGGACCGACAGAACCCGGGTCCTTCCTACCCGCGATCAACCTAGCTGGTTACTATGTTGCTCTGGACTCTGGACTGGTAACTATAACATCGACCGGTGGGACCATTAAGGTATGAAGGCACCCAGCCAGGTTTATTGTCGATGAAGCATGGTACTAGTATCCCACAGACTCTACCAGACCACTAATACATGTATACCCATAACAATGAACGACATAAGTGAACAGTAGGACTTTCCATTCCCCCCTAGGCTAGACAGAGACACTCCCTTTGAGGCTCCATTTTATACATCAATAAAAGCAAGTTACGTTTTGATCCTCTAACGTAGTTAATTGACCCCCTCTGATGTAACCGGATACCACCCATCACTTTGTATATCTCTACCCATCACACTGTCATCCTGACCTTATCTTTAGGATAGGTCACAATGTTCCTCTTATCTTCAGGAAATGTGTTGGTATCAAGGTGTTCTGGTACCACCCTTCTGGAATGTGTTTGCATGAGTGCTCTGTGCCCATCGCCTCTTAGAAATGTGTGGTTTTGAAATATCAGCCCTCTGCTTGCCAGATTCTGTGAGCAGGGACTGCCTCTAGCTCACAGCCTAATTTTGCTTTATATCAACAAGGCTTTGATTACTTTAGCCCAGGCCTCAGGCCTCATACTAGGCCTCTAATAGAAGGACTTATGTCTCAGTCTCTTCCTACTATAGTACGAGTGTGTTTCTGGATTTACGGCCCCACGTAACCAAGTTTTTAATGGTATCTATTATTCTGTCAACAAATACATTCCAGTCCTAGCTGACACTCGAGTTCTCACTGATTTTCTCTTTTGCTGATAGTTTCTGGAAATTGAATAGAAGATCCAAGTGATGGTACATGATGCCAGCTGACAATCACACTGTTTTTGACCCTGTAACTTACATCCTGAATGGCATCCCGGGTACAGAGGAGTCTCATTTCTGGATCGCCATCCCCTTCTGTCTCATGTACGTTGTGACACTTTTTGGGAACTCTCTCCTACTGTTCATCATACTAACAGAACGAAGCCTCCATGAGCCCATGTATCTATTCGTGTCCATGCTGGCCGCTGCTGATCTGCTGTTATCTACCACTACGGTGCCCAAGATGCTGGCTGTATTCTGGTTTAGAGCAGGAGAAATTTCTTTTGCTGCCTGCCTGACCCAGATGTTCTTCATCCATGTCAGTTTTACTGCCGAGTCAGCCATCCTGCTGGCCATGGCGTTTGATCGGTACGTTGCCATCTGCGACCCCATGAGATACACTGCCGTGCTAACCAAGTCTGTGATTGGGAAGATGGGGCTGGCAGTTGTCACAAGAAGTTTCTGTATCATTTTCCCTCTCATCTTTCTCGTGAAGCAGCTGAAGTTCTGCAGAACCAACCTCCTGCCTCACACCTATTGTGAGCACATGGGCATAGCCCGGCTGGCCTGTGACGACATCACAGTCAACATCTGGTATGGCCTAGCCATGGCTATTTTAGTAATTGGTTTGGATGCTGTGCTCATTTCTTTGTCTTATGGGCTGATCCTAAGGGCCATCTTCCGGCTCCCCTTCAAGGAAGCCCGGCTCAAGGCTCTCCGCACCTGCGGCTCCCATTTCTGTGTCATACTGATGTTCTACACACCGGCCTTTTTCTCCTCTTTTGCACACCGATTTGGGCACATCATCCCAGGTTATATTCTCAACCTATTGGCCAACCTCTACGTCCTCATTCCCCCCATGTTAAACCCCATCGTTTATGGGGTGACAACGAAAGAGATCCTGAAACGGGTGATCAATGTGTTTTATCGATGCTGTAGCAGAAGCTCCCTGCTGAGCTAAAAGAGGCAACAGAAAATGCTTTGGGACTTGGAAATTAAAGCCAGGTTTTCATTGGAACTCTAGGGGTGTTTTTACTATGTACTTACACTGTGTGAGCTCAAAAGCTGGTCTTTCTCGCCAACAGAATTTGGGTCCAATGAAAGCTATTTATTCCCCCACTTTGTCTCTCTAATATCCTGGGACTGACATGGCTACAACAGCACTGCGCACTGCCACAGAAGGCAGCCAGACCGAGTGAGTCTTGTTCTAAGTTGAAGGGAAATAGCAAAACAAGAAAGAACAAAGGTAAACATCAGCATGAGAGAGCGAGAGCACGGTGTGTGTATCTCCTGTCTGACAAGCTGCATCTGAGCTGGACTCTTAATGGCAACAGAAAGCAGCAGCCAAGGGGGACATGCCAAAGGCCAGTGGGAAGTGCATTGGGCTGCACGTTGAGAGACACGGTCTCTAGTCTTGGTTCTGCCACCGACCTGCTGTGTCACCTTGGGTTACTTTCTTTTCTTCTCAAACTCCTAAATCCTTCTCAGGGTCACTGCTTTGCCGGCCTCAGTCCCCCATTCCGTAGCCAAGGCCTGCGTGCCATGGAGCTTGTGTTTGTCTGCCTTTCGGCACATTTTGCGTGGATGGGCCCGGCTTCCCCGGGCTGATCTCGCTCTCTTCCCTATACACGTGGCTTAGTGGGGGTGACCAAGCGGGAGAGAGATCGGGGGTGCTGTGGCCTGGTGCACTGGGCCAGGGGCTCATTTGTATGTGATCTCCGGTCCCCCCGACTGTGGGAGAGATAGGGGGAATAGAATCGTGTGTGTGTGTTTAGCTGTTTCTTACCCTCTGCTAAAGGAATGTTTTGCCACTGAGGATAACGTGCTGACTCCTCCTGGGCCTTGGAGGCTTGTTTAACCTTCTGTTAACATCACACAACGTCCAGCAAAAAATTGCTGTGGGAATCTTTTTTCGTTTTATTCCCACCTTCCATTCCTGCAGCTATTGAGAATAAATGTCTCATAAGAACATGAGAATGGTATATACTGGGTCAGGCCAAAGGTCCACAGTAGCCAACGCCAGGTGCTTCAGGGGGATGAACAGAACAGGGAATCATTAAGTGATCCATCCCCTCTCGTCCCATCCTGGCTTCTGATGGTCAGAGGTTTTGGGACACCAGCAGCAAGGGCTTGCATCCCCGACCATCTTGGCTAATAGCCATTGATGGACCTATCCTCCATTTACTTATCTAATTCTTTTTTAATCCTTTGGCCATCACAACATCCCCTGGCAATGAGTTCCACAGATTAGCTCTGTGTTCCTTGAAAATATACTTTCTCTTGTTTGTATTAAATCTGCTGCCTACTAATTTCATTGGGTAACCCCTGGTTTTTGCATTGTGTGTATAAGTAAATGACATTTCTCTATTCACTTTCTCCACACCAGTCATGATTTTATAGTCGCCCTGACCGTCTTGGCTAATAGCCATTGATGGATCGATCCTCCATGGACTTCTCTAATTCTTTTTTGATCCCAGTGATACATGTGTCTAGTTCTTTTTTGAACCCAGTTGTACATTTGGCCATCACTACAACCTCAGCAATGCGTTCCACAGGATACCGCTGTGTTGCATGAAAAAATATGTCCTCTTGTTTGTGTTAAATCTGCTGCCTATTAATTTCGTCAGGTAACCCTTGGTTTTTTGCATTGTGTGTATAAGTAAATAACATTTCTCTATCACTTTCTCCACACCCGTCATGATTTTATAGACCTTTATCCTATCCCCCCTTAGTTGTCTCTTTTCTAAGTTGAACGGTCCAAGTCTTTTTAATCTCTCCTCATATGGAAGCCATTCTATACCCTTTATCATCTTTGTTGCCCTTCTCTGAACCTTTTCAAGTTACACTATATCCTTTTTGAGGTGGGGCTACCAGAACTGGACACACTATTGAAGGTGTAGCCGTACCATGGCAGTATGATATTTTCTATCCATTTCCTAATGGTTCTTAACAATCTATTAGGCTGAACTCCATGAGCCATTTCGTTGGCCAGTCACCCAGTTTTGTGAGATCTCTCTGTAACTGATCACAGTCAGCTTTGGACCTAACTATCTTGAATCATTTTGTATCCTCTCCAAACTTTGCCACTTCACTGTTCACACCCTTTTCTGGATTATTAAGGAATGTGTTGAACAGCACTGATCCCAGTACAGATCCTTGGGGCACCTCACTGTTTACCTCACTCCATTGTGAAAATTGACCATTTATTCCTACCCTTTTCCCCCTATATTTTAACCATTACTGATCCTTGAGGGGGCCTTTCTTCTTATCCCATGACAGCTTATTTTGCCTAAGAGCCTTTGGTGAGGGACCTTGTCAAAGGGTTTCTGAAAGTCCAAGTGCACTATAGCCACTGGATCACCCTTCTCCACACTCTTCTGATGACCTAAAGAATTCTAGTAGCTTGGCGAGGCATGATTTCCCTTTACAAAAACTGTGTTAACTCTTCCCAACATATTGTGTTTATCTTTTTAAGCCATTGGAAATATTTGCTGCTAGCAGTCACAGATGGGCCATACGCCATTGTAGGCAATCTCATTATACCATCCCCTCCATAAACGTATCCAGCTCACTTTGCAGATGAGGCCATTTCTGGGGCAGAGTGGGCTCAAGGGGGGCTGATAGCTCGGGATGGGGGGATCCCGACTGGGGGCTGCCCAGTCTGCAAGTCTGGAGCCAGGCTGGGGAGTGGAGGCAGCACAGGATCAGGTTTCTTTTTTAACTTCTATTCTATGATTCTTCTCTTCTTCAAACTAAATAAGCCCAGTTCCCTCAGCCTCTCCTCATAAGTCATGTGCCCCAGCCCCCTAATCATTTTCATTGCCCTCCGCTGGGCTCTCTCCAATTTGTCCACATCCTTTCTGTAGTGGGGGGACCAAAACTGGATGCAATACTCCAGATTTGGCCTCACCAGTGCAGAATAGAAGGGAATAATCACTTCCCTAGATCTGCTGGCAATGCTCCTACTAATGCAGCCCAATATGCCATTAGCCTTCTTGGCAACAAGGGCACACTGCTGACTCATATCCAGCTTCTCATCCACTGTAATCCCCAGGTCCTTTTCTGCTGAACTACTGCTTTGCCAGTCAGTCCCCAGCCTGTAGTAGTGCATGGGATTCTTCCGTCTTAAGGGCAGGACTCTACACTTGTCCCTGTGGAACCTCATAAGATTTCTTTTGGCCCAATCCTCCAATTTGTCTTGGTCACTCTGGATACTATCCCTACCCTCCAGCATATCTACCTTTCCCCCAACTTAGTGTGATCCGTGAACTTGCTGAGGGTGCAATCCATCCCATCATCCAGATCATTAATGAAGATGTTGAACAAACCCCGGATGTTGAACAAACAG
This sequence comes from Emys orbicularis, assembly GCF_028017835.1. Taxonomy (NCBI): domain Eukaryota; kingdom Metazoa; phylum Chordata; order Testudines; family Emydidae; genus Emys; species Emys orbicularis. The sequence continues at coordinate 368,755,312 of NC_088683.1, forward strand.
ACCTTGGGGCACTCCGCTTGATACCGGCTGCGAACTAGACATTGAGCCATTGATCACTACCCATTGAGCCCGACGAACTAGCCAGCTTTCTATCCGCCTTATAGTCCATTCATCCAATCTGTACTTTTTTAACTTGCTGGCAAGAATACTGTGGGAGACCGTATCAAAAGATATATCACATCACCGCTTTCCCCATATGCACAGAGCCAGTTATCTCATCATAGAAGGCCATCAGTTTGGTCAGGCATGGCTTGCCCTTGGTGAATCCATGTTGACTGTTCCTGATCACCTTCCTCTCCTCCAAGTGCTTCAAAATGGATTTTTTGAGGACCTGCTCCATGATTTTTCCAGGGACTGAGATGAGGCTGACCGGTCCGTAGTTCCCCAGATTCTTCTTCTTCTTTTTTCCCCATTTTTCCAGGAGCTTCTGGTTGAGGGTGGGGAGCCTTCTGGCTCGGGGAGGAAGGAGGGAGGCGGAGAGTTAGTTACAGACCCAGTTACACACCGGCTCTAGGTTAGTTGTTCTTGATCCTGCTGTACATCACAGAAGGACAAGAGAAAAGGATCCTTCCTTTCTCCGCTGGCCAATCCTGTAACCCCAGGGGAAAGAGTCTGCATGGCAGGGAGATGTAGACCCTGGATGACATCTGTGACGGGATCCCTGGGGTGCAGCCTGGGACTCTGGGACGACTGTGCCCCCTGAACTCTCTCCAGTCTGGGCTGTCTCTCACAATGCCTTGCTAGTGACCAGCAGAAAACCCCTCCAGGTGTTGTTATCATGTAGTACAACCTCATGTGGAGCCCCACACCCAGCTAGATTTCATGAATGCTCCCAGAGCCACTCATGAATCACACAGGGAAAGGCACCAGCCAAATCCCCCCCCAGCTCCCAGCACTGCACATCAGGAATATACCGTCTTGCCCTGCTGAAGACGAGCAATGCAGATTTATTAATTGGTTCACCACTTCATCAATGGAAAGTGGACATACACCAGCCTTTGTAAACCTGAGCAGATTAGTCACACACTTCATACAAATTCACTGGAAAGCTAAACAGTAAAACAAATGTATTGATATTAAGCCAGAGGCAAAAAGTCAGAGTAGTTACCGAAATAAAATACACCTCTACCCCGATATAACGCTGTCCTCGGGAGCCAAAAAATCTTACCGCTTTATAGGTGAAACTGCATTATATCGAACTTTCTTTGAGCCGCCGGAGCGTACAGCCCCCCCCCCCCCCGGAGCACTGCTTTACCGCGTTATATCTGAATTCGTATTATATTGGGTCGCGTTATATTGGGGTAGAGGTGTACAATATAAGCACACAGTTTAAACTCTCAACCCTATTAGACTGGGCAACATCTAGATTAAGCAGTTTTTCTCATGCCACTGGATACTGCAGTTCATAGTACTCAGATGTTACCCTTGAAATGTGGGCCAGTCGCCCCAGGTGGAGTGTTCAGGGTGTCCCTGTGGCTTGCAGCGTAGGTGGGGGCAGGAGAAAGGCCCAGCATGCCCCCCCCCCATGTCCTGTTTGATACCCTCAGTCCATGTGCTTGGAGAACACAAGCCCAGGTATGTCTGGGGGACATTGCTGAGTCTCCAGGCAAGGTTGAGCAATTCCCTTGGTATGGCCTCATGCAGGTGAGTCATTGCATTGTAGCTCCCTTGCTGGACAATGGCTGTTGATGGGTTGTTTGACAACCTGCCCGGGCGTTGGTTACTTTCCTTGCTGTTACCTCTGGGGAGCTAATAACTGGCTGATTCCCCAACTTGCAGCATGTTTTAGGAAATAGCTTTCATTGGACCCAAATTCTGATGGAGAGACACCAGCTTTCGAGCTCACACAATGTAAGTACATAGTTAAAACACCCCTAGAGTTCCAGTGACAACCTGGCTTTAATTTCCAACTCCCAAAGCATTTTCTGTTGCCTGATTTAGCTCAGCAGGAAGCTTCTGCTGCAGCATCGATAAAACACATTGATCACCCGTTTCAGGATCTCTTTTGTTCTCACCCCATACACGATGGGGTTTAACATGGGGGGAATAAGCACATAGAGGTTGGCCAGTAGGTTGAGAATATAACCTGGGATGATGTGCCCAAATCGGTGTGCAAAATAAGAGAAAAAGGATGGCATGTAGAACATCAGTATGACACAGAGGTGGGAGCCGCAGGTGCGGAGAGCCTTGAGCCGGGCGTCCTTGGATGGGAGCTGGAAGACGGCCCTTGTCTCTCTAATATCCTGGGACGCACATGGCTACAACAACACTGCTCACTTCAACAAAAGGCGGCCAGACTGTATGAGTCTCTGTTCTAAATTGAAGGGAAACAACAAAACAAGAAAGCACAAATGTAAAATCACCTTGTGAGAGAGCACGGTGTGTGCATCTCCTCTGTGACAAGCTGCATCTGAGCTGGACTCTTAATGGCAAAGGAAAGCAGCAGCCAAGGAGGACATGCCATACACCCATGGGAAGTTCACTGTGCTACACATTGGGAGACGGCGGCTCTAGTGTTCATTCTGCCACTGACCTGCTGTGTCACCTTGGGAGAGTTTCTTTCCTCCTCAATTTCCAATTTGGCAAAGTGAGCACACTTTGGGGCCAGCATGGAAGTCAGGAGCAAGTCTTCTCAGGGAGACAGCGCAGGGATTGCATGGCCCTCCTCCGCACAGCCCAGAACCCGAGCAGGGGTGGCTTTGACTGTGCCATCATGGGCCTCCTCGACCTGGAGATCCACCCCATGAAGACATGGCTTGGGCAGCACAGACCCCCACACCCCACCCCACAGCAAACATGGTGATTCATAATGTTTAAGGCCAGAAGGAACCACAGTCTGACCTCCTGTATAACACAGGCCCTAGAATTATACCCAGGCACCCCAGTATCAAACCCAATAACTTGTTTTTCTTTACAGCAACTTCCACAAAGATATATGAACTCCTAAATCCTTCTCAGGGTCACTGCTTTCTATCCACCTTATAGTCCATTCATTCAATCCATATTTCGTTAACTTGCTGGAAAGAATACTGTGGGAGACCGTATCAAAAGCTTTGCTAAAGTCAAGATATATCACATCCACCACTTCCCCATCTCCACAGAGCCAGTTATCTCATCATAGAAGGCACTCAGGTTGGTCAGGCATGACTTGCCCTTGGTGAATCCATGCTGACTGTTCCTGATCACCTTTCCTCCAAGTGCTTCAAAATGGATTCCTTGAGGACCTGCTCCATGATTTTGCCAGGTACTGAAGTGAGGCTGACCAGTGTGTAGTTTCCCAGGTTCTCTTTCTTCCCTTGTTAAAATATGGGCACTAAATTTGCCTTTTTCCAATCTTCCGGGACCTCCCCGATCACCACCAATTTTCAAAGATAATGGCCAATGGCTTTGCAATCACATCAGCCAACTCCCTCAGCACCCTTGGATGCATTAGATCTGGACCCATGGACTTGTGCATGTCCAACTTTTCTAAATAGTCCTTAACCTGTTCCTTCACCACTGAGGGCTGCTCACCTCCTGCCCATACTGTGTTGCCCAATGCAGCAGTCTGGGAGCTGACGTTGTCTGTGAAGATCAAGGCAAAAAAAGCATTGAGTACTTCAGCTATTTCCACATCCTCTGTCACTAGGTTGCCTCCCCCATTCAGTAAGAGTCACCCTGACCATATTGAATAATAGCTATTGATGGATCGATCCTCCATGGACTGATCTATTTCTTTTTTTCCCCAGTTATACATGTGTCTAGTTCTTCTTTGAATGCAGTTCTACTTTTGGCCATCACTACATCCCCTTGCAATGAGTTCCACAGGTTGCATCTGTGTTGCTTGAAAAAATATGTCCTCTTGTTTGTATTAAATCCGCTGCCTATTAATTACATCGCGCAACCTCTGGTTTTTGTATATTGTGAGAAAATAAATAACATTTCTCTATTCAATTTTTCCACACCAGTCATGATTTTATAGACCTCTGTCATATCCCCCCTTAGAGGTCTTTTTTCTAAGCTGAACAGCCCAAGTCTTTTTAGTCATGGTGAAAAGCCCCAAGGTGAAGGAGGAGGTTGTGGGGAAGCCACAGGGCCCTGCCCCCCGACTCTGCAGTCAGCCGTGACTCTCAGCCAGCGTGTAAAACAGAAGGTTTATTTCTCGAAGGAACAGAATGTAGAACAGAACTTGTTAGCACAAAAATCAGTGACTCAGTAAATTCATCTTTGGGGGACCCCGGGCCGGACACCCCAGACTCCCATCTCTCCGAGTCCCCCACAGCAGACTGCCCAGCTTCCAGTGGCCCAACCTCTGACACGCCCATTGCTCCTTCTCCTGGTCTGTGTCTCCCTTCCCAGGCAAAGTGTCACCTGGTTGCATCCCCCTCCTGGGTCTCAGGTGACGAAGGGCACCAGCCATCGCTTACATTCAGGCAGCTGGAGCCGCCTCACCTGGCCCCGAGGGCCTCAGCAATAGTCACACACCCTAATTCCCACCACCTAGGCATTGTGGTGCAGCACAACAGGGAAATTGAGGCACACACAGTATTCATTCAAAACTGTAAGACTCAAGTAGGCTCGCATATAACATAATAAGGAAGAAAAACCCACTTTGTAACAGGTGTGTACTGGTGCCTAAGGGCCATGTAGACCGATCTTCAAGACCTGTGGTCCCTGACGCCCAGACAGTAATGGACAGAGTCAAACAGGCCGATGGCAGCCTTCTCTCCTGGCACCTTTACTATTGCTGCCAGTCAAGTCTGGACTGAGAAGACAAATTCTCTGACTTTGCCCCTCGCTGACAGAAGCAATCAGGACAGCCCACCGGACCCGGAATCCCTAGGGGACATTACCCAGTGATAATCCTAGACATGTAGGACTGGAAGGGACCGCAACGGGTCATCTAGTCCAGGCCCCTACACTCAAGGCAAACATTTTGAAAACTGGCTGCGGCTTTAAAGGGTTTCAGGTTTGGACGCAGGGGCACCGGAATGAGGGGGGGGGCAACGGCCATGGCCCCATCACTTATAAAAGTCAGAGGGCTAAGTCCTCCCAAAGTTTATGAGCCAGAAGGGCGAGCGACAGGAGGAGATGGTGGAGAGGAGTGAGTGGGGGGCGGGTCTCGGGGAGAAGGGGTGGGGTGAGGTCTCAGGGGGAGGGTGGTACGAGGGTGGGGTTTGGGGAGAATGAGTGGGGTGGGGTGTCAGGGGAAGGGGCGGTGCAGGGAGGTGGCTCAGGGAGGGAGGTGAGGTGGGTTCTCAGGCGGAGGGGCTGGGCAAGTGGGGCCTTGGGGAAAGGGGCAGTGCGGGGGGGCAGGCCACAGTTCAGGCACCAGTGGGCCCCCCCGCCACACACACTTTTTGGAGCTTCTCCCCTCCTGTTTGGATGCTGAGCTTCAGTCATTCAGGATCTGGCTTTTCACAGCCGCTGAGCACCCGCCACTCCAGTGGCAGAGCGTGGGAGCTGCGAGAGCTCAGCACCTCTTGAAATCTTGGCTGAGGTGAGTCCCAGGTTGGGGGCTGCAGCAGGTCAACTCTGCACCTTGGTAGAGGAACATGGGAACCACCAGATTGGATCAGAGCCGGGTCCATCTAGCCCAGTAGCCCATGGCCAGCACCAGATGCTTCAGAAGAAGCTGTGAAAATCTCTCATGAGGGGGATATGGGATAATCTTCCCCTCACAGCCTGCGTCCCATCCTTATCTCTAACAGAGATTGGCTTCAACCCTGAGCCCTGGGGTTCACTCTCCCTTCCAAAATGTGTGTTGTCATTAGGTCTGGTAACTCTGGGTATTTTTGATACCCAGATAAATGTCCAATCCCTTTATGAATCTTGCTAAAGTTTTGGCCTCAACAAAATCCTGCAGCAGTGAGTTCCACAGTTTGATTACATGTTTTGTGGGAAAGTATTCCCTTATATTGGGTTTGATTTGCCACCTTTTACTTTCCTTGCATGTCCCTTGTTCTAGTGCTATGAGAGGAAGAGCAGCTCCTGATTTCCCCTCTCTCTACCACCTACCATCTTACATATACACATAGAGCGAGACAAGGGGTGGGTCTTTTATTGGACCAACTTGTGTTGTGGAAAGCAGTTCTTCAGGTTCTCAGAAAGGTATTGGGATATTCCAGCTAAATACAAGGTGGAACAGATAGTTTAGTGTGAGTAGTTTGCACCTATTCAAAGGGACCATTCAAGGTGAACAGGCCGACAGAAGTTGGTCCAGTAAAAGATATTCCCTCCCCCACCTTGTCTCTCTAATATCCTGGGACTGACGGAGCTACAACGACATGGCACACACACATATAGGTTTTCAGGATGGTTGCACTAAGTGAGACTGAAGGCAGTCTGTGTAAAAACGACTGCGTTGGTTCTCATGGCTCCCAGGACTGTCACCCTGTTACCCCCTGACTCCAGGATCCAATTTTTCATAAGAACGTCCCCGCACCAGGAGATGTCCCCGCACCAGGAGATGTCTCCTCTGTGAAAGAATCCAGACGGCCACTCCCCACAGCATTTTGTCTCTGTTCATAGGCCCGCAATGCTGTATGTTGTAAGGATCCTTTATTTATCTCCAAGTGGTGTTGACTGCAGTTGTCTCTGATGGTTTCCCATAGATAATCTTCGGCTGGAGCAAGGGTGGACAATTGAGCCTGGCATTACATCCCCGGCTAACCAGGGTGGGGTGACGATGCCCTCCAGGATTGGCCATCACCAAAACACACTATGCCCTGATAACTAACTTCTCCTCCAAGTCCATAAAACACACTGTCAATATCAATATGTTATCTGTTAACAATTACCTGGACATGCCTTTTGCAATGGTTATGAAGCTTGAGAAGTTACAAGCTTTCTGCACACACCTTACATGCTACTCTTTATGGGTAAATATTCCATAAGCCTTGTGTGTGGTGTAGTGAGTTTGTCAGGCCTGAGACAAGAGCTGTTTGCAAGGAACAGGGAACTCTTTGCCGGGGGCCTCAGAGTCACAAGGACCTTTCTAAATAACATATAAAAGGAGAAATGATCAGATCAAACAAGTGAGAGGAGGAAAGGGTTAATTCTCTGCTGCTCTTCCCCACCTGAGCCAGTCACAGAGGCAGGTCCCTGTGGCTCTGTGCTGGCTCTGAGCCCCCCCCCCCGGGATTCACAGGACAGCAGTATAAATATCCCTGTACCTCAGCCCTGGTCAGTGCAGATTCCCCGCCACCTGCAGCTCCCCGACCCGGTCACAGGCAGAGATTCCTCCTCCCCAGCTGGGGCCGGAGCCTGGTGAGTCGTTTGCATGGAATGAAGCTGTGAAGGGGCGAATGGAAAGACATGAAACCTGTGCAATGTTTGAGCTGGGGTTGGATAGAATGGGGGTGTGTAACTCTGAGTGCAGGGGCAGGACGGGAGCCGGGGCACTGAGATAATGCTCCTGTGACTGCGTTGGGGTTCAGTGTTAGGAAGAGGTCTCCGGGTTACCCTGATGCACTTCCACGGACGTCACTGGGGGTCTTGCTGTTGAACTCAATGGGCTCTGGACTGGGCCATTCTTGGTTACATCACTTTTCAGAGTAAACCTCATTGGTAATCTACTCAGGCCCTGTAATATTCTACACCCCAAATCCCGAGGTCCTCACTCAGGCAACACTTCCATTAACGCCATAAGGACCCCAGGACTGGGTCCGTTCAAGTTGGCAGAAATTAGCTGGTTTCAAGGAGCTTAGCTGTGAATGTCCGAACTGTAGGACCCTGGAGCAGCCGATTATAAGCGCTGCTTTGATACCAATGTTCCACCTTCTTATGGTGACCTCATCTCCCTGTGCTGAATACGGGACACCTGGTAAAATTACCCATATTCAAGCGAGTTCCATGGCAATCAATCAGAACTATGCAGTACAAATGTTCAAATTAACAACAAGTTGACTGAGCCCCTGTTAAAAACAACTACTGCATAGTTGGATTCTTTTTAACTACCTTCTTCTCTTTAAGGCTTTAGGGTTCACACAGGGAGGGGTGACACACACAGCCCTCCCCCCCACACACACACAGACGGGGAGAGCTCACACAGACACACTCCTGTACACCTCTCTCACAGAGGGGGGTGACCGACCAACCGACCTAACCCTCCCTGTCTGGCGCGCTCTGCCCTCAATGCCTGGCTGGGACCCTGGGATGGACTCGCATCTCCTGGTACCTCGCACCGTGTCTTCCTGAGGCAACATGTGGGAGGGCATGCAAGGTCACATACCCCCCCAGGTTTCGGCCAGTGTTCAAACCAGAATGTGGACAGCAGCAGCCTTTCAGCACAGTGTGGGAGGGAAGGGACAAGAGTTTCTTCCAACCACAGGGGAGGAGGAGTGGGGGAAGGGATAAGAACATAAGAATGGCCACACTGGGTCAGATCAAAGGTCCATCCAGTCCAGTATCCTGTCTTCCGACAGTGGCCAATGCCAGGTGCCCCAGAGGGAATAAACAGAACAGGTCATCATCAAGTGATCCATCCCCTGTCACCCATTCCCAGCCTCTGGCAAACAGAGGCTAGGAACACCATCCCTGCCCATCCTGGCTAATAGCCATTGATGGATCTATCCTCCATGAATTTATCTAGTTCTTTTTATAACCCTTTTATAGTCTTCGCCTTCACAACATCCTCTTGCAAAGAGTTCCACAGGTTGACTGTGGCTTGTGCAAAGAAATACTTCTTTTTGTTTGTTTTAAACTTGCTGCCTATTAATTTCATTTAGTAACCCCTAGTTCTTGTGTTATGAGAAGGAGTAAATATCACTTCCTTATTTACTTTCTCCACATCAGTCATGATTTTATAGACCTCTATCATATCCCCCCTCGTCATTTCTTTTCCAAGCTGAAAAGTCCCAGTCTTATCAATCTCTCCTCATATAGAAGCCGTTCCATACCCCTAATCATTTTGTTGCCCTTTTCTATACCTTTTCCTATTCCAATATATCCATTTTTGAGATGGAGCGACCACATCTGCACACAGTGTTCAAGATGTGGGCATACCATGAATTTATATAGAAGCAATATTATATTTTCTGTGTTATTATCTATCCCTTTCTTAATAATTCCCAAGATTCATTAAATAAATAGAACGGAGCATAAGCACTGCCAAACTGAGTGTAAAAATGTAATAAGAAAAGCCAAAAAGGAGTTTGAAGAACAGCTAGCCAAAAACTCAAAAGGTAATAACAAAATGTTTTTTAAGTACATCAGAAGCAGGAAGCCTGCTAAACAACCAGTGGGGCCCCTGGACGATCGAGATACAAAAGGAGCGCTTAAAGACGATAAAGTCATTGCGGAGAAACTAAATGGATTCTTTGCTTCAGTCTTCACGGCTGAGGATGTTAGGGAAATTCCCAAACCTGAGCTGGCTTTTGTAGGTGACAAATCTGAGGAACTGTCACGGATTGAAGTGTCACTAGAGGAGGTTTTGGAATTAATTGATAAACTTAACATTAACAAGTCACCGGGACCAGATGGCATTCACCCAAGAGTTCTGAAAGAACTCAAATGTGAAGTTGCGGAACTGTTAACTAAGGTTTGTAACCTATCCTGTAAATCAACTTCTGTACCCAATGACTGGAAGTTAGCTAATGTAACGCCAATATTTAAAAAGGGCTCTAGAGGTGATCCCGGCAATTACAGACTGGTAAGTCTAACATCTGTACCGGGCAAATTAGTTGAAACAATAGTTAAGAATAAAATTGTCCGACACATAGAAAAACATAAACTGTTGAGCAATAGTCAACATGGTTTCTGTAAAGGGAAATTGTGTCTTACTAATCTATTAGAATTCTTTGAAGGGGTCAACAAACAAGTGGACAAGGGGGATCCAGTGGACATAGTGTACTTAGATTTCCAGAAAGCCTTTGACAAGGTCCCTCACCAAAGGCTCTTATGTAAATTAAGCTGCCATGGGATAAAAGGGAAGGTCCTTTCATGGATTGAGAACTGGTTAAAAGACAGGGAACAAAGGGTAGGAATTAATGGTAAATTCTCAGAATGGAGAGGGGTAACTAGTGGTGTTCCCCGAGGGTCAGTCCTCAGACCAATCCTATTCAACTTATTCATAAATGATCTGGAGAAAGGGGTAAACAGTGAGGTGGCAAAGTTTGCAGATGATACTAAACTGCTCAAGATAGTTAAGACCAAAGCAGACTGTGAAGAACTTCAAAAAGATCTCACAAAACTAAGTGATTGGGCAACAAAATGGCAAATGAAATTTAATGTGGATAAATGTAAAGTAATGCACATTGGAAAAAATAACCCCAACTATACATACAATATGATGGGGGCTAATTTAGCTACAACAAGTCAGGAAAAAGATCTTGTAGTCATCGTGGATAGTTCTCTGAAAATGTCCACGCAGTGTGCAGAGGCGGTCAAAAAAGCAAACAGGATGTTAGGAATCATTAAAAAGGGGATAGAGAATAAGGCTGAGAATATATTATTGCCCTTATATAAATTGATGGTACGCCCTCATCTCGAATACTGCGTACAGATGTGGTCTCCTCATCTCAAAAAAGATATACTGGCACTAGAAAAGGTTCAGAAAAAGGCAACTAAAATGATTAGGGGTTTGGAACGGGTCCCATATGAGGAGAGATTAAAGAGGCTAGGACTCTTCACTTTGGAAAAGAGGAGACTAAGGGGGGATAAGATAGAGGTATATAAAATCATGAGTGATGTGGAGAAAGTGGATAAGGAAAAGTTATTTACTTATTCCCATAATACAAGAACTAGGGGCCACCAAATGAAATGAATGGGGAGCAGGTTTAAAACAAATAAAAGGAAGTTCTTCTTCACACAGCGCACAGTCAACCTGTGGAACTCCTTGCCTGAGGAGGTTGTGAAGGTTAGGACTATAACAGGGTTTAAAAGAGAACTAGATAAATTCATGGAGGTTAAGTCCAGTAATGGCTATTAGCCAGTATGGGTAAGGAAGGGTGTTCCTAGCCTCTGTTTGTCAGAGGGTGGAGATGGATGGCAGGAGAGAGATCACTTGATCATTACCTGTTAGGTTCATTCCCTCTGGGGCACCTGGCATTGGCCACTGTCGGCAGACAGGATACTGGGCTAGATGGACCTTTGGTCTGACCCAGTATGGCCGTTCTTATGTTCTTATGTATTCTGTTCGTTTTTTTGGCTGCCGTTGCACATTGAGTGGATGTTTTCAGAGAATTACCCACAATGATGCCAAGATCTCTTTCTTGAGTTGTAACAGCTAATTTAGAGCCCATCATTTTATAGGTATAGTTGAGATTATGTTTTCCAATATGCATTACATTGCATTTATCAACACTGAATTTCTTCTACCATTTTCTTCTCCAGTCGCGCAGTTTTGAGAGATCCTTTTGTAGCTCTTCACAGTCTGCCTGGCATTTAACTTTCTTGAGTAGTTTTGTATCATCTGCACATTTTGCCACTTCACTGTTTACCCCTTTTTATAGTCCATTTATGAATATGTTGAATAGGACTGGTCCCAGTACAGACCCATGGGGGACACAACTATTTACTACTCACCATTCTGAGAACTGACCATTTATTCCTACCCTTTGTTTCCTATCTTTTAACCAGTTACCAATCCATCAGAGGATCTTCCCTCTTATCCCATGACAGCTTACTTTACTTAACAGCCTTTAGTGACGGACCTTGTCAAAGGCTTTCTGAAAACCTAAGTACACTATATCCACTGGATCCCCTTTGTTCACATGCTTGTTGACCCCCTCAAATAATTCTAGCAGATTGGTGAGGCATGATTTTCCTTTAGAAAAAAACTTGTTGACTCTTCCCAACAAATTATGTTAATTTATGTGTCTGACAATTTTGCTCTTTACTATAATTTCAACCAGTTTGTCCGGTACTGAAGTCTTGCTTACTGGCCTGTAATTGCCAGGGGGAGGAGCTGGGGGGTGAAGTGGGTGCTAAGCCCCTGCCCCGGGGGCTGCTGTGAAGCCTGCAAGTTCAGGGCATGAACAGGCTGAAATTTCTTCCCCCTCCTCCCAGAGCTTAGCTGAGGGACGGAGAGGCTTCCCCGTACCAGCGCTGTGCGGGGCTTTGGCACATGCAGGTCTCAGCACCTCCTGTCCAGCATCCTGAGCCAGAGGGTCTTTGGCTTTCCCAGGGCCCAGCCAGAGGCAGTGGGGAAAGGAAGGAACCTGCCAGTCAGGCTGCTCGTGAGCTGAGTGCTCTGTGAGGGGCTGGTTCTCTGCACAGGGCTGGAAGCGGGATGTGCCCCACTTGCAGTCAGGATCTGGGAGAGCAGCGGGGTTTGGGGGAGTGAAGAGGCAAAGCAGGGAGAGGACAGCGAGAGGGGGAGTATGTAAAGGGCTGATGGGTGGGCAGCAGAGGCGACATGTAACTGGCTGCTGTCTGGTGCCTGCCTGTACGCACCAGCCACTGCAGTGCGCAGCCAGTGACGGTGGGAAATGGGACGGGGGGTGGGGCCCTGCTGGCCACGAGCCGGCGCACAGTAGGGGCTGCGCTGACAGACAAGCAGGGGGAGCAGCCGGCTCTATGTGCTGCATCTTCAGCCTGCCACCAGCCTTGCACACCCACCCCCATCGTCACCCCCTGGATCCTCCCCCCCCACTCACCGTTGGTAGGCAGGCATCTGGGAAGCAGGGATCTGGCCAGCAGCAGGACCTGCTAGTGCGGATGGGGGGAGATAGAAAATATGGGACAAGTTTGCCTGTTTGAAGAAAAAGTCGGGACACCTGCAGGAGGGCTTAAATACGGGACTGTCCCTTTAAAAACAGGACATCTGGTCCCCCTCCACCTACTGCAGCTGTAGTTCTCTGGAGCAGAGCTACCAGCTCGGCTAGGTTTAAAATGCTGCGTCCGCGCAGCTGCACCGCTGTGGTGCGTTAGTGGCGACGCTCTGTGCTGATGGGGGAGAGCTCCCCCGGCAGCGTAGTTAATCCACCTCCCCGAGAGGCGGTAGCTATGTCTACACGGGGTGTGTGTGTGTGTGTGTGTGTGTGTGTGTGTGTGTGTCAGGTTGGTGTATCTATGTCGCTCACAGGTGTGGATTTTTCACACCACTGAGCAACGTGGTTATCCCAATATAGGTCTGTAGTGCAGACCAGACCTTAATTGAGATTGGCTTCACATATATAGGACCAAATCCTGAAAAAACGTGTAACTTTACTCAGGTGAGTATTTTCATCAAACTCAATGCGAGTTGCTCGTGAATGAGTTTACTCGTGTGCTTGAGTGTTGGTTGGGTGAAGGCCTCAGAGCCTGAGGGATCCAGCAGGAGGATTGTGAAGGAAAGAGGTTCTGCTCTCACCCTATTATAAAATGGGAGTGACTCTGCAATTGTGAGTGTGAAACTGGGGTAGGTGCCAGAAGAACCAGTCGTGTGGCTTCTTTACCTCACTTTCACAGTCACTACTTGAGACCTGAGAGTGACTGTAGCAAACGTGTGAAGGAGAGATTCTGCTGTGGACAGCAGGAGGGAGCGTCCTGCTTCACCTGGGGCCAGAACCATCCAAGTCATCATCCCTTTTTTGGAATGGAGATATTACATCAGAGGGGCAGTACGTAACTTGTGGGTCACCAGTGTGGTAAAATGTTCGGCTGTGTATGTGTGTGTTCTCGCTGTGTCCTTTCCCAGCTCTGCAGACAGTTGGCACAGCAGACCTCGAGCGAACCACCCAATGACCAGAAGATCCGTTAAGGTACGAAGGCAACCAGCCAGGTTTATTGTCGATGAAGCACGGTACTAGTATCCCACAGACTCTACTGGAGCACTAATACATGTATGCCAGTTAGAATGGTCCAGCTCAGTGAACAGTGTGACTTTCTTTTTCTCCCCAGGTTAGACAGAGACACTCCCTTTGAGGCTCCATTTCATACATCAATACAAACAAGTTATATATTGCCCCTTTAACATAGTTAATTGACACCCTCTGACATAGTTGGGTTCCACCCAACACCTTGTACATCTCTACCCATCACACTCTCATCCTGACCTTATCTTTACGATGGATTCATCATGTTCCTCTTATCTTTAGGGAATGTGTTGGTATGGAGGTGTTCTGGTACCACCTTTATGGAATGTGTTTGCATGAGTGCTCTGTGCCCAGCACCTCTTAGAAACGTGTGGATTTGAAATATCAGCCCTGTGCTTGCCAGATGCTGTGAGCAGGGCCTACCTCTAGCTCACAGCCTATTTTTGCTTTATATCAACAAAGTTTTGACCATTACTTTAGCCCAGGCCTCAGCCCTTATACTAGGACTCTAATACTAGGGCTTATGTCTCAGGCTCTCTTCCTATTACTGTTCCGCAGTACGAGAGTGTTACTGGATTTACGGTCACACAGGACAGGCAGCTGTCATACAATGAAGTTTTTGATGGTATCTATGATATTCTCAACAAATACATTCCAGTCCCAGCTGACACTACAGTTCTCAGTGATTTTCTCTTTTGTTGTTAGTCACAGGAAACTGAATAGAAGATCTAAGTGATGGCACATGATGCCAGCTGACAATCACACTGTTTTTGACCCTGTAACTTACATCCTGACTGGCATCCTGGGTACGGAGGAGTCTCATGTCTGGATTGCCATCCCCTTCTGTCTGATTTACATTGCGACAATTTTTGGGAACTCTCTCCTACTATTCATCATACTAACAGAACGAAGCCTCCATGAGCCCATGTATCTATTCATGTCCATGCTGGCCGCTGCTGATCTGCTGTTATCTACCACTGCAGTGCCCAAGATGCTGGCTGTATTCTGGTTTAGAGCGGGAGAAATTTCTTTTGCTGCCTGCCTGACCCAGATGTTCTTCATCCATGTCAGTTTTATTGCCGAGTCGGCCATCCTGGTGGCCATGGCGTTTGATCGGTACGTTGCCATCTGCGACCCCCTGAGATACACCATCATACTAACCAAGTCTGTCATCAGGAAAATAGGGCTGTCAGTTGTCACAAGAAGTTTCTGTATCATTTTCCCTTTCATCTTTCTCGTGAAGCAGCTGAAGTTCTGCAGAACCAACCTCCTGCCTCACACCTATTGTGATCACATGGGCATCGCCCGGCTGGCCTGCAACGACATCACAGTCAACCTCTGGTATGGTGTAGCCATGGCTATTATAGTAATTGGTTTGGATGTTGTGCTCATTGCTTTGTCTTATGGGTTTATCCTCAGGGCCGTCTTCCGGCTCCCCTCGAAGGCCGCCCGGCTCAAGGCTCTCCGCACCTGCGGCTCCCATGTCTGTGTCATACTGATGTTCTACATGCCATCCTTTTTCTCCTCTTTAGCACACCAGTTTGGGCACATCATCCCAGGTTATATTCTCAACCTACTGGCCAACCTCTACATGCTCATTCCCCCCATGTTAAACCCCATCGTGTATGGGGTGACAACAAAAGAGATCCTGAAACGGGTGATCAATGTGTGCTAAAGGAGGCAACAGAAAATGCTTTGGGACTTGGAAATTATACCCAGGTTTTCATTGGACCTATAGGGTTGTTTTTATTATGTACTTACACTGTGTAAACTGGAAAGCTGGTCTCTCTCGGCAACAGAATTTGGTCCTATAAAAGACATCTCCTCCCCCACTTTGTCTCTCTAATATCGTGGGACTGACATGGCTACAACAGCACTGCACACTGCCACAGAAGGCAGCCAGACCGAGTGAGTCTTGTTCTAAGTTGAAAGGAAAGAGCAAAACATGAAAGAAAAAAAGGTAAAAATCACCATGAGAGAGCACGGTGTGTGCATCTCCTCTCTGACAAGTTGCGTCTAACCTGGAATCTTAATAGCAAAAGAAAGCAACAGAAAAGGGGGCCATGCCATAGGCCCGTGGGAAGTGCACTGGTCTGCAATTTGGGAGAGAGGGGCTCTAGTCTTGGTTCTGCCACCAACCTGCTATCTCACCTAGGGTTAGTTTATTTCCTCCTCAAACTCCTAAATCCTTCTCAGGATCACTGCTTTGTTGGCCTCTGTCCCCCATTCCGTAGCCAAGGCCTGCATCCCACAGACTGTTTACCTCACTCCAATGTGAAAATGGACCATTTATTCCTACCCTTTGTTTCCTATATTTTAACCAATTACTGATCCATGAGGGGGCCTTCTGTCTTATCCATTGATAGCTTACTTTGCCTAAGAGCCTTTGGTGAAAGTCCAAGTGCACTATAGCTACTGGATCACCCTTCTCCAGATTCTTCTGATGACCTAAAGAATTCTAGTAGCTTGGTGAGGCATGATTTCCCTTTACAATACCTGTGTTAACTCTTCCCAACATATTGTGTTTATCTTTTTAAGCCATTGGAAATATTTGCTGCTAGCAGTCACAGATGGGCCATACGCCATTGTAGGCAATCAACTTATCCAGCTCACTTTGAAGATGAGGAAATTTCTGGGTGCAGAGTAGGCTCGAGGGGGGCTGATAGCTCAGGATGGGGGGATCCCAGCTGGGGACTGCCCACTCTGGAAGTGTGGAGACAGGCTGGGGAGTGGAGGCAGGACAGGGGCAGGTTTCATAGAATATCAGGGTTGGAAGGGACTTCAAGAGGTCATCTAGTCCAACCCCCTGCTCAAAGCAGGACCAACCCCAACTAAATCATCCCAGACAGGACATTGTCAAGCTGGGCTTTAAAAACTTTTAAGGATGGAGATTCCACCACCTCCATAGGGAACCCATTCCAATGCTT
This sequence comes from Emys orbicularis, assembly GCF_028017835.1. Classification (NCBI taxonomy): domain Eukaryota; kingdom Metazoa; phylum Chordata; order Testudines; family Emydidae; genus Emys; species Emys orbicularis. Next base: position 368,771,957 of record NC_088683.1, read on the forward strand.
CACCACCCTCCTAGTGAAATAGTTTTTCCTAATATCCAACCTAGACCTCCCCCACTGCAACTTGAGACCATTTTGCTCCTTGTTCTGTCATCTGCCACCACTGAGAACAGCCGAGCTCCATTGTCTTTGGAACCCTCCTTCAGGTATTTGAAGGCTGCTATCAAATCCCCCCTCACTCCTCTCTTCTGCAAACTAAATAAGCCCAGTTCCCTCAGCCTCTCCTCATAAGTCATGTGCCCCAGCCCCCTAATCATTTTTGTTGCCCTCCGCTGGACTCTCTTCAATTTGTCCACATCCCTTCTATAGTGGGGGACCCATTATTTGATACATTACTCAAGATGTGGCCCCACTAGTGCCGAATAGAGGGGAATAATCACTTCCCTCGATCTGCTGGCAGTGCTCCTACGAATGCAGCCCAATATGTCGTTAGCCTTCTTGGCAACAAGGGCACACTGTTAACTCATATCCAGCTTCTCATCCACTGTAATCCCCAGATCCTTTTCTGCAGAACTGCCACTTAGCCAGTCACTCCTCAGCCTATAGCTGTGCATTGGATTCTTCCATCCTAAGGGCAGGACTCTGCACTTGTCCTTGTTGAACCTCATCAGGTTTCTTTTGGCCGAATCCTCCAATTTGTCTAGGTCACTCTAGACCCTATCTCTACTCTCCAGCATATCTACCTCTCCCCCCAGCTTAGTGTCAGCTTAGCGAACTTGTTGAGGATGCAATCCATCCCATCATCTAGATCATTAATGAAGACGTTGAACAAAACCGGCTCCAGGACAGACGCCTGGGCACTCCACTTGATACCGGCTGCCAACTAGACATTGAGCCGTTGATCACTACCCTTTGAGCCCGAAGATCTGGCCAGCTTTCTATCCACCTTATAGTCCATTTATCCAATCCATACTTTTTTAACTTGGTATCAATAATACTGTGGGAGATTGTATCAAAAGTTAAGAAGGCAATCAGGATGGTCAGGCATGACTTGCCCTTGGTGAATCCATGTTGATTGTTCCTGATCACCGTCCTCTCCTCGAAGTGTTGAAAAATGGATTTTTGGAGGACCTGCTCCGTGATTTTTCCAGGGACTGAGTTGAGGCTGACCCATCTGTAGTTCCCAGATTGTCCTTCCCTTTTTAAAAGATGGGCATGATATTTGCCTTTTTCCAATCGTCCGGGACCTCCCCCAATTGAGGTTTGTACCTTAATAAACTGGAAGTTCACAATCTGTTTAATTTCCCCCATTTTTCCAGTAGCTTCTGTCTCGGAGAGGAAGGAGACAGGCAGAGAGTAAGTTACAGACTCTGTTACACACCGGCTCTGGGTTAGTTTCCTCTTGCTCCCGCTGTACATTACTGAAGGGCAAGCAAAAAGGATCCTTCCTTTCTCCCTATGCCAGACCTGTAACCCCAGGGCAAAGTATCTGCATGGCAGGGAAATGTAGACCTTGGATGACATCTGTGACGGGATACCCGAGGTCCAGCCTGGGACCATGGGACCACTGTGCCTCCGCAACTCTCTCCAGCCTGGGCTGTCTCTCAAAATGCCTTGGTAGTGACGAGCGGAAAACCCCTCCAGGTGTTAGCAATCAGCACAACCTCATGTGGAGCCCCACACCCAGCTAAATTGCATAAATGCTCCCAGAGCCACTCATGAATCACACAGGGAAAGGGACCAGCCAGATCCCCCCAGCTCCCAGCCTTGTAGTTCAAGATATACCATCTTGCACTACTCAAGATTAGCAGAGCAAATTTATTAATTGGTTCACCACTTCGTCAATGGAAAGTGGAAAGTTTTGCCACACACTTCATACAAACTCACTGGTAAAGATAAACAGTAAAACAAATGTATTGACTACAAAAGATAGATTTTAAGTGATAGGCAAAAAGTCAGATTGGTTACCAAAATAAAATAAAATATAAGCACACTGTCTAAATTCTCAACCCTATTAGACAGGGCAACATTAAGTTTCTCACCCCACTGGATATTGCAGTTAATAGTACAGAGATTTTACCCTTGAAACCTGGGCCAGTCCCCCCTGGGGGAATCTTCAGTCTTATCAATGTCCTTGTTGCTTTCAGCATAGGTGGGGGCAGGAGAAAGGCCAGGAATGGGGCCCCTGTGTCCTGTTTTATACCCTCAGTTCCATATGCTTGGAGAACACAAGTCCAGGCCTGTCTGGGGGACATTGCTGAGTCCCCAGGCAAGGTTGAGCAATGCTCCTGGTGTGGCCTCATGCAGGTGAGGCATTGAATTGTAACTCCCTTGCTGGACAATGGCTGTGGATGGGTTGATTGATACCCCGCCCAGTGTTCATCCTTATAATACAATTGTGTGCTTTCCAATGCAGAATTTGTAATGCCGGGTGTCTTCAGAAGGCTTATGATGTACTGAGCATTGTTGTAGTAATGTTATAGGTTGTAATTTCATGTATACAGTTATGAGGCTGAAAATGTTTCCCCATGGCCTAAAACAAGCCCAGGCAAAACTTTCCAGAAGCAAAGGGGCAGTTCACACCTCATCAGAGCATGTATGGGACAATCCCAGCCCTGCCTCACAGGAACAAAAGACATTGGCCTAGGCAGCAACAAAGGACCTGTTGGACTCATGAGTGACTCACACCCCTTCCCTGGGTGAGTTTGGAACTACGATGAGGTAATGCTCACCTGACCCTGAAGAGGGTGGGGGAAACCCAAATGGGAAATATGCTCAAGAAAGCAGGAAAATGACTACCAATGTGGCAGCTGCAAAACTAGAGCTGACCAGACTAGAAGCATCAGAGAAGGCAAAGGACCACAAGTTTCAAATGTGGCAGGCAGAAATGAGGCTCAAAGAAGCAGCTGCGGAAAGGGAAACTATGGAGGCAGAGGCAGCCAGGGAGGCAGCCATAGAGGAGGCTGCATACCGAAGGGCTATGGAAGAAAAAGAGAGAGCATGAAGAAAGAGAGCAATACCACCAACTGGACCTGCTAGAGAAGCAGAACCAGAACCCCCCCAACCCCAACCACTCCCATCACTCCAAAAATCCACAAGTGGGAACACTTATGTCCTCCATACAGTAGAGGATGATATTGCTGAATATCTGACTACCTTTGAAAGGCTGTGTGTAATACATGAAATCCCTGATAAGAGAGTTCCTGCCCTGATTGCGAAATTAACTGGTAAAGCTCAAAATGTATTCAATGGAACGCCTGTTGAAGATGCTTTAGACTGTTGTAAATTTGAAAACTTTGCATAACAGTATCTTTAGATTACCCCTGAAACATATACAGTTAAATTTAGGACTCTTAAAAGGGATATTGGGATGAGTAATGGGGAATAGGTAAACAAAATGAAAGATTTGTTGGGAGAAGGGGTGAGGGGTAAAGAGGTGGCAAGTTTTGAAGGAATGCTTTATCTTGTTGCTCAAGACCATTTCATAAGCATATATAAGGCCAAAGTAAAGCACTGTCTATGGGACAAAGTTGTAAAGACTGTGGATGAGATGGCTTTTTTAGCTGATGACCTTGAACAGACTCAGTTGTCTATTGGGGGCAGGCCGCAGAAAGAGATATAAAACAGGTGGCAAGGGCGGATCCCATTTTGCCCCGGGAAGAGAGAAGGGGGTTGGGAGCCTAAACATTCTCCTACACAAAATCATCCCTCTACTGGTAACTCCTATCCCAAATCTCCTATAAAAGCAGAAGAGCCCAAAAGATGCTATTGTGCCGGGTTGGATCACAGAAACCCCCTTGGGAACTGCCAACTGATATGTTGAGACTACTTCTAACCCGTTTCCCCTGCCATCTTGGGACTCCAGAACCTTGCCAGTTTGAGCCAGACATGCTAGCCTGTAACAAACCCAGACTCAGGTCTGCCCTCTATAACACTGATAGAGAGTTTGCACAGCTGTTTCCTCCCCCCCCCCCCCCCAGGGATTAATACATACTCTGGGTTAACTAATAAGTAAAAAAGTGATGTTATTAAATATAAAAAGTAGGATTTAAGTGGTTCCAAGTAAAAACAGACAGAACAAAGTGAATTACCAAGAAAAAAAAATAAAACATGCAAGTCTAAACCTAATACAGCAGGAGAGTGATTGCAGATGAAATCTCACCCTCAGATGTTCCAGTAAGCTTCTTTTACAGACTAGCCTCCTTCTAGTCTGGGTCCAGCAATCACTCACATCCCCATGGTTACTGTCCTTTGTTCCAGTTTCTTTCAGGTATCTCTTGAGCCAGCTGAGAACAAAATGGAGGGGTCTCCCAGGGGTTTAAATAGACTCTCTCGTGGGAGGAGACACCCTCCTCTCTACTATGCAAAATCCAGCTCCAAGATGGAGTTTTGGAGTCACATGGGCAAGTCACATGTCCATGCATGACTCAGTTTTTACAGGCAGCAGCCATTGCCCACATGCTATCTTGAATGTCTCCAGGAAGATTTCTTATGTGGATTGGAGTCTTCCAAGATCCATTGTCAGTTAAGTGTTTCTTGATTAGGCACTTAATTTGCACATTCCTTTCTCAAGAAGCTGACCAAATGCTTTACTAAAGCTACTTAGACTCAAACAAGTACACAGACAATATTCATAACTTCAAAAACAACAATGACACATGCATACAAATAGGATGAATATATATATATATATATATATATATATATATATATATATATATATATATATATATATATATATCCAGTTATGTCATATATACATTCATAAGCATATTTCCATAAAACATTATGGGGTGCAACATCACAGCTATCTTTGTAATTCCACTGATCACCTGAGGAAGTGTAATTCCACTGATCACCCTGTGCTAGGAGGAAGCAGGCAACCAGTAGCTCATGTTAGTTCTGCTCTCCTCAACACAGCAACCCCACAGGCAATTGAAAGTTATCTATAGCAAAGCAATGACTCACCAGCACAGCACCTACTGCTGGTCATCTTGAGAATTAGCTCTCCAGAGCACCCTCTGCTGGCCAGTGGCTCACCTGCCTCAGGGCCCCCATGTCCCCCCCAGACCCCAGTGCCCTTTACCTCAGGGTTATGCCCACTGCATACCCCCATACGCTGGGTCTCCCCTCCTAGGAGAACCCCCAACCCTCTAAACCCACCTTGCCTCAGTAGCTACTGCCAGTTGTCATCTAGCCCCCGCTCACTGGGGCAAACTGCAGCCTGTCATGGCCACCCATTATTGGCAAGGAGGTTGGATCAGTTGCCTCTGCCTAATCCCAGGTTGCACCTCTGCAACCCCAGTACCTGTTTTGGCATTTAGCAAGGCCCACAGCCTGGTGATTTGCCAGGCTGGAGCTCCCCAGCTCCTCTTACCTTTCCCCAGCCCTGCTCCACTCCAGGTACCCTTACTCCCAGGCAGCTAGGGCCTTCTCTCTCCACTGCTAGAGAGAGACTCCTCCAGCTCCTGGTCCCCCACCCTCTTATAAGGGCTAGCTGGGCCCTGTTTGAGCTGGTCACAGCTGTGGCTGCTTCCTCAATCAGCCCAGCTTTGCTGCTTCCACTCCTTTTCCCAGCCACAGCTCTCTCCAGGACTGCTTTTCACCCCCTGTTCTGTGGGAGTGGGGCAACTGCCCCACTACGCTATCATATTGGTTTTGTGAGGTTAGCGTCTGCAGAACCAGACATGGAGCATGTTAAGGTTGTCGATATTAATGGCAGTGAATGCTTGGGGGAGAGGGATACAGGGGCCCAGATCTCTCTGGTTAAGCAGAGTGTGGTCCCAAAGACCAGTATGTTACCTGGCCAAATGGCAGAGATTGTGGGGGTGGGCGAAAGCAGATTCCTTGTACCACTAGCTAAAATCCATGTGGTGTGGGAAGGTTTGGAAAGTGTTTTGACTGTGGGGGTAATAGAACACCTCCTAGTCGACCTGCTCCTTGGTAATGCTTTTTTCCGTGTAGCTCAGGTTAAAGTATTTGCCTGCATCAGGAGGGAGCTTTATGATGGGACACCCGAGGGAAAGGGTCAGGTCTCAGGAACTGCTGAGGGAATGGGAGAGAGTTTCCTTGATTCTTCTGCAGCAGGGGGAAGCCACATGCTTCTAGGTGGGAGGGTGGTTGTGACCAACTCCTGCACTGCAGTTGGAGGCAACGCCACATCAGGAAGGGACGGGGGTGTAACGCCTGCCAGAGAGAGAACTGCCCAGGTTGTTAGCTACCAGCAGGTTGCAGCTGAACCAGAGACAAACCAGGCTCCTGGGAGCATAGAGAAATATGTCTCAGAGGATGACTGAGAGAAGGGGCAGGGGATTTCCAAAACCACTGAGCGAGCTGGGTGAGGATTCCTGTGACTGTAACACAGGGAAGCAGGGTGCTCCCAAGTATGGGAGGAGCTGAGACTAGCTTTCCAGCAGAAGGTAGCATGCCCTCAGGCATAGGGGCAGGAGAGGTGTTGTCAGTGATTAAGGAAAAGGTCCCAGTTGTTAGCTGGCAGAGTTCTGCAGTTGAGCAAGGGATAGAACCCTTCCTAGGGAGCACAGAGAAATTTGTCTTAGGAGGGGGCCCAGAGGAGGAAACTGGGGAAGGAATAATGGGGGTACAGGAATCTCTCCTCACTGGTCACTTGGGGCACGATGCCCAGGACACTGGAGGATGATTGGATCAACATCTGTGCACCCAGGCACTCAGCCTGTGACCCAGGTTTTGAGAAGGAACTGTGTACCTGACCTCCTGGAGGGGAGCAGTCACACAGCTGACTTCTCAGGGAGAGAGAAAGGGGTGGCGGAGGGTACCCCAATCCAGGTCCCGTTTTTTTCATGATGCTATTTCTGATACGTTTTTGGAAAGTAACTGTATCTCTTTACATCAAGATGTAGCTCCAACGCCTGTGACAGCAGAGGAGTTGAGACCAGGACATTGGCAGGTGGTAGTTTGTGAGAACACAAATGACCCCACGGACAGAGAAGGGGGTGTTTTCCCCCAGGCTGGTGAGACAGAAAGAGCAGTTATGGGAAAGCTGCAGCGGCACAGGAGCCAGCAAACAGAGCTGTAAACGGGAGTTTGAGTGGGACTTCTGTTGGAGGAGAAGGTATTTGTAGCTATTTGTAGTTGTAGTTGTATGTGTGGAGGCTGGTAGGGGCAGTGTGCTGGGAGAGAAGATGAACCCTGATTAGGGGGTGGGGCTTCTCTAACTAGGGGTCCTATAAAGGTAGCCAGCCAGTCAGGCAGCGGCATAGACAGCTGCAGGGGCACAGGAGCCAGCAAACAGAGCTGTAAACAGGGGAGTTTGAGTGGGAGTTTGTGGGAAGACTAAGAGAGGCAGGCAGAGGAACACACAGGCTACTGAAGGGCGTGTGCAGTGTTCTAGCAGTGTCTTGGTGCTTGTTGGGGATTTGTTTTGCTGTGGGTGGTGGTGTGGTTTGGTTTGGTTTCCAGATTCACAGAATTTAGGTGGGAAGCCTATGACAGATACAGAGGCAGCAGTGGTAGTGACCCAAGCAGTGGAAGACACAATGAAGATGACTGGATGTGGAAGCTGCAGCATGTACATGATCCTGGAGGGGGTACCTGATAAGAGTTTCATCTGCATGAAGTGCCGCCTGATAGAGCTGATGGAAGAAAAGATCCGAGGACTGGAGATGCAGGTGGAAACTCTGGTCGAGTTTAGAAGGGGGTTCGAGCGGATGATGGAGCAAAGACATGAGGAGTCCGAATGGAAAATCTCAGACTTGCAGATGGAAGCAGGACCAAAGAACTCTGAGGGAAGACTGCTGGGTGAGGAAAGTGGACAGTGGAAGCATGTGACTAAGAGAACCAGACAGAGGAAAAGACGGGCTAGTGAAGAAGCAGTAGAGCTCAGGAACAGGTTTGCAGAGTTGGAAAATGAAGAAGGGGCACAGTAGGTGGTCGCTGAAGGTGAGAGGGCAAGGAAGAAGAGAAGAGCAGCTAGTCCTATAAAAAGAGGGGAAGAGTCAATGGAGATAACACCAAATATGAGCCCCAGGAGGATACGGGATGTGTTGCAGAGGATTGCAAGGGACAATAGAAATTGAGAGGACTTGCAGCCAGAGGGAACAGGGGATAGACCTGAGAAGCGCACTGTCACCAGGAAAAGGCAGGTCTATGTGATTGGGGACTCCTTACTGAGAAGAATAGACAGGCCTGTAACCAGAGCTGATCCGGAGAACAGAAGGGTGTTCTGTCTGCCGGGTGCTAAAATTCGGGATGTGGACCTGAGGCTGAAGAGGATTCTAATGGGAGCGGGAAAGAATCCACTGATTCCTTCATGTGGGAACGAATGATAGGGCTAGATTCTCGCTGGAACGTATCAAGGGAGACTATGCCAGGCTGGGGAAGTCGCTTAAGGAAATCGAGGCTCAGGTGATCTTCAGTGGGATTCTGCCTGTTCCTAGAGAAGGGCAACAAAGGTGTAACAAGATTATGACAATCAACAGATGGCTCAGGCAGTGATGCTATAAGGAGGGCTTTGGGATGTATGGCCACTGGGAGGCATTCATGGACAGAGGACTGTTCTCTCGGAATGGACTTCACCTGAGTAGGGAGGGAAATAGACGTCTAGGAGGAGGCTGGCACAACTGATTAAGAGAGCTTTAAACTAGGAATTGGGGGGAGATGGTTGGGAGATGTCCAGGTAATCTCCATGCCGGAATTTAACATTGAGAGGGAAGAAAACAAAGTAAGAAAGGATACAGCCATGGGTAGGAGAATGGACATACAGAGGAAGTGTAGTGTAGATACCAGTCTAACAGGTGATAGTGGTGGTAGAATGTCTGGGCCTAATTGGATAAAGAATGTGAGCAAAGCCAAACAGCAAGAATTAAGATGTTTGTACACCAATGCGAGGAGCCTAGGTAACAAAATGGAGGAACTAGAGTTACTGGTGCAGGAAGTGAAACCAGATATTATAGGGATAACAGAAACATGGTGGAATAGTAGTCATGACTGGAGTTCAGGAATTGAAAGGTATGTGCTGTTTAGGAAAGACAGAAATAAAGGCAAAGGTGGTGGAGTAGCATTGTATATCAATGATGAGGTAGACTGTAAAGATATAAGAAGGGATGGAATAGATAAGACAGAGTCTTTCTGGGCAAAAATCACATTGGGGAAGAAAGCTACAAGAGCCTCCTCTGAGATAGTGCTTGGGGTGTGCTATAGACCACCAGGATCTGATTTGGATATGGATAGAGACCTTTTTAATGTTTTTAATGAAGTAAATACTAATGGGAATTGTGTGATCATGGGAGACTTTAACTTCCCAGATATAGACTGGAGGACAAGTGCTAGTAATAATAATAGGGCTCAGATTTTCCTGGATGTGATAGCTGATGGATTTCTTCACCAAGTAGTTGCTGAACCAACAAGAGGGGATGCCATTTTAGATTTGGTTTTGGTGAGTAGTGAGGACCTCATAGAAGAAATGGTTGTAGGGGCCAACTTTGGTTTGAGCAATCATGAGCTAATTCAGTTTAAATTAAATGGAAGGATAAACAAAAATAGATCTGTGACTAGGGTTTTTGATTTCAAAAGGGCTAACTTTAAAAAATTAAGGAAATTAGTTAGGGAAGTGGATTGGACTGAAGAACTTGGGGATCTAAAGGTGGAGGAGGCCTGGAATTACTTCAAGTCAAACTTGCAGAAACTATCAGAAGCCTGCATCCCAAGAAAGGGGGAAAAATTCATAGGCAGGAGTTGTAGACCAAGCTGGATGAGCAAGCATCTCAGAGAGGTGATTAAGAAAAAGCAGAAAGCCTACAAGGAGTGGAAGATGGGAGTGATCAGCAAGGAAAGCTACCTTATTGAGGTCAGAACATGTAGGGTTAAAGTGAGAAAGGCCAAAAGCCCTGTAGAGTTGGACCTTGCAAAGGGAATTAAAACCAATAATAAAAGGTTCTATAGCCATATAAATAAGAAGAAAACAAAGAAAGAAGAAGTGGGACCACTAAACACTGAGGATAGAGTGGAGGTTAAGAATAATCTAGGCATGGCCCAATATTTAAACAAATACTTTGCCTCAGTCTTTAATTAGGCTAATGAGGAGCTTAGGGATAATGGTAGGATGACAAATGGGAATGAGGATATGGAGGTAGGTATTACCACATCCGAGGTAGAAGCCAGAGTCGAACAGCTTAATTGGACTAAATCGGGGGGCCCAGATAATCTTCATCCAAGAATATTAAAGGAACTGGCACATGAAATTGCAAGCCCGTTAGCAAGAATTTTTAATGAGTCTGTAAACTCAAGGGTTGGACCGTATGACTGGAGAATTGCTAACCTAGTTCCTATCCTTAAGAAAGGGGAAAAAAAGTGGTCTGGGCAACTACAGGCCTGTCAGTTTGACATCTGTAGTATGCAAGGTCTTGGACATTTTTTTGAAACAGAAAGTAGTTAAGGACATTGAGGTCAATGGTAATTGGGACAAAATACAACACGGTTTTACAAAAGGTAGATCGTGCCAAACCACCCTGATCTCCTTCTTTGAGAAGGTAACAGATCCAAAGGAAACACAGTGGATCTAATTTACCTCGATTTCAGTAAGGCATTTGATACGGTTCCACATGGGGAATTATTAGCTAAATTGGAAAAGATGGGGATCAATATAAAAATTGAAAGGTGGACAAGGAACTGGTTAAAGGGGAGACTACAAAGGGTCGTACTGAAAGGTGAACAGGAAGATCTGAATGACCTTGTAAACTGGAGTAATAGTAATAGGATGAAATTTAATAGTGAAAAGTGCAAGGTCATGCATTTAGGGATTAATAACAAGAATTTTGATTATAAGCTGGGGACGCATCAGTTGGAAGTAACAGAGGAGGAGAAGGACCTCAGAGTATTGGTTGATCACAGGATGACTATGAATCGCCAATGTAATAAGGCTGTTAAAAAAGCTAATGTGGTCTTGGCATGCATCAGGCGAGGTATTTCCAGTAGTGATAAGGAGGTTTTAGTACCATTATAAAAGGCACTGGTGAGACCTCATCTGGAATACTGTGTGCAGTTCTGGTCTCTCATGTTTAAGAAGGATGAATTCAAATTGGAACAGATACAGAGAAGGGCTACTAGGATGATCCAAGGAATGGAAAACCTGCCTTATGAAAGGAGACTCAAAGAGTTTGGCTTGTTTAGCGTAACCAAAAGAAGGCTAAAGGGAGATACAATTGCTCTCTGTAAATATATCAGAGGGATAAATACCAGGGAGGGCGATGAACTATTTAAGCTCAGTACCAATGTGGACACAAGAACAAATGGAAATAAACTGGCTATCAGGAAGTTTAGACTTGAAATTAGACGACGGTTTCTAACCATCAGAGGAGTGAAGTTCTGGAACAGCCTTCCAAGGGGAGTAGTGGGGGCAAAAGACATATCTGGCTTCAAGACTAAGCTTGATAAGTTTATGGAGGAGATGGTATGATGGGATAGCCTAATTTTGGCAATTAATTGGTTTTTGACTATTAGCGGTAAATATTCCCAATGGCCTGTGATGGGATGTTAGATGGGGTGGGATCTGAGTTACTACAGAGAATTCTTTCCTGGGTGTCTGGCTGGTGAGTCTTGCCCACATACTCAGGGTTTAGCTGATCACCATATTTGGGGTCGGGAAGGAATTTTCCTCCAGGACAGATTGGCAGAGGCTCTGGGCGGTTTTCGCCTTCCTCTGAAGCGTGGGGCACGGGTCACTTGCTGGAAGATTCTCTGCATCTTGAAGTCTTTAAACCATGATTTGAGGACTTCAGTGGCTCAGACACAGGTTTGTTACAGGAGTGGGTGGGTGAGATTCTGTGGCCTGCGTTGTGCAAGAGGTCAGACTAGATGATCATAATGGTCCCTTCTGACCTTAAAGTCTATGATTCTATGAAAAGGTGAATCTGATGGAAGGGTAAACATGCCTAGCCCAGAGAGCACAGATCACAGCCCTCTAGGGGGCAGGGAAGGACTCAGTGCCGGGAGGGGGAAACACAGAGTAACCCCAAAAGGGAAGCTGAATTTTCTGCATATGTAAAGTCCTGGGGTTGGGAGACCGCTCCCCAAAGGGCCACCCAATGTACAGGATCCCCACGAACACCTATCTTGCTAGACCCTGAGGCACCAAAATTCCAGAAACATGATTAAATAAAAAGCCCACATGAAGGGGAACACTGGAGGGAAAGAAAAGCCAGTGACTGATTACATGGGAGAGAGTTAAAGGACACCATGGGTAATGAACGAACCAACCTCAAACTACACTATCTGAACAGAGGGCGTGGTATCATAAAGATACTTGTAAATGCACATCTGTGATTAAAACATTGTTATTAATGTTGCTTTGGGGATAAGAATTTTGACACGGATGTTAAACCTTATGATAATGTTACACTTCAATTAATACCAACCTGTAAACAGACTTAAAGCTTACCACAGTGGAGAAACCTGTTTTGCTGGGTGAGGGAGAAACTGTGGCATGCTGCCTCATGGCCTTAATGGCTTGATGCCAAGAGAACTATAATACAAACTGCCTTTGAGATAGTCAGTGGCTAACCCTCTTGCAGTAAAATAAGGGGACAGGTGTGACACTCTGTATCTTGGGTGAATACCCTGCACCCCCATGTTTATCCTATAATACAATTGTATGGTATCCAATGCAAAGTTTGTAATGTCGGGTGTCTTCGGAAGGCTCATGATGCACTGAGCATTGTTGTTATAGTAATGTTATGTTATAGGTTGTAATTTCATGTATATAGATATGAGTCTGAAAATGTGTCCTCATGGCTTACAACAAGCCCAGGCAAAACTCTCCAGGAACCGAAGGGCAGTTCACACCTCATCAGGGCATTTATGGGTCAAACCCAGCCCAGCCTCACAGGAACAAAGAACCCTGGCTTAGGCAGCAATAAAGGATCTGTTGGATTCTCAAGTGAATTACCCACCTTCCACTGGTCACTTTGGGACTATGATGAAGTAGTGCTCACCTGACTCTGAAGGTGGGGGGTAAAGTCAAGTGGGAATAAAGAACATGATAAAAAGGAGAGATGTTTGCCATGCTCTCTCTCTCTCTCTCTTCCACCTCCATCTACAGACACCACCACCAAGCGACTGAAGCGCTGATCAAAGGGGAGACCCTGGCTGAAGGGCAACCAGCCAGCCTGTGGTGAGAAGCATCTAAATTTGTAAGGGCACTGAAAGTGTTAAGATCAGCTTAGAATGCATTTTGCATTTATTTCATTTGACCAAATCTAACTTCTTGTGCTTTGACTTATAATCACTTAAAATCTATTTTTTGTAGTTAATAAATGTGTTTGTTTATTCTACCTGAAGCAGTGCATTTGGTTTGAAGCGTGTCAGGGACTCCCTTTGGGATAGCAATCCTGGTACATATCAATTATTTTGTTAAACAGATGAACTCATATAAGCTTGCAGTTTCCAGCGTGCATACTTGGATAATGCAAGATGGAGGTTCCTAGGGTTGTGTCTGGGACTGGAGATATTGGCTAGTGTCATTCGGTTGCACAATGCAAGCAGCACCTGTACAAAAGTGCTCACTCACGTAGCTGGGAGCAGCTTACGTGCTAGAGGCTGTGCTTGTACAGACCGGGAGTGGGGGTTCTCACAGCAAAGCGGGGTAAGGGTGGCTCCCAGAGTCGAGGATTGGAGAGCCCTAGCCGATCACCGGTCCATATAATACCAGGGGAACATCACTATAGTATGTCACAACCAGTTTTGCCGTAAATCACCACTCCTGTATTACACAAGGTGCTTGTGAGCACTTATAATAAAACAAGACTGTTTAATTAAGAAGAAAGGAGAGTTAACTAGAAACGAGAGAGAGGTGAAAACAAATGGTTACACTATAAAATCACAAAATGAGAACTTGGGTCAATAGTTCCCTTGGCTAGCTAATAAAGTAGGTTCCCCACCCCCCAAGTTTAGTCTGTTGCATAGCTGGCTGGATTCATAAGAACCAGTATCCAATTTTTCATGAGAACCTCCCCGCACTACGAGATGTCTCCTTAGTGAAAGGATACAGAGGGCCTCACCCCACTCTGTGTTATCCTGAAACAGTATTTTCTCTCTGTTTATACGCAAGGCAACCCCATCTGTTGTGATGTTCGCTCAATTACCTCCAAGAGGTGTTGATTGTTTGCAGTTGTCTCTAATGTTTTTCCATTGATAATCTTGGGATGGAGCAAGAGTGAACAATTGAGCCTGGCATTACATCCCCAGCTAACCAGCACGGGGTGACGACGCCCTCCTGGAATGGCCATCACCAAGACACACTATGCCCTGGTGACTAACTTCTACTCCAAGTCCATAAAGTGCACTGTCAATATCAATATGTTATTCCTTAACTACTACCCGGACATGCCTTTTGCAATGGTTACGAAGCTTGAGAAGTTACAAGCTTTCTGCACATACCTTACATGCTACTCTTTATGGGTAAATATTCCATAAGACTTGTGTGTGGTGTAGAGAGTTTTTCAGGCCTGAGATGAGAGTTGTTTGCAAAGAACAGGGAACCCTTTGCCAGGTTTTCAGTGTCACAAGGACCTTTCTAAATAACATAGAAAAGGAGAAATGATCCGATCAAACAAGTGGAAAGGGTTAATTCTCTGCTGCTCTTCACCACCTGAGCCAGTCACAGAGGCAGGTCCCTGGCGCTCTGTGCTGGCTCCGAGCCCCCCCTGGGATTCCCAGGGCAGCAGTATAAATATCCCTGTACCTCAGTCCTGGTCAGTGCAGATTCCCCGCCGCCTGCAGCTCCCTGACCCGGTCACAGGCAGAGATTCCTCCTCCCCAGCTGGGGCCGGAGCCTGGTGAGTCGTTTGCATGGAATGAAGCTGTGAAGGGGCGAATGGAAACACATGAAACCTGCGCAATGTTTGAGCTGGGGTTGGATAGAATGGGGGTGCGTAACTCTGAGTGCAGGGGCAGGATGGGAGCCGGGGCACTGAGATAATGCTCCTGTGACTGCGCTGAGGTTCAGTGTTAGGAAGAGGTCACTGGGTTACCCTGATCCACTCCCATGGACGTCACTGGGGGTCTTGCTGTTGAACTCAATGGGCTCTGGACTGGGCCATTCTTGGTTACGTGACTGTTCAGGGTAAATCTCATTGGAAACCTACTCAGGCCCTGTAATATTCTACACCCCAAATCCCGAAGCCTTCACTCAGGCAACACTTCCATTAAAATCAATAAGGACCCCAGGACTGAATCCGTTCTGGGTAGCAGAAATTAGCTGGTTTTAAGCAGCATAGCTGTGAATGTCCGAACTGTATAATCCAGGAGCAGCCAATTATAAGGGCTGCTTTGATCCTGATTGTGATGGGTTCCCCCCATGGTGCCATCTGGAACTGGGATACCACTGAGCCCACTGACCCACCAGCCTGGGCTCCCACTCACTCTGTACAGCTGTGGCAAACTGCAAAGCCCTCCAACCTTTCACCAGCATTCACGCAGGTAGAGACACACCCAGCTGCAATTGGACGCAAGCTCTTTAACCACCAGCTTTCCAGGCTAGGACCCCAGAGCAGTACCATCCTGCCCTGGTCAAATCTGGGCAGTGTGTGTGTTTAATACCCGGTCGGCCTCTCCCTCCATGTGAAGAGGAGCATGAACACTTGGGGTAACCAAGCCGAGATTTTCCCCAAGCACTCCAGTCAAAGCTCACGGTTTAGATTATAACAAAACAAATTTATGAACTAGAAAAGAGAGATTGTAAGTGATTATAAGTGATAACAAGCAGATCAAAGCAGATTACCTAGCAAATAAACAAAAATGCAACCTAAGCTTAATATACTAAACAGATTTGATACAAATTAGCATATTCTCACCCTAACTGGTGATACAGGCAGATTTTTAGATTCTTAAGGCACAAGCTGCACTTGTTTGCAGCTCGAAATCCCCAGGTGTTTCATACACAGACTAGAAATCCCTTTAGCCTGGGTCCAGCACTTCCCCCTTTTGAGTCTTTGTTCCTCAGGTGTTTCCAGGAGTCTTCTTGTGTGGGGAGTGAAGAACCCCAGATCATGTCACTCCCTGCCTTATATAGCTTTTGCATGTAGTGGGAACCCTTTGTTTCAAAACTTGGTTCCCAGACAGGTCTGTGGAAAAACACTGACATCCCAAACTGGAGTCCAGAGACATGTGGTCTCATCACATGTCCTTGTAGAGTCATAGCAGCCATTACTTGGAGGCTGTCTGTAGCGTTCACAGGAAGGCTTCCCCGGATGGGAGATAAGCTTCTCCTAAGGCCTTTTTTTTTCTAATGCCCCATTGCCCTGAATAGGCCCTTCCCCACCCAGCTATCTAGACTGAAAGCATCTTGGCTAGTGGGTGTCACCTGGGTGAAACTACTTTTGAAATACAGATACATAGTCAATATTCATAACTTCAGACACAAAACAGCTGCAGTAGGTGGAACATCGGTATCAAAGCAAACTTTATATTTGGCTTCTCCTGGGTTCTACAGTTCGGACATTCACAGCTATGCTTCTTGAAACCAGCTAATTTCTGCCAACCAGAACGGACCCAGTCCTGGGGTCCTTAAGGCATTAATGGAAATTTTGCCTGACTGAAGACCTCGGGATTTGGGGTGGAGAATATTACAGGACCTGAGTAGATTTCCAATGAGGTTTACTCTGCACAGTCAGGGCTCAGAGCCAGCATGGAGCTCCAGTCACCACCCCTCTGTGACTGAGTCAGGTGGTGAAGAGCAGCAGAGAATTAACCCTTTCCTGCTCTCACTTGTTTGATCTGATCATTTCTCCTTTTGTACATCATTTAGAAAGGTCCTTGTGACACTCAGGCCCCCGGCAAAGAATTCCCTGTTCTTTGCAAACTAACTACACCACACACAAGTCTTATGGAATAGTGACCCATAAAGAGTAGTGTGACACTGCACCCCATATTCTTCACGGTGATAGTATTATGATATGAGTATGGCATAGTAATGATGTATTTTATGCAAGAAGGTGTCATCGGAAAAGTTATGATTTATCTAAACTGTAACGTTTGCTGCTGTCACTCCCAGGGTCTACATTAACGTACCACATCAGTGCAGCCACGCTGATGCAGCATTTTAAGCCTGGTCATGCCCGTAGCTTCCTTGAGGACCTGTTTCATGATTTTGCCATGGACTGAAGTGAGGCTGACTGGTCTGTAGTTCCCCAGGTTTTCTTCCTTCTCTTTTTTAAATATGGGCATTATATTTGCCTTTTTCCAACCATCCGGGACCTCCCCCGATCACCACAAATTTTCAAAGATAATGGCCAATGGCTCTGCAATCACCTCTGCCAACTCCCTCAGCACCCTTGGATGCATTAGATCTGGACCCATGGACTTGTGCATGTCCAGCTTTTCTAAATAGTCCTTAACCTGTTCTTTCACCCCTAAGGACTACTTACCTCTTCCCCATACTGTGTTGCCCAGTTCACTAGCCTGGGAGCTGACTTGTCTGTGAAGACCGAGGCAAAAAAAGCATTGAGTTTTTCAGCTTTTTCCACATCCTCTGTCACTATGTTGCCTCTCCAATTCATTAAGAGTTGCCTGACTGTCTTGGCTAATAGCCATTGATGGATCGATCCTCCATGGACTGATCTATTTCTTTTTTACCCCAGTTATACATGTGTCTAGTTCTTTTTTGAATGCAGTTGTACTTTTGGCCATCACTACATTCCCCTTGCAATGAGTTCCACAGGTTACATCTGTGTTGCTTGAAAAAATATGTCCTCTTGTTTGTATTAAATCTGCTACCTCTTAATTTCATTGGGTAACCTCTGGTTTTTGTATATTGTGAGAAAGTAAGTAACATTTCTCTATTCACTTTCTCCACACCAGACATGATTTTATAGACCTCTGTCATATCCCCCCTTTGAGGTCTTTTTTTCTAAGCTGAACAGCCCAAGTCTTTTTAGTCATGGTGAAAACCCCAAGGTGAGGAAGGATTTTGTGGGGAAGCCAGAGGGCCCTGCACCCTGACTCCACAGTCAGCCGTGACTCTCAGACAGCATGTAAAACAGAAGGTTTATTTCTTGAAGGAAAAGAATGTAGAACAGAACTTGTTAGCACAAAAATCAGTGACTTTCAGTAAATTCATCTTGGGAGGACCGGGACGGACATCCCGGACTTCCATCTCTCCAAGTCCCCCACAGCAGACTGCCCAGCTTCCAGTGGCCCAACCTCTGACACGCCCATTGCTCCTCCTCCTGGTCTGTGTCTCCCTTCGCAGGCAAATTGTCACCTGGTTGCATCCCCCTCCTGGGTCTCAGGTGACGAAGGGCACCAGCCATCGCTTACATTCAGGCAGCTGGAGCCGCCTCACCTGGCCCCGAGGGCCTCAGCAATAGTCACACACCCTAATTCCCACCACCTAGGCATTGTGGTGCAGCACAACAGGGAAATTGAGGCACACAGAGTATTCAAACCGTAAGACTCAAAGAGGTTCGCATATAACATAATAACTTTGTAACAGGCATGTGCTGGTGCCTAAAGGCCCTGTAGACTGATTTTCAAGACCTGTGGTCCCTGACGCCCAGACAGTAATGGAGACAGAGTCAAACAGGCCGATGGCAGCCTTCTCTACTGGCGCCCTTTGCTACTGCTGCCAGTCAAGTCTGGACTGAGAAGACAAATTGCCTGACTCTGCCCCTCGCTGACAGAAGCAATCAGGACAGTCGACCTGACCTGAAACACCAAGGGGACATTACCCGCTGATAATCCTAGATGTGTAGGGCTGGAAGGGACCTCAACGGGTCATCTAGTCCAGTCCCCTACACTCAAGGTAAACGTTTTCCAAAGTGGCTGCTGATTTAAAGGGTTTCAGGTTTAGACGCAGGGGCACCGGAACGAGGGGGGCCAAGGTCCATGGCCCCATCACTTATAGAAGTTGGAGGGCTAAGCCCTCCCAACTTTAACTGGCCAGCAGGGCAAGCAACAGGGGGAGGGGGTGGAGAGAAATGAGTGGGGGGCAGGGGATTGGGGAGAAGGGGTGGGATGGGGACCCAGGGGGAGGGGGTGGAGAGAAATGAGTGGGGGGCAGGGGATTGGGGAGAAGGGGTGGGATGGGGACCCAGGGGGAGGGGGTGGAGAGAAATGAGTGGGGGGCAGGGGATTGGGGAGAAGGGGTGGGATGGGGACCCAGGGGGAGGGGTGGTACAGGGTGGGGGCTCAGGGGAGGGATGGTGCGAGGGCGCGGCCCCCTGAACTCTGCAGCCTGGGCTGTCATTCGCAATGCCTTGCTAATGACCAGCACCAAACCCCTCCAGGTGCTTTTATCACTCAGCACAACTGAATGTGGAGCCCGACACCCAGCTAGATTGCATGAATGCTCCCAGAGCCACTCATGGATCACCCAGGGACAGGCACCATCCAAATCCTCCCAGCTCCCAGCCTTCTACCTCAGGAATACACCATCTTGCACTGCTCACGAAGAGCAGTGCACATTTATTAATTGGTTCCCCACTTCATCAGTGGAAAGTGGATATACACCAGCCTTTGCAAAACCTGCGCGGATTTACCAGACACTTCAGGCAAACTCGCTGGGAAAGACAAACACTAAAAGAAGTTTATTGACTACAAATGATAGATGTTAAGTGATTATAAGTGGTAGGCAAAAAGTCAGAGTTAGTTACCAAAATAATATAAAATATAAACACAGAGTATAAACCCTATTAGACTGGGCAACACCTAGATTAAGCAGTTTTTATCACCCCACTGGATATTGCAGTTCATAGCACACAGATTTCAGCCTTGAAACTTGAGCCAGTCCCTTCTGTTGGAATCTTCAGTCTTCTGAGTGTCATTGTTGCTTGCAGCATAAGTGGGGGCAGGAGAATGGCCCAGCATCCCCCCCCCCCCGTGTTCTGTTTTATGCCCTTAGTCCCATGTGCTTGGAGAACACAAGTCCAGGCATGTCTGGAGGCATTGCTGAGTCTCCAGGCAAGGTTGAGCAATTCCCCTGGTGTGGCCTCATGCAGGTGAGTCATTGAATTGTAGCTCCCCTGCTGGCCAATGGCTGTTGATGGGCTATTTCACATCCCACCTGGGCATTGGTTATTTTCCTTGCTGTTGTCCCTGGGGAGCTAATATCTGGCTGATTCCCCAACTTACAGCATGTTTTAGTGCCAACCATAAAACACAATTCTCATAACTTCATATACATTAAAAACATACATATTTAGAGAGACTAGTGACTTTCAGCTCATCATAATCTTTTCCCTGACACCTCACATGGCGTGCTTTATATGCAATATCACAATTATATACAGATGAGGAATATGGGAGTTACAAGACGCTTATAGTATGTCACACTCAGTTTTGCAGTAAATCACCACTCCTTTATTACACGCGGCTCTTGTGAGCACTAATAATAAAACAAAAGTCAGTTTAGTTAAGCAAAAAGGAGAGTTAACTAGAAACGAGAGAGAGGTGGAAACAAATGGATACAATATGAAATCACAAAATGAGAACTTGGGTCAATAGTTCATAGAATCATAGAATTATAGAATTATAGAATATTAGGGTTGGAAGAGATCTCAGGAGGTCATCTAGTCCAATGTCCTGCTCAAAGTTGGACCAAGACCAACTAAATCAACCCAGCCAGGGCATTGTCAAGCCTGACCTTAAAAACCTCTAAGGATGGAGATTCCACCACCTCCCTAGGCAACCCATTCCAGTGCTTCACCACCCTCCTAGTGAAATAGTGTTTCCTAATATCCAACCTAGACCTCCCCCACTGCAACTTGAGACCATTACTCCTTGTTCTGTCATCTGCCACCACTGAGAACAGCCAAGCTCCAGCCTCCTTGGAACCCCCCTTCAGGTAGTTGAAGGCTGCTATCAAATCCCCCCTCACTCTTCTCTTCTGCAGACTAAATAATCCCAGTTCCCTCAGCCTCTCCTCATAAGTCACGTGCCCGAACCCCCTAATCGTTTTCATTGCCCTACGCTGGACTCTCTCCAATTTATCCACATCCCTTCTGTAGTGGGGGGACCAAAACTGTACGCAATACTCCAGGTGTGGCCTCACCAGAGTTGAATAGAGGGGAATAATCACTTCCCTCGATCTGCTGGCAATGCTCCTACTAGTACAGCCCAATATGCCATTGGCCTTCTTGGCAACAAGGGCTCACTGCTGACTCATATCCAGTTTCTCGTCCTCTGTAATCCCCAGGTCCTTTTCTGCAGAACTGCTGCTTAGCTAGTCGGTCACCATCCTGTAGTGGTGCATAGGATTCTTCCAACCTAAGGGAAGGACTCTGCACTCTGCTAGTAAAGTAGGTTCCCCCCGCCTCAAGTTTAGTCTGTTGCAGAGCTGGCTGGATTCACAAGAACCAGTATCCAATTTTTCATGAGCACTTCCCCGCCCCACAAGACGGCTTGCCAGTGAAAGGATCCAGAGGGCCTGTCCCCACTCTGTGTTATTCTGAAACAGTGTTTTGTCTCTGTTCATGGGCAGGGCAACCCTGTCTGTTGTAATGTTCCTGACTGTTTGCGGTTGTCTCTGATGGTTTTCCATTGATCATCTTGGGATGGAGCAAGGGTGGAGAACTGAGCCTGGCATTACATCCCCGGCTAACCAGGGTGGGGTGACGACACCCTCCTGGAATAGCCATCACCAAGACACACTGCCCTGGTGACTAACTTCTCCTCCAAGTCCTTAAAACACACTGTCAATATCAATATGTTATTCCTTAACTATTACCTGGACGTGCCTTTTGCAATGGTTATGAAGCTTGAGAAGTTACAGGCTTTCTGCACACACCTTACATGCTACTCCTTATGGGTAAATATTCCGTAAGACCTGTGTGTGGTGTAGTGAGTTTGTCAGGCCTGAGATGTGAGCTGTTTGCAAGGAAGAGGGAACTCTTTGCCATGGGCCTCAGTGTCACAAGGACCTTTGTAAATAAGGTACAAAAGGAGAAATGATCAGATCAAACAAGTGAGAGGAGGAAAGGGTTAATTCTCTGCTGCTCTTCCCCACCTGAGCCAGTCACAGAGGCAGGTCCCTGGGGCTCTGTGCTGCCTCTGAGCCCCCCCGGAGATTCACAGGGCAGCAGTATAAATATCCCTGTACCTCAGCCCCGGTCAGTGCAGATTCCCTGCCTCCTGCAGCTCCCCGACCCGGTCACAGGCAGAGATTCCTCCTCCCCAGCTGGGGCCGGAGCCTGGTGAGTCGTTTGCATGGAATGAAGCTGTGAAGGGGCGAATGGAAAGACATGAAACCTGTGAAATGTTTGAGCTGGGGTTGGATAGAATGGGGGTGCGTAACTCTGAGTGCAGGGACAGGACAGAAGCCGGGGCACTGAGATAACGCTCCTGTGACTGCGCTGAGGTTCAGTGTTAGGAAGAAGTTACCAGGTTACCCTGATCGACTCCCACGGGAGTCACTGGGGGTCTTGCTGTTCAACTCAGTGGGCTCTGGACTGGGCCATTCTTGGTTAATGTGACTGTTCAGAGTAAATCTACTCAGGTCCTGTAATATTCTGTACCCCGAATCCCAAGGCCTTCACTCAGGCAACACTTCCATTAAAATCAATAAGGACCCCAGGACTGAGTCCGTTCTGGGTAGCAGAAATTAGCTGGTTTTAAGCAGCACAGCTGTAAATGTACAAACTGTAGAATCCAGGAGCAACCAATTATAAGGGCTGCTTTGATCCTGTTTGTGATGGGTTCCCCCCATGGTGCCATCTGGAACTGGGGTACCACTGAGCCCGCTGGCCCACCAGCCTGGGCTCCCACTCACCCTGTACTGCTCTGACATGCTGCAAAGCCCTTGAGCCTGCACTTTCACCAGCATTCACACAGGTAGAGACACACCCAGCTACAATTACACGCAGGCTCTCTAACCACCAGCTTTCCAGGTAGGACCCCAGAGCAGTACCATCCTGCCCTGGTCAAATCTGGCCAGTATGTGTGTTTAATACCCGGCCGCTTCTCACTCAATGTGAAGAGGAGCATGAACACTTGGGATAACCAAGCCGAGATTTCCCCCAAGCACTCCAGTCAAAGCTGGTTTAGATTATAACAGAACACGTTTATTAACAAGAAAAGATAGATTTTAAGATTTTACATTAAGCTTAGGTTGCATTTTTGTTTATTTGCCAGGTAATCTGCTTTGATCTGTTTGCTATCCCTTATAATAACTTAAAATTTCTCTTTGGTAGTTAATACACTTGTTTTTGATTTATCTAAACTAGTGAGTTGGAATGAAGTGCATGGGAAAATCATAGCTCGAGGGGCAAAGGCTGTTGTATATTCCTTTCCACATTCAGGGAGGGGGCAAATTCTATGAGCTTACACTATACAGTTCTCTGTGCAGGGTAAGACTGTAACATTTGGGGTTTATACTCCAGTGGGGGGGTATGAATCTGGGAAGCTGGTGGTTAATTTGGCTGCAGCCTCTCCACTGTTGGTTCACAAGCAGCGCTGGTTAGAGCCTGCATGTAACTGCAGCTGGGTGTGTCCCTACCTGTGTGTGTGCTGGTGTAAGTGTAAGATCGGGAGCAGGTCTGCAGCTTGTCACAGCAGCACAATGAGAGAGGGAATGCAGGGTCAGAGGGCTCAATGAAACCCCAGTTCCAGGTGGCACCTATGGGGGAACCCGTGACACTGTCAACAAATGCATTCCAGTCCTAGCTGACATTCGAGTTCTCACTGATTTTCTCTTTTGCTGTTAGTTCCTGGAAACTGAATAGAAGATCCAAGTGATGGTACATGATGCCAGCTGACAATCGCACCATTTTTGACCCTTTAACTTACATCCTGACCGGCATCCCAGGTACGGAGGATTCTCATGTCTGGATCGCCATCCCCTTCTGTCTGATGTACGTTGTGACGCTTTTTGGGAACTCTCTCCTACTATTCATCATACTAACAGAACGAAGCCTCCATGAGCCCATGTATCTATTCGTGTCCATGCTGGCCACTGCGGATCTCCTGTTATCTACCACTACAGTGCCCAAGATGCTGGCTGTATTCTGGTTTAGAGCGGGAGAAATTTCTTTTGCTGCCTGCCTGACCCAGATGTTTTTCATCCATGTCAGTTTTATTGCCGAGTCGGCCATCCTCCTGGCCATGGCGTTTGATCGGTACGTTGCCATCTGCGACCCCCTGAGATACACCATCATGCTAACCAAGTCTGTGATTGGGAAGATGGGGCTGGCAGTTGTCACAAGAAGTTTCTGTTTCATTTTCCCTCTCATCTTTCTCGTGAAGCAGCTGAAGTTCTGCAGAACCAACCTCCTGCCTCACACCTATTGTGACTACATGGCCATAGCCCGGCTGGCCTGCGACGACATCACCGTCAACGTTTGGTATGGTGTAGCCATGGCTATTTTAGTAATTGGTTTGGATGCTGTGCTCATTGCTGTATCTTATGGGCTGATCGTCAGGGCCGTCTTCCGGCTCCCATCCAAGGACGTCCGGCTCAAGTCTCTCCGCACTTGCAGCTCCCATTTCTGTGTCATACTGATGTTCTACACACCGGCCTTTTTCTCCTTTTTTGCACACCGATTTGGGCACATCATCCCAGGTTATATTCTCAACCTACTGGCCAACCTCTACATGCTCATTCCCCCCATGTTAAACCCCATTGTGTATGGCGTGACAACAAAAGAGATCCTGAAACGGGTGATCTATGTGCTTCAGCGGTGGTGCAGGAGAAGCTTCCTGCTGAGCTAAGTCAGGCAACAGAAAATGCTTTGGGACTTGGAAATTAACGCCAGGTTTTCATTGGAGCTATAGGGATGTTTTTATTATGTACTTCCACTGCATGAGGTCGAAAGCTGGTCTCTCTCCTCAACAGAATTTGGGTCCAATGAAAGCTATTTCCTACCCCAGTTTGTCTCTCTAATATCCTGTGACTGGCATGGCTACAACAGCACTGCGCACTGCCACAAAAACCAGCCAGACTGAGTGAGTCTCTGATCTAAGATGAAGGGAAACAGCAAAGCAAGAAAGCACAAATGTAAAATCACCCTGCGAGAGAGCACGGTGTGTGCATCTCCTCTGTGACAAGCTGCATCTGAGCTGGTCTCTTAATGGCGAAGGAAAGCAGCAGCCAAGGGGGACATGCCATACACCCATGGGAAGTGCACTGGACTGCACACTGGGAGACAGGGGCTTTAGTCTTCGTCTCCTTCCAACCCGCTGTGTCACCTTGGGAGAGTTTCTTTCCTCCTTAATTTCCTCATTGGCAAAGTGAGCACACTTTGGGGCCAGCATGGAAGTCAGGAGCAAGTCACCTCAGGGAGACAGTGCAGGGGTTGCATGGCCCTCCTCCGCATAGCCCAGAACCCGAGCAGGGGTGGCTTTGATGTGCCATCATGGGCCTCCTCAACCTGGAGATCCACCCCATGAGGACATGGCTCGGGCAGCACAGACCCCCACACACTACCCCAGAGCAAATCGGTGATTCAGTGTTTAAGTAGGCCCTAGAATTTCAGCTAGTCACCTATTTTGCAACTGAGGATATTGTGATGAGTCCTCCTGGGGATTAGAGGCTTGTGTAACCGTCTGCTAATGCCACAAAAATGCTATGGGAAACTGTTTCTGCTTTTATTCTCACCTTCCATTCCTGGAGCTTTGGAGTAGAAATGTCTCACAAGAACATAAAAACGGCATATACTGGGTCAGACAAATGGTCCATCTAGCCCAGTGTCTTGTCTTCCGACAGTGACAAATGCCAGGTGCTTCAGGGGAGTGAGCAGAACAGGGCAATCATTAAGTGATCCATCCCCGTCTTCCCATTCCGGCTTCTGGTGGTCAGAGTTTTTGGGACACTAGCAGCATGGGCTTGCATCCCTGACCAGCTTGGCTAATAGCCATTGATGGACCTATCCCCCATCAACTTATCTAAGTCTTTTTCAATCCTTTTCCATCACAACATCCCCTGGCAATGAGTTCCATAGGTTAGCTTTTTTGTATTAAATCTGCTGCCCTTCTTTTTGCATTGTGTGAAAAAGTAAATAACATTTCTCTATTCACTTTCTCCACACCCGTCATGATTTTATAGACCTCTGTCATATCCCCCCTTAGTTGTCTCTTTTCTAAGCTGAACGGTTAAAGTCTTTTTAGTCTCTCCTCACATGGAAGCCATTCTATACCCTTAATCATCTTTGTTGCCCTTCTCTGACCCTTTTCAAGTTACACTATATCCTTACTGAGGTGGGGTTACCAGAACTGGACACACTATTGAAGGTGTGGCCGTACCATGGATTTATATAGTGGCAATATAACATTTTCTATCCATTTCCTAATGGTTCTTAACAATCTATTAGCCTTTTTAACCACTGCTGTGCATAGAGCGGAAGTTTTCAAAGAACTACCCAGGACGACTCCACAATCTCTTCATTGGGTGGTATCAGCTAATTTAGACCCCATCCTTACATATGTGTAGTTAGGATGATTTTTTCCAGTGTTCATCGTTTTGCACTTATCAATGCTGAATTTCATCGGCCATTTCGTTGGCCAGTCACCCAGTTTTGTGAGATCCCTTTGCAATTCTTCACAGCCAGCTTTGTACTTAACTATCTTGAATAATTTTGTATCCCCTGCTAACTTTGCCACTTCACTGTTCACTCCCTTTTCCGCATTATTAAGGAATGTGTTGAACAGCACTTTGCCCAGTACAGATCCTTGGGGGACCCCCCCATTTACCTCACTCCACTGTGAAATGGACCATTTATTCCTATCCTTTGTTTCCTATATTTTAACCAGTTACTGATCCATGAGGGGGCCTTCCGTCTTATCCCATGACAGTTTACTTTCCCTAAGCTCGACGGGGACAGGTGAGCAAAGCCCACAGGTAAGTGGGGAACATGGAGACCTGGGAGATGGGTTGGAAATGAGAGGGAATGTGGGCTATATTGGCAGAGAGAAAGGAGGGTCAGGACAAAACTGGGAGGAAAGATCAAACCAGTATCTTAGATGCCTACATACAAATGCGAGAAGTATGGGTAATAAGCAGGAAGAACTGGAAGGATAGACAGGGGAAAAAGGGAGGAGGTGTTGCCTTATATATTAAAAATGTACACACTTGGACTGAGGTAGAGATGGACATAGGAGATGGAAGTGTTGAGAGTCTCTGGGTTAGGCTAAAAGGGGTAAAAAACAAGGGTGATGTCATGCTAGGAGTCTACTACAGGCCACTTAACCAGGTGGAAGAGGTGGATGAGGCTTTTTTTAAACAACTAACAAAATCATCCAAAGCCCAAGATTTGGTGGTGATGGGGGACTTCAACTATCCGGATATATGTTGGGAAAATAATACAGCGGGGCACAGACTATCCAACAAATTCTTGGACTGCATTGCAGACAACTTTTTATTTCAGAAGGTTGAAAAAGCTACTGGGGGGAAGCTGTTCTAGACTTGATTTTAACAAATAGGGAGGAACTTGTTGAGAATTTGAAAGTAGAAGGCAGCTTGGGTGAAAGTGATCATGAAATCATAGAGTTTGCAATTCTAAGGAAGGGTAGAAGGGAGAACAGCAAAATAGAGACAATGGATTTCAGGAAGGCGGATTTTGGTAAGCTCAGAGAGCTGATAGGTAATGTCCCATGGGAATCAAGACTGAGGGGAAAAACAACTGAGGAGAGTTGGCAGTTTTTCAAAGGGACACTATTAAGGGCCCAAAAGCAAGCTATTCCGCTGGTTAGGAAAGATAGAAACTGTGGCAAAAGACCACCTTGGCTTAACCACGAGATCTTGCATGATCTAAAAAATAAAAAGGAGTCACATAAAAAATGGAAACTAGGACAGATTACAAAGGATGAATTTAGGCAAACAACACAGGAATGCAGGGGCAAGATTAGAAAGGCAAAGGCACAAAATGAGCTCAAACTAGTTACAGGAGTAAAGGGAAACAAGAAGACTTTTTATCAATACATTAGTAGCAAGAGGAAGACCAAAGACAGGGTAGGCCCACTGCTTAGTGAAGAGGGAGAAACAATAACAGGAAACTTGGAAATGGCAGAGATGCTTAATGACTTCTTTGTTTCGGTCTTCACCGAGAAGTCTGAAGGAATGCCTAACATAGTGAATGCTAATGGGAAGGGGGTAGGTTTAGCAGATAAAATAAAAAAAGAACAAGTTAAAAATCACTTAGAAAAGTTAGATGCCTGCAAGTCACCAGGGCCTGATGAAATGCATCCTAGAATACTCAAGGAGCTAATAGAGGAGGTATCTGAGCCTCTAGCTATTATCTTTGGAAAATCATGGGAGACAGGAGAGATTCCAGACGACTGGAAAAGGGCAAATATAGTGCCCATCTATAAAAAGGGAAATAAAAAGAACCCAGGAAACTACAGACCAGTTAGTTTAAATTCTGTGCCAGGGAAGATAATGGAGCAAGTAATTAAGGAAATCATCTGCAAACACTTGGAAGGTGGTAAGGTGATAGGGAACAGCCAGCATGGATTTGTAAAGAACAAATCATGTCAGACCAATCTAATAGCTTTCTTTGATAGGATAACGAGTCTTGTGGATAAGGGAGAAGCTGTGGATGTGGTATACCTAGACTTTAGTAAGGCATTTGATACGGTCTCGCATGATATTCTTATCGACAAACTAGGCAAATACAATTTAGATGGGGCTACTATAAGGTGGGTGCATAACTGGCTGGATAACCGTACTCAGAGAGTTGTTATTAATGGTTCCCAATCCTGCTGGAAAGGCATAACGAGTGGGGTTCCGCAGGGGTCTGTTTTGGGACCGGCTCTGTTCAATATCTTCATTAACGACTTAGATATTGGCATAGAAAGTACGCTTATTAAGTTTGAAGATGATACCAAACTGGGAGGGATTGCAACTGCTTTGGAGGACAGGGTCATAATTCAAAATGATCTGGACAAATTGGAGAAATGGTCTGAGTTAAACAGGATGAAGTTTAACAAAGACAAATGCAAAGTGCTCCACTTAGGAAGAAAAAATCAGTTTCACACATACAGAATGGGAAGAGACTGTCTAGGAAGGAGTACGGCAGAAAGGGATCTAGGGGTTATAGTGGACCACAAGCTAAATATGAGTCAACAGTGTGATGCTGTTGCAAAAAAAGCAAACATGATTCTGGGATGTATTAACAGGTGTGTTGTGAGCAAGACACGAGAAGTCATTCTTCCGCTCTACTCTGCTCTGGTTAGGCCTCAGCTGGAGTATTGTGTCCAGTTCTGGGCACCGCATTTCAAAAAAGATGTGGAGAAATTGGAAAGGGTCCAGAGAAGAGCAACAAGAATGATTAAAGGTCTTGAGAACATGACCTATGAAGGAAGACTGAAAGAATTGGGTTTGTTTAGTTTGGAAAAGAGAAGACTGAGAGGGGACATGATAGCAGTTTTCAGGTATCTAAAAGGGTGTCATAAGGAGGAGGCAGAACACTTGTTCACCTTAGCCTCTAAGGATAGAACAAGAAGCAATGGGCTTAAACTGCAGCAAGGGAGGTCTAGGTTGGACATTAGGAAAAAGTTCCTAACTGTCAGGGTGGTTAAACACTGGAATAAATTGCCTAGGGAGGTTGTGGAATCTCCATCTCTGGAGATATTTAAGAGTAGGTTAGATAAATGTCTATCAGGGATGGTCTAGACAGTATTTGGTCCTGCCATGCGGGCAGGGGACTGGACTCGATGACCTCTCGAGGTCCCTTCCAGTCCTAGAATCTATGAATCTATGAATCTATGAATCTAAGAGCCTTTGGCGAGGGACCTTGTCAAAGGCTTCCTGAAAGTCCAAGTGCACTATAGCCACTGGATCGCCCTTCTCCACATTCTTGTTGATGCCCTAAAGAATTCTAGTAGCTTGGCAAGGCATGATTTCCCTTTACAATACCTGTGTTAACTCTTCCCAACATATTCTGTTTATCTTTCAAGGCCATTGGAGATATTTGCTGCTAGCAGTCTCAGATGGGCCTTATGCCATTGTAGGCAATCTCATTATACCATCCCCTCCATCAACTTATCCAGCTCACTTTATGATGAGGAAATTTCTGGGGGCAGAGTGGGCTCAAGGGGGGCTGATACCTCGGGATGGGGGGATCCCGGCTGGGGGCTGCCACCTTTGCAAGTGTGGAGCCAGGGTGGGCAGTGGAGGCAGGACAGGGGCAGGTTTGTAACTCAATGAAGTGGAAGTTCACAACCTGTTTAATTTTCCCCATCTTTCCAGTAGCTTCTGGTTGGGGGGTGGGGGACCCTCTGGCTCTGGGAGGAAAGAGGCAGGCAGAGAGTTAGTTACAGACCCCGTTATACACCAGCTCTAAGTTAGTTACCTCTTTTTCCCGCTGTACATCACTAAATGACAAGAGAAAATGGATCTTTCCTTTCTCCCTAGGCCAGTCCTATAACCCCAGGGTAAAGGGTCTGCATGGCAGGGAGATATAGACCCTGGATGACATCCACACAGGCTGTGAATATGGGGTGGGACTCAGGAGATCTGCATTCTATCCCCAAGCTCTGCCACCACCTGCTGGAGAACCTTGGGCAAATCACTTTGTTTCCCTGTAACTCAGTTTCCCCATCTGTAAAATGGAAATAATGATACTGTCGTCCTTTGTAGAGTGCTTCGAGATCCACCGATGAAACAGTTCAAAATTATTATTATTTAATCGTGTTTCCATTGGGGCCCAAAGGCCTGTGACAGGCATCTCCCAAACTCAGATTTGATCCCTGCCCCGAGGAGCTTACTAACTAGGCTAGACATCTCACCAAGGCCGAGGAGAATCTAGGGGTATGTCTACACTACGGGATTACTCCGAATTTACAGAATTCGATTTTTGGCAGCCGATTTTATAAAGTTGAGTGTATGCGGCCACACTAAGCACATTAATTCGGCGGTGTGCATCCATGTACCGAGGCTAGCATCGACTTCCGGAGCGTTGCACTGTGGATAGCTATCCCATAGCTATCCCATAGTTCCCGCAGTCTCCTCCACCCATTGGAATTCTGGGTTGAGATCCCAATGCCTGATGGGGCCAAAAACATTGTCGCGGGTGGTTCTGGGTACATCCTCCCCCTCCCTCCGGGAAAACAACGCAGACAACCATTTCGTGCCTTTTTTCCTGGATGAACTGTGCAGACTCCATACCACAGCAAGCATGGAGCCCGCTCAGCTCAAGACAGCAGTCATGAACATTGTAAACACCTCGCACATTATCGTGCAGTTTATGCTGAATCAGAACCTGCAAAACCAGGCGAGGAGGAGTCAGCTACGGCAGCGCGGCGACGAGAGTGATGAGGACATGGACATTGTATTCTATAAAACCACGGGCCCCGGGGATTTGGAGATCATGCTGTTAATGGGGCAGGTTATAGCCGTGGAACGCGGATTCTGGGCCCAGGAAACAAGCACAGACTGGTGGGACCGCATAGTGTTGCAGGTGTGGGGCGATTCCCAATGGCTGTGAAACTTTTGCATGCATAAAGGCATTTTCATGGAACTTTGTGACTTGCTTTCACCTGCCCTGAAGCGCCAGAATACCAAGATGAGAGCAGCCCTCACAGTTGAGAAGCGAGTGGCGATAGCCCTGTGGAAGCTTGCAACGCCAGACAGTCGGGAATCAATTTGGAGTGGGCAAAACTACTGTGGGGGCTGCTGCGATGCAAGTAGTCAAAGCAGTCCCTGAGCTGCTGCTACCAAAGATAGTGACTCTGGGAAATGTGCAGGTCATAGTGGATGGCTTTGCTGCAATGGGATTCCCTAACTGTGGCGGGGTGATAGATAGAACCCATATCCCTATCTTGGCACCGGAGCAAGGGGGCAGCCAGTACATAAACCTCAAGGGGTACTTTTCAATGGTGCTGCAAGCACTGGTGGATCACAAGGGATGTTTCACCAACATCAACGTGGGATGGCCGGGAAGAGTCCATGATGCTCACGTCTTCAGGAACACTCATCTGTTTAAATGGCTGCAGCAAGGGGTTTACTTCCCAGACCAGAAAATAACCATTGGGGATGTTGAAATGCGTATAGTTATCCTTGGGGACCCAGCCTACCCCTTAATGCCATGGCTCATGAAGCCATACACAGGCAGCCTGGACAGGAGTCAGGAGCTGTTCAACTACAGGCTGAGCAAATGTAGAATGGTGGTAGAATGTGCATTTGGACGTTTAAAGGGTCGCTGGCGCACGTTACTGACTTGCTCAGACCTCAGCCAAACCAATATCCCCATTGTTATTGCAGCTTGCTGTGTGCTCCACAATCTCTGTGAGAGTAAGGGGGATACCTTTATGGCAGGGTGGGAGGCTGAGGCAAATCGCCTGGCCGCTGAATACACGCAGCCAGACACCAGGGAGATTAGAAGAGCACACCAGGAAGCACTGCGCATCAGAGAAGCTTTGAAAACCAGTTTCATGACTGGCCAGGCTACGGTGTGAAAGTTCTGTATGTTTCTTCTTGATGAAAACCCGCCCCCTTGATTGACTCATTCCCTGTAAGCAACCCACCCTCCCCCCTTCGATCACAGCTTGCTTTCAAAGGAAATAAAGTCACTATCATTTAAAAATAATGTATTCTTCATTAATTGATTATAAACATAGGAAGAGAACTGACAAGGTAGCCCGGGTGGGGTTTGGGAGGAGGATAGGAGGGAAGGAAAAGGCCACTAAAAAAGTTCAAAATAATGACAACCTTTTGCTTGGGCTGTCCACTGGGATGGAGTGGGCGGGTGCACGGGGCCTCCCCCCCCCCTCCCCCCACGTTCTTACACATCTGGGTGAGGAGGCTATGGAACATGGTGAGGGGGGAGGGTGGTTATACAGGGGCTGTAGCGGCACTCTGTGATCCTGCTGCTGTTCCTGAAGCTCCACCAGACGCCAGAGCATGTCTGTTTGATCACACAGCAGCCCCAGCATTGCAGCCTGCCACCTCTCATCTCGAGCGTCCCTCATGGCCTCACGTTCTCTGGCATCTTTCCTGTACTTTGATACCGTGTCCTTCCACTCATTCAGATGAGCTCTTTCATTGCGGGTCAATTCCATGATTTCAGAGAACATTTCATCTCGCGTCCTTTTTTTTCACCGCCTTATCTGAGATAGCCTTCAGGACGGAGGAGGGAGGCTTGAAAAATTTGCAGCTGGGAAAAAAGGGAAAGAAGTATTTAAAAAGATACATTTTACAGAACAATGCTTATACTCTTTCACGGTGAACAACACTATTCACATTACATAGCACATGTGATTTCGATACAAAGTCGCATTTTGCATCTTAATATTGAGTGCCTGCAGCTTTGGTGTTAGAGATCACAGACACAGGTCCGGGCAACAGAATTCGGCTTGCATGCGGCCATGGTAAGCCACTGTCTTTCGGCTTCTGCAACCTTCCTAAAAGCAGCGCCCTCCTTTCCCACATACCAAGCAA
Organism: Emys orbicularis; assembly: GCF_028017835.1. NCBI lineage: Eukaryota > Metazoa > Chordata > Testudines > Emydidae > Emys > Emys orbicularis. Next base: position 368,805,228 of record NC_088683.1, read on the forward strand.
AGCCCGTTGAGTGCTGCGGTTTTCCTGTTAACGTGCAGCAACAGAAACCAAATTAACCCCCCCCATCCAATTCTCTGGGATGATTGCTTTATCGCTCCCCCCACCATGTGGCTGGTATCAGGGAAGATCCCTGCTGTCCAGAGCGGTCACAATGGTGCACTGTGGGATAGCTCCCGGAGGCCAATAGCGTCGAATTGCGGCCACACTAACCCTAATTTGAAATGGCAATGTCGATTTCAGCGCTACCCCCCTCGTCGGGGAAGAGTACAGAAATCGATTTTAAGAGCCCTTTATTTCAAAGTAAAGGGCTTCATTGTGTGGACGGGTGCAGGGTTAATTCGATTTAACACTGCTAAATTCGACCTAAACTCATAGTGTAGACCAGGCCTAACACAGGGAGCTGGCCCATTGCTGGCTTCACATCCCCATTATTCTCAGATTCATTATTTCCAAGGCCAGAAGGCACCATTGTGCTCATCCAGTCTGATTCCCTGCACCTCAGAGGCTGGAGACCTGCCCCCAAATAATTCCCAGAGCAGAACATTTAGAAAAACATCCCATCTTGATTGAACAATGGTCAGTGATAGAGAATCCACCACAACCCTTGTAAATTGTTCCAATGGTTAATTCCCCTCACTGTTAGAAATCTCCACTTTATTTACAGTCTGAATGTGTCTAGCTTCCACTTCCAGCATTGGATAGTGTGAGACTTTTCTCTGCTAGGGAGCAGAGCCCATTGTTAAATGTTTGTTCCCTGTGTAGATACTTACACACTGTGAACAGACTTAACTTTCTCTTTGTTAAACTAAACCGATTGTTCTGTTTGAGCCTGTCACTATCAGGCAGGGTTTCTAATCCTTTACTCATTCCCGTGGCTCTTCTCTGAGCCCTCTCCAATGGATTAGCATCTTTCTGGGGTCTGCCCATTTCGGGGAGCAGGGAGGTAGGGGCTGCCAATGCCATCGCTGCTCACAAAAATCTCATTGGTGATGTCACAGTCAGCCCAGCTGGCGGGGAGTAGAGAAGTGGGGGCTGGTATGCATGATTTGGGCCTGGATTCTGGCATTACGCAGGGCAGGGGGAGGTCGGTTCCCTTCTTCTGCTTCCCCACCTGTAGATCTGTGATCACAGGAGCAAGAACAAGACTAAGAATATTACCACAGTGAAGCAAACCCAGCCCCCTTTCACTCCGGCTCTCCTCGGCCCTCCCTGAGCCTCACTAAGCATGGCTGAGAGCGGAGAGATCACCCTCGCCTGCCCAGTGATCGCCGCCAACCCCCGCATCATCCGAGTCACGGTGGAAACCCCCACGGTGAAGGAGGCGTTTGTGAGGAAGCCAGAAGGCCCTGCACCTCGACTCTGCAGTCAGCCGTGACTCTCAGCCAGCGTGTAAAACAAAAGGTTTATTTGTCGAAGGAACAGAATGTAGAACAGAACTTGTTAGTGCAGAAATCAGTGACTTTCAGCAAAGTCCATCTTGGGGGACCCTGGGCTGGACACCCCGGACTCCCCTCTCTCCGAGTGCCCCACAGCAGACTGCCCAGCTTCCAGAGGCCCGACGTCTGACATGCCTGTTGCTCCTCCTCCTGTTGTTTGTCTCACTTCCCGGGCAAAGTGTCACCTGGTTGCATCCCCCTGTGATGGTTTGGATCACAGAGACCTCCTTGGGACTGTCACCTGGGACTCCAGAACCCTGCCTTGTTGAGCCAGATACGCCAGCCTGCTGCAACTCAGACCCAGGTCTAGGCCACCCCCCCAAAGCTGCAGACATTAACCAAAAACACCTCAGCAGATTACCTCTCTAGCACCCTGACAACCATTTCCCAATGGCATCCAAACCCCAAATAAATCTGTTTTACTCTGTATAAAGCTTATACAGGATAAACTCATAAAATGTCCACCCTCTATAACACTGATAGAGAGATATGCAAAGCTGTTTGCTCCCCAAGCCTTGTCACTAAAAGCTGTGTAGTGTAGACAAGGCCTTATTCTCCTAACTCTAGACATATGCAAACATACATGCAAACAAATAAGATGAACACACTCAGTAGATTATAAGCTTTGTAATGATACCTTACAAGAGACCTTTTGCATAAAGCATATTCCAGTTACATCATATTTACATTTATAAGTGTATTTTCATAAAGCATATGGAGTGCAACATCACACTCCCTCTTTGGTCTCAGGTGACGGAGGGCACCGGCCGTCGCTTACGTGCAGGCAGCTGGAGCCGCCTCACCTGGCCCAGAGGGCCTCTGTAAAAGTCACACACCCTTAGTCCCACCACCTAGTCATTGGTGCAGCACACAGAGAAACTGAGGCACACACAGTATTCATGCAAAAATGTAAGACTCAAATACGCTTGTGTACAACATAATAAGGAGGAAAAACCCACTGTGTCACAGGTGTGTACTAGCACCAAAGGGCCCTGTAGACTGATGTTCAAGACCTGTGGTCCCTGACACTCAGACAGTAATGGAGACAGAGTCAAACAGGCCGATGGCAGCCTTCTCTCCTGGCGCCCTTTACTATTGCTGCCAGTCAAGTCTGGACTGAGAAGACAAATTCTCTGATTCTGCCCCTCGCTGACAGAAGCAATCAGGACAGCCCACCGGACCCGGAATCCCTAGGGGACATTACCCAGTGATAATCCTAGACATGTAGGACTGGAAGGGACCTCAACGGGTCATCTAGTCCAGGCCCCTACACTCAAGGCAAACAGTTTCCAAAGTGGCTGCTGATTTAAAGGGTTTCAGGATGGGACACCGGGGCACCGGAATGAGGGGGACGAAGGGCCTTGGCCCCATCACTTTTAAAAGTTGGAGGGCTAAGTCCTCCCAATGTTTACCAGCCAGAAGGGCGAGCGGCGTGGAAGGGGGCAGAGAGGAGTGAATGGGGGCTCGGGGAGAAGGGGGGGGATGGGGCCTCAGGGGAAGGGGCCGTGTGAGGGTGGGCCTCAGGGGGAGGGGCGGTGCAGGCAGCGGCTTGGGGAGGAGGGGTGAGGTGGGTTTTCAGGGGCAGAGGCGGGGCAAGTCGGGGCCTTGGGGAAATGGGCAGTGCGGGGGGGGGGGGCCACAGTTCAGGCACTGGTGCCCCCCCACACACACACTTTTTGGAGCTTCTCCCCCTCCTGTTTGGATGCTGAGCTTCAGTCATTCAGGATCTGGCTTTTCACAGCCGCTGAGCACCTGCAACTCCAGTGGCAGAGCGTGGGAGCTGCGAGAGCTCAGCACCTCTTGAAATCTTGGCTGAGGTGAGTCCCAGGTTGGGGGCTGCAGCAGGTCAACTCTGCACCTTGGTAGAGGAACATGGGAACCACCAGATTGGATCAGAGCCGGGTCCATCTAGCCCAGTAGCCCATGGCCAGCACCAGATACTTCAGAAGAAGCTGTGAAAATCTCTCATGAGGGGGATATGGGATAATCTTCCCCTCACAGCCTGGGTCCCATCCTTATCTCTAACAGAGATTGGCTTCAACCCTGAGCCATGGGGGTCACTCTCCCTTCCAAAATGTGTGTTGTCATTAGGTATGGTAACTCTGGGTATTTTTGATACCCAAATAAATGTCCAATCCCTTTATGAATCTTGCTAAAGTTTTGGCCTCAACAAAATCCTGCAGCAGTGAGTTCCACAGTTTGATTACTTGTTTTGTGGGAAAGTAGTTCCTTGTATTGGTTTTTATTTGCCACCTTTTACTTTCCTTGCATGTCTCTTGTTCCTGTGTAATGAGAGGTAGAGCAGCTCCTGATTTCCCCTCTTTCTACCACCTACCATCTTACATATACATATAGAGTGAGACAAGGGGCGGGGGAGGTGATAAATTTTATTGGACCAACTTCTGTTGGGGAGAGCGACAAGCTATCGAGCTACATGGAGCAGATATTCAGGTCTGAGAAAGGTACTCGGGATGTCCCTACTAAATACAAGGTGGAACAGATAGTTTAGTGTGAGTAGTTTGCACCTGTTCAAAGGGACCATTCAAGGTGAACAGTCCAACAGAAGTTGGTCCAGTAAAAGATATTCGCTCCCCCACCTTGTCTCTCTAATATCCTGGGACTGACGGAGCTACAACGACATGGCACACACACATATAGGTTTTCAGGATGGTTGCACTAAGTGAGACTAAAGGCTGTCTGTAAAAACGACTGTGATGGTTCTCACGGCTCCCAGGACTGTCACCCTGTTACCCCCTGACTCCAGGATCCAATTTTTCATAAGAACGTCCCCGCACCAGGAGATGTCCCCGCACCAGGAGATGTCTCCTCTGTGAAAGGATCCAGACGGCCGCTCCCCACTCTGTGTTATCATGAGACAGTCTTTTGTCTCTGTTCATAGGCAGGGTAATCCTGTCTGTTGTAATGTTCCTTCATTGTTTGCAGTTGTCTCTGATGGTTTTCCATTGATAATCTTGGGCTGGAGCAAGGGTGGAGAACTGAGCCTGGCATTACATCCCTGGCTAACCAGGGCGGTGTGACGATGCCCTCCTGGAATGGCCATCACCAAGACACACTATGACCTGGTAACTAACTTCTACTCCAAGTCCATAAAACACACTGTCAATATCAATATGTTACTTGTTAACTATTACCCAGACATGCGTTTTGCAATGGTTATGAAGCTTGAGAAGTTACAAGCTTTCTGCACACACCTTACATGCTACTCCTTATGGGTAAATATTCCATAGACTTGTGTGTGGTGTAGTGAGTTTGTCAAGCCTGAGATGTGAGCTGTTTGCAAGGAACAGGGAACTCTTTGCCAGGGCCTCAGTGTCACAAGGACATTTGTAAATAACGTACAAAAGGAGAAATAATCAGATCAAACAAGTGAGAGGAGGAAAGGGTTAATTCTTTGCTGCTCTTCACCGCCTGAGCCAGTCACAGAGGCAGGTCCCTGGGGCTCTGTGCTGGCTCTGAGCCTCCCCTGGGATTCACAGGGCAGCAGTATAAATATCCCTGTACCTCAGCCCCGGTCAGTGCAGATTCCCCGCCGCCTGCAGCTCCCCGACCCAGTCACAGGCAGAGATTCCTCCTCCCCAGCTGGGGCCGGAGCCTGGTGAGTCGTTTGCATGGAATGAATCTGTGAAGGGGCGAATGGAAAGACATGAAACCTGTGAAATGTTTGAGCTGGGGTTGGATAGAATGGGGGTGCGTAACTCTGAGTGCAGGGGCAGGACGGGAGCTGGGGCACTGAGATAACGCTCTTGTGACCGCGCTGAGGTTCGGTGTTAGGAAGAGGTCACCAGGTTACCCTGATCCACTTCCACGGACGTCACTGGGGGTCTTGCTGCTGACCTCAGTGGGCTCTGGATTGGGCCATTCTTGGTTACATGACTGTTCAGAGTAAATCTACACAGGCCCTGTAATATTCTACACCCCAAATTCCGAGGCCTTCACTCAGGCAACACTTCCATTAACGCCATAAGGGCCCCAGGACTGGGTCTGTTCTGGTTGTCAGAAATTAGCTGGTTTCAAGGAGTATAGCTGTGAATGTCCGAACTGTAGGACCCAGGAGCAGCCGATTCTAAGGGCTGCTTTGATACCGATGTTCCAGCTTCTTAGGGTGAACAGATCTCCCTACTCTGAATACGGGACACCTGGTAAAATTACCCATATTCAAGCGAGTTCCACCGCAATCAATCAGAACTATACAGTACAAATGTTCAAATTAACAACAAGTTGACTGAGCCCCTGTTAAAAACAACTACGGTATAGTTGGATTCTTTTTAACTACCTTCTTCTCTTTAAGGCTTTAGGGTTCACACAGGGAGGGGTGACACACACAGCCCTACCTCCCCCCCACACACACATATGGGGAGAGCTCACACACACACACTCCTGTACACCTCTCTCACAGAGGGGGGGTTACCGACCAACCGACCTGACCCTCTCTCTCTGGCACGCTATGCCCTTCATGCCTGTCTGGGACCCTGGGATGGACCTGCCTCTTCTGCTACCTTGCGCCGTGTCTTTGCAAGGCAACCTGTGGGGGGGAGGGGGGATGCAAGGTCACATACCACCTCCCCCCCAGATTTCTGCCAGGGTCACACCAGAATGTGTGCAGCAGCAGCCTTTCAGCACAGAGCGGGAGGGAAGGGACAGGAGTTGCTTCCAGTTGCAGGGGAGTAGGAGGGACGGGGAAGGGATAAGAGCATACGATCGGCCAGATTGGGTCAGACCAAAGGTCCATCCAGCCCAGTATCCTGTCTACCGACAGTGGCCACTGCCAGGTGCCCCAGAAGGAATGAACAGAACAGGGAATCAGCATGTGACCCATCACCTGTCACCTAATCGCAGCATCTGACAAACAGAGGCTAGTTTGTGTCTAGTTTGCATATCAATTCCAGCTCAGCAGTCTCTCGTTGGAGTCTGTTTTTGAAGTTTTTCTGTTTTAAGATAGCCACCCGCAGGTCTGTCATAAAACAGACTCCAACGAGAGACTGCTGAGCTGGAATTGATATGCAAACTAGACACAATCATTTCAGGATTGAATAAGGACTGGGAATGGCTGAGCCTTTGCAAACATTGAATCTAGCTCCCCTTGTAAGTATTTTCACACTTGCTTCTTATCAAACTGTCTGTACTGAGCTATCTTGATTATCACTTCAAAAGTTTTTTTTCGCTTACTTAATTGGCCTCTCAGAGTTGGTAAGACAACTCCCACCTGTTCATGCTCTCTGTATGTGTGTGTATATATATCTCCCCAATATATGTTTCACTCTATATGCATCCGAAGAAGTGGGTTGTAGCCCACGAAAGCTTATGCTCTAATAAATTTGTTAGTCTCTAAGGTGCCACAAGTACTCCTGTTCTTTTTGTAGTATGAGAGTGTTTCTGGATTTACGGTCACACACGACAGGCAGTTGTCACACAATGAAGTTTTTGATGGTATCTATGATTCTCTCAACAAATGCATTCCAGTCCTAGCTGACACTACAGTTCTCACTGATTTTCTCTTTTGCTGTGAGTTACAGGAAAATGAATAGAAGATCCAAGTGATAGTACATGATGCCAGCTGACAATCACACTGTTTTTGACCCTGTTAGTTACATCCTGACCGGCATCCCGGGTACGGAGGAGTCTCATTTCTGGATTGCCATCCCCTTCTGTCTGATTTACGTTGCATCACTTTTTGGTAACTCTCTCCTACTATTCATCATACTAACAGAACAAAGCCTCCATGAGCCCATGTATCTATTCGTGTCCATGCTGGCCGCTGCTGATCTGCTGTTATCTACCACTACGGTGCCCAAGATGCTGGCTGTATTCTGGTTTAGAGCGGGAGAAATTTCTTTTGCTGCCTGCCTGACCCAGATGTTTTTCATCCATGTCAGTTTTATTGCCGAGTCGGCCATCCTGCTGGCCATGGCGTTTGATCGGTACGTTGCCATCTGCGACCCCCTGAGATATACCGCTGTGCTAACCAAGTCTGTGATTGGGAAGATGGGGCTGGCAGTTGTCACAAGAAGTTTCTGTATCATTTTTCCTCTCATTGTTCTCATGAAGCAGCTGAAGTTCTGCAGAACCAACCTCCTGCCTCACGCCTATTGTGAGCATATGATCCTAGCCCGGCTGGCCTGCAATGACATCACAGTCCACGTCTGGTATGGTGTAGCTGTGGCTATTTTAGTAATTGGTTTAGATATTGTACTCATTGCTGTATCATATGGGTTGATCCTCAGGGCCGTCTTCCTGCTCCCCTCCAAGGAAGCCCGGCTCAAGGCTCTCCGCACCTGCGGCTCCCATGTCTGTGTCATACTGATGTTCTACGTGCCGGCTGTTTTCTCCTCTTTAGCACACCAGTTTGGGCACATCATCCCAGGTTATATTGTCAACCTACTGGCCAACCTCTATGTGCTCATTCCCCCCATGTTAAACCCCATTGTTTATGGCGTGACAACAAAAGAGATCCTGAAACGGGTGATCAATGTGTTTTATCGATGCTGCAGCAGAAGCTCCCTGCTGAGCTAAAAGAGGCAACAGAAAATGCTTTGGGACTTGGAAATTAAAGCCAGGTTTTCATTGGAACTCTAGGGGTGTTTTTACTATGTACTTACACTGTGTGAGCTCAAAAGCTGGTCTCTCTCGCCAACAGAACTTGGGTCCAATGAAAGCTATTTACTCCCCCACTTCGTCTGTCTAGTATCCTGGGACTGACATGGCTACAACAGCACTGTGCACTGCCACAGAAGGCAGCCAGACCGAGTGAGTCTTGTTCTAAGTTGAAGGGAAATAGGAAAACAAGAAAGAACAAAGGTAAACATCAGCATGAGAGAGAGCACCGTGTGTGTATCTCCTGTCTGACAAGCTGCATCTGAGCTGGACTCTTAATGGCAACAGAAAGCAGCAGCCAAGGGGGCCATGCCAAAGGCCAGTGAGAAGTGCACTGGGCTGCACATTGAGAGACAGGGTCTCTAGTCTTGGTTCTGCCACCGACCTGCTGTGTCACCTTGGGTTACTTTCTTTCCTTCTCAAACTCCTAAATCCTTCACAGGGTCATTGCTTTGCCGGCCTCAGTCCCCCATTCCGTAGCCAAGGCCTGCGTCCCATGGACCTTGTGTTTTGCTGCCTTATGACACATTTTGCATGGATGAGCCCGGCTTCCCCAGGCTGATCTCGCACTCTTCCCTACACTCGGGGCTTCGTAGGGGTGGCTGGGTGGGAGAGAGATCGGGGGTGCTGTGGCCTGGTGCATTGGGCGAGCGGCTCATTTACACGTGCTCTTCAGTCCTCCCGACTGTGGGAGAGAGAGGGAGAATAGAATCATGTGTGTGTGATAAGCTGTGTCTTACTCTGTGCTAAAGGAATGTTTTGATGCTGAGGATAACATGACGACTCCTTCTGGGGCTTGGAGGCTTGTTTGACCTTCTGCTAACATCACACAACATCCAGCAGAAATGCTGTGGGAATCTTTTTTCCTTTTATACTCACCTTCCATTCCTGCAGCTGTTGAGAAGAAATGTCTCATAAGAACATAAGAACGGTATATACTGGGTCAGGCCAAAGGTCCACCTAGCCCAGTGTCCCGTTTTCCGACAGTGGCCAGTGCCAGGTGCTTCACGGGGGTGAACAGAACAGGACAATCATCAAGTGATCCATCCCCTCTCATCCCATCCTGGATTCTGGCGGTCAGAGGTTTTGGGACACCAGCAGCATGGGTTTGCACCCCCAATCATCTCAGCTTATAGCCATTGATGGACCTATCCTCCATTAACTTATCTAATTCTTTTTTTAATCCTTTGGCCATCACAACATCCCCTGGCAATGACTTCCACAGGTTAGCTCTGTGCTCCATGAAAAAATACTTTCTCTTGTATTTATTAAATATACTGTCTATTTATTTCATCAGGTAACCCTTGGCTTTTGCATTGTGTGCATAAGTAAATAACATTTCTCTATTCACTTTCTCCACAACAGTCATGATTTTATAGACCTCTGTCATATCCTCCCTTAGTTGTCTCTTTTCTAAGCTGAACAATCCAAGTCCTTTTAGTCTCTCCTCAGATGGAAGCCATTCTATACCCTTAATCATCTTTGTTACCCTTCTCTGACCCTTTCCAAATTATACTATGTCCTTTTTGAGGTGGGGCTACCAGCAGTGGGCACACTGTTGAAGGTGTGGGTGTTCCATGGATTTATATAGTGGCAGTATAACATTTTCTATCCATTTCCTTATGGTTCTTAACAATCCGTTAGCCCTTTTGACCACTGCTGTGCATAGAGCGGAAGTTTTCAAAGAACTACCCATGACGATTCCACAATCTGTTTATTGGGTGGTATCAGCTAATTTAGACCCCATCCTTACATATGTGTAGTTAGGATGATTTTTTCCAGTGTGCATCATTTTGCACTTATCAATGCTGAATTTCATCGGCCATTTCTTTGCCCAGTCATCCAGTTTTGTGAGATCCCTTTGTAACTTTTCTCAGTCAACTTTGGATTTAACTATCTTGAATAATTGTGTATCCTTGCAAACTTTGCTACTTCACTGTTCACTCCCTTTTCCGGATCATTAAGGAATGTGTTGAACAGCACTGGTCCCAGTACAGATCCATGGGGGACCCCGCTGTTTACCTTACTCTATTGTGAAAACGGACCATTAATTCCTACCCTTTGTTTCGAAGATTAGGGTTGGAAGGGACCTCAGGAGGTCATCTAATCCAATCACCTGCTCAAAGCAGGACCAACCCCAACTAAATCATCCCAGCCAGGGCTTTGTCAAACCAGGCCTTATAAACCTCTAAGGATAGAGATTTTACCACCTCCCCAGGTATCCCCTTCCAGTGCTTCACCTCCCTCCTAGTGAAATATTTTTTCCTAATATCCAACCTAGACCTCCCCCACTGCAACTTGAGACCATTGCTCCTTGTCCTGTCATCTGCCACCACTGAGAACAGCCGAGCTCCATCGTCTTTGGAACCCGCTTTCAGGTAGTTGAAGGCTGCTATCAAACCAGCCACTCCTCATAAATCATGTGCCCCAGCCCCCTAATCATTTCTGTTGCTCTCCGCTGGATTCTCTCCAATTTGTCCACATCTGTTCTGTAGTGGGAGGCCCAAAATTGGACCCATTACTCCAGATGTGCCCTTACCAGTGCCGAATAGAGGGGAATAATCACTTCCCTCGATCTGCTAGCAATGCTCCTACTAAAGCAGCCCAATATGCCGTTAGCCTTCTTGGAAACAAGGGCACACTGCTGACTCATATTCAGCTTCTCGTCCACTGTAATCCCCAGGTCCTTTTCTGCAGAACTGCCGCTTAGCCAGTCTGTCCCCAGCCTGTAGCGTTGCATGGGATTCTTACGTCCTAAGGGAAGGACTCTGCACTTGTCCTTGTTGAACCTCATCAGATTTCTTTTGGCCCAATCCTCTAATTTGTCTAGGTCACTCTGGACCCTACTCCTCCACCGTATCTACCTCTCCCCCCAGCTTAGTGCTATCTGCAAACTTGCTGAGGGTGCAATCCATCCCATGATCCAGATCATTAATGAAGATGTTAAACAAAACCAGCCCCAGGACAGACACCTGGGGCACTCCGCTTGATACCAGCTGCCACCTAGACATTGATCCGTTGATCACTACCCATTGAGCCCAACGATCTAGCCAGCTTTATATTCACCTTATAGTCCATTCATCCAATCCATACTTTTTTAACTTGCTGGGTAGAATACTGTGGGAGACCGTATCAAAAGCTTTTCTAAAGTCAAGATATCTAAAGCCACTAGCTGTCACCTACAGCCCCCAAATAAACCTCTCCAGTGCATCATCAAGGATCTACAACCTATCCTGAAGAACGATCCCTGATTCTCACAGACCTTGGGAGACAGGCCAGTCCTCGCTTACAGACAGCCCCCCAACATGAAACAAATACTCACCAGCAACTACACACCACACAACAAAAACACTAATCCAGGAACCAAACCCTGCAACAAACCCCGGTGCCAACTCTGTCTGCATATCTATTCAAGGGACACCATCACAGGAACTAACCACATCAGCCACACCATCAGGGGTTGTTTACCTGCACATCTACCAATGTGATATATGCCATCATGTGCCAGTAATGCCCCTCTGCCATGTACATTGGCCAAACCGGACAGTCTCTACGCAAAAGAATAAATGGACACAAATCTGACATCAGGAATTACAACATTCAAAAACCAGTAGGAGAACACTTCAGCCTCCCTGGTCATTCAATAACAGACTTAAAAGTGGCAATTCTTCAACAAAAAAACTTCAAAAACAGACTCCAACGAGAAACTGCAGAACTGGAATTAATTTGCAAACTGGACACCATCAAATTAGGCCTGAATAAAGACTGGCAATGGATTGTGTGACGTTTCAATCTATGTGATTTTATGAAAGTATGCTGATGAGTGTGAATATAATGTAACTAAAATATGCTTCACGCAAAAGGTCTCTTGTTAGGTATCATTACAAAGCTTATAATCTACTGAGTGTGCTCATCCTATTTGTATAAATGTATCACTCTTGTATCTGAAACTAGAAATATGAAATATAACTCTGAGGTCTTATTGTAGTTATGCAAAGTGTGGGCCATTAATGGTGATTATTTTATTTATTTATTTATTTATTTATTTATTTGGAATCTTAATGTCTCCCATTAACCAGGACAATTGACTGTAGATGGCTCTGTTTACTTGTAAGTCTTGTAAGTCTTCCTGTATATGTGTGTGCTGGCAAGTGAGTAATGAAGTCTTACAGTGACATGTGATCATGTCACCTGAACTGGAATCCATCTTTAACCTGGTGCTTTTCCATTGAGAAGGAGGGGTGGGAACCCAGAGAGGGACAAAGGATCCCTGCCTTATGCAAAAGATATATAAGTGAATGGAACAGAACAAAGGGGGCTGCAGTCATGAGAAATCCCCTAGCTACCACCTGAGCTGTAACAAGGACGGTACCAGGGGAAAGGATTGTGCCCAGACTAGGAAGGCGTCCAGTCTGTGATAGAAGCTTATTGAAACATCTCTGAGGGTGAGATTTTATCTGTATTCAGTTTTCTTACTGTATTAGGCATAGACCTGCGTGTTATATTTTATTTTGCTTGGTAATTCACTTTGTTCTGCCTGTTACTAATTGGAATCACTTAAATCCTACTTTCTGTATTTAATAAAATCACTTTTTACTTATTAATTAACCCAGAATATGTATTAATACCTGGGGGAGCAAACAGCTGTGCATATCTCTCTATCAGTGTTATAGAGTGTGAACAATTTATGAGTAAAACGGATTTATTTGGGGTTTGGACCCCATCGGGAGTTGAGCATCTGAGTGTTAAAGACAGGAACACTTCTTAACCTGCTTTCAATTAAGCCTGAAGCTGTTAGGGGATGTGGTTCAGACCTGGGTCTGGGCTTGCAGCAGGCTAATGGGTCTGGCTCAAACCAGGCAGGGCACTGAAGTCCCAAGCTGGGAAGGCAGGGAAAGCAGGGGTAGAAGTAGTCTTGGCACATCAGTGCGCAGTTTCCAAGGGGGTTTCTGTGATCCAACCCGTCACAGATGGGTCATTACAAAACCTAATTTTACCTTACTAATTTCCCCCTATGGTTACTCACATCTTCTTGTCAACTGTTTGAAATGGGCCACTCTCATTACCACTACGAAAGTGATTTTTCCTCCCTTGGTATTCTACTGATAATTAAATTGTCTCATTAGACTGACCCCCCCACCTGGTAAGGCAACTCCCATCCTTTTATATGCTGTGTATAAATATACCTGCTACTGTGTTTTCCACTCCATGCATCTGATGAAGTGGGTTCTAGCCCATGAAAGCTTATGTCCAAATAACTTTGTTAGTCTCTAAGGTGTAACAAGGACTCCTCGTTGTTTTTGCTGATACAGACTAACACGACTACCCCTCTGAAAGATATATCTCATCCACCACTTTCCCCAAATCCACAGAGCCAGTTATCTCATTATTGAAGGCAATCAGGTTGGCCAGGCTGTGCCCCCGGTCTCTCACAATGCTTTGCTATTGACCAGCAGGAAACCCCCCCAGGTGTTATCACTCAGCACAACTGCATGTGGAGCCCCACACCACACCCAGCTAGATTGCATGAATGCTCCCAGAGCCACTCATGAATCACACAGGGAAAGGGACCAGCCAGATCCCCCCAGCTCCCAGCCTTCCACCTCAGGAATATACTGTCTTGTACTGCTCAAGATGAGCAGTGCAAATTTATTAATTGGTTCACCACTTCATCAATGGAAAGTGGACAGTTTTGCCACACACTTCATACAAACTCAATGGTAAAGATAAACAGTAAAACAAATATATTGACAACAAAAGATAGATTTTAAGTAATATTAAGTGATAGGCAAAAAGTCAGATTGGTTACCAAAATAAAATAAAATATAAGCACACTGCCTAAATTCTCAACCCAAATAGACTGGGCAACGTCTAAATTAAGCAGTTTTTTCTCACCCCACTGGATATTGCAGTTCATAATACACAGATCATAGAATCGCACAATCATAGAATATCAGGGTTGGAAGAGATCTCAGGAGGTCATCTAGTCCAATCCCCTACTCAAAGTTGGACCAAGACCAACTAAATCAACTCAGCCAGGGCTTTGTCAAGCCTGACCTTAAAAACTTCTAAGGAAGGAGATTCCACCACCTCCCTAGGTAACCCATTCCAGTGCTTCACCACCCTCCTAGTGAAATAGTGTTTCCTAATATCCAACCTAGACCACTGCGACTAGGGACCATTGTTCCTTATTCTGTCATCTGGAACCACTGAGAACAGTCTAGATCCTTCCTCTTTGGAACCCCCTTTCAGGTAGTTGAAGGCTGCTATCAAATCCCCCCTCATTCTTCTCTTATGCAGACTAAATAATCCCAGTTCCCTCAGCCTGTCCTCATAAATCATGTGCTCCAGCCCCCTAATCATTTTTGTTGCCCTCTGCTGGACTCTTGCCAATTTTTCCACATCCTTCTTGTAGTGTGGGCCCAAAATTGGACACAGTACTCCAGATGAGGCCTTACCCATGCTGAATAGAGGGGGATGATCATGTCCCTCGATCTGCTGGCAATTCTCCTACTTATACAGCCCATCCTTGAAAACGTTTTCACCCTTGAAACCTGGGCCAGTCCCCTCTGTGGGCATCTTCATTCTTCTCAGTGTCCTTGTTTCTTGTAGCATAGGTGGGGGCAGGAGAAAGGCCAAGCATGGGGCCCCTGTGTCCTGTTTTATACCCTCAGTCCCATGTGTTTGGAGAGCACAAGTCCAGGCATGTCTGGGGGGCATTGGTGAGTCTCCAGCAGGCAAGGTTGAGCAATTCCCCTGGTGTGGCGTCATACCGGTGAGTCATTGAATTGTAGCTCCCTTGCTGTACAATGGCTATTGATGGGCTATTTCACACCCTGCCCATGTGTTGGTTACTTTCCTTGTTGTTGTCTCTGGGGAGCTAATATCTGGCTGATTCCCCAACTTACAGCATGTTTTAGTCCCAACCATACAACACAATTCTCTTAACTTCATATGCACAAAAGAGCTACATATTTAGCTAGAACAGTGGCTTTCAGCAGTTCATAACCTTTCCCTTGATAGCTCACATGGCATGATTTTTATGGAAGATCACAATTAAATATAAATGAGGAATATGGGGGTTACAGGATGCTCCCTCAATGTATAAAATGCCGCAAAATCCACACAGGCTCTGAATCAGGACTGTGACTCAGGACATCTGGGTTTTATCCCCAAGCTCTGCCAAGGGCCTGCTAGAGAACCTTGCTCCACCACCCATAGATCTGTGATCACAGCAGCAAGAACAAGACTAAAAATTGCACCACAGTGAAACAAACCCAGGCCCCCCACACTCCGGCTCTCCTTTGCCCTCCCTGAGCCTCACGAAGCATGACTGACAGCAGAGAGATCACCCTCGCCTGCCCAGTGATCGCCGCCAACCCCCGCATCATCCGAGTCACGGTGGAAACCCCCACGGTGAAGAAGGCGTTTGTGGGGAAGCCAGAGGGCCCTGTACCCCGACTCTGCAGTCAGCCGTGACTCTCAGCCAGCGTGTAAATCAGCAGGTTTATTTGTCGAAGGAACAGAATGTAGAACAGAACTTGTTAGCACAGAAATCAGTGACTTTCAGCAAACTCCACCTTGGGAGGACTCCAGGCCGGACACCCCAGACTCCCCTCCCTCTGAGTCCCCCACAACAGATTGCCCAGCTTCCAGGGGCCTGACTTCCAACACACCTGCTGCTCCTCCTCCTGGTCTTTGTCTCACTTCCTGGGCAAAGTGTCACCTGGTCGCATCCCCCTTCTGGGTCTCAGGTAATGAAGGGCGTCGGCCATCACTTATGTGCAGGCAGCTGGAGCCGCCTCACCTGGCCCTGAAGGCCTCAGCAAAAGTCACACACCCATATTCCTACCACCTAGGCATTGGTGCAGCACACGGGGAAACTGAGGCATACACAGTATTCATGCAAAACTTTAAGACTCAAATAGGCTCGCGTACAACATAATAAGGAGGAAAAACCCACTTTGTCAGAGGTGTGTTCTAGCGCCTAAGGGCCCTGTAAACCGACCCAAAAGACCTGTGGTCCCTGATGCCCAGACAGTAATGGAGGCAGAGTCAAACAGGCCGATGGCAGCCATCTCTCCTGGCGCCCTTTACTATTGCTGCCAATCAAGTCTGTGCTGAGAAGACAAATTCTCTGACTCAGCCCCTCACTGACAGAAGCAATCAGGACAGCCCATCTGGTGGCTCCGGTCAGCACCTCTGACCGGGCCATTAAAAATCTGAATGGCGGTGCAGCAGGGTTAAGGCAGGCTCCCTGCCTACGCTGGCTCTGCAGGGCTTCCAGAAGCCGCCAGCATTTCCGGCCACAGGCAGGGGGTGGCCAGGGGGCTCCCTGCATTCTCCCCTCCCCAAGCCCCAGCTCCATAGCTCCCATTAGCCGGGAACCGTGGCCAATGGGAGCTGTGGGGTTGGCGCCTCTGGACTGGGACAGTAGACACCAGGCAGAGCCTCCTGGCTGTGCCTCCGCCTAGGAGACAGAGGGACATGGGCCGTCTGCGGTAAGCGCCGCCCGCACCCCAAAACTTGTCCTGCACTTCAACCCCCTACCTCAGCCCAGAGTCCCCTCCCATACTCCAAGCCCTTCATTCCTGGCCCCACCCCGGAGCCTGCACCCCCAGCCAGAGCCCTCACCTCCTTCTGCACCTCCAACCAGCTGCCATGACCGGTGAAAATGAGCGAGTGAGCAAGGGCGGGGGAGAGCGAGTGAGGGAGGGAGCAGGGATGGAGGGAGTGGGGGGCGGGGCCTCAGAGAAGGGGAGGGGCAGGGCAAGGGTGTTCAGTTCTCCGCAATCGGAAAGTTGGCATCCCTATCCGCCGCTCCTGTTTGGATGCTGAGCTTCAGTCATCCAGGGTCTGGATTTTCACAGCTGCTGAGCTCCCGCCACTCCAGTGGCAGAGAGTGGGAGCTGCGAGTGCTCAGCACCTCTTGAAATCTTGGCTGAGGTGTGTCCCAGGTGGGGGCTAGAGAAAAGAGGCCTCCCAAATCAGCAGCTCACTTTTGGAAAGTGCCAGCTCCATTCGTGCTTAAACATCAATTCTCACAGTACATAGGGGCTGTGCAGCAGGTCAACTCTGCTCCTTGGTAGAGGAACATGGGAACCACCAGACTGGATCAGAGCCGGGTCCATCTAGCCCAGTAACCTGTCTCCAGCAGTGGCCAGCACCAGATGCTTCAGAAGAAGCTGTGAGAATCTCTCAGGAGGGGGATATGGGATAATCTTCCCCTCACACCCTGCGTCCCATCCTTATCTCTAACAGAGATTGGCTTAAACACCGAGCCATGGGGGTCACTCTCCCTTCCAAAACGTGTGTGGTCATTAACTCTGGTAACTCTGGGTGCTTTTGATACCAAGAAAAATGTCCAAACCCTTTTTGAATCTTGCTAAGGTTTTGGCTTCAACAAAATCCTGCAGCGGTGAGTTCCACAGTCTAATTACTTGTTTAGTGGGAAAGTATTTCCTTGTTTTTATTTGCCACCTTTCACTTCCGTGCATGTCCCTTGTTTTAGTGTAGTGAGAGGAAGAGCAGCTCCTGATTCCCCCTCTCTCTACCACCTACTGTCTTACATATACACAGAGAGAGAGACAAGTTGGGGGCAAGATATCTTTTATTGGACCAATTTCTGGTCTAGCTTTCGAGCTACATGGAGCAGTTCTTCAGGTGTGGGAAAGGTACTCAGAGTGTCCCAGCTATAACAAGGTGGATCAGATAGTTTAGTGTGAGTAGTTTGCACCTATTCTAAGAGACCATTCAAGGTGAACAGGCAGAAGTTGGTCCAATAAAAGATATTCCCTCCCCTACCTTGTCTCTCTAATATCCTGGGACTGATGGATCTACAACGACATGGCACACACACATATAGGTTTTCAGGATGTTTGGACTAAGTGAGACTAAAGGCAGTCTGTGTAAAAATGACTGTGATGGCACTCGAGGCTCCCAGGTCTCTGAGTCACCTCGTTACCCCCTGACTCAGCGATGGGGTACTATCCTCAACAGCCCTGTCTTTGCCTTGCATGCGAACAATGGGTGCGCCCCCATCTCTGAACCCCTGTGAATCGGTACCCTGTGATATCCTGCCCCTGACACTGGCTACTCACAGGAATTCAGGTTCTCTGCCCCAAAAGGAGCAGCGTATCCCAGTTTACCAATTTCAACGTAAATCACCACACCTGTATTACACATGGCGCTTGTGAGCACTTTTAATAAAACAGAAGTTGGTTTATTTAAGAAGAATTGACAATTAACTAGAAACGAGAGAGTCAGGGAAACAAATGGTTACAATAGAACATCACGAAATGAGAACTTGGGTCAATAGAACCCTTTCCTAGGTAATATATTAGGTTCCAACCACCCCACCCGCCCCCCAAGTTTAGTGTATTGCAGAGCTGGCTGGAGTCACAAAAACCAGGAACCAAGTTTTCCCCACACCACAAGATGTCTCCTCAGTGAAAGGATCCAGAGGGCCTCTCCCCTCTCTTTGTTATTCCGAAACAGACTTTTGTCTCTGTTCATAGGCAGGGCAATCCCATGTGTTGTGATGTTCCCTCATTTACCTCCAAGTGGTGTTGATTGTTTGCAGTTGTCTCCGATGGTTTTCCATTTATCATCTTGGGATGGAGCGAGGCTGGAGAACTGAGCCTGGCATTACATCCCCAGCTAACCAGGGTGGGGTGACGACGCCCTCCTGGAATGGCCATCACCTAGACACACTGCCCTGGTGACTAACTTGGGGGGAGGGATAGCTCAGTGGTTTGAGCATTGGCCTGCTAAACCCAGGGTTGTGAGTTCAATCCTTGAAGGGGCCATTTGGGTATCTGGGGCAAAATCAGTACTTGGTCCTGCTAGTGAATGCAGGGGGCTGGACTTGATGACCTTTCAAGGTCCCTTCCAGTTCCAGGAGGTGGGATATCTCCATTTATATAAAAAAAACTTCTACTCCAACTCCACAAAGCTCACTGTCAATATCAATATGTTATTCCTTAACTAACTAAAATTAATGCGTGGGTGATTTTTTCCACGACAACCCAGACATGTGTTTTGCAATGGTTATGAAGCTTGACAAGTTATGAGCTTTCTGCACACACCTTACATGCTACTCTTCATGGGTAAACATTCCATAGACCTGTGTGTGGTGTAGTGAGTTTGTCAGGCCTGAGATGTGAGCTGTTTGCAATGAACAGGGCAGTATTTCCCGGGGACCTCAGTGTCACAAGGACCTTTCTAAATAATGTACAAATGATCAGAAAAAACAAGTGAGAGGAGGAAAGGGTTAATTCTCTGCTGCTCTTCCTCACCTGAGCCAGTCACAGAGGCCAGGTCCCTGTGGCTCTGTGCTGGCTCTGAGCCCCCCCTGGGATTCACAGGGCAGCGGTATAAATATCCCTGTACCTCAGCCCTGGTCAGTGCGGATTCCCCGCCGCCTGCAGCTCCCCGACCCGGTCACAGGCAGAGATTCCTCCTCCCTAGCTGGGGCTGGAGCCTGGTGAGTCGTTTGCATGGAATGAGTCTGTGAAGGGGCGAATGGAAACACATGAAACCTGTGCAATGTTTGAGCTGGGGTTGGATAGAATGGGGGTGCGTAACTCTGAGTGCAGGGGCAGGACGGGAGCCGGGGCACTGAGATAATGCTCCTGTGACTGCGCTGAGGTTCAGTGTTAGGAAGAGGTCACTGGGTTACCCTGATCCACTTCCACGGACGTCACTGGGGGTCTTGCTGTTGAACTCAGTGGGCCCTGGACTGGGCCATTCTTGGTTACATCACTTTTCAGAATAAACCTCATTGGAAATCTGCTCAGGCCCTGTAAGATTCTGTACCCCAAATCCTGAGGTCTTCACTGAGGCAAAACTTCCATTAACTCCATAAGGACCCCAGGACTGGGTCTGTTCCGGTTGGCAGAAATTAGCTGGTTTCAGGGAGCATAACTGTGAATGTCCGAACTGTAGAACACACGAGCAACGAATTATAAGGGCTGCTTTGATAACCAATGTTCCACCTACTTAGGGTGATCATATCTCCCTATGCTGAATACGGGACACCTGGTAAAATTACTCGTATTCAAGCAAGTTCAACAGTAATGAATCAGAACTATGCAGGACAAACTTTCAAATTAACATCAAATAAACTTAATTCCCATTAAAAAAAGTACAACGTAGTTGGATTCTTTTTATTTACCTTCTGCTCTTTAAGCTTTAGGGTTCACACAGGGAGGGGTGACACACACAGCCCTACCCCCCCCCCCCCCACACACACAGACGGGGAGAGCTCACACACACACACACTCTCGTACACTTCTCACAGGGGGGGGGGGGCGTGACCGACCAACCGACCTGACCCTCCCTGTCCAGAAAGCTCCGCCCTCCATGCCTGGCTGGGCCCCTGGGATGGACCCGCCTCTCCTGGTACCTTGCGCCGTGTCTTCCTGAGGCAACATGTGGGGGGCATGGAAGATCACATACCCCCCCAGATTTCTGCCAGGGTTCACACCAGAATCTGGTCAGCAGCAGCCTTTCGGCACAGTGTGGGAGGGAAGGGATGGGAGCTACTTCCAGCCACAGGGGAGGAGGAGGGAGGAAAGGGATAAGAACATAAGAACAGTCATACTGGGTCAGACCAAAGGTCCATCTAGCCCTGTATCCTGTCTTCCGACAGTGGCCGATGCCAGGTGCCCCAGAGGGAATGAACAGACCAGTCTCTGGCAAACAGGCTAGGGACACCATCCCTGCCCATCCTGGCTAACAGCCATTGATGGACCTATCCTCCGTGAACTTCTCTAGTTCTTTTTTGAACCCTGTTATAGTCTTGGCCTTCACAACATCCCCTGGCAAAGAGTTCCACAGGTTGACTGTGCGTTGTGGGAAGAAATACTTCCTTGCGTTTGTTTTAAACCTGCTGCCTATTCATTTCATTTGGTGACCTCTAGTTCTTGTGTTATGAGAATAAGTAAATAACACTTTCTTATTTAGCAACAGAGGGTCCTGTGGCACCTTTAAGACTAACAGACTATTCTGTTAGTCTTAAAGGTGCCACAGGACCCTCTGTTGCTTTTTACAGATTCAGACTAACACGGCTACCCCTCTGATACTTTCTTATTTACTTTCTCCACACCAGTCATGATTTTATAAACCTCTATCATATCCCCCCTTAGTCATTGCTTTTCCAAGCTGAAAAGTCCCAGTCTTATCAATATCTCCTCATACGGAAGCCGTCCCTTACCCCTACTCATTTTTATTGCCATTTTCTGTACCTTTTCCAATTCCAATATATCATTTTTTGATATGGGGCGAGCACATCCGCACACAGTATTCAAGTTGTGGGCGTACCATTGATTTATATAGAGGCAATATGATATTTTCTGTCTTATTATCTATCCCTTTCTTAATTGTTCCCAACATTCTGTTCACTTTTTTGGCTGCTGTTGCACATTGAATGGACATTTTCAGAGTACTATCCACAATGACTCAGAGATCCCTCTCTTGAGTGGAAACAGATAATTTAGACCCCATCGTTTTATAGGTATAGTTAGGATTATGTTTTCCAAAGTGCATTACATTGCATTTATCAACATTGAATTCCATCTTACATTTTTTTGTCTAATCACACAGTTTTGAAAGATCCTTTTGTAGCTCTTCACAGTCTGCCTGGAACCTAATTATCTTGAGTAGTTTTGTATCATCTGCAAATTTTGCCACCTCACTGTTTACCCCTTTTTTGAGATCATTTATGAATACGTTGAACAGCACTGGTCTCAGTACAGACTCCTGGGAGGACATGACTATTTACCTCTCTCCATTCTGAAAACTGACCATTTATTCCTACCCTTTGTTTCCTATCTTCTAACCAATTACCAATCCATGAGAGGACCTTCCCTCTTATCCCATGACTGCTTACTTTGCTGAAGAGTCTTTGGTGAGGGACCTTGTCAAAGGCTTTCTGAAAATCTAAGTACACTCTATCCACTGGATCCCCTTTGTCCACATGCTTGTTGACCCCCTCAAAGAATTCTAGTAGATTGGTGAGGCATGATTTCCCTTTAGAAAAAACATGTTGACTCTGCCGAACAAATTATGTCCATTCATGTGTCTGACAATTTTATTCTTTACTATAATTTCAACCAGTTTGCCTGGTTCTGAAGTCAGACTTACAGGCGTGTAATTGCTGGGATCACCTCTGGAGCCCTTTTTAAAAATTGGCGTCACATTAGCTATCCCCCAGTCATCTGGTGCAGAAGCTGATTTAAATGATAGGTTACCTACCACAGTTAGTAGTTCTGCAATTTCACTTTTGAGTTCCTTTAGAACTCTTGGGTGAATCCCATCTGGTCCTGGTGACTTATTGCTGTTTAGTTTATCAATTTGTTCTTAAGCCTCCTCTAATGACACGTCAATCTGGGACAGTTCCTCAGATTTGTCACCTAAAAAGAATGGCTCAGGTTTGGGAATCTCCCTCACATCCTCGGTTGTGAAGATGACCTGGCTCGTGTCTTTGCAGAGCTCATCTCTTCTCTCCCCCATCCCCACCCCGGCTTCCCATGCAAAAAGGCAGATAAAATCTCCAGGCTACTGCTGGCCACAATGTAACCCAGCTGCCTCCTGTCCCCCGGCTACAGTGTGGGCAGGAAGGGGTTAAGCCCTAAGGAGGCATTGTGCACCATGGCCCAGGGAAGCTGACTGCAGGGGCTTCAGCAAACCTGGCCAGAGAAGTGGCTCAGCAGGGGAGGGTGTCTGGGGGACAGAGCAGACCAGCACCCCCAGGGGCAGGATCCAGGCTGGGGAGATGGGGGGTGAAGAGGGGGCTAAGCCCCTGCCCTGGGGGCTGCTGTGAAAACTGCAGGTTTGGGGCATGAACAGGCTGGAAATTGCTTCCCTCCTCCCTCCTGCCCTGCCACTCCAGCGCTTAGCTGAGGGGCGGAGAGTCTTCCCCGTGCCAGTGCTGTGCGGGGCTTCGGCACATGCAGGTCTCAGCACGTCCTGGCCAGCGCCCTGGGCTGGAGGGTCTGGGGCTTTCCCGGGGCACCGGCCCAGCCAGAGGCAGTGCGGGAAGGAAGGAGCCTGCCGGCCAGGCTGTTGGTGAGCTGAGCGCTCCGACAAGGGGCTGGTTCTCCGCACAGCGCTGGGAGCGGGACATGCCCCGCTTGGGATTGGGAGGTGGGGGAGCAGCGGGGTTTGGGGGAGTGAAGGGGCAAAGCAGGGAGAGCACAGCAAGAGGAGGAGCATGGAAAGGGCTGATGGGTGGGTAGCAGAGGCGACACGTAACTGGACACTGCCTGGTGCCTGCCCACACTCACCGGCCACTGCAGCTTCCAGTGCGCAGCCAGTGACAATGGGAAACGGGACGGGGGGTGGGGCCCTGCTGGCTGAGAGCCAGCACACAGTGGGGGCTGAGCTGATGGATCAGCAGGCGGAGCAGCCGGCCCCATGTGCTGCATCTTCAGCCTGTCACCAGCCTTCCACACCCACCCCCATCGTCACCCACTGGACCCCCCCCCCCACTCATCGCTGGTAGGCGGGCATCTGGGAAGGAGGGATCTGGCCAGCAGCAGGACCTGCTAGTACGGATGGGGGGAGATAGAAAATACGGGACAATTTGCCTGTTTGAAGAAAAAGTCAGGACACCTGCAGGAGGGCTTAAATACGGGACTGCCCCTTTAAAAACGGGACATCTGGTCCCCCTCCACCTACTGCAGCTGTAGTTCTCTGGAGCAGAGCTACCAGCTCGGCTAGGCTTAAAATGCTGCGTCCGCGCAGCTGCACCGCTGTGGTGCGTTAGTGGAGACGCTCTGTGCTGATGGCGGAGAGCTCCCCCGGCAGAGTAGTTAATCCTCCTCCCCGAGAGGAGGTAGCTATGTCTACATAGGTCAGGTTGTTATATTTATGTCGCTCACGGGTGTGGATTTTTCACAACGCTGAACAACGTAGTTATCCCGATATAGGTCTGTAGTGCAGACCAGACCTTAATTGAAATTGGCTTCACATATTTAGGACCAAATCCTGAAAAAACTTGCAACTTTACTCAGGTGAGTATTTTCATAAAAGTCAATGGGAGTTGCTTGTGAATGAATTTACTCGTGTGCTTGAGTGTTGGTTGGGTCAAGGCCTCAGAGCCAGTAGGCTCCAGCAGGACGATTGTGACTGAAAGAGGTTCTGCTCTCACACCATTACTGACTGCGCAGTAGTGAGTGTGAAACCAGTGTAAGTGCCAGAAGAACCAGTCGTGTGGCTGCTTTAACTCACTTTCACAGTCACTGCTTGAGCCCTGGGAGTGACAGCAGCAAATGTGCGGAGGAGAGATTCTGCTGTGGACAGCAACACCAGGAGGGCGCGCCCTGCTTCACCTGGGGACAGAACCATCCAAACCATCTTCCCTCTTTTGGAAAGGAGATGTTACATCAGAGGGCAGTACGTAACTTGTCGTGGGTCACCAGTGTGGTAAAATGTGCCGCTGTGTGTGTGTGTTCTCTCTGTGTGCTGTCCCAGCTCTGCCCAGACAGCTGGCACAGCAGACCTCGAGCGAACCGCCCAAAGACCATTGGATCAGTTAAGGTACGAAGGCACCCAGCCAGGTTTATTGTCGATGAAGCATGGTATTCCCTAGGCTAGACAGAGACTCTCCCTTTCAGGCTCCATTTCATACATCAATACAAACAAGTTACATACTGACCCTCTAACGTAGTTAATTGACACCCTCTGACATAGCCAGTTACCACCCATCACCTCGTACACCTCTATCCATCAGACTGTCATCCTGACAATATCTTTAGGATGGGTCACCATGTTCCTCTTATCTTTAGGGAATGTGTTGGTATGGAGGTGTTCTGGTACAACCTTTCTGGAATGAGTTTGCATGAGTGCTCTGTGCCCAGCACCTCTTAGAAATGTGTGGATTTGAAATATCAGCCCTGTGCTTGCCAGATTCTGTGAGCTACCTCTAGCTCACAGCCTAATTTTGCTTTATATCAAGAAGGCTTTGACCATTACTTTAGTCCAGGCCTCAGGCCTCATACTAGGCCTCTAATACAAGGGCTTATGTCTCAGGGTTTCTTCCTACTACAGTTCCGCAGTACGAGGGTGTTTCTGGATTTATGGTCACACACGACAGGCAGTTGTCACACAATGAAGTTTTTGATGATTCTCTCAACAAATGCATTCCAGTCCTAGCTGACACTCAAGTTCTCACTGATTTTCTCTTTTGCTGTTATTTACAGGAAAATAAATAGAAGATCCAAGTGATGGTACATGATGACAGCTGACAATCACACCGTTTTTGACCCTGTAACTTACATCCTGACTGGCATCCCGGGTACGGAGGAGTCTCATGTCTGGATCGCCATCCCCTTCTTTCTGATGTATGTTGTGACTCTTTTTGGGAACTCTCTCCTACTATTCATCATACTAACAGAACGAAGCCTCCATGAGCCCATGTATCTTTTCCTGTCCATGCTGGCCACTGTTGATCTGCTGTTATCTACCACTGCAGTACCCAAGATGCTGGCTGTATTCTGGTTTAGAGCAGGGGAAATTTCTTTTGCTGCCTGCCTGACCCAGATGTTCTTCATCCATGTCAGTTGTATTGCTGAGTTGGCCATCCTGCTGGCCATGGCGTTTGATCGGTATGTTGCCATCTGCGACCCCCTAAGATACATCACCGTGCTAACCAAGTCTGTAATCTGGAAGATAGGGCTGGCAGCTGTCACAAAAAGTTTCTGTATCATTTTCCCACTCACCTTTCTTGTGAAGCAGCTGAAGTTCTGCAGAACCAACCTCCTGCCTCATACCTATTGTGAGCACATGGGCATAGCCCGGCTGGCCTGTGACGACATCACAGTCAACATCTGGTATGGCTTAGCCATGGCTATTTTAGTAATTGGATTGGATGCTGTGCTCATTGCTTTTTCTTATGGGCTGATCCTCAGGGCCGTCTTCCGGCTCCCATCCAAGGAAGCCCGGCTCAAGGCTCTCCGCACCTGCGGCTCCCATGTCTGTGTCATACTGATGTTCTACACACCAGCCTTTTTCTCCTCTCTTGCACACCGATTTGGGCACATCATCCCAGGTTATATTGTCAACCTACTGGCCAACCTCTATGTGCTCATTCCCCCCATGTTAAACCCCATTGTTTATGGGGTGACAACGAAAGAGATCCTGAAGCGGGTGATCAATGTGTTTTATCGATGCTGCAGCAGAAGCTCCCTGCTGAGCTAAAGGAGGCAACAGAAAATGCTTTGGGACTTGGAAATTAAAGCCAGGTTTTCATTGGAACTCTTGGGGTGTTTTTACTATGTACTTACACTGTGTAAGCTCAGAAGCTGGTCTTTCTCGCCAACAGAATTTGGGTCCAATGAAAGCTATTTACTCCCCCACTTTGTCTCTCTAATATCCTGGGACTGACATGGCTACAACAGCACTGCGCACTGCCACAGAAGGCAGCCAGACCGAGTGAGTCTTGTTCTAAGTTGAAGGGAAACAGCAAAACAAGAAAGAACCAATGTAAAAATCACCATGAGACAGAGCGAGAGCACGGTGTGTGTATCGCCTCTGTGACAAGCTGCATCTGAGCAAGAGAAAGCAGCAGCCAAGGGGGCCATACCATGGCACAGTGGGAAGGGCACTGGGCTCCACACTGGGAGAGAGGGGCTCTAGTCCTGTTTCTGCCACCAACCTGCTGTGTCACCTTGGGTTCGTTTCTTTCCTCCTCAAACTCCTAAATCCTTCTCAGGGTCACAGCTTTGCCGGCCTCAGTCCCCCATTCCGTAGCCAAGGCCTGTGTCCCACGGACCTTGTGTTTGGCTACCTTACGTCACATTTTGCGTGGATGGGCCTGGCTTCCCCAGGCTGATCTCGCTCTCTTCCCTACACTCGTGGCTTTGTGGGGGTAGCTGGGCGGGAGAGAGA
The DNA here is from genome assembly GCF_028017835.1 of Emys orbicularis. Lineage (NCBI taxonomy): Eukaryota > Metazoa > Chordata > Testudines > Emydidae > Emys > Emys orbicularis. The sequence goes on from NC_088683.1 coordinate 368,832,167, forward strand.
TCGGGGGTGCTGTGGCCTGGTGCATTGGGCGAGGGGCTCATTTGCACTTGTTCTCCGGTCCTCCCGACTGTGGGAGAGAGAGAGGGGGAATAGAACCGTGTGTGTGTGATTAGCTGTGTCTTACTCTGTGCTAAAGGAATGTTTTGCTGCTGAGGAGAATGTGCTGAATCCTCCTGGGGCTTAGCGGCTTGTTTAACCTTCTGTTAATGTCACACAGCATCCAGCAAAAATGCTGTGGGAATCTATTTTCATTTTATTCCCACCTTCCATTTCTGCAGCTATTGAAAATAAATATCTCATAAGAACATGAGAATGGTATATACTGGGTCAGGCCAAAGCGCCACAGTGGCCAATGCCAGGTGCTTCAGGGGTGTGAACAGAACAGGGAATTATCAAGTGATCCATCCCCTCTCATCCCATCCTGGATTCTGGTGGTCAGAGGTTTTGGGACACCAATAGCATGGGCTTGCATCCCGGATCATCTTGGCTTATAGCCATTGATGGACCTACTCTCCATTAACTTATCTAATTCTTTTTTAATCCTTTGGCCATCACAATATCCCCTGGCAATGAGTTCCACAGGTTAGCTCTGTGTTCCATGAAAAAATACTTTCTCTTGTTTGTATTAAATCTGCTGCCTATTATTTAATAAGATTACCCTTGGTTTTTGCATTGTGTGTGTAAGTAAATAACATTTCTCTATTCACTTTCTCCACAACAGTCATGATTTTATAGACCTCTGTCATATCCGCCCTTAGTTGTCTCTTTTCTAAGCTGAACGGTCTAAGTCTTTTTAGTCTTTCCTCACATGGAAGCTATTCTATACCCTTTATCATCTTTGTTGCCCTTCTCTGAACCTTTTCAAGTTACACAATATCTTTTTTGAGATGGGGATACCAGAAATGGACACACTATTGAAGGTGTGGGCATACCATGGATTTATACACTGGCAGTATGATATTATTCTCCATTTCCTAATGGTTCTTAACAATCCGTTAGCCCTTTTTGACCACTGCTGTGCATAGAGCAGAAGTTTTCAGAGAACTGTCCACGGTGACTCTACAATCTCTTCATTGGGTGGTAACAACTAATTTAGACCCCATCCTTATAGATGTGTAGTTAGGATGATTTATTCCAGTGTGCATCATTTTGCACTTATCAATGCTGAATTTCATTGGGCATTTTGTTGCGCAGTGAGATCCCTCTGTCACTCTTCACAATCAGCTTTGGACTTAACTATCTTGAATAATTTTGTATCCTCTCCAAACTTCGCCACTTCATTGTTCACTCCCTTTTCCGGATCATGAAGGAATGTGTTGAACAGCACTGGTCCCAGTACAGATCCATGGGGGACCCCGCTGTTTACCTCATTCCATTGTGAAAATGGACTATTTCCCCCCCTCTGTTTCCTGTACTTCAACCAGTTATTGGTCCACGAGGGGGCCTTTCTTCTTATCTCATGACAGCTTACTTTTCTGAACAGCCTTTGGCGAGGTACCTTGTCAAAAGCTTTCTGAAAGTGCAAGTGCACTATAGCCACTGGTCACCCTTGCCCACTTGTGTGTTGACGCCCTCAAAGAATTCTAGTAGCTTAGCGAGGCATGATTTCCCTTTACAAAAACTGTGTTAACTCTTCCCAACTTATTGTGTTTATCTTTTAAAGCCATTGGAAATATTTGCTGCTAGCAGTCGCAGATGGGCCATATGCCATTGTAGGCAATCTCATTATACCATCCCCTCCGTAAACGTATCCAGCTCACTTTGCAGATGAGGAAATTTCTGGGGGCAGAGTGAGCTCAAGAGGGGTGATAGGTCGGGATGGGTGGATGCCGGCTGGGGGCTGCCCGGTTGGCAAGTGTGGAGCCAGGGTGGGGAGTGGAGGCAGGGCAGGATCAGATTTCATAGAATCATAGACTATCAGGGTTGGAAGGGACCTCAGGAGGTATCTAGTCCAACCCCCTCCTCAAAGCAGGACCAATCCCCAACTAAATCATCCCAGCCAGGGCTTTGTCAAGCCTGACCTTAAAAACCTCTAAGGATGGAGATTCCACCACCTCCCTAGGTAACCCATTCCAGTGCTTCACCACCCTCCTAGTGAAATAGTGTTTCCTAATATCCAACCTAGACCTCCCCCACTGCAACTTGAGACCATTGCTCCATGTTCTGTCATCTGCCACCACTGAGAACAGCCGAGCTCCATCCTCTTTGGAACCCCGCTTCAGGTAGTTGAAGGCTGCTATCAAATCCCCCCGCACTCTTCTCTTCTGCAGACTAAATAACTCCAGTTCCCTCAGCCTCTCCTCGTAAGTCATGTGCCCCAGCCCCCTAATCATTTTTGTTGCCCTCCACTGGACTCTCTCTAATTTGTTCATATCCTTTTTGTAGTGAGGGGCCCAAAACTGGATGCATTACTTCAGATTTGTCCTCACCAGTGCCGAATAGAGGGGAATAATCACTTCCCTCTATCTGCTGGCAATGCCCCTACTAATGCAGCCCAATATAACTTTAGCCTTCTTGGTAAAAAGGGCGCACTATTGACTCATATCCAGCTTCTCGTCCACTGTAATCCCCAGGTCCTTTTCTGATGAATGGCCACTTAGCTAGTCAGTCCCCAGCCTGTAGCAGTGCATGGGATTCTTCCATCCTAAGGGCAGGACTTGTCCTTGTTGAATCTCATCAAATTTCTTTTGGCCCAATCCTCCAATTTGTCTAGGTCACTCTGGACCCTGTCCCTACCTATCCTCCAGCATATCTACCTCTCCCCCCAGATTAGTGTCATCTGGAAACTTGCTGAAGGTGGAATTCATCCCACCATCCAGATCATTAATGAGAATGTTGAACAAAACTGGTCCCAGGACAGACTGTATCAAAAGCTTTGCTAAAGTCAAGATATATCATGTCACCACTTTCTCCATATCCACGGAGCCAGTTATCTCATCACAGAAGGCAATCAGGTTGGTCAGGCATGACTTGCCCTTGGTGAATCCATATTGACTGTTCCTGATCACCTTCCTCTCCTCCAAGTGCTTCAAAATGGATTTCTTGAGGACCAGCTCTATGATTTTTCCAGGGACTGAGGGAGGCTGTCCCATCTGTAGTTACCCAGATTCTCCTTCTTTCCTTTTTTAAAGATGAGCACTATGTTTGCCTTTTCCCAATGATCTGGGACCTTCCCCAATTGAGGTTTGTACCTCAATGAACTGGAAGTTCACAATCTGTTTAATTTTCCCCATTTTTCCAGTAGCTTCTGGTTGGGGCTTGGGCCCCCCTCTGGCTCAGGGAGAAGGAGGCAGGCGGAGAGTTAGTTACAGACCCTGTTACACACCAACTCTAAGTTAGTTGCCTCTTGCTTCCACTGTACATCACTGAAGGACAAGAGAAAAGGATCCTTCTTTTCTCCCCTGGCCAGTCCTGTAACACCAGGGTAAAGTATCTGCATGGCAGGGAGATGTAGTCCCTCAATGACATCTGTGATAGGATCCACCGGGTCCAGCCTGGGACTGCTGTTCACCTTGAACTTTCTCCAGCCTGGGCTGTCTCTCATAATGCCTTGGTAGTGACCAGCAGCAAACCCCTCCAGGTGCTGTTGTCACTCAGCACAATCACATGTGGAACCCCACAACTAGCTGGATTGCATGAATGCTCCCAGAGCCGCTCATGAATCACCCAGAGAAAGTTCAACAGCCAAATCCCCCCAGCTTCCCGCACTGCACCTCAGGAATATACCGTGTTGTACTGCTCAAGATGAGCAATGCACATTTATTAATTGGTTCACCACTTCATCAATGGAAAGTGGACATACACCAGCCTTTGCAAACCTGAGCAGATTTACCACACACTTCATACAAATTCTGGAAAGATTAACAGTAAAACAAATGTATTGACTACAAAAGATAGATTTTAAGTGATATTAAGTGACAGGCAAAAAGTCAGAGTAGTTACCAAAATAAAATAAAATAAAATAAAATATAAGCACGTGTAACCCACACACCTCCTGGGTGTGGTGTTCTGTCCCATCTAGTGGCACCGAGACCACTTAGAGAGAGAGAGATTAATGACATTAAAGAGTTTGCTCTACAGCCTTAGCTAACAGCCAGGAATATGGGGGTTATAGTTACAGGATTCTCCCTTGAGGTATAGAATATCACAACATCCACACAGGCTGTGAATCTGGACTGGGACTCAGGAGATCTGGGTTCAATCCACAAGTTCTGCCACCGGCCTGCTGGAGAACCTTAGGCAAGTCACATCACCTCCCTGTGACTCAGTTTCTCCATCTGTAAAATGGGAATAATGATACTGTTATGCTTTATAGACTGCTTTGAGATCCATCGATGAAACAGCTCAAAATTATTATTTAATCTTGTTTCTAGTGGGGCCCAAAGGCCTGTGCCAGGCACCTCCAAAACTCAGACGTGATCCCTGCACTGAGGAGCTTACAAACTAGACATCACACCAAGGTCGAGGAGACTCTGACCAAGGGAACTGGCCCGTTGCTGGCTTCACATCCCCATTATTCACAGATTCATTAATTGCAAGGCCAGAAGGCACCATTGTGCTCCTCCATTCTGACCCCCTGTCCTGCACCTCAGAGGCTGGAGGCCTGCCCCCAAATAATTCCCAGAGCAGAACATTTAGAAAAACATCCCATCTTGATAGAACAATGGTCAGTGATAGAGAATCCACCACAACACTTATAAAGTGTTCCAAGGGTTAATTCCCCTCGCTGTTAGAAATCTCCGCTTTATCCCCAGTCTGAATGTGTGTCTAGCATCCACTTCCAGCATTGGATTGTGTGAGACTTTTCTCTGCTAGGGAGAAGAGCCCATTGTTAAACGTTTGTTCCCTGTGTAGGTTCTTACACACTGTGAACAGACTTAACTTTCTCTTTGTTAAACTAAACCGATTGTTCTCTTTGAGCCTGTCACTATCAGGCAGGGTTTTTAATCCTTTACTCATTCCCGTAGCTCTTCTCTGAGCCCTCTCCAATGGATCAGCATCTTTCTGGGGTCTGTCCATTTCGGGGAGCAGGGAGGTAGGGGCTGCCAATGCCGTTGCTGCTCACAAAGATGTCATCGGTGATGTCAGTCGGCCCAGCCGTCAGGCAGTGCCACGAACAGCTGGAGAAGCAGGAGGGGCAGGAGGGAGCTGGTGCCCTGGGAGTGGAGAAGTGGGGGCTGGTATGCATGATTTGGGCCTGGATTCTGGCATTACATAGGGCAGGGGGAGGTCGGTTCCCTTCTCCTGCTCCCCCCACCCGTAGATCTGTGATCACAGCAGCAAGAAGAATTTCACCATAGTTAAGCAAACCCAGCCCCGCCCTGCACTCCGGCTCTCCTCCGCTCTCCCTGAGCCTCAGGAAGCATGGCTGACAGCAGAGAGATCACCCTCACCTGCCCAGTCATTGCCGCCAACCCCTGCATCATCCGAGTCACGGTGAAAACCCCCACGGTGAAGGAGGAGTTTGTGGGGAAGCCAGAGGGCCCTGTACCCTGACTCCGCAGTCAGCCTTGACTCTCAGCCAGTGTGTAAAACAGAAGGTTTATTTGTTGAAGGAACAGAATGTAGAACAGAACTTGTTAGCACAGAAATCAGTGACTTTCAGCAAAGTCCATCTCTCCTCTCTCCAAGTCCCACACAATGCAAAGTTTCACCTGTTTGCATCCCCCTCCTGCGTCTCAGGTGACGGAGGGCACCAGCCATCGCTTATGTGCAGGCAGCTGGAGACACCTCACATGGCCCCGAGGGCCTCAGCACAAGTCACACACACTTATTCCCACCACCTAGGTATTGGTGCAGCACGCAGGGAAACTGAGGCACACACAATATTCATTCAAAACTGTAAGACTCAAATAGGCTCACGTATAACATAATAAGGAGGAAAAACCCACTTTGTAACATGCATGTACTAGCGCCTAAGGGCCATGTAGACTGATGTTCAAGACCTGTGGTCCCTGACAGTAATGGAGGCAGAGTCAAAGAGGCCGATGGCAGCCTTCTCTCCTGACACCCTTTACTATTGCTGCCAATCAAGTCTGCGCAGAGAAGACAAATTCTCTGACTCAGTCCCTCGCTGACAGAAGAAATCAGGACAGCCCATCTGGTGGCTCCGGTCATCACCTCTGACTTGGCCATTAAAAATCTGGATGGCGGTGCAGCAGGGTTAAGGCAGGCTCCCTTCCTACCCTGGCTCTGCGGGGCTTCTAGAAGCAGCCAGCATGTCCGGCCACAGGCGGGGGATGGCTGGTGGCTCCCTGCGTTCTCCCTGCCCCAAGCGCCAGTGGGATCTGCGGGGGTGGTGCCTCCGGACAGGGGGAGCATGCACCATGAAGAGCCTCCTGGCTGTGCCTCCGCCTAGGACCCAGAGGGACATGCTGGCTGCTTCCAGGAGCCGTCCACACCCTGAAACTTGTTCTGCACCCCAACCCCCTATCTCAGCCCAGAGACCCCTCCCATACTCCAAACCCCTCATTCCTGGCCCCACCCCAGAGCCTGCACCCCCAGCCAGAGCCCTCACCTCCTTCTGCACCTCCAACCTCCTGCCATGACCGGTGAAAATGAGTGAGTGAGCAAGGGCGGGGGAGAGCGAGTGAGGGAGGGAGCAGGGATGGAGGGAGTGGGGGGCGGGGCCTCAGAGAAGGGGAGGGGCAGGGCAAGGGTGTTCAGTTCTCCGCAATCGGAAAGTTGGCATCCCTATCCGCCGCTCCTGTTTGGATGCTGAGCTTCAGTCATCCAGGGTCTGGATTTTCACAGCTGCTGAGCTCCCGCCACTCCAGTGGCAGAGAGTGGTACCTGCGAGTGCTCAGCACCTCTTGAAATCTTGGCTGAGGTGTGTCCCAGGTTGGGGGCTAGAGAAAAGAGGCCTCCCAAATCAGCAGCTCACTTTTGGAAAGTGCCAGCTCCATTCGTGGTTAAACATCAATTCTCACAGTACATAGGGGCTGTGCAGCAGGTCAACTCTGCTCCTTGGTAGAGGAACATGGGAACCACCAGATTGGATCAGAGCCAGGTCCATCTAGCCCAATAACCTGTCTCCAGCAGTGGCCAGCACCAGATGCTTCAGAAGAAGCTGTGAGAATCGCTCATGAGGCGTATATGGGATAAACTTCCCCTCACACCCTGCGTCCCATCCTTATCTCTAACAGAGATTGGCTTAAACCCCGAGCCATGGGGGTCACTCTCCCTTCCAAAACGTGTGTTGTTATTAACTCTGGTATCTCTTCTCTCCTGGCGCCTGGTCCCTTTTAAATCACCGCTGGAGCCTGGGCAGTTGAGGCCAGGCAGCGCAGATGGGCTGGCTGGGGGAGGCCTCTTCTGGGGCCCGGAGTCGGCCCATGTACGGGTAAGAATTTATTATTATTCTTTTCACCCCTGTAGGCTAGGGCCGGCTCCAGGGTTTTTGCCACCCCAAGCGGCGAAAGAAAAAACAACAACACCCGCGATCGCGATCGGCGGCACCTCCACCACGCCGCTTTCTTCTTCGGCGGCAGGTCCTTCCCTCCGAGAGGGACCGAGGGACCCGCCGCAGAAGAGCCCGACGTGCCGCCCCTTCCCCTTGGCCGCCCCAAGCACCTGCTTGCTGAGCTGGTCCCTGGAGCCAGCCCTGCTGTAGGTAGGGCAATCCTGTCGGTTATAATGTTCCTTCATTTACCTCCAAGTGGTGTTGACTGCCATTGTCTCTGATGGTTTTCTATTTATCATCTTGGGCTGGAGCAAGGGTGGACGACTGAGCCTGGCATTACATCCCTGGCTAACCAGGGCGGGGTGACGACGCCCTCCTGGAATGGCCATCACCTAGACACACTGCCCTGGTGACTAACTTCTACTCCAAGTCCATAAAGTGCACTGTCAATATCAATATGTTATTCCTTAACTATTACCTGGACGTGCCTTTTGCAATGGTTATGAAGCTTGAGAAGTTACAAACTTTCTGCACACACCTTACATGCTACTCTTTATGGGTAAATATTCTGTAAGACTTGTGTGTGGTGTAATGAGTTTGTCAGGCCTGAGATGAGATGTTTGCAAAGAACAGGGAACTCTTTGCCAGGGCCTCAGTGTCTTTCTAAATAACGTACAAAAGGAGAAATAATCGGAGCAAACAGGTGAGAGGAGGAAAGGGTTAATTCTCTGCTGCTCTTCACCACCTGAGCCAGTCACAGAGGCCAGGTCCCTGGGGCTCTGTGCTGGCTCTGAGCCCCCGCTGGGATTCACAGGGCAGCAGTATAAATATCCCTGTACCTCAGCCCCGGTCAGTGCAGATTCCCCGCTGCCTGCAGCTCCCCGACCCGGTCACAGGCAGAGATTCCTCCTCCCCAGCTGGGGCTGGAGCCTGGTGAGTCGTTTGCATGGAATGAGGCTGTGAAGGGGCGAATGGAAACACATGAAACCTGTGCAATGTTTGAGCTGGGGTTGGATAGAATGGGGGTGTGTAACTCTGAGTGCAGGGGCAGGATGGGAGCCGGGGCACCGAGATAACGCTCTTGTGACTGTGCTGAGGTTCGGTGTTAGGAAGAGGTCTCCGGGTTACCCTGATCCACTCCCACGGACATCACTGGGGGTCTTGCTGCTGACCTCAGTGGGCTCTGGACTGGACCATTCTTGGTTAATGTGACTGTTCAGAGTAAATCTACTCAGGCCCTGTAATATTCTGCACCCGAAATCCTGAGGCCTTCACTCAGGCAACACTTCCATTAACGCCATAAGGACCCCAGGACTGGGTCTGTTCAAGTTGGCAGAAATTAGCTGGTTTCAAGGATCATAGCTGTGAATGTCCGAACTGTAGGACCCAGGAGCAGCCGATTGTAAGGGCTGCTTTGATATGGACGTCCCACCTACTGCAGCTGTAGTTCTCTGTAGCAGAGCTACGGGCATGGCTGGGCTTGAAATGCTGCAGGGGCCCAGCTGCGCCGCTGGGGTGAGTTCTCAAAGATGCTCTGCGCCGATGTTGCACAAATGTGGCCACCAGGGGGTTTCCCTGCGGCCTCGACAGCTTCCTCAGTGGTGATGCGGGGGACGCAAAGCATCGGTCCCTCTCCCCTCCCTCCCTGTTCCTCCTGGATGCGCCGCCCTGCACGGCCCCTTGAGACAGGTGGGCACAGCGCTGCAGGAGTACGGTGAGTTCTCTACCTGGGGGAGCGGGGACAATGAGGCTCGGGCTGCTGCCCTGGGGTGGTCGGGAGGTGGGCCCCAGTGGCAGGACTCAGTGGCTGCGTGGACCAGGGCTCCAGCCATGGACCTTCAGGTGCCAACACCCAGCTCTGCCTGCAGGTTTTGGACGCTGACCCCCAGCTCTGGACATGCGGCCCTGGCATTCGGCCATGCGGCTTCAGTTCAGGCTCCAACCCCTGGCCCACGGAGGCAGGCTCTAATTCCCATCTCTGGCCACGCAGCACTGGCCCCTGATCCTGGCAGCAGCTGCTGGCCCAGGCACTGACCCCCATGGCAGCCGCTGGCCCCGGACACCAACCCCAGCTGCATGCTCCGACCCCCTGTCCTGGCTGCTGGCCCCAGGCACTGACCCCCATGGCAGCCGCTGGCCCCAGACACCAACCCCAGCTGCATGCTCCGACCCCCAGTCCTGGCTACTGGCCCCAGGCACTGACCCCCATGGCAGCCGCTGGCCCCAGACACCAACCCCAGCTGCATGCTCTGACCCCCAGTCCTGGCTGCTGGCCCCAGGCACTGACCCCCATGGCAGCCGCTGGCCCCGGACACCAACCCCAGCTGCATGCTCTGACCCCCAGTCCTGGCTACTGGCCCCAGGCACTGACCCCCATGGCAGCCGCTGGCCCCAGACACCAACCCCAGCTGCATGCTCTGACCCCCAGTCCTGGCTGCTGGCCCCAGGCACTGACCCCCATGGCAGCCGCTGGCCCCAGACACCAACCCCAGCTGCATGCTCCGACCCCCAGTCCTGGCTGCTGGCCCCAGGCACTGACCCCCATGGCAGCCGCTGGCCCCGGACACCAACCCCAGCTGCATGCTCTGACCCCCAGTCCTGGCTACTGGCCCCAGGCACTGACCCCCATGGCAGCCGCTGGCCCCAGACACCAACCCCAGCTGCATGCTCTGACCCCCAGTCCTGGCTGCTGGCCCCAGGCACTGACCCCCATGGCAGCCGCTGGCCCCAGACACCAACCCCAGCTGCATGCTCCGACCCCCAGTCCTGGCTACTGGCCCCAGGCACTGACCCCCATGGCAGCCGCTGGCCCCGGACACTAACCCCAGCTGCATGCTCCGACCCCCAGTCCTGGCTGCTGGCCCCAGGCACTGACCCCCATGGCAGCCGCTGGCCCAGGACACCAACCCCAGCTGCATGCTCCGACCCCCAGTCCTGGCTGCTGGCCCCAGGCACTGACCCCCATGGCAGCCGCTGGGCCCGGACACCAACCCCAGCTGCATGCTCCGACCCCCAGTCCTGGCTGCTGGCCCCAGGCTCCGACCCCCAGCCTTGGGTGTGCAGCAGCAGGCATTGGCCCCAGGATCCGACCCCCGGGCATGTGGCAGCAGCCGCTGATCCCCGGACCCGGGTGTGCGCCGATCCCCGGACCCGGGTGTGCGCCGATCCCCGGGAGCACAGCAGCAGGTGCTGGGTTCAGCCCCATGGCGGGGGGCACTGACCCCTGGTTCTGGCCACGCAGCCCCAGACTCCAGCACCCAGCTCCAGGCTCTGGCCACATGGCAGCGGGCACTGGCTCTGGGCTCCAACTCCCTGTTAGGATATAGATATTCAGGCCTGTCTGTGAAGGCCTATACTTTAAGAATGTAGGTATATGTTTATCACGTAGCTAGTTATAGAGGTATAAAAGAAAGAATCAAAATCACTGTCTGTCTGTGTAAGGGCCTTTTCTCACGGTGACAGTCTGAGGCCCTGTTCTTAGGCTAAGGCCTTTGGCTAAGCAGCAGAGGCAGCCATAAGCTGGGAAGTGAACGGTCACATCCTCACATCCCAAACTAGTCACATGGAAATAAGGTGCTATCGGGCTGTTAGGAACACAATCCTGTCCTGATATTCCTATCGCCTCCAGATAAAGGGAAAAGCCTAGAACATGTAAAAGGAAATTTAGTTTGATAGTTTTCTGTCTGGTAAGAACGCACTTATCACTAGACACAGCTGGGAAACCCTTATGTCTGTATAGATGTAGTTGTAAAATCCTCACTTCTGCATTGTTTTGTCATTATAGTTCCCACTTTGCTATTGTTTATTTGCATGGTCTCTGTCTGGTTCTGTGATTGTTTCTGTCTGCTGTATAATTAAGTTTGCTGGGTGTAAACTCATTAAGGTGGTGGGATATAATTGGTTAGCTAATCAGTAAGTTGGGATTCGAAAATAAGGAAAAAGGAACTTGGATTTAAGCTTGCTGGAAGTTCACCCCAATAAACATCGAATTGTTTGCACCTTCGGAGTTCGGGTATTGCTGCTCTCCGTTCATGTGAGAAGGACCAGGGAAGTGGGAGGGTGAAGGAATAAGCCCCTAACACTCCCTGTCCCGGCCGTGCAGCTCCTGACCCCAACTCCGGGCTCTGGCTGTGGGAACTGACAGCCGCACGGCAGCGAGTCCCAACCCCCAGCTCCAGCCGCTCACCCCCCACCCCCCTCTTTTTGGCCCCGCATTCATGCCCCCCTCTCCATCGTCCCTGGGCCCCACAGCCTTCCTGGCTTCACATTCACCTGTCCATCGCCCCAGGGCCCAACTGTCTCCCCCGGCCCACATCCATGCCACCATGTCCCCCACTGCCTCCGCCTTTTTCCTAAAGTTAATCACGTATTTTAGGGAAAAGTGTCAGTGCAGCCACCAGCAAGGTCACACACCTGGTCAACGTAGTTATCCCAACATAGGTCTGTAGTGCAGACCAGACCTTAATTGAGATTGGCTTCACATATTTAGGACCAAATCCTGAGAAAATTGCAATTTTACTCATGTGAGTATTTTCATAAAAGTCAATGGGAGTTGCTTGTGAATGAGTTCACTCGTGTGCTTGAGTGTTGGTTGGGTCAAGGCCTCAGAGCCAGTAGGATCCAGCAGGACGATTGTGACTGAAAGAGGTTCTGCTCTCACACCATTACTAACTGGGAGTGACTGCGCAGTAGTGAGTGTAAAACCAGTGTAAGTACCAGAAGAACCAGTCGTGTAGCTGCTTTAACTCACTTTCACAGTCACTGCTTGAGCCCTGAGAGCGACTGTAGCAAATGTGCGGAGGAGAGATTCTGCTGTGGACAGCAACACCAGGAGGGCGCGCCCTGCTTCACCTGGAGCAAGAACTATCCAAGACATCTTCCCTCTTTTGGAATGGAGATGTTCCGTGTTTCTGAATGTATGGTCCCACCTGACAGGCAGCTGTCACACAATGAAGTTTTTGATGGTATCTATGATTCTGTCAACAAATGCATTCTAGTCCTAGCTGACACTCGAGTTTTCACTGATTTTCTCTTTTGCTGTTAGTTCCTGGAAACTGAATAGAAGATCCAAGTGATGATAAATGATGCCAGCTGACAATCACACCTTTTTTGACCCTGTAACTTACATCCTGACCGGCATCCCAGGCATGGAAGAGTCTCAGGTGTGGATCTCCATCCCCTTCTGTCTGATGTACATTGTGGCGCTTTTTGGGAACTCTCTCCTACTATTCATCATACTAACAGAACGAAGCCTCCATGAGCCAATGTATCTTTTCCTGTCCATGCTGGCCGCTGCTGATCTGCTATTATCTACCACTGCAGTACCCAAGATGCTGGCTGTATTCTGGTTTAGAGCGGGGGAAATTTCTTTTGCTGCCTGCCTGACCCAGATGTTCTTCATCCATGTCATTTTTATTGCCGAGTCGGCCATCCTGCTGGCCATGGCGTTTGATCGGTACGTTGCCATCTGCGACCCCCTGAGATACACCATCATACTAACCAAGTCTGTGATCAGGAAGATGGGGCTGGCAGCTGTCACGAGAAGTTTCTGTATAATTTTCCCTGTCATCTTTCTCGTGAAGCGTCTGAAGTTCTGCAGAACCAACCTCCTGCCTCACACCTATTGTGAGCACATGGGCATAGCCCGGCTCGCCTGCGACGACATCACAGTCAACACCTGGTATGGCCTAGCTGTGGCTATTTTAGCAATCGGCTTGGATGCTGTGCTCATTGCTGTATCTTATGGACTGATCCTCAGGGCCGTCTTCCGGCTCCCCTCCAAGGATGCCCGGCTCAAGGCTCTCCGCACCTGCGGCTCCCACCTCTGTGTTATTCTAATGTTCTACACACCAGCCTTTTTCTCCTTTTTTGCACACCGGTTTGGCCACAACATCCCAGGTTATATTCACATCCTACTGGCCAACCTCTATGTGCTCATTCCCCCCATGTTAAACCCCATCGTGTATGGGGTGAGAACAAAAGAGATCCTGAAACGCGTGATCAATGTGTTTTATCGATGCTGTAGCAGAAGCTCCCTGCTGAGCTAAAGGAGGCAACAGAAAATGCTTTGGGAGTTGGAAATTAAAGCCAGGTTTTCATTGGAACTCTAGGGGTGTTTTAACTATGTACTTACACTGTGTGAGCTCGAAAGCTGGTCTTTCTCGCCAACAGAACTTGGTCCAATAAAACATATCTCCTTCCTCACTTTGTCTCTTTAATATCCTGGGACAGAGAGGGCTACACCAACACTGCTCACTTCCACAAAAGGCCGCCAGACCAAGTGAGTCTTGTTCTGAGATGAAGGGAAACAACAAAACAAGAAAGCACAAAGATAAAATCACCCTGCGAGAGAGCACGGTGTGTGCTTCTCCTCTGTGACAAGCTGCATCTGAGCTGGCCTCTTAATGGTAACAGAAAGCTGCACGTTGGGAGAGAGGGGCTCTAGTCCTGTTTCTGCCACCGACCTGCTGTGTCACCTTGGGTTCGTTTCTTTCCTCCTCAAACTTCTAAATCCTTCTCAGGGTCACAGCTCAGCCGGCCTCAGTCCCCCATTCCGCAGCCAAGGCCTGTGTCCCATGGACCTTGTGTTTGGCTGCCTTACGGCACATTTCACATGGATGGGCCCGGCTTCCCCACGCTGATCTCGCTCTCTTCCCTATACACGTGGCTTTGTGGGGGTGGGAGAGAGATCGGGGGTGCTGTGGCCTGGTGCATTGGGCGAGGGGCTCATTTGCACGTGCTCTCTGGTCCCTGACTGTGGGAGAGAGAGAGGGAGAATAGAATGTGTGTGTGTGTGATTAGCTGTGTCTTACCTCGTGTTAAAGGCATGTTTTGCCGCTGAGGATAAGGTGCTGATTCCTCCCGGGGATTAGAGGCTTGTTTAGCCTTCTGCTAATGTCAGAAACTCTCATCTCTAGACATTTTGGGTATGTCTTGTAGTCTCTCAGTGAACTTGAGATCTGATTCTATGTGGAAGCAGAGGTTGGTAATGGAAGGACAAAGGGATCTTGAGTCTAACATGCTAGTGAAAATGGACGGTATCTCTTTAAGACAGAGTCCAGCCTTGGAATTGGTAATGGTGAAGAATCTGAAAACTACTGAACAAGTTAGTGTCTGTGTTCATGCAAATTACCTGATTGACTGTGGGGGAGAAAGATGTGCCCTTAGCTGTTAGCAGGGAGGACACAGCTAGCCAGCCAATGGATTCTGTTAAGCAAGAGAGTTCAGAATTTGACCCTCCAGGACAGGGAGGAAGGAAAAACCTTTATCCTGCTAATGGAAGCCACAGGTTAACCCTAAAATGCCAAAACCCCAACGGTATTGAGCCAAAGGCGTGGCATGAGAAAAATGCTGGTAAATGTACACTTGTGGTAAATTTGATGTTAATGCTAATGTTAAATTTTGTGACTGGTTTGTTGCTAATGCCAAGAACTGTAAAGATCTACAATGTACATTATCTTTTGGAAAAACCCTTGAACATGTTGGGAGTGATACATAAGAACTCAGTATGTGCTAAAAGCCTTTATGGTTAAACTGTTTCTTATATTATAACACACTTTATGTCCAAAGGCCATGTAATACTGCTATCTCAAAGCTAGGGTATGCAACCAGTCTTGGGACTTTTCACAGCAGAAAAGACATTCCAGACCTAATGTGTTGTATGAGGAGGAAAACTGAGCCACACCACCATATTGCTTCCATGGCTAAATGCCAAGGTACCTACGCTATGGAGAACATTAATATCTACATTGACTTGATGTTAATTGGGTACCAAACATTAGCCAGAGCTTGTACGGACTCTCTGGCCAGAGCCAGTGCAGCACGCAGAGAGAACAATATCAGCCCTGTACCGATCAGATTCTGGGAGCAGGGCCTGCCTCTTGCTCACAACCCGACTTTGCTTCATATCAGCAAAGTTTTGACCACTACTTTAGTTCAGGCTTCAGGCCTCTGATACAAGGGCTTATGTTTCAGACCCTCTTCCTACTACACCCTTTCTTTCCTGTCTTTTAACCAGTTACTGACCCATGAGAGGACCTTCCCTCTTATCCCGTGACAGCTTACTTTGCTGAACAGCCTTTGGTGAGGGACCTTGTCAAAGGCTTTCTGAAAGGCCAAGTGCACTATAGCTACTGGATCTCCCTTGTCCACAAGCTTGTTGACCCCCTCAAAGTATCCAATAGCTTGGCCAGGCATGATTTCCGTTTGAAAAGCTGTGTTAACCCTTTCCCAACTCATTGTGTTTATCTTTTAAGGCCATTGGAGATAGTTGCTGCTAGCACTTGCAGATGGGCCATACGCCACTGTAGGCAATCTCATTATACCGTCCCTTCCATCAGTTTACCCAGGTCACTTTGCCAATGAGGAAATTGAGGCGCACACTGCACTGAGCTGGTGAGATAGACTGCCCTCTGGGTGCACAGTGGAGTCAAAGGGGGCTGATGGCTCGGCAGGGGTGTGTGTGTCCTAGCCAGGGGCTGCCCACTCTGCGAGTGCGGAGCCAGGCTGCGGAGCAGAGGCAGGGCACGGGCAGGTTTGTACGTCAGTGAACTGGAAGTTCACAACCTGTTTAATTTCCCCCATTTTTGCAATAGCTTCTGGTGGGGGTGGGAGGTCCCTCTGGCTCTGGGAGGAAGGAGGGAGGCAGAGAGTTAGTTACAGACCCCATTAGACACCGACTGTAGGTTAGCCAGCCCCTACTCCTGCTGTACACCACTGAAGAACAAGAGAAAACAGTTCCTTCCTTTCACCCTAGGCCAGTCTTGTAACCCCAAGGCAAAGTGTCTGCATGGCAGGGAGATGTAGACCGTGGATGACATGCACACAGGCTGTGAATCTGGGGTGGGACTCAGGAGATCTGGGTTCTATCCCCAAGCTCTGCCACCGGCCTGCTGGAGAACCTTGGGCAAGTCACTCACCTCCCTGTGCCTCAGTTTCCCCATCTGTAAAATGGGAATAATGATACTGATGTCCTTTGTAGAGTGCTCTGAGATCCACTGATGAAACAGCTCAATATTATTACTTAAACTTGTTTCCTTTGGGGCCCAAAGGCCTGTGCCAGGCATCTCCCAAACTAGCCAACGGAGATGTGATCCCTGCCCCAAGGAGCTTACAAACTAGGCTAGACATAAGCAGGGAGAAACAAGGCCGTGCATGCCACAGCTGGGCCCTCGTTCTGCCCTGTGAAGGACAGCAGGTGTGGAGCAGAGGAGATGCAGGGCCATGGGCTTTGATTCTAAGCATACACTGCTGCCCTTGCTTTCAGTGGAGTTATTTCTGATCCTCCCAAAGCCGGAGGAAAATCCAGCCCATCCCTGGCTTCACATCCCCATTATTCACAGATTCATTAATTCCAAGGCCAGAAGGGAACATTGTGTTCATCCATTCTGAGCCCCTGCATCGTACAGGCCAGGGAACTGCCCAGAATAATTCCTAGAGCAGATCTGCTAGAAAAATATCCCATCTTGATTGAACAATGGTCAGTGATGGAAAATCCACCACAACCCTTATAAATTGTTCCAAGGGTTAATTCCCCTCGCTGTTAGAAATCTCCACTTTACTCCCAGTCTGAATGTGTCTAGCTTCCACTTCCAGCACTGGACTGTGTGAGATTTTCTCTGCTAGGGAGAAGAGCCCATTGTTAAACGTTTGTTCCCTGTGTAGGTTCTTACACACTGTGAACAGACTTAACTTTCTCTTTGTTAAACTAAACCGATTGTTCTCTTTGAGCCTGTCACTATCAGGCAGGGTTTCTAATCCTTTACTCATTCCCGTGGCTCTTCTCTGAGCCCTCTCCAATGGATCAGCATCTTTCTGGGGTCTGCCCATTTCGGGGAGCAGGGAGGTAGGGGCTGCCAATGCCATTGCTGCTCACAAAGATGTCATCGGTGATGTCACAGTCGGCCCAGCCATCAGGCAGAGCGGTGAACTGCTGGAGAAGCAGGAGGGAGCTGGTGCCCTGGGAGTGGAGAAGTGGGGGCTGGTATGCATGATTTGGGCCTGGATTCTGGCATTACACAGGGCAGGGGGAGTTCGGTTCCCTTCTCCTGCTCCCCCACCCGTAGATCTGTGATCACATCAGCAAGAACAAGACTAAGAATATCACCATAGTTAAGGAAACCCAGCTTCCCCTGCACTCCGGCTCTCCTCGGCCCTCCCTGAGCCTCACGAAGCATGGCTGACAGCGGAGAGATCACCCTCGCCTGCCCAGTCATCGCCGCCAACCCCCGCATCATCCGGGTCACGGTGAAAACCCCCAAGCTGAAAGAGGAGTTTGTGGTGCCAGAGAACAGCACCATCAAGCAGTTCAAGGAGGAGATCTCCAAGCACTTCAACTGCCAGACCAGCCAGCTCGTGCTGGTGTTTGTTGGGAGGATTTTGAAAGACCAGGACACCCTCAGGCAGCGGGGGATCCAGGACGGGATCACTGTCCACCTCGTCATCAGGACGCAGAAGAGACCCCAGGAGAATCCGCTGCCACACGTGTACGTGGCCAGGAACGTTGCCCCCGCCCCATCGCCGTCCAGCGTCACCCCCACCCACAGCAGCGCCTTTGATCTGAGCAGGCGGGGCCTGGGCGTGAACTTGTCCAGCACGGAGCTACAGAGCCCACTGCAGCTCCTGGCCAGCTCGGAGATGATGGCCCGGAAGGTGGAGAACCCGTTTATCCAGAGCATGCTCTCCAACCCTGACCTGATGAGGCAGCTGATCATGGCCCACCCGCAGATGCAGCAGCTGGCCCAGCAAATCCCAGAGATCAGCCGCATCCTCAACAACGCGGACATCATGAGGGAGATGCTGGACATAGTTCGGAACCCAGAAATGATGCAGGAGATGAGGAGTCAAGACCGAGCCTTGAGCAACTTGGAAAACATCCCAGGCGGGGACAATGCCTTGAGATGCGCCTATGCTGAGCCCCAGGAACCAGTGCTAAGCGCCGCCCAAGAGCAGTTTGGAAACCTTCCCTTTGCTATGCTGGTGAGGAATCCCTCCTTGGAGGGTGTGGGTCGGGGCGGCCAGCCATCCTGCGTAGATCACAGAGACCTGTTGGCTCCTCCCTCCGTCTCCCAGAGCGCCACAAGCATCTGCACCAACAGCACCTGCGGGGACCTGGACAGCGGTGTTACCAGCAGCAGCACCAACCCTCTCGGGCAGAGCTCTTCCGGGCCCAATCTGGGACCGGGGATGTTCACCACAGGAGGGATTCAGAACTTGGTGCAGCAGATCACCGAGAACCCCCAGCTGATTGTGAACTTGTGCGCATCCTACACCAAGTGCATGATGCTGTCGCTGATACAGAACGCTCAGTTGGCAGCACAGGCCACCTTGTCGGCGGAGAGCCCCCAGCACCAAGAACCAGTGACGCAGGGGCTGCCGAATTTCTTTCAGCAGATCCAGAACCCTGAGATGTTAGTGGCCATGTCCAACCCGAAAGCCATGCAAGCTTGGCTGCAGATTGAGCAGGGGCTGCAGACGTTGGCAGCCGAGGCCCCTGTCCTTCTACCGTGGTTTACTCTCCGTTTGTGGGGACTGGGAAATTCTGGGAGCTCTCTAAGTGCTACTGGCCCGAGCCCTGCACCCCGTGAAACGTCCCACGCAGCGCCGGCAGCGTCCGAGCAGGGACACCAACATCTAAACATGCTGCGGATGCTGAAAGTTCTTCCTGGGACGAACCCTCAGCACTTACAAGCTCCAGAAATCAAATTTCAGGAAGAACTGGAGTAGCTGGAATCAATGGGCTCCTTGAACCGCGACGGGAACATACATAGCAACCGGAGAAGATATCAGCGCAACAGTGGGAAGACAGAAACATCCAGCCCACCCGTCGTAGCACCGTCTCTGTAACGTGTTCACTTGGATTTCGGTCTTATAAAGAAAAGCCAATCATGGTGCACCTTTTTGTGGAGAGCTGTCATTTTCTTGTCAGCGGCCGGAAGTCAGCAGCTTTTGCCTAAAGATGTTGCATGCTTCAGCCCTATGATAAGGTGCTATTACCCAGCAGCTGTCCTCTAGGGAGTTCGAGAGAATGAGTTAATGAATTATGAGCGTCACTACAGCTCTGTGAAGCAGATATTATTTACAGCTGGGCAAATAGTCTGTCTCTCTACCTGGGCCCCGGTGAGTGTAGTATTTGATTGACTGACACGCAGTTAAGAATTCCTCCTCACACCACCCCTGTGAGCTAAGGGTATGTCGGCAAAAAAGTCTCCGAGCCCAAGTCAGCTGACTCAGGCTTGCAGGACTCGTGCTTTGTGGCTACCAATAGCAGTGGAAACATTCGGGCTGAGCCAGTTGAGCCGGGCTCTGAGACTCACTGCCATGGGGTTTTGTGTGTATGTGTGTGTGTGGTTTTGAGGTTATTATCCCCATGGTGTAGACAGGGAAACTGAGGCCCAAAGAGATTTGATTCATCCAAAATTACACATGGCATCTGTGAGAGACCTGGAATAGAACCAGATCTCCTGGGTCCCAGCCCAATAGTTGTGACTATAGTTGTGAAGCTCTAACCACAGTGGCTGGCTGTGTTTGTGCCGTATTACATTCACTGTTCAGCGCACGTTAGTGAACTTGTGTTTTGTTCACACAGATGTTTTTGGAGGAGATTTTTCTTGGTGTAAATATCAGTATTCATCAGTGATGAAGTGTTGGAAGTGCTAACCTTATGTCATCCAATTAGGAAACAGAAACCATGCCATATGACTTAGTTGCTCAAATAGCAAACCGTGACTATCTAACCTAAACACTTTGCAAACAGGTCAAAGGCCAAAACATGTTCAGAAACGCTCTTTGTCTAACAATCATGAATGATGAAAAAAATCAGGAATGTTACGATTGGTGTGGGGCCAAATTGCAGACAGAGAAGGGTTACATCTGAGGAATGAGTTGTTCCCAGTGACCAATTCATCCTGAGATCAATGGAGTTACGCCCTGGATTAATGCAGCCCAGTACACCAGTAGCCATATCACCTTGTATCCACACCAAGGGCGGTGATGGTATTCAGATGGAGGGCAGCTGGTCTTCTCTGTCCTCTTTCATCAGCTGGTAGGCTCATAGGAGATCACCTCTTCTATCTTCTGGAGGAGCAGGTGAGCTGACCACCCTCTTGTTCTGGGAGAGCGGGACCCAGAAATACCAGACCAGAAGGGACCAGTCGGACAGTCTGCATGGCCAGGCCAGAGAGCCCACACAGGGATTCCTCCATTGTGTCCCATCACTTAAAATGCGACTATTGGATTGCATCACCTACAAGCACTGTGGGGTGGAGGTGCCTCTAAACACTAAGGGGCTAGAGCAGTGGGGCCAACAGAAGGTGTTTTGGGGTCCTGCTGCTCGTCACTGGAGGAGCAGGCCTGTCTCATGGGGAACAGAGGGACATGGGAGGTAGCAGGCCTCCCCACTGGAGAGCTGAGAAAGGGGAGGGCCAGCTGGGTGTCTGAGAAGACAGACTGGCATGGGCCACCCCCTCTAACTACTGAGCCTGTGAGGAGGAGAGCTGCATGTCCCATGGGAAGATGACCTGCCCCTTGGCGAGAAGCGGGACACAGGGAGACGGTGTGGGGGCGGGGGCGGGGGGTGGGCAGTGCCCTGCAATCAAGAACAAGAGCCGTTGCAGCCCCACTGCTGCCGGATGGCGGGAGGGGGGCAGAGGATGTTTTCCAGGGGGATGTGCTTTCCCCAGAGGGAGCAGCTCGGCAGGGAACGGGCCAGAAGGCTGCCTCTGGCGAGAAGTCGGGTAGGAGGATAACGCGGGGAAGCCAGGCTTGGGCACGGTTCACACTCCGTGTTAGCCCGCCATTTCTCAAATGCGGCCACCAGGGGGTTTCCCTGCAGCCAGGACAGCTTCTTTGGGGGGGGGGGCAAAGCATCGGACACCCCCCGCCCTCCCTGTTGCTCCTGGATGCCCTGCCCTGCACTTGGAGACAGGTGGGCACAACGCTGCAGGAGCACGGTGAGTTCTCTATCGGAGGGGGGACGGGGGGGCTTAGTGGGGCTCGGACTTCAGCCCTGGGGTGGTTGGGCGGTGGGGACTCAGGGAGCCTGGCTGCAGACTAGGGCTCCAGCCATGGGGCGTCAGACTCCAGCCCCTGACTGCATAGCGGCTGGCTCCGATCTCTGGCTCTGGCCACGTGGCACTGACCCCCAATCACATCGGCAGCTGCTGGCCGCTGGCGCTGGCCCCCATCTGTGCTCGCCGACCCCCAGCCCTAGTCACTGACCCTGGGTGCTGGCCCCAGGCGCCAACCCTGAGCTCCAGCGGCTGCCGGCCTTGGGTGCAGATCCCCGGCGCTGGCCTTGGGCTCCAGCGGGTGCTGGCTCTGGGTGCTGACCCCTAGCCCTGGCCATGCAGCAGCAGGTGCAGACCCTAAGTGCCAGCCCCAAACCCTGACTGCCCGCTCTGACCCCCAGCCCTCGCTGCTGACCCCAGGCACTGCTCCTGGATGTCAACCCTGGGTTCCGGCAGGGGCTGGCCACGGGCGCTGATCTCAG
The DNA here is from genome assembly GCF_028017835.1 of Emys orbicularis. NCBI lineage: Eukaryota > Metazoa > Chordata > Testudines > Emydidae > Emys > Emys orbicularis. The sequence goes on from NC_088683.1 coordinate 368,854,057, forward strand.
CCCCAGCCACCAACCCCGGGTGCAGATCCCCAGCCCCAGTCACACGGCAGCAGGCATCAACCCCAGTCTCGGGCGGGTGCTGGCCCAGGACACTGACTCCCAGTGGGGGCAAACCCCAAGCCCGACCCTGGGTGCCGACCCTCGGCCCCGGTCACACAGGAGCAAGTGCCGGCTCTGGGTGCTGACCCCCGGCTGTATGGCAGTGGGTGCTGACCCCCGGCTCTGGGCGCCAATCCCAGCCCTGACCACGCAACTGCGGGCGCCAACTCTGGGCTCCAGTGGGTGCTGGCCCAGGGCGCCTACCCCAGCCCCAGGCACCAACCCACACCTCCAACCATGTGGTGGTGGCACCGGGTCCCCCCATCCAATCTCCCTGGCTCCCGCTGCCGCACGCCCCACCCCTCCATCCCGGTCTTAACTTGCCAGGACTTGCTGTGAAAAGTGCTATTAACAAACATACAGATGTCACTTTTCACGGTAATATTTGTATTATTGAGTCTGGAAAAAAAAAAAAAAGACCCTACATAAATTACAATGATCTGGATGTGGATCTGTGCTATTTATTTGTTTTTCCTAAAGTTGATAAAGTATTTTAGGGAAACGTGTCAGTGCGGCCACCAGCAAGAGTTGGTGGCCGCACTCTGAGGCCAGGAAAACATTTCTTGTAAGAACCCCTATGCTTGCCCAAGGTAACCTCCAGATGCCATGGGTCAAGGGGCACTGTGTACATGGGTGCCGGACAGGCTGATGGAGGGAAGGATGGGCCAGGATATGGTGCTCCCAGGCCTGTTTTCAAGGGAAGTGCCAGCCACCAATGCCTTGTCTGCTTACTGTGATGTCAGCAGTGATATCACAGTGCCCCAGGACAGGCAGGGTGGAAATTCTGCATGGGCAGGCGGCATCAGCAGCAGAAAGACCATGAGGGAACCCGCCAGGTGGTGAGTGAACAGAGGAGCAGGCCAACATCTGGCTGGAATGTGCGCTCTGGCTTTGGCTTCCGGCAGTACCACGGGGAGAGCAGACCAATTCCCCCTTCCCACCGCTCCGCCCCGGAAGCCCGTAACGATAGCGGCAAGAACGACCGCCGCTGTACATCAGCCGAAAGGAACTGTCCTCCATCACATCCCATCTCCTTCCCCTGGTGCCTCTGCTCCCTGAGGAAGGACCAACGCGGAGCTCCTGGATCCCGGTCACCATGTCTGAAAGCCGACGGGCCCCCGGGGCTAACCACGCAGCCATCACCGCTGAGTCCGGCGACGTCCTCAAGGTGACGGTGAAGACCCTGAAGCAGAAGGAGCAGTTTGAGGTAGCAGAGAGCAGCACCATCCGGGCGTTTAAGGACGAGGTCGCCAAGCGCTTCAAGGCTCCCTCTGACCTGCTGGTGCTAATATTTGCTGGGAAGATCTTAAAGGATCAGGACACACTGAGCCAGCATGGGGTCCGCAGTGGATTCAGCATCCATCTTGTCATCCGGTCCCAAAAGAGGCCCCAGGACCACCCGGCTGAGCCGACGAATGCTGCCACCCCACCGATGCCGTCCGCAAACAGCAGTGCTTCTAACCTGCTTGCCTGGGGGCGAGGCCCCGCTCTGCAGCACCTGGGCCTGAGCTACTCCAACGTGTCCGAGCTGCAGGGGCGCTTAGAAGAGCTGGTGGCCTCCAGCCGGGAGTTAGTGGCCCAGATCATGGAAAACCTCTTGTTTGAGATCATCAGTTCGGACCTGGATCTGAACACCATCAACAGCAACCCGTTCCTCTTGGGCTTCCTCATCGGGGTGACAGGCATGAGCGTGCTGGGTCTGGACCCAACCGACATGTCGGATTTAATGAGCGAGGCCTCAGAGGCTGACGGTTCCATACAGGACTTGATGAGTGAGGTGGCACAGCATCCCATGGTGCAGAGCATCCTCACCAACACGGACCTGGTCCAGGAGATCCTCCTCTCCAACCCGCAGATGCAGCAGCTGGCCGAGCAAAACCCTGAGATTAATCACATTCTCCGCAACCCAGATTTCATCCGGGAAATGATTGAGGTCTCCAGCAGCCCAGCAATGCTGCAAGAAATTATCAGGAACCATGACCGAGCCTTGAGCAACCTGGAGAGCATCCCGGGTGGATACAGCGCCCTGCAGCAGCTGTACAGCGAGATAGAGGAACCAATGATGAACGCCGTGCAAGCCCAGTTTGGGAGCAACCCGTCTGAATCATTGGAGAATAACCCACCCTTGGGTGGGGCAAGTCTGCCAGCCCGGATGGAAAACAGAGACCCTTTACCAAACCCTTGGGCCACTCGGACGAACAGGGCCGGTGATATTGGGAATGACCATGATAGCAATCGTACCAGCCATAGCAGAGGGCAGAACTTTATTGTCCTAAATTTTGGGCCTGGAGCAGGCCCTGGGTTTGCCAACACAGGAGGAATTCAGAGTATGGTTCAACAGCTAACAGGAAACCCAGAGTTCATGCAGAACATGGAGAGCGTGTTGTCCAATCCCAACGGCCCAGCACAGATGCTGCTGAATAATACCCACCTCTCCAATGATGGACGTTCTCGGCCTCAAGACGAAAGGACACACCATGTCCCTCTGGAGCTGGAGAGCGCTGAAATCGCCCCCTTACTGACCAGCCCTAGAGCCATGCAGGCTTTGTTACAGATTCAGCTGGGCTTGCAGACGCTCTCGGCCGAGGTCCCAGATTTTATCCTAGGGCTGGGGGACCGGGACGTGGACCTGGAGCTGGAAAGCATGGAAGGGTCCGTTCCCAGTAGCGAGTCCGAGGAGGACGTCAGTCTAGCATCAGACAAGGATGAACCTGAAGGCCAAGAGTGCGTGGATCAGCAGAGGCCAGACGTCAGATTTGAGCGACAAATGGAGCAGCTCAGAACAATGGGCTTCCAGGACCGGGAAGCGAATTTACAGGCTCTGATTGACACGGAAGGGGAAATCAATGCAGCCATTGAGATGCTAACAAAGTCCCAGCCAAGCAAGATATTGTAACGTGTTCATTTTGCCTGTTGTAATTCTGTCTTGTTACATACTAAAAACAGCTTGGTGCATATTAAGGTAGCGTGCAGCGGCTTGCTTCCAAAGTGCTCCCTCTTTGCACGTGTTTCATGCAGTGCCTGCCCGTTGTGCTAGGCATGGCACGTAACACATAAGAGTCGTTCCCTGCCCCAAAGAGCTTCCGATCTAAAGAGACGGGACAGGCACAGGGTGGGGGAAAGGAAATGTTTTTATTTCCATGTTACAGAGGGAAATTGAGGGTGGGGGTCCCAGAGCGCAGGCCCCAGCCCAAGCCTGAATGTCTACACAGCAGTTTTTAGCCCTGCAGTCCAAGCCCCGCAAGTCTGAGTCAGCTGACCTGGGCCAACTGTGTAGATGTATGCTAAGTGACTTGACCCGGGTCATCCAGAAAGTCTGTGGCAGGGCCAGGAATTTGACCCAACTCTCCCGAGTCACCTAATCCAGCTCATGAATTGCACCCTTCCTTTGGCTGGCTCGGCAAGGGGTGTGATTTCGAACCCTGGATTTGCTGTCACCGCAGTGTGACTTGGTTTCGTGTGACTCACGGTGCAGTCATTCCATTTGTTCTGCTTCGGAAGACCTAGTCCTCGCGGGAGGAGCAGCCTGACTAATGGGAATTGATCGGAGCCAGGATTAGGAAGCCAGGGTCACAGCCTCTAAGTGAAGTTTGCAAACAAGCTTCCAGTGTTAGTCGTCTCTTTGCCCCCCAGCCCTGTACGCTGCTTGTAACCACCACTTCCACTCCAACCACGTCTGCCGCCCAGGGCTCCGGCCACAGCTCAATGCCTCAGGTCTCCTTGGTCCCAGTGGCTCTACGTTTCTCAGTCCCCAGGAGACTCGGATTGATCGGGCAGCTGGGCATAGTGTGGAGACTGCACTGCTTGTGTTGGTTGGTGGGTTTTCTTTGGATTTCTAACAATGGGCGTGGGAGACACAAAGGGCCGATGCCTCTTGTGTATATTTCAAAATACAGCCATGAGACCTGATTTCCTCTAGGCCCCAGAGCAATCCGGTGTCATGAGAACGGCCACACTGGGTCAGAGCAATGGTCCATCTAGCCCAGCACCCTGTCTACTGACAGGGATTAGTGCCAGGTGCTTCCGAGGGAATGAACAGAGCAGGGAAGTTACCATGTGATCCATCCCCTGTCGTCCAGTCCCAGCTTCTGACACTCAGAGGCTTAGGGACACCCAGAGCATGGGACTGCGTCCCTGCCCATCCTGGCCAATAGCCATTGATGGACCTGTCCTCCATGAATTTATGTAATCCCTTATTGAGCCCAGTTATACTTTTGGCCTTCACAACATCCCCTGGCAATGATGTTCCACAGGCTGACTGTGCGTTGTGTGAAGAAATACTTCCTTATGTTTGTTTCAAACCTGCTGCCTGTTAATGTCACTGGGTGACCCCCTCCCGGTTCATTGTGTGAAGGGGTAAATAACATTTTCCTCCCCAGGCAAGTCATTCCAGTTCTACCCGTTAATGCTGCTGCTGAGCCGGAGTAGCTGACCTGCTGGTAGCCCCCAGCTGACATGGCTGGGCTCCATCGGAGGAGCTTGTCTCCTTTCCGAGGGCACCGCCATTGAAAGAGGCTGCTCAGGCCTGAGCGTTGCTGGCTCTAGTGACGCGGGGGTCCCACGCTCTCCCTCCGCCTGCCCAACACACCGGCTATGAGCGGATTTGGCTATGGGGGCTTTGGCACGTGGATGAAACCCAGCTCCATCCAACACAGCTAGCGCACAGGAGCTGTGGGCTCGGGGAGGCCGAGCTGGCTGAGACTCAGCTCAGAAGGGAAGCGCGGTGAATGGAGAAACCTCCGGGGAGGATCGGCTGCGGATATGTCAGCTCCCTCGGCCGGGTGGGCGGGGGGTTGAGGGTTTGCCTGAGGGACTTATTGGTTCCTCCCCTGCTGGATGGCAGCAGCAATGGCCAGGGGATCTGCGCTCGGCCGGGGGCTTGGGACCTTCCCTGCTGGGTGTGGGGACCTCTGCCCAGATAATAATTCACAGAATCTCCTGTGTTGTGGCCCCCGTCATGGTCCAAGCCCTCATACAGGCTCAGGCCTGGATTAAACTGCGGCTCGGGCGTGGCAGCCAGGTGGCTGTTCTTGGCTGATGCCAAAGGTGCCCCAGGATCAGGAGACATAGCTCGGGGCTGCCTGCTGCACTGAGGTCGATTGGCCTGACGGGGACCTGTCATACCGCGCTCCGGTCCCTCCCGCCCAGGGTGGGTTCGATAGTGTGAACAGTCTATCCAGCCCCCTTTCCTCTCTCCCTGGCCTTTCTGCCCTGATCTCTCCCCTTCTTTTCTCCCCACATTGGAGCCCGGTCTGTGGGTCTTTCACCTCCTGCCCACCTTGATTCATTGCTCTGGGTTTCCCTTCATTTCTTTCGGTCTCTCTCTCTCTCTCTCTGTCCCCCCCTCCTGGGGACTCTTCACCCATGAATCTCCTCATTCACCCATGATCTCACCCCTTTCCTTCCTGACCCATGACCTCGTGACCCCACCTTTGGCCCACAGCAGCCCCCCTGGAGCCCATAGGGCATCCTCTTCCCACATCTCCCTCTGCCCTGGTATCCAGCCCCCCACACCCTCTGGGTCCTGCAGCCAACCTCTCCCTGCTTCTGGCCTTGGGTGGGCTAAGCGATCTCTGTCCTGGAGGGTCCAGTCTGTAGCCCATTAAAACTCCCATTGTCATCAACAGCTGCACCAGAGGGTTCGCTCGGTGCCCAGGCCGCCTGCATGGGTCCCCGCTTGGGGCTGGCAACATGTGACCAGCGCGGCTAAGGGCTGGGGTCTCCCTTGTGACGAACAGAGGGAATGTTAACAGCAGAGACAGAGTCCGACGCGGGGAGAGGAGGCAGCTGCGCTGGCTGCCTGCCGGGTGCCTGCGGTTGGAGCGGCCCACGTGCTGATTTGGCCCCTTTTGTTCAATGAACGATGCTAGCAAATACCTGGAGGTGTTGTCTGCCATCTCTGCTCCGGCCACTGCAAAACCCCGGAGCCAGCTCTTGCTTAGCAGGACAGCGTCCGCAGGCTGCCTACGGTGCAGTAAGGTGCAGCCTTGTCCTGGGCCCGGTAGATCTGGCCTCTTCTCATTTAGAAATGCGCCTGCCAGAGCCCGTGTAGGGAAGGGTCTTTCCCATTATTGGGCACTTAAGAAGATAAGAAGATCAGAGCTGCCGTATTGGGTCAGACCAATGCTCCATCTTGCCCAGTATCAGGGCCTCCGCAGCCACCTAGATGCTCTCGGCAGCTGTCTCTGAGTCTCTCTGGCTTGGAGAGTTTGGCTGGCAACCCCCCTGTGCTGCTCCCCTGGCCCTCCCGCAACCTCCTTCAGCCCTCTGGGCTTCCCCCAGTCCAGGGTCTGCTGCACGCTACATGTCCACCCCTAGCTTCCTCCCTCTATGTCCTGCTCGGTTATGGAGACCAGCTGCCTCCATCCGGCCCCATGGAGAGGCTGTTAATGAAGTCCAGGTGGGCCGAATCAGTTACAGAGCCAGTGTCGGGCGTAGCCAGCCCCTCCTGCGAGGGTTGCAACATTGCTGGAAGCCCGTGAGCAGAGAGGCAGCTAAAAGCAGTGCCCCAAACCACCCAGCGCTGGCCCCAGGTTGCCGGGTCTCGAAGCGGCTGGCCAGACCGGGGGCTGGGGCTGTGTTTCTCCAGAGACAGAAGCTGCATTTTCTCTCTTTGCTGGTCTTTCCTCTCCCTTCTTGTCCGGGTGTGTCTTGGAAAAGGGATCAGACTTTAACAGCAGCAGCCAGGACAGCTCCAGCCCCTGTGAACTCACTTCTTTTCTGACCCGGTCCCCAAAGGACAGTTATTACCACCTGTAATGCCATCCCACAGCGGTTCTCAAACGTGGCCACCAGGGGCTTTTCTTGCAGCCACAGCCTCCTGGGCTGTTACTGGGGGGGAAAGTAGCAGCCCCTCCCTGTTGCTCCTGGATGCACCACCTTGGTGTTGGTTGCTGGGGCCGCCAGCAGTGGTTGGCCCCTGCTCCCCCTGGGGCACAACGCTGGGGGACCAGGCAGCCGGTGACTTCCCCACCTTCCTGGGGTGATGGGGTTCAGGCTTTGGGCTTCAGCCCTGGGGTGGCAGGGCAAAGGGGCGGCAGGCTCTGACCACAAGGCTTTGGGCTCCAGCCCCCCCCCCCCCGCCCCCATTGCCCTTGGTTCTTGCTGCCTCCCCCGACCCCCCATCCAGGGCTTAATTTGTCCCCAGGCTTGCCAGGGCTGAGTCAGTCTACTGTGAAAAGCAATACTTGTATGCTTGTTAATATCACTTTTCACAACAGCCTTAGCTGGCAATAAACCAATGACAATGATTTGGCCGTGTCTATGCACATATTTATTTGTCCTAAAGCTAATCAAGTATTTTAGGAAAATGTGTGAGAGCGGCCACCAGCAAGCGTTGGTGGCCACACTCTGTGACCACCAAAAATTTTGTCCTGAAAAACCCTGAAGAGACTGTCAAACCGGGGCTTGTCTCCTTATAAAACCTCTCCATGGGGAAAGGGAATAAGAGGGAGTGTTAAAAACAAAAGCCTCACCTCATACTTTCCATTGCAAAGGTTTTCACGCTTTCCCCCTCTTTTTTGGTGTCTTTAATAAAAGTAGACAGATTCGTAATGGTGGCTGTTACCCTGGGAGCCACCAGTGATAACTGGGCACAAAATCCTGGACCGCATTGAACTGTTTAATGCTGCAACATTCATATACCCCTTAGCCCTGGGTGGGCCCCTTTTCAGCCCCTCAGTGCTTATCCAAAGCTCGGGATGAAATGTTCCTTGGACTCCCGCAGCGCCTTGCAGGGGGCAGATGGATTTGATGTGTCATGGAGACTTGCTCATCTGCACATGGTTAAATCGAATCACCAGATGTGAGGGTAAGAAACAGGGAACAGATTGGGAGGATTCTGGGAAGAAGGATGGTCACTTGCCTCTGATCCAAAGTCAGCTGAAGTCAATTTCAGTGGGCTTGGAATCAAAGTTTCGCTGAAGGTCTAAGATTCAGCGTGTCTGCTACACAGTCACTGAGCCACACCTTCCCCATCTGTAAAATGGGCATGGTGATACCACCCTCCCTTCCTGGATGTTTCTGAAGTACCACTCCAAGCTTCTTCTGTATAAGGCGCTACATAGTTTACAAAAGCTCTTCTTCCCTGGGAGATCTGCAGAAGAAAGAGCTCACATGGTTCTTATCGACCCCATGACAAGGAATGGAGTTTAGGTCTTCTCCTGCCCTGCGGATGTGGACATCCCTCGCATTTGGCTAACCTTCCTTGATGATTTTCATAGCAATCCCTTTCACCTTTGCATTGCTTTCCCAGCCTTGAACTCTTAGAATCATAGAATCATAGAATCTTCTCTCTTTGCACAGGTCTAGGGTGAGGTGGGGACTTCCCCAGCACATCCTGTTAGCTCTTTACAACCCCCACTTCAGACCGGTGCCTTCACCCCGACAGGTGTGGTGGTTATTGCACAGAGGGAGCGTGGGGCGGAACGCAGCAGAGCATGGCCAAGAGTTGCAAAACTAGGTGCCTGCAGTCAGGAGCCTACATAAGAAGCCTGATTTTCAAAACCACTGAGTCCCCTGGCCGCCCCCGGGGGCGTGAGTGAGAACAGCTGGGCGCTCGGCAGGAGCCGGACTTTATGTTTGACGATCTTGGCCTGATGCCACTAGGGTGACCAGATGTCCCGATTTTATAGGGACAGTCCCGAATTTGGGGTCTTTTTCTTCTATAGGCTCCTATTACCCCCCACCCCCGTCCCGATTTTTTACACTGGCTGTCTGGTCACCCCAGATGCCACGCAGCCTTGTCCCGCGGCGTGCCGCGATACTAGACACGTGCACAAGTCAGGTGAACTCCTGCTCCTGTTAATATTTAACGCTAGGATAAATGATGCAGGCATTGCAGGCTGCCGCGCTGGAAAAGCTTCCGGACGGGGAGGAGGTGGTGAAGTCAGAGTTGCTACTGGGAGCTCCAGCAGCGGAAGGGCTGCACCCCGCTGAGCAGCTGGGACCCACGTGCTCCGTTTTCTGTCGCGTCAATCAGGCCAATCCAGATTACATTTAGATTCAAAGTAATTGGCTGTGCCCTGCTCTGGGGCATATGCAAATTGAAAACAAGCACAAAAACCCCACCAGGTCTATCAGAATCTCAGCGGGATACGCCAAAGGGCCCGCAGCAAAGGCAATTACACACCACAGCATTTTGCTAGCAAAATAACCCCCAAACTGACACCCCCCCCCAACACAACAAAAAATGCTGGCAGCAGATGCTGCGGAGGGAGGGATAAGAGCACTGGAGGAGTGGGACAACCTGCCCCTCACGGAGATCGAATCCTGGTCTCTAGTCGACTTACATTCTGAAGCACAGGGTTGAATTTCCCTGCCAACTGTTGAGTTGTCATTAGCCATGTGACGAAGTGGGGTGTTTCCCTTTGTTATGTTGCCTGTGAGTCTTACTGTCCTGTACTAATACGGTGTGTGCCTCAGTTTCCCTGTGTACTGCACCAATGCCTAGCTGGTGAGAATTGGGTGTGTGACTTTTGCTGAGGCCCTCGGGGGCAGGTCAGGCTGCCCAGCTGCTTGCACGTAAGCGATGCCCGATGCCCTTTGTAACCTGAGACCCAAGAGGGGGAGGCGACCAGGTGACACTTTGCTGGGAAGGCAGGACAAAGCCCAGGGGAGGAGCCACGGCCATATTGGAGGCCAGGCAGCGGGGGCCAGGGCAGTCTGCTGTGGGGGACTTGGAGAGGGGGGAGTCCAGGGTGTCTGGCCCAGGAGTCCCCCAAGATGGACTTGGCTGAAAGTCACTGATTTCTGTGCTAACAAGCTCTGTTCTACGCTGTGATCCTGTCGACTGATAAACCTTCCGTTTTACACACTGGCTGAGAGTCACGGCTGACTGCGGAGTGGGGGTGCAGGGCCCTCTGGCTTCCCCAGGAGCCCCGCCCGGGTGGACTCACTGCGGGAAGCGCCTGGTCAATGGGGGTGCTGAATGCTCTGAGGTCAGACCCAGGAAGGCCAAAGCCACGTAGGCTTCTTACCCTGGCAACAGTGGCATGCTACCCCAGAGTCCTGCCCTGGCTTCATTTGGAGCAGCTCCAGCGTGTCGGCCCGGTGACTCCGGGACAAGCTATGATCCCTCCAGACCTTTTCAGTTTCACTCAGTGCCGCGTTGTTCTTGTGTTCGGAGACAGGGAGCACAGCAGCTCCCGAGCTCCCGTCTCCAAACCATTCATTATTGTATAGACTTTTATTTCATCGTTTGGGCCATGCTCTGACCTGCATATTTCACCCCCCCACTCATCCAGCACGTCCCCTGCCAGCTCCTGGCCCAAAGAATCACTCTGATTAACCAGCTGTCTTACCCTGGAGCCATAGGGGCCTCTAAAGGCGGGGGCTGGCCTAGCGTGTAACCCACTGGGGAGCGTGGGTTAGGAGTCCCAAGCTGTGCCCAGCCACAAAGGACAAGAGTCTGCTCCAGACCCACCCTGAGCACCTGGGTCTTTAGCTCTCTGGGCGTCGGTGCCAGTGGGTACTGTCTCACCAGCAGAGATGGCAGAACAGAGCCCAGGGCCCAGCACTTGGGACTTGTCTGCACAGGGGTGTTGTTTTGTGGGATATATTTTTGCACAGAACCTTTGGTGGAATCACGCACCTGAAATAATTGCGTCCACATGGCCGGCTCCACCCACTTGCCTCTGAATCAGCGCGAACCTGTCGCCACACTGACTCCATCCCCGTCGCAGTTCACAACAGAGGGGCCAGTTCATCTGAAAGAATCACGACGTGTTGGCACAAGTAATTTTCATGCAAAAAAATTCCATGCAAAACACACGCACCCATGGACACACACACACAGAGCCATGGAGACAAGCCGGGCGCGTGAGCTGCTGTGCCCAGGAGGGGGGCTTTGAAGAGAGGGAACAGAGTCAGGCCCCAGGAAGCCTGCGCTCGGTTCCTCGCTCTGCCACAGGTTTACTCTGAGGCCTCGGACAAGTCACTGAAGCAGAAATTTTCTACCTTGGACACTAATTTTGGGTGCCCAGACTTAAGGTCCCTCCTGTAGGTCACTTTTGGACAATGTGGCCTTAATTTCTCTGTCCCTCAGATCTCCGTCTGTTACATGGAGACGCGAACCTTCCCTGCCTCACAAGGTGGGGGGCTTGAGGACATAGTCACAGACACGTGGGAGGCATCCAGGTATTTGGGCACCTGCCTGCATGTTTAGGCAACAAGTACCTTTAAAAATCTGGCCTTCAGATACCCCAGTAATGGGGAACTAACTAGAGAGGCTAGTTAGCTAGTTAGCTTGGCTCGGTAGTTAGGACAGCTAGGTAGGTAGGATAGATAACAGGACCACATCCATCCTGATATCAACAATGTTGAGAAACACTGATCTAGAGAGCTCAAACCGTCCTGCAAGAGCCAATTAAAACTCGCCATCCCCAGGATGCCGATAGGAAAGGAGTATGGAGAATTTGTGACTTACCCAAGAGAAAGTCACCAGCCACACTGGGAAAGGAGACCAGATCTCCTAACCCAAGTCTAGTGCCCCATCGGCCAGACTGCACAGCCTCCTTACGTGACGATCAACCCCTTACATGATGATGATTATTCACTATTTGTATTATTGCAGTGCCTAGGAGCCCATGGACCAGGACCCCGCTGTGCTGGGTGCTGTACAAACACAGACCAAAAAGCCAGTCTGTGCCCCGAGGAGCTCACAAGGTAGGTATGAGACAAGAGATAAGAGATGGATACAGCCCGAGGAGGAAACACAACATTGAGACAATACTGGTCAGCATGAAGGTCTCAGCACAGCTGCAGTCTAAGCACTGGCCAGTTTTTTTGTAGCCTCACAGCAAAGGGGAGCTTTGGGGTGGGATTTGAAGGAGGGCCAGAAAGTGGGTTTGTGGATGTTGAGGGGGGAGTTCCCCCTTGTGTCCGGGGCAGCCCCCAGAATCAAAGCGGTGGAGGGCATGGCACAGCCCGGATCCTTCCCATCCTGTGCTCGGGTTAGGCCGCGCAGGAGCTTCCTGGCAGTTGCGCTTTAGCTGAATCTTCAGCCAGAGCCCTAAGCTGAAGTTATGGCAAGACACAACCAACGCCGGGTTAATTGCGTGGAAGGGTTGGGAGCTCGTGTCCACCTGAAGAGAACAGGTGGTTTGGGGTCGTGGCCCTCCCCTGGAGATCCAGTAGTTAGGGACCTAAAAAGACCCTCTGATAATCAACCATGAAGACAAACAGTGGAGGGAGAGACCAGCTCCTCCATGTGTTCCTCCGCCCACCACCGTCCCTCCCTTGTGTGGCTGGAGCTTAGGCCATCAGTAAACAGATGGATGCTACAAATGACAGCACGTCAATTACGGCTGGAGGCTAATATTTTAATAGGAAATTAATTTTTGGGAGCTGTAGGCCAGACAGACCAATGCTCATGGAGTAATGATCGCTGATAGTCACACTGCACCCTAAGCTTGCTTTGAACTCAGAGGCATTGATTCCCCACTGCTTGAAGAAAACTACTGCTCAGGACGCATCGTGATCAGCTTTAGTTTATAGCAAGAGAGAGTAACAAGAGTCCAAAGGACAGAGCCTGAAGCAGGTTAGTCTTCAGAGCCAACAGCAAAAACAGAATGGCTAACGTGGCCAGGATGGCTGGGAGCCCAGTAGTTTGTCAATCGCAGCGTTGATGTCTCCACCAGCCTCTCTCAGAGCTTGTACATTGGCTTCATGGTTCAGGAAACCCATTACGTAGAGCTGCTCCAGCTGCTGCTGGAATTGGGCTTCTGGAGTTTGGGGAAGCGGGGGGCTTGCTTGACCAAGACCCTGCACGATTTGCTCAATGTTACAGGGCTGGCACCCCGACTCGGCTGATCTTGGTGCTGGGCTTGCATTCTCGCGTGGCTCAGAACCAGTCCCGGGTACTTCTCCGCCATCGGCAGGGCTTCCCGCTGCCCCTGAGCTAGGAGCGCTGCCTCGGGCGAACCTTAGCACCTCCATCCCCAGGGTCTGGAAAGCCTGCTGAATCTGGAACAGAGCCTTGGTGGCTCTCGGGTTTGCCATCACTAACAGCATGTCTGGGTTGTGCAGCAGCTGGAGGAGGGCTTGGAGCTCCCGCGCTACTTCTTGTTGGGGATGCGGGATACCAACGAACCGGGGGTTACTCAGCATGAAGTGCACGATAAGACTGGGGTTCTGGCTCAGGGCCTGCATTATATTCCTCATGTAGGAGACAGACAGGACGCTCTGGAAAGGCAGGGCATTCCTGGGTATCCCTTGCAAGGCGTTCTGCACTTCTGGCGGGTTACACATCCCAGCTGTGACTCCAGGTCCCCCAGGCGGGACACAGGGGCTCTGCCCCATGCTGCAGTTTGGGCTGTTGCTGACATGAATACCCCCACCGTCAGTGCCATGGTTGCGATGGGGGATGCAACTCTGTGGACCAAACTGAGAGCCCCAAGGGTTTGGCAAAGGGTCTCTGTTTTCTGTGTGGGACAATTGCCTCACCCCCGCTGGGGGCGGCTTGTTCCGGGGTGTATCACTCCCACACTGCGCCTGTGGTCCATTCAGCGTTGGTTTCTGTGTATCAGAGAGCATTTGCCACAAGACTTTGTCTCCACCCAGCAGCAGAGTCTGGCTCCTGTTTCTCAGTATTTCCTGCATCATCGCTGGGTTCCTAACGAACTCGATCATTTCTCGCAGGAGGGCTGGGTTGTTCCAGATGTGGCTGTCCTCTGGATTTTGCTGCACAAACTGCTGGAACAGGGGGTGTTCCCTTAAGAACCATGTTATCAGGTCGAAGTTTGACAGCATGCTCTGGACAAAGGGATTTTCCAGAATCTGTAGCATCATTTCTGGGTTGATCACCAGCAGCTGCTGGAGCTCATTTAGGAAACCTAAAATGCAGGGTGCATTCCCACCTAGCATGCACAGATCTCCCAGACCAGCTGATCCAGGAGGGCCTCTGCCCAGGGACGTGCCGTTGGGTGGTGCTGGAAGGGTGGCAGCATGCGTGCTGGCGTTCGTTTGCTGAGTTTCCTGGTCCTCTGCGCTCGTTTGTGGCCTGATGACGAGGTGGATGGTGAATCCGTCATGGATCCCGGCCTGGCTGAGAGTATCTCGGTCGTTCACGATCTTCCCAGCAAAGATCAAGAGGAGCAGGTTGGTGGGAGCACGGAAGCGCTTGGCGATTTCGCCCCGAAAGTCGGCGATGGTGCTGTTCTCCCACACTGCAAACTCCTCCCTTTCCTTGAGGGTCTTCACCGTCACTTTGATGATCTGGGGCTCTGCAGGGGTGCCGCCAGAGCCCTGTCCCTTTCCAGCCATGGCTAACACGATGCTGGTCCCTTCCCGAAAAGCAGAGAGACCAGACACTTAGAGGGGCTGGGAATGTCTAGAGACCAAATCCAGAGCACTCCTGCCAGCTGGTGCACATCCCCATGCTGCTCCTCTGCTCACAGCTTCCCCGCCTCCTGGCTTGCCCGGGTGGACTGTGACATCCCTGCTGATGTCACTGTGAGCAAGAAACCACATGGACCCCTGCCTTATTCCCCATGGAGCAAGTAGTCCCCAGGTGGGGCACAAGGACCATCCCCAGTGTCGCTACCATGAACAGGTAATGCGAGCTGGGAAGCAAATGCCCCCGTGCAGTTAAGGAGAAGGCAAATCTTGGGGAAAGAACCATCTAATATGGAAATATATACCTATCTCATAGAGCTGGAAGGGACCTTGAAAGGTCATCGAGTCCAGTCCCCTGCCTTCACAGCAGGACCAAGTACTGTCCCTGACAGATTTTTGCCCTAGATCCCTAAATGACCCCCTGAAGGATTGAACTCACAACCCTGGGTTTAGCAGGCCAATGTTCAAACCACTGAGCTATCCCTGTAGCAAAGGGCAACAATCCCATGCTGGGGACTCACCTTCCTGAGGATGTCACGGTCCCATCTCAGACTGACGACACCCCTACGCGGCAGGGACCCCCGTTATTAGGACGAGACAAGCAATAGTAATGGGGGATTTCATTATTAGAAATATAGATAGTTGGGTTTGTGATGGCTGGGAAAACCATACGGTGAATTGCCTGCTGGGTGCAAAGGTAGTGGATCTCACGAGACATCTAGATAACCTTACAGGTAGTGCTGGGGAGGAGCCGGTGGTCGTGGTATATGTAGGTACCGGGCACATAGGGATAGGTAGAAGAGAGGTCCTGGAGGGCAAACGTAGCCTGCTAGGTAAGAGATTGAAGTCCAGGACCTCCGTGGCAGCATTCTCTGAAATGCTCCCAGTTCCACGCGCAGGGCCAGTCAGACAGGCAGAGGTCTCAATGTGTGGATGAGACGCTGGTGCGGGGAGGAGCGATTCAGGGTTATTAGGAACTGGGGAACCTTTTGGAGAAGGAGTGGTCTAGACAGGAGGGATGAGCTCCACTTACACCAAAATGGAACCAGATTGCTGGCATGCAACATTCAAAAGGTTGTACGATTGCTCTCTAAAAATACATCAGAGGGATAAATACCAGGGAGGGAGAGGAGTTATTTAAGTTAAGTGCCAATGTGGACACAAGAACAAATGGATACAAACTGGCCATCAACAAGTTTAGGCTTGAAATTAGAGGATGGTTCCTAACCATGAGAGGAGTTGATGGTTAGAGCTCCAGCCATTTACCCTTCCCTCCGCCTCCCAGAGGGGCCTGTCTGCAGAGCAAAGCCCCTCTGGAAGGCTGAGGAATTTGGTGCCCCTTATGTGACACACCCTGGAGGCAAGGCAGCACTGCGGGTTTGTAATGTCCCTCTTGCTGCATTTCAGTCACCAAGGAGACTGTTAACCAAAAATGAAGCTGACCCATGTGTTCCCCGCCCCGCCCCGTGCTGCTGGAATCCGTAATTCCCTGTTATTGGGCCAACGCCAAAGTGCCCGAGGGAAGAGTCAGTCAAGCCTGAAGCCTGGTAACGCGCGTGTGTCAAGTGAGCCGTGTGCACGACTGGCTGCAGAATTAGGGCCAATGGCACAGCTTGAGGATTCGCCCTCTTGCAGGCCTTGATCCATCAGTGAACAGCGGCTGTGTCATTAGGTCTGTTCACAGTCAAACCCAGCACCTTTTCTGTGGGCCGTGGACCGACTGCTGCTCTCGGGTACACCCACTGACCCGCAACTGAAGGCAACTGTCTGGCTAATTGATCTAATATATCAGCACTTCCATGGGCTCTCATCCACCTCGACATGTCTCCCTGCAGGCTGGGTCCTCCTGCTTCCCCACACAGCCCAGCTGAAATTAGCCAGGCAGCTCCCGATGACCCAGGCTGACGCTGCTAGTTAAAATGTTAATAACTTTTCAAACACGAGTCTAGGCTGGGCAGTAAATCTCAGCGAGCCGCTCCAGCGACCCAGGAGTTCTCTCTCTGCTACACATGGCAAGAAGCCATTCCAAGAATGTTCTGACCTTATCAGCGATTCGCTTGGGTCTGGATTCTGCAGTCCTTGCTCGGGCATAGCTTATACTGACAGCAGGTCAATGCGAATCCGAATGGGGGGGGTGCTCTTTGGGGATGGGATGGGTTTTCCTAACCCCGAGACAGCGGATATTAAGTCGAGGAAATAAATGTAAGTTCCTCAGGATGTTTATAGTTTCAGAGATGTAGACTTGACCTTCTGCATGGCACAGGCCAGAGAACCTCACTCAGGTACCACTCTACTGAACCCCAAAACTTTAGTTAGAGCAAAGCATTTCAGCCGGCAGGCAGAGAACAGGAGAGACTGAGGGGACCCCAATGCCTGAGGCCCCTGCAGTGGCAGGGGATTGATCAGGTGAGACATGCCCCGGTGATCCCAGCAGGTGACCCACATCCCAGGCTGCAGAAGAAGGCAAAAAAACCCCACGGTCCCTGCCAGTCTGACCAGTGGGAAATCCCTTCGCTATCACAAATCTGGTGAGCTTTTCGACCCTGAGCACATGAGCCAGACCCACCAGCCAGGCCGCTAGGAAGAGGTTTCTCTGTTCCACCTGAGAGCCCCGGTCCACTGGTCGAACCTGATGAAGTATGGAACTTGCTCAAATTGGACGCCATCAGAAGTGGAGGAGGCCCTTGCCTGAACAGGGGAAACGTCCCCTTTGCATTAATAAACCCGGGCGGGGGAATATTTCTCTCTCATTAGCCCGAGCCCCACAGCGGGTCACAATCCATTTCTTCATTCAGTGTTTGCAGCTTGCCAGAGCACTGGCAGGCAGACTCCCCAGCCCGGCTGCTAGCGCTGAGGATTCAGGAGGGACTAACTCTCTGGCTCCCTTCGGGGCTAGTTAGACGTGGGGCCGGCAGTCGGGGGAAGGTGCTGGATTTAGCCGTGCCAGCGATTGTATTTTGCACACGGCTCACAGGGGAGAGTTGGAATTAGGCCTGGCCTCCCTCCATCCCCAGCCTCTCCACCGTCCACATGCATCCCTGCCACAACCTCCCACTCCTCTGTGGTCCCCTTTCCTGACCTCAGGCCCATTCCTTTCTGCCCTCCCGATCAGACAGAGCAGGGCGGGGCGAGCGGCCCTCCTGACGAATGGGAGCGTGAAGCCAGGGATGCCCGTCAAATGAAGGAGGAGGGGGTAAAACTGGGCAGCTAAGAGGTGGGATGGGTCACTGACATGGATGCTGACGTGACCGAGGATGAGTGCGGGGCATTGCGAAGGGAGGGAGCGAGCCGGGAGCTGGAGCAGGAAGGAGGCCGATGGGGAAGAGCTGGGCGGATGGCAGAGGACGGCGACATGGAGGCAGAGAGGGGTTAAGAGTTGGATGCAGTGATGTTCCTCAGAGGGCTGGGGTTGGTGGCTGGACTGGGAGAGGAGACTCATATCCCCATTTTATAGATGGGGAAACTGAGGCCTGGGAGGGTGAAGTGACTCACCCAAGGTCATACATACAGCCTGTGGCAGAGTTGGGACTAGTATCCAGGTCTCCTGAAGCCCAGTCCAGTGTGCTGTCCCCTAGGCCACGCTGCACTCTGGGGTAGTGACCCGACTCAGACAATCATGATGCTCTCTCCGCCCGCTGTGGCTATGCCTCGTGTCTAATCCCGCACTGCGCTGGGTCAAGGCTTGGTCGCTAAGGGGCTGCACAGAGGCCTCTCATAGAATCATAGAAGATCAGGGTTGGAAGGGACCTCAGGAGGTCATCTAGTCCAACCCCCTGCTCAAAGCAGGACCAATTCCCAACTAAATCATCCCAGCCAGGGCTTTGTCAAGCCTGACCTTAAAAACCTCTAAGGAAGGAGATTCCACCACCTCCCTAGGGAACCCATTCCGGTGCTTCACCACCCTCCTAGTGAAAAAGTTTTTCCTAATATCCAACCTAGACCTCCCCCACTGCAACTTGAGACCATTGCTCCTTGTTCTGTCGTCTGGTACCACTGAGAACAGTCTAGATCCATCCTCTTTGGAACCCCCTTTCAGGTAGTTGAAAGCAGCTATCAAATCCCCCCTCATTCTTCTCTTCTGCAGACTGAACAATCCCAATTCCCTCAGCCTCTCCTCATAAGTCATGTGCTCCAGCCCCCTAATCATTTTTGTTGCCCTCCGCTGGACTCTTTCCAATTTTTCCACATCCTTCTGATTTTCCCTCTGTGTGGTTCTTCGTTGGGGCTTGGAAATGTTAAAATGTCAGGCGTGCCCCAGCCTGCCGAGGAGGGCGCTGACCCCAGGGCTGGAACCCCGCCTGTGAACACATCTCCAGACCCCGCGCGCTGTCCCCCCAGCGTACGCCCTCCTGTGGGGCCCTGCGGTGCTGCTGCTGCAGGTGAACCCTTCGCCCCCAGAAGCCAGTCTCCGGGGACGCCAGTCGCTCCGCTTTCTCTTTGCAGGCCAGTGGAGGATGCTGAGCTGTTGGGACTGCAGACCCCCCTGTGGGGCAGACATGGGGGAAAAGGAGGGTCTGTAAAAATGCCCCCCACAAGAACCCAGAGTAGTTCTGTGCTGTGGGGACAGCTGAGAGGGCGTGGACGGGTTGGATATGTCCTTTCATTCCACAACCAGCCCCCACATCCCCAGGGGATGGGGAGTTTCTCTGGCCACTCCAGTCCCAGCTGTCTGTCACTTTGGGGATGAATTTTTCCATGCTGTTCAGCCCCAGTGGAAGACTCTGTCCTCAGCCCATCACAGGGCTGCCCTGACATCATCTCTCTGTGCCTGGGAGAGGTGGAGTCAGGGCTCTGCCCATGGGCAGGGGTATATGGTCTGCAGCCTCTACTGATGGCCCAGGATTTGGCTGTCCCCATCCCCACTGCTGCTTCTTCATCCAGGAAGGTCTTTGGCATCGCATGGCTTCCCAAAAACCGTATGGGCCCTGCCTGGCCCCTCTGTGATGTCATAGCGGGATATTTATGCCCCTCTGTGATGTCATAGCTGGATGTGTCTGCCACATCCCTCTGTGGTGTCATACCTGGATGTTTATAGGGGACATGATTACCTTTCTTCCCTCTTTAAATTATTGATAACGTATGTACAAAAAAATCCCTCGTGAGAATTTATGGGAGTAACAATTGAACTCTAAGCACACGATAAAGCGAATGAGCTGCACCGGGGATGTTTAGGAAGCGTAAAAGCTCCATCGCTGGCCCCCAACAATAACTAGTTACTACCGAGCGCTGTTTCTGTAAGACGGGCACGGGAATTTTTCACTGAATGGACATGCTGTAAATCTGTGATTCAGAAATATCCGATTGTCTCATTCCTATAATGTAAAGTATTGAAATGACTAAATCATATGATATATTCATTTAATAGAACAGTCCAAATGAAATGAAAAAAAATAAAGTCAACCTGGAATGTTTTTACCTCATTTAAACAAAAAAGGTTGACATCAAATGAAACAAGGAAGTCGAAATGATTCATTTTGACACGTCTCCGTTGGAAA
The DNA here is from genome assembly GCF_028017835.1 of Emys orbicularis. Classification (NCBI taxonomy): domain Eukaryota; kingdom Metazoa; phylum Chordata; order Testudines; family Emydidae; genus Emys; species Emys orbicularis. The sequence goes on from NC_088683.1 coordinate 368,873,985, forward strand.
TGTCATCACAATGGACACAGTCCTGTGGACCGTTTTGGTTCTGGAAATGGCATTTTCAGACAGGAAACGGTTCCATGAGCAATGTGCCACCCGCTCTAGTGAATAGCCTTTCCGATGCCAACTGCATCACCACTGCGCAGCACGGTCCTCCCCTTCCCACTGCTCTTGTCAGTTCCTCAGTCCCAGCAATGGCAACTTTCACAGTGCCTACATAAGAACAGCCAGACTGAGTCAGACCAATTCCATCTAGCCCAGTCTGCTGTCTGCCAACAGTGGCCAGTGCCAGGTGCCCCGGAGGGAATGAACAGAACAGGGAATCACTAAGTGATCCATCGCCTGTCATCCATTCCCAGCTTGTGGCCAACAGAGGCTAGGGACACTGAAGGAACAGACATGGACACCGTGTAGAGTAGGGACAACGAATACAATTTATGTCATGGGCCCATTGTATTGCAAAGTATTTCTGTCCATCTTCTTATTCCTCAAAGCTGTTTATCTGTTCTTGAATATACATAGCCAAGCAAAGTGCGGTCGCACATGCAAAGCAATGGCACGTCTCTGTTTATTTGTCTGTCTATAATGCGATGACGTTTGAATGCTGCAGCCGATCAATTACAAAATTTCAGGGAATGTTCTAGCCATCAGCGGGTGCAACCCTGTGGATGTTGGTGGCAATCAGCAAAACAGAAAAGGAGAAAAGGGGAACACAAGGAGGAGTCCTTGGCATCTGGTTAGCAGAACCAGCAGCTTCAGCCACCTCAGGAATTGGCTCTAGATCAAAGCAGTGGTTGATGGGAGCAATACACACCTCCCAGCATAACAACTGCCCCCCCCCCCCCCATGTCTCTGCTCTGGCCATCCAAAGCAGTTTCAAATGTCGCCCCTTTGGAAGACTTCTCTGACAGACAGAGAGAAGAGAACTGAGAATGCAGGGGGGAGGAATGGGGAGGGGGATTTGCATGAATTCCTTTAAAGAGGGGGTGACACATAGTGAGCTTGTGGGGTGCAACAGAAGGACGCCTGGAGCCCCTGGTGTGTGCAAGTTGCTCAATTTGCAGATGCAAAAAAGTGTGCGGTCTCCACCCAGTTACAGCTTTTGTTAATCTACTGCTTTGAGATAGTGCTGGCCCACATCGCAAACAGGCCAGACAGACGCCCCTGCTGCAGAACTGGCTTGAATTAAGTTATCGATTTGAGCGGGGTCTTTCCTTCTCCCTATTTACATTTTGTATTGAGGTGCCGGGCACTGCTCACACCCACTGGAAGCCACAGTCCCTGCCTCAAAAGACTGATTGACTTTGATTGCCTTTAACATCTGAGACTGTAATTTAAAGACATAAGAGGAGATAACAGAATATTTTGCAGCCAACTGCCTATACACAGTTTGAATGGTTCTAGTATTTTATCATTGGAGAGGTTTGAATGTCCTCTGAGAAGATACGACATTCAGCCAACTGGCCATTCAAAATTCGTCCAACAAAACCATATCTGACACAACTCCCAGTTCAGAGTAAGTCTCTGGAGAATATTCGGGAGATCCCCTTGCGAATCTCCTTTGTCTTCACGCTGTAAACAATTGGGTTTAACACAGGGGGGACAAAGAGGTAGGCATAGGACAGAACAATATGCACAAGACGAGGGGCATTTCCCCCAAACCTGTGCATAACAGAGACAGCAATTATTGGGACATAAAAGAGTAAGACGGCACAGATGTGCGAGACACAGGTGTTTAGGGCCGTGAGGCGCTGTTCATAGGATGCAATATTAAAAACAGTCCTTAGAATCTTAACGTACGATAGGATGATGAACACTGAGTCTAAGCCGTAAGTGACGAGGATGGCAAATAATCCGTAGATGTTATTGATGGTTGTGTCTGCACACGCCAGTCTCATCATGTCTGGGTGCAAGCAGTAGGCGTGGGAGAGGACATTGCGTTTGCAGATTGGCAGCCGTTTAATCAGAAAGGGGAAAGGGAGGAGCATGCTGGTACTTTTAATCACAACGGCCAGCCCGATTCTCACGATCCTGGGGTTGGTCAAGATGGCCGCGTAGCGCAGTGGGTCGCAGATGGCGACAAAGCGATCGAACGACATGGCCAGTAAAATCCCCGACTCCATGAAGGAAAAGGAGTGAATGAAAAACATCTGGGCCAGGCAGGCATCAAACGCGACGTCTGCGACATCGAAGCAGAAGATGCCGAGCACGGTGGGCAGGGTTGACAGAGACATACCGAGGTCGTTGACTGACAGCATGCACAGGAACAAATACATGGGCTGGTGGAGATGCCGGTCTGCCCAGATAATGCAGAGAACAGTGCAATTCCCTACAATGGCGGTGATGTAGACCACACAGAAAGGGATCGAGATCCAGTGGTGAGCAGCTTCCTGCCCTGGGAACCCGGTCAGTTGGAAGGTGGCAGGATGGAAGCTGGTGCTATTGAAATCCGCCATGATGAGCAGTCGCTGTCCCAGTCAGCTCCAACCCCCTGTGTAAATGCAAAATGAACCTGAGAGTTACCCCGAGGCCAGGTGACCGGGAAGGGACCTGCAGTTCAGCATTGACTTGCAGAATCCCAGTGTACAAGGGCCCTCTCCTGCAAGCCTGGGGCTGCTCTCCCCAGGGAAATCAAGGAGTTGTTCTGAATCCAGCCTGAAGAGCCAGAGTCCAAGAATTCATTTCCAGCCCTAGCTCGTTCAAAGGGAACCAAGAGATTCTGCTCCCACAGTTCCGCCGTCCACAGTTCAAGAACCTTTCTCAGGAAGGAGGTTGATGAATTGGTCACATTCAGAGGAGCAGGAAGGGGCACATTGTTAACAGCAAGGGAAATTAACCCTTCGCAAGGGCAGCTGTGAATTCCCCATCACTGGCAACGGAGACTGTTCTAGTTCACAAAGGAATGAATTCAGGGCAGGTCGCTAGTCTGTGCGCTGCAGGTGATCGGAGTGGTCCCTTCTGGCCTTAAACCTATGAAGCTGGGCCAGCCTGTGAATAGCTCCTCTCCACCCCCCGTCCCTCTCATGCCGCCCTCGCCCAGACAGCAGCGGGAAGGCTGGAAACCTGCACGCCGGCTCTGACTCTGGCCCAGTGCGAAGTGTGGCAAGCCCACGACCCCTCCGTGCGTCTGAGCCCGGCCTCCCAGCCGGGCGCTGGGACTTCCCGCCTCGGACAGGGATGCCGCTAAAAGCAGAATCGGGACCTGTGTTTAACTGTGCTCTGCATTACGCCCTACGATCGCCAGCCCTCTTAGACTCTTTGAAGGCGGGGAAAGGACAGATTGATTATTGCTCATGAATGTTAATGTGATTCCGCAGCCCCAGGTGCACATCAGCACTTTACAAAGGATGAAAGGGACAGGCCCCAGCCATGAGAACACACAGGTTGCAGGCTGGCCCCTGTGCTCCCCTACACACCGGCTGTGCAGTGCGGTGGAGCTCAGTAGGGCTGGACAGCCCATAAATCTGGGCAGGATTTGTGCTTAAGGCTACGTCTGTGCTGCAGGCCAGGGAGGTGATTCCCCTGCTCATGAACCCGCCCATGCTAGCTTCCATCCAGCTGGAGTGTGGGGCAGGCGGCACAGGCAGGGCTGAGCTGTGCGGAGGATAAACCGACCTGCAACCGTGTGTGTGTGTCTGGGTGTGAGATTGTGTGTGTGCATGTCTGTGTGAGTGTGTGTGTGTGTGTGTCAATGTGAGTGTGTGTGTCTGTGTGTCTGTCTGTCTCTGGTGAGTGTATGTGTGTCTTTCTGTGTGTGTGTATGAGAGAGAGATTGTGTGTGTGTGTGTCTGCGGGTGAGTGTATGTGTGTGTGTCTGTCTGTCTGTCTCTTTCTGTGTGTGTGTTTGTGTGAATGTGTCTGTGTGTGTGTCTTTCTGTCTCTGTGGTGAGTGTATGTGTGTCTTTCTGTGTTTATGTGTGTGTGTGTGTGTGTGTGTGTGTGAGAGAGAGAGAGAGAGAGAGATTGTGTGTGCGTGTCTATGTGAGTGTCTGTCTCTGTGTGTTTGTGTGAATGTGTCTGTGTGTATCTGTGTCCGTGTGTCTGTCTCTGTGGTGAGTGTATGTGTGTCTTTCTGTGTGTGTGTATGTGAAAGAGAGAGAGAGAGATTGTGTGTGAGTATGTCTGTGTGCGAGTGTATGCGTCTCTGTGAGTGTCTGTCTGTCTCTGTGTGTGAGTGTATCTATGCGTGTGTGTGTGTCTCTGTGTGAAATATACTGAAATGTTCTCGTTAAGGTTTGAAGAAACCAAGTCCGGCCAGAAGGCAGAGGTGCCGGGCTGGGGTTTAACCAGGGAACAGTGAGAAGAGCTTGATGAGATTTGACGTTCCTGCAGTGTCCCGGTGCACCCCACTCACGTACGGCCCCCCAGGAGGCAGAGGACCATTGGCCAGAGGCAATGGGGCAAATCCCTCCTCTGATGCTAGAGCCCTGGGGCTATGAACTCCCACGCAGAGCTGAGGAGACCTCAGGCCTTAAACTCCTCTAAAACCATCCACCTGCCCCTTCCCCCGCTGCGCTGTGCTCACCGCGCTGCGTTTCATCCCATCCGTCCAGGAGGAAAATCGTCCAGAGCTGACTAACAAGGAAGGGGCAGAATTTCAAAAGCAGAGATGAGAGTTAGGCACCTACGTTATCTCCTGCGAAATGGTGAAATCAATTTTAAAAGTGTCCTGATTATAAACTTTTTTAAAGCTTTATTGGACTCATATTTCCCCATAAAACTCCAAATAGAGGGTGTCAGGTAACCAACCCCCTTCTCTCAACTGCAGCTGACTCACCAGGGTGGACATGACAAAAATCTTCACCATCGAGGAAAAAAGCCTCTGGACCCAGCCTGCCTGGAGTATCCGCCACAGACTGCCAGGCACGGGAGAGTATTTATCCTGTATCCTTGCAGCAGCTCCTTGGGGGTCACACAGTCCACTGGGAACTCAAGCGCAGGCTGATGTTTGAACATGGGCTAATCAGGCAAAGAAGCCATATCCAGTAGCAAGAGCTCTGTGACTTTTGCTGCTTGTATCCTTTATCCTACATGAGAACAGCAGAAAATAAGAATCACGAGGAGTCCGGTGGCACCTTCAAGACTAACGGATTTAACAGATTCAAATCTGTTAGTCTTTAAGGTGCCACCGGACTCCTCGTTGTTTTTGTGGACACAGAGTAACACGGCTGCCTCTCGGATAGAAGATAAGAACGGCCACACTGCGTCAGACCAATTCCATCTAGCCCAGTATCCTGACTTGTAACAGTAGCCAGGGCCCAGGTGCTTCACAGGGAATGAACAGAACAGGGCAATGATCAATTGATCCACCTCCTGTCGTCCACTCCCAGCTTCTGGCAAGCAGGGGCTTGGGACACTGAAGGAACAGACATGGACACCGTGTAGAGTAGGGACAACGAATACAATTTATGTCATGGGCCCATTGTATTGCAAAGTATTTCTGTCCATCTTCTTATTCCTCAAAGCTGTTTATCTGTTCTTGAATGTATATAGCTAAGCAAAGTGTGATCGCACTGCAACCCAATGGCACATCTCTGTTTATTTAGAATCATAGAATATCAGGTTTGGAAGGTGTGATGAACTGGGACTGTTCTTAATGTGGTCTTTGAATGCTGAGTGGGGAGGTTGGCTGGGATGGTCTGCATTGGGGGATGGGAGACTGGCCTTGAGGGAAGATACCTGAGCATGTAACATGAGAACCCAGAAGGGGGCTGGGGCCAGGTGACACCTCTCCCCAGGAAACTGGACAAAGGCTGGGGGAGGAGCCGGGGGAGGCTGGGTGAGAGGCGCTGGAGGGAGTGGGGGTTTCAGGAGCTGGCTGGGGTAATGGAGGGGAGCCCAGATGGGGCTCTGATCCCCCAATGGGGCTGTGGTGCCCCTGGGGCCCCAAGATGGACCTAATTTGGGGGGGTCTTGTTGTCTGTACCTGCAAGACCTGTCTTGGACTGTGTTCCCGTCGTCTAAATAAACCTTCTGCTTTACCAGCTGGCTGAGAGTCATGGTGAATCGCAGGAAGCCGGGGGTGCAGGGCCTTGTGTCCCCCCCCACTCCATGACAACTGGTGGCAGTGGTGGGATCTACTGCACCCCGTGGACAGCGCTTCCTGCAGTAAGTGACTGGGGAGCAGTAAAACGAAGGGGGATTGACGGGGATCAGGTGGGTTGAAGAGTCAGAGAGAGACGGTTTCAGGGGGCGATTAATCCCTGGGAGTGTGTGACCAGAGAGAAGGACTGTTGCAGTAACAGGGTCCCCTGGGGGATCGCAGCGAGCGGTCCCGGGGCGGAGGAGTCTGCAGCTCGACCCTGGCAGAGAGATGGTGACCTGAAGAAGGGCTGGCACACTAGGGGTCCCCCGGGAACGGTGGAAAGCGGAGAGCACAGGCCGGTGAGTGGCCAGCAGGAAGATGTATGCTAAACGCCTTAAGAGCGACTGGTGGAGCTGTGCAGGCAGAGGGGGCTGCACATTGGGAGGTCCATCAAAGAACAGCTCATTGCCCAGCTGGAGGAGAAGGATCGCTTGGATGAACCGAGCCCTGTCCCTGAGAGAAGCCGCCTGGCGGACGCAATGTGGACCCCGGGGCCTGTCCTGGCTGGGAGGGGTCAGACTGCTGCCGAGGACATCCCGAGACCCTGCCTACCTATGCCTAGGGGAGGGGTTGGGGGAAGCCCAGCGAATACCGAGGGCACCCTGACCCCGGCGGCCAGCAGGGGATCGTCCCGGTGGAGCTCCCCATCCTTGGAGCGGAGGCGGCTGGAATAGGAATGGGAGATGAGACGGGAAGAGCTTGAGTTAAGGAAGCAAAAACTGAAGCAGGAGCGGGAAGAGCAGGAAAAGCAGCGTCAGCATGAGCGGGACCAGCGTCAGCCTGAGCTGGAGCTGGCCAGGCTGAGGAGCAGTGGGGCCCCAGCTGCAGGGAGTGAGTGGGGACCCAAGACTGCAAAGAGCTTTGATAAGTGCTTCCTGGCCCAGCATAAGGAGGGGGAGGACATGGATACCTTCCTAACAGCCTTTGAGAATACCTGCGAGCTGCTCCAGGTTGACCCTGCAGACAGGCTCCAGTTTCTCATCCCCTCACTGGACTCCACAGCCAGGGAGGTGTACAGCCGACTGAAAGGGCGGAGACAGGGGACTACGAACTGTTCAAAAAGGCCCTGCTCCGTGAGTTTGGGCTGACCCCTGAGATGTACTGGAAAAGGTTCTGGAGTCAGCGTAAAACCCATGAGGTCACATACCTACAACTGGCCAACAGGGCGCAGGGGTGTGCCCGCAAATGGACAGCTGAGGCCCAAACTAAAGAAGACCTGCTTGACCTATTCATACTGGAGCACCTGTATGAGCAGTGCCCATCCGACCTGAGGCGATGGTTGATGGACCAGAAGCCAGAGAACCCACAGCCTGCAGGCCAGCTTGCCGATGAGTTTGTGGACAGTCGGGCAGGGGATAACAGGGAAGAATCCCAAAGGAACAGGCCCGCCACGAAGCAGGAAGAGAGTGACCCTGGGACCTCCCAAAGGGGAAACATGGAGAACCCCCTCCCAAGGGGAACACCCAGCGTCAGGACCAACCTACCGGCTCGAGGGGACCCACAGGCACATGGGCTGCTATTACTGTGGCCAAAGAGGCCACATACGGACCCAGTGCCCCAAGCTCAGGGACAGACTGAGTAGACCGAACCCACAGAGAGTCAACTTGGTAAAGACCCAGCCGGACGAGGGGCAGACGACCCAGGCAAGGGGGGCTGACAGCTTCCCAACGGCTCAGGAGGGAGGAGTCCCCCAGGCCAGCTCCTCTTGGGGGCTGGATGCTCTGGACTCAAGGTTCTCCGTTTACAGGATGGACGCGGGGCGGTCCCTGCAGAGTGAGTGCCTTGTTCCCCTGGAGGTGGATGGAAGGAAGGTCAATGGACACTCGGACACGGGCGCTGAGGTGACGCTGGCCCGGCCCGAGGTGGTAGCTCCAGATCAGGTGATGCCCAACACCTATCTAACCCTGAAGGGGGTGGGCAGGACCCCATTCAAGGTGCCCGTGGCAAGGGTACACCTGAAGTGGGGGGCCAAGGAGGGCCCCAAGGAAGTGGGGGTGCACCACCATTTGCCCACTGAGGTGTTAATGGGGGGGGGGCCTGGAGGACTGGCCAAGCAACTCCCAGGGTGCCCTGGTCGTGACCTGTAGCCAGAGCCGGCGAGGGGCACTGCGCCCTGACAACGGGGAGGGTGCCTTGCCCGAGGCGCAGGATCCTAACCTGGTGGGGAGGGAACGCCCAGGGAGTCTGCGGCTTCAGACCCAGCCGGTGAGAGAGAGCAGGTGCCCATCCCTGTCCCAGCTGCTGAGTTCCAGGCCGAGTTGCAGAAAGATCCCTCCTTGAGGAAGATAAGGGACCTGGCCGACCTCAGTGCGGTACAGACCATGCGGAGAGGTTGCCGGAAAAAGTTCCTGTGGGAGAAGGGGTTCCTGTACCGAGAATGGGCTCCCCCAGGGAAAATGGAGTCAGGGGGGATCAGGAGGCAGCTGGTGGTACCCCAGAAGTATCGCCATCAGCTGCTGTACCGGGCCCATGACATTCCCCTCTCAGGGCACCAGGGAACCTGGCGTACCCAGCAGAGGCTGCTACGGGACTTCTACTGGCCTGGGGTCTTTGTTACTGTCCAACAGTACTGCCGATCCTGTGACCCCTGCCAGAGGGGGAGGAAGGCCGGGACAAGGGGAAAACGGCTTTAGGACCCTTGCCCATCATAGAGGAACCTTTCCAGGGGGTGGCCAAGGTCAAAAGGGGGGCTCTGAACCAAGAGAGCCCGAATCACAGCCCTCCAGACAGGAACGCTGGGAGAAGACCCCAGCCCAGTTTGAACCCCAGGGATATTGGGGTGGGAAAAGGGCACGGGCCGCATAAGCCTTCCCACAGGTGAACTACGAGTGTGTCAAGGCTGTATCCCCACTTTGAACTTTAGGGTACAAGTGTGGGGGCCTGCATGAGGACTTCTAAGCTTAATTACCAGCTTAGTTCTGGTCCGCTGCCACCATTCCCTTCCCTGGGAAGCTTTGAGAAACTTTTTACCAATTCCCTGGTGAATACAGATCCAAACTCCTTGGATCTAAAAACAAGGAGAAATCAATCAGGTTCTTAAAAAGAAGGCTTTTAATTAAAGAAAAAGGTAAAAATCATCTCTGTAAAATCAGTATGGAAAATAACTTTACAGGGTAATCAAACTTAAAGAGCTCAGAGGACCACCCTCTGTCTTAGGTTCAAAGTACAGCAAACAAAGATAAACACTCTAGTAAAAGGTACATTTAAAAGTTGAGAAAACAAAGTAAAACTAAGACGCCTTGCCTGGCTTTTTACTTACAAGTTTGAAATATGAGAGACTTGTTTAGAAAGATGGGGAGAACCTGGATTGATGTCTGGTCCCTCTCAGTCCCAAGAGCGAACAACCCCTTAAACAAAGAGCACACACAAAAGGCTTCCCCCCCCCCCCAAGATTTGAAAGTATCTTGTCCCCTTATTGGTCCTTTGGGTCAGGTGTCAGCCAGGTTACCCGAGCTTCTTAACCCTTTACAGGTAAAAGGATTTTGGAGTCTCTGGCCAGGAGGGATTTTATAGTACTGTACACAGGAGAGCTGTTACCCTTCCCTTTATAGTTATGACAGAGTGTCATCGAGCATATCCGACCTAAGGGGGGGCGTGAAACTGGAAGGGCCTGGTGTAATTCTCACCAAGGAATGGGAGGGATGCGGGGGCATCCATGGGAACGTGGGTAGGTTCGAACTTCCCCGGTCACTGGCTGAAGTGACCCCGCTCAGTTCGGTCTCGAAGGGGGGAGAGATGTGACGAACTGGGACTGTTCTTAATGTGGTCTTTGAATGCTGAGTGGGGAGGTTGGCTGGGATGGTCTGCATTGGGGGATGGGAGACTGGCCTTGAGGGAAGATACCTCAGCATGTAACTTGAGAACCCAGGAGGGGGCTGGGGCCAGGTGACACCTCTCCCCAGGAAACTGGACAAAGGCTGGGGGAGGAGCCGGGGGAGGCTGGGTGAGAGGTGCTGAAGGGAGTGGGGGTTTCAGGAGCTGGCTGGGGTAATGGAGGGGAGCCCAGATGGGGCTCTGACCCCCCCAATGGGGCTGTGGTGCCCCTGGGGCCCCAAGATGGACCTAATTTGGGGGGGTCCTGTTGTCTGTACCTGCAAGCTCTGTCTTGGACTGTGTTCCTGTCGTCTAAATAAACCTTCTGCTTTACTGGCTGTCTGAGAGTCATGGTGAATCACAGGAGGCCGGGGGTGCAGGGCCTTGTGTCCCCCCCACTCGGTGAAAGAAGGGACCTCAGGAGGTCATCTAGTCCAACCCCCTGCTTAAAGCAGGACCAATCCCCAGACAGATTTTTGCCCCAGATCCCTAAATGGCCTCCTCAAGGATTGAACTCACAATCCTGGGTTTAGTAGGCCAATGCTCAAACCACTGAGCTATCCCTCCCACCAGTTTGTCTGTCTGTAACGCGATGATGTTTGAATGCTGCAGCCGATCAATTACAAAATTTCAGGGAATGTTCTAGCCATCAGCGGGTGCAACCCTGTGGATGTTGGTGGCAATCAGCAAAACAGAAAAGGAGAAAAGGGGAACACAAGGAGGAGTCCTTGGCATCTGGTTAGCAGAACCAGCAGCTTCAGCCACCTCAGGAATTGGCTCTAGATCAAAGCAGTGGTTGATGGGAGCAATACACACCTCCCAGCATAACAACTGCCCCCCCCCCCCCATGTCTCTGCTCTGGCCATCCAAAGCAGTTTCAAATGTCGCCCCTTTGGAAGACTTCTCTGACAGACAGAGAGAAGAAAACTGAGAATGCAGGGGGGAGGAATGGGGAGGGGGATTTGCATGAATTCCTTTAAAGAGGGGGTGACACATAGTGAGCTTGTGGGGTGCAACAGAAGGACGCCTGGAGCCCCTGGTGTGTGCAAGTTGCTCAATTTGCAGATGCAAAAAAGTGTGCGGTCTCCACCCAGTTACAGCTTTTGTTAATCTACAGTTTTGAGATAGTGCTGGCCCCCATTGCAAACAGGACAGACAGACGCCCCTGCTGCAGAACTGGCTTGAATTAAGTTATCGATTTGAGCGGGGTCTTTCCTTCTCCCTATTTACATTTTGTATTGAGGTGCCGGGCACTGCTCACACTCACTGGAAGCCACAGTCCCTGCCTCAAAAGACTGATTGACTTTGATTGCCTTTAACATCTGAGACTGTAATTTAAAGACATAAGAGGAGATAACAGAATCTTTTGCAGCCAACTGCCTATACACAGTTTGAATGGTTCTAGTATTTTATCATTGGAGAGGTTTGAATGTCCTCTGAGAAGATACGACGTTCAGCCAACTGGCCATTCAAAATTCGTCCAACAAAACCATATCTGACACAACTCCCAGTTCAGAGTAAGTCTCTGGAGAATATTCGGGAGATCCCCTTGCGAATCTCCTTTGTCTTCACGCTGTAAACAATTGGGTTTAACACAGGGGGGACAAAGAGGCAGGCATAGGACAGAAGAATTTGCACAAGACGAGGGGCATTTTTCCCGAATCTGTGCATAACAGCGACAGCAATTATTGGGACATAAAAGAGTAAGACGGCGCAGATGTGTGAGACGCAGGTGTTTAGGGCCGTGAGACGCTGTCCATGGGATGCAATATTAAAAACAGTCCTTAGAATCTTAACGTACGATAGGATGATGAACACTGAGTCTAAGCCGTAAGTGACCAGGGTGGCAAACAATCCGTAGATGTTATTGACGGTTGTGTCTGCACACGCCAGTCTCATCATGTCTGAGTGCAAGCAGTAAGGGTGGGAGAGGACATTGCTTTTACAGATTGGCAGCCGTTTAATCAGAAAGGGGAAAGGGAGGAGCATGGTGGTACTTTTAATCACAACGGCCAGCCCGATTCTCACGATCCTGGGGTTGGTCAAGATGGCCGCGTAGCGCAGCGGGTCGCAGATGGCGACAAAGCGATCGAACGACATGGCCAGTAAAATCCCCGACTCCATGAAGGAAAAGGAGTGAATGAAAAACATCTGGGCCAGGCAGGCGTCGAACGCGACATCTATGACATCGAAGCAGAAGATGCCGAGCACGGTGGGCAGCGTCGACAGAGACATACCGAGGTCGTTGACTGACAGCATGCACAGGAACAAATACATGGGCTGGTGGAGACGCCGGTCTGCCCAGATAATGCAGAGAACAGTGCAATTCCCTACAATGGCGGTGATGTAGACCACACAGAAAGGGATCGAGATCCAGTGGTGAGCAGCTTCCTGCCCTGGGAACCCGGTCAGTTGGAAGGTGGCAGGATGGAAGCTGGTGCTATTGAAATCCACCATGATGAGCAGTCGCTGTCCCGGTCAGCTCCAACCCCCTGTGTAAATGCAAAATGAACCTGAGAGTTACCCCGAGGCCAGGTGACCGGGAAGGGACCTGCAGTTCAGCATTGACTTGCAGAATCCCAGTGTACAAGGGCCCTCTCCTGCAAGCCTGGGGCTGCTCTCCCCAGGGAAATCAAGGAGGAGTTGTTCTGAATCCAGCCTGAAGAGCCAGGGTCCAAGAATTCATTTCCAGCCCTAGCTCGTTTAAAGGGAACCAAGAGATTCTGCTCCCACAGTTCTGCTGTCCACAGTTCAAGAACGTTCCTCAGGAAGGAGGTTGATGAATTGGTCACATTCAGAGGAGCAGGAAGGGGCACATTGTTAACAGCAAGGGAAATTAACCCTTCGCAAGGGCAGCTGTGAATTCTCCATCCCTGGCAACGGAGACTGCTCTAGTTCACACAGGAATGAATTCAGGGCAGGTCGCTGGCCTGTGCGCTGCAGCTGATCGGAGTGGTCCCTTCTGGCCTTAAACCTATGAAGCTGGGCCAGCCTGTGAATAGCTCCTCTCCACCCCCCGTCCCTCTCATGCCGCCCTCGCCCAGACAGCAGCGGGAAGGCTGGAAACCTGCACGCCGGCTCTGACTCTGGCCCAGTGCGAAGTGTGGCAAGGTCACGACCCCTCCGTGCGTCTGAGCCCGGCCTCCCAGCCGGGCGCTGGGTCTTCCCGCCTCGGACAGGGATGCTGCTAAAAGCAGAATTGGGACCTGCGTTTAACTGTGCTCTGCATTACGCCGTACAATCGCCAGCCCTCTTAGACTCTTTGAAGGCGGGGAAAGGACAGATTGATTATTGCTCATGAATGTTAATGTGATTCCGCAGCCCCAGGTGCACATCAGCACTTTACAAAGGATGAAAGGGACAGGCCCCAGCCATGAGAACACACAGGTTGCAGGCTGGCCCCTGTGCTCCCCTACACACCGGCTGTGCAGTGCTGTGGAGCTCAGTAGGGCTGGACAGCCCATACATCTGGGCAGGATTTGTGCCTAAGGCTATGTCGGTGCTGCAGGCCAGGGGGGTGATTCCCCTGCTCATGGACCCGCCCGTGCTAGCTTCCATCCAGCTGGAGTGAGGGGCGGGCGGCAGGGGCAGGGCTGAGCTGTGCCGAATACAAACCAACCTGCAACCGTATGTGTGTGTGTCTGGGTGTGAGATTGTGTGTGTGCATGTCTGTCTCTGTGTGTGTGTGTGTGTGTGTGTGTGTGTCCATGTGAGGGTGTGTGTCCGTGTATATATCTGTCTGTGTGCATGTGTGTGTTTGTGTGAATGTGTCTGTGTGTGCCTCTATGTGTGTCTGTCTGTCTCTGAGGTGAGTGTATATGTGTCTTTCTGTGTGTGTGTGTGTGTGTGAGAGAGAGAGAGAGAGAGAATGAGAGACAGAGAGATTGTGTGTGTCTGTGTGTCCGTTTGTGTGTGTGTGTGTGTTTGTGTGAATGTGTCTGAGTGTGTCTGTCTGTCTCTGTGGTGAGTTTATGTGTGTCTTTCTGTGTGTCTGTGTGTGTGTGAGAGAGAGAGATTTTGTGTGAGTGTATGTGTGTGTGTGTGTGTGTGCATGTCCGTGTGTTTGTCTGTCTGTCTGTGTGTTTGTGTGAATGTTTCTGTGTGTGAGTCTGTCTGTCTCTGTGGTGAGTGTATATGTGTCTTTCTGTGTGTGTGTGAGAGAGAGAGAGAGAAAGAGAGAGAGAGATTCTGTGTGAGTGTCTGTCTGTGTCTGTGTGTGAGTGTATGTATGCGTGTGTGTGTGCGTGTGTGTCGGTGCATGAAATATGCTGAAATGTTCTCGTTAAGTTTTGAAGAAACCAAGTCCGGCCAGAAGGCAGAGGTGCCGGGCTGGGGTTTAGCCAGGGAACAGTGAGAAGAGCTTGATGAGATTTGACATTCCTGCAGTGTCCCGGTGCACCCCAGAGCCCCCCAGCTCACGCACGGCCCCCCAGGAGGCAGAGGACCATTGGCCAGAGCCCTGGGGCAATGAACTCTCACGCAGAGCTGAGGAGACCTCAGGACTTAAACTTCTCTAAAACCATCCACCTGCCCCTTCCCCCGCTGCCTGCTTCTCTGTCTCAGCGCCACGAGGGGCTTTGCTCACCGCGTTGCGTTTCATCCCATCCGTCCAGGAGGAAAATCGTCCAGAGCCGACTAACAAGGAAGGGGCAGAATTTCAAAAGCAGAGATGAGAGTTAGGCACCTACATTGTCTCCTGCGAAATGGTGAAATGAATTTTAAAAGTGTCCTGATTATAAACTTTTTTTAAGCTTTATTGGACTAATATCTCCCCGTAAAACTCCAAATAGAGGGTGTCAGGTAACCAACCCCCTTCTCTCAACTGCAGCTGACTCACCAGGGTGGACGTGACGAAAATCTTCACCATCGAAGAAAAAAGCCTCTGGACCCAGCCTGCCTGGAGTATCTGCCACAGACTGCCAGGCACGGGAGAGTATTTATCCTGTATCCTTGCAGCAGCTCCTTGGGGGTCACACAGTCCACTGGGAACTCAAGCGCAGGCTGATGTTTGAACATGGGCTAATCAGGCAAAGAAGCCATATCCAGTAGCAAGAGCTCTGTGACTTTTGCTGCTTGTATCCTTTATCCTACATGAGAACAGCAGAAAATAAGAATCACGAGGAGTTCGGTGGCACCTTCAAGACTAACGGATTTAACAGATTTAGAGTTGTTAGTCTTTAAGGTGCCACCGGACTCCTCGTTGTTTTTGTGGATACAGAGTAACACGGTTGCCCCTCGGATAAAAAATAAGAACGGCCACACTGAGTCACACCAATTCCATCTAGCCCAGTATCCTGACTTGTAACAGTGGCCAGGTGCTTCACAGGGAATGAACAGAACAGGGCAATGATCAATTGATCCATCTCCTGTCGTCTACTTCCAGCTTCTGGCGAGCAGGGGCTTGGGACACTCAGAGCATGGTTTTACATCCCTGCCCATCCTGGCTAATAGCCATTGATGGACCTATCCTCCATGAACGTATCTAGTGCTTTTTGAACCCTGTTATAGTGTTGGCCTTCACAACATCCCCTGGCAATGAGTTCCACAGGTTGTACATTGTGTGAAGAAGTACTTCCTTATGCTTTTTTAAAAATCTGCTGCCTATTAATTGAATTGGGTGACCCTGGGCTGTGTGTTATGAGAAGGAGTAAATAACACTTCCATATTTACTTTCCCCACACCAGTCATGATTTTATAGACCTCTATCATATCCCCCCCTTACTTGTCTCTTTCTCAGGCTGAAAAGTACCAGTCTTTTTAGTCTCTCCTCATATGGAAGCTGTTCCATACCCCTAATCATTTTTGTTGCCCTTCTCTGTACTTTTCCCAATTCTAATATATCTTTTTTGAGATGTGGCAACCAGAACTGCACGCAGTATTCAAGGTGTGAGTATGCCATGATTTATATGAAGGTAATATGATATTTTCTGTCTGATATTTATCCCTTTCCTAATGGTTCCCAACATTCTGTTCACTTTTTTGACTGCTGCTGCACATTGAGTGGATGTTTTCAGAGAACTATCCATACTGACTCTAAGCTCTCTTTCTTGAGTGGTCACAGCTAATTTAGACTCCATCGTTTTATATGTATAGTTGAGATTATGTTTTCCGATGTGCATTTCTTTGCATTTATCAACACTGAATTTCATCTGCCATTGTGTTGCCCAGTCACCCAGTTTTGAGAAATCCCTTTGTAACCCTTCACAGTCAGCTTTGGACTTATCTATCTTGAGTAATTTTGTATCATCTGCAAACTTTGCCATATCACTGTTTTCCCCTTTTTTCCAGATCACTTATGAATCTGTTGAACAGTAGTGGTCCCAAAACAGACCCCTGGGAGATCCCACTACCCCAGAAGTTTGTCAATCGCAGTGTTGACATCTCCTCCAGCATCTCTCAGAGCTTCTACATTGGCTTCATGCTTCAGGAAACCCATTATTTAGAGCTGCTCCACCTGCTGCTGGAATTGGGCTTCTGGAGTTTGTGGAAGCGGGGGCTTGCTTGACCAGGACCCTGTGCGATTTGCTCAATGTTACATGGCTGGCACCCCGACTCGGCTGACCTTGGTGCTGGGCTTGCATTCTCGCGTGGCTCAGAACCAGTCCCAGTTACTTCTCCACCATTGGCAGGGCTTCCTCCTGCCCCCGAGCCAGGAGCCCTGCCTCAGGCGAACCTTAGCACTTCCATCCCCACGGTCTGGAAACCCTTCTGAATCTGCAACAGAGCCTTGGTGGCTCTCGGGTTTGCCATCACTAACAGCATGTCTGGGTTGTGCAGGAGCTGGAGGAAGGCTTGGAGCTCCCGCGCTACTTCTTGTTGGGGATGCGGGATACCAACGAACCAGGAGTTACTCAGCATGAAGCGCATGATAAGACTGGGGTTCTGGCTCAGGGTCTGCATTATATTCCTCATGTAGGAGACAGACAGGACGCTCTGGAAAGGCAGGGCATTCCTGGGTATCCCTTGCAAGGCGTTCTGCACTTCCGGTGGGTTACACATCCCAGCTGCGACTCCAGGTCCCCCAGGCGGCACCCAGGGGCTCTGCCCCATGCTGCAGTTTGGGCTGTTGCTGACATGAATACCCCCACCGTCAGTGCCATGGTTGCGATGGGGGATGCAACTCTGTGGACCAAACTGAGAGCCCCAAGGGTTTGGCAAAGGGTCTCTGTTTTCTGTGTGGGACAATTGCCTCACCCCCGCTGGGGGCGGCTTGTTCCGGGGTGTGTCACTCCCACACTGCGCCTGTGGTCCATTCAGCGTTGGTTTCTGTGTATCAGAGAGCATTTGCCACAAGACTTTGTCTCCACCCAGCAGCAGAGTCTGGCTCCTGTTTCTCAGTATTTCCTGCATCATCGCTGGGTTCCTAACGAACTCAATCATTTCTCGCAGGAGGGCTGGGTTGTTCCAGATGTGGCTGTCCTCTGGATTTTGCTGCACAAACTGCTGGAACAGGGGGTGTTCCCTTAAGAACCGTGTTATCAGGTCGGCGTTTGACAGCATGCTCTGGACAAAGGGATTTTCCAGAATCTGTAGGATCATTTCGGGGTTGATCACCAGCAGCTGCTGGAGCTCATTTAGGAAACCTAAAATGCTGGGTGCATTCCCACCTAGCATGCTCAGATCTTCCAGACCAGCTGATCCAGGAGGGCCTCTGCCCAGGGACGTGCCGTTGGGTGGTGCTGGAAGGGTGGCAGCATGCGTGCTGGCATTCGTTTGCTGAGTTTCCTGGTCCTCTGCGCTCGTTTGTGGCCTGATGACGAGGTGGATGGTGAATCCGTCATGGATCCCGGCCTGGCTGAGAGTATCTCGGTCGTTCACAATCTTCCCAACAAAGATCAAGAGGAGCAGGTTGGTGGGAGCACGGAAGCGCTTGGCGATTTCGCCCCGAAAGTCGGCGATGGTGCTGTTCTCCCACACTGCAAACTCCTCCCTTTCCTTGAGGGTCTTCACCGTCACTTTGATGATCTGGGGCTCTGCAGGGGTGCCGCCAGAGCCCTGTCCCTTTCCAGCCATGGCTAACATGATGCTGGTCCCTTCCCGAAAAGCAGAGAGACCAGACACTGAGAGGGGCTGGGAATGTCTAGAGACCAAATCCAGAGCACTCCTGCCAGCTGGTGCACATCCCCATGCTGCTCCTCTGCTCACAGCTTCCCCGCCTCCTGGCTTGCCCGGGTGGACTGTGACATCCCTGCTGATGTCACTGTGAGCAAGAAACCACATGGACCCCTGCCTTATTCCCCATGCAGCAAGTACTCCCCGGGTGGGGCACCAGGACCATCCCCAATGTCGCTACCATGAACAGGTAATGCGAGCTGGGAAGCAAATGCCCCCGGGCAGTTAAGGAGAAGGCAAATCTTGGGGAAAGAACCATCTAATATGGAGAAATGTACCTATCTCATAGAGCTGGAAGGGACCTTGAAAGGTCATCGAGTCCGGTCCCCTGCCTTCACAGCAGGACCAAGTACTGTCCCTGACAGATTTTTGCCCTAGATCCCTAAATGACCCCCTGAAGGATTGAACTCACAACCCTGGGTTTAGCAGGCCAATGTTCAAACCACTGAGCTATCCCTGTAGCAAAGGGGAACAATCCCATGCTGGGGACTCACCTTCCTGAGGATGTCATGATCCCATCTCAGACTGACGACACCCCTCCGCGGCAGGGACCCCCGTTATTAGGACAAGACAGGCAATAGTAATGGGGGATTTCCTTATTAGAAATATAGATAGTTGGGTTTGTGATGGCTGGGAGGACCATACAGTGAATTGCCTGCTGGGTACAAAGGTAGTGGATCTCACGAGACATCTAGATAACCTTACAGGTAGTGCTGGGGAGGAGCCGGTGGTCGTGGTATATGTAGGTACCGGGCACATAGGGATAGGTAGAAGAGAGATCCTGGAGGGCAAACGTAGCCTGCTAGGTAAGAAATTGAATCATAGAATCATAGAATATCAGGGTTGGAAGGGACCTCAGGAGGTCATCTATTCCAACCCCTTGCTCAAAGCAGGACCAATTCCCAACTAAATCATCCCAGCCAGGGCTTTGTCAAGCCTGACCTTAAAAACCTCTAAAGAAGGAGATTCCACCACCTCCCTAGGTAACCCATTCCAGTGCTTCACCACCCTTCTAGTGAAAAAGTTTTTCCTAATATCCAACCTAAACCTCCCAACTGCAACTTGAGACCATTATTCCTTGTTCTCTCATCTGCTACCACTGAGAACAGTCTAGATCCATCCTCTTTGGAACCCCCCTTCAGGTAGTTGAAACCAGCTATCAAATCTCCCCTCATTCTTCTCTTCTGAAGACTAAACAATCCCAGTTCCCTCAGCCTCTCCTCATAAGTCATGTGCTCCAGCCCCCTAATCATTTTTGTTGCCCTCCGCTGGACTCTTTCCAATTTTTCCACATCCTTCTTGTAGTGTGGGGCCCCAAATTGGACACAGTACTCCAGATGAGGCCTCACCAATGTCGAATAGAGGGGAATGATCACGTCCCTCGATCTGCTGGCAATGCCCCTACTTATACAGCCCAAAATGCCGTTCGCCTTCTTGGCAACAAGAGCACACTGTTGATTCATATCCAGCTTCTTGTCCACTGTAACCCCTATGTCCTTTTCTGCAGAAGTGCTTCCTAGCCATTCGATCCCTAGTCTGTAGCAGTGCGTGGGATTCTTCCGTCTTAAGTGCAGGACTATTGCACTTGTCTTTGTTGAACCTCATCAGGTTTCTTTTGGACCAATCCTCTAATTTGTTTAGGTCCCTCTGTATCCTATCCCTATCCTCCAGCATATCTACAACTCCTCCTGGACCTCCGTGGCAGCATTCTCTGAAATGCTCCCAGTTCCACGCGCAGGGCCAGTCAAGCATCAGGGGGTAGCCGTGTTAGTCTGTATCTACAAAAACAACATGTTGTTTTTGTAGGGCCAGTCCGACATGCAGAGCTTCAGGGTCTCAATGCATGGATAATACGGTGGTGCGGGGAGGAGCGATTCAGGGTTATTAGGAACTGGGGAACCTTTTGGAGGAGTGGTCTAGACAGGAGGGATGAGCTCCACTTACACCAAAATGGAACCAGATTGCTGGCATGCAACATTCAAAAGGTTGTTCGATTGCTCCCTAAAAATACATCAGAGGGACAAATACCAGGGAGGAAGAGGAGTTATTGAATGTGGACAAAAGAACAAATGGATAGAAACCGGCCATCAACAAGTTTAGGCTTGAAATTAGAGGAAGGTTTCTAACCATGAGAGGAGTTGATGGTTAGAGCTCCAGCCATTTATCCTTCCTTCTGCCTCCCAGAGGGGCCTGTCTTCACAGTGAAGACAGACCCCTCTGGGAGGCTGAGGAATTTGGTGCCCCTTATGTGACGCACCCTGGAGGCAATGCAGCACTGCAGGTTTGTAATGTCCCTCTTGCTGCATTTCAGTCGTGTTCCCCGCCCCGTGCTGCTGGAATCTGTAATTCCCTGTTATTGGGCCAATGCCAAAGTGCCCGAGGGAAGAGTCAGTCAAGCCTGAAGCCTGGTAACGCGCGTGTGTCAAGTGAGCCGTGTGCACGACTGGCTGCAGAATTGGGGCCAATGGCACAGCTTGAGGATTCGCCCTCTTGCAGGCCTTGATCCATCAGTGAACAGCGGCTGTGTCATTAGGTCTGTTCACAGTCAAACCCAGCACCTTTTCTGTGGGTCGTGAACCGACTGCTGCTCTCGGGTACACCCACTGACCCGCAACTGAAGGCAACTGTCTGGCTAATTGATCTAATATATCAGCACTTCCATGGGGCTCTCATCCACCTCAACATGTCTCCCTGCAGGCTGGGTCCTGCGGCTTCCCCACACAGCCCAGCTGAAATTAGCCAGGCAGCTCCCGATGACCCAGGCTGACGCTGCTAGTTAAAATGTTAATAACTTTTCAAACACGAGTCTAGGCTGGGCAGTGAATCTCAGCGAGCCGCTCCAGCGACCCAGGAGTTCTCTCTCTGCTACACATGGCAAGAAGCCATTCCAAGAATGTTCTGACCTTATCAGCGATTCGCTTGGGTCTGGATTCTGCAGTGCTTGCTCGGGCATAGCTTATACTGACAGCAGGTCAATGCGAATCCGAACGGGGGGTGCTCTTTGGGGATGGGCTGGGTTTTCCTAACCCCGAGACAGCGGATATTAAGTCGAGGAAATAAATGTAAGTTCCTCAGGATGTTTCATAGTTTCAGAGATGTTGACTTGACCTTCTGCATGGCACAGGCCAGAGAACCTCACTCAGGTACCACTCTACTGAACCCCAAAACTTTAGTTAGAGCAAAGCATTTCAGCCGGCAGGCAGAGAACAGGAGAGACTGAGGGGACCCCAATGCCTGAGGCCCCTGCAGTGGCAGGGGATTGATCAGGTGAGACATGCCCCGGTGATCCCAGCAGGTGACCCACATCCCAGGCTGCAGAAGAAGGCAAAAAACCCCACGGTCCCTGCCAGTCTGACCAGTGGGAAATTCCTTTGCTATCACAAATCTGGTGAGCTTTTCGACCCTGAGCACATGAGCCAGACCCACCAGCCAGGCCGCTAGGAAGAGGTTTCTCTGTTCCACCTCAGAGCCCCGGTCCACTGGTCGAACCTGATGAAGCACGGAACTTGCTCAAATTGGACGCCATCAGAAGTGGAGGAGGCCCTTGCCTGAACAGGGGAAACGTCCCCTTTGCATTAATAAACCCGGGCGGGGGAATATTTCTCTCTCATTAGCCCGAGCCCCACAGCGGGTCACAATCCATTTCTTCATTCAGTGTTTGCAGCTTGCCAGAGCACTGGCAGGCAGACTCCCCAGCCCGGCTGCTAGCGCTGAGGATTCAGGAGGGACTAACTCTCTGGCTCCCTTCGGGGCTAGTTAGATGTGGGGCCGGGAGTCGGGGGAAGGTGCTGGATTTAGCCGTGCCAGCGATTGTATTTTGCACACGGCTCACAGGGGAGTGTTGGAATTAGGCCTGGCCTCCCTCCATCCCCAGCCTCTCCACCGTCCACATGCATCCCTGCCACCACCTCCCACTCCTCTGTGGTCCCCTTTCCTGACCTCAGGCCCATTCCTTTCCGCCCTCCCGATCAGACAGAGCAGGGCGGGGCGAGCAGCCCTCCTGACGAATGGGAGCGTGGAGCCAGGGATGCCCGTCAAATGAAGGAGGAGGGGGTAAAACTGGGCAGCTAAGAGGTGGGATGGGTCACTGACATGGATGCTGACGTGACCGAGGATGAGTGCGGGGCATTGCGAAGGGAGGGAGGGAGCGAGCCGGGAGCTGGAGCAGGAAGGAGGCCGATGGGGAAGAGCTGGGCGGATGGCAGAGGACGGCGACATGGAGGCAGAGAGGGGTGAAGAGTTGGATGCAGTGATGTTCCTCAGAGGGCTGGGGTTGGTGGCTGGACTGGGAGAGGAGACTCATATCCCCATTTTATAGATGGGGAAACTGAGGCCTGGGAGGGTGAAGTGACTCACCCAAGGTCATACATACAGCCTGTGGCAGAGTTGGGACTAGTATCCAGGTCTCCTGAAGCCCAGTCCAGTGTGCTGTCCCCTAGGCCACGCTGCACTCTGGGGTAGTGACCCGACTCAGACAATCATGATGCTCTCTCCGCCAGCTGTGGCTACGCCTCGTGTCTAATCCCGCACTGCGCTGGGTCAAGGCTTGGTCGCTAAGGGGCTGCACAGAGGCCTCTCATAGAATCATAGAATATCAGGGTTGGAAGGGACCTCAGGAGGTCATCTAGTCCAACCCCTGCTCAAAGCAGGACCAATTCCCAACTAAATCATCCCAGCCAGAGCTTTGTCAAGTGTGACCTTAAAAACCTCTAAGGATGGAGATTCCACCACCTCCCTAGGTAACCGATTCCAGTGCTTCACCACCCTCCTAGTGAAAAAGTTTTTCCTAATATCCAACCTAGACCTTCCCCACTGCAACTTGAGACCATTGCTCCTTGTTCTGTCATCTGCCACCACTGAGAACAGTCTAGATCCATCCTCTTTGGAACCCCCCTTCAGGTAGTTGAAACCAGCTATCAAATCTCCCCTCATTCTTCTCTTCTGCAGACTAAATAATCCCAGTTCCCTCAGCCTCTCCTCATAAGTCATGTGCGCCAGCCCCCTAATCATTTTTGTTGTCCTCCGCTGGACTCTTTCCAATTTTTCCACATCCTTCTGATTTTCCCTCTGTGTGGTTCTTCGTTGGGGCTTGGAAACGTTAAAATGTCAGGCGTGCCCCAGCCTGCCGAGGAGGGCGCTGACCCCAGGGCTGGAACCCCGCCTGTGAACACATCTCCAGACCCCGCGCGCTGTCCCCCCAGCGTACGCCCTCCTGTGGGGCCCTGCGGTGCTGCTGCTGCAGGTGAACCCTTCGCCCCCAGAAGCCAGTCTCCGGGGACGCCAGTTGCTCCGCTTCCTCTTTGCAGGCCAGTGGAGGATGCTGAGCTGTTGGGACTGCAGACACCCCAGTGGGGCAGACATGGGGGGAAAGGAGGGTCTGTAAAAATGCCCCCCACAAGAACCCAGAGTAGTTCTGTGCTGTGGGGACAGCTGAGAGGGCGTGGACGGGTTGGATATGTCCTTTCATTCCACAACCAGCCCCCACATCCCCAGGGGATGGGGAGTTTCTCTGGCCACTCCAGTCCCAGCTGTCTGTCACTTTGGGGATGAATTTTTCCATGCTGTTCAGCCCCAGTGGAAGACTCTGTCCTCAGCCCATCACAGGGCTGCCCTGACATCATCTCTCTGTGCCTGGGAGAGGTGGAGTCAGGGCTCTGCCCATGGGCAGGGGTATATGGTCTGCAGCCTCTACTGATGGCCCAGGATTTGGCTGTCCCCATCCCCACTGCTGCTTCTTCATCCAGGAAGGTCTTTGGCATCGCATGGCTTCCCAAAAACCGTATGGGCCCTGCCTGGCCCCTCTGTGATGTCATAGCGGGATATTTATGCCCCTCTGTGATGTCATAGCTGGATGTGTCTGCCACATCCCTCTGTGATGTCATACCTGGATGTTTATCGGGGACATGATTACCTTTCTTCCCTCTTTAAATTATTGATAACGTATGTACAAAAAAATCCCTCGTGAGAATTTATGGGAGTAACAATTGAACTCTAAGCACACGATAAAGCGAATGAGCTGCACCGGGGATGTTTAGGAAGCGTAAAAGCTCCATCGCTGGCCCCCAACAATAACTAGTTACTACCGAGCGCTGTTTCTGTAAGACGGGCACGGGAATTTTTCACTGAATGGACATGCTGTAAATTTGTGATTCAGAAATATCCGATTGTCTCATTCCTATAATGTAAAGTATTGAAATGACTAAATCATATGATATATTCATTTAATAGAACAGTCCAAATGAAATGAAAAAAAATAAAGTCAACCTGGAATGTTTTTACCTCATTTAAACAAAAAAGGTTGACATCAAATGAAACAAGAAAGTCGAAATGATTCATTTTGACACGTCTCCGTTGGAAATGTCATCACAATGGACACAGTCCTGTGGACCGTTTTGGTTCTGGAAATGGCATTTTCAGACAGGAAACGGTTCCATGAGCAATGTGCCACCCGCTCTAGTGAATAGCCTTTCCGATGCCAACTGCATCACCACTGCGCAGCACGGTCCTCCCCTTCCCACTGCTCTTGTCAGTTCCTCAGTCCCAGCAATGGCAACTTTCACAGTGCCTACATAAGAACAGCCAGACTGAGTCAGACCAATTCCATCTAGCCCAGTCTGCTGTCTGCCAACAGTGGCCAGTGCCAGGTGCCCCGGAGGGAATGAACAGAACAGGGAATCACTAAGTGATCCATCGCCTGTCATCCATTGCCAGCTTGTGGCCAACAGAGGCTAGGGACACTGAAGGAACAGACATGGACACCGTGTAGAGTAGGGACAACGAATACAATTTATGTCATGGGCCCATTGTATTGCAAAGTATTTCTGTCCATCTTCTTATTCCTCAAAGCTGTTTATCTGTTCTTGAATATACATAGCCAAGCAAAGTGCGGTCGCACATGAAAAGCAATGGCACGTCTCTGTTTATTTGTCTGTCTATAATGCGATGACGTTTGAATGCTGCAGCCGATCAATTACAAAATTTCAGGGAATGTTCTAGCCATCAGCGGGTGCAACCCTGTGGATGTTGGTGGCAATCAGCAAAACAGAAAAGGAGAAAAGGGGAACACAAGGAGGAGACCTTGGCATCTGGTTAGCAGAACCAGCAGCTTCAGCCACCTCAGGAATTGGCTGCAGATCAAAGCAGTGGTTGATGGGAGCAATACACACCTCCCAGCATAACAACTGCCCCCCCCCCCTGTCTCTGCTCTGGCCATCCAAAGCAGTTTCAAATGTCGCCCCTTTGGAAGACTTCTCTGACAGACAGAGAGAAGAGAACTGAGAATGCAGGGGGGAGGAATGGGGAGGGGGATTTGCATGAATTCCTTTAAAGAGGGGGTGACACATAGTGAGCTTGTGGGGTGCAACAGAAGGACGCCTGGAGCCCCTGGTGTGTGCAAGTTGAAGTGTGCGGTCTCCACCCAGTTACAGCTTTTGTTAATCTACTGCTTTGAGATAGTGCTGGCCCACATCGCAAACAGGCCAGACAGACGCCCCTGCTGCAGAACTGGCTTGAATTAAGTTATCGATTTGAGCGGGGTCTTTCCTTCTCCCTATTTACATTTTGTATTGAGGTGCCGGGCACTGCTCACACCCACTGGAAGCCACAGTCCCTGCCTCAAAAGACTGATTGACTTTGATTGCCTTTAACATCTGAGACTGTAATTTAAAGACATAAGAGGAGATAACAGAATCTTTTGCAGCCAACTGCCTATACACAGTTTGAATGGTTCTAGTATTTTATCATTGGAGAGGTTTGAATGTCCTCTGAGAAGATACGACGTTCAGCCAACTGGCCATTCAAAATTCGTCCAACAAAACCATATCTGACACAACTCCCAGTTCAGAGTAAGTCTCTGGAGAATATTCGGGAGATCCCCTTGCGAATCTCCTTTGTCTTCACGCTGTAAACAATTGGGTTTAACACAGGGGGGACAAAGAGGTAGGCATAGGACAGAAGAATATGCACAAAACGAGGGGCATTTCCCCCAAACCTGTGCATAACAGAGACAGCAATTATTGGGACATAAAAGAGTAAGACGGCGCAGATGTGCGAGACACAGGTGTTTAGGGCCGTGAGGCGCTGTTCATAGGATGCAATATTAAAAACAGTCCTTAGAATCTTAACGTACGATAGGATGATGAACACTGAGTCTAAGCCGTAAGTGACGAGGATGGCAAATAATCCGTAGATGTTATTGATGGTTGTGTCTGCACACGCCAGTCTCATCATGTCTGGGTGCAAGCAGTAGGCGTGGGAGAGGACATTGCGTTTGCAGATTGGCAGCCGTTTAATCAGAAAGGGGAAAGGGAGGAGCATGCTGGTACTTTTAATCACAACGGCCAGCCCGATTCTCACGATCCTGGGGTTGGTCAAGATGGCCGCGTAGCGCAGCGGGTCGCAGATGGCGACAAAGCGATCGAACGACATGGCCAGTAAAATCCCCGACTCCATGAAGGAAAAGGAGTGAATGAAAAACATCTGGGCCAGGCAGGCATCGAACGCGACGTCTGCGACATCGAAGCAGAAGATGCCGAGCACGGTGGGCAGGGTTGACAGAGACATACCGAGGTCGTTGACTGACAGCATGCACAGGAACAAATACATGGGCTGGTGGAGACGCCGGTCTGCCCAGATAATGCAGAGAACAGTGCAATTCCCTACAATGGCGGTGATGTAGACCACACAGAAAGGGATCGAGATCCAGTGGTGAGCAGCTTCCTGCCCTGGGAACCCGGTCAGTTGGAAGGTGGCAGGATGGAAGCTGGTGCTATTGAAATCCGCCATGATGAGCAGTCGCTGTCCCGGTCAGCTCCAACCCCCTGTGTAAATGCAAAATGAACCTGAGAGTTACCCCGAGGCCAGGTGACCGGGAAGGGACCTGCAGTTCAGCATTGACTTGCAGAATCCCAGTGTACAAGGGCCCTCTCCTGCAAGCCTGGGGCTGCTCTCCCCAGGGAAATCAAGGAGTTGTTCTGAATCCAGCCTGAAGAGCCAGAGTCCAAGAATTCATTTCCAGCCCTAGCTCGTTCAAAGGGAACCAAGAGATTCTGCTCCCACAGTTCCGCCGTCCACAGTTCAAGAACCTTTCTCAGGAAGGAGGTTGATGAATTGGTCACATTCAGAGGAGCAGGAAGGGGCACATTGTTAACAGCAAGGGAAATTAACCCTTCGCAAGGGCAGCTGTGAATTCCCCATCACTGGCAACGGAGACTGCTCTAGTACACACAGGAATGAATTCAGGGCAGGTCGCTAGTCTGTGCGCTGCAGGTGATCGGAGTGGTCCCTTCTGGCCTTAAACCTATGAAGCTGGGCCAGCCTGTGAATAGCTCCTCTCCACCCCCCGTCCCTCTCATGCCGCCCTCCCCCAGACAGCAGCGGGAAGGCTGGAAACCTGCACGCCGGCTCTGACTCTGGCCCAGTGCGAAGTGTGGCAAGCCCACGACCCCTCCGTGCGTCTGAGCCCGGCCTCCCAGCCGGGCGCTGGGACTTCCCGCCTCGGACAGGGATGCCGCTAAAAGCAGAATCGGGACCTGTGTTTAACTGTGCTCTGCATTACGCCCTACGATCGCCAGCCCTCTTAGGCCTGGTCTACACTAGGAGTTTATATCGAATTTAGCGCCGTTACATCGAATTAACCCCGCACCCGTCCACACCACGAAGCTATTTAATTCGACATAGAGCTCTCTTAAATTCGACTTCGGTACTCCTCGAAAACGAGAGGAGTAGCGCTAAATTCGAAATGGCAATATCGAATTAGGCTAGGTGTGGATGGAAATCGACGGTAATAGCTCCGGGAGCTATCCCACAGTGCACCACTCTGTTGACGCTCTGGACAGCACTTCGAGCTCGGATGCTCTGACCAGCCACACAGGAAAAGCCCCGGGAAAATTTGAATTCCTTTTCCTGTCTGGGCAGTTTGAATCTCATTTTCTGTTTGGACAGCGTGGAGAGCTCAGCAGCACTGGCAACGATGCAGAGCTCTCCAGCAGAGATGGCCGTGCAATCTAATAGAAAGAGGGCCCCAGCATGGACTGATCGGGAAGTCTTGGATCTCATCGCTGTGTGGGGCGATGAGTCCGTGCTTTCAGAGCTGCGCTCCAAAAGAAGGAATGCAAAGATCTACGAGAAGATCTCTAAAGCCATGGCAGAGAGAGGATACAGCCGGGATGCAACGCAGTGCCGCGTGAAAATCAAGGAGCTGAGACAAGGCTACCAAAAAACCAAAGAGGCAAACCGACGCTCCGGATCCCAGCCCCACACATCACGTTTCTACGAGGCACTGCATTCCATCCTAGGTGCGGCCGCCACCACTACCCCACCAGTGACCGTGGACTCAGAGGATGGGATACTGTCCACGGCCGGTTCCTCGTCGGAAATGTTAGCGGACGGGGAAGATGAGGAAGGAGATGAGGAGGACGAGGCAGTCGACAGCGCTTGCACCACTGATTTCCCCGACAGCCAGGAGCTCTTCATCACCCTTACCGAGATCCCCTACCAACCATCCACAGCCGTTACCCCGGACACCGAATCAGGGGAAGGATCAAGCAGTGAGTGCTTTAAACATCTAAACATGTAATTTTAACATAACTGGTCCACCGTGGTAACACACGTTCCCACGCCATGAGTCCAGTAAGTAGTCTGGGATCATGGCACGGCACAGCATGGCGGCATACGGCCCTGGCCTCTGCATGGTCTCCCGAAGCATTCTTCCCCTCTCGCTCTCCGAGATCCTCATTAGAGTTATATCGCACATGACGCCCTGCTTTAAATTAGGGAGGGGAATGTTAGTATTGGGACTGCTTTACAGCCACGCGGTGGAGGCGGCAGAGGGGCAGCATACAGTGATCTTTCCCGGGGACAGCCGTGAGGTGGTGGGACAGGGGCAGAGCTCATGCTTCCCTGATTGCTGCCAGCAGAGAGTGGCCTTGCATTCAGTGCGAAAGGAGCCCAGTGCTACTATTACATTTTTAAGCTGCCACAAGTCTACGGCTTACCATGTTTTCCTGCAACAAAAGTAGAGGTGTCCTGCCACGCTTCTCTGATCGCAACTGCAAGACCCCAGGCACTGAAGGCGAGGGCCGAAAATTCGACCTTGTCCTGTGTGCGCATGTGAAAGGTCCAGTGCATGGTGTTGTTCACAGAGAAAGACTATGTTCTTTGTTAGCAACTTCATTTATCTGTCTCAGGAATTTACTCCCTTTTTCCCATTCCCACAGACACATCTGCGACTGTCTCCCAACCCAGCCTGGCATCACACTCCCAGAGGCTAGCGCAGATTAGGAGAAGGAAGAGAAAGACGCGTGAAGACATGTTTTATGAACTTATGGAGTGCTCACGAGAGCAGGCAGCCCAGACGACACAGTGGAGGGAGAACTTGTCACAAATGCACAGAGCAGTCATGGAACGGGAGGAGAGGTGGCGCCAGGAGGACCAGCAGGCTACTCGAACCCTGCTTGGACTAATGAGGGAGCAAACGGAGACGCTCCGGCGCCTAGTGGATGTTCTGCAAGACCGGAGGCAGGAGGACAGAGCCCTGCTGCTGTCTATCTCTAACCGCCCTCCCCCGCCACCAAGTCCCACACCCCCCTCACCAAAAGTCCAAAGAAGGAGGGGCGGCAAGGGCCGTTAAAACTTTCAGTCGGCCCCTGCACACTGCTGCAGCAATGGAAGGCTCTCGTTCCAAAGTTTGAAAAGCCCTTTCCTACCCATCTCACAATAGCCCACGTCCAAGTTTCCTCCCCCCCTTTTCATGTGCGGTTCATAATAAAACATCTGTTTCTGTTAAGTACTGTTTCCGAGAGTGTCTTTTAGAGGGGATTCTGTCTGAAGGGGGGGAAGGGGTTTGTTACTTGGACAGGACAGTCACCTGTAGCAGGCTACAGAGGCGGGGGCAGGTCCAGCATCAGGACACATACACAGTACAGTCACCAGTTACCCTGGTCAGTCTGGGAGGCGGTTTTCATGTTCTGGGGTGCGAGGGGGTTGATCTGTGACTTTGTGGCGGGGGAGGGCAGTTACAGATCTTCTGCCGCGGTCCTTATCCTGGATCACAGAGCCACGCAGCAGGGGATCTGTTACCCTCCGCCCCCTGCCAGAAAGTCACTTGGCCGACACATACATGCAGTCCCGCCCAGGACTGCTGGCAGGCTGCGTTGAAACAACCAATCCAGCACTGCGGAGCCTGTCATTCCCGGAGTTTAGAAGCATCATTTGCATCAAAACAATAAACCAGCCCCCCGCCACAGTCTGCGTCCCCGGTTTAAAACATTCCCGCGAAAACAGTAAGAAAGAGAACCTTGTTCAGTAACAAAACGGAACAGATTTTATTTGTTGGGAAGGTGGGGAAGGGGGTATGTAACTTGGAAGGATAGTCAACAGTAACTGGGTAAAGAAACGGGGGCAGGTTCAGTATCTGTGTCCACAAAGTGAACAGTCACTGGAGACCCTGCTCAGTCAGGAACCTGGCTTTCAAAGCCTCCCTGATGCACAGCGCGTCCCGCTGGGATCTTCTAATCGCCCGGCTGTCTGGCTGGACGTAATCAGAAGCCAGGCTATTTGCCTCAAGCTCCCACCCCGCCATAAAGGTCTCCCCCTTGCTCTCACACAAATTGTGGAGCACACAGCAAGCAGCTATCACAATGGGGATATTGGTCTCGCTGAGATCACAGCGAGTGAGTAGGCTTCTCCATCTCCCCTTGAGACGGCCAAAAGCACACTCCACCACCATTCTGCACTTGCTGAGCCGGTAGTTGAATAGTTCTTTCCCTGAGTCCAGTGCGCCAGTGTAGGGCTTCATGAGCCAGGGCATTAGCGGGTATGCAGGGTCCCCGAGGATGACTGTAGGCATCTCCACATCCCCAACAGTTACTTTGTGGTCCGGGAAGTAAAGACCTTCCTGCAGCCGTCTATACAGACCAGAGTTCCTGAACACCCTAGCGTCATGAACCTTGCCAGGCCATCCAACGTAGATATTGGTAAAACGTCCCCGATGGTCCACCAGTGCTTGCAGCACCATGGAAAAGTACCCCTTTCTGTTGATGTACTGGCTGGCCTGTTGGTCCGGTGCCAGGATAGGGATGTGAGTCCCATCTATAGCCCCACCGCAGTTTGGGAATCCCATCTCGGCAAAGCCATCTCTGATGAGCTCCACGTTTCCCAGGGTCACTACCTTAGATAGCAGTAGCTTGACGATTGCCCTGGCTACTTGCATAACAGCAACCCCCACGGTAGACTTGCCCACACCAAAGTGGTTAGCGACGGACCGGTAGCTGTCTGGCGTTGCGAGCTTCCAGAGGGCTATGGCCACTCGCTTCTGGACAGTCAGGGCTGCCCGCATCCGGGTGTCCTTTCGCTTCAGGGCAGGGGACAGCAACTCACACAGTTCGAGGAAAGTCCCCTTCCGCATGCGAAAGTTGCGCAGCCACTGGGATTCATCCCAGACCTGCAGCACTATGTGGTCCCACCATTCTGTGCTTGTTTCACGGGCCCAGAATCGCCGTTCAACAGTATCAACAAGACCCAGTGACAGCGAGATGTCCTGGGCGCTGGGTCTCATGTTCTCAGAGAGGTCGGAGCTAGTGTCCGACTTCATGCCGTCACGGTGGTGCCGTAGCCTCCTCTCATGATTGATCTGCAGCTGCCTCTGGTACAGGTGGAGGAGAAGCTGCGAGGCGTTGAGAACTGCCACAACTGCAGCGATGGTCGCAGCGGGATCCATGCTCGCACTGCTGTGGCGTCCGCGCTGTCAGTAATCAGAAAAGCGCGCGAACTGATTTCCCACCGGCGCTTTCAGGGAGGGAGGGAGGGAGGGCGTGAGTGACGGACGGATGACGAGAGGCGCCCAAAAGCACCCTCGACACATTTTTTTACCCAGAAGGCATTTGGGGCTCGACCCAGAATTCCAATGGGCAGCGGGGACTGCGGGAACTGTGGGATAGCTGCCCACAGTGCACCGCTTCCAATGTCGACGCTTGCCCCGTTAGTGTGGACTCACAAAGTCTCACAAAGTCGAATTACTGTCCTTAGTGTGGACACACACGTTCGACTTAGTAATATCGATTCCACATAGTCGAATTAACTAAAATCGAAGTACTCTCGTAGTGTAGACAAGACTCTTTGAAGGCGGGGAAAGGACAGATTGATTATTGCTCATGAATGTTAATATGATTCCGCAGCCCCAGGTGCACATCAGCACTTTACAAAGGATGAAAGGGACAGGCCCCAGCCATGAGAACACACAGGTTGCAGGCTGGCCCCTGTGCTCCCCTACACACCAGCTATGCAGTGCTGTGGAGCTCAGTAGGGCTGGACAGCCCATAAATCTGGGCAGGATTTGTGCTTAAGGCTATGTCTGTGCTGCAGCCCAGGGGGGTGATTCCCCTGCTCATGAACCCGCCCATGCTAGCTTCCATCCAGCTGGAGTGTGGGGCAGGCGGCACAGGCAGGGCTGAGCTGTGCGGAGGATAAACCGACCTGCAACCGTGTGTGTGTGTCTGGGTGTGAGATTGTGTGTGTGCATGTCTGTGTGAGTGTGTGTGTGTGTGTGTGTGTCAATGTGAGTGTGTGTGTCTGTGTGTCTGTCTGTCTCTGTGGTGAGTGTATGTGTGTCTTTCTGTGTGTGTGTATGAGAGAGAGATTGTGTGTGTGTGTGTCTTCGGGTGAGTGTATGTGTGTGTGTCTGTCTGTCTCTTTCTGTGTGTGTGTTTGTGTGAATGTGTCTGTGTGTGTGTCTGTCTGTCTCTGTGGTGAGTGTATGTGTGTCTTTCTGTGTTTATGTGTGTGTGTGTGTGTGAGAGAGAGAGAGAGAGATTGTGTGTGCGTGTCTGTGTGAGTGTCTGTCTCTGTGTGTTTGTGTGAATGTGTCTGTGTGTATCTGTGTCCGTGTGTCTGTCTCTGTGGTGAGTGTATGTGTGTCTTTCTGTGTGTGTGTATGTGAGAGAGAGAGAGAGAGATTGTGTGTGAGTATGTCTGTGTGCGAGTGTATGCGTCTCTGTGAGTGTCTGTCTGTCTCTGTGTGTGAGTGTATCTATGCGTGTGTGTGTGTCTCTGTGTGAAATATACTGAAATGTTCTCGTTAAGGTTTGAAGAAACCAAGTCCGGCCAGAAGGCAGAGGTGCCGGGCTGGGGTTTAACCAGGGAACAGTGAGAAGAGCTTGATGAGATTTGACGTTCCTGCAGTGTCCCGGTGCACCCCAGAGCCCCCCAGCTCACGTACTGCAACCCCAGGAGGCAGAGGACCATTGGCCAGAGGCAATGGGGCAAATCCCTCCTCTGATGCTAGAGCCCTGGGGCAATGAACTCTCACGCAGAGCTGAGGAGACCTCAGGCCTTAAACTCCTCTAAAACCATCCACCTGCCCCTTCCCCCGCTGCGCTGTGCTCACCGCGCTGCGTTTCATCCCATCCGTCCAGGAGGAAAATCGTCCAGAGCCGACTAACAAGGAAGGGGCAGAATTTCAAAAGCAGAGATGAGAGTTAGGCACCTACGTTATCTCCTGCGAAATGGTGAAATCAATTTTAAAAGTGTCCTGATTATAAACTTTTTTTAAGCTTTATTGGACTCATATCTCCCCGTAAAACTCCAAATAGAGGGTGTCAGGTAACCAACCCCCTTCTCTCAACTGCAGCTGACTCACCAGGGTGGACATGACAAAAATCTTCACCATCGAGGAAAAAAGCCTCTGGACCCAGCCTGCCTGGAGTATCCGCCACAGACTGCCAGGCACGGGAGAGTATTTATCCTGTATCCCTGCAGCAGCTCCTTGGGGGTCACGCAGTCCACTGGGAACTCAAGCGCAGGCTGATGTTTGAACATGGGCTAATCAGGCAAAGAAGCCATATCCAGTAGCAAGAGCTCTGTGACTTTTGCTGCTTGTATCCTTTATCCTACATGAGAACAGCAGAAAATAAGAATCACGAGGAGTCCGGTGGCACCTTCAAGACTAACGGATTTAACAGATTCAAATCTGTTAGTCTTTAAGGTGCCACCGGACTCCTCGTTGTTTTTGTGGACACAGAGTAACACGGCTGCCTCTCGGATAGAAGATAAGAACGGCCACACTGAGTCACACCAATTCCATCTAGCCCAGTATCCTGAATTGTAACAGTAGCCAGGGCCCAGGTGCTTCACAGGGAATGAACAGAACAGGGCAATGATCAATTGATCCACCTCCTGTCGTCCACTCCCAGCTTCTGGCAAGCAGGGGCTTGGGACACTGAAGGAACAGACATGGACACCGTGTAGAGTAGGGACAATGAATACAATTTATGTCATGGGCCCATTGTATTGCAAAGTATTTCTGTCCATCTTCTTATTCCTCAAGCTGTTTATCTGTTCTTGAATGTATATAGCTAAGCAAAGTGTGATCGCACTGCAACCCAATGGCACATCTCTGTTTATTTAGAATCATAGAATATCAGGTTTGGAAGGTGTGATGAACTGGGACTGTTCTTAATGTGGTCTTTGAATGCTGAGTGGGGAGGTTGGCTGGGATGGTCTGCATTGGGGGATGGGAGACTGGCCTTGAGGGAAGATACCTGAGCATGTAACATGAGAACCCAGAAGGGGGCTGGGGCCAGGTGACACCTCTCCCCAGGAAACTGGACAAAGGCTGGGGGAGGAGCCGGGGGAGGCTGGGTGAGAGGCGCAGGAGGGAGTGGGGGTTTCAGGAGCTGGCTGGGGTAATGGAGGGGAGCCCAGATGGGGCTCTGACCCCGCCAATGGGGCTGTGGTGCCCCTGGGGCCCCAAGATGGACCTCATTTGGGGGGGTCCTGTTGTCTGTACCTGCAAGCCCTGTCTTGGACTGTGTTCCTGTCGTCTAAATAAACCTTCTGCTTTACTGGCTGTCTGAGAGTCATGGTGAATCACAGGAGGCCGGGGGTGCAGGGCCTTGTGTCCCCCCCACTCCGTGACAGAAGGGACCTCAGGAGGTCATCTAGTCCAACCCCCTGCTCAAAGTAGAACCAATCCCCAGACAGATTTTTGCCCCAGATCCCTAAATGGCCTCCTCAAGGATTGAACTCACAATCCTGGGTTTAGCAGGCCAATGCTCAAACCACTGAGCTATCCCTCCCACCAATTTGTCTGTCTGTAACGCGATGATGTTTGAATGCTGCAGCCGATCAATTACAAAATTTCAGGGAATGTTCTAGCCATCAGCGGGTGCAACCCTGTGGATGTTGGTGGCAATCAGCAAAACAGAAAAGGAGAAAAGGGGAACACAAGGAGGAGTCCTTGGCATCTGGTTAGCAGAACCAGCAGCTTCAGCCACCTCAGGAATTGGCTCTAGATCAAAGCAGTGGTTGATGGGAGCAATACACACCTCCCAGCATAACAACTGCCCCCCGTCTCAGCTCTGGTCATCCAAAGCAGTTTCAAATGTCGCCCCTTTGGAAGACTTTTCTGACAGACAGAGAGAAGAGAACTGAGAATGCAGGGGGGAGGAATGGGGAGGGGGATTTGCATGAATTCCTTTAAAGTGGGGGTGGCACATAGTGAGCTTGTGGGGTGCAACAGAAGGATGCCTGGAGCCCCTGGTGTGTGCAAGCTGCTCAATTTGCAAAAAAGTGCGCGGCCTCCCCCCAGTTACAGCTTTTGTTAATCTACTGCTTTGAGATAGTGCTGGCCCCCGTCGCAAACAGGACAGACAGACGCCCCTGCTGCAGAACTGGCTTGAATTACACCAGTAAGTTATCGATTTGAGAGGGATCTTTCCTTCTCCCTATTTACATTTTGTATTGAGGTGCCGGGCACTGCTCACACCCACTGGAAGCCACAGTCCCTGCCTCAAAAGACTGATTGACTTTGATTGCCTTTAACATCTGAGACTGTAATTTAAAGACATAAGAGGAGATAACAGAATCTTTTGCAGCCAACTGCCTATACACAGTTTGA
The DNA here is from genome assembly GCF_028017835.1 of Emys orbicularis. Classification (NCBI taxonomy): domain Eukaryota; kingdom Metazoa; phylum Chordata; order Testudines; family Emydidae; genus Emys; species Emys orbicularis. The sequence continues at coordinate 368,909,882 of NC_088683.1, forward strand.
ATGGTTCTAGTATTTTATCATTGGAGAGGTTTGAATGTCCTCTGAGAAGATACGATGTTCAGCCAACTGGCCATTCAAAATTCGTCCAACAAAACCATATCTGACACAACTCCCAGTTCAGAGTAAGTCTCTGGAGAATATTCGGGAGATCCCCTTGCGAATCTCCTTTGTCTTCACGCTGTAAACAATTGGGTTTAACACAGGGGGGACAAAGAGGCAGGCATAGGACAGAAGAATTTGCACAAGACGAGGGGCATTTTTCCCGAATCTGTGCATAACAGCGACAGCAATTATTGGGACATAAAAGAGTAAGACGGCGCAGATGTGCGAGACACAGGTGTTTAGGGCCGTGAGACGCTGTCCATGGGATGCAATATTAAAAACAGTCCTTAGAATCTTAACGTACGATAGGATGATGAACACTGAGTCTAAGCCGTAAGTGACCAGGGTGGCAAACAATCCGTAGATGTTATTGACGGTTGTGTCTGCACACGCCAGTCTCATCATGTCTGAGTGCAAGCAGTAAGGGTGGGAGAGGACATTGCCTTTACAGATTGGCAGCCGTTTAATCAGAAAGGGGAAAGGGAGGAGCATGCTGGTACTTTTAATCACAACGGCCAGCCCGATTCCCACGATCCTGGGGTTGGTCAAGATGGCCGCGTAGCGCAGCGGGTCGCAGATGGCGACAAAGCGATCGAACGACATGGCCAGTAAAATCCCCGACTCCATGAAGGAAAAGGAGTGAATGAAAAACATCTGGGCCAGGCAGGCGTCGAACGCAACATCTATGACATCGAAGCAGAAGATGCCGAGCACGGTGGGCAGGGTTGACAGAGACATACCGAGGTCGTTGACTGACAGCATGCACAGGAACAAATACATGGGCTGGTGGAGACGCCGGTCTGCCCAGATAATGCAGAGAACAGTGCAATTCCCTACAATGGCGGTGATGTAGACCACACAGAAAGGGATCGAGATCCAGTGGTGAGCAGCTTCCTGCCCTGGGAACCCGGTCAGTTGGAAGGTGGCAGGATGGAAGCTGGTGCTATTGAAATCCACCATGATGAGCAGTCGCTGTCCCGGTCAGCTCCAACCCCCTGTGTAAATGCAAAATGAACCTGAGAGTTACCCCGAGGCCAGGTGACCGGGAAGGGACCTGCAGTTCAGCATTGACTTGCAGAATCCCAGTGTACAAGGGCCCTCTCCTGCAAGCCTGGGGCTGCTCTCCCCAGGGAAATCAAGGAGGAGTTGTTCTGAATCCAGCCTGAAGAGCCAGGGTCCAAGAATTCATTTCCAGCCCTAGCTCGTTTAAAGGGAGCGAAGAGATTCTGCTCCCACAGTTCTGCTGTCCACAGTTCTAGAACGTTCCTCAGGAAGGAGGTTGATGAATTGGTCACATTCAGAGGAGCAGGAAGGGGCACATTGTTAACAGCAAGGGAAATTAACCCTTCGCAAGGGCAGCTGTGAATTCCCCATCCCTGGCAACGGAGACTGCTCTAGTACACACAGGAATGAATTCAGGGCACGTCGCTGGCCTGTGCGCTGCAGGTGATCGGAGTGGTCCCTTCTGGCCTTAAACCTATGAAGCTGGGCCAGCCTGTGAATAGCTCCTCTCCACCCCCCGTCCCTCTCATGCCGCCCTCCCCCAGACAGCAGCGGGAAGGCTGGAAACCTGCACGCCGGCTCTGACTCTGGCCCAGTGCGAAGTGTGGCAAGGTCACGACCCCTCCGTGCGTCTGAGCCCGGCCTCCCAGCCGGGCGCTGGGACTTCCCGCCTCGGACAGGGATGCTGCTAAAAGCAGAATCGGGACCTGCGTTTAACTGTGCTCTGCATTACGCCCTACGATCGCCAGCCCTCTTAGACTCTTTGAAGGCGGGGAAAGGACAGATTGATTATTGCTCATGAATGTTAATGTGATTCCGCAGCCCCAGGTGCACATCAGCACTTTACAAAGGATGAAAGGGACAGGCCCCAGCCATGAGAACACACAGGTTGCAGGCTGGCCCCTGTCCTCCCCTACACACCGGCTGTGCAGTGCGGTGGAGCTCAGTAGGGCTGGACAGCCCATAAATCTGGGCAGGATTTGTCCCTAAGGCTTCGTCGCTGCTGCAGGCCAGGGGGGTGATTCCCCTGCTCATGGCCCCGCCCGTGCTAGCTTCCATCCAGCTTGAGTGAGGGGCGGGTGGCAGGGGCAGGGCTGAGCTGTGCCGAATACAAACCGACCTGCAACCGTATGTGTGTGTGTCTGGGTGTGAGATTGTGTGTGTGCATGTCTGTCTCTGTGTGTGTGTGTGTGTGTGTGTGTGTGTCCATGTGAGGGTGTGTGTCCGTGTATATATCTGTCTGTGTGCATGTGTGTGTTTGTGTGAATGTGTCTGTGTGTGCCTCTGTGTGTGTCTGTCTGTCTCTGAGGTGAGTGTATATGTGTCTTTCTGTGTGTGTGTGTGTGTGAGAGAGAGAGAGAGAGAGAGAGAGAGAGAGAGAGAGAGAGAGATTGTGTGTGTCTGTGTGTCCGTTTGTGTGTGTGTGTGTGTGTTTGTGTGAATGTGTCTGAGTGTGTCTGTCTGTCTCTGTGGTGAGTTTATGTGTGTCTTTCTGTGTGTCTGTGTGTGTGTGAGAGAGAGAGATTTTGTGTGAGTGTATGTGTGTGTGTGTGTGTGTGCATGTCCATCTGTCTGTCTGTCTGTGTGTTTGTGTGAATGTTTCTGTGTGTGAGTCTGTCTGTCTCTGTGGTGAGTGTATATGTGTCTTTCTGTGTGTGTGAGAGAGAGAGAGAGAGAAAGAGAGAGAGAGATTGTGTGTGAGTGTCTGTCTGTGTCTGTGTGTGAGTGTATGTATGCGTGCGTGTGCGCGTGTGTGTCGGTGCATGAAATATGCTGAAATGTTCTCCTTAAGTTTTGAAGAAACCAAGTCTGGCCAGAAGGCAGAGGTGCCGGGCTGGGGTTTAGCCAGGGAACAATGAGAAGAGCTTGATGAGATTTGACATTCCTGCAGTGTCCCGGAGCACCCCAGAGCCCCCCAGCTCACGCACGGCCCCCCCAGGAGGCAGAGGACCATTGGCCAGAGCCCCGGGGCAATGAACTCTCACGCAGAGCTGAGGAGACCTCAGGCCTTAAACTTCTCTAAAACCATCCACCTGCCCCTTCCCCCGCTGCCTGCTTCTCTGTCTCAGCGCCACGAGGGGCTGTGCTCACCGCGCTGCGTTTCATCCCATCCGTCCAGGAGGAAAATCGTCCAGAGCCGACTAACAAGGAAGGGGCAGAATTTCAAAAGCAGAGATGAGAGTTAGGCACCTACATTATCTCCTGCGAAATGGTGAAATGAATTTTAAAAGTGTCCTGATTATAAACTTTTTTTAAGCTTTATTGGACTCATATCTCCCCGTAAAACTCCAAATAGAGGGTGTCAGGTAACCAACCCCCTTCTCTCAACTGCAGCTGACTCACCAGGGTGGACGTGACGAAAATCTTCACCATTGAGGAAAAAAGCCTCTGGACCCAGCCTGCCTGGAGTATCCGCCACAGACTGCCAGGCACGGGAGAGTATTTATCCTGTATCCTTGCAGCAGCTCCTCGGGGATCACGCAGTCCACTGGGAACTCAAGCGCAGGCTGATGTTTGAACATGGGCTAATCAGGCAAAGAAGCCATATCCAGTAGCAAGAGCTCTGTGACTTTTGCTGCTTGTATCCTTTATCCTACATGAGAACAGCAGAAAATAAGAATCACGAGGAGTTCGGTGGCACCTTCAAGACTAACGGATTTAACAGATTTAGATCTGTTAGTCTTTAAGGTGCCACCGGACTCCTCGTTGTTTTTGTGGATACAGAGTAACACGGTTGCCCCTCGGATAGAAAATAAGAACGGCCACACTGAGTCACACCAATTCCATCTAGCCCAGTATCCTGAGTTGTAACAGTGGCCAGGGCCCAGGTGCTTCACAGGGAATGAACAGAACAGGGCAATGATCAATTGATCCATCTCCTGTCGTCTACTTCCAGCTTCAGGCGAGCAGGGGCTTGGGACACTCAGAGCATGGTTTTACATCCCTGCCCATCCTGGCCAATAGCCATTGATGGACCGATCCTCCATGAACGTATCTAGTGCTTTTTGAACCCTGTTATAGTGTTGGCCTTCACAACATCCCCTGGCAATGAGTTCCACAGGTTGTACATTGTGGAAGAAGTACTTCCTTATGCTTTTTAAAAAATCTGCTGCCTATTAATTGAATTGGGTGACCCTGGGCTGTGTGTTATGAGAAGGAGTAAATAACACTTCCATATTTACTTTCCCCACACCAGTCATGATTTTATAGACCTCTATCATATCCCCCCGTTACTTGTCTCTTTCTCAGGCTGAGAAGTCCCAGTCTTTTTAGTCTCTCCTCATATGGAAGCTGTTCCATACCCCTAATCATTTTTGTTGCCCTTCTCTGTACTTTTTCCAATTCTAATATATCTTTTTTGAGATGAGGCAACCAGAACTGCACGCAGTATTCAAGGTGTGAGTATGCCATGATTTATATGAAGGTAATATGATATTTTCTGTCTGATATTTATCCCTTTCCTAATGGTTTCCAACATTCTGTTCACTTTTGACTGCTGCTGCACATTGAGTGGATGTTTTCAGAGAACTATCCACACTGACTCCAAGCTCTCTTTCTTGAGTGGTCACAGCTAATTTACACCCCATCGTTTTATATGTATAGTTGAGATTATGTTTTCCGATGTGCATTACTTTGCATTTATCAACACTGAATTTCATCTGCCATTGTGTTGCCCAGTCACCCAGTTTTGAGAAATCCCTTTGTAACCCTTCACAGTCAGCTTTGGACTTATCTATCTTGAGTAATTTTGTATCATCTGCAAACTTTGCCATATCACTGTTTTCCCCTTTTTTCCAGATCACTTATGAATCTGTTGAACAGTAGTGGTCCCAAAACAGACCCCTGGGAGATCCCACTACCCCAGAAGTTTGTCAATCGCAGTGTTGACATCTCCTCCAGCATCTCTCAGAGCTTCTACATTGGCTTCATGCTTCAGGAAACCCATTATTTAGAGCTGCTCCAGCTGCTGCTGGAATTGGGCTTCTGGAGTTTGGGGAAGCGGGGGCTTGCTTGACCAGGACCCTGTGCGATTTGCTCAATGTTACATGGCTGGCACACCGACTCGGCTGACCTTGGTGCTGGGCTTGCATTCTCACGTGGCTCAGAACCAGTCCCAGTTACTTCTCCACCATCGGCAGGGCTTCCCGCTGCCCCTGAGCTAGGAGCGCTGCCTCGGGCGAACCTCAGCACCTCCATCCCCAGGGTCTGGAAACCCTGCTGAATCTGGAACAGAGCCTTGGTGGCTCTCGGGTTTGCCATCACTAACAGCATGTCTGGGTTGTGCAGGAGCTGGAGGAGGGCTTGGAGCTCCCGCGCTACTTCTTGTTGGGGATGCGGGATACCAACGAACCAGGAGTTACTCAGCATGAAGCGCATGATAAGACTGGGGTTCTGGCTCAGGGCCTGCATTATATTCCTCATGTAGGAGACAGACAGGACGTTCTGGAAAGGCAGGGCATTCCTGGGTATCCCTTGCGAGGCGTTCTGCACTTCCGGTGGGTTACACATCCCAGCTGTGACTCCAGGTCCCCCAGGCGGCACCCAGGGGCTCTGCCCCATGCTGCAGTTTGGGCTGTTGCTCACATGAATACCCCCACCGTCAGTGCCATGGTTGCGATGGGGGATGCAAATCTGTGGACCAAACTGAGAGCCCCAAGGGTTTGGCAAAGGGTCTCTGTTTTCTGTGTGGGACAATTGCCTCACCCCCGCTGGGGGCGGCTTGTTCCGGGGTGTGTCACTCCCACACTGCGCCTGTGGTCTATTCAGCGTTGGTTTCTGTGTATCCGAGAGCATTTGCCACAAGACTTTGTCTCCACCCAGCAGCAGAGTCTGGCTCCTGTTTCTCAGTATTTCCTGCATCATCGCTGGGTTCCTAACGAACTCGATCATTTCTCGCAGGAGGGCTGGGATGTTCCAGATGTGGCTGTCCTCTGGATTTTGCTGCACAAACTGCTGGAACAGGGGGTGTTCCCTTAAGAACCGTGTTATCAGGTCGGCGTTTGACAGCATGCTCTGGACAAAGGGATTTTCCAGAATCTGTAGGATCATTTCGGGGTTGATCACCAGCAGCTGCTGGAGCTCATTTAGGAAACCTAAAATGCTGGGTGCATTCCCACCTAGCATGCACAGATCTCCCAGACCAGCTGATCCAGGAGGGCCTCTGCCCGGGGACGTGCCGTTGGGTGGTGCTGAAAGGGTGGCAGCATGCGTGCTGGCGTTCGTTTGCTGAGTTTCCTGGTCCTCTGCGCTCGTTTGTGGCCTGATGACGAGGTGGATGGTGAATCCGTCATGGATCCCGGCCTGGCTGAGAGTATCTCGGTCGCTCACAATCTTCCCAGCAAAGATCAAGAGGAGCAGGTTGGTGGGAGCACGGAAGCGCTTGGCGATTTCGCCCCGAAAGTCGGCGATGGTGCTGTTCTCCCACACTGCAAACTCCTCCCTTTCCTTGAGGGTCTTCACCGTCACTTTGATGATCTGGGGCTCTGCAGGGGTGCCGCCAGAGCCCTGTCCCTTTCCAGCCATGGCTAACACGATGCTGGTCCCTTCCCGAAAAGCAGAGAGACCAGACACTGAGAGGGGCTGGGAATGTCTAGAGACCAAATCCAGAGCACTCCTGCCAGCTGGTGCACATCCCCATGCTGCTCCTCTGCTCACAGCTTCCCCGCCTCCTGGCTTGCCCGGGTGGACTGTGACATCCCTGCTGATGTCACTGTGAGCAAGAAACCACATGGACCCCTGCCTTATTCCCCATGCAGCAAGTACTCCCCAGGTGGGGCACCAGGACCATCCCCAATGTCGCTACCATGAACAGGTAATGCGAGCTGGGAAGCAAATGCCCCCGTGCAGTTAAGGAGAAGGCAAATCTTGGGGAAAAAACCATCTAATATGGAGAAATGTACCTATCTCATAGAGCTGGAAGGGACCTTGAAAGGTCATCGAGTCCAGTCCCCTGCCTTCACAGCAGGACCAAGTACTGTCCCTGACAGATTTTTGCCCTAGATCCCTAAATGACCCCCTGAAGGATTGAACTCACAACCCTGGGTTTAGCAGGCCAATGTTCAAACCACTGAGCTATCCCTGCAGCAAAGGGGAACAATCCCATGCTGGGGACTCACCTTCCTGAGGATGTCATGATCCCATCTCAGACTGACGACACCCCTCCACGGCATGAACCCCTGTTATTAGGACAAGACAGGCAATAGTAATGGGGGATTTCCTTATTAGAAATACAGATAGTTGGGTTTGTGATGGCTGGGAGAAACACATGGTGAACTGCCTGCTGGGTGCAAAGGTAGTGGATCTCACGAGACATCTAGATAACCTTACAGGTAGTGCTGGGGAGGAGCCGGTGGTCGTGGTATATGTAGGTACCGGGCACATAGGGATAGGTAGAAGAGAGGTCCTGGAGGGCAAACGTAGCCTGCTAGGTAAGACATTGAATCATAGAATCATAGAATATCAGGGTTGGAAGGGACCTCAGGAGGTCATCTATTCCAACCCCTTGCTCAAAGCAGGACCAATTCCCAACTAAATCATCCCAGCCAGGGCTTTGTCAAGCCTGACCTTAAAAACCTCTAAAGAAGGAGATTCCACCACCTCCCTAGGTAACCCATTCCAGTGCTTCACCACCCTTCTAGTGAAAAAGTTTTTCCTAATATCCAACCTAAACCTCCCAACTGCAACTTGAGACCATTACTCCTTGTTCTGTCATCTGCTACCACTGAGAACAGTCTAGATCCATCCTCTTTGGAACCCCCCTTCAGGTAGTTGAAACCAGCTATCAAATCCCCACTCATTCTTCTCTTCTGCAGACTAAACAATCCCAGTTCCCTCAGCCTCTCCTCATAAGTCATGTGCTCCAGCCCCCTAATCATTTTTGTTGCCCTCCGCTGGACTCTTTCCAATTTTTCCACATCCTTCTTGTAGTGTGGGGCCCCAAATTGGACACAGTACTCCAGATGAGGCCTCACCAATGTCGAATAGAGGGGAATGATCACGTCCCTCGATCTGCTGGCAATGCCACTACTTATACAGCCCAAAATGCCGTTAGCCTTCTTGGCAACAAGAGCACACTGTTGATTCATATCCAGCTTCTCATCCACTGTGACCCCTAGGTCCTTTTCTGCAGAAGTGCTTCCTAGCCATTCGATCCCTAGTCTGTAGCTGTGCGTGGGATTCTTCTGTCCTAAGTGCAGGACTATTGCACTTGTCCTTGTTGAACCTCATCAGGTTTCTTTTGGCCCAATCGTCTAATTTGTTTAGGTCCCCCTGTATCCTATCCCTATCCTCCAGCATATCTACAACTCCTCCTGGACCTCCGTGGCAGCATTCTCTGAAATGCTCCCAGTTCCATGCGCAGGGCCAGTCAAGTATCAGGGGGTAGCCGTGTTAGTCTGTATCTACAAAAACAACATGTTGTTTTTGTAGGGCCAGTCCGACATGCAGAGCTTCAGGGTCTCAATGCATGGATGATACGGTGGTGCGGGGAGGAGCGATTCAGGGTTATTAGGAACTGGGGAACCTTTTGGAGGAGTGGTCTAGACAGGAGGGATGAGCTCCACTTACACCAAAATGGAACCAGATTGCTGGCATGCAACATGCAAAAGGTTGTACGATTGCTCCCTAAAAATACATCAGAGGGACAAATACCAGGGAGGAAGAGGAGTTATTGAATGTGGGCAAAAGAACAAATGGATAGAAACCGGCCATCAACAAGTTTAGGCTTGAAATTAGAGGATGGTTCCTAACCATGAGAGGAGTTGATGGTTAGAGCTCCAGCCATTTATCCTTCCTTCTGCCTCCCAGAGGGGCCTGTCTTCACAGTGAAGACAGACCCCTCTGGGAGGCTGAGGAATTTGGTGCCCCTTATGTGACACGCCCTGGAGGCAAGGCAGCACTGCGGGTTTGTAATGTCCCTCTTGCTGCATTTCAGTCGTGTTCCCCGCCCCGTGCTGCTGGAATCCGTAATTCCCTGTTATTGGGCCAACGCCAAAGAGCCCGAGGGAAGAGTCAGTCAAGCCTGAAGCCTGGTAACGCGCGTGTGTCAAGTGAGCCGTGTGCACGACTGGCTGCAGAATTGGGGCCAATGGCACAGCTTGAGGATTCGCCCTCTTGCAGGCCTTGATCCATCAGTGAACAGCGGCTGTGTCATTAGGTCTGTTCACAGTCAAACCCAGCAGCTTTTCTATGGGTCGTGAACCGACTGCTGCTCTCGGGTACACCCACTGACCCGCAACTGAAGGCAACTGTCTGGCTAATTGATCTAATATATCAGCACTTCCATGGGGCTCTCATCCACCTCGACATGTCTCCCTGCAGGCTGGGTCCTCCTGCTTCCCCACACAGCCCAGCTGAAATTAGCCAGGCAGCTCCCGATGACCCAGGCTGGCGCTGCTAGTTAAAATGTTAATAACTTTTCAAACACGAGTCTAGGGTGGGCAGTAAATCTCAGCGAGCCGCTCCAGCGACCCAGGAGTTCTCTCTCTGCTACACATGGCAAGAAGCCATTCCAAGAATGTTCTGACCTTATCAGTGATTCGCTTCGGTCTGGATTCTGCAGTGCTTGCTCGGGCATAGCTTATACTGACAGCAGGTCAATGCGAATCCGAACGGGGGTGCTCTTTGGGGATGGGCTGGGTTTTCCTAACCCCGAGACAGCGGATATTAAGTCAAGGAAATAAATGTAAGTTCCTCAGGATGTTTCATAGTTTCAGAGATGTAGACTTGACCTTCTGAATGGCACAGGCCAGAGAACCTCACTCAGGTACCACTCTACTGAACCCCAAAACTTTAGTTAGAGCAAAGCATTTCAGCCGGCAGGCAGAGAACAGGAGAGACTGAGGGGACCCCAATGCCTGAGGCCCCTGCATTGGTAGGGGATTGATCAGGTGAGACATGCCCCGGTGATCCCAGCTGGTGACCCACATCCCAGGCTGCAGAAGAAGGCAAAAAAACCCCACGGTCCCTGCCAGTCTGACCAGTGGGAAATCCCTTTGCTATCACAAATCTGGTGACCTTTTCGACCCTGAGCACATGAGCCAGACCCACCAGCCAGGCCGCTAGGAAGAGGGTTCTCTGTTCCACCTGAGAGCCCCGGTCCACTGGTCGAACCAGATGAAGCACGGAACTTGCCCACATTGGACGCCATCAGAAGTGGAGGAGGCCCTTGCCTGAGCAGGGGAAACGTCCCCTTTGCATTAATAAACCCAGGCGGGGGAATATTTCTCTCTCATTAGCCCGAGCCCCACAGCGGGTCACAATCCATTTCTTCATTCAGTGTTTGCAGCTTGCCAGAGCACTGGCAGGCAGACTCCCCAGCCCGGCTGCTAGCGCTGAGGATTCAGGAGGGACTAACTCTCTGGCTCCCTTCGGGGCTAGTTAGACGTGGGGCCGGGAGTCGGGGGAAGGTGCTGGATTTAGCCGTGCCAGCGATTGTAGATTGCACATGGCTCACAGGGGAGTGTTGGAATTAGGCCTGGCCTCCCTCCATCCCCAGCCTCTCCACCGTCCACATGCATCCCTGCCACCACCTCCCACTCCTCTGTGGTCCCCTTTCCTGACCTCACGCCCATTCCTTTCCGCCCTCCCGATCAGACAGAGCAGGGCGGGGTGAGCGGCCCTCCTGACGAATGGGAGCGTGGAGCCAGGGATGCCCGTCGAATGAAGGAGGAGGGGGTAAAACTGGGCAGCTAAGAGGTGGGATGGGTCACTGACATGGATGCTGACGTGACCGAGGATGAGTGCGGGGCATTGCGAAGGGAGGGAGGGAGCGAGCCGGGAGCTGAAGCAGGAAGGAGGCCGATGGGGAAGAGCTGGGCGGATGGCAGAGGACGGCGACATGGAGGCAGAGAGGGGTGAAGAGTTGGATGCAGTGATGTTCCTCAGAGGGCTGGGGTTGGTGGCTGGACCGGGAGAGGAGACTCATATCCCCATTTTATAGATGGGGAAACTGAGGCCTGGGAGGGTGAAGTGACTCACCCAAGGTCATACATACAGCCTGTGGCAGAGTTGGGACTAGGATCCAGGTCTCCTGAAGCCCAGTCCAGTGCGCTGTCCCCTAGGCCACGCTGCACTCTGGGGTAGTGACCCGACTCAGACAATCATGATGCTCTCTCCGCCAGCTGTGGCTACGCCTCGTGTCTAATCCCGCACTGCGCTGGGTCAAGGCTTGGTCGCTAAGGGGCTGCACAGAGGCCTCTCATAGAATCATAGAATATCAGGGTTGGAAGGGACCTCAGGAGGTCATCTAGTCCAACCCCCTGCTCAAAGCAGGACCAATTCCCAACTAAATCATCCCAGCCAGGGCTTTGTCAAGCCTGACCTTAAAAACCTCTAAAGAAGGAGATTCCACCACCTCCCTAGGTAACCCATTCCAGTGCTTCACCACCCTTCTAGTGAAAAAGTTTTTCCTAATATCCAACCTAAACCTCCCAACTGCAACTTGAGACCATTACTCCTTGTTCTGTCATCTGCTACCACTGAGAACAGTCTAGATCCATCCTCTTTGGAACCCCCCTTCAGGTAGTTGAAACCAGCTATCAAATCCCCACTCATTCTTCTCTTCTGCAGACTAAACAATCCCAGTTCCCTCAGCCTCTCCTCATAAGTCATGTGCTCCAGCCCCCTAATCATTTTTGTTGCCCTCCGCTGGACTCTTTCCAATTTTTCCACATCCTTCTTGTAGTGTGGGGCCCCAAATTGGACACAGTACTCCAGATGAGGCCTCACCAATGTCGAATAGAGGGGAATGATCACGTCCCTCGATCTGCTGGCAATGCCACTACTTATACAGCCCAAAATGCCGTTAGCCTTCTTGGCAACAAGAGCACACTGTTGATTCATATCCAGCTTCTCATCCACTGTGACCCCTAGGTCCTTTTCTGCAGAAGTGCTTCCTAGCCATTCGATCCCTAGTCTGTAGCTGTGCGTGGGATTCTTCTGTCCTAAGTGCAGGACTATTGCACTTGTCCTTGTTGAACCTCATCAGGTTTCTTTTGGCCCAATCGTCTAATTTGTTTAGGTCCCCCTGTATCCTATCCCTATCCTCCAGCATATCTACAACTCCTCCTGGACCTCCGTGGCAGCATTCTCTGAAATGCTCCCAGTTCCATGCGCAGGGCCAGTCAAGTATCAGGGGGTAGCCGTGTTAGTCTGTATCTACAAAAACAACATGTTGTTTTTGTAGGGCCAGTCCGACATGCAGAGCTTCAGGGTCTCAATGCATGGATGATACGGTGGTGCGGGGAGGAGCGATTCAGGGTTATTAGGAACTGGGGAACCTTTTGGAGGAGTGGTCTAGACAGGAGGGATGAGCTCCACTTACACCAAAATGGAACCAGATTGCTGGCATGCAACATGCAAAAGGTTGTACGATTGCTCCCTAAAAATACATCAGAGGGACAAATACCAGGGAGGAAGAGGAGTTATTGAATGTGGGCAAAAGAACAAATGGATAGAAACCGGCCATCAACAAGTTTAGGCTTGAAATTAGAGGATGGTTCCTAACCATGAGAGGAGTTGATGGTTAGAGCTCCAGCCATTTATCCTTCCTTCTGCCTCCCAGAGGGGCCTGTCTTCACAGTGAAGACAGACCCCTCTGGGAGGCTGAGGAATTTGGTGCCCCTTATGTGACACGCCCTGGAGGCAAGGCAGCACTGCGGGTTTGTAATGTCCCTCTTGCTGCATTTCAGTCGTGTTCCCCGCCCCGTGCTGCTGGAATCCGTAATTCCCTGTTATTGGGCCAACGCCAAAGAGCCCGAGGGAAGAGTCAGTCAAGCCTGAAGCCTGGTAACGCGCGTGTGTCAAGTGAGCCGTGTGCACGACTGGCTGCAGAATTGGGGCCAATGGCACAGCTTGAGGATTCGCCCTCTTGCAGGCCTTGATCCATCAGTGAACAGCGGCTGTGTCATTAGGTCTGTTCACAGTCAAACCCAGCAGCTTTTCTATGGGTCGTGAACCGACTGCTGCTCTCGGGTACACCCACTGACCCGCAACTGAAGGCAACTGTCTGGCTAATTGATCTAATATATCAGCACTTCCATGGGGCTCTCATCCACCTCGACATGTCTCCCTGCAGGCTGGGTCCTCCTGCTTCCCCACACAGCCCAGCTGAAATTAGCCAGGCAGCTCCCGATGACCCAGGCTGGCGCTGCTAGTTAAAATGTTAATAACTTTTCAAACACGAGTCTAGGGTGGGCAGTAAATCTCAGCGAGCCGCTCCAGCGACCCAGGAGTTCTCTCTCTGCTACACATGGCAAGAAGCCATTCCAAGAATGTTCTGACCTTATCAGTGATTCGCTTCGGTCTGGATTCTGCAGTGCTTGCTCGGGCATAGCTTATACTGACAGCAGGTCAATGCGAATCCGAACGGGGGTGCTCTTTGGGGATGGGCTGGGTTTTCCTAACCCCGAGACAGCGGATATTAAGTCAAGGAAATAAATGTAAGTTCCTCAGGATGTTTCATAGTTTCAGAGATGTAGACTTGACCTTCTGAATGGCACAGGCCAGAGAACCTCACTCAGGTACCACTCTACTGAACCCCAAAACTTTAGTTAGAGCAAAGCATTTCAGCCGGCAGGCAGAGAACAGGAGAGACTGAGGGGACCCCAATGCCTGAGGCCCCTGCATTGGTAGGGGATTGATCAGGTGAGACATGCCCCGGTGATCCCAGCTGGTGACCCACATCCCAGGCTGCAGAAGAAGGCAAAAAAACCCCACGGTCCCTGCCAGTCTGACCAGTGGGAAATCCCTTTGCTATCACAAATCTGGTGACCTTTTCGACCCTGAGCACATGAGCCAGACCCACCAGCCAGGCCGCTAGGAAGAGGGTTCTCTGTTCCACCTGAGAGCCCCGGTCCACTGGTCGAACCAGATGAAGCACGGAACTTGCCCACATTGGACGCCATCAGAAGTGGAGGAGGCCCTTGCCTGAGCAGGGGAAACGTCCCCTTTGCATTAATAAACCCAGGCGGGGGAATATTTCTCTCTCATTAGCCCGAGCCCCACAGCGGGTCACAATCCATTTCTTCATTCAGTGTTTGCAGCTTGCCAGAGCACTGGCAGGCAGACTCCCCAGCCCGGCTGCTAGCGCTGAGGATTCAGGAGGGACTAACTCTCTGGCTCCCTTCGGGGCTAGTTAGACGTGGGGCCGGGAGTCGGGGGAAGGTGCTGGATTTAGCCGTGCCAGCGATTGTAGATTGCACATGGCTCACAGGGGAGTGTTGGAATTAGGCCTGGCCTCCCTCCATCCCCAGCCTCTCCACCGTCCACATGCATCCCTGCCACCACCTCCCACTCCTCTGTGGTCCCCTTTCCTGACCTCACGCCCATTCCTTTCCGCCCTCCCGATCAGACAGAGCAGGGCGGGGTGAGCGGCCCTCCTGACGAATGGGAGCGTGGAGCCAGGGATGCCCGTCGAATGAAGGAGGAGGGGGTAAAACTGGGCAGCTAAGAGGTGGGATGGGTCACTGACATGGATGCTGACGTGACCGAGGATGAGTGCGGGGCATTGCGAAGGGAGGGAGGGAGCGAGCCGGGAGCTGAAGCAGGAAGGAGGCCGATGGGGAAGAGCTGGGCGGATGGCAGAGGACGGCGACATGGAGGCAGAGAGGGGTGAAGAGTTGGATGCAGTGATGTTCCTCAGAGGGCTGGGGTTGGTGGCTGGACCGGGAGAGGAGACTCATATCCCCATTTTATAGATGGGGAAACTGAGGCCTGGGAGGGTGAAGTGACTCACCCAAGGTCATACATACAGCCTGTGGCAGAGTTGGGACTAGGATCCAGGTCTCCTGAAGCCCAGTCCAGTGCGCTGTCCCCTAGGCCACGCTGCACTCTGGGGTAGTGACCCGACTCAGACAATCATGATGCTCTCTCCGCCAGCTGTGGCTACGCCTCGTGTCTAATCCCGCACTGCGCTGGGTCAAGGCTTGGTCGCTAAGGGGCTGCACAGAGGCCTCTCATAGAATCATAGAATATCAGGGTTGGAAGGGACCTCAGGAGGTCATCTAGTCCAACCCCCTGCTCAAAGCAGGACCAATTCCCAACTAAATCATCCCAGCCAGGGCTTTGTCAAGCCTGACCTTAAAAACCTCTAAAGAAGGAGATTCCACCACCTCCCTAGGTAACCCATTCCAGTGCTTCACCACCCTTCTAGTGAAAAAGTTTTTCCTAATATCCAACCTAAACCTCCCAACTGCAACTTGAGACCATTACTCCTTGTTCTGTCATCTGCTACCACTGAGAACAGTCTAGATCCATCCTCTTTGGAACCCCCCTTCAGGTAGTTGAAACCAGCTATCAAATCCCCACTCATTCTTCTCTTCTGCAGACTAAACAATCCCAGTTCCCTCAGCCTCTCCTCATAAGTCATGTGCTCCAGCCCCCTAATCATTTTTGTTGCCCTCCGCTGGACTCTTTCCAATTTTTCCACATCCTTCTTGTAGTGTGGGGCCCCAAATTGGACACAGTACTCCAGATGAGGCCTCACCAATGTCGAATAGAGGGGAATGATCACGTCCCTCGATCTGCTGGCAATGCCACTACTTATACAGCCCAAAATGCCGTTAGCCTTCTTGGCAACAAGAGCACACTGTTGATTCATATCCAGCTTCTCATCCACTGTGACCCCTAGGTCCTTTTCTGCAGAAGTGCTTCCTAGCCATTCGATCCCTAGTCTGTAGCTGTGCGTGGGATTCTTCTGTCCTAAGTGAAGGACTATTGCACTTGTCCTTGTTGAACCTCATCAGGTTTCTTTTGGCCCAATCGTCTAATTTGTTTAGGTCCCCCTGTATCCTATCCCTATCCTCCAGCATATCTACAACTCCTCCTGGACCTCCGTGGCAGCATTCTCTGAAATGCTCCCAGTTCCATGCGCAGGGCCAGTCAAGTATCAGGGGGTAGCCGTGTTAGTCTGTATCTACAAAAACAACATGTTGTTTTTGTAGGGCCAGTCCGACATGCAGAGCTTCAGGGTCTCAATGCATGGATGATACGGTGGTGCGGGGAGGAGCGATTCAGGGTTATTAGGAACTGGGGAACCTTTTGGAGGAGTGGTCTAGACAGGAGGGATGAGCTCCACTTACACCAAAATGGAACCAGATTGCTGGCATGCAACATGCAAAAGGTTGTACGATTGCTCCCTAAAAATACATCAGAGGGACAAATACCAGGGAGGAAGAGGAGTTATTGAATGTGGGCAAAAGAACAAATGGATAGAAACCGGCCATCAACAAGTTTAGGCTTGAAATTAGAGGATGGTTCCTAACCATGAGAGGAGTTGATGGTTAGAGCTCCAGCCATTTATCCTTCCTTCTGCCTCCCAGAGGGGCCTGTCTTCACAGTGAAGACAGACCCCTCTGGGAGGCTGAGGAATTTGGTGCCCCTTATGTGACACGCCCTGGAGGCAAGGCAGCACTGCGGGTTTGTAATGTCCCTCTTGCTGCATTTCAGTCGTGTTCCCCGCCCCGTGCTGCTGGAATCCGTAATTCCCTGTTATTGGGCCAACGCCAAAGAGCCCGAGGGAAGAGTCAGTCAAGCCTGAAGCCTGGTAACGCGCGTGTGTCAAGTGAGCCGTGTGCACGACTGGCTGCAGAATTGGGGCCAATGGCACAGCTTGAGGATTCGCCCTCTTGCAGGCCTTGATCCATCAGTGAACAGCGGCTGTGTCATTAGGTCTGTTCACAGTCAAACCCAGCAGCTTTTCTATGGGTCGTGAACCGACTGCTGCTCTCGGGTACACCCACTGACCCGCAACTGAAGGCAACTGTCTGGCTAATTGATCTAATATATCAGCACTTCCATGGGGCTCTCATCCACCTCGACATGTCTCCCTGCAGGCTGGGTCCTCCTGCTTCCCCACACAGCCCAGCTGAAATTAGCCAGGCAGCTCCCGATGACCCAGGCTGGCGCTGCTAGTTAAAATGTTAATAACTTTTCAAACACGAGTCTAGGGTGGGCAGTAAATCTCAGCGAGCCGCTCCAGCGACCCAGGAGTTCTCTCTCTGCTACACATGGCAAGAAGCCATTCCAAGAATGTTCTGACCTTATCAGTGATTCGCTTCGGTCTGGATTCTGCAGTGCTTGCTCGGGCATAGCTTATACTGACAGCAGGTCAATGCGAATCCGAACGGGGGTGCTCTTTGGGGATGGGCTGGGTTTTTCCTAACCCCGAGACAGCGGATATTAAGTCAAGGAAATAAATGTAAGTTCCTCAGGATGTTTCATAGTTTCAGAGATGTAGACTTGACCTTCTGAATGGCACAGGCCAGAGAACCTCACTCAGGTACCACTCTACTGAACCCCAAAACTTTAGTTAGAGCAAAGCATTTCAGCCGGCAGGCAGAGAACAGGAGAGACTGAGGGGACCCCAATGCCTGAGGCCCCTGCATTGGTAGGGGATTGATCAGGTGAGACATGCCCCGGTGATCCCAGCTGGTGACCCACATCCCAGGCTGCAGAAGAAGGCAAAAAAACCCCACGGTCCCTGCCAGTCTGACCAGTGGGAAATCCCTTTGCTATCACAAATCTGGTGACCTTTTCGACCCTGAGCACATGAGCCAGACCCACCAGCCAGGCCGCTAGGAAGAGGGTTCTCTGTTCCACCTGAGAGCCCCGGTCCACTGGTCGAACCAGATGAAGCACGGAACTTGCCCACATTGGACGCCATCAGAAGTGGAGGAGGCCCTTGCCTGAGCAGGGGAAACGTCCCCTTTGCATTAATAAACCCAGGCGGGGGAATATTTCTCTCTCATTAGCCCGAGCCCCACAGCGGGTCACAATCCATTTCTTCATTCAGTGTTTGCAGCTTGCCAGAGCACTGGCAGGCAGACTCCCCAGCCCGGCTGCTAGCGCTGAGGATTCAGGAGGGACTAACTCTCTGGCTCCCTTCGGGGCTAGTTAGACGTGGGGCCGGGAGTCGGGGGAAGGTGCTGGATTTAGCCGTGCCAGCGATTGTAGATTGCACATGGCTCACAGGGGAGTGTTGGAATTAGGCCTGGCCTCCCTCCATCCCCAGCCTCTCCACCGTCCACATGCATCCCTGCCACCACCTCCCACTCCTCTGTGGTCCCCTTTCCTGACCTCACGCCCATTCCTTTCCGCCCTCCCGATCAGACAGAGCAGGGCGGGGTGAGCGGCCCTCCTGACGAATGGGAGCGTGGAGCCAGGGATGCCCGTCGAATGAAGGAGGAGGGGGTAAAACTGGGCAGCTAAGAGGTGGGATGGGTCACTGACATGGATGCTGACGTGACCGAGGATGAGTGCGGGGCATTGCGAAGGGAGGGAGGGAGCGAGCCGGGAGCTGAAGCAGGAAGGAGGCCGATGGGGAAGAGCTGGGCGGATGGCAGAGGACGGCGACATGGAGGCAGAGAGGGGTGAAGAGTTGGATGCAGTGATGTTCCTCAGAGGGCTGGGGTTGGTGGCTGGACCGGGAGAGGAGACTCATATCCCCATTTTATAGATGGGGAAACTGAGGCCTGGGAGGGTGAAGTGACTCACCCAAGGTCATACATACAGCCTGTGGCAGAGTTGGGACTAGGATCCAGGTCTCCTGAAGCCCAGTCCAGTGCGCTGTCCCCTAGGCCACGCTGCACTCTGGGGTAGTGACCCGACTCAGACAATCATGATGCTCTCTCCGCCAGCTGTGGCTACGCCTCGTGTCTAATCCCGCACTGCGCTGGGTCAAGGCTTGGTCGCTAAGGGGCTGCACAGAGGCCTCTCATAGAATCATAGAATATCAGGGTTGGAAGGGACCTCAGGAGGTCATCTAGTCCAACCCCCTGCTCAAAGCAGGACCAATTCCCAACTAAATCATCCCAGCCAGGGCTTTGTCAAGCCTGACCTTAAAAACCTCTAAGGATGGAGATTCCACCACCTCCCTAGGTAACACATTCCAGTGCTTCACCACCCTCCTAGTGAAAAAGTTTTTCCTAATATCCAACCTAGACCTCCCCCACTGCAACTTGAGACCATTACTCCTTGTTCTGTCGTCTGCCACCACTGAGAACAGTCTAGATCCATCCTCTTTGGAACCCCCCTTCAGGTAGTTGAAACCAGCTATCAAATCTCCCCTCATTCTTCTCTTCTGCAGACTAAATAATCCCAGTTCCCTCAGCCTCTCCTCATAAGTCATGTGCGCCAGCCCCCTAATCATTTTTGTTGTCCTCCGCTGGACTCTTTCCAATTTTTCCACATCCTTCTGATTTTCCCTCTGTGTGGTTCTTCGTTGGGGCTTGGAAATGTTAAAATGTCAGGCGTGCCCCAGCCTGCCGAGGAGGGCGCTGACCCCAGGGCTGGAACCCCGCCTGTGAACACATCTCCAGACCCCGCGCGCTGTCCCCCCAGCGTACGCCCTCCTGTGGGGCCCTGCGGTGCTGCTGCTGCAGGTGAACCCTTCGCCCCCAGAAGCCAGTCTCCGGGGACGCCAGTCGCTCCGCTTTCTCTTTGCAGGCCAGTGGAGGATTCTGAGCTGTTGGGACTGCAGACACCCCAGTGGGGCAGACATGGGGGGAAAGGAGGGTCTGTAAAAATGCCCCCCACAAGAACCCAGAGTAGTTCTGTGCTGTGGGGACAGCTGAGAGGGCGTGGACGGGTTGGATATGTCCTTTCATTCCACAACCAGCCCCCACATCCCCAGGGGATGGGGAGTTTCTCTGGCCACTCCAGTCCCAGCTGTCTGTCACTTTGGGGATGAATTTTTCCATGCTGTTCAGCCCCAGTGGAAGACTCTGTCCTCAGCCCATCACAGGGCTGCCCTGGCATCATCTCCCTGTGCCTGGGAAAGGTGGGGTCAGGGCTCTGCCCATGGGCAGGGGTATATGGTCTGCAGCCTCTACTGATGGCCCAGGATTTGGCTGCCCCCATCCCTCCTGCTGCTTCTTCATCCAGGAAGGTCTTTGGCATCGCATGGCTTCCCGAAAACCTCATGTGCCCTGCCTGGCCCCTCTGTGATGTCATAGCGGGATGTTTATGCCCTTCTGTGATGTCATAGCTGGATGTGTCTGCCACATCCCTCTGTGATGTCATAGCGGGATGTTTATGCCCCTCTGTGATGTCATAGCTGGATGTGTCTGCCACATCCCTCTGTGATGCCATAGCGGGATGTTTATGCCCCTCTGTGATGTCATAGTGGGATGTTTATGCCACGTCCCTCTGTGATGTCAGGTGGATGTTCCTGGGGACATAATTAGCTTTCTTCCCTCTTTAAATTATTGACAACGTATGTGTAAAAAAAAACCTCCTGAGAATTTATGGGAGTAACAACTGAACTGTAAGCACATGATAAAGCGAATGAGCTGCACCGGGGATGTTTAGGAAGCGTAAAAGCTCCATTGCTGGCCCCCAACAGTAAGGAGTCATTACCGAGCGCTGTTTCTGTAAGACGGGTACGGGCATTTTTCACAGAATGGACATGCTGTAAATTTGTGATTCAGAAATATCCGATTGTCTCATTCCTATAATGTAAAGTGTTGAAATGACTAAATCATATGATATATTCATTTAATAGAATAGTCCAAATAAAATGAAAAAAAAAAAAGTCAACCTGGAATGTTTTTACCTCATTTAAACAAAAAAGGTTGACATCAAATGAAACAAGAAAGTCGAAATGATTCATTTTGACACGTCTCCGTTGGAAATGTCATCACAATGGACACAGTCCTGTGGACCGTTTTGGTTCTGGAAATGGCATTTTCAGACAGGAAACAGTTCCATGAGCAATGTGCCACCCACTCTAGTGAATAGCCTTTCCGATGCAAACTGCATCACCACTGCGCAGCACGGTCCTCGCCTTCCCACTGTTCTTGCCAGTTCCTCAGTCCCAGCAATGGCAACTTTCACAGTGCCTACATAAGAACAGCCAGACTGAGTCAGACCAATTCCATCTAGCCCAGTCTGCTGTCTGCCAACAGTGGCCAGTGCCAGGTGCCCCAGATGGAATGAACAGAACAGGTAAACATCAAGTGATCCATCGCCTGTCGCTCATTCCCAGCTTCTGGCCAACAGAGGCTAGGGACACTGAAGGAACAGACATGGACACCGTGTAGAGTAGGGACAACGAATACAATTTACGTCATGGGCCCATTGTATTGCAAAGTATTTCTGTCCATCTTCTTATTCCTCAAAGCTGTTTATCTGTTCTTGAATATACATAGCCAAGCAAAGTGCGGTCGCACATGCAAAGCAATGGCACGTCTCTGTTTATTTGTCTGTCTATAATGCGATGACGTTTGAATGCTGCAGCCGATCAATTACAAAATTTCAGGGAATGTTCTAGCCATCAGCGGGTGCAACCCTGTGGATGTTGGTGGCAATCAGCAAAACAGAAAAGGAGAAAAGGGGAACACAAGGAGGAGTCCTTGGCATCTGGTTAGCAGAACCAGAAGCTTCAGCCACCTCAGGAATTGGCTGTAGATCAAAGCAGTGGTTGATGGGAGCAATACACACCTCCCAGCATAACAACTGCCCCCCGTCTCAGCTCTGGTCATCCAAAGCAGTTTCAAATGTCGCCCCTTTGGAAGACTTCTCTGACAGACAGAGAGAAGAGAACTGAGAATGCGGAGGGGAGGAATGGTGGGGGGGATTTGCATGAATTCCTTTAAAGAGGGGGTGGCACATAGTGAGCTTGTGGGGTGAAACAGAAGGACGCCTGGAGCCCCTGGTGTGTGCAAGTTGCTCGATTTGCAGATGCAAAAAAGTGCGCGGCCGCCCCCCAGTTACAGCTTTTGTTAATCTACTGCTTTGAGATAGTGCTGGCCCCCATTGCAAACAGGACAGACAGACGCCCCTGCTGCAGAACTGGCTCGATTTATACCAGTAAGTTATAGATTTGAGGGGGTCTTTCCTTCTCCCTATTTACATTTTGTATTGAGGTGCCAGGCACTGCTCACACCCACTGGAAGCCACAGTCCCTGCCTCAAAAGACTGATTGACTTTGATTGCCTTTAACATCTGAGACTGTAATTAAAAGACATAAGACAATGGTTCTCAGACTTTTCTAAAGGTGACCCCTTTCACAGAGCAAGCCTCTGAGTGCAAACCCCCTTATAAATTAAAAATATGTTTTTTATATATTTAACACCATTATAAATGCTGGAGGCAAAACGGGGTTTGGGGTGGAGGCTGACAGCTCGCGACCCCCCATAATAGCCCCATGACCCCCCTGAGGGGTCCCAACCCCCAGTTTGAGAACCCCTGATGTAAGAGGAAATAACAGAATCTTTTGCAGGCAACTACCTATACACAGTTTGAATTGTTCTAGTATTTTATGGTTGGAGGTTTTGAATGTCCTCTGAGAAGATACAATGTTCAGTCAACAACCCATTCAAAACTCGTCCAACAAAACCATATCCCACACAACTCCCAGTTCAGAGTAAGTCTCTGGAGAATATTCGGGAGATCACCTTGCGAATCTCCTTTGTCTTCACGCTGTAAACAATTGGGTTTAACACAGGGGGGACAAAGAGGTAGGCATAGGACAGAAGAATATGAACAAGACGAGGGGCATTTCCCCCAAACCGGTGCATAACAGAGATAGCAATTATTGGGACATAAAAGAGTAAGACGGCGCAGATGTGTGAGACGCAGGTGTTTAGGGCCGTGAGACGCTGTCCATGGGATGCAATATTAAAAACAGTCCTTAGAATCTTAACGTACGATAGGATGATGAACATTGAGTCTAAGCCGTAAGTGACGAGGATGGCAAATAATCCGTAGATGTTATTGATGGTTGTGTCCGCACACGCCAGTCTCATCATGTCTGGGTGCAAGCAGTAGGCGTGGGAGAGGACATTGCGTTTGCAGATTGGCAGCCGTTTAATCAGAAAGGGGAAAGGGAGGACCATGCTGGTACTTTTAATCACAACGGCCAGCCCGATTCTCACGATCCTGGGGTTGGTCAAGATGGCCGCGTAGCGCAGCGGGTCGCAGATGGCGACAAAGCGATCGAACGACATGGCCAGTAAAATCCCCGACTCCATGAAGGAAAAGGAGTGAATGAAAAACATCTGGGCCAGGCAGGTGTCGAACGCGACATCTATGACATCGAAGCAGAAGATGCCGAGCACGGTGGGCAGGGTTGACAGAGACATACCGAGGTCGTTGACTGACAGCATGCACAGGAACAAATACATGGGCTGGTGGAGACGCCGGTCTGCCCAGATAATGCAGAGAACAGTGCAATTCCCTACAATGGCGGTGATGTAGACCACACAGAAAGGGATCGAGATCCAGTGGTGAGCAGCTTCCTGCCCTGGGAACCCGGTCAGTTGGAAGGTGGCAGGATGGAAGCTGGTGCTATTGAAATCCACCATGATGAGCAGTCGCTGTCCCGGTCAGCTCCAACCCCCTGTGTAAATGCAAAATGAACCTGAGAGTTACCCCGAGGCCAGGTGACCGGGAAGGGACCTGCAGTTCAGCATTGACTTGCAGAATCCCAGTGTACAAGGGCCCTCTCCTGCAAGCCTGGGGCTGCTCTCCCCAGGGAAATCAAGGAGGAGTTGTTCTGAATCCAGCCTGAAGAGCCAGGGTCCAAGAATTCATTTCCAGCCCTAGCTCGTTTAAAGGGAGCGAAGAGATTCTGCTCCCACAGTTCTGCTGTCCACAGTTCTAGAACGTTCCTCAGGAAGGAGGTTGATGAATTGGTCACATTCAGAGGAGCAGGAAGGGGCACATTGTTAACAGCAAGGGAAATTAACCCTTCGCAAGGGCAGCTGTGAATTCCCCATCCCTGGCAACGGAGACTGCTCTAGTTCACACAGGAATGAATTCAGGGCAGGTCGCTGGCCTGTGCGCTGCAGGTGATCGGAGTGGTCCCTTCTGGCCTTAAACCTATGAAGCTGGGCCAGCCTGTGAATAGCTCCTCTCCACCCCCCGTCCCTCTCGTGCCGCCCTCGCCCAGACAGCAGCGGGAAGGCTGGAAACCTGCACGCCGGCTCTGACTCTGGCCCAGTGCGAAGTGTGGCAAGGCCACGACCCCTCCGTGCGTCTGAGCCCGGCCTCCCAACTGGGCGCTGGGTCTAACCGCCTCGGACAGGGATGCTGCTAAAAGCAGAATCGGGACCTGCGTTTAACTGTGCTCTGCATTACGCCGTACAATCGCCAGCCCTCTTAGACTCTTTGAAGGCGGGGAAAGGACAGATTGATTATTGCTCATGAATGTTAATGTGATTCCGCAGCCCCAGGTGCACATCAGCACTTTACAAAGGATGAAAGGGACAGGCCCCAGCCATGAGAACACACAGGCTGCAGGCTGGCCCCTGTGCTCCCCTACACACCGGCTGTGCAGTGCTGTGGAGCTCAGTAGGGCTGGACAACCCATAAATCTGGGCAGGATTTGTCCCTAAGGCTACGTCTGTGCTGCAGGCCAGGGGGTGATTCCCCTGCTCATGGACCCACCCGTGCTAGCTTCCATCCAGCTGGAGTGAGGGGCGGGCGGCAGGGGCAGGGCTGAGCTGTGCCGAATACAAACCGACCTGCAACCGTATGTGTGTGTGTGTGGGTGTGAGATTGTGTGTGTGCATGTCTGTGTGAGTGTGTCTGTGTGTGAGTGTGTGTCTGTCTCTGTGTGTGTGTCCATGTGAGTGTGTGTGTGTCTCTCTGTCTGTCTGTGTGTGTCTGTCTCTGTGTGTGAGTGTATGTATGCATGTGTGTGTGTGTGTCTCTCTCTGTCTCTGTGGTGAGAGTATGTTTGTCTTTCTGTGTGTGTGTGTGTGTGTGAGAGAGAGAGAGAGAGAGAGAGAGAGAGATTGTGTGTGTGTGTCTGTGTGAGTGTGTGTCTGTGTGTGTGTGCGTCCATGTGTGTGTGTCTGTCTGTCTGTCCCTGTGTGTGTGTGAATGTGTGTGTGTGTGTTTCTGTGTGTGAGAGTCTGTGTGTGTGTCTGTCCTTGTGAATGTCGTTAAGGTTTGAAGAAACCAAGTCAGGCCAGAAGGCAGAGGTGCCGGGCTGGGGTTTAGCCAGGGAGCAGTGAGAAGAGCTTGATGAGATTTGACGTTCCTGCAGTGTCCCGGTGCATCCCCAGAGCCCTCCAGCTCACGCACGGCCCCCCAGGAGGCAGAGGACCATTGGCCAGAGGCAATGGGGCAAATCCCTCCTCTGATGCTAGAGCCCTGGGGCAATGAACTCTCACGCAGAGCTGAGGAGATCTCAGGCCTTAAACTCCTCTAAAACCATCCACCTGCCCCTTCCCCCGCTGCTTGCTTCTCTGTCTCAGCGCCACGAGGGGCTTTGCTCACCGCGCTGCGTTTCATCCCATCCGTCCAGGAGGAAAATCGTCCAGAGCCGACTAACAAGGAAGGGGCAGAATTTCAAAAGCAGAGATGAGAGTTAGGCACCTACGTTATCTCCTGCGAAATGGTGAAATCAATTTTAAAAGTGTCCTGATTATAAACTTTTTTTAAGCTTTATTGGACTCATATCTCCCCGTAAAACTCCAAATAGAGGGTGTCAGGTAACCAACCCCCTTCTCTCAACTGCAGCTGACTCACCAGGGTGGACGTGATGAAAATCTTCACCATCGAGGAAAAAAGCCTCTGGACCCAGCCTGCCTGGAGTATCTGCCACAGACTGCCAGGCACGGGAGAGTATTTATCCTGTATCCTTGCAGCAGCTCCTTGGGGGTCACACAGTCCACTGGGAACTCAAGCGCAGGCTGATGTTTGAACATGGGCTAATCAGGCAAAGAAGCCATATACAGTAGCAAGAGCTCTGTGACTTTTGCTGCTTGTATCCTTTATCCTACATGAGAACAGCAGAAAATAAGAATCACGAGGAGTCCGGTGGCACCTTCAAGACTAACGGATTTAACAGATTCAGATCTGTTAGTCTTTAAGGTGCCACCGGACTCCTTGTTGTTTTTGTGGATACAGAGTAACACGGTTGCCCCTCGGATAGAAAATAAGAACGGCTACACTGAGTCACACCAATTCCATCTAGCCCAGTATCCTGACTTGTAACAGTGGCCAAGGCCCAGGTGCTTCACAGGGAATGAACAGAACAGGGCAATGATCAATTGATCCACCTCCTGTTGTCCACTCCCAGCTTCTGGCAAGCAGGGGCTTGAGACACTCAGAGCATGGTTTTGCATCCCTGCCCATCCTGGCTAATAGCCATTGATGGACCTATCCTCCATGAATGTATCTAGTGCTTTTTTGAACCCTGTTATAGTTTTGGTCTTCACAACATCCTCTGGCAAAGAGTTCCACAGGTTGTACATTGTGGAAGAAGTACTTCCTTATACTTTTTTTAAACCTGCTGCATATTAATTGAATTGGGTGACCCTGGGCTGTGTGTTTTGAGAAGGAGTAAATAACACTTCCATATTTACTTTCCCCACAGCAGTCATGATTTTATAGACCTCTATCATATCCCCCCTTACTTGTCTCTTTTTCAGGCTGAAAAGTCCCAGCGTTTTTAGTCTCTCCTCATATGGAAGCTGTTCCATACCCCTAATCATTTTTGTTGCCCTTCTCTGTACCTTTTCCAATTCTAATATATCTTTTTTGAGATGAGGCGACCAGAACTGCACGCAGTATTCAAGGTGTGAGTATGCCATGATTTATATAGAGGTAATATGATATTTTCTGTCTGATTATTTATCCCTTTCCTAATGGTTCCCAACATTCTGTTCACTTTTTTGACTGTCACTGCACATTGAGTGGCCCTTCTCTCCCTGAATGCAGAGAGACACTGCTGAGCTCTTGGCTCCCAGCCTTCTTATACAGGCCAGCTGGGGCCTGATTGGGGTGTGGCCCAGATGTGGCTACTTCCCCAATCAGCCCAGTAGCTTTTCCCTTTGCCCCAGCCCTCTGCCAGGGCTGTGTTAAACCCCCTCAGGCAGGAGCGGGGTAACCACCCCGCTACAGTATAGTTGAGATTATGTTTTCCGATGTGCATTACTTTGCATTAATTTACATTGAATTTCATCTGCCATTGTGTTGCCCAGTCACTCAGTTTTGAGAGATCCTTTTGTAGCTCTTCGCAGTCAGCTTTGGACGTAACTATCTTGAGTAATTTTGTATCATCTGCAAACTTTGCCATATCACTGTTTTCCCCTTTTTTACAGATCGGTTATGAATCTGTTGAACAGTAGTGGTCCCAATACAGACCCCTGGGGGATCCCACTATTTACCTCTCTCCCTTCTAAAAATTGACCATTTATTCCTATCCTTTGTTTTCTGTCGTTAACCAGTTACTGATCCATGAGAGGACCTTCCTTCTTGGACCTTGCTTCTTATCTCATGATAGCTCACTTTGCTTAAGAGCCTTTGATGAGGGACCTTGTCAAAGGCTTTCTGAAAGGCCAAGTCCATTATATCCTCTGGATCACCCTTGCCCACATGTGTGTTGACGCCCTCAAAGAATTCTAGTAGATTGGTGAGGCATGATTTCCCTTTACAAAAGCCAGGTTGACACTTCCCCAACAAATTGTGGTCATCTATGTGTCTGAGAATTCTGTTCTTTACTAAGGTTTCAACCAATTAGCCCAGTACTGAAGTTAGCCTTAGCAGCCTGTAATTGCCAGAATTGCTTCTGGAGCCTTCTTTTAAAAATTGGTGTCACATTAGCTAGCCTCCAGTCATTTCGTACAGAAGCTGATTTAAATGATAGGTTACATACTACAATTATCCCATGTGACCCATGACCCCAGATCTACTCTCTAGAGAGACACAGTTACCCTGGGTCACGCCAGTACAACATGGCTGGCACCCACATGGCCTATTGGATACTCAGTGAGCATAAAGGGCAGGGGAGCCCACATAGTATCCTAGAGACAAGGCAGATGTGGATGAGCACAGGACCTTGCGGACCATGGGTCACAGAATGGGAAGTACAAGTCTGGCTCTCTGGATGGAAGGAAGCCATGAATAGGAACAGCCTAACACATACACACTCGCACACAAGGAACACAAATCAGGTGTAAACGGGATTGGCCCTGGAGTGCCCTGTGGATGTGTGGCAGAGGTGAATCCGAGTGGCACCCATGTCGCATCTTAGGCACCCTACATGTGTGTGTGAGCGGCCTTGCGGAGTATATGGATCTGGGGCACTGCGGGATGGGGGTGGCCCCTCTATAGCCCTTTCCAAAGCCCACCTTTGAGAACAAGTGTGAGAATTTGGCTGTCTGGATGCACTGCATGTGAGAATGGGTCCCTCACCCCTAGCACCCGATGCCTGGGGCACGGGACTAGAAACAGCCCGGCTCTGCAGCCCTTTGTGTGCAGAGCTTCCAAACCCCATTGTAAGATGAGAGTGTAAAGTCTTGTTGTTTATTTATAGTGCCTGGTCCCCCGCCCCCGCGCAGGTCCTGGGCAGTGAGAGACACAAACACACAGTAACAGGCAGACCTGCCCTAACACACACAAATGGGGGGAGGTGAAAGCGAGACTGAGTAGAGAAGAGATGCACCCAAGGTCCCAAAGCCAGTCACTGGCAGGGCTGTGATTTAGAACCCAGATCTCCGGGCTCCCAGTCCAGTGCCCGGTGTCTGCTGCAAAACAGCCTCCCAAAACCATCACTTTCCCCAGCTCTCCACAGGCACCACCAGCTCATTGGTTAAACCTTTCTATCTCCGTCCAATGACATGATAGCGAGGGACTAGCATAGAGGGTCGCTGCCAATGCACCTCGCGCAGGACTGAGGCTGTCACCGTCCCTGAGCCAGGCTGGACAGGTTTACTGGTTAGTTCTTCCAGCCCTTCCTTGGATCTGCACCAGAGCAGTGTCCGGAGGGGCTCTCAGCCCTCGGCACCGGCTTATCAGCGCCCCAGCATGCTATCGCTGCCTCCGGCCAGGGAACACTAGGTTGAAAACCATCAGGCCCACAGAGCGGGCAGCCACCGTCTGGCCCTGAACGTGTTGTAATTAACACCAGGAGGGGAGTTGACACCAAAGGGCAGCATCTTTCAACTTAAAACCTGCGGGGGCTAAAAGAAGACAGCCCGGGCCGTTGGGGAGAGTGCTGCACACTGGATGTTAGTTTATTTGTGTAATACACGGTCCTGATTTCTTAAATGTTAACAGCCCAGCCCGTGTTAGCTTGACAGTCACGGAGAAGCAGCCATGCACTGACTGTGGTACTGCCGGGGGAAAGACCACGTACGAATCTGCTGCTGGAACTGCCAGTGTGGTCTTGTCGTATTATTATTGTTTTTGCATTGCTTTTATTTATAAGACATTTGCAATGTCCCCCAGCTCCAAATACGAAAGAGTCTAGAACAGTCATACGTTGTCAATTCAAGCTTAACATCACCTGCGTCGTACAAAGAATTGTGCATAATGAACAGATAAAATAGAGAACAAATATCCCCCGAAAGGCCACAATTCACCCACCTAATCTCAGACTTTGTGGCATCTCTTTTTTCATGGTCAGCCAACCGCCCGATACAGAAATCATGGCCCAACGTTTCAAATGAGATGTGAGATTTTAGGTGCCCAATCGGAGATGTCTTCAAAGTGTTGATTTTCCGAGAACAAGTGCCCAACCCTGTTTGAAAATCAGGCCTTTTGCCATGTCTCCAGTTGGGTACTCCATAACTGAAGACCCCCAAATCACTAGCCACTTCTGAAACTTTAAGGCACCCATCCATCCATCCACTTACAAACCAAAAAGATAGACATCAGAAACCATCTCACACCCAGGTTGGGTTAGTTACCTAGTGAACATTTTGAGGATGCTCTTTCGAATCTCCTTGGTTTTTATACTGTAAATGATGGGGTTTATCACAGGGGGCATAAAGAGGTAGACACTGGACATCAGAATGTGGACCAGCGGCGGGGCGTTCTCGCCATACCTGTGTATGACAGAGACTGTGATCATTGGAATGTAGAATATTAAGACAGCGCAGACATGGGAGATGCAGGTGTTCAGGGCCTTGAGACGCTGCCTCCCAGAGGCGATACTGAAGATGGTCTTCAGAATCAGAATGTAGGAGATGACAATAAGCAGCAAGTCTATTCCAAAGACAAAGAGAACAGCACATAAGCCGTAGATGTTATTGACTGTGATGTCTGCACACGCCAGCCTCATCACGTCCGGGTGCAGACAGTAGGCATGGGAGAGGGCTTCGGCGCGGCAGAAAGGCAAGCGTTTAATAAGAATGGGCAATGGTAAAACCACACTGAAGCTTCTAATCACAACGGCCAGCCCGATTCTCACGATCCTGGGGTTGGTCAAGATGGCCGCATAGCGCAGCGGGTTGCAGATGGCGACAAAGCGATCGAACGACATGGCCAGTAAAATCCCCGACCCCATGTTGGAAAAGGAGTGAATGAAAAACATCTGGGCCAGGCAGGCGTCGAACGCGACGTCTGTGACATCGAAGCAGTAGGTGCTGAGCACCGTGGGCAGGGTCGACAGCGAGACACCGAGGTCGTTGACCGACAACATGCAAAGGAACAAATACATGGGCTGGTGGAGACGCCGGTCTGCCCATATAATGCAGAGAACAGTGCAATTCCCTACAATGGCGGCGACGTAGAACACACAGAAAGGGATCGAGATCCAGTGGTGAGCAGCTTCCAGGCCCGGGAACCCGGCCAGTTGGAACGTTGCGGGCTGGAAGTTGGTGCTATTGAAATCCACCATGATGAGCAGTCGCTGTCCTGGTCAGCTCTCAAGCCCTGTGAAAATGCAAAATGAACCCGTGAGTCGCCCTGGGATCAGAGAAGAGGAAAGGTCAGCGCAGGGCCCCTGGACCACAAATCCTTAGTCACGCTAACAGCTCTTACCTGTTCTCAGTTGTCCCCAGGCGCCACCATGATACAAATAATAATCCTGGGGTGATAATCGTTACTTCCAGGGACAGCACCACCTAAAGGACAGGTGGCAGTTCTCAGCTCTCTGGCAAGTGTGTATTGTACGGGGCTCCATACGTTCCCATGGCTGTTGTTATCTATGTGCCTGCGGCACACCTGATATGACATGTTCCTTATATGTATGCAGCGCTGCTGTAGCCCTGGTGATCCCAGGACAGTGGGGAGGGAATATCTTCGATCAGACCAACTTCGGTTGGTGGGAGACAGTGACAAGCTTTTGAGCTCCCACCGAGCTCTTCTGCAGGGCTGGGCCAAGCCTTCAGGCCTGAAGATGAGCTCTGTGTGAGCTCGAAAGCTCGTCTCTCTCACCAACCGAAGTCGGTCCAGTCAAAGATATTCCCTCCCCCACCTTGTCTGTGGGATGTTCCTTATGCAGCGCCTGAGACCTGACTTCATCCCTCGCCACGCCAGCTCCTCCCCTGGCCTTCAGTAACCCCCCTTCGTCATGAGGGCGACAAGTCCAGGGCCAGGCCTTGCTAGGTGCGAGGGAGGGCAGAGTCTCTGGGCGCTCAGTCCAGCAACGCGCTCCCCTCCCGTGGGGCTACTCCTGTGCTTCATTGCCCTGCTGGCTCGGGGCCTGCGTGCTCAGCACCCGGCAGGATGGAGCCCTGGCTGAGCAGCAGGAATCCCGGCAGGGCAATTCCCACCCCCAAACTAGGCATAGCCAAAGATTTTTCAAGCAACATTTGAGATGAAAAATTTGCCCTAAATCTAAGCAGGCAGCCAGGTAAAGAACCCGGCCCCTGCACTGTGTGGGTCCATTCTCACACACACCTATCACACCTCCAACGTGTGAAACAAGAGCACAGGAGGCAAATGCAAGGCAGCTCTCAAGTGAAGGGTCTATGGCGTCCGTCCTACAATCAGAGCCTCACCGCCAGATTCCTGCCGAGCCCCCTGCAACGGGGCTGCACGCAGGCCACGGGGGTCCTGGCAGTAGGATCTGATTGCGAGATCAGGGCCTATTATAGTAGATATCACATGTGTGCACTAGGGCCCGTGCGTCCCACGCACATGGTACATCCCTTCACATGTGTGCCTTGCAGCACGTCTCCAGTTCCCTGCTGGGCACATGGATAAGGGCAGCTGGCCAGCCTGAAATCCCTGGCTACATTGCAGCGGTGCTGGAAATAAGTTTGGGCCACTGCACATTCCGCAGGCAGGGGGCCAGGTTCACTCAGTGCTCGGTCTCCAGGGTGCCAGCAGGTTGCACCAGGGCCAGGAGGACAAGGACTCATTGTAAGTCCCTCTGTCCTGTTGTCGTTGCTGTTCGGGACAATAAACCGTGAGACGATTCCAGTGTAGTAAATGCCGTGAACGCTCCTGCTCCGACTCCCTGCGTCACAGACGCCCCCCGATCTCCCACGTAACTAACATGCTTGGAGGAATGTCTGAAGCTGCAACAACGGCGGGTGCATCTTGGGAGCAGAACGTTTTTTAAAAGCTCACCTGCCCGACAGACTTGCCTGGCAATGACATTTTTGCTGAGCACAACCAGCCGCCCCCTAGCCCTTCGCCTAGTACCCCGTCTCATCGGCCTACTTACCAGCAACGCGCAGGGCCGCAGGAGTGGGGAGACCTTCTCTTCACCCCAGAGGCATAAGGCTGCACTGGTAACGGCGTGCGCCCGCTCGGCTCGCAGCACAAGGGTAATTATAACGTACCACTAATGAAAGCCATTTGGGGACCGTTCCATTAGTGGGGAATGTCTACAAGTATTTAAAGACGGGAATAAAGCAAGGGGGAAGTTAAAGATTAACCCAGGAGCGTGTGGAACTTACTCTTGGACCAGCCTTACCCAATATGACCCACAGGTAGACAGGTTTAGAGCTCACGCCGGGGGTGTGGATGTTCGCTCAAGCCCCTGGCTCTCACAGACATTCTTGCTTCCCAGGGAGAGCTGGGAACCTGGCCATGAATAAAGATTCAATTAAACCCCCTTGAGTTTGACCATCATGTTATGGGGTCCTCTTTACTCTGCCAGCCAGGAGGTCCACGCCGTCATCACCAGGCATGGCTGCAGCTCCATGGACATACCCCAGATAGCTTCAACCTGGCTAGCGCTGGGTCCGGGAGCAGTGACACTACAGTAATGTGCATGTCTGTGCAAGCGAGCCCTGGGCATCACTACCCAGCGTGCCAGGGCTGCAGCTTCGTTTCACTGAGTCAGAGAGTCGCTGGCCAGTCTGATCTCCTGTCCAACACAGGCCACGAACCCCACCCAGCTCCGCACGCTGAACTCAACCACTGAAATGAGACCAAAGTGTTCCAGCCCTCGGGAGACTGGGCCCCAGGCAGCGCACAGGAGAGACCGAGGGGCATGAGGCCCCCACAATGGCAGGGAACTGATCAAGTGAGAGATACCCAGATAATCCTGGCAAGTGACCCGCCCCCTCACGCTGCAGAGGAAGGCAAAAAAAACCCAAGGTCCCTGCTAATTTGGTGTCCTTCCCAACCCCACATATGATGGTCAGACCCAGAGCAAGTGAGCAAGAACCAGCCAGCCAAGCTGGTCTCTGAGAGAGAGAGAGAGAGCGATTGGTTCCACCTCAGAGCCCCAGCTCTCCCTGTCCAGTGCCCCATCTCCAGCCATCATAATCTCGGGTGCTTCAGGGGAAGGAGATTAAAAACACCCAGAATGCATTGGGGGAGGAGGAATCCCTTCCTGACCCCTGCAGGGGGCTGGCTGGAGCCCTGAAGCATGAGCTTTAGGAACATAAACTGGAAGTGAGCCCCAGGGTTGCTGAGCCCTGCCCCCTACCATCACAAAATAGCTAGATTAAAGCTAGCCCGAGCTTTCATCTCACCCTGTGATTGCAATAGAGACATACCCAAAGGCAGAACACTGTCCAGTGGCTGGAAATTGAAGCTAGCCAAATTCAAGGTGGAAATAAGATCCGCTGCAGTTCTAGTTACTGGGTGTGATAGAGTCACATCCGTAGCAGAGAAGAACAACGTGCACTAGTGCAGGAATCACAAGATTCAGTCCCATAGCGTGCACTGTGCTGATCACACTGCTCCCTTGGGCCTTAGAATCAATGCAATTGTGGCACAAAATGAGAAACCTGGATGAAAATGTTCTTGAACGCGTCTGGATCCAGGTCCTAACAGATAGAGCACAAGACGCACTATTAGTTGGTGTCTGCTAGCCCCCCAAATCCCACTAGGTACAGGATGACCAGCTCCTTATGCACCTATCTACAATGTTTAGGAAAAAAAGCTACTTGATCATGGGGGACTTTAATCTGGGTGACACATCCTGGATGTCTCGTGCTGGCAGTGCTAAAACATCCGTGGGATTTTTAAATATTATAGATGAGAGGTTCCTAACTCAAAAAGTGTTGTATCCAACATGGGGGAATTCTATATTAGACCATGTCCTACCCGATAAAGAGGAACTGATCACAGAACTGAAAATTAATCGCACAATTGAAGAAGAAGGCCATATATGTAAAAAAAAAAAAAAAAGACCAGGTTTAGAGGGGAAGTGAAGGCAGCAGTATATATATCTGCTAGGAATTATAGAAAATTGATAAAGGAAGCCAAATGACACAAGGCGAAAGTGTTCAATAGATATTTTTGTTCAGTATTTAGGAAAAAACATATGATGTAGTCATATCATATAGTGATGCTAACACTCTTTCCATTTCACTAGTATCTCAGGAGGATGCTGAAAGCAGCTACTAAAGTTGGATATTTTAAAATCAGCAGGTCTGGATAACTTTCACCCAAGAGTTTTAAAAGAGCTGGCTGAGGAGCCCACTGGCCTAAGTTCTTTGTTCCCAGATGTATACATTTACATCTAGCCATATGAGAATACATATTTCTTGCTTTGCCCAGTTTTTCAAGTGACCCAGAACCGTCTGTCCTCTTCATTATTTACCGCTCCCCCAATTTTTTGTGTCATCTACAAATTTTTTAGTGCATTGCGAGATGGGGGCTTAGATTCTCGAAGGGCACTTGTCATAACAAATTGATTAATCAGATGTGTTCACCACCTCAACTCACTTTATGGGCTGGGAGATTTGTAATCAATAAAACTGATCTGTTTACATTTATGTTTCTTCTGGGTATATTTAATCCATTCATTGTGTGGTTGAAATTCCTTCTTCCTGACTGCACAGAAAAAGCTTTATGATCTATAAGTCCAAATCCTCAGGTGGTATAAATTGGCATGGCCCAAATCATCTAACTTGACATTAATAATGATTAAATACGAATGGTGACCAATAATATCTGCACCCACCCAGAAGATGTGCAATATAAGGAAACGCAAATGCATATTCAATCTGCTGCCTTGGCCTATAGATCATATTTGTTATAGCACATGGAACCTTCCCACATCTGCTGAATCTGTGAACCGTAGACAAGCCAACCATTGGGGATGTATAATAGGAAGACAGAGAAGATCTGGGACAAACAATTGTTTAAAGCCGTGAGATGTTCTTCTTGGGATGCAATGCTCAAGACTGCCTTAACAATCCCAAGACAATGAGCAACAGGTCTAGCACCACTATGAGAATGACTAAAGCCAAGCTCTACGTGCTATCGAATGTGATCTCGGCACATACCAGCTTGATCATATCTTGATGCACACAATACGAAGGAGAGAGCTCATGGGACCTACAGAACGGTGACCCCCTCAGCAGAAAGAGCGAGGGGAGTGCTGCTAGGATGCATCTGCATAGACTAGCTAGTCCGATCTTGGCTATTCTTGGACTGGTGAGGACGGAGGCGTATCTCAGAAGGGGCAGATGGCGACATATCTATCCAAGGCCATGGCCAGAAACACTGAGGATTCCAGGAAGGAAAATAAATGAGCAAAATAAAATTGAGCAAAACAGGCATCAAAACAAATTGCTCTGGAATTAAACCAGAATATATGCAGCACCATTGGCATCGTGGACAGAGACAAACCCAGGTTAATGACAGCCAGCGTAGAAAGGAAATAGCCCACATGGGCTCACGCGGGTTTGGATCTGTTTTTATGACAAACAGAAACATGCAGTTTCCTACAAGTGACTCGATGTGAATAGAACTGAAAGGGAGGAAAAGCCAGAGGTGGAACAGCCTTCCAAGGGGAGCAGTGGGGGCAAAAGACATATCTGGCTTCAAGACTGAGCTTGATAAGTTTATGGAGGGGATGGTATGATGGGATCGCCTCATTTTGGCAATTAATTGATCTTTGACTATTAGCGGTAAATATGCCCAATGGTCTGTGATGGGATGTTAGCTGGGGTGGGATCTGAGTTACTACAGAGAATTCTTTCCTGGGTGTCTGGCTGGTGAGTCTTGCCCACATGCTCAGGGTTTAACTGATCACCATATTTGGGGTTGGGAGGAATTTTCCTCCAGGGCAGATTGGCAGAGGCCCTGGGGGTTTTTCACCTTCCTCTGCAGCATGGGACACAGGTCACTTGCTGGAGGATTCTCTGCATCATGAAGTCTTTAAACCACAAGTTGAGGACTTCAGTAGCTCAGACATAGGTCAGGGGGTTGTTACAGGAGTGGGTGGGTGAGATTCTGTGGCCTGCGTTGTGCAGGAGGTCAGACTAGACGATCATAATGGTCCCTTCTGACCTTAAAGTCTATGACTCTATGAGCCCCCGGATGCCCATCAGGATGAATGTGGAAGGAGCAGCATTGGTGCTGTTGAAAGATGATGTGGTGTACTGAGGATGATCTGTATTAAAATGGACAAGCCAACCATAAGTGGTGAAGAGGAAATGTACAACTGAGCAACGAAACAAATGTGTGCAAAGCCCAAAGCTAAGCTAACTGTCTGCACATTTACAGGAGAGTTAGAGATGGATGATACACCAGAGGATTCCCTGTTCTGCCTCAAGTCAGAGCACAGGCACACTGGGAACATGCCACCAAACATACATAGGATGCACTTTAATATAGCAATGAATTATAGTTTCTACCCCATAAACCCCATTCTTTTTCTTCCGATGTGCAACATCATCTCCTGGTATTTGGAAAACGTGCAGGGCAAACTTCAAAATGCTGGTTTGGTCCCTGAATAAATATTAAATGTATGAAAAGTTGGGGGGGGGAACCAAATTGTGTATTTTAGTGTAACCTCCAGCTAAATTATCAGCACAGGGAAGCTTTCGGAGAAAGGGATGCAGAAGACTAGAACGTCCAGAGTGACAGGGGCTCTGCTTTTAAGGATTGGAAACAACCTTGGATAATCTAGTAAATTTTCAGAACCATATAAACAGGTGACAGCGATTTCATTCTGGATGGAGACTGGAGAACTGAAGGAAACCCACTAGCCATCAAAGGGGCTCTAGTCTCTTCTGTAATGCAAATGCCCTAAGCTGCTGGCTCAGATCTGAATGACGGGTGAAGCAGATCGGCACCTGCATTCTTTGTAAAGGATGTAAAGTCTTGATCCAAACCTCTGTGAAGTCAGTGGGAGTCTGTACTTTGACTTCACGGGGCTTCGGCTCTGACAGCCCTGGGTCAAAGGACAGAGATTTTGCTTCTATACATGGAAAACCTGCCCTACAGCAAGAGACTTAATAAAATAAACCCGAGCACTGAATGGGGGAGACACTGCTGGGAGTAAAGTAACAGAGGGGTAGCCGGGTTAGTCTGAATCTGTAAAAAGCAACAGAGGGTCCTGTGGCACCTTTAAGACTAACAGAAGTATTGGAGCATAAGCTTTCGTGGGTAAGAACCTCACTTCATCAGACGCAAGTAATGGAAATTTCCAGAGGCAGGTATAAATCAGTATGGAGATAACGAGGTTAGTTCAATCAGGGAGGGTGAGGTGCTCTGCTAGCAGTTGAGGTGTGAACACCAAGGGAGGAGAAACTGCTTCTGTAGTTGGATAGCCATTCACAGTCTTTGTTTAATCCTGAGCTGATGGTGTCAAATTTGCAAATGAACTGGAGCTCAGCAGTTTCTCTTTGGAGTCTGGTCCTGAAGTTTTTTTGCTGTAAGATGGCTACCTTAACATCTGCTATTGTGTGTCCAGGGAGGTTGAAGTGTTCTCCTACAGGTTTTTGTATATTGCCATTCCTGATATCTGACTTGTGTCCATTTATCCTCTTGCGTAGTGACTGTCCAGTTTGGCCAATGTACATAGCAGAGGGGCATTGCTGGCACATGATGGCATATATAACATTGGTGGACATGCAGGTGAATGAGCCTGTGATGTTGTAGCTGATCTGGTTAGGTCCTGTGATGGTGTTGCTGGTGTAGATATGTGGGCAGAGTTGGCTTCGAGGTTTGTTGCATGGGTTGGTTCCTGAGTTAGAGTTGTTATGGTGCGGTGCGTGGTTGCTGGTGAGAATATGCTTAAGGTTGGCGGGTTGTCTGTGGGCGAGGACTGGCCTGCCTCCCAAGGTCTGTGAAAGTAAGGGATCATTGTCCAGGATGGGTTGTAGATCACTGATGATGCGTTGGAGAGGTTTAAGCTGAGGACTGTAGGTGATGGCCAGTGGAGTTCTGTTGGCTTCTTTCTTGGGCTTGTCTTGTAGCAGGAGGCTTCTGGGTACACGTCTGGCTCTGTTGATTTGTTTCTTTATTTCCTTGTGTGGGAGTAAGTGGCTCTTTAGTCTAGCAGACAAAGCATAACACGATCCAGCCAATGGTTGGAACTGAAGCTAGACAAATTCAGACAAGAACTAAGATCCCAGCCACTGGAGCAGCTTATTGAGAGATGTGGTGAATTCTCCAGCCCTTGGAAGCTTTGCATTCAGACTGGGATTCTCCCTAAGCATGGCCTATAGTTCACAGAGAAGTTAGGGACTTGACATAGGAACTCCGAGGAGAGATTCAGTCTTGCACTACACAGGAGGGCGGGCTAGATGAGCTGGGAATCGATGAACCTAGGAAAAAGCACAGTTAACACCGGGAACAAGTGAAACAGCGGTTCCCAAACTGGGGTTTGTGAAATGTTATATGGGGTTCTCGGGAAAAAAATCCCTAATGGCGGACAGAGCTGTCCCTAGGGACCCCGGGCAGCACGGGGCCGGCAGCCCGGAGCCCCTGGACTTCCAAGAGCTAAGCAGAGCAAAGCAAGTTTCTCTGTCACACTGAGGAGATTTAAACTTCAAGACTCCTTACAAGAAATGGAAAGGGAGGTGGATATTTTTGGCTGTTTTTAAAATTAAATAGGCAGCTAGTCTTGTTTTTAAAATGATTATAAAGAACACGTTTAAGCTTTGTTGTAACGTGCGCTGTTTGCCTGGACTGCTCAAGACCTGAATGCTTGTGTAGGAGAAACTCTTTGAATTGGCTTCTTAAATCCCTTCCTGCTGTTTCACAGCTGATCCTCCTTGCTGAAACATAGGAGCCTTGTCTTATAACTTGGTTATTCAAAGTGATACAAGCTACAAAAGTGAGATCTTGGAAGAGTGTTGCCGTTTTCATAATGTAATAAAAATACTGTAATAAATAAGAATTAATAATAAATAGTGTGTAATAAGCATGTCATAAAAACAAATGTTACATTTCCAAGCTCACTGCTTTTATAATTTATACTCAGGTAAAGGAGAAAATCCCTGGCAATATTCATTTTTAGGAGGGGGTTCACAAGACTTGACATTTTAGTGAAAGGGGTTCACAGGTTGTTAAGGTTTGGGAAACACAGAAGTAAAGGAAGCAAAAATGGGGTAAAAGTTCCTATGTAACCTTGATTCCTCAGCTTCTTTCGGATTAGCACGTAGCCAAAGCGTCGGGAGCGTCAGGATCGGGCCCTGAAAGTGCTGTACCAATATGAATGACTTCTCCCCACGGAATTGCCTCTGCTGCATTCCCGAAGCGTCCCGACTCCCTGGCAGAGAGATTAGCTTCCCCCTGAGGAGAGAAGCCAGGTCCAGTCGTCCCCAGCCCCCAGCCAAGGCGGAGCAGTTTATACTGTGAAATCTCCCGGGACGTCTTCGGGCAATGAGCTGAATGAGGTTAGCAGGCGCAGACAAGTCATACGCAGGAGGAAATCTCATCCTGTAGCACCTGTCCAAACACAGAACTGGGAGAGTCCCTGGTCCATGCCCTGCAGCCCAGGGATCGAAAACAAGTGACAGCCCGTCATGCCCTGGCTTTGTACAGGTCTGTGTGAGACAAACAGTGGCCTCCAATGGCTGGGCCCATACAGAGGATAAGGGACCTGATACTACAGGTGAGTGAGATCTGTTGCTTTGGAGGCTGAAAAGCCAAATTCTAGTCCGGCCTCCTCCGCGGGTGGGCGGTTTCCAGAATTCCTTCGCCGCTTTCACGGCCAGAAGGGCCAGGTGTGACCATCTACATCTGATCGCCTGAGCGACCCTGGTGTCCGTTTGCTGCACATGGGTTTGCTACAGGCCCGGGCAGTTCAGGGCTTCAGTGTGAGCCACAGAGCAGGCCAGACATGGGCAGTGGCATTGCAAGCACCTCCGCTACCCCCCACCCACACCCCATGCCTGCATTTCTTAACCCTTTCCTGGTCGCGTAGGTGACGTTCCAGCCTTTGGCCCCTCTGCGGAGCCACATGGTAACGGCGCTGTTGTGTGACAGGAGCTTCCACCACAGCAGTTCTACTGCCGGGCCAGGCTCTGCTAGCCCCGGTGTTTGCCAGCAGCTGTGAGAGGCCCTGACCCCAGTGGAATTGGGAAAATGCCGAGCTGCAGGGGAAAGAGAGGGGGCAGGATGGGCAAGTGCATAGCTCCAGAAGCCAGCTCACCCTGATGGCGTCCCAGGCCTCTGCTTGCCAGAGGCTGGGAACAGGGATGGTTACCTGTTCTGTTCATTCCCTCTGGGGCACCTGGCATTGGCTGCTGTCGGAAGACAGGATACTGGGCTAGATGGACCGTTGGTCTGAACCAGTATGGCCGTTCTTGTGTTCTTACCCTCATCAGGGACGGGAGGGACCCAGCAGCCATCTGTGGGGCTGCAGGAAAGGCTGCAGAATGGCCTAGGAGGGAGGGACTCCATCCCCTCAATTTCTGTGCACGGTGCAACTTCTGTGCCTCCCTGAGCTGAGCTCAGCATTTGTGAGCAGACCGAGCCCTGATTGGTTCATGGCCTCCTTGGGGGGCAGTGTTTTCTGGGCTGGAGAGGGCCCATTTGCTCCACAGCAAGGTGAAAAGAGCTGGGGAGCGGTTCGGGGGCCCTCCTCCTGCTGGACAGAACAAGCCGAGGAGGCAACCTGGACTGGAGAGACCACCCCATAATGTTGCCCCATAAGGAGGAGCTCGGAGAACACCTCGTAGCTGAGAGGCAGCATGGTCCAATGGACCAGGACCTTGGCTGCAAGTCAGAAGACTGCAGTCCTATTCCTGGTTATACTACTGACAGCCTGTGTGACCTTGGTGAAGTCACTCCATCTCTCTGTGCCTCAGTTTCCCACCATGGTTCTTTTCCATGCAATAAGCTCTTGGGAGGCAGAGACACTCTCTCACTCTGCCTGGGGCCACACCGCAGCAGGGAGGAGGCTTCCCGGCATGCAGAGCCAGCCACGCACCAGCTCCACTCCAGCCAACACGCGGAAAATGGCAGCTTGGGTCAGTACAGCCCCACCCGACCCCCTGGCTGCATACGCGGGTGGCCAGCCTGCATCACTGCCCGTGCTGCCGCGGCCGCGCTGCTGTTTTTAGCCCGTTGGCTTGTGCAGAGATAGTATGTGTCTGTCCAGCCTCCCAGATGTCGTCCGTGTGGCTGTGCACAACGGGGTCCCGCTCTTTGGTGCAGCGTCTAGGTGCTACCTTCATAGAACTAAGGCCGGGGGGAGTAAAGGGCACATTGTTACTGACTAAAGGAGGGGGGCAAAGATCCTGGGGAGACCTCGCCGGGCAGAACCCATCTCAACAGACAGACAGCTGCCACGGGCCGGGGTGTGTGTGTGTGTGTGTGTGTGTTTGTACATGGTAGGTGCAATCTAGGCATGA
This sequence comes from Emys orbicularis, assembly GCF_028017835.1. Lineage (NCBI taxonomy): Eukaryota > Metazoa > Chordata > Testudines > Emydidae > Emys > Emys orbicularis. The sequence goes on from NC_088683.1 coordinate 368,951,671, forward strand.
CACACAGAGGCGTGCATCCGAGACAAACCTCTATCGCCTTGCCTTGGTCACGTACTGGTCCGGCCACCTGGCAGGGTCAATGTCTATTGACTCCAGCGGTTGCTGCATCTCCCCAGCCCCCTTTTATGATTTCAATCAAATACTAATGGCGCATCACAGCAAGCCAAAGCAGCAACCACAGAGTAGCACCGCCAGGTCCTAGCCCGCACCACCAGCGACAGCAGGGCAGAGAGGAGGGGAGACGAATCGACCCCTTTGCATCGCTCGGAGGGCTGTTACTGGACATCCGGCAGCACAGGGCCACTTCCCCTTCCCCACACAGAGCCTCCCACAGGGACTTGTCCAGCCGCTACGGCGGATCCGCGCCCCGGGGGCTGGGTTTGCTGCTCGGGGGGGTTCCCATGCTCAGTGACTCAGCACTGTCAGTGATGTCCTGGATGTCGTCAAGGACAGGGCCAGGGGCCTCTGCCTCCTCAGAGCAGGTGTGACAGCTGGACTCTTCCAGGGTGCCCAGGGCGACCGAGAGCTCTCTGAGTCCAGCCCATCTCCCCAGTGTCGCCCTGTCCCCCGGCAGGATCCGTACGCGCTGGCGTCAGGACAGGGACAGGCAGAGCCGGAGGGGTCAGAGGAGAGGGTAGAGGGCAGGAGCTGTGGCCCCACAGGCAGGATAAAAACAGGTGAAGCCAAGCATGGCCGAAGCAAAGGAGCTTTGGGGTGGTTACCAGAACCCCTGGCATGCATGTGGGGGTAAATACTGATCGCAAAAGTACCTGTGTTAATGCAGCTGCCTTATGCCACCATCTTGCTGCATTTACCCCCCCACCCCCCAAGAAACCCTTCATTGGCATCAAGCAGTTTTCCTGCCCCAACGGACACGATCCCGGTGCCTGCGTGACCCTGAGTGTGTGGACTCCATGGAGACACCCCGAAATGGAGGGGATGCTACCCCGACTGCTCCCCCCCTCCCTGAGGCCATGCTGAGCTGCAATGCCCCCCACACCAGCCCTCGCTCGCTGCACACCATGAAGCACATGGACAGCTGGCTTCCAAATCCCCATGTTTATTGCCTATGTCCGAACACACCAGACCAGCTATCTCTGGGTCTGCTGCCCCAGCAAGGTTCTGCTGGCTTTTGACATGGAAGACACTAGAGGACACGCCAACTATTGAAGGGGATATTACCCAGGTCCCGTCCACTCCAGCTGCAATCAAGCTCTCCGGGTGAAATCCCGCCCTGTGCATATGTGATTGGCACACACTGATCGCCACACTGGGCCAAGCCCTGCTCGAATTGACAGCAATGTAAACCCGAATGCATTTCATGCAGGTCATGCAGGTGCTTTGGATGTCACGGACGGCAGCTCTGCAGCCCCATACGCACTGTGGTGTCCCCGGTCACTGGGGAAAGGGGTTTTCTTTGGCCTTTGTTTTCTACCCTCTTCTAGCACACAAAGGGGTTACTCACCCTGGCAGGGAAGCACAGTAAAACAGTGAGCTTCAGAATATGAACCAGAAGACACATTCCTAACAGGGAATGTGATTCACCATTGGAACAAACTGCCAGGGAAAGCAATGGATTCTCCATCTCTTGCTGTCTACAGACCAAGACTGGATCCTTTCTCAAAACGATTAATGAAACTCAAGTTATTGGGCTTAACACAGGGGTAAATGTAAGGGCCTGTGATAGCCAGGAGGTCACACTTAGATCGTTCCTTCTCCCTAAAATCCATGAATATTCCCGTCACCTTGAACTCAGCATTTCTGTCAGTGATCCTAACGGCCTGACCCACCGAAACCTAACACTTCTCGAGGCTTCAGACCAGAGCCCGGGTATTAGCAGCTCTGAGCGGACAGCTGGGAATTCCAGGAGAGTTTTCAGGGGCTGCGCCTTTGAGGATCGAATGTTTTCAGCACCCTGGCCCAGATTGGCTGGGTTTTCCCCCCGTAAATGATGGGGTTCAGTGTGGGTGGAACAAGCATGTAGAGGTTGGCGAGAAGAATGTGGATGTGGCCGGGGACATTGCGCCCAAAGCAATGGCTTAAGAACGAGAAGAAGGCCGGTATGTAAAATATTAACATGACGCAGAAGTGGGAGCCGCAGGTGCGGAGAGCCTTGAGCCGGGCGTCCTTGGATGGGAGCCGGAAGATGGCCCTGAGGATCAGAGCGTAGGACACAGCGATAAAGATAACATCTAACCCTATGGCTAGGAAAGTGACGATCAAACCATACACAATAATGACTGTGATGTCGGCACAGGCCAGCCGGGCTATGCCCATGTGCTCGCAGTAGGTGTGATGGACGATGTGGTGGCCACAGTATGGTAACCTTTTAAGGAACAAGACAAATGGGAGGACTACACACAGGCTCCTGAGCATGCTTGCTACCCCTATTCTCCCTGCCAGGGGCTTTGTTACTACAGCTCTGTATCTCAGGGGGTCGCAGATGGCAACGTACCGATCAAATGCCATGCCAGCAGGATGGCTGATTCCAGAGCAAAAACCGCATGGACAAAGAACATGTGGGTGAGACAGGCAGCAAATGAGATTTCCCCAGCCTTGAACCAGAGCATGAGCAACGTTTTAGGCACCGTGGTGGAACTGAGGATGAGATCAGAGATAGCCAACATGGAGAGGAAAAGGTACATGGGCTGCTGGAGGCTTCGCTCCACCAGTATCACTACTAGCACCCTGGTGTTCCCGAACAGAGCAATGATGTACATGGAGCACAAGGGGATGGAGATTCAGATCTGGGCAGCTTCCAGTCCTGGGATGCCCAGCAGGGTGAAGACGTCTGAGGGTAGGTCTACACTTACCCGGTAGTTCGGCGGCGAGCGATCGAACTTCTGGGTTCGACTTATCGCGTCTTGTCTGGACGCGATAAGTCGAACCCGGAAGTGCTCGCCGTCGACTGCGGTACTCCTGCTCGGCGAGAGGAGTACCGCGGAGTCGACGGGGGAGCCTGCCTGCCGCGTGTGGACCGAGGTAAGTTCGAACTAAGGTACTTCGAACTTCAGCTACGTTATTCACGTAGCTGAAGTTGCGTACCTTAGTTTGAATTGGGGGGTTAGTGTAGACCTGCCCTAAGCCGGAGCCAGTGCTGTTGATAGCTGACACGACGGGCATCCTGTATCCTAGGCCACTTCCGAAAATTTTGCTCCCTGCAAGATCAAGATGAGGAGAAATTTTGCATTTCAGTGGTAGTTGAAGACAATCTTATTGCTGAAACGCTTCTGCCAAGGTACCTCTCTGGCCTCCTGCTATCTGCACTCCTCCTGTTTGCTTATGGCTTTCTCTTCACGCCCCCCTGTGAGGCAGGTCAGTATTCACGTCCTCATTTCATGAGGCACATAGAGATTAACACCATGACTAAACTCACAGAGATCAGTGACTTTGTACCTGAGTGCACTACCACTGAGTTCAATGGGAAGTGGGCAAAGTTACTTAGATGTGTGATTTCAGGGGCAGGGCCTTCATTCATAGAGGAAGATTAAAAACATAAAATGCCCCTCCCATTATTCGGTGTTAAACCCCTGCCATGACGTCGATCTATCTATCTAAGCTATAGCAAAGCCCTGCCTGTTCTGTTGGCTAGATTCATATCTCTATATTTCCAGTCTTCTATGGCTAACAGGCATCACCTCCTGTGTGTAGCTCCTTCCATCCAAGGATCTCAAAGCACTTTACCAAACAGCAGCAAAGTGTCTAGTTAAGCCTCTGGTGAACACCCGGTCTGAGTATCTCCTGCTATGAGCTGAGTAATAATAAATACCTGTGCTTGGTTTGGGTAAGCGACGCTCACCGGCAGGTCAGGGGCTGCTGTATTTTCCTCTGACAAGTGCAGCAAAATGCAGACGGAGCCCAGGCACCATTCAGGGTCTGTAGCTGTTGGAGATCCGGGAGGATTTATACATTGTCCTTCAAATCCACTGGGCTTGAGATTGGTACCGAGTCTTGCCCTAAGAGCAACAACAAAGCAAATTAACCTTCTCACTCCTAGCTCCCTCTCCCCTTACGCTGCCCTCCGCTCTGGGGTACCTGCACACCTGACATCCCTTTGATTGTCCTATTCTCAGGCATGGGATCTTCCTATGCATGCAAATACCAGGGGCCTCTTCCGATTTCGGTTCCAGTGCTGACCGTGTGCCGGGTCTGCACAGGGCAGCCCTGCTGGACTGAGAAGGGGCGGGGCTGGGCCCCCGAAGGGATAAAATGTTAGCAAAGCCCTTGTTTATTATTTCATCATTAAACAGTTCAGCGCATCGGAGGTTTTGAGTCAAGTAACCGCTGGGCTTCTTCCTACTGTAACAACCACCATTACAAATCTTCAAAGCCTTCTGTTAAGGACAGACAGACACCCAGGGAATCAGCGAAAGCACTTGAAATATAAAGTATTAAGAAAAGTTCTGAGTGTAGCGACAGCCCTTGTCCCCTTTGCAGTCCCTGATCCGGGGAAGTGATTTGAAGTTGTCTCCCATTCACCAGGTGAGACCCCTGACTGCTGCGGGTGGGAGGGGAGCATGAACACTTTCTAAAGATCTCACTTTTGTTCTGCACCAGAATGAAACCACATTTCAACCCCCTGACCTATTTTGCCATTGGAATCGTTGTTTTCCAGCCAGACCTGGTAATGCCATGGGGGTCTCTCTCTCTGGCCCAGTCTCTGAAAGGACGACACCCAGGATCAGCACGATAATCCTGCCGGGGTCCCAGGAGACCGGGGGGGGAGGGGTGGCAGCGGCTGTGATGAGAAAGTTTGTTCCTTCCAGTTCATCCATCCCCCTGACTCCCACTCACTTGACCCCCAATAACCAATGCCCCCGAAAGGGGCAGCCCCCTCCCCCCACTGACAGTCCCCAATCACCTTTCACTGATGTCAGCCCGGAACATTTCCTCCCCGTTCTAGACTCTTTCCACTCGTTGTCATGCCAACCCATGACTTTACCAGGAGCCTTGATGACTCCCTGGGCACAGGTCTTTTAACTTCAACCCTCCGGCTTGGGCCTCTTTATTTCTCCCCAGACAATGGTCCGGCAGAGGCTGAGCTGGACTTTGACCGGCTTAGAGAGCAGCTCTCCACAGGACAGCGCCGGCCCCTGAACATCTGCAGGGCGCTAACCCGTCAGCCCTGCATGGTACCTCAACAGCAGGGGGAACCGGAATCTGCCTTGCCCAGCCCATTGGACATCCTGGTGGCTGTGGGCACCTGAGGGTCTGGCCACGCCCCCAAGCCAGCTGCCCCAAACCCCATTCCGAAGGCAGCTGGCTACAATGCTGGCCCATCCCTCCCTTGTGTACTGATGTGTCTTAACCCAGCAGCCTGCTGAGCCAGTGGCAGGGGGCCCTGGGACACGGCTGGGTGGCTAGCCAGTCTCATACACTCATCGGTTTTAAAGCCAGAAGGGTTAGGGGGTCCCTGACAGGAGCAGGCGGGGGAGGTTCTGTGGCCTGTGAGGTGCAGGAGGTCAGACTAGAGGATCTGACAACGGATTGAGAAGCAGGGACCCCGGTACAGGATAGCCGAGTTCCCAGTTACCCGCACGCGTCTCACGCTGGGAGTCTGGAGCCAAAGGGCCCCCTGCGACCGGCTCATCAGGCTGCTGGGTTAAGACACATCAGTCCCCAAGGGAGTGAGGGACCAGCATTGTAGCCAGCTGCCTTCGGAGTGGGCCCCCGCTGTGCGGCTGAGGGAACCACAAGGGGGCCTTTTAGTGTAAGATTAAGGGAGACCCAAAGCCACACTTCAGGATCAGAGCTGAGCACCTGAAGCCCCCAGCCACTGCACCTGCCCGGCTGCTGGCGGAGAGCTGGGTCCCCGCGGAGTTAGTGGGCGTTCAATGGAACCGGGACCCCAGTGCTGCACTTCATTCAGACCTTCGTCGAGGTCACAGCCACAGCTCCCAGAAGTCAGGGACAAGGCTCCCAGTGACTTCGATGGCTTTGGGTCAGCCCCGATGTCCGCCTACAACCGTCCTAGTGGGAAGCACTGAAGTAAAGCACCCTGGGGCAGCTTTACGCTAACGCCTTTCGCCCAGCCTCAGAGCACTTCACAAACAGGGCTGGATTGAGCCTCTCGAGTCGCAGCACCTTGGTGAGGCAGGCGTTGTCTCCGTTCTGAGGAGCGGCGCACCGAGACAGGAGGCGGTGACGGCCCAGTTACAAAGGTGTGCTTAAGTGCAAAGAGTCAGGGGGCTGCCTGCTGCGCAGGAGGCTGACGGTCTGGTTACGGGACTGCTGGAGTGACGCAGGACACCGGGGTTCAATTCCTAGCTCTGCCACAGGCATCCTGTGTGACCTTGGGCAAGTCATTTAATCTGTCCGTGCCTCAGTTTCCCTTCCGTACAATGGGGATAATAGTCACTCTAAGCCCTTTTGGCCTGGGACTGTCTCTGCAGAGCCTACACAACAGGGCCTTGATCCGAGCTGGAGCCTACTAGAGTCATAGCGCTGCTAACATAACAACGGCCAGGACCCAGTGGGCGTCGGGTGTCCGTGGACGATTCACGGACGATGTTAGGCTGCACTCACCATGATGTCTCCCTCCCCCCCGCTCCCCCATTTCTCATTTGAATTTGCCTGGCTTTTTCTTCCAGCCGCCGGCTCTCGTGAGATGCTGATCACGCCATGTGCTGCACTACAGGACAGCACCGGGGTGACTGCCCAGGAGAAGAATGTGAATAAAATGTCATTTTAATAACATGTTCACGTCATGAAAGAAGCATAAACCGGGACACCGGGTAGCAGAAAATTGCAGAGGGACCCTTATAAACATAAACCATTTAAAAATGCAAAAATCCTTCTTGATTTCATGGCATGGAACCACCTACTGCAGACGTACAGCAGGTTTATAGACCATCTTGCTGACCAATATTGTCTCATGGTTTCTTTGTACTCCCCCAACTGTCTGTATCCATCCGTTGTCTCTTGTCCTATGCTTAGCCTGTCAGCTTTTCAGGGCAGAGACCAGCTTTCTGTGCTGGGTTTGTACAGTGCCTAGCACCGGGAGGGCCTGGTCCAGGACTGGGGCTCTCAGGCACTATGGTAAGACAAAATAGAACGAATGATAATTTTTCAAAATGGTTTAATCATCCCCAACAAACAAGCTAATGGCGAATAACCGAGGTATAAGGTACCAGAAAAAAGCAGGGATCTGCATGAAATGGAAGCTCCTGCTGGGACCCAAACACAAGCTGTGAAAGTCCAATTCCTTAACCAGCTCTGCTCTCTTAATGCAAACTGAACAACTCAGCAGCCCCTGGGATGGATCCAGCCCAGGGCGTTGGGCTTGTCTTGCCTTTCCCCACGCGTCTTATCTTGCATAACAACCCTGGCAATCTCTACAGCCCAGGCAGGGGCTCTGGCCTGGCTATCACTGGGAGCCAGAGGCCAGCTGGGGGGTCTGAGGCTGGGGAGGGACCCCTGAAGGATGCAGGCTGCAAAGCAAACAGCCTGGCTGGCGATACAGCAAATGGGACAGAACTATGATGACTGTGAGCCCTGATTTCAGAAAACGCTTAAGCTCAGCTTTAAACCCAGCTCTGTTTAGGAAACACGGACGCACTTGGCTTATATGGGATGCTAAAGTTATGCACATGCTGGTCTCTCTCACCAACAGAAGTTGGCCCAGTGAAAGATATCCCCTCCCCCACCTTGTGTCTCTACTGTCCTGGGACCCACACGGCAACAGCGACGCTGCACGGACCTGCGCCCGTCCCTCGGCAGGGCTGCATTCCTGTCGTGAGGCTGCTCTTCATTCTTCTTATTTATTATTCATTTCCAAAGGGGGGGGAGGTCCTCAGAGGTACCTCGGCGCCTAACTCCCAGATGCAGGCACCTGAGTCCCATTTTGAGGTGCCATTGTGGTTCCCAAAAGGCCCGTCTGGCTGCGGCCTGTCCCCGTCGGTGCCCAAACTCGCTCAGGGTTTGCATGGCAAGTTCCTCAGTGCCCATGTTTCTGCCTCGGTACATGCCTGCTACTGCCTCCCTCTGGGCACCCAGGCACCTAACTCCCGGCACAATCCGTGAGCGGGGAAGAGCCGGCGTGCCTCTGCCTACGTCGATCCGGTGGGTGTGCCCCGAGGCCGCCAGGGAGAGGGGGAGGCACCTTCCCTTATAACCGTTAGCCCAGTGGGTCCAGCACTCAGCCAGCTTTCAGGAGCCCCCCCCCAAGTTTTATCCCCCCTCTTCCTGACAGGGAGAAGGGATTTGACTGGGGATCTGCCACCTCTCAGGTGAATGCCCCAACCAACGGGAGGTGGCGTCATTCTAACTCGGTCTCTGGTCCAATTAATATTCAATTATTGAATTCAAGCAGAACAGTTTCAAGAGGAGAGACTGTGGGTGCCCACATCAGATCCCCCATAGCCCTGTGGTCCGGGCATGCACGAGAGAGGTGGCGGACCTCGGTCAGGGACCCGAAGCCCACTGTGCTAGGCACCATACTCACATGTAATAGGAAGACAACACAGAGGTTAAACAAATAAAGATATACCTATCTCGTAGAGCTGGAAGGGACCCTGAAAGGTCATTGAGTCCAGCACCCTGCCTTCACTAGCAGGACAAAGTACTGATTTTTGCCCTAGTCCCCTAAGTGGCCCCCTTAAGGATTGAACTCATAACCCTGGGTTTGGCAGGTCAATGCTCAAACCACTGAGCTATTCCACCCCAATCTCAGAGCCTCCCTGACTGGCCCTTTAGGAGGTATTGGGTCCAGCCCCACTTGGGCCTCCTTCAACTCACCTCCCCAGGTGGGGAAAGTGATCGCAACCCCAGGACAAGTAGCTCATGTGGCCAAGTCAATCCCCAGCCTAGGGATCCAAGAGACGCCCCCTGACAGCCCAAGGAGGAGCCGGTTGGTGGGGAGGGTAAGGGGACCCTGAGGTGATCATGGTTAATCTAGTGAGCCACAGTGTCTGTGCACCCCTGGCGAGTGTTACACCCCCGAGGCCTGTTCGTCTCAAAGCTGTTACAACGCGATGACCGCTGTTGGAACGAGACACACCTCCGTGTCGGCAGGATTTGCAGAAGGTGACCAAGAACTGAGCAGGCCCGGATCCCCGTCCGCTCTCTGCCACCTCGTGCTGGTCTCTCCAGCGCAGGACTGACCCACACGAGCAGCGGAATCACTGTGGGTTGGCGGGGCAGGAGGGCTGGCACCAGTACTCCCCGTGCAATGTCCTGCCTCTCCCTTGAACAGGGCGTGTTCAATCCGATTTCACAGAGACAGATTCTGATCTCAGCTATGCTGGTGCCAGACACCGTTATAGTCACTGATGAGCGTCTGGCCTCTAGAGTTTAAAGACAGTTATTTCCTGTTACACACCAGAGCAGCAGAAAGCCCCATGCGACCCTGTCACCCCAATGGGGTTTCATATGCCTGCATTATAAATACACCCTCCCTGGGAGGCTGGCAGCAAACCACTCAGGCAGGTCCCACTGGCCCATTTCTCACAGTTGAGGTGACAAAGGAGTCAATTTCTGCAGGAGTTCGGACAAAGGAGTGAACAAGAGGAGAATGGAATCAGAATCCAATGGACCAAAATGGGCATGTCAGCCTAACTGGTGGACAACATCCTATTCCACCCATCACTCACTCTGGGGCCCTTACAAAGAGACTTGGGGGATGGCCAGCACGATTGTGGGGGCCTCAGGCACCACTGCACCTTGGTCTCTCCTGTTCTCTTCCTGTGGCCCATAACAGTTTAGTCTGTGATACTTTGGTCCAACTTTGGTTGCTGGGTTAGTCTGCAGGTGCTGGGTGGTGTTGGTGGCCTGTGATATCCAGAGGGTCGGACCAGATGATCTGGTGGACCCATCTGGCCACAAACTCTATGTTTTGAACAGGCTGGAGGGTGGGTGGATTGAAAGGAGTGAGAGTCACCCTCATGGTTGGCACCCCCAACATCTCCTTGGACCCGGGGATCCACCATGGCACCCTTGGCCCTTCTACATCCTGGTCGCGAACGGCATCCTGACCAGACCTGGCCGGAGAGAGGGAACCGATCACATCACCACCTCCACCTGCTCTGGCTAAATCTGGAACAGCACCCGTGCTGTGAAACATGGGTTCCTGCTTCCCTGCCCTCACCCCTCCGGCGCAGGTCCGATTCCTGCCCCACCTGCTCTCTTCTCTTTCCTCTCTCTGTTCTCCTTCTTGTTAACAAGAATCTTAGCAGGCCAAGACTGCATTTATGCCTCAATGCTGTGCGCCTGTGACCAAAGAGGCAGCTAAAAGCAATGCCTAAACAGCCCGATGTTGGTACATGTTTGTCAGCTCTCAGGGCAGCTGGTCAGGCCGTGGGCTGGACCCGTGTTTCTCCAGCATGGAGGTTGCATGTAAGAGCCAGCACCAGAGACAGAAGCTGCATTTTCTCTCTTTACTGGTCTTTTCACTCCCCTCTGGTGTGTGTTTGTCTTGTTTTGTCCTAAAGGAAGTAACCGTCATAGCAACGACATAGCTCCAGCCCCGCTCAACTAACGTCTTCTCTTTGCCTCCGAAGGACAGTTATGACCATCTTTAATACCACCTAACAGACTGTCAAACAGAGGTTTTCCTTATCAACAATCTTTACAGCTAAAGGGACAGCGAATAAGGAATATTGTTCAAATAAAAGCCTTCCCTAGTACAGTAGAGTTCCACTGATTTCACTGGGTTTTTTCCCCTTCATCTTCTGCATCTTTAATAACAAAATGTAAAGAATTGGAATGGTGGCTGTTGCCATGGGACTAAAACAGGCCGAGGTCTGAACCCCAGAACCGTGTCTAACTGCTCAGTGGTGGACAGTGGCAGGGTCATTTTAACACCTTTGACTCTCTTGACCTGCTTATTCCATCAAAATGAATACACCAGATCTGACCTGAGGGATGTGACGCGCGGCCCGGGCGCGTGCTCGGGGGAAGTTCTCAGAGGACTTATTTGCCATAGCTGTCAGTGAACAAAGGATTCAATTCTATCTACTCGGCACGTCTGTCTGTCTATGGTCCGAAAGCCTGAAATATCTCCTGCCCTGCAGGTAAGACGTGTCTTCCTCCCAGGAGCGCTCTCTTGTTCAACGGCCCTCCTCCAGCCGAGTGCACTGTACCCTGTAGGAGAGGAGGTGTTTGAAAGCTCCAAGACCACATCTCTCCTATTTATGGAATGTGTTTCTATCACGGTGGTAACTTTGCTCTGGAAAATAAATAATTAAGGTGGCACCCAGAAAGCAGCAAAAGGGGCGGTAATCCTGAGGTCCTTACTCAGTGCCCGGGTCTAGATCACGGCTTTTCAAGCTAGGGGGCCGGGCGCTGTGCAGACCGTCACTGGGGGCAGCAAGAGCCATGCACATACCATGGGATGCTCAGCAATCTCTTCCTTAACTGCAGGGTCCAGGCCAGGATTTAGGATGACCCTGGGATCTGTGTTAGCCAGTCTAGCAGCTGGAGAGAACCCCAGATCCTGTCTGGGACCAGCAGCCTCAGGAAAGAATGGCCTTTGTCTTCATTGCCCCATTTCACACAGCCCCATCCGCTCTGCCAAAGGGGTCATTACCCACCCCGCTGCGTATCCCTGAAGGGCTGGGTTACGTCCCTCACAGACTGGCATTGGGGCATTTTCCTCCCTGCTGTTTTGCTGCTAATCTCTTCTCTCTCTTCTGACACGGTGTTGGGCGCCCTACTCCAGGGTTGTCCATGCTTCTTGCTGGCCAGGCCCCATGGTTCAGAGTCAGGCACAACCAGAGCTGTTCCCTTTCCCATAGCCTGGGGTCCCCTCTGAGTGCGACTGTGTGACACGACCTGAACCCGCAGTCCTCGTGCAAGCCGAGCGCCCATCGCCCTGCCTCCCAGTGTGGTGCGGCTCCGGGGAGCAGATCACCCCGGGCACTGGGATCGGCACTGGCTGAAGGGGAAGCTGCAGGGCTGGCACTATAAAGCCTTAACTGGTTTGTTTCCTGGACGCCTCTGAGATGTCCTCTCTCCCCGGGCAAGAAAGCAGGAGTTGTGATTACCTGAGGAACGTAGACTAGTGGCCGCTTGGTTTAAATGGGAGGTGACTGGCATGAGGCGGCTCTCAATAGCTGGTCCCCAGCTCTGGGATTTATGGCGCTCCTTGATGCAGTTGTGTTGAGAGCTGCTGGTCTTCAAAGGAGCATGGCCTCATGGCTAGCACACTGGCGCTCAGGAGATGTGGGTTCTGATCCTACTGCTACTAGATTGCTGGATGACTGGGGGCAGGTCACTTCCCCACCCTCTGCCTCGGTTTCCCCATCTGTAACACAAGTGTGATGCACAGTGCTGTATAAGAGTTAGGTGTTGCCACTGACTATCCTTACAGATTGCAATTCACCCCATACACTGAGCCAGCACAAGCCCCACACGTCACTTACACCCAGAGAAGTTTAAATGGTGCCTAGGTCTTGCACTGATCCTCTGGAATTGATCCCTCAGGATGGTCGAAGGGAGTGGGGCGGGGGGGGGGGGGCGTGTATTAGTGTGAGTGAGAGAATTTCATGTGGGCTGGGAAATTCCCTTGTAAGTTCTGATCCATTTGTCACTCTCTTGGGGTAAATAGAAACCTTCTCAAGTGTCCTGAATGTTAGACAAGAGCCTTTGATTTATCACACTAAAGCAGCACAGGCACCTCTCACCGGCGCCTTCCCCTCATTCTGACCGGGGGTTATTGGACTGTTATCATTACGTGTTCATATTACAATAAGGCTTAGAGACTCCAGTGGAGATCAGGGCCCCATTGTGCTGGGTACTGCAGACCCAGAACAAATTGACAGTCCCCGCCACAAGGAACTTACATTCTAAATATATTTGTCTGTTTAATTTTCTGCTTATCTATCTATCTATCTATCTATCTATCTATCTATCTATCTCCATACACATCTATCTATCTATCTATCTATCTATCTATCTATCTATCTATCTATCTATCTATCTATCTATCACCATCCACCCCATCTATCTATCTATCTATCTATCTATCTATCTATCTATCTATCTATCTATCTATCCCTATACACCCCATCTATCTATCTATCTATCTATCTATCTATCTATCTATCTATCTATCTATCTATCTATCTATCTCCATACACATCTATCTATCTATCTATCTATCTATCTATCTATCTATCTATCTATCTATCTATCTATCTATCCCTATACACCCCATCTATCTATCTATCTATCTATCTATCTATCTATCTATCTATCTATCTATCTATCTATCTATCTATCTCAAAGATACAATTATTCTGCGTTGCTCTGTTACCTTGAAGAGGATCTCTTCCCAAATACACAGATTTTCTATTGCAGCAGGTTGTGCTGGGTTTGTGTGCTCGTTCGGTTGTCGGGGCGGCACATTGTTGGGTACGAAAAGACAAACGTGGTACCATTGAGTCTGACTCTGCTCTCACTCCTGATTGGTGCCAGCATGAGGATGAAGTGATCAGGAGAGTCCCATGGAGCCAGTCCCCTCCCATGCACTGCAATGGAGCTACCTTTGCTGGATCACGGCAGTCGAGGACGTGGTCTTTTTTCTATAATTTTTCGACACACACTACCACTTAGAACAAGGGCCCGGATCCACACAGGGCCGTGGGCATTGCAACCCTCACGGCCTCAACACCGAACTTTTAGGCACCTAGAAAATCCCTGGAACGACACTGGGATCCACAAAGCCTGACTGAGGTGCCTCGGCTCCCTGTGCATTCTTAGGCCCTGCCTCGCCCCTGTTCCCTAAGGGGATGGGGAGAAACAAGCACCCAAGAACGCGATGCACAAAGCCCCCCTGCTAGGTGGCAGCTAAGCTAGCCAATGGGAGAGGCCCATAAGAGGGGTGGGTCCCAGGCCTTGTCCCTCTCAGGGTGTTAAACCCCTACCTCTGCTTGGGGCACACAGCCAGGACCTCGCTCCTGGAGTCAGGCGGCTGCGGTGCAGGCATCGTTTCTCGGGAGAATGAGTCAGATGCCTGCCTCCTTCCACACCAACTGGCCAGAGGAAGCCAGGGCAGTAGCAGACCTACCTTGTAACTGCTAGCCCACTAGTCAGTGCTCTCCCCTGTGTGAGAGTGCGACCCAGGTTCAATTCCCCCTCTGCCTCAGGGAGTGAAAAGATTTCAACAGAAGCCATCCCCTCTCTCAGGAGAATGCTTCAGCCACAGAGCTATGGGATAGTCTCACATTGGGTGCCATCAGCTACTCCTGCTCAAGCTGTTCCTCGGTAGCTTAAATAATTTTTTTGGGGTGGTGCAGTCCCAGGACATTGGACTGACAAGGTGTGGGAGGTGATACCTTTTAATGGCCCAACTTCTGCTGGTGAGAGAGACCAGCTTTCGAGCCACATAGACCTCTTTGGGCGAGAGTCCTTGGGCGAGAAAGAAAGGGAGAGAGTGAAAATGACTCTGCAACACACTGGATTGTGCGCTGTTGTATTCATTCAGTTGGAATCAATGAGCCAAGAGAGTCAATGGGGGTCACATAAGTCTGTCACTGTCCAACATTACACAGTGTTAAACAAGGCTCAGGGTTGGGTATCCAGAGATCTCAGCCCGCTCAGCCCCAGGGTAAACACCCCAGTCAACATCCACTTTAACCTTTTATTAAAGACACAGAAAGAAGGAAAAATAGTTCAAGCCTTTGACTTGTAAAGTATTGAGTAAGGCTTTTGTTTCAACAGCGCCCCTTGTTCCTAACTGTCCTTTTAGGGAAAAGAGAAGACGTTGGCTAAGAGGGACTGGAGGGGCATCATCATCTGGGTTCCTCTCTCTGGCCGGGTCTGGTCAGAACGTCTCTTGGGATTGAGACAAAGAAGGTCTGGTGTCCCAAGAGATGGTGGGGGTGGCAGACATGATGGTGAAACTTGCTCCTCTGGCCAATTTCCCACCCCCCAATCTCTTTCCTTAAGGACCTACAAAGGCAGGGATGGGCAGAACAGCCCCTCCCCTCATTGTTCTGCCCACCAATTAGGCCTAATTTTGGACACAATTTTGGGTCATTAATTTCCAGTCCCCCACTGTTCTTGTTGACAAGGCACGATCTTTACCCTGTCCTTGAGTTAGATCAGGAGACCTTTTTGTTTGTACTACTTCAATCTTCCTATCTCTCTCTCATAGCTTTTCCCATCAACGTTTGTTATTATGGGTCACTGTGACACCCTGTGAACTGCCACGTATGGTGTATGGCTGAGCTCACAGTTTGGGTAAGGTTGTAGGCCCAATTATTATAACAACACCCACCTGGGCTGTGGGAGACTCAGGGTCTGGTTCCCCAGCTCCAATGACTGTTTCATTATTTATACACCGGGGAACAACTTCACTGGGAGAGAGACTGAGCAAGCCCGTTGCAGAGTATCCCAGAGCCCAGTGATTGGCATGCACCTCCTGAGAGGTGGGAGACCCCACGGCAAATCCTTGCTCCCTCTCAGCCAGAAGGGGAAACTGAACCTGGGTCTCCTTCATCTCATGTGGGTGCTCTAACCACTGGGATAAAGTTATAAGCTGGGCACTGGCGGCATCTCTGTCCAGGTTTTGAATGGGACCCCGTCCGGTAGGTGGCCTCTGAGCAAACATGCTGGATTGGGCCCTGCGGGTGAGCCAGGCAGAGGAGCAACTATCTTCCCCTGGTTCGTGGAGTGCACTGGGGCGTAGGCGGGAGATGTAGGTGGCCAGCAGCAATCCTGTGTCCGGAGACAGAAACAGAGGCTCCTAGGGAACGTTCACAGCATAAATGTAGGCACGGAGGGAGTTTAGGCACCTATAGGGTTCGGTGGCAGCTGAGTGGGTGTTTGTGGATCCCAGTGGGGCCTAAAACTGGGACTAAGGTGCCTGAGTGTGGGATTTCGGTGTGCGAGTACCTCTGTGGATCTGGGCCTATAACTCATTGTCTTGTACATGGTATGGCTCAGTGCGCGAATGTGATATGAACAGAGTATGAAAGATTGTCTTGTCTTTGGTTGCTTTGGGCTTTCTTTCTTTCTTTCTTTCTTTCTTTCTTTCTTTCTTTTGCTTTATCCATCTGTGCTGCAGAATTTGTTTCTTTGAATTCCTTCCTCACTCTCTTTTGGGACTCAAAGGAGCATCAGCGTTTCCTGACACCTGGGGATCAGTGAGGTTGCCTAGCTGGCCAGAAAAGACAGGGGGTAACTGCCCTGGGTTAACCCTCAACATGTCCCACCTGGCTTCTGAAGAAAGCAGAGTCAGGCCTGACCGGAACCAGAGTGGGAGCAGATGAAAAGAGCCCTCCCGGCTTTGGGGAGGGGAATTCAAACGCTGGAAGCTGCTGGCTGCCTGATCCCAAATGCTGGGGCAGTTAAGCTACATCTGCTGGGGCTAACACCGTGGAGGAGGCAGTTGGGGAGCGTGAACGGTGACTTAAGGGTGTTCTTGTTTTGGTGCATGTCCTTTGCCAGCTCAGGGGCCGGCAGATAAAACGGCTCTTCCATCTTCGAGAGGGAGAGGGAAAGTGCCTGTTGTTATTTCCCTTTTCTTTCTGGAAGCCAGAGCCCACACTTGGGGTGTCCCTGTGATACTCTCACTGATGGGAAGTGACCCTCTTTTGGGGGGGCTGGCAGGATCTGACTCCGCTGCAGTGCATGCACTGACATGCATTCTGGCTGAGATACGTCGATCCTGGGTTTCAACCCCTGCCTTACCCCAGTGCGAGGCTGACATGACCCCATGGGTACTGGCATAAAACCGGGCTAAGAGAGAGGAGAATCGGGCCTGTACATTTTCAAAGCCTATGGGTCTGACTGTCTGCAAAGAGTCATTTCATTAACTGATTTAAAAAAATCCAACAAATGTTTAATAATGAAACAAGCAATAAGTTGTGCCAGGAAGCCATGGGCAAGAAATCACATTTATGGTCGGGGGAGACCCACAGATGAGCTGGGAGTTTCCAATGCCTGAAAAGTGCCGGTTTTGGTCTGTTAACACAAACTAAACAAGCCAGCCGTCCCCTCTGCTGGCTAAGGAGTAGGGCCGAGGGCTTGACTTGCCTTTCCCTCCGCTCCTTATCAGGAGCGACAGCCCTGCCAATCTCTACAGCCCACGCAGGGTTTCCGGGCTCTGCTATCGCTCTGTGAGCCACCCCGGAGCTGGGAGGGGATGGGGAGGAAGAGACAGGGGCTCCTGGGGGCATCATGCCTGCACAAAGGAGGAGGAGAGTATGCGGATGCAGCAATTGCTACACCTGCTCTGAAACTGCCTGCTGATGAGGAGTAGCACGACAATAGCGCCTTGCCCTACGCCGCATAATCCTACGAGTGCCTGGAAACTGAAGTCAGTAGCTGAGGGAAACAGCACTTAATATTTTAAGCCACAGCTCTGGTTTTTAATCAGTCACAGAATCATAAAAATCAAGGGGATTTATAAGGATGTATACTTGCTACCATACAGGGAAGTTCTCTTAGATCTATCTATCTATCTATCTATCTATCTATCTATCTATCTATCTATCTATCTATCTATCTATCTTAAGATAGATCATAAGATATATTGGAATTGGAAAAGGTTCAGAAAGGGGCAACAAAAATGATGAGGGGTATGGAACAGCTTCCATATGAAGAGAGATTAATAAGACTGGGACTTTTCAGCTTGGAAAAGAGACCATTAAGGGGGGACATGATAGAGATCTATACAATCATGACTGGTGCGGAGAAAGTCAATAAGGAAGTGTTATTTACTCCTTCCCATAACACTGGAACTAGGGCTCACCCAATGAAATTAACAGGCAGCAGGTTTAAAACAAAAAAGAAGAAGTATTTCTTCACACAATGCACAGTCAATCTGTGGCACTCTTTGCCAGAAGATGTTGTGAAGGCCAAGACACAGGGTTGAAAAAAGAACCAGATAAGTACATGGAGGATAGGTCCATCAATGGCTATTAGCCAGGATGGGCAGGGATTGTGTCCCTAGCCTCTGTTTGCCAGAAGCTGGGAATGAGCGACAGGGGATGGATCACTTGATGATTCCCTCTGGGGCACCTGGCATTGGCCACTGTTGGAAGACAGGATACTGGGCTTGATGGACCTTTCGTCTGACCCAGTATGGCCGTTCTTATGTTCTTATCTATCTATCTATCTATCTATCTATCTATCTATCTATCTATCTATCTATCTATCTATCTATCTATCTATCTATCACCCAGTCTCACCATTCTATGAAGAATTAGGGCACATATCCTGGAATAACACCTAAGCTACTGGCCATGCCCAGGTCAGGCCTTTTTTTGACATAAGATCCTTTGGATCCCTTCACGAATCTGTTTGGTTTTCATGCTGTAGATGACAGGGTTGAGCACCGGGGGCACGAAAAGGTAGATGTTGGCCATGAGAACGTGAATGATGGGGGCGGCATTTTCCCCAAACCTGCGAATGATTGACAAGCCAACCATGGGGATGTAGAAGATCAGGACAGCGCAGATGTGGGAGACGCAGGTGTTCAGGACCTTGATGCGCTCTTCCTTGGATGTGATGCTTAAGACCATCTGAATGATCATAACATAAGACAGGATAATCAGCAGCGGGTCTAGTACCACTATGAGCAGGATTAAAGTTAAGCCATAGATACTATTGAACATGGTATCTGAGCATGCCAGCCGTATTATATCCTGATGCAAGCAATAGGACTAGGAGAGCACATGAGACCTGCAGAATGGCAGAAGTGTAAGAAAACAGATTAACGGGACCAGCACCAACGTACATCTACAGACAATCGCCAGTCCTATTTTAGCAATCCTGGGGCTGGTCAGGATGGAGGTGTATCTCAGGGTATGTCTACACCCAGCCGCTAGTTCGGCGGCTGGGAATCGAAGTTCTGGGTTCGACTTATTGCGTCTTGTCTGGACGCGATAAGTCGAACCAGGAAGTGATCGCCGTCGACTGCGGTACTCCAGCTAGACGAGAGGAGTACCGCGGCGTCGACGGGGGAACCGCGGCGTCGACGGGGGAGCCTGCCTGCCGCGTGTGGACCGAGGTAAGTTCGAACTAAGGTACTTCGAACTTCAGCTACGTTATTCACGTAGCTGAAGTTGCGTACCTTAGTTCGAATTGGGGGGTAAGTGTAGACCAAGCCTCAGAGGGTTGCAAATGGCCACGTAGCGGTCAAAGGCCATGGCCAGAAGCACCGAGGACTCCATGAAGGAAAATGAGTGGATGCAGATCATCTGGAGGAGGCAGGCGCTGAAGTTGATTTCTCGGGAGTTGAACCAAAGCACACACAGGACCGTCGGCAGCGTGGACAGAGTCAGACCCAGGTCCGTGGAGGCCAGCATAGAAAGAAAATAGTACATGGGCTGGTGGAGCCATCGCTCCGCTTTTATAACAAACAGGATGGTGCAGTTTCCCAAAATTGCAATAGCGTTCATGAAAGAGAAAGAGGCAGCAAACCAGTGGTGTACATGCTCCAGTCCATGGTGTACATGCCTGTTAGGAGGAACACTGAGGTGCTGCTGAGGTTGGCACCATCTGCTGCTGACATGCTGTGCTATGGACTATGTCCCATTTGGGTTCAAATCTCCCTTTCCTGAAATAGTAATGGAGAAATATACAATTAAAGCTCCAATTAGATTCAACAGAGCAGGATAAAGAATCAGATTCTTTTTCTCTTGCTGGGGAAAACAGATAGTTTTGCAATCAAGGCATTGGCTGGAACACAAAAGATCTGGGTTCAATTCCCATCTCTTCCACAGGTTTCCTGTATGAACATGAGCAAGTCACTTAATCTGTCTGTGCCTCAGTTTCCCATGTGAAAGTGGAGCTAATAATCCCAATTTACTTCACAGAGGTGGGCAAGCAAACATCCATTAGTAGTTGGGAGTTGATCAGATTCTCTGGTGATGAGACCCTATATAGACTGTGAAATTAAAATGTCTGGTTTGAACGTGTACCAAACTTCTGTTTCTTCTATGAGCCTCTAAGCTCTATTTCTCCACAGAGAGAGACAGATTTGCCTGGTTTAACTGCAGTTGTTATTAAAAAGTCAATGTTTACCAATGTTACCATACAAGGAGTTCATTATTGCGTCTGGACCAGCACTCAAGGCATGCTGGATCACTCCAGAGTGCCGTTCCAACCCTTTTGGGAAGCGCCAGAACAACCGCTTGTGGTACTTCCAGGACATGTGTTCTGGAGCGTCTCGCAGTCTGCACTCACCCTTTGGGCTGGACGTATAAGCATGGCAAAGTGGCATTGTTTGACCCCGGGGCATGTGACTGCATTGGCTCACTTGGGATGGACAATGGAATTAATCGATTTACTCCTGCACCACTTCTGAAAAAACTCCAACCCAGCTGTGCCCTAATCCACGCTTAGGCAGCTGGATGTCCAGGGCATGCTGAGCAGCTCCCGCTGACTTCTCAAGATCAGCAGCTCTGAAGATCAGGCTACTTATTTCAGTGCCAAAATATGGATTTTGGTGCCTGACTTTTGGTCCCCAGGCTGGAAAATCCTCCGAGAGGCTCAGGTCCCCCACCTGCCAATGGTCTAGCTCGTCCCTGATCCTGTGCCAGCCAGTGACCAGTGCTGGTTATTCCAGTGCTTGGATCACTGGAAGGGGGGTACAGGAGATAGTATGTGTCTCTCGCCTCATGCTCACTTCTTCCTGACAGCTGTGAGATGCGTGAGCATTGCATCCCAGCCAGCTAACGCGTGGAATTGCGCAGTGCTGTACCACAGGAGAGGAGCGGGATTTCTTCCTGACCCCCGCCGGAAACCAGCATATGCCCAGAAGCGTGAAGACCGAGAGCCCTTAGTCACAATAATTTCATCCTCGCTTGGTTGTGCTTGGCAGCACGACCTGTTAGAATCAGAATGAACCTAGGAATTGTCAGACCGGGTCAGACCCGTGTTCCATCAGTCTCCTGTGTCTGACAGTGGCCAACAGCTGATACTCCAAAGGCAAGTGCAACAAATCCTCAACAGATGTGGGATAAGCGTCCTTCCCTCCCCTGCCCATGAAGGTCTCAGGCAAATCCCTAATAGTACAAGACCTGAACCACGAGGTTTTATATCCCTTACCAAAAAATAATTCTGATTCTAGATATTCTTGTTTTGTTATCCATGGAAATATCCATTCCCTCGTTCATGGATCTTAACATTCATTGTTAATTAGATAGATAGATAGATAGATAGATAGATAGATAGATAGATAGATAGATAGATAGATAGATAGATGGGGTGTATGGGGATAGATAGATAGATAGCTATGGTGGCAGGTAGGCAGATTCTAAACCCAAACCAGCTCCTCATTACAAACTTCAAACAATGACATTTTATAATTAAAACATTGAAGGGTGACCTGGAACGGAACGGAAACATGTTGCCTTGCTAGAAGCTTGTCTAAATTATCCCCAAGTGCCAAAGAGAAGAATCAAAGTGATAAAACACCTCGTACCTGCCTGTGCGTTCCTACGTGCAGGGCAGACAGTCAGTGTTTATAATGCCTGCTCAAATTCCCAGCCCTAGTCACGAAGTCACATGGGAATCTCCGCTGGGGTGATGTTGCGAAGGGCAAACCAGCTGTAAGGTCCAGGGAATTACATTGGCTTGTGGGCATTAATTATAAGAGCTGAGAGAGACAGCGCTTCCAGGCACAGCCTTACTGAGCCCAGTGACCTGGGCTAGACTAAAGTATTTCAGTCCTTATTGTCGTGTGCCCCAAACCGAGAACAGGATGGACCAAGGAACCCCCCAATGCCCGAGGCCCCCTATAATGGCAGCGAATTGATTGGGTGAGATATACCCAGATGATCCCAGCAGGTGACCCCGCTCCCCAAGCCCTGGCAAAGGTCCTTCCCCCAAGGTCCCTGCCAAAATGACCTAGGTGAAAATTCCTTCCTTGTCCCTCCCTGTCCCCACTCAGCCTCCCTCGAGAGGAGGGAGCCGGTTTGCCTTTCCCCTGGTCTTGCCCGAAGGGGGAGCAGGGCAGAAGGGGGTGACAAAGGCTCTCAGGGTGGCGTGCTTGGGGGACACAGACCGGGGGCAGGCCGCCGGGTGATCCATTTACAGAAATGGCCTCTTGGCTTTGCTTTGCTCCCCCCAGGACGCTGCTGAGCACTGGGCTGAATTCTTGGGCGAGGTCAATTGTCATGTTAGTGCCCACTGTGGATCTGGACAATGTACACCGCCGAGGAGCTGGCCCTGCCTACCCCGTCGACACAGGCCCAGATGGACGTCAAGGAAACCAACCAGCGGCTCGCTGGGTGCTCCCTGGATGTAGCCAGCCCCTCAGTCAGCAGCTGTGACTGTGGGCGGGTCCCTCATCCTCTGAAGACATAGGGCTCCAAGACTCTGGGGTCTTGTGGGTCACTGTCACCAGGCAACCCCACCACGCCGCCCCCCAGCCCAGCGGGGACTTCTGCCCTCTCACTGGGCAGCAGGCATAGCCCTGCTCCTGCCCTCTATCCGGTTGGGAGCCACGCGGGGGCTGCTGAACCAGCAGCCTCTCCACTCAGTGCGTCCCTGCTCGGCCTGGGCCAGGAAGGAGCAGCCATGAGGAACGGCAGTAGGGGGGAGGTGGCAAGGACAGAATGTGGGGTGGGCTCAGTACAGGCCCCAGACTCCCTCAGATCCCCTACCCCAGGGCCCCCAGGGCCCCCCCCCAGAAAGTCCCAGCTCCCCCCACTACTCCCCACGCCTGTGTGCCTGCCACCCACTCAGTCAGCTTCCTGCCCCCTCCTGCCATTCTTGCCCTCGTCCTCCTCCTTTTGTAAAGGGAAATCACGCCTCACCCATCTACTAGAATTCTTTGAGGGGGTCGACAATCACCAGGGCAAGGGGGATCCAGTGGATATAGCGTACTTAGACTTTCAGAAAGCCTTTGATAGGGTCCCTCACCTACCAAGCAAAGTAAGCAGTCATAGGATAAGAGGGAAGGTAATTTTGTGCATCAGTAACTGGTTAAAAGATAGGAGACAAAGGTAGGAATAAATGATCAGTTTTCACGGTGGAGAGAGGTAAATAGTGGTGTCCCTCAGGGGTCTGTACTGGGACCATTCCTATTCAACAAATGATCTGGAAAAAGGGGTAAACAGAAAGGGGAAAAAATTGCAGATGATACAAAATTTCTCGGGATACTTAAATCCAAAGCAGAGCACGAAGAGTTACAAAGGGATCTCACAAAAGTGGGCGGCAAAATGGCAGATGAAATGCGAAGTGATGCACATGGGAAAACAGAATCCCAACTATGCACACAAACTGATGGGGTCTAAATTAGCTGTTACCACTCGAGAAAGAGACCTTGGAGTCATTGAGGACAGGTCTCTGAAAACCTCCACTCAGTGTGCAGCGGCAGTCAAAAAAGCGAACAGAAGGTTAGGAAAAAAGGTTGCACTGAGGGTTTTTTCCCCCTCTTCTGCTCTCAAGGGGAGAACCCCTCTGCTTCCAGCCAGGTCCTGGTGGGATGGGATAGGCTGGGACTCCCCCAGCCCCTCTGCCATGCCTGAGGGGCTGGAGCAAAGGGTAGCTGGGGGAGAGCAGCTGCAAATGTCCTCCAGGCTACCTCAGGGGCTGGAGCTGCCCACATCCAAAGCCCCACACCCCTTGTGAGCAGGAGAGGAGCGGGTTAGCATATCCATCCCGGCCCTGCCCGACACAGCACGCCTGCCCTGGGAGCAGAGCCCGGGAGCCAGGCAGCAGCCAGCGGTGGGCGGGCTAAGAATCAGGGGGACCGGTGCCGTTCACAGCAGCTCTCTCCTCCCGTGCAGACAGCGAGGGCCAGCTGCTAACCGCCCGGCCACCCTCCAGTGCTAGCCAGACCTCCGGACGCAGCCAAGGCCTGGCCTTCTCTCCATCCTCACGGGCTGTCCATCTGACCCCCTCTCCCTGCCCGGCAGGCAGGGCCGGCTCCAGCATTTCTGCCGCCCCAAGCAAAAAAAAAAAAAAAGCCGCAATCGGCGGTGGCAGTTCAGCGGCAGGTCCTTCGCTCCTAGAGGGAGTGAGGGACCTGCCGCCCCCGAATTGCCGCAGGTGCCGCCCCTCTCCCTTGGCCGCCCCAAGCACCTGCTTGTTAAGGCAGGGACCCCCTCTCCCTGGCCCCTTAGCGGCTCTGTTATGGCCACACGCTGGGCAGTTTTGCAAGGTCATTTTTCAAACAGAAATCCTAAAAGCTCTAAAACAGTGGAGGGGAGAGAAACTAAAACCTGGCCCCAGCATCCCAGAGAAGGAAGCGCCCGGACACGCCTGTGGTAGGCCCCAGCCTGCCTGGCCCCAGCAAAATCCCCTAGTTTGGATGCGTGACCCACAGAGCACAGCGGGGGACATCCCTGGGCTGGAGGATGTCCTGGGCCCTACACGATTTGTAGGGGGTTAGCCTGTAAGAGGGTAGTGGGGGAGGTGACTGCCCCTCAGGATGGCTGGGGAGCAAATGGACCTGGAGAGAGGGAAGGGTGAGGTGGGGAGGAGGGTGCCCGCTGCCCCTGGGTCTGGATTCAAAGGGGTGCAGGGCACCCATCAGCCAGGTACTGGGGTGAGTTGGTTCAAGGGGTGGGGGAGCAGCTGAGAGCCCTTTGGCTGGGTTTTGAGAGTGCATCCCTTGAACTGCTGGCTTTCCTTGCAATTCCGCTGAAAAGTAACTGGCGCCCCTAGTGATCTGCTGATGAACCCCAGGGCGAGGGGGAACTGGGGTTGTTTTGGTGTCAGTCCTGTTGATTTGCAGCATCAGCCAGGTCCTTTGCCGGCCTGTCCTAAGGAGCTGCCGTGCTTTGGCATGGAGGGAGGGGGTCAGTGGGGCTCGCTTTGCGCAGACCTGGGCGCTCCCCCAGTGCCGCGGGGCCTCGAGGATTATTTTCAGGGGGCAGCGAATTCTGGCTGCACCAATCCTTAGAGAACAAGAAGCAAACCCATCAGCGGGCAACAGCAGGTGCCCCCAGACCTCCCGTGTGTCCCCCCCCCCGCCCCAGTGCACACAGAGACGCAGACACGTGGTGAGGGCTGCAGTGCAAGGCTTTTATTTGACTGTTACAGCCTGCCGGCCGCCAGGGTGCAGAGGGGCCTGGAATGAAGCAAGCTCTCTCCGTCCCGTGGGTCCCTGCCGAGAGCTCAGTGGTACTCGTGGGACAGCGCGTGGGCCACCACGCCGGCCAGCTTCTGCCAGGCGGCCTGGCAGGCAGGGGTGAACTCCCTCCCGAAGTGGGCACCCAGGACGATGATGAGGATGTCACCCAGGAGCTGCAGGGGAGAAGGAAGAAAATACCCCCTTGAACCTCCGCACACCTGTGTGCCGGGGTTCCCTACCCCCCTCCCAACCCTTTTCTCCTGGGTTGTTTCTGCTCGTCTCTTGTCTCTTTTCAAACACACCAAGGGCAGCCCGGGACATGGCTTAGGGGTACAAGAGCCCATCAGACACTTTCTAGCCCAGCCGGGGTCCCTCTCTAGGGCATATAGACTGCGGGCATTGTTTTCCGGAGTCCTTTTCCTGTCCCTGATCCCCCTCCCCCCCGTCATGCAGAGGGCCCCAACAAGGGCTGGTCACTGTGTCTAAGTCCCCCGTGAGCCCCAGGGGGGTCCCCTCCAAAGCCGTGTGTTCTCTTCACGTGCCTCGTTCCACCCCTTGCTTCCTTGCATCCCCCAGCCCCACCGGCTCTAGTTCACCTGCTACCCACCACCCCACACCTGCCTTTCTCCCCTGGTTCTCTGCACCCACCCGGGCTTCCCTGGCTTCAATGACCCTCCTCCCGCAACCCCCCGCTTTCCCGGCCGACCCGACTGGCCCCCTGTCTGCAGCGCGGTTATGGGGACCCGTTCTGGTGCCACTTCCTGGCGCCGGTCCAAAAAAATACCACCCACGTGTTTTTTTCAGCAGACAAGCCAGACATTTCTGGAGGGGGAAAAAACCTGGGCTGGCGGGAAATAGTTTTGTTTTGTTTTGTTTTTCAAAGATTTTCAAAGGCCCAAACTGAAAACTGTCCGTTTTCAACAAACAAACAATCTGGTTTGGTTGGTTTCTTTGATGGAAACCTGGCAACTTTGGAACCAAGTTAACATGAAAAAGAACCAGAAATGGCCATTTTGCAGCCTGCCTCCTGCTACCAGCGGGGACTAAGCAGAGATCTGCTCTGGATCACAGGGTGGGGGGACGTGGGGTTGGAGCAGAGCCCATCACGCTGTGGCAATCCCTGCCTTCCTCCAAGGATCCCCTCTGCCCTCTCCCACCAGAGTCCCACCCCACTGCTGCTCCCCCTAACCCTCTGCCCTCCCCAAATACCCCACCCCTTCACTGCACGACTACTGACCATGGGACGCTGCAAACTCCCCCTCTTCGGGGGAGACGCCGTTCATGGCAGGCTGGCATCTCTCTGCCATATTATTTACTCACTGCATCTAAGTGCTTCCCGGAGCTCCCCCCTAAGCGACGCCTCCCTGCCCCAAAGGCCGGCCCCGTGTCCCTAGGGGGCTGGGCAGAGGGGTCAGCTCAGAGCCCGACTCACCCTGAAGTTCTCGGGATCCACATGCAGCTTGTTGCAATGCAGCTCGCTCAGCTTGGCGTAGGTGGCCTTGATGTTGTCCAGGTTCTTCACGGCTTCCCCAAAGGAGGTCAGCACCTTCTTGCCATGGGCACGGACCTTGGGGTTGCCCGTAATGGCGGTGGGGCTGGAGAGGTTCCCGAAGGAAGAGAAGAACCTCTGGGTCCAGGGGTAGACGATCAGCAGCCTAAAGAGAGGGAGACAGGAGCAGAGACACGCACAGGGTTACTGCAGCCTCCTTGCAGAAGCAGCGGCTTCGCCAGCCTGGGAGACAGTGGGGCAGATGCCGTGGGGCTCGGCCTACCTGGCCAGGGCTTCGCCGCCGCATTCCTCCACATTGACCTTGCCCCACAGGCTGGTAATGAGCTGCTTCTCTTCGGCTGTCCAGTGCACCATGGTGACGAGCGAGGGGTCCTTTGCAGATGCAGATGAGGGAGGAACCTGTAGCTGAGCGGCAGACCCCCAGCAGGGCCTTTATCCCCCAGCCTCAGCTCCTCCCCCTCTCTGTAGACACGGCCATTGGTCAGCCCTGGGGTGGGGTCTGCGCTGGCTGGGGAGGGTGTGATCTCCGAGGAGGGGGCCCCAGGCGAGGTGAGGGCAGGGCTCAGCGCTAGTCCCCGCTCTCTATACCAGCAGCCCACTGCTCTCGAAGGGGGTCTGGGACCCCAGGCAGGGAGCTGGCCCGAGGGAGAGGTACCGATCCAGTCCCACTTAGCCCTTCCCACCTGGGCTGGCTGGTGCCCAGAGTCTTGCCCTGGGCCTGCGTCCGGTGCTGACTGGGGAGTTTGGGGCAGGGTGCAGAGCTCCTCAGATGCAGCCTGTTTCCAAAGAACCCCGAAGTGAGCAGCAAACCCAGCTCTCCTGCACTAATGGTTTACACTTTACCACACGGGCTCTCTACGCCCTCGGAAAGGGGCACAAGCAGGTGCCTAGCTCTAGCACTGCTGCTCTGTGCAGAGGGGAATTTCCCCCTTTCCCCCAGCTCCACTCAGAGTGGATAGAAAGCTCCCCCCTCACCATGCTCTGCCCGCTGTTTAAAACGACCAACCAACAGGCCATAGGGCCAGCTCACCCCTTCGGCCACGTGGCGGCCCATCAACTACCCATGCCGCCGTCTACCGGGGCCTGTCCCTCAGCCCAGCTCTCCCCTCAGCAAAGCGCCTCTGACACTAACCCTCTCGCCAGTCCACCGCACAAGCTGGGGTCCCACGGGCACTAGAGTGTGACTCTGGGGAGCCTTTTATCCTGCAGTTCATTGATTCAGGAAAGGGCTGTCTCGGAAAGGCACGTCGTAGCCCTTGACCCAAACCCAGCCACCCTGGGGTTCACCTGGTCTCTTCTCACAAGGAGTCCCCCAGCCACGGCCACTCTGTTCCCAGCGCCTGCTCGCTGTGTCCTGTGCAGCGGAGCCATCGTGGGGTGACGGAGTGGGAGGCCGGCTCTCCCGTAGCCACATCCCCACTGGGGGAGGCCTCTGGAGCCGGACAATGGCTGGCGTCTGCAGAGCATGGCAGACCACCAGGCTACGTGAGGATCCGGCCGACGTGCCTGGGGTGCACTTGTCCTTCGGACAGAGGGACTGTGGGCCTGAGCCGAAGCCGACCGACATCCACAGGAGTCTCCCCACGGGTTTTAACAGGCTGTGGATCAGGCTCCAGAGGGGGTTCTGGACCTGCAATCCCAACCGCAGATACCTGGCTTCTGGGGAGACAGAGGCACAGTCTCCATTTGCCTTTGCTAATATCGCCTGTTCATGTCAATGTGTCCACTGCAGTTCTCAGCATGATGGCTGGAGAGCATGGCGCGGAGGAGGTACTGACTGCCCCCAACTGGGGAAGTCGGGGAACTCAATAACCTTCCCTGCCCTAGGGGGCTGGTGGGTGGCAAACACCTCTTAATTTATTCCCTGTGTTTGGCGTGGGGGGCAGGCAGAAGTGTCTCTTACCTTTGGTAGTGGGAAGGAGGCTGGCAGGGGCTGGGGGGGTGGGGTGGGGGAGTATCCATTGCATGTTGCTGCTATGGGATGCCACTTTCCTCTGTTGTTTCCAGTTCTCCCTGACAGTGAAGAATGTCTCTGTTACTCTCGTGGTTATTCACCTGAAAGCAGCAGGCCCTGTGCAGCCAGGAAGGAAAGTGCTGTCCTGCTCCCAGGCCAGGTTACATAAGAACATAAGAACAGCCATACTGGCTCAGACCAAAGGGCCATCTAGCCCAGTATCCTGTCTTCCGACAGTGGCCAATGCCAGGTGCCCCAGAGGGAATGAACAGAACAGGGAATCACCAAGCGATCCATCCCCCGTCACCCATACCCAGCTTCTGACAAACAGAGGCTAGGGACACCATCTCTGCCCATCCTGGCTATTAGCCATTGATGGTCCTATCCTCCATGAACTTCTCTAGTTCTTTTTTGAACCCTGTTATGGTCTTGGCCATCACAACATCCTCTGGCAAAGAGTTCCACAGGTTGACTGTGCGTTGTGTGAAGAAATACTTCCTCATGTTTGTTTTAAACCTGCTGCCTGTTAATTTCATTGTGACCCCTAGTTCTTGTATTATGAGAAGGAGTAAATAACACTTCCTTATTTACTTTCTCCACACCAGGCATGATTTTATAGACCTCTAGCGTATTCCCCCTTAGTCGTCTTTTTTCCAAGCTGAACAGTCCAATTCTTATTAATTTCTCCTCATATGGCAGCCGTTCCGTACTCCTAATCATTTTTTTTTGCTCTTTTCTGAACCTTTTCCAATTCCAATACATCTTTTTTGAAATGGGGCGACCACATCTGCACACACTATTTATACAGAGACAATATGTTATGTTGTGTCTTATTATCTATCCCTTCCCTAATGGTTCTAAAATTCTGTTCACTTTTTGGACTGTTGTTACACATTGAGGGGAAGATTTCAGAGAACTATCCACAATGACTCCAAGATCTCTTTCTTGAGTGGTAACAGCTAATTTAGACCCCATCATTGTATATGTACAGTGGGGATTATGTTTTCCAATGTGCATTACTTTGCATTTATTTACAACCTACAGGTCCCGTGCTGTGAATGCTTATACATCTGAATAACTTCACACAGAAAGGGGCAGGGGAGGGGTGCTCCTTGAACCGAATGGCAGCTACTCTCCAGCATCAAGTTACTCATACACATAACGGCTGGCAGGATCGGGCCCCAGGAGGCCACGCAAGAAGGGTGTTGGCAAGGGATGCACTGAACCAAGTCTGGCCAGGTCTTGATAGCTCCCTTTAAACCATTTATCTAAAAACTGCCCCCACCCATGCCTGGACTGAGCCGGTGTGAGTCAGCAAACTGCTCCGAGGCAGCATGCCAGCAGAGAGCGTGAGCTGATAAAAACCTTCCCTTGCAGGGGGGTGGGGGGTGTCGTTCTTATTTGCTCTGACCGCTAGAAAGACAATAAATAAATAGCAAGGAGTCTGGTGGCACCTTAAAGACTAACAGATTTATTTGGGCATAAGGTGCCACTGGCCTCCTTGTTGTTTTTGTGGATACAGACTAACACGGCTACCCCCGATAATAAATAAATAGTGCACTGAAATACCCCAGGGGGTTCCACTCACTGCGGGCTTTCTGCTTTGAGCACCTTACACAACTTCTCATTCAAGGTGCTCCATAGCGGGGTGTGTGTGTGTGTGTGTGTGTGTGTGTGACACTCTCCCTTAGTGTGCTCACTTGTGGCAGGCCTGGAGGTCCCCTGGCCCTGGTGATTTGTGAGGCTAGTTTTCAGAGCGCAGGACATTCACCCTTAGAAGTGAAGAAAGACAAACCAGCGAAGGCGCTGACCCATTGTCGCTCTATGAAATCTACAAGCACCCCCCCGGTTCTCGCCACCCCGAGCCCTCCTCCACCCTCCCCACGCGCACACAGACACAGGGACTCAGGGAGACTTCAGCAGAAGGTTTTTATTTGGTTGTTACAGCCTGTCACTCCCAGGAGGGGATTCCCATACGTGCAGAGGAGCCTGGGAGGTAGCTGGAGACTTCCCGCTGGTGGGTCCCTCCAGATGATTCAGTGGTACCCGAGGGCCAGAGCATGGGCCACCGCGCCGACCAGCTTTTGCCAGGCGGCCTGGCAGGCAGGAGTGAACTCCTTCGCAAAGTGAGAGGCCAGGACAATGATGAGGACATTGCCCAGGAGCTGGAGAGGAGAAGGAAGAAAATACCCCCCGGGTCAGCACCGCTCTGATCTCCCACCTCTCTCTATTCAAAGCTCAGGGCTGGTGCAGGGGATCTTTGCTTTATGGAGCCCTCGAACTATTCTGGGGGTTTGTAAAACTAGCTGGAGACTCTGCTCCCTTCAACCCTGCAATAGAAACTCACTTGCCTCCCTCCCCAGGAGAGCCCATTAAAGAACATTAACCAGCAACCTGGTTTTGTAGCTCAAGGGCACTCCTGGGGGCCCTATATAGAGTATATGGACTGTTGGCCTGAGCCTCTGTTGCATCACGCCAGCCTCACCCCAGCGTGACCATCCTCTTTCGCTGGTGTTACAAACCCCGGGGGGACTCTGGCACTCGGGTGTTTCGGCCAGTGGAATTTCTCACTGCCCTTCCTTGCTCAGAGGAGCCTGTGTGTCTCTGCAGAATGACATGAAACTGGGCACCTGGCGCCTTCCAAAATGCTCCGTGAGGTTCTCAGCCTCGGGACGCCTGCCGAGCCAGGAGGCTCACCTCCCACCCCTACCCCAGAGCACAAATCCAAACAGCAGCCCCCAGTTACTGCAATATCAGGATTCAGGGAGGTGGGGATTTGTGCTACCAGAGACCAAAGGTTGCCTGAAAATGCGCCTCACCCCAGAAAGCTCCTGCCACTCACCGGCATGTCTGGGTTGTCTCTTCCCCAAATCCCACTCTTCTTTCCTCCTGCGTCTCTCCTGTCTCTGACTCCTACATTGTCCTTTTGTCTCCTCCAGACTGATGGTCTCTCTCCTGACGTCCCCTGGCTCAGACCTCTTCCTGCTCCCACTGCTGCTTTCACTTTTCCTTCCCCTTCCTCCCTGCTGCCCTCACTTTACCCACCTCCTCGCCATCCCTCTCTGCCTTTCCCTTCCCCTCGTGCCTCCACGCCTCCTCTTCCTCCAGTCGCCTGCTTGCACCCCGAACCCTTTAACGCACTTTGACTTCTTCCCCCTCCCACACCGTTGCTCCATGCCCCCCTCGTCTCTCTCCTTCCCGCCTCGTGGTTTCCTCACCCCGTCCCTTGAGGCTTTTGCTGCCACTCCCCCAACGCGTGTGAACCTCCTGCCCATAGGAGAAGCGCTAAGCAGGGAGCTGCGCAGAGCCCTGGTAGCATGATGGCACAGCAGTCCTCACCCACCACGGATACGCCACCCAGCAAGGATCCAGGCAGGCTGTGAACGCCCTGACTACAGAGATTTCCCCTCCCACGGGCGCGTCCCCTCGCCTGCTGCCCACCTCTCTGCGCTTTCCCCACTCAGAACTTTCCCCTCCCAATCTGAATCCCTCTCATGTTTAGTCCCCTCCCGCAGGTGGCATCCGCGGATTTGTCACGGGGTCCCTGAACCTGAGACGATTCAGAGTTTCCCCTTGAGCCCTCCCTGGTGAAGACCCTGATCATCCAAGCCTGGTATCACTTCCGTGGATGGTGTGGAGCTGCTGACGCCATTGCCCAGGAGGCCACCTTTGGCCCTGCTCTCCTGGGACCTTGCCTGCAAGTGACTGACCCAGAACCAAGGATGGCCACGGTTGCTCCTGCTGGCCATGCTCCGGGGATGGGCAGGGGGCTGGGAAGAGGGGTCAGCCCAGAGCCGGACTCACCTTGAAGTTCTCAGGATCCACATGCAGCTTCTCGCAGTGCAGCTTGCTCAGAGTGGCAAAGGTTTGCTTGATGTGGTCCAGGTTCTTCACGGCTTCCCCAAAGGAGGTCAGCACCTTCTTGCCGTGGGCATGGACGTGGGCGTTGTGGAGGATGGCTTCGGCACTGGAGAGGTTTCCGAAGGAAGAGAAGAACCTCTGGGTCCAGGGGTAGACAATCAGCAGCCTAGAGAGAGGGAGACAGGAGCAGAGACACGCACAGGGTTAGCGCAGACTCCCTGCAGAAGTAGCGGCTTTGCCAGCCCAGGAAGCAGCCATGCAGATGCCGTGGGGCTCGGCCTACCTGGCCAGGGCTTCGCCGCCGCATTCCTCCACATTGACCTTGGCCCACAGGCTGGTAATGAGCTGCTTCTCTTCGGCTGTCCAGTGCACCATGGTGAGGAGAGTGGTTCTGCTCGGCGCGTCAGCTGCGTGAGGAACCCGTAGCTGAGCTGGAGTCCCCTTCGGGGACTTTTATACCCTAACCATGGCTCCTCCTCATCTTAGCCCACACGGCCATTGGCTGGGCCCGAGGCCAACGCTGCCAGGGCAGCCTGGAGGAGGAGGCACTGTGAGTCGGGGTGTGGTCTGCGGGGCAAAGTGCCAGGAGCTAATGCAGTGGCAGAGCTCTGGCCCCCCTCCATCTGTTCTCCTGCCTTCGGCCAGGCAGCTCCCATACCCAGCTGCCAAAGGGTGGTGCAGAGATCTAGGCCGAGACCTAAGGACCACGCCGGCCCCACTCACTCCCTCGAAGGAACAAGTCCTGGGGGAAGGCTGGATGAAAACATTTGCTTTTCCCCTTGATTTGAACCCGGTTGGCTGTGGGCACACCTCGGTCTCGTATTAGTATCGTCGCCAGTCAGATGAGTTATGATTTATTGCCCAGCCCCAGGGCCCCGTCCTGCCAGGCAGGGTATGAGCGAGCCCCTCCGTCGGAGAACTGATGATAGAGCTAGGCAGAGCAGACCAGGCCCTGCACTCTAAATA
This sequence comes from Emys orbicularis, assembly GCF_028017835.1. Taxonomy (NCBI): domain Eukaryota; kingdom Metazoa; phylum Chordata; order Testudines; family Emydidae; genus Emys; species Emys orbicularis. Next base: position 368,984,935 of record NC_088683.1, read on the forward strand.
CAAATGAAGGGCGGGGGACAGGAAGGATCATCACTTCCGTCGCACAGAGCGGGGAAGGGACATGGCCAAGGCGAGCCAGAAAGTCTGTAGCAGAGCTGAAAACAACCCCGCCTCTCCACAGCCAGTGGCAGGCCTGGTCACTGGGACCCGGGTCTGACCTCTGGAATGGAGCCGTCTAGGGGCCACGTAGTGAGAGCCCGGCTCTGGGTAGCTCCGGCCACACTGGTAAAGAGCTTTGTAGAGCAGGACAATGCCCTTGCGTGCTGTCCTGAGCCATGGCCGGGGCGGGGCACAGGGCGGATGTGTTTGTGTTGGACTAGGCGCCCAGCTGTGGGCTGCGTCTGCTTCCACCTCCATCCAGCCCCAGGCCCGGGCCTTGGGTCACCCGAGACACAGCGGCTGTGAGCCGATCCAGAGCCAGCAGGAGTCAATGGGAATCTCTCCCGTGGCTGCCCAGCTCTTTGGGGCCGGCTCCGAAAGAGAGGCTGGGCTGTGGAGCCCTGGCTCTCCGGGGAGACGGCAGCACAGGATTCATTGTGATTCACTTCTTTAAACACGTGCAGCTACTTTCAGGGCCTGCTTTGGGGCTGTCTTTTCACCCAGTCTCGTTGGAGCGGAAAAGAGCATGCCCAATACAGGAGTACTGCCCCGCTTGCCAGGGCCTAGCGAGCGTTGAGAGGGGGGCTGGGGACTGGTGATCGCCCCGTCGCCTCTCTCTTCGCTACGTTAGCGGGCAGGCGATCTGCAGGGGCGAGGGGGGGGGGGGGGGCGTCCGTCACGGGTGGGTGCAGTGAACGTCCCCCGAGTGTTTTCGTGGGCAATACATTGAACATTCAGTGATGTCTTTCTTCAGCTGACCACGCTGGGGCACACATGAAAGAAGGAGCACTCCCATCCCAGTCTCAGGGCCTGCTCCCGCCGACACTTGTGCGTGCGAGTAACTTTACACACGTGAGCAGCCCCACCACGCCTGCGGAAGCAGCAGCAGCAGTCTTGCACCATGACACCTATGTGATTAAAACATCTCAGTGTGTGTGTATATCTGTGTGTGTGTGTGTGTGTGTGTGAGAGAGAGAGAGAGAGAGAGTGTGTATTTCTGTGTGTGTGTGTGTGTGTGTGAGAGAGAGAGAGAGAGAGAGAGTATTTCTGTGTGTGTGTATTTCTCTGTATGTGTGTATCTCCCTGTGTGTGTGAGAGAGAGACAGAGAGAGAGACAGAGAGTATTTCTCTGTGTGTGTGTGTGCGAGAGAGAGAGAGAGTGTATTTCTGTGTGTGTGTGTGTGTATTTCAGTGTGTGTGTGAGAGAGAGAGTGTGTATTTCTGTGTGTGTATTTCTGTGTGTATATGTGAGAGAGAGAGTGTATTTCTGTGTGTGTGTGTGTGTGAGAGAGTGTATGCTGTGTGTGTGTGTGTGTGTATTTCTGTGTGTGTGTGTATTTCAGTGTGTCTGTGAGAGAGAGAGAGTGTATTTCTGTGTGTGTATTTCTATGTGTGTACCTGTGTGTATGTATTTTTCTGTGTGTGTGTGTGTGTGTGTGTGTATTTCTGTGTGTGTATGTGAGAGAGTGTGTGTATTTCTGTTTGTGTGTGTGTGTGTGTGAGAGAGAGAGAGAGCGAGAGAGAGAGAGTATTGTTGTGTGTGTGTGTGTATCTCCCTGTGTGTGTGTATATTTCTACGCATGTCTGTGTGTGTATTTCTCTGTGTGTGTGTGTATTTCTGTGTGTGTATTTGTGAGAGAGAGTGTATTTCGGTGTGTGTGTATTTCTGTGCGTGTGTGTGTGTATTTCTGTGCGTGTGCTGGTGTATTTCTGCGTGTGTTCAGTTGTGACAGGCCTGACTAGTCCCTGATAATGCCTCGCTGGATATATGCCTTTCAGAGTGCCTCATTTCCACCAGCCCTTAGAAACCAAGCCATGAGCTAACCCATTTCCTGGTTATGAAATGTCTCAGCACCCCTGTCCCTGCCCCTCCCCGGGCCCTAGCTCCCGCAGCACACACAGACTAGGGACAACAGGCAGACTGCAGTGGATGGTTTGTATTTGGCTGTTGGGCCATCGGTATTCCCCTGCGGGGAGCTGTGCCTGGAAGGTAACAGGCTGTCGTCCTCACATGGGTCCCTGCGGATGGTTTAGTGGCACTTGTAGGTCACCACACGGACCAGCTTTTGCCAGGCTGCCTGGCACACAGGAGTGAACGCCATCAGGGCGACGATGAGGAGTCAGCCGGGAGCTGGAGGGGAGAAGGAAGAAAATACCCCCCTCCCCCCCCCGTTTTTAAATCCCTCTCTATCCCCTTGACTTCACCCTCCCTCCCAGGCTGGGAAAGGCAAATGTCACACAAGGGCTCAGGCACCTTCTAGGCTTGTTCGGGAGGGGGGTAACCCCCCCCCCCTCCCGGAGCCAGCACAAGAATTAGCCTCTAGTTATCCAAGTATTCGGTGAGATGCCGGCAGCGGTTTTGTCACAGCCCCGGGGTCTGCCATCACCCTTCCTGTGGAGCACTCGCCGGGATCCTGAATTTCCTCAGTTCCCCTTAGCGCTCTGCCTCGGATCCCCCTCGCTTCTCCTTCGGGGCCTCTGCTGTCCTTCTCTCTCCAGCGCCGGCCGCTTCAGTCCCTCCCCACTTCTTCCTTCGCCAGCACTGGCTTTCACTTTACTTCCCCCCCTCCTCTTTCACTGCCCTGGCGGTTAACCACCTCCTGGCCCTCGCTCTCCCCCTTTCCCTTCCCCTCCTGCCGCCTTTCCTCCTCCACTTGTGAGTTCTCCCACTCGTGCAACTCCCTCCGCCGGCTCCGCCGCGCTGCAGGTTCTTCCAGTCAGCCTGTCTGCACCCGTCTCCCCACAGATTCCCCCTGCATCCCCTGGCGCTGCCCCCGACCCCTTTCACGGGTGGCACCGGCAGCGTGTCTTTGGAAGTTCCCCTGAGCTGTCTCTCGTGGGTGCACTGTTCACCCCACACTGGCATAGTTACAGGAACTGAGCACCGTGGTGCCGGGGGGTTCGCGCGGCTGGCGGTAGGGCTGGAGCGGTTCCCGAAGGAAGTCAAAAACCTCTGGACCTAAGGGTAGATGATCAGCAGCCTACATGGGGAGCCACGAGCAGAGACAGGCCCACGGATAAGCACCGTCCCTGCAGAAACGGCTGCTTCTCCAGGGAAGGAGGCAGCTGAGCGGTGTCATGGTGCCCATTGAACTGGTGGAAATCCAGGCCTGGGGCAACTGAGTGACTTGCCCAGGATTCTGCAGCAGAACTTGAGGCCTCTCTCCGGAGCCCCAGGCCGGTGCGTTAGCTGCAAGACCTTCCTTTCTTTGTCTCGTCTGGCAAAACGTCCCACAGTTGCGGTCAATAATGCTCTGTCCTCAGGGCCTGAGAACGGGAACCTGGGTCTGTCTGGGGAGCCTGCAGGGGATGTGAGGAGCAGGGGCTGGGTGTTTGTGTCAGCCTCTGTGGCGAATGGCATGGTAAGTTAGTCATGTAAGGCAGCGGCACAATAGGCCTCCTCCAAGCCACATTTATTAACCCTCCCCTGCCTGTAAGGCAGGTCAGGATCCTTCACCCCACTGTACTATTGGGGAAACTGAGGCACAGAGCGGGGATGGGAGTTGCCCAAGTCCACAGAGGGAGAGTGTGTCAGAGCCGGAATTGGAACTCGGGAGAGCCTGCACTACAGGCCTGGGCCCAAACTAGCCCTGGGCCAGAGCCAGGAACTGGAGCTAGATGTAGTCTGAATCCCAAAACAAACCTATGGCTTAACCTTCTTCTGTAGCCCTTTGTGGGGAAGGGTGTGTGTGGATATCCTCGGGCAGGGCACCAACTGTCCTTCCGAACCCCGGGGCTGCGCACTGTGGCAATTAACATCACCCCTCCCACCCCCGCATCTGCTGGAGGGAACGGGCGGGGGTCTTTCAACTGGCCCCTTAGTAACTGGCCTCGTGGCTGGAGGGAAGCAGTAGACACAAGAGATCTCCATTGTGGTGAGGCTTTTGACACACTCCTACATGACTTTCTCCTATGCCAACTAGGGCAGTGCGGTCACATGACATTACTAGACGGTGGGTGCACAACCAGTTGGAAGACTGTACTCAAAGTCGTTGTCACTGATTCATTATCCAGCTGGGAGGGCGTATCTAGTGGGTCCTGCCGGGGTCAGTCCTGGGTCCGGTGCTGTTCTACATTTCATTAATGACTTGGCTAATGGAGTGGAGAGCATGCGTATAAAGTTTGTGGACGTTGGCAAGCTGGGAAGGGCTGCTAGCACTTTGGAGGTCAGGATTAACCTCTGAGGATAGAACAAGAAGCAATGGGCTTAAATTGCAGCAAGGGCGGTTTAGGTTGGACATTAGGAAAAACTTCCTAACTGTCAGGGTGGTTAAGCACTGGAATAAATTGCCTAAGGAGGTGGTGGAATCTCCATCATTGGAGATTTTTAAGAGCAGGTTGGACAAACCCCTGTCAGGGATGGTCTAGATAATACTTAGCCCTGCCATGAGTGCAGGGGACTGGACTAGATGACCTCTGGAGGTCCCTTCCAGTCCTATGATTCTATGATTAGAATTCAAACTGATCTTCACAAATTGGAGAATTGGTCTGAAATCAGCAAGATGAAATTCAATAGAGACAAGTGCAAACGTAACACCCACAGGATCAAACCTGGGACCTCGGGAGCTAAATGCCACATGGCGCTTAGCTGAGGCTGTAGAGCAGACTCACTAATCGCTCAGGGGTCTCGGTGCCACTAGATGGGACAGAACACCACCCCCAGGAGATGTGAGGGTTCCATACGGCTCCCCATCACGGAATCAAACCCCGGTGCCCCGCGTGACAGGCGGGGATACTTAGGAAGGGAAAATCAAAGGCACAACTACAAACTGGGTGATGACTGGCTAGGTGGTCGTACGGCTGAAAAGGATCTGGGCTATAGTGGATCACAAATTAAACATGAGTCAACAGTGTGATGCTGTTGCAAAAAAGGCAAATCTCATTCTGGGGTGGATTAACAAGAGTGTTGCCTGTAGGCCAAGGCAGATAATTGGGAGGCCTCAGCTGCGTACCGTGTCCTGCTGTGGGCCCCGCGCTCTAGGAAAGATGGGGACAGTTGGAGAGAGTCTGGAGGAGAGCAACAAAACTGAGCGGAGGTTTGGCAAACCTGACCCGTGCAGAAAGGTTGAAAGAACCGGCCCTGTTTAGCCTAGAGAAGAGAGGGCCGAGGGGGGACATGATACCAGTTCTCAGCGATGGAAAAGCTTGTTATAAAGAGCACCAATCTCTGTGGCCGCCAAAGGCAGGACAAGAAGCAATGGGCTTAAACTGCAGCAGGGAGTTTTAGGTCTGATATTAGGAAAAACTTTCGAACTCTCAGGCAGTGAAGCTCTGGAACAGTTACTAGGGAGGTCGTAGGATCCCCATCACTGGAGGTTTGTAAGACCAGGCTGGACAAACACTTCTCAGGGCTGGTCTAGTATTACCTGGCCCTGCCTCAGCGCAGGGGACTGGACTAGATGGCCTCCGGAGCTCCCTTCCAGCCCTACGTTTCTACGGTTCTTTGGCTCAGGCTCCCCAGCGTGCTGGCCACACCACGCAATGCCAGCAGTGCAGAGACCCTATGCCCCCAGCCCACTGGGGAGAGGAAAGCACAGGATTCATATTGTGTAACCGTTGTTCCCGTCGGTGCCTGCTGGGCCAGAGCCCTTCACCTGGTGGGGCGTGGGAGCAGGGTGTGCCATGGATGGAGGTGGGGAATGCCCCCGTAGATGTATTGGTGTCAGGGAGGGGGGTGGGGCAGGAGGCTGGCAGATGTCCTGTAGGGGGCCTGCCACGGCTCGAATGGGATCATAGACTCATAGAGCCACAGGGCGAGACGGGGCCGCCAGGGTCAGCTAGTCTAACCCCCGCCATGAGGCAGGATTGGTTGCGTCTGGCCCATCCCAGACAGATGGTTCCTGCCACCTTCGGAAACCCTCCAGGGAAGGAGCTTCCACAACCTCCCGAGGCGTCTGGTCCATTGTCCTCCTGTTCTTACAGTTAGGACGTTTTTTCCTGAGATTTCATCTAAATCTGCTGTGCTGCAGTTTGACCCATCACCTCTTGTCCTGCCCTCAGTGGCAAGAGAGAACAACTTTTCTCCATCTTTTTTATGGCAGCCTATCAAGGATCTGAAGGCTGCTGGCATGTCGCCCCCCTCCCCCGCCATCTCCTCTTTTCCAAGCTAAACATACCCGGTTCCTTCAGCCTTTGCTTGTGTGGCTTGTATTCCATCCCATGGATCCTCTTTGTCCCACATCTCTGGATCCTTTCCAGTTTCTCTACATCCTTCCTATACATGGGTGACCCAAACTGGACACCGTACTCCAGCTGAGGCCTGGCCAGCGCGGAATAGAGCGGTCCTGTCACCTCCCGTGACATGCCTCTGTTAGTGCAACCTAACATTGCATTTGCTTTGTTTGCAGCAGCATCACATTGCTGACTCCTGTTGACCTTGTGATCCACCCGGACTCCCAGATCCTTCTCAGCAGTGCTGCTGCCAACCCCGCTAACGAGGAGCATGTTAATTATGTGCATTACATTGGCTACTAGGGCCCGCAGACAAGAGCAGGGCTGAGCCAGCCCCTGTCTAGATGCAGAGCAAGGCCTTGTCTGCACTAGCAAGCCTTTGCCAGTAGAGCTCTGCTGGTCCGGCTGTATCGGCAAGCCCCCCTAATAGAGACGCAGCTTATGCCGGCCAAAGACTACCTTAGCCAGCATCGCTTATGCCACTTCCCCAAACAAAACAAGCTATCCCGGGGAAAGCGCTCTTTCACCGGCTTAAATGTGTCTACACTGGGACTTTGGCCGGCATGGCTCTGTCGGTTGGAGCATGATCCTTTTGCTCGTCTAACTGACACAGACCAGGCCGGGCCGACAACCCCTGCTCCAAGGAGCTTGCCCTCTAGCTAGGCAGGACCAGGAGGGGGAGAAAAGACGTACCACTTTGCACACAGAGCCCTAAGGCCCAGCGAGATGAAGTGAGCTGCCCAAGGTCTGGGTTCGAGCTGAGGCCAGGCCAGCACCTTCCCCACGAGTGCACCCTTCCGCTCTGTGCCAACAACCACTCTGACTGGGAGCGCCCTATGTTCCCTGAGCCCTGCTTCGCGGGTAAAGCTGGAAGGGATTGGTAAGAGCAGGGAAACTGAGGCGGGTGCCAGACTTGTGTGGCACATAGGGGAATTGGGCATCCCTCAAAACGCGGGCCAGCTGCGGGGTATGAAGCAGGGCGCTGAACTGGGGTTGCCGAGTCTCTCCATTTTATTGCCCAGTTTGTTGATTTTTGGTGTTTTTCTTCAAGCCCCAGCTCCCGGAGTCATTGGGGGGGGGGTGAAAATGTCAATTTTTATTTAAAAAGAAAATGAGAAGTTCCCAGCCTGGTCCTGTTGCAGAGAAAACCTGGAAACCGCCAAGCCCCCGGGCTCAATACCCAGAAGGCAAAGGGAAAGAATCCAAAAGAGATTTTTAAAATCTCGTGATTTCGAAGCCAATCCAGTAACTTTGGAGGGCCTGACTCGTGATTCTGGCATGTCAGTGCTGGGCCTGGCTCTCAGCCTGGTCAGTGGGAAGTGGGGGAGGGGAGCATTTGTCATAAACTGCCCAAACCAAAGTCCTTTGGCTGTTTGCCTTCCAGCTCCATGATTCAGAGGGAGGGACTGTCCCGTTTGCTGCAGCCCCCGTATGTCCCTCCAGTCGTATTCAGGGGCTATAAAATCCCCACCCCCACCCAGGGCAGGCCTCATGTGGGACAGCCAGGCCCGCTGCCACCTCCAGTGCAGAAAGAGGCTAGAGTCAGGGGTTGCTACAGCCACTCTGGGGTGCACAGCTGCTCAGAGACCACTTGGTGGACTGGACTCCCTGGACTGCCTGAGATATTCCAGGGATCATCTCAGTCGCTGAGCAGGTGAGCCAGACCCACCAGCCCGGCATCTAGAAAGGATTTTCCAGGCCACCTCAGATCACCGGTCCACCCCGTCCAGCTATGGCTGATCTCTGATACTTCAGAGAGGGGCATCTCCCCCCAAAATGTATCTGGCCAACTGTGCATGGGGGAAGGGGAGGCGATTTCTTCCTGACCTCTGCAGGTGACAGACTGAAACCCTGAAGCATGAGACTTGATTATAGTCATTGTCTTAGTGCAGAGCGGCAAGTGTTATCAGCTGTTGAGGGAAATGCAAACCATCCTGTTTTCCTCATGGTCCATGGAGGGAGGGAACGAACCAGGGGACTCACACATCCACAGCCTCCAAGACCAGATTCCCAGAGCTAATTGTGTGTGGATGTGTTTGCTGGCTTGGAATCCAAAGAGGCAAAGAAACAGACAAAGGGCGAGGAATTGGGAACGGTACATGAGGGTCGCCTGGATAAATCCAGAAACATCCATTTTTTAAGAAGTTACAGGTGAATAGAGCTGTCCAGAGAGCGACAACTCCATTTTACAGCCAGTTTGGAGGTTTCCAGTATAACAACATCATAGCTAGAATGCCAGGAAATCCCAGAAGCAGCACTCTTTAGAGAACAAGAAAGACAAACCAGCAACTGAGCTAAACCCTTTCCCATTTATAAAATCTCCCAGCCCCCCTCTCCACGCTGCCCCCACCCCCCAGGATCCCGCCCCATGCACACAGACACACGGACCATGAGCAACTGCAGTGGACGGGTTTTATTTGACTGTTACAGCCATTGGTACCCAAAGGGCATTTCCACGCACACGGGTGCGCCTGGAACAGAGCAGGGTCTCTTCGCCGGGTGGGTCCCTGCCGAGGGCTCAGCGGTACTTGTACGAGAGCGCATGGGCCACCACGCGGACCAGCTTCTGCCAGGCGGCCTGGCAGGCAGGGGTGAACTCCCTCCCGAAGTGGGCGGCCAGGACGATGACAAGGATGTCACCCAGGAGCTGAAGGGGAGAAAGAGGAAAATCCCGCCCTGGTCAGTGGGGCTCTGAACCCCTCCACGTCTCTCTAGCTAGTAAGGGCTGCTGCTCAGCGACCATGGTGGTCAGGGAGAGATATAGGGAGATACATGGTGGGGGCTAGAGAGAGAGAGAGAGAGAGGGTGGTGGATTGATGAATGGATGATGGAGTTTGGGGCTCTGAGATTTTATCTGCATGGCACTGCCAGAAAACTTTCTCCCCAGCCCAGGACCCCGCAACGGTCTCTGTTTCATCTGTGTGTTCTGCTCTCTTTGCCTCCCCCAGCTCCTGCTCTCTCCCTTCTGTGTCTTTCTGACCTTAACTCCTCGTGTCTTCTCCTCTATTCCTGTGGGGTGACTCTCTCTCCCCACCCCTCGTCCCCCCGAGTGCAAGGCCAGGCCAGCACAAGGCCTATATGCTACTTAAGTCCTCACAATAGGGCTTAAGTGGGACCTACGGGGTGTCCCCTGCAGCAGGGGAATGTCACTCTGACCAGCTCTCTCCTCCCTCTTCCCTGGCTCTGACCCCTTTCCTCTCCCACAAACCCTTCCCCTCTTCTGGCCCCCACCACTTGCCATCCTTCCCCTTGCTCCCACCACCTCCCCCTGGGCCCCGTTGTTCCCCTGACCCCTCCACCCCTGCCCTCTTCACTGTATCCGTCTGTCGCTGGCGTCTCTCCACCTTTCTAACGCCACCCCGGTGATCCCCCCTCTCCCGCGCCTCTCTAGCTTCCACTGGCACCTGCCCTTCGCTCCGGGCCTGCCCCGTGGTTTCCTCCCGCAGGCCCTTAGCACCTTCCCGCCTCCCTCCCATCAGCCCTTTGCCCAAAGGGGCGGGACGGGGGGGGGGGGGGGGGGGTTTGTGCACACAGCACTATGGGGCTGGGATCATCATGGGGGAGCAGCACTTTCACTCCCTGGACATCCCACTCGGCACCCACCAAAAGGGCTGATCCACCCGAGCGTGCCCTTCTCCCCACAGATCCCTCCCCCTAGCCCCCCGCTCACTTCTCTTGGACCAAACCCATATCACGCCCCCTCCCCCCTTCAGAGCACGCCACCCCCTCTCTGCATCCCTCCTGTCACTGGATCCTGGGCCCAGGTGGCCTCGGCAGATTTACACCTGCATTACTGGATCCTGCCATCTTCAGAATCTCCCCTGAGCCTGCTCCCCCGGCCTGGCACCTTGTACTGGATTATACAGCGTCACTTTCTCGCTCTCACCCATGGCCCAGTGCCCCTTTGGGAGCTTGCTCACCGGTGGCCTCCTCCATGCCCCAAAGGGAGAACCACCACTCAACCCTGCCCTGTCCTGGGGGACCGAAGAGGGGGACCCAGCAGCCCGACTCACCCTGAAGTTCTCGGGATCCACGTGCAGCTTGTCACAATGCAGCTCGCTCAGCTTGGCGTAGGTGGCCTTGATGCTGTCCAGGTTCTTCACGGCTTCCCCAAAGGAGGTCAGCACCTTCTTGCCGTGGGCACGGACCTTGGGGTTGCCGATGATGGCGGTGGGGCTGGAGAGGTTCCCGAAGGAAGAGAAGAACCTCTGGGTCCAGGGGTAGACGATCAGCAGCCTAGAGAGAGGGAGACAGGAGCAGAGACACACACAGGGTTACTGCAGCCTCCCTGCAGAAGCAGCGGCTTCACCAGCCCGGGGAGAGGGAGGGGACAGCGGGTCAGATGCCGTGGGGCTTGGCCTACCTGGCCAGGGCTTCACCGCCACATTCAGCCACGTTGACCTTGCCCCACAGGCTGGTAATGAGCTGCTTCTCTTCGGCTGTCCAGTGCACCATGGTGACGAGCGAGGGGTCCTTTGCAGATGCAGATGAGGGAGGAACCTGTATATGAGCTGAAGACCCCCAGCAGGGCTTTTATCCCCCAGCCTCAGCTCCTCCCCTTCTCTATGGACATGGCCATTGGTCAGCCCTGGGGTGGGGTCTGCGCTGGCTGGGGAGAGGCCACTCCATGCCTGAGTCAGTCTGTACAGCAGGGGATCTGCTGAGTCGGGGTCCCAACGGACATGCTAAATTCAACCTATGGGACTCTCCTACTTTCAGCACACACGCCCACCCCCACCCTTGGGCCCTGTCCAGAGGGACGACCCAAACCCCACATGTCTCTGCAGGGCCACTCCAAATGGCCCAGATCCTGCACTTCGGCAGAGCTGCGCTGAGGACTACAGCGTTACCCCGGCGAAGGATCTGACCCTAGGTGCATTAGGGTGAATCCCAAGGGGGCAGCTGTGACCCTGTGGAGGGTCTGTGGGCGGGTATTGTACATGGGACGTTGCTGGCAGGGGGTTGGCTAAGGGATGCGCTCGCCCCTGGTGCAGGTTTCATGGGGTTGATTGTGTGCCATACTAGCCATGTCACACACATGTGGCTGGCCCTGACCCCTGGCGGAGATAGAGGCCCGGTGTCGGCTCCCCCGCGGGGTCAACGTGTGCCGGCAAGGTCGATGGCCAAGCACCCGTTCACACCAGTGGGAGGATCTGACCCATTGACAGTTTCCAATACAGGGCTGGGCTCTCCATTCCCTTACACCGTGTGTAGTGAGAATGGGGCATGAAATCCGGACAGATCAGCGTGATCACGTTTTGCACCCACGGGACACAGGTGCAAGTCACGGCCCAGGGGAGGAGAGGGTCAGGCCCATGATGTGGAGTGGTTCCATGTAATTTTAGGGCCTAAACAAGGGGAGAGTGAAAATTTCAGGTGGCTCCCTGGGTTTATATATATGGAGATATACCTATCTCATAGAACTGGAAAGGACCTTGAAAGGTCATCGAGTCCAGCCCCCTGCCTCCACTAGCAGGACCAAATACCCCAGATCCCTAAGTGGTCCCCTCAAGGATTGAACTCACAACCCTGGGTTTAGCAGGCCAATGCTCAAACCACTGAGGTGTTTGTGGTGTTTCTCTGGCTTTAACCCAGAGTCAACGAGGGCAGAATATGATGCCCAGTGAAGACCTCGGGATCTGGCTTTTCATGGAGGTATTTTGGGGACTACATTTAAAAACACTGACCCAGACCCTCTGCTGGCACAAGCTGACCTAGCTGCACTGAAACCAGCTGAGCCCCTGGCCTATTTCACATGGTGTCCAACTTAGAATCATAGAATATCAGGGTTGGAAAGGACCTGAGGAGATCATCTAGTCCAACCCCCTGCTCAAAGCAGGACCAATCCCCAGACAGATTTTTACCCCAGATCCCTAAGCGGCCTCCTCAAGGTTTGAACTCACAACCCTGTGTTTAGCAGGCCAATGCTCAAACCACTGAGCTATCCCTCCCCCTTACACTCCTAATGAACAGGCTGGCACAGGGACCCCTCCATTTCACTTGGGCCCCATGAGCTGGCTCAAGAGGCCCCTTTCAGAGAACAGCTTAGCCCCGTCCCATTGGGCTGATAACTCATGAGGAGCCGCGGCTGCACATTGCAGATAAATCTACCAAACCGCTGGCCAGAGCTTTCTGGAGTTTTCCAGCTCTGAGGTACACACACCTGACACGCTAAAGGGGCCTGCGGGCTTCAGAGGACCATGTTTTTTATAAGACCTGGGAGACAGAGAGTTAAATCATATATAGGCACGTCTCAACACAACCCCGGACATACACCCCACCTGAACCCTGTAGAAGAACGCTAGACTACACACTGGCTAATGCACTGTGAGGACCCATCCTTGACTCGCCGTGGGGACTAGACAGCGTGACCGGGGGGGGAGGGGGGGGGGGGTTCCATTTGTTATTTCCAGCATCCTGTGATTGCTGCCAGCTCACACTGAAATCAAAGATCAGCCCAGACATTTGAATCTATCGTTTATTAGACATTTTCCTAACCTGAATTCGAGCTGGGACAGCACTTTAAAGATAATCAGATTCCCCCTCCCCCCCAAAGCTGAATGTTAAAACCTGCCGGGTAACAGAGTTTTTTCTCCTGCCTTTGGGTTCAAAATGGGGTAAAGCTCTAGGAGGCACATGAGGTGAGGGAGACAGAGGGGCGTTTAGGTTCAGATCAGGGCAGAAATGCCCTTTCTGCCCCCTGGAGTTTGCATCTCCCATACACACCCAAAGGAGATTAGTAACCATAATAATTGATCTTATTACTGTCACAATTAATCTCTGCAGTGCCCCCAAAACATGCTAGGCAAAGCCACGGCTCCTGCCCTGACGTGCGCAGAGCCTGAGCCCCAGAGCCCAAGGTTCGCTCCAGGCGGGGTCTGATTCAGTTCCGGGGATTGGGACCGGCTCTGTTCAATATCTTCATTAACGACTTAGATATTGGCATAGAAAGTACGCTTATTAAGTTTGCGGATGATACCAAACTGGGAGGGATTGCAACTGCTTTGGAGGACAGGGTCATAATTCAAAATGTTCTGGACAAATTGGAGAAATGGTCTGAGTTAAACAGGATGAAGTTTAACAAAGACAAATGCAAAGTGCTCCACTTAGGAAGAAAAAATCAGTTTCACACATACAGAATGGGAAGAGACTGTCTAGGAAGGAGTACGGCAGAAAGGGATCTAGGGGTTATAGTGGACCACAAGCTAAATATGAGTCAACAGTGTGATGCTGTTGCAAAAAAAGCAAACATGATTCTGGGATGTATTAACAGGTGTGTTGTGAGCAAGACACGAGAAGTCATTCTTCCGCTCTACTCTGCTCTGGTTAGGCCTCAGCTGGAGTATTGTGTCCAGTTCTGGGCACCGCATTTCAAGAAAGATGTGGAGAAATTGGAAAGGGTCCAGAGAAGAGCAACAAGAATGATTAAAGGTCTTGAGAACATGACCTATGAAGGAAGGCTGAAAGAATTGGGTTTGTTTAGTTTGGAAAAGAGAAGACTGAGAGGGGACATGATAGCAGTTTTCAGGTATCTAAAAGGGTGTCATAAGGAGGAGGGAGAAAACTTGTTCACCTTCACCTCTAAGGATAGAACAAGAAGCAATGGGTTTAAACTGCAGCAAGGGAGGTCTAGGTTGGACATTAGGAAAAAGTTCCTGTTCCTAACTGTCAGGGTGGTTAAACACTGGAATAAATTGCCTAGGGAGGTTGTGGAATCTCCATCTCTGGAGATATTTAAGAGTAGGTTAGATAAATGTCTATCAGGGATGGTCTAGACAGTATTTGGTCCTGCCATGCGGGCAGGGGACTGGACTCGATGACCTCTCGAGGTCCCTTCCAGTCCTAGAATCTATGAATCTATGAATCTATGGATGGGGACTCCGTCCAGCATTCAAACCACGGTCAGACAAGAACTTGGCTCGTAGCCAAGCGGCTCAGGGCTGCATCTCTGTGCTTGGGGAGACCTTAGCCTGCTGACGGCCGGAAGCCAGGAGTGGAAGCCGGGGCAGATCGGTCCATGATTGCCCTGCTCGGTACATTCCCCTGACCACTGTCGGAGACAGGATTCTGAGCTAGATGGACCCTGGTCTGAGCCAGTGTGGCAGCTCTTATGTTCTTAAGATGCAACAAGCGAGGGGCATGAAGGGGGGAAGGGAAGGAGGAGGGGCAGCTGTGAGATTCTCCAGTTGCTCAGTAAGGTTCTGTTCTATATTGCTGGGTTGGTAACGTGACCGTTCCTCCTCTCCCCATCTCATGAGCCAGGTGACATCCTGGAGGGGAGCTTGGCAAACGGGGTTGGGGAGAGAACTGCACAAGCACCAGGGACCTACACACACACACATTTCTCCCCACCCCTGATGCTCATAGCCTGTGGCTACCAGCATTAGCCACATCTGCAGGATGGCCTGACTGGGCCCAGTGCTGGCCCCGGTTGAGGAAGGCACATGCTGGAAGGTAATCACACACTGAAGTGCCTTCCTGACTCGGGGCCCCTGTGAGTTGCTGAGTGCCTGGTATAGATGGGAGCGGAGGGCACGCTGACACCTGCAGGGTCCGGCTGCTGGTCTCTGCGATACATGTGCAGCCTCGCTGACAATCTCCTTCAAAGGGTGCCTAGAGCGGGGCTGATTGTAGCGTGTTCATGGCTGTCTCTGGGGAAATTCACCTGTGTGCAGAGGCCTGGCTATGCCTCCATAGCAACGTAAGGCCTCTGTCCCTCTACGGGCTCCTTAACCTCTTACCACAGTGACACTAGTAAAGCTGGGACAATGCAGGGGTGAACCAGCCAGTCATGTCACAGCCATTCATAGCTCTGTGTATATATCCAGAGCAGACTCACATCAAACCTGCTGTCCACTCTCACCCCCAGGGCTCTGTGGCTTTGTCTAGACCAGCGCTCATGTCCTGTTCTCGTTCAGTCGCCAGTTAATCCGAGCTAAACAACACGACTGGAAATGCTAGTCGTCTACACACTCTGCGTAACCCACACACCTCTGGGTGTGGGGTTCTGCCCAGCTAGTGGCACCGAGACCACTCAGAGAGCGAGATTAATGAGTCTGCTCTGCAGTCTTAGCTGAGAGACAGCTGGCTTTTAGCTCATGCAGTAGAGGCTCATGCACTAAGCTCCAGAGATCCCGGGTTCAATCCTGCTCGCCAACGACCAGGGTCTGTCAGTGTTACATCTGCACACGGCTGTTCCAGGACTCAGCTGTAGTTCACCCTGGGCTGCAGTCCCCTGTGCCCTGGCTTCATAGCAAAATGTGTGCAATGGAACCTGCTCCCAGTCTCACACCAGTCTGCCCCAGTTCAGTACAGTCCAAACAACCGGCAACACTGAACAATTTCAATGAATTTTCTTCTGCCAAGGCTTTTGTTTTAGTTACTAACTTGTGCCATTACAGAGAAGCGGCACTGTTCAGGGTGTAGTTTATATTGTTGGGGGGGGGGGGTTTGCAGGGAAGGGGGACATAGAAAAGCAAAAGGCCTGTGGCAAGGTTGGAGCAGAATCGGCTCTGCCTTAAAGTGTGCAGAGAGGTTTCGTTTTTAACCATCGCTCCAAGCCCACTAGCCGCTCACACTGTATTTGTAGCTCAGCAATGAAGCAGGAGGAAGTATAAAGTTTGCTGTTAAAGTTCAAAACACCCAGGACTCAATGCAACTCTCAGGCCCAGCCCCCTGCAGTCAGCCAGGCCGCAGGGGTGTCACTGAGAGCAGAATACAGCCCATGGTTGTAGGTAGGTCAGCACAAAGTCTGACCCTTTTTCCTTGTTCTTCAAAGAGCCAGGCCAGCCCCATGCTATTACTGTAGCTCAGAGAGAGCTGAGGACTTTACTGATCCCATGGCCAGAGACATTTGCTTGGCTGTTTCCACCCCAGGGGATAGCAGAGCGATGAAACTGACTCTGTCCTCTGCACCACGACATGTTAATAACCGATGGGCCGATCAGAGTACAATGGATCCTCAGAGGAGCAATGCACAGGCCCCATCCTGCACCCTCCTACTTACCACTGAAGGCAACAGAAGCCCTGGGTTGCTTCTATTTAGGTGTCTAACTTCAGGCATCCAACTTGGAGAACTCTGGCCTGAGCCCCTATTCAGGCACCTAAACACATGGCTTGATTTTCACCCACAGCTCCCACTGACTCTGAACCTGGGGCCCACACGAGAAGCAGCACCTAAAGAAGCTCTGACTGGACCCCACGTGTGAATTCCTGGGCCACAGGGGCTCCCCAGGCTGTGCTCAGACCTAACCCAAATTCCCTTCACCGTGTCAAACACCTGACTAGGCTGAGAACTGATCCCTCGGCAAGTTTAAATAAAGACCTGGATGTGCTCTCCGGGACAGGTTTTGGGGGTTTAATAAATGAAGCCACTTTTGTGTTACCCGTGGAGCTGATTCCCGCCTGCCTGGCACCTTGTGTCGTTGTTTACACCCGTGCAAAGGGCGTAGAAAACCCTTCCCCTTCAGCTAGGACAGCGTTTTGCACACTGCACAGGTGTGAATGATGAGACAAGGTACAAGCAGGGGGCACAGGCCTGTGGGATTCCACCAGCGATCCCATCTTTGGGCTGAGAACTAGCATAACTAAATGTCCACCCAATGGGGTTTTTTTTTCGGTGCCTGGAAATCTACTAAAACTAGCTCAGGCCAGGCCCTGACCTGTCCTGGGGACCAACTGGCTAAGCAGCAGTTCTGCAGAAAAGGACCTGGGGATTACAGTGGACGAGAAGCTGGATATGAGCCAGCAGTGTGCACTTGTTGCCAAGAAGGCCAATGGCATATTGGGTTGTATTAGTAGGAGCATTGCCAGCAGATCAAGGGAAGTGATTATTCCCCTCTATTTGGCACTGGTGAGGCCACACCTGGAGTACTGCATCCAATTTTGGTCCCCCCGCTACAGAAGGGATGTGAACAAATTGGAGAGAGTCCAGTGGAGGGCAATAAACATGATCAGGGGGCTGGGGCACATGACTTACGAGGAGAGGCTGAGGGAACTGGGGTTATTTAGTCTGCAGAAGAGAAGAGTGAGGGGGGATTTGATAGCAGCCTTCAACTACCTGAAGGGGGGTTCCAAAGAGGATGGAGCTCGGTTGTTCTCAGTGGTACCAGATGACAGAACAAGGAACAATGTTCTCCAGTTGCAGTGGGGGAGGTCTAGGTTGGATATTAGGAAACACTATTTCACTAGTAGGGTGGTGAATCACTGGAATGGGTTCCCTAGGGAGGTGGTGGAATCTCCTTCCTTAGAGGTTTTTAAGGTCAGGCTTGACAAAGCCCTGGCTGGGATGATTTAGTTGGGAATTGGTCCTGCTTTGAGCATGGGGTTGGACTAGATACCTCCTGAGGTCTCTTCCAACCCTAATGTTCTATGATTCTAAGGGGACAAAATGCTAGGATCCCCAACAGGATTTTCCTTCTCTAACATGTCTGAGGAGAGGCTTCTTCTTTTCAGCACTGTGCAGCTATATCGGGCCAGATTCTCAGCTGGTGCAACTTGCCCCAGATCCCTCCTGGCCCCTTTGTCATTGCCATGTTGGTGGAGCACAGCAGAGCAGCCGCCTTTCAGCCTGACTTTAGCAACACAGACAAACTATCAGCTGCAAAGCGCCCTGGAACACGCCCTGAAGTCTTGGCCGCGGGGTGCATGTTCTCTTGGCTGCCTCCCTATCTCCCCGGAGCAGCGCGGCAGGGCCACACGCCCAGAGAGCGCGAACCCCATTCCGCCCTAACTGGCCGCTTTGATAAAGGTGCCGGGACAAGATGCACGACTGCCTTCGGAGATACTCCGTGGCCCGGCCTGTTTGTTTGCTCGGGGGCTTCACAAGCCAGCAGAGCCCGGCTTCGCCTGCAGACAGGCTACCCATTGCGGGCTGGGGTTGCCCCCGCATTGCTCATTTCCTGGGGGTCTGACTCCCTTGATTCCACCTGAGTTACGCCGGTGTAAATATGGGGTGACACAGTGGGAAAGGTTTTATTTCTCTGGATTCTCTAGACACAGCAAGTCCTGCATCTTGGCAGGGGCTTAGACTGGGGGACCCTTGTGGTCCCTTCTGGCCCTGAGGCGCTATGGTTCTATTCTGTTGTTGGTGAATGGAGGGCAGATGGACAAGGCTAGACAGGTAGGCCCAAAGGGGCTCGTTCACCACGGCCTTGCACCATTTACACCAGTGCGAGGTGAGGGTATGACATTACCAGATGAGAAGGACTGGGTCTGAGGCCCATTTACCCTGAGGCCCCTTTGCACTGGTGATGTCCAGAAGCGTCCACGTTAGGGACCCGAAAGGCAGAGCAGCATAAAGGGGCCGTGATGTAAGTGAGCGTCAGGGCTCTGGGATTTGATGCTCGCTTTGCACAGGTGCACCGGGGCACATGATGGAGAAGGCAGACTGAATCCCAGCCCGGCTTCCCTTTAGGAGAGCCTAGCACCCTTTCTCGGACACAGAGCCCCCAGGCACTAAGCAATGCCCCATAGCTACGGGCTGCCTGCTCTGGGCTCTGGGCACTTGCTTTCCCATGAACCAGGGCCTTAAACCTTTCTCTGAGCAGTGTCCTCCAGCCCTACCATGAGTTGCCCTTTGCTTGTTAAAGCCAGCTTTCCCCACAGCAAGCTGAGCTGTGTCCACCAGCGGCAGGGGTTTTATCCTGGGGGCTGGGGAAGCTGCACTGCTGAGTCTGGGAAGGGCTATGGGGTTGGTTTCTGAAAGCCCCTTTCTTAGGTGCCTGGGGATTCTGGGCACCTGACAAGGGACGCCATATGGTTGGGTGCTACAACACTCAGCATTGCAACACATAAGTACCTCTGTGAATCTAGGCCACATACCCTCATGCTTCAGGGCACCAGCCCACCTCTCACTCCTGGGGGTCAGGAATCATTTCCTTATGGGGCAGCTAGGCCATAATTCCCTACTGCAGGACTGCTGGCTACTCCTCTGGAGCAGCTGGCCCTGGCCACGGTCAGAAACAGAGTGTGGGTTAGAAGGGCCCCTGGTCTGACCAGGTTTGGCGATTGCTAGGTGGCTATGTATAAATGCTGCCCATGCTGGCAGAGGAGACCCTCTGGGAGATCGGGTCCAAAGCCGCTGTCACTGACACTGCTGTCAATCCAGAGTAACACCAAGAGAGAGTAATGGAGTTACTCTGGATCAGCACCAGTGTAAATGAGAACAGGCTTTTCCTCCTAATCTCTAAACACCAACATTAACTGCACTGACCCAATTTCCTTCAATGCTCCGAAGGGCTGGATCTGGCCTTTTGTGTTTGGAGTTTCTCAGAAGGCAAAGGGTAAACCTGATTCCCTGCCTGTGTGACCCTGGTGCATGTGCTAATTGAATTGTCTGACCATGGATTGTATCTGTGATGGTCTCTTTGTTTAATCTGCTCCTTAATACAGCTTCCTTGCAGAAGGAAGCCCTGACTGATTAAGAAAACTCTGCAATGCATGGAACAGGCATTTGAGAGTGGTGTCTGGCCTTGAAACGTCCGTCACTCCGGCTGGGAGCCCCAGGGTTTCATCCTGAGAGCATTCAGAATGTCCTTGTTCAACTCTCAGGTTTTCTGTGCTCCGGGTGCAGGCCTTCAGATGAAACCTTCATAACCTCTGGGGCTAGATCCCCTGGTCTGATACAGGCTGGGGACTGACTGGCTAGGCAGCAGTGCTGCAGAAAAGGACCTAGGGGTTACAGTGGATGAGAAGCTGGATATGAGTCAGCAGTGTGCCCTTGTTGCTAAGAAGGCTAACGGCATATTGGGCTGTATTAGTAGGAGCATTGCCAGCAGATCGAGGGAAGTGATCATTCCCCTCTATTTGGCTCCTGGAATATTGTGTCCAGTTTTGGGCCCCCCACTACAGAAAGGATGTGGACAAATTGGAGAGAGTCCAGCGGAGGGCAACGAAAATGATTAGGGGCTGGGGCACATGACTTCTGAGGAGAGGCTGAGGGAACTGGGGTTATTTAGTCTGCAGAAGAAAAGAGTGAGGGGGGATTTGATAGCAGCCTTCAACTAAGGCTGAACAAAGAGGATGGAGCTCGGCTGTTCTCAGTGGTGGCAGATGACAGAACAAGGAGTAATGGTCTCAAGTTGCAGTGGGGGAGGTTTAGGTTGGATATTAGGAAAAACTTTTTCACTAGGAGGGTGGTGAATCACTGGAATGGGTTCCCTAGGGAGGTGGTGGAATCTCCTTCCTTAGAGGTTTTTAAGGCCTGGCTTGACAAAGCCCTGGCTGGGATGATTTAGTTGGGGTTGGTCCTGCTTTGAGCAGGGGGTTGGACTAGATGACCTCCTGAGGTCCCTTTCAACCCTGCTATCCTATGATTCTGTGATGGATGGGAGATTTTAACCATCTGTGTCATCCCTAGATCTTGGGGAAAACTGGGGAATGGCCTGAAGGTTGCTCGCTTTTATACCCAGCTGCCCACGGCCCCAAAGGATCTTTCTGGCTGCTGGGAATAGCCAGATCCCAGAGGGTCCCCTTTCTCCCCAGAACCCGCACTATGCGAATCTCTGTGTCCCCACTTAAGCTGAGGTTGGGCACAGAATCTGGCCCACAGACTCCATCCTGCATAAAGCCAGATAGTCACCTTATCCTGGGAGTTTGACAAAGAGATCAGGGGAGAATGTCGCTCTGGAGACGGTGCCTCCGGCCTAGGATACTCAACTGGGACCGTTCCAGTGATGCCTACGACTCACTCCTCCTCCTGCATTGGGATATTTTATTTATTCCTGCTTTTTGTTTGCAAGAGGTTGGGCTGGAGGCAAGCTGGCTCCGCTTTCCCCAGCCACTCTGCCCAGCGCACGGTGTCAGCGCAGCGTGCCATGACTTTGCAAACGCTGGCTCCCTGATCTGCTGAGTCATGCCCCCCCTGCAAACACACCGCCTAGGTTAGAGGCCTGCCCGGCTGGGGCAGGGTGATAATAAAGCCTGCGCGAACAGGAACGTGACTGCGGCCCAGATAAGGCCCTGCCTTGGAAACTGCTGCTTTTCCTGCTGTGTCAGAATTCTGACGCGGCAGAAATCGAGCTGCTGAGGCATGGTTGTCACACAACATCCCAAATATTTTCCAGCCATTTGAATATTGAACCAGGGCTTGCAAAGTGAGAGGCCCTGGGCTCAACTAGCAACTGCTGCTCACCCACAGCTGCTGCTGTTATTCAAATGGCTGATTGATCACTGGATTGATTTATTGAGTGTAAGAGCAGGGGGTGCAGAAGTGGCTGGTGATTTGAGACGCTCCACTTTCAGGGAGCCGAGTTTGGTAAACCTTAAAGGGGCCTGATTTTAGGAGGGTGGGTGCTCAGCACAGTCTGAAAATCACCCCCCCCCCTCCCCATGAGGTGAACATCTTGGCCTAATTTCACAAGAAAGCAAAGAAACCGTCCCATCCCCACCAACCAGAGCCAAGGTCTGACAAACCGACTTCTCTCCCTTTCTGCATCACCTGCCCACCAATGAGCCCCGGGTTGTAGGTGGGTGATCACCCCCATTTCACAGATGGGGAGATCGACGCACGGAGAGGGGCATTGACTTGCCCACTCACCCAGATCAGACCTGTGAAGAGAACCCAGACTTCCAGGCTCGCAGTCCCATGCCTTAACCACAGGCCTTCCCCTTATACCAGCTCTAGGTCAGGATATAATCCCCCTAGCCCAGGCCAGGCCGTATGTGAGGTAGCAATTGATTTCAATCACATGTCTGTCCGTCAAGTGGTCTTTTGACCTCTTATCATAGAATCATAGAAGATCAGGGTTGGAAGGGACCTCAGGAGGTATCTAGTCCAACCCCCTGCTCAAAGCAGGACCAACCCCAACTAAATCATCCCAGCCAGGGCTTTGTCAAACTGGGCCTTAAAAACCTCTAAGGAAGGAGATTCCACCACCTCCCTAGGGAACCCATTCCAATGATTCACCACCCTCCTAGTGAAATAGTGTCTCCTAATATCCAACCTAGACCTCCCCCACTGCAACTTGAGACCATTACTCCTTGTTTTGTCATCTGCCACCACTGAGAACAGCCGAGCTCCATCCTCTTTGGAACCCCCTTTCAGGTAGTTGAAGGCTGCTATCAAATCCCCGCTCACTCTTCTCTTCTGCAGACTAAACAAGCCAGTTCCCTCAGACTGTCCTCGTAAATCATGTGCCCCAGCCCTCTAATCATTTTCGTTGTCCTCCGCTGGACTCTCTCCAATTTGTCCACATCCCTTCTGTAGTGGGGGGCCCCAAACTGGACACAATACTCCTGGTGTGCCCTCACCAGTGCCAAATAGAGGGGAATAATCGCTTCCTTCGATCTGCTGGCAATGCTCCTACTAATGCAGCCCAATATGCCGTTAGCCTTCTTGGCAACAAGGGCACACTGCTGACTCATATCCAGCTTCTCATCCACTGTGATCCCCGAGTCCTTTTCTGCAGAACTGCCACTTAGCCAGCCGCTTATGCTCTATGAAGGTGGTGAATGTTATTGTTTCATTTAGCTCTTCCAGATGGTCCGTACATCTGGATGGCTGCTCCTGAGCCCTCTTACGAGCACTCGAGCTAACTGAAAACCCTGAAGCCCTGGCCTCCTTGGGAAGTTTTGGGGTTGCCCTGGCCTGACTTATGGGCTTTCGAGTCTTTCACGGAGTTTAAAGCCAGAAGGGATAATTAACCCATCCAGTCTGACCACCTGTATATCACACACCAGTAACTTTCATGCAGTTACTCCTGCATTGAGCCCAAGAGCTTGTGTCTGGCTAAAGCAGGTCCCCCAGAACGGTGTGCAGGATGGATCGGAAGCCAGCAAGAGTTGGACATCCCACCACTGCCCTGGGTTGTTTGATTCAACGACTAGTCACCTTCACTGTTTAACAATTGGGCCTTATTTCTGATGTGAATGTGGCTTTTCCTTCCAGCCACTGGCTTTTGTTCTGTCTTTCTCCAGGACATCTGCAGAAAAGGACCTAGGGGTTACAGTGGACGAGAAGCTGGATATGAGTCAACAGTGTGCCCTTGTTGCCAAGAAGGCTAATGGCATTTTGGGCTGTATAAGTAGGAGCATTGCCAGCAGATCGAGGGACATGATCATTCCCCTCTATTCAACATTGGTGAGGCCTCATCTTGAGTATTGTGTCCAATTTTGGGCCCCGCACTACAAGAAGGATGTGGAAAAATTGGAAAGAGTCCAGCGGAGGGCAACAAAAATGATTAGGGGCTGGAGCACATGACTTATGAGGAAAGGCTGAGGGAACTGGGAGTATTTAGTCTGCAGAAGAGAAGAATGAGAGGGGATTTGATAGCTGCTTTCAACTACCTGAAAGGGGGTTCCAAAAAGGATGGATCTAGACTGTTCTCAGTGGAATCAGATGACAGAACAAGGAGTAATTGTCTCAAGTTTCAGTGGGGGAGGTTTAGGTTGGATATTAGGAAACACTTTTTCACTAGGAGGGTGGTGAAGCACTGGAATGGGTTACCTAGGGAGGTGGTGGAATCTCCTTCCTTAGAGGTTTTTAAGGTCAGGCTTGACAAAGCCCTGGCTGGGATGATTTAGTTGGGATTAGGTCCTGCTTTGAGCAGGGGGTTGGACTCCTGAGGTCCCTTCCAACCCTGATCTTCTATGATTCTATGATTACGAGGCCTCTAGTATCTGGTATTTTCTTCCCTGGAAGATACTTATACACTGTGATCAAGTGTATTCTTGATCTTCTTTTGGATAAACATCTGTGCATGTCTACATTTAGGAACAAAGCATGCAGGCCACACTTCCATAGTGGGGGACTCTCTCCTGGGAAGAAGGGACTCTGAAAAAGATTTGGGGGTCATGATGCATAATCAGCTGAACATGAGCCCCCAGCGTGACTCTGTGGCCAAAAGAGCTAACGTGAGCCTGAGATGCATAAAAGGGAAAGCTCAAGTAGGACCAGAGAGGTTATTTTACCAGGGTGTTTAGCACTTGTGTGACCGCTCCTGGAATCCTGTGTCCAGTTCTGGTGTCCACAACTCAAGAAGGATGTTGATACACTGGAGAGGGGTTCAGAGATGAGCAGGAGATTGATCAGAGGCTTAGAAAACCTGCCTTACAGTGATAGACTCCAGGAGCTCAATCTATTTAGCTTAACAAAGAGAAGGTTAAGGGGTGACTTGATTACAGCCTACAAGTACCTACGCGTGGGGAGCAAATATTGAACAACGGGCCCTTCAATCTAGCAGAGAAAGGTCTAAGATGATCCAGTGGCTGGAAGCTGAAGCTAGACACATTCAGACTGGAAGTAAGGTGTAATTTTTAACAGGGAGGGTAATTAACCATGGGAACAATTTACCAAGGTCATGGCAGATTCTCCATCATGGGCAAGTGTTAAATCAAGGCAGGATGTTTTTCTAACCGCTCTGCTCTAGGACTGATTTGGGGGCAGGTCTCTGGCCTGTGCCATACAGGGGGTCAGACTAGCTGATGACAGTAGTCCCTTCTGGCCTTGGGATTGATGACAAGTTGGGGAGGGATCCTCACGCAGAGTGAGCTTGGCCCTGCTGCCGAAGCCCAGCCCGAGGCCTAGGCATGTTAAGTCCTCACCGAATTAAGTGGAGCCCAGAGCTTCCCCTGGGCCTTTGCATGGGGTTGAATTTCAAAGACTCTCCAATCTTGGGACTAAACTGCTCTCATGTAGGCTGGCATAAACCGGAGTAACCCCACTGATTTGAATGGCAATGCTCCGGATTTACCCCCATTTCACAGAGAGCAGAATTTGGCCTTTTGTGCAACCTGGTACTGCTCCAAGTAACTTGTGCTTTCTTCCTGTGGAGTCAGCACAGAGGAACCACGCTGGCCCTGGGCCAGGTCAGCTGGCTTCTGTGTCTGTGGAAATGCTCTGTGCTTGTTCAGGCCAGCAGCGTTTTAATGAGCTGGAATAAAACCTTCATGACTGAAGAGCATGGGAGTGGTACAATGTACCGGTTTTCAATGCCACTAGTAAAGCTCAGCACATATGAAGCCCATTTTGGCTGTAGATTTGTAAGCACTTTATCATGACGGCAACTGCTACTATCCCAGATGGGGAAACTGAGGCACGGAGCAGGGACGTGGCTGGCCCAAGGTCACCCAGCAAGAGGCTGTGACAGAGACACAACCAGACCGCCAGGCATTTGCAGTGCTCATTACGTGATCTAACTGCTAGACCACGCTGCCTCCCTGCGTATTGCTTAGTTATTGGCTGTGGCGTTACCAAGCCAAGTTCTTATCTTTCAGAATAGGGGGCAGAGCAAAGGAGGCGCAGAGGGGGCTGAGCAATCTGTCCGGCACTCTTTACTGCTGCTCCCTGTCCTCCCAGTCAAAAAGAGCTGCCCGGCCTCCCGAGTGCCGATCCACCAGCCCGCACTGACCCCAGACCGGCTAGAGCACCGTAATATTCCTCCCAAGTAGCTGTCTGGGGCGGGAAGCTGCTGGCTTCTGGATTCCTTTGTTGCTCTGTCTCTCGGCAGAACAGAGGAAAGTATTTTCAGGGGCAGCAATTTGATCAGGAACAGTCAGCATGGATTCACCAAGGGCAAGTCATGCCTGACTAACCTAATTGCCTTCTATGAGGAGATAACTGGCTCTGTGGATGAGGGGAAAGCAGTGGATGTGTTATTCCTTGACTTTAGCAAAGCTTTTGATACGGTCTCCCACAGTATTCTTGCCACCAAGTTAAAGAAGTATGGGCTGGATGAATGGACTGTAAGGTAGATAGAAAGCTGGCTAGATCGTTGGGCTCAACGGGTAGTGATCAATGGCTCCATGTCTAGTTGGCAGCCGGTTTCAAGAGGAGTGCCCCAAGGGTCGGTCCTGGGGCCGGTTTTGTTTAATATCTTCATTAATGATCTGGAGGATGGTGTGGACTGCACTCTCAGCAAGTTTGCAGATGACACTAAACTGGGAGGCGTGGTAGATACACTACAGGGTAGGGATTGGATACAGAGGGACCTAGACAAATTAGAGGATTGGGCCAAAAAAAACCTGATGAGGTTCAACAAAGACCAGTGCAGAGTCCTGCCCTTAGGACGGAAGAATCCCATGCACTGCTACAGACTAAGGACTGAATGGCTGGGTAGCAGTTCTGCAGAAAAGGACCTAGGGGTCACAGTGGACGAGAAGCTGGATATGAGTCAACAGTGTGCTCTTGTTGCCAAGAAGGCTAACGGCATTTTGGGCTGTATAAGTAGGGGCATTGCCAGCAGATCGAGGAACGTGATCGTTTCCCTTTATTCGACATTGGTGAGGCCTCATCTGGAGTACTGTGTCCAGTTTTGGACCCCACACTACAAGAAGGATGTGGAAAAATTGGAAAGAGTCCAGCGGAGGGCAACAAAAATGATTAGGGGTCTGGAGCACATGACTTATGAGGAGAGGCTGAGGGAACTGGGATTGTTTAGTCTCCAGAAGAGAAGAATGAGGGGGGATTTGATAGCTGCTTTCAACTACCTGAGGGGGGGTTCCAAAGAGGATGGAACTCGGCTGTTCTCAGTGGTGGCAGATGACAGAACAAGGAGCAATGGTCTCAAGTTGCAGTGGGGGAGGTCTAGGTTGGATATTTGGAAAAACTTTTTCAGTAGGAGGGTGGTGAAGCACTGGAATGCGTTACCTAGGGAGGTGGTGGAGTCTCCTTCTTTGGAGGTTTTTAAGGCCCGGCTTGACAAAGCCCTGTCTGGGATGATTTAGTTGGGAATTGGTCCTGCTTTGAGCAGGGGGTTGGACTAGATGACCTCCTGAGGTCCCTTCCAACCCTGATATTCTATGATTCTATGATTCTATGAATGTGCAATAAACCTGCAGTGCTTATGAGCCCTCCGCAGGTTGCTCTCGCATTTCCAGAACAGTCTGGGCACCCTCTAGTGGCACAAGAACTGCAAACTCCCAGGACGTGCCCGCAACGCATCACACGACGTTTGGGGTCAAACTTAGTCCCCCAAACCAGGGGCTGGGTTTGGCACAGGGATCTGTTATTTCCAGTGCAGTAACACCTGGAGACCTCCAACGCTGAGCAGGGCCCTATTGTGCTGGGCACAGCACAGACACAGAGAGAGAGATGGTCCCTGCTCTGACGGGTTTACAGTCAACATGTTCAAGGGAAATAGAGGCATGCAGAGGCCTGGACCCAGATCCCACAGTGGGTTGGCAGCTGAGCCAGGATCAGAACCCGGCTCTCCCTACTGCCCCAGCCACTAGGCCATGCTGCCTCCCAAGGGGCCGGGATCTGTGGATGGAAGGCACCATAGAAGAACAAAGTGTTATTGACCCAGCTCCTACTGCCAGTGAGTTCACCCTGCAAGGGGACAGGTGAGAGGGGAACAATCAAAGCATTACAATTTGCAAACGTTTCAGCTTGTACACGTGAGCCAGGAGGTGTGGCCGGCCCTATAGATCTCATTGGGGCGTTGACTCTGAAGCATAATGACGACAGGTCTGGTTCCCTCCTGCCTGGCGCTGTCATTTGCACCTGTGCAAAGTGAGTGAGACACTCTCCACGCAGACTAATAGTGTTTTACACCCGTGTTCCACTGGCTGCCCAGGTGTAACACGCGGAGCCAGACCCTCCCTCCAGGGCAGTGCTGCCCTAATGCAAGCGTAGCCAGCTGCGAGGGCATCGTCTGGTGGGGAAGAGCCATCCCAGTGGCTCCTGCACCACCTTCTATCCTGGGGTGTGAACTGGGGCAAGGGAACGTGGCTGCCATGTCCTCGCTGTCCCCAGCCGCCAGCACAGACCCTCAGGGCCGCCTGGGACTCCTGGCAGCGGCAGTATCGTATGACAGGGCCCCAGCCCGCTGCAGAGGGGGCCCAAGATTTTAACACACCCTTGCCTCAGCCATGTCGAGCGCTCGTCAGCTGCAGCGGCGCCTCCCCCCCGGCGCACGGCAGCGGGGAATGAGCTGCGTGTGTCTCCAGGCAGGGCGCCTGGGCTGGGTTTCTGGGCTGGGGAGCAGCTCGGCTACTGTGGTCTGTGCACGGAGCCCCGTGCTCTCCTGGCGACTTTACTTTCGGGTGTCGCTGGCCCCCGGGCTCTAGGAGAAACCGCTCAGGCTGGAGGAGTCAGGCTGCTGCTGGGTAAAACGTGTGTCATGAGCTGGATGCTGGCTGTGAAATGTGGGCCTGGGCACGAAGCAACTGTGCTGGGCCCTTTACCTGACCGGGCAGCAGAGTGCCCATGTGAGCACCTATAGAGCCCCACCCCCCAGTCCATATCATAGAATCATAGACTATCAGGGTTGGAAGGGACCTCAGGAGGTCATCTAGTCCAATCCCCTGCTCAAAGCAGGACCAATCCCCAACTAAATCCTATAACTGCCGTACATTGAGAGATCCGCCTGGCTGGACTGATTGCCCACCTTGCTGGGTTCGTTTTGTGTCCCTAATTCCCACCTTGTGAAAACTCTGCCTGGCTCCCGCCCCAGCTGGGGGCCCATCCTCTAAGCCACGTGGCTGCTCTTTTGTATGGTGAGCCACCCCCTTCCCACACCCAGCAGTGCACTGGCAGATAAGCAAGGACTCCCTTATCTGTGCAGGTCAATCTCCCAGTCTGGTTTTCTTTCCTTCCCTCCCTCCCTCTGCTGCTTCTCCCTTCGCTTTCCCCTCTGCTCTTTGGAACAGGGCCCTCAGGACCGGTGCATATGTGGCACCATCTTAAACACCCCTTCAGAATGGAATTAGCCCGAGGTGCAAGCTGCCTGGGGCAGACACCCCCGAATGATCCCGGGGTGCATTGCCTATCTCTGACTCTCCTCCTCTCCAGAGCCTGGCCTCCTCTATGTATCAGTACATCCCTGGGTGGAGAAAGGAAGGTCGGACTCTGCTTCATTGTGGAAAAACTCCCCGAGCCAAATTCTTCGCTGGCCTGGAATGACATGGGTGGAATTACACCCGCAGAGAAGCTGAAGCCAGTGGGAACAGGAGCAAGCCCCTACTGACACGGGGTGGAATTCTGATCTCTGGTGCAGTGGTGTAAATCCAGCATCAGGGTAGCTGTTCTGGATTGACACTGGCTCAGCTGAGATGAGAACATGGCCCTGGTACTTTGGTGTGCTGGGAGCGTAAGCCCCCATACTCCTTGTGCGGGTGGGTGAAATCAATCCCTTATAATGCAGTAGCGCCAAAGGCTCCAGTCAGGTCAGGGCCCCGGTGCGCTGGGCACTGCACCTACGCTGCCCCAGTCCCAAAGAGCAGCCCGTCCTGGAGCACGGCCGGCCAGTGGATTAGACAGCAGCTCAGCCCCTTACAGCTCCTTACGCCGGACTCCAGTGTGCATGGGAAGGCGGAGCGCTGGACAGGGCTGGGAACAATCTGAGACTGGGCTCAAAAAGTGGGGAAACGCCGCTGTGCATTCTGCTGAGGCAAAGCAATCGCACCTGGATGAGCCAAGACATAGAATCATAGAATCATAGAAGATCAGGGTTGGAAGGGACCTCAGGAGGTATCTAGTCCAACCCCCTGCTCAAAGCAGGACCAATCCCAGCTAAATCATCCCAGCCAGGGCTTTGTCAAGCGGGGCCTTAAAAACCTCTAAGGAAGGAGATTCCACCACCTCCCTAGGTAACGCATTCCAGTGCTTCACCACCCTCCTAGTGAAATAGTGTTTCCTAATATCCAACCTAAACCTCCCCCACTGCAACTTGAGACCATTGCTCCTTGTTCTGTCACCTGCCACCACTAAGAACAGCCGAGCTCCATCCTCTTTGGAACCCCCCTTCAGGTAGTTGAAGGCTGCTATCAAATCCCCCCTCATTCTTCTCTTCTGCAGACTAAACAATCCCAGTTCCCTCAGCCTCTCCTCATAAGTCATGTGCTCCAGCCCTTAATCATTTTCATTGCCCTCCGCTGGAGTCTCTCCAGTTTGTCCACATCCTTTCTGTAGTGTGGGGCCCAAAACTGGACGCAATACTCCACGTGTGGCCTCACAAGTGCTGAATAGAGGGGAATAATCACTTCCCTCGATCTGCTGACAATGCTCCTACTAATGCAGCCCAATATGCCGTTAGCCTTCTTGGCAACAAGGGCATGCTGCTGACTCATATCCAGCTTCTCGTCCACTGTAATCCCCAGGTCCTTTTCTGCAGAACTGCTGCTTAGCCAGTTGGACCCCAGCCTGTAGCGGTGCATGGGATTCTTCTGTCCTAAGTGCAGGACTCTGCACTTGTCCTTGTTGAACCTCATCAGGTTTCTTTTGGCCCAATCCTCCAATTTGTCTAGGTCCCTCTGTATCCTATCCCTCCCCCCAGCATATCTACCACTCCCCCTAGTTTAGTGTCATCTGCGAACTTGCTGAGGGTGCAATCCATCCCATCATCCAGATCATTAATAAAGATGTTGAACAAAACTGGCCCCAGGACCGACCCTTGGGGCACTCCGCTTGATACCGGCTGCCAACTAGAGATGGAGCCATTGATCACCACCCGTTGAGCACGACAATCTTGCCAGCTTTCTAGCCTCCTTATAATCCATTCATCCAATCCAGACCTTCTTTACCTTGCTGGCTTACCTGGCGTAAAGGCCAGTGTCAGGAGTGAGCTTACCCCAGGCAGGAATTCAGCCCAGCGGAGAAACAGGTCCCGAGTCTCCCTTCCAGCCGGGCGTTGCAGAAACCGGGGGTTTTAATACTAGCTTTGTGCCTCCCTTGGCCTGGCGTCCCCAGGCTGTTCCCCTTCCCCCCGTCACGTCCTCATCCTCACGCCCCCCACCCCAGGGGATGTAGCCTCGACCACACCCAGGAATCCCGGTGCCGGGGGCTATTTCCAGCTGGCAGGATCCAGCAGCCTCCTGGTGTTGGCCAGGCACTCGGATTGCGCTTGTGTGAGCAGCGGGGGGACAGGCAGCGGTCTGGGCCACGGGAGTGGGGCAAGGGCCTCGGGAACCCAGTCCGGGCAAGGAGAGGCCAGCATGAGGCCTGTTTATGGTGCATAGGTCTGTCCCGGCCCTCTGCACAGTCGGCGGGGGTGGTGGTGGTGGGGGGATTCCATCCCCAGTGCTTCAAATTCATTATTGTTTATAATTAATATTAAAAGGGAAAAAGAGACAAAAGGCATGAGCCAGCAGGAAGGGGAGTGGAGAACTAATAGACTGGAATGTGGAGCTGATGAGATAAGGGGGCTGCTGGTTATTTCTCCTGCGCCGACGGGCCACACAAAGGCTACATCTACACAGGGATAAAAACCCCATGGCTGGCCTGGGTCAGCTGACCCGGGCCAGCCACGGTCTCCCTGTGTAAACGTACACTCCAATCCCAGCCTGGCTTCTCTGACCACACACACACACACACACACACACACACACACACACACACACACACACGCCTGTCTCTCCCCGAGGCACTGACCAGGGAAGTTATGTCAACGTCCCACCGGTGGTCCGAGCTGCACGTTCTCTCCAGGTCACTGAGGGAGCAGCAGCCGTGCCTGGCGCGTTCACTCCACAGCCCTCCTCCTCTGAGAGACGTCAGGCAGGGCTGCCCCTCCTGCATGTGCCGGAGCCTGGAGCGAGTTCGCTGACCAAACCCCGACACCGAGCTGTCCCCCTGCATCAGAGCAGGCCTGGCAGCCGGTGCCCCAACTGGGGATGTGACGGGGAGGGGCTCTCACTGAAGTGAGGGAACACGCTGGTGGGCAGGCCTGGGGGGGCATAACTGGGAGGCTTAGAACATGCTCTCATCACATTAATATCAGCAAGACTCATTGCTGGAGGCAAGAGGGCACAGAGCATGTGGGGGCACGGCTGAGGAGGACAGTGTGGGACTCAGCAGGTGAGCTATAGGTTTGCAAGCTGTAGAGAGTCATAATATCAAGCTCTCACACAGCACTTTCATCAGGCGATCTCTACACGCTCGGTAGGCGCTATCATTATCCCTACTGTACAGATGGGGAAACTGAGGCACAGAGCAGGGGAGTGACTTGCCCAAGGTCGCCCAGCAATTCCGTGGAAGGGCTAGGCAGAGAGCCTGAGCCCCAGTCCAATGCTCTATCCGCTAGTGCACACTGCCCCCTGAGAAGCAGGGCCACCTGCCGCCAGGCCTTGTGGTGAGGATTGGTACACCGGAGCGGTACCAGTATGAGGCAGTGCTAGTTTGGATGGGGGACAAAGTTAAACCACTTAGCTACGCCCAGTGTGACTGCTGGGAACCATTCACGCTTCAAACAGAACACAGACATCCCAAGGCTCAAAGCCTTAAGGCAAAGCTGCAGAAACTCTCTGGAGCCTGCATTCAAGCAAGGGGGAAACATTCAGAGGCGAGGGCTGCAGAGCAAGCAGGATGAGCAAGCATCTCAAACAGGTGAGTAGGAGAGAGGAGAAAGCCTACAAGCAAAGGAAGATGGGCCGGATCAGCAAAGAAAACTACCACTTGGAGGTCAGAAAGTGCAGGGGGAAAGTGAGAGCTGCCAAATGCCAAGCAGGATTAAAGGAAATTAAAACCAAACCTTTGTTTGATAACTATATAAATAGAAAGGAATGAAGAAGTGGGACAGTTTAACACTGAGGGCGGGGTGGAGATTAAAGATAATCTAGGCCTGGCCCAACACCTAAATGAATACTTTGCCTCGGTTTTTAATGAGGGTAATGAGGAGCTGAGGTACAGTGCCAGGGCGGCTAATGGGAACGAGGATATGAAAGTAGAAATTACCACATCGAAGGTGGAAGTCAAACTCATACAGCTTAATGGGACTAAACTGGGGGCCTGCATAATCCTCATCCAAGAAAATTAAAGGAACTGGCATCTGGAGTTGCAAGCCCAATTGCAAGGATTTGTAACGAATCCATAAACTCAGGGATAAAACCCTTTGAGTGGAGAATTGAAAATATAGTACCTATTTCTAAGGAAGGGGGAAAAAATGATCCGGGAAACTACAAGCCTGTTAGTTTGACCTCCGTTGTATGCAAGGTCTTGGAACAAATTTTGAAAGAGAAAGAAGTTCAGGACATAGAAATAAACAGTAATTAGGAGAAAATACAACATCATGCCGGGCTGTATTAGCAGGAGTGTTGTAAGGAAGATATGAGAAGGAATTCTTCCACTCTACTCCACACTGATTATGCCTCAGCTTAAGTATTGTGTCCAGTTCTGGGCACCACATTTCAGGAAGGATGTGGACAAATTGGAGAGAGTCCAGAGAAGAGCAACAGAAATGATGAAAGGTCTAGAAAACATGACCTATGCGGGAAGATTGAAAAAATTGGGTTTGTTTAGTTCGGAAAAGAGAAGACTGAGAGGGGACATGATAACAGTTTTCAAGTAAATAAAAGGTTGTTATGAGGAGGAGGGAGAAAAATTGTTCTTCTTAACCTCTGCGGATAGGACAAGAAGAAACGGGCTTCAATCGAAGCAAGATTAGGAAAAACTTTGTGTCAGGGTGGTTAAGCACTGATATAAATTCACCAGGGAGGTTGTGGAATCTCCATCATTGGGGATTTTTAAGAGCAGGTTGGACAAACACCTGTCAGGGATGGTCTAGATAATGCTTAGTCCTGCCATGAGTGCAGGGGACTGGACTAGACGACCTTTTGAGGTCCTTTCCAGTCCTACGATTCTATGATTATACGGTACAAAAGGAAGATTGTGTCAGACCGGCCTAATCTCTTTCTTTGAGAAGACAACTGATTTTTTAAACAAAGGAAATGCAGTAGATCTAATCTACCTGGATTTCAGTAAGGCATTTGATACAGTTCCATATGGGAAATTATTAGTTAAATTGGAGAAGATGGGGATTACTATGAGAATCAAAAGGCGGGTAAGGATCTGGTTAAAGGGGAGACTACAACGGGTCATACTGAACAGTGAACTCTTAGGCTGGAGGGAGGTTACTCGCAGAGTTCTGCAGGAATCGGTCTTGGGATCAATCTTATTTACTATTACAATTATTGACCTTGACACAAAAAGTGGAAGTGTACGAATAAAATTTGCAAATGACACAAATTTGGGAGGTATTGCCAATACGGAGGTGGCCAGAATATCAATATCCTTCTTGAACTCTGGGTACCAGAACTGGACACCGGATTCCAGCAGCAGTCGCACTAGGGCCAAATAGAGAGGTCAAATAACCTCTCTGCTTCTACTCGAGATTCCCCTCTTGATACATCTCAGGATCTCATTAGCCCCTTTAGCCATAGTGTCGCACTCAGAGCTCCTGTTTGGCTGATTATCCACCATGACCCCCAAATCTTTTTCAGAGTCCCTGCTTCCAGGGATAGAGTCCCCACCAACAGATCCCAGTTGTTGGTGGGTAGGATTGAACCTGGGACCTCTGAAGCTTAGTGCATGAGCCTCTAGTGCATGAGGTAAAAGCCACATGGCTGACTCATTCCTCTCCAAGTGGTCTTGGTGTCACTACAGGGGGGCAGAGTAGAACAGGACTGGGTTACATCTACATCTACATTTAGCTGTATTAAAAAACATATTGTTTGCTTGTGCCCAGCTTACAGAGTGATCCCGATCTCTCTGTTATCAGTGACCTGTCCTGTTCAATATTTACCACTCCCCCTGCTAACTCTATCAGTGACGATTTTATGTTTTCTTCCAGGGCATTGATAAAACTTTTAAATGGGGTAGGGCCCAAAAGTGATCCCTGTGGGACTCCATTAGAAACATTCCTGTTATATGATGATTCCCAGTTTACAGTTACATTTTGAGACCTATCAGCTAGCCTGTTTTAATCCATGTAATGTGGGCCATGTTAATTTTATATTGTTCTAGTTTTTTAATCAAAATGTCATGCGGTACCAAGTCAAATGCCTTACAGAAGTCTAAGTATATTACATCAATATTACATTATGTTTTATCAACCAAACTTGTAAGCTCATAAAAAAAAAAGATATGAAGCTAGTTTGACTGGCTCTATTGTCCATAAACCCATGCTAACTTGCATTAATTACACTGCCCTTCTTTAATTCTTTATTAATCGAGTCCCGTATCAGCTGTTCCATTATCTTGTCCAGGATCAATGTCAAGCTGACAGGCCTATAATGTCATCCTGTTTATCCTTTTTAAATATTGGCACATTAGCTTCTTCCAGTCTTCCGGAACTTCCCCAGTGTTACAAGAATGAATGAAAACCAACAGTCCAGCGGGCTCCTTAGCCAGCTCTTTTAAAACTCTTGGATGAAAGTTTGCTGGTGCTGCTGATTTAAAAATGCCTGCTGTTTAATCTAACTTTAGTAGCTGCTGTTTGTTGCAATGGAGTTGCATAAAGCAGCAATACCGCACCATGAAGTTAAGTGGCTAAAGTCAGCTGGATGAAGGATTAAAGAGGGAACCAAGGAGAGACGGGGGAGTAGTGGGGAACTTGAAGGCTCTGGGAGGAGCCACCACAAGGATTGAGCAGCAGGGAGAACTATGGGGGAAAGTCCAGAATCCAAGTTCCTGTGCAGCATCCCCTGACAGAACAATGGCTCATGCACCAACTTCAGGGATGCTCTGCTTCTGGCAGAGCAGGTCGAGCGCTTGCACCCAGATCTCCTTGGTCTTCACGCCGTACACAATGGGGTTCAGCATAGATGGCCCCAGGAGGTAGAGGTTGACCAGGAGGATGTGGACATGGTGGGGGACTTTGGGTGGGTGAAGCGGTGGGTGAAGAAGGCCAGCATGTAGAAGCTGGTGAAGATGCAGATGTGGGCCCCACAGGTGCCGAAAGCCTTGTGGCAGGTGTCCTTGGAAGAGAGTCTCAGCACAGCCCTGAGGATCAGGACATATGACACCATGATGAAGAACATTCTGTCAAAAAATACAGCTCTAACGACCCGCTCCTTGAGGCTGGGGTCAGCTCTTGTTCCGGGCCTGTCCCAGGCCTGGCACCTGAACGCAGCTGGCCCCGGTGCATTCCTGTAATACAAATAACAATAGGAATAGCTTCCTGTCTCACACACGCAGTAGGTGTCTCTTGGTGCCTAGGTCAACAGAGCGATAGATACAGAGGGAGAGAGAGTGCATGAGATTGTGTGTGATATAAGAGCAGGTAGCAGCATACAGGCTGTATTATTGACCAGTGATTCATGCTTAGGCATGAATACTAATGTGCATGAATAGAAGTTCCATGTCACCCACCCATCATCGGCTCTTCTGTCTCTGCCCCGTATCCGACAGACAAATTAGCTGAGCAAAGCTTCCGAGAGTTTTACAGAGAATCAGCTGGCCCTGTTTTCATATCCCTCTGCCTAGGCATGTGCTGTTTGGGGATTAAGGATGTTCTGCCCTAGGAGCTGCTCCCACTGGAAAGCCAGGCACCCAGGGCCCTCCTTAGGCATACACAGCATACCAGGCTGCCTAGGGCACCCGAAAATTTGGGGCACCCCTGGGTCTTAGTGTCCTCCCTCCCGCCTCTTCCTATCCCTGTTCTGACCCTTCCTGAAGCCTCCCATCACTGCTGCAGCCTGGTGAGTCTTCCTCCGGAGGGGATTTAACAGGCATTTGCCAGCCCCCAGGTATAGACTGTCAGTTTCTGAATGTACTGACAAAACCAGTTGTGCATTATTGTTATATTTAGTCAGAACATGTTAGTCTACAGCAGTGCTTCTCAAAGTCGGGCCGCCGCTTGTTCAGGGAAAGCCCCTGGCGGGCCGGGCCGGTTTGTTTACCTGCCGCGTCCGCAGGTTCGGCCGATTGCGGCTCCCAGTGGCAGCAGTTCGCCGTCCCAGGCCAATGGGGGCTGCAGGAATCAGCGCAGGCTGAGGAATGTGCTGGCGGCCCTTCTCGCAGTTCATAGCCCCGGCACCGCTGAGTATTTCAGTTGAGGGCCCCGGCATCTCCGGGCCTGGCAGGGCTGAATCCTGGCACCTCTGGGCTCGACAGTTCAGAGCCCCGGCACCTCTGGGCCTCGCAGTCCCTAGCCCCAGTACTTCTGCACCTGGCAGTTCAGAGCCCCGGCACCTCTGGGCCTGGCAATTCAGAGCCCTGGAACATCTGGTATCGCCAGTTCATAGTCCTGGCACCTCTGGGCCTCACAGTTCAGAGCCCCGGCACCTCTGGGCCTGGCAGTCCCTGGTCCCGGCACCTCTGGGCCTGGCAGTTCAGAGCCCCGGCATCTGCGGGCCTGGCAGTTCAGAGGTCTGGCAAATCTAGGCCTGGCAAATCGTAGTCCCAACACCTTCGGGCCTGGCAGTTCAGAGCCCTGGCACTGCTGGGCCTTTCAGTTGAGAGCTCCGGCATCTCCGGGCCTGGCAGGGCTGAGTCCTGGCACCTCTGGGCTTGGCAGTTCAGAGCCCCGAAAACTCTGGGCCTGGCAGTTCCTAGCCCTGGGACATCTGGGCATCGCAGTTAATAGTCCCAGCACCTCTGAACTTGGAAGTTCATAGGCCTGGCAACTCCTGCCCTGGCTGTTCCTAGCCCCGGCACCTCTGGGCCTGGCAGTTCAGAGCCCCGGCAACTCCGGGCCTGGAAGTCCATAGCACCGGCACCTCTGGGCCTGGCAGTTCATTGCATCAGCACCTTTTGACCTGGCATTTCTTAGGACAGGCACCTCTAGGCCTGGCAATTCAGAGCCCTTTTGTACATCTGGGATGGGCAGCTCAGAGCCCTGGCTCCTCTGGACTTGGTAGTTCAACGCTCTGGCACCTCTGAACCTGGCAGTTCATAGCCCTGGCACCTCTGGGCATGGCTGTTAATAGTCCCAGCACCTGTGAGCCTGGAAGTTCATAGGTCCGGCAACTCCTGGCCTGGCAGCTCATAACCCTGGCAACTCTGGGCCTGGCAGTTCCAAGCCCCGGCACTGCTCGGCCTTTCAACTGAGAGCTCTGGCATCTGTGAGCCTGGCAGTTCGTAGCCCCAGCACCTCTGGGCCTGGCAGTTCATTGCACCGGCACCTCTTGGCTTGGCATTTCATAGGCCAGGCACCTCTAGGCCTGGCAATTCAGAGCCCTGGGACATCTGGGACGGGCAACTCACAGCCCTGGCTCCTCTGGACTTGGTAGTTCAGCGCCGTGGCACCTCTGGGCCTGGCAGTTCCTAGCCCTGGAACCTCTGGGCCCATCAGGTCGGAGCCTGGGCACCTCTGGGCATAGAATTTCCTATTCACAGCACCTCTGAGCCTGGCAGTTCAGAGCCCCGGCATCTGCAGGCCTGGCAGTTCAGAGGTCTGGCAATTCTAGGCCAGGCAGTTCAGAGTCCGGCACCTCTGAGTCTGGCAGTTCCTAAACCGGACACTTTTGGGCCCGGTAATTCAAAGACCCAGCGCCTCTGGGCCTGGCAGTTCCTAGCCCCAGCACCTTTGGGTATGGAAGTTCATTGCACCAGCACCTCCGGGCTTAACAGTTCAGAGCCCTGACACCTCAGGGCCTGGCAGTTTAGAGCCCCAGGACTTCCAGGCTAGGCACATCAGTTATGAATTTTTAAAAATTGCTTGAGCCCTGGAACATCTTGTATTACAAATCAACCACTGACGACACCCCAAGTGACTCACACCCCAGATTGCCTGGGATCACAGCTCCCAGCTCCCAGGCCTGTGCTCAGGCCACTCGGTTGCGCCGCTTTGTTATGCGGTGCCTGGCTTACAGGGTCCTCAGGTTCGAATCCCAAGACCACGAGGAGACAGAACCAGAATGAGCCTCATGGCTGCTAGACGGGGCGATGAATGAACCTGCTCCATCCCCTCCATGAAATACCCACGGCCCTCCCATGCAGAAGGGGCCTCACAGCCCCCCCTGCTCCAGACATGACAGGAACATGTGATGAGACAGCACCCAGGTTGGCCATGAGCTGCGATACGAGCCTACACCCTGGCCCCTGCAGTGCCCCCCCCCATCCCCTCAATTCCAGCTGGCTTTGATCTGTTTGGGGGGCTTGTGCGGGGACACTTCCCCGACACACAGTCACGTGTCCCCCAGGGAGGGTAGAGATGGCTTCCCCAGCCTCACTGACTGCCACGGAGGGGGGGCAGAGGTGGGGGGTGCTAGCAAGAGTGGACATGGGGGGCTGGCCTCTTTGGCTGCTCCTGTATTTGGAAACAGCTGGATCTCCTCTTGTCCCAGCTGCTGCTGCCCCCTGCTGGTGGCTGGTGATGATGCGCTTTTAAGCTCCCCATCTGACCAGAAAACAGGAATATGCAGCAAGGAGGGGTGGGGGGGAGGACTGAGGTTCCCATGTGTAAAGGTATTTAGGCATTGCTGCGCTCAGTGTTGCAATGCCTAATAGATCTAGGAGCCAAAATCACAAGGACAGTGAATGGGATTTAGGCTCCAAGTGCCTAAATCTCTTGGGCTCCTAAATCCATTAGGCCTTGCGCTGATGAGCACCGCAATTCCTAAATACCTTTGACAAAGCTGGGACTTCGGGCCTGCTCCTGCTCTCACACATGCTGGTGTAAATCAGGAGTGGCTCCACTTGGCCAGCAGGACTATGCTAGTCAGCGTTAGTGTCCAGTTAAAAGCAGAGGGCCAGATGCTCAGCGGGTGTCACTGGCCACAGGGCCACCGGTGGCCACTGAGGTCAAGGGAGCTCCGGCTGCTCATGCCTGCTGAAGCGCTGGCCCCGGTTGTTGCTATAGTAAGGATTTGGCCCACAGGACTTCACAAAGGGGTGATCCTGCACCACGGGAGGCAATGGGAGTTTTGTCCCCCCCTTCTCCCCCGCCCCCCCGGTTTCCTGGCTCAAAGTGAGCTCAGCGAGAAGAGAGGCCAGCAGATGCTGGTGAATGCTCCTGTGCCTCATGGGACAAGAAGGAGCCATTGGCTTCTCTCAGCCCAACCCTTAGCTAACCCCGTCCCGGGGCCAATCCCTCACTGCCCCGCCCCTCGTGTTGTCATTCCCACCCGTGCAAAGAGACCGCACACGGCCACCGTGCAGGTCGATACCCGCTTTGTGTTAGTGCGAAACGCTGCCCAAAGGGCACGGCAGCGATGAATGGGCCCCACCGGCCTGTCCCCCCATGTTCCGCAGCAAGAGCCAGGCTCATTGCGCGGTCTGAGTCCCCCAGCTCACGTTCCTCTGCCTCCCCTACGGCTTATCCTATTGGCGCTAGGAAAGCTTACTCAGTCAGGAAGGAGCCCATGTATCCTTGAGTGTGTGTATAACATTTAAATAGAAACCACAGCGAACCCTCCTCCTTGGCCACCGGCAGGCCTTGTTCCGTGCGGTGTCACCAGTGGCTAAGGCAGTGGGCTAGGAGCCAGGGGATCTCAGTGCTTTTCTTACCTCTGCCATTAAACAGTGGGTGATGTTGGGGAAGTCACAATTAATTAGTCTTAATTAATTAGCCTCTTAGAGTTGATATGGCTACTTCCACCTTTTCATGTTCTCTATGTATATATATATCTCCTTACTATATGTTCCATTCTATGCATCTGAAGAAGTGGGCTGTAGCCCACGAAAGCTTATGCTCAAATAAATGTGTTAGTCTCTAAGGTGCCACAAGTACTCCTGTTTTTTTACAGCACTCCTCAGTGCTTGTTTTCCCCATGTAAAATGGGGATAATGATGCCCATCTTCCTACCCCAGTGCCCTAAGTAGAACCTTCCCACCGACCTTCATGAGAGAGAGCGCTGTGTGTGCATGCGCTTCCTTTGTACAATCTGCCCCAGCTAGACGCACAAATGGCTGCTGTCTCTGCAGCCAGCCAGCCAGAGTTCTTAGGTATTTAAAGATAATAGAGCACAGAGACACCGGGGAACGTAAGGGACCTCTACTCTGGAGCCGGGGGTGTAATTCCCAGCTGGAGGAGCCAGACACACTAGCTCGGATCGAGCTAGTGAAATAAAACTAGGCTGGAGCTGCGGCAGTGCCGGCGGTGGGAGGGGCTAGCTGCCCCGATTACATGTCTAGCGTCTCAGATGGCTACCTAGGGTGGTTAGCCCCCCCTGGGGCTTGTGCTGCCGGGGCTGCCCTCTATGTTTAGCCCACCAGCTTGTGCAGAGCTAGTGTGGGTCTGTCTCCTCCAGTTGGGAATCACCCCGCCAGCTCCCGTGTGGAGGTGCCCTTGGGCTCAGCGACCTGCATGTTAACATGCCCAATGGAGTGAGGTGCCCAGGCTCCCCGCACAGTGCCCGGGGGGTGTTTGGCACCTGAGAATGGGATCCACACACGCCATCACGCTGAGCGGGGAGCTGCCGAAGCCAGCCAAAAGGAAATGCTATGGAGAGTGGCGAGAGCCCCGCCCTCCAAGGGACCCAGGTGCCTACATCTGGGCCAGATGGACTCACCTCCTTCTGCCAGGGATTGACAGCCATGGACCCGCCCCCGGAGCTCAGAACTAGGTAGATTTGGATGTGGAGGACCCTGGTTCAAGTCCCCCCCTCTGCCTGAGAGGAGCAGAGCCTTGATCCGGGGTCTCCCACCCGAGTGGAGCGCTAACCACTGGGCTATGGGATATCCTGGGGTGTCTCACTCGCTCCTGTCGAAGCTCTGTCATTATTCATTGGAGCAGAGACCTGAACCGGACTCTCTCATTTCCCCGAGGAGCCCCCTGACCCCGGGGCTATGCAGTCTGTTACCCGGCGAGGGCAGAGCGCTGGAGAGGGCAGGGGCCACTGACAGACGAGGCACTCCAGTGACCGGCTGCTGACGGAGAATGAGGCTGGATGGTGCACAGGGCCAAGCAGGATGTTCCAGACCCTGAGAGGCTGAGAACCACCAACTTGTTTCACTGATGTCAATGAGTGTGTCGTGGGTCATGCCGTGGTATGGGGAGGAGCCAGGCAGAGTATTGGGTGGTTACAATGGGGGCCCGAGCCTTGTTAGGGATCACGCAGGAGACTCAGCAGACATCTGCCTCTCTAGTGAACCCTACAGCATTACCCCTTTAAGTGCCTCCAGCACATCGTCTGCTCCAGAAACACGCGTTAACAGTGAAAAGCCCACCGAGGCCTGGCCATAAACTGTAAGTGGAGGAATGGGCAGGCAGGGTGAACCACTCCCTGCCGAGAGAATGATTCCTCTCCATCCCACTCAACTGGCTGTCTAGCAATCTACTGTGCTTCTTCAGCTGCATGATCGTCCCTTTCCTCCTCTTCGTCTGCGCCCCCAGAGGCCTTTGCTGGAGCGCTCCGGTTTCCTGCTTTCTGGGGTTTTTACTTGAGCTGCTTTTCTTGAGCCTCACTGCATCAAAACGTGCTTCCTTCAGGCTGGGTCCGTCCATGGTCCCCATCCAAGTCGAATCAGAGCCTTGCTCAAGGACGGTACTCCCAGGAG
The DNA here is from genome assembly GCF_028017835.1 of Emys orbicularis. Lineage (NCBI taxonomy): Eukaryota > Metazoa > Chordata > Testudines > Emydidae > Emys > Emys orbicularis. The sequence goes on from NC_088683.1 coordinate 369,027,299, forward strand.
AGAGGGAAGGATTGTCTCCATTTGACAGACGGGGAATGGAGGGGCAGGGTGGATTCATGGACTTGTCCAAGGACACACCTAGAGTCAGTGGCAGAGCTGAAATCATTAACTATTATTCTTATTTAGCACTTGTATTGTGGTAGCACTTAAAGCAAGGGTGGGCAAACTATGGCCCACGGGGGGATCATCCTGCCCGGCCCCCGAGCTCCTGGCCCGGGAGGCTCAGCCCCCGGCCCCTCCCCTGCTGTCCCCCCTTCCCCGCAGCCTCAGCTCGCCCCGTCGCTGGCGCAATGCTCTGGGCGGCGCGGCTGTGAGCTCCTGGGGCAGCGCAGCTGCAGAGCCCGGCCTGACCCGGTGCTCTGTGCTGCGCGGTGGCAGCGGCGGCCCGGCTCCAGGCATTGCAGTAAGGGGGCAGGGAGCAGGGGGGGTTGAATAGAGGGCAGGGGAGTTCGGGGTGGTGGTCAGGGGGCGGGGGTGTGGATAGGGGTCGGGGCGGTCGGGGAGAATGGCGGCTTGAATGGGGGCAGGGATCCCAGGGGGCAGTCAGGAAGGAGGGGGGGTTGGATGGGGCAGCAGGGGGCAGTCAGGGGCAGGGGTTCTGGGGGCAGTCAGGGGACAAGGAGAAGGGGTGGTTGAATGGGGGCAGGGGTCCCGGGGGAGCTGTCAGGAATGAGAGGAGGGGTTGGATGGGGCAGCGGTGGTCCGGGGGTGGTCAGGGGACAGGGAGCGGGTGTGTGTGTATGGGGCAGGGGTCCCAGAGGGGCCGTCAGGGAACAGGGGGGGGGTTGGATGGGGCAGGAGTCCTGGGGGGGGGCAGATAGTGGGTGGGGGCCGGGCCACGACCCCCTCCCCTAACCGGCCCTCCATACAATTTACAAAACCTGATGAAGCCCTCAGGCCAAAAAGTTTGCCCGCCCCTGACTTAAAGGCTACAGCCAAGGTGGGTGTTAAAACCAGACCATGTCTGGCGTTCTGGGACTGCTGGACATTCCCGACTACCTGTGACCCAGTGGCATTTACTCAGCATGAAGCAAGAAGGTGATCCTGCTTTCTCGCTGGGACGGGCCTGGGGTGAGAGAGACTGTGGCTCTATGCACTGCAGCGACACAGCAAATCACGCTGACAAGCCGAAATACCCAAAGCAGCACAGAGCTGGGCTCTCTGTACCAAGGACTTCTTGGCTGACTGGGGGCAAGTTATTCCAGCCAAGATTTTCAAAAGTGTCTAATCATGTGGAACGTCTCTGGCTTTGACTGCAGAACTTCACACACACACACACACACACACACACACACACACACACACACACACACACACACACACGATTCCTCTGCCGTGAAAAAGGAGATTCTAATGCTTTCCCGCGTTGCAGCGGGAACGTAGCTCCATGAAGGTGCATAGAGCATTTCAGACCTGGGTGGAAGGTGCTATCTGTGGGCAAAGCAAATGTAACCCCCATGGAGCTAACCTAGGTCCCTGGGGCTCCCTGTGCTGGTAGCTCAGAGAGGTGCATGCTGTTGGGGGGGAGGGGAGCCACTGCAGGCTCAGAGTCTGCTCAGCAACCAATAGGGAGTGAGATGCCCTCCCTTTGGGAGCTCAGGAGTGGGGGGATGCCATTTTGGGAGCCAGCCAGGGAAAGGGCAGGACTGGCAATGTGGGAGGCTGGCAGGGCCGGCTCCAGGCACCAGCGAAGGAAGCAGGTGCTTGGGGCGGCCAATGGAAAGGGGCGGCACATCCGGGTCTTTGGCGGCAATTAGGCGGCGGGTCCCTCAGCTTCAGTCCCTCTCTTCTTCTTTGAGCTGCCGCCGAAGAGGGGGAGCAAAGGACCCGCCGCTGAATTGCCGCAGAAGAATGAAGCGGCGTGATTGAGCTGCCGCCGAAGTGCCGCCGATCTTTTTTTTTTCCCCCCCCGCTTCGCCGCTTGGGGCGGCAAAAAACCTGGAGCTGGCCCTGGGGCTGGTGAGTTCCAGGCCTGCATGCAGGGTTCCCCCTGAGAACTGGCCTCTGGGGACCTGAAAGCAAAATCCCCCAGTTTGAGCCTTTCCCGCTCCAAGATGACTCCCAGTTTGTAGAGCTTTGTTGCTGAATCTTCCCCCAGCCAGGCGGCGTGAGCCCCCAGCTCCCTAGTCAGCACATGGCCAGCTCTGCTCTGGCTGCTAGTCCAGGGCTGCTGCCTGCTGGGCGTGTGTCTGAGCGCTGGGGTGGCGGACGACAGTTAGGAGTTTAGTAGAGTTTTGTAATCTGCACGCAGAGCCTGCAGCCCTTTGTGGGGTGGGGAGAGCCTGGCACCAGCAGCAGCCTGACTCACGGAGGTGTGAGTGAACCATCTTTAGTTAGTCAGATTGTTTGGGAGACCCCCAGACCCTGAACTGTGTCCTCAAGCCAGGGGGTCAGGGTTTGGGGGGTTTATTACCTGCTGCCTATTAAACCTGTAGAAAGACTTACCACCTTATCCCACGTGTGAGTCCTCTGGGCTGTGCAGAGCCCAGTCAGCCACATCGCTAACTGCGGCCCGCACAGAAGGTAGCATGGTCACAGGTCATGAAGGGCCCCTACAAGGTACGCCTACTCATGGAACACTAGTATGACTTTTGCTGTATCAGGTCACGTGACTGGGGAAATTCATGGGTATTATCAGTGTGGGCACCAGTGACCCTGAGAATAGTGTTTTATCCTGTTCTGTTCTATTCAGCTGCTGTTTGATGTAATTACTGTGTTAAAGACGTTGTATGTGTCTGTGTTATTTCTTGGGAGTCTCCAACTATCTGGCAAGTAAGTGGGAGTTACCCTGTGGTTAGAATTTTCTTCCCTCGCTCGCCTGGTGACCCAGGTGTGACGATGCGGTTCTGGCGGGACCCAACTGAGAGTGCCAATTCAGGACAAATTGCTAAAACAGGGCAGTCACAGCCCAAGGCTGGGGTATTTCCACCTCTAAGGCAAACCAAACCAGCCAGACAAAGAGGACTTCGGTCTCACCCCACTGGATAACCACAAGTCTCACAAGCAATTCCCTTAGACACTCCAGTTTCCCAGCATCACCACCAGTGCCACTTGTTATGAGGACAAATGGTTATGAAAACCAATGCCCCAGTAAAAGAAAATAGGTTCCCTTGATCCCAAAGGACCAAGCCCCAGACCCAGGTCAATATACAAATTAGATTTTATCCACAAATCACGCTGTTGCCAATCCTTTAGAGTCTAAAATCTAAAGGTTTATTCATAAAAAGATAGAGATGAGAGCTAGAATAGGTTAAATGGAATCAATTACATACAGTAATGGCAAAGTTCTTGGTTTAGGCTTGTAGCAGTGACAGAATAAACTGCAGGTTCAAATCAAGTCTCTGGAATACATCCCCAGCTGGGATGGGTCCTCAGTCCTTTGTTCAGAGCTTCAGTTGTAGCAAAGTCCCTCCAGAGGTAAGAAGCAGGATTGAAGACAAAATGGAGATGAGGCATCAGCCTTTTATAGTCTTTTCCAGGTGTAAGAACACCTCTTTGTCCTTACTGTGGAAAATTACAGCAAAATGGAGTCTGGAGTCACATGGGCAAGTTCCTGCATACTCTGCTGAGTCACAAGGTGTATTTGCCTTCTCTCCATGGGTCAATTGTATAGCTGATGGTCCTTAATGGGCCATCAAGCAGGCTAGGCAGAGCTAACACCAACTTGTCTGGGATGTTTCCCAGAAGCATAGCATAAGTTTGAAATACAGACAGTACAGAGCCAATATTCATAACTTCAAGTACAAAATTGATACACACATATAGACAGCATAATCATAACCAGCAAACCATAACCTTGTCTTAGACACCTCATTTGACCCCCTTTATACAAAATTTGGTGCCACTACAGGACTTTGGTTGCAACCATGTTCTATATTGTCCCAGATTATGCTAATAACGTCACACCAGGTTAGAATTTTCCTCCCACGCTGCCCTGGTGACCCTGCCAGGAAGGAGCGAGAGGGGTGGAGGCACCACCAAATAAACCCATATGCGGAGAAAGACGCATTCTTTTTCTTTCAGCAGCTGGAGTTTTACATCGTGTTCCTCCATCCAGTTTGACACAAACACAGTCACCAAGTTCCCATCAGGCAATTCTCTGAGTGGCATCAGTAAGCGAAGTGTCCATAAGCAATTTTTGCCTGTTGATCTGATCTGACTACTCTTCTCAGATCCAGCCACTTTGAGGCTCAATTCTTTTCCAAGGTTGCAACTGTCCTGAGCTGCCTTTGCATCAGGAGCTGAGCTGGGCGACAGCTGATCACTACTAACAGTGATGATTTGTAGCTCAGAAGAGCAAGGAATGGATCTTCCTGCTTCAGTATTTCCTTGGCCCTCTGTACAGCTCTCTCTGCCTCTACAGTTGCTTGTGGGTAATGCAGGCTGCTAGCGATGTGTTCAAAATCATATTTTGTTTGGAAAGACTTCACTTCAGCTGCAGTGAACTGTGGTCCATTGTCCACCAATAGTGGTTCTGCAATACCAACCTGGGTGAATGCGCTCTTTGAGTTCTTGATCACACTGCAACATGTTGTATCGTTCAAATATGCGATTTCAATGTATATCTAGAAAAATAATCCACTACAACTAGATAATGGCGTCCTCTGAATTCGCAGCAATCTGCTGCTAGCCTATTTCAGGGTCTGTTTAGTAGAGTTGTTGTTATTCGAGGCTTTGGGTTGTGTTGCTCTGTTAGTTCTACAGTGTTCACATCTGTGACAGACTGGGCATTTTCTGGAATAATTTTGTAGGACCATGGTGTGTGCCTCAGTTTCCCCTCCAGGCTGCATCGTTAACTAGGTGGTGGGAAAAGGTTTACTCTCTGTAGAGATACAGGTGTGATGAACACCTGGCTGTCTGAGTCCTGGGCCCCATTTCTATGAGTCTGAGAAGACAAGGGCCACTCCAATTGTCCAGTCATTTGATATCTAGCAACTAACGACCATGGATGCCCCTCCCCCCCGCCCCGCAGGAGGCCAGTTGTGTTTGATCAGCTGAACAACAGAGGACTGAGGAGGGGCCAGGTGGGGGATTGTTAAGTGTGAGCTGCTGGGAGCTGCAGACTCTCCTGAATTGGGACAGAAGATGGGTCAGAGGGCTCTGGGGTGACCAAGTGGCCCATGCGGTAACTTTCTGTTCTCTATGCTCCCCCCAAGGACTTTCTACACTCTGTTCTCCACATCAAATAAACCTGACTGCTGTTCACAGTGCTGGCTGAAAGTCACTGCAGATGCCGAAGCTGGGGGTGCATTGCTTCCTTTGGGTGTTCAAGTCTCTCTCAGGTGTCCAACCCAGGAGGACTGGCTGAGGGGAGCTCATGGTATGAAGCGGGGGGCTGAAGGCTCCGAGGTTCAGTCCCAGGAGGCGGTGAAGCCAAGTGGCTGACCCCAGTGAGAGAGTGTGACCCTGAGGGGGCTGCCACACTGAAGGGCTCCTCCCAGGGGCTGTTCTGGAGCTGTTCAAGTGCACCAGACCTGTGAATCCATGACAGCATGAAGCTGCTTTATTGATGTCCTCACTGAGTCGTTGACTGATTGGCCACTCAGCATTTACTTAATCCATGATGTCCTTCATGAATGAGGTCTAGACTTTGTCCTCTCAAGTGTTTGGGATGACAATGTGATTACCTTTAACTGGCAGTCCATTGGACTCATTTAACTGCCCATGTACAGCAAAGTGGTCTCTTACCACAGCCCTAGTGTTCTTTAGATTCTTGGGCCATCCTGCCTGAATGTAACTACAGCACGATTGAAGTTGTTTATCTTTGGCTAGCAGCTGTATAGTGTCCTACCTGATACTGGTCTGTAAGCTTCCACAGCAGCCACGTAAGCCTTTACAACGTCCTCTTACCCACAGGTGTTTGAGTACGATGCTGGACTCTGGGACATGTCTGCTCTTACCAGTTTTTTACCAGAAACATATGCAGCAATCGGATTGAATCGCATTCGCCTAATCAAAAGACATTGGCACCTTCGTGGTGCTTGATCCAGGTCTTTCCCATTGATGAGGGTTACAAGAGGCGTAGGGTCGGTTATCAGTTTACAGATATCTGTAGAAGTTCTCACATGCCCATATGCTTGCCAGGCACTCCTTTTCAATCTACACATCATTTTTCTGCTTTTGTAAGTGTACGAGAGCAGAATGCAACTGGTTTCCACTCAGGTCCTCATAGCTGCAACAATACGCCACCACGTTCACAGCTATTGACATCAGCACTGACCACTGTGAGATTGGTTATACTGTAGAACTTTGAAACTGGATCATTTCTTTTACCCTTTGGAAGGCAGTCTCTTAAATTGGTCCCCACAGCCAGGATGCATTGCACCTTAACGGTTCATTGAGTAGTTTTGCCACTGTTTAGAAAGATTGTGCAGGTATCGGCCAAGATAGTGTACCATCCCTAGTATGCATCTCCTTGCGGGCACTCTTGTTGGTGCATTCAACTCTGCAATTGCTTTTCCTTTCTCAGGGCTAGGATTAATTCCATCTTTGTTTATTATCTGTCCCAAACATTCAATCTGTTATAGGCCAAAACCCATTTTTCTTTCTTTAGCTTGAATCCAGACTCCCTGATTAAGCTCAGAACTTCCTTATTAGCTTTTTGTCATGTTCTTCCATCGGTGACCCACATACTAAAATATCATCCATAAAAACAACAACCTCATTTATGTTCTTTAGCCGCTCTGCCACCTTTCTTTGGAAAATGTCAGGAGCGCGGGTAATCCCAAAAACTAATCTTTGAGAGAAAAATCTCTCAAGTGGCATAATTAATGTGGTCAGTTTAGCACTCTCTTCGGCTAAAGAAATTGGCCAGAAACCACTTGCGGCATCTAGCTTATAGAATACAGTAGCTCCTGCAGCATTAGGGATGAAGTTTTCTAGTGCTGGGAGGATACACTTTTCTCTCACTACTGCTTCATTAAGTCTTTTAAGATCCACAAAGATGGGTGTTTTCCCATTTTTCTTTACAACAGGTACCATTGGTGTGCACCATGCAGCTGGCTCAGAGATTTTCTTAATTATGCCCTTCGAATTCCATTCTCTTTAACTCAGTCTCTATTTTATGAAGTAATGGGAGAGGAATTCTTTGGGGTGTATATGGTTTGCTGCTGTCTCATAAGATGATTTGTCTAGTATCTCCTTCAAAAAGTCCAATATCACAAAGCATTCCACCAAATTCTCCCACCTTTCTCATTAGACCTGTCATGGCAACCACATCGCAAATGAGAAGGTTGTCAGCCTTTGATTGTCTGCTCATGTATACATTAAAATTAAAGCTTTTGTCTTTGTATGTTGTCTCAGTGGAAAACTGTCCAATGAAGTTCATATAGTTCCGGGGCTATTTAGGACAATATCTGCAGGGTCCAGCTCCAGGAGTGTTGAAGGTGATGACATATTGGGCTGTATTAGTAGGAGAATTGCCAGCAGATCAAGGGAAGTGATTATTCCCCTCTGTTCGGCACTGGTGAGGCCACACCTGGAGTACTGCGTCCAGTTTTGGTCCCCTCACTACAGAAGGGATGTGGACAAATTGGAGAGAGTCCAGCGGAGGGCAACGAAAATGATTAGGGCGCTGGGGCACATGACTTATGAGGAGAGGCTGAGGGAACTGGGCTTATTTAGTCTGCAGAAGAGAAGAGTGAGGGGGGATTTGATAGCAGCCTTCAACGACCTAAAAGGGGGTTCCAAAGAGGATGGAACTAGGCTGTTCTCAGTGGTGGCAGATGACAGAACAAGAAGCAATGGTCTCAAGTTGCAGTGGGGGAGGTCTAGGTTTGATATTAGGAAACACTATTTTACTAGGAGGGTGGTGAAGCACTGGAATGGGTTACCTAGGGAGGTGATGGAATCTCCATCCTTAGAGGTTTTTAAGGCCCAGCTTGACAAAGTCCTGGCTGGGATGATTTAGTTGGGGTTGGTCCTCCTTTGAGCAGGGGTTTGGACTACATGACCTCCTGAGGTCTCTTCCAACCCTAATCTTCTATGTTTCTATGATTCTATGAATGGCACTCATCAGGGCAGGGACTGTCTGTGACCAGGTGTTTGTACAGCACCCGGCACACTGGTTCACTGTCTCCTCTTTTTGTTAGATTGGCTGCTGCGAGCCCAGCTTCCCCTATGTCCCTAAGGCTCCATGAGGAGTCCCAGTTCTACTCAATGATTGTTTTATTATTAATAATCATGGTACATTTAAAAAATAAAAGTGGTGTGTGGTAGCTGGAGAAATAAGTGTGAAGCGACTGCCCTCCGGCGCTCAGGGGCCCCTCACGTGGAAGACCCTGGTCACCCGACTGCGGATCTGCTTGGTTTTCACCCCGTACACGATGGGGTTCAGCATGGGCGGCATCAGGAGGTAGAAGTTGGCCAGCAGGATGTGGACGGGGAGGGGGACGCTCTGGCCAAAGCGGTGAGCCAGGAAGGAGAAGAGTCCAGGGACGTAGAACACGAGGATGACGCAGACATGGGATGTGCAGGTGCTGAGAGCCTTGAGCCGGGCCTGGCTGGAGGGGAGGCCAAAGACGGCCCGGAGGATCATCACGTAGGACAGAGCAATGGACATGCCATCCAGCCCCCCCACCAGCAGGGCCACGACCAGGCCATATGCTGCATTGACCGTGGTGTCTGCGCAGGCCAGCTTCACCACGGCCATGTGCTCACAGTAGGAGTGCTGGATGATGTAGGCCTGGCAGAATGGCAGCTTCCCGAGGAGCAAGGGCAAGGGGGCTATCACAATGAGGCCTCTGACCAAGACCAGCAGCGCTATCTTGGCCACCATACTGATTTTCAAGATGGCTGCATGCCGGAGGGGGTTGCAGATGGCCACGTAGCGGTCTAACGCCATGGCCACCAGGATGCCCGACTCCACCAGCGAGAAAGCATGGACGAAGAACATCTGGGTGAGGCAGGCATGGAACTCAATCTCCCTGTCTCCGAGCCAGAAGACGCTCAGCATTTTGGGCAGGGTGGACGTGGACAGGACCAGGTCGGTGACGGTCAGCATAGCCAGGAAGAGGTACATGGGTTCATGCAGGCTGGAGTCTGTCCTTATAACAAACAGAACAATGCCGTTCCCCAGCAAGGCCACGATATACATGGAGCACAGAGGGATCCCAACCCAGTGCTGTGTGGATTCAAGCCCCGGTATGCCGACCAGGAGGAACGTGGAAGGTCTGAGGCTGCTGTTGTTGATGGGTGACATGATCTGCTGAGGGCCACATCTGACTCGGGCAGAACAGCTCCGGAGACCTGCAAGTGATTAATAGAGTGTGTGACGGCCTTGTGCGTGCAAAGAATGGCTAGTCAGCCGGCTGGCTGTGAGCCAGGGTAGTTCTACAGCTGATCTCCATGACAGTTCTCGGGGACTGGGGCTGTGAGTCACCTCGTCACCCCTGGCCTCCAGTGTGAAGGAGTCTTGTCTCTGTCTGTCTGCGGTGAGCTCCCTGGCCCCACCAGCCTTCAGCCACTCACGCCCTCTCCTCCAGGCCAGCCCAGGCCTCTCTCTGCCTGGCAGAGTAACTGGTACCGTCATTCCTTTCACTCTGTCCCCTGTAATATCCAGCCCCCGACACTGGCTACTCACAGACATCCCATATCCTCGGCCCCAGCCGGGAGGGGAACCACGGGCCTGTCATGGCGATTTTTGTTTCGGTTTGTTTTCAAGGCCAGCCCCAAGCGCTCCACCCCCAAACCAGCTCAGCCGCCCGGAGCCCAGACCCGCAGGCTGAAGTGCCCGAGAGCTGGAGATTTTATGCAAATAGGCTAATCCCCCAATTCACAGCCTCTTTCTCAGCGGCGTGTCTGGTCCTCTCTGCTGGTGGGGAGAGGGCAGAGGCTGCCGCGCCGTCCTTACACAGTGGCTGGGCCCCATCCGAGCGGTGCGCGTTCGGCCGAGCCACTTCTTCCTAGCAGGCCCCAGGGGGCTCCCCATGAGGTGGGCTCAGTAAATACGCTCTGTCTGCATCCTGTCCCGCCCGCCCTGCCCCTTGGAGAGCCGCGGGCTCCGCACGCGCCAGGACAGTGTGTCACTAGGGCGGTGGGGGGCGTCTCTGAATCACCCCCCCCGCCAGCCATTGTCCGAGGCAGGATGAGGACCTGGGCACATCACTGCGTCCGGGACTGTAAGGCATGAAGAGGCTGTTGTGATTGTAATTGTCCTGGGGCTCCTCTTCCTCCTGAGAAATGTTCCCCGCTCTGGGAAGGTGACCAATGCAGAGTTTCCATCATATTGTCCCTGTACACACACACACACGTACAGCACACACACACACACATACAGACACACATGTACAGCACACACGCACACACACAGACATATGCATGTGCATACACAATACACAGGGCCATCCTTAGCCATAGGCAGAATAGGCGGTCGCCTGGGGCACCACTAGGTCTGGGGCACCACGCTGTGCTGGGAGCCGGGACAGACAGGAAGAAGTGGAGCATGTAAAAACTCACTTCCTCACAGTCAGCCAAGCAACAGGGGCTGGCTGGCTGGCTGGAATTATCACACACAGCTGGCTGGGCTGGGGATAGGGTGACCAGGTAGCATGTGTGAAAAATCAGGAGAGGGGGTTGGGGTAGGGTGACCAGATGTCCCACTTTTATCGGGACAGTCCCAATTTTGGGGTCTCTTTTTTTTTTAAGATATATAGGCTCCTATTACTTTACCTAGGAATAAAACTAGGGTTATATTTTCCCACTGCTTGGGAACCCATCTTATTAAACTGGATAATGCCATTGATCTATTTACAGTATAAAGTCGATATAGAGTTGTAACTAACATTAAGACTGATGCCCACTATACATTTAAAACTAAAAAGTGGCTTTGGTTTCCAACTCTACTGTGTCTCAGTCAGGGTGGAGCACCTTGTGAGGTGTCTTCACACTAGCTCAAGGTCACAGACTCATAGCTATCCTATATTAGTTCTTTTAAATAATATTTCTGATAATCTGACAATAATTTAAAAAGTTATTTCTTTAAAAAAACACCCTTGTAAGTTAGGTTGTATCTAAAACAACTTTCCGGGTCACAAAAAAGAAACCGGAAAGATGAGATAGGATTAGCTATACAAGCACAGAAGGGTTCTATACTTAAGTTTGCACGTCATGAAGACAACGAAGTTGATCAAGATCATCAAGTAACTGCCAAAGAAAATTTTTATGCAGACAAAGCTCAAGAAACGCAACAACACACAGACCAATCATTTGAAACAGATGCAGACAAAAAACAACAGTTGAAACTGTACTAGCATGGGATATAGATGACATTGGCACATGGCCGCAATCTTTAAACAACGAATTCCGTGCCATTATATTTGAGAAAGGCCCTGTGAGAATAAAAGGTCTTGAATATCCTAAAGACATTAGAGTTAGGAAATTCACAGAAAACAATTACTACAAAAGACTTTCTAACGGTGAAATTGTCAACAGACAGTGGCCTGTGTACTCTAAATGAAAGGATGCTGTATTTTGTCTCCCAGGCAAGATTTTCAATAGTTGCAATTTTAAGATAGCGACCATGGGTATTAATGATTGGAAAAATCTTAGTCACATATTACCGCAACATGAAAAGGCACTACACCCCATTGAAAGTATGCACAAATGGTGTGAGCTGAGTGTAAGTTTAAAAAATCAGACAACTCTTGATGCCTAAAATCAAAGATTGCTGGAGTCAGAGAAACAGCATTGGCATCGTGTTCTTGAACGTCTATTATCGATTGTTGAATATTTATCAACAAACAATCTTGCTTTTAGAGGAAGCGTTGAGAAATTATTCCAGCTCAAAAATGGCAATTTTTTGGGCCTTGTACAACTGCTAGGAAAATGTGACACAGTGATGAGTGAACATCTCCGAAGAGTAACTGAAAATGAAATACATGACCACTATTTGGGACCAAGAATTCAAAATGAACTGATCATGCTAATGAGTGATAAAGTGAGAGACAAAATTGTTTCATTGGTTACTTTGGCAAAATATTTTGCCATAATTCTACATTGCACTCTGGACATAAGTAATCAAAAACAGAGGTCTTTAGTAGTGAGATTTGTCGACATTAGTGATTCAGCACAGATCACAGTTAAGGAATCATTTATCACATTTTTAGAAGTAGAGGACACTACAGGTTTTGGACTTCTTCAAGCTCTCCTTGATGAACTAAAACGAATGGGATTGTCAGTAATGAACATCAGAGGATGAGAGGATGCCAATATGAGAGGATGCATTTCTGGTGTGCAACTAGATTACTGGCAGAAAATACACAAATCTTTTTTGTTCCATGTGCATGCCACAGTCTTAATTTGATTTTGCATGATATGGCCAAGTCTTCTGTAGAAGACATATCTTTTTTTGGTTTGCTGCAATGCATTTACGTGCTCTTTTCAGCTTCCACTCAACGATGGCAAATATTCAAAGCGCATGTCAATGGTATTACCGTTAAGCCTCTATCTGAGACACGCTGGGAAAGCAGAGTAGAAAGTGCAAAAACATTGAGATATCAATCTGAGGAAGTTTACGAAGCGCTGGTTGCTATTTCGGAAGAAGCCAGAGATCCAAAAGCTAAAAGTGAAGCACATTCATTGGCCTCTGAAATATCCAGCTTCAAGTTTCTAACATCTGTCGTAATCTGATATGACATTCTTGTTAAAATCTCAAGTGTAAGCAAAATAATGCACAGTCCAATGATGCAGCTTGATTCAACACTTACCTTACTAAACAACACACAAGACTTTTTAGTGAAATACAGAGAAAATGGATTCAAAGAAGCACAGGTTACAGCAAGAAAGCTTGCACAGGCACTCGGTGTAGAACCAAAATTTCCATGTCCAAATGTGACTCGAGTTTCAAGGGAAAAAGGGCAAGCGGAATATGAAGGAGCAGATGAGTCCATAGATGATCCAGAAAAGAAATTTGAGGTTGAATTTTTGATGTTGTGATGGATAAAGCAATATCTGCCGTTGATGAAAGGTTTAATACCTTACGAGTACGCCATAAACAGTTTGGATGTTTGTATGACATAACTAAATTCAACGAAATAGAAAAACAAGAGCAGTTAATGACAAAGTGCAAGAACCTAGAGAGCCTCCTGAAGCATGGTGATAGTTTTGATTTAAATGGACTTGAGCTGTACGAAGAATTGAGTATATTGTCATCAGTGTTGCCACATGCAAAATCGGTGATGGACATTGTACAGTTTATTCATACCAGAAAACTTGTTGACATATATCCTAATGTGTACATTGCCACTTGTATTCTACCGACAATTCCTGTAACAGTAGCATCAGGAGAACGGAGTTTCTCAAAACTAAAGCTCATTAAAAACTATCTCCGTTCTACAATGAGTCAGGAACGCTTGACTGGTCTTGCTATTCTTGAAACCGAACAAGACATCACTCTGTCTTTGTCATACGATGATGTTATTACTGATTTTGCAGCCAAAAAAGCCAGAAAGATTGCTTTTAATTAAAAACAAGTCATTATTTCAATACCTCTTAATATAAATTTCCAATAAAATGTTGACAAATTAAAAAAATTATATTCTTTGCACCATTCTGTCAATAAATCAGATTTTTTTCTATAGCACTTCTTCTTTAGTGCTAGTCCACCAGCATTACAGTGTGCTTAATTAAGTTAAACTGTTTTTAATAAAGTACACGTGGCAAGTTTTCCAATACTGTAAACCTATGTTTGTGTTGCTAAGAGCAAGTTGGGCATTGGGGCACCAGTTTAATAATCCCGCCTAGGGCACCATAAATCCTAAGGATGGCCCTGACAATACACCAACACACACACACACACGCCCAGCACACACACACATGCACACACACAGACATATGCATGTGCATACACAATACACCAACACACATACTCACAGCTCACACGTACAGCACACACACACAGAGACATATGCATGTGTGGAACAAAAGTAAAACATGATCCACTTTATCTAGAAAAATGTTATTTATTAGGCTTCCCAATGAGTAGTTGTAACACCATTTTACAGACAGGTAAAGGACCTAGGGGGTCACAGTGGACGAGAAGCTGGATATGAGTCAACAGTGTGCTCTTGTTGCCAAGAAGGTTAATGGCATTTTGGGCTGTATAAGTAGGGGCATTGCCAGCAGATCGAGGGACGTGATCATTCCCCTTTATGCGACATTGGTGAGGCCTCATCTGGAGTACTGTTTCCAGTTTTGGGCCCCACACTACAAGAAGGATGTGGAAATATTGGAAAGAGTCCAGTGGAGGGCAACAAAAATGATTAGGGGTCTGGAGCACATGACTTATGAGGAGAGGCTAAGGGAACTGGGATTGTTTAGTCTCCAGAAGAGAAGAATGAGGGGGGATTTGATAGCTGCTTTCAACTACCTGAGGGGGGGTTCCAAAGAGGATGGAGCTCGGCTGTTCTCAGTGGTGGCAGATGACAGAACAAGGAGCAGTGGTCTCAAGTTGCAGTGGGGGAGGTCTACGTTGGATATTAGGAAACACTATTTCACTAGGAGGGTGGTGAAGCACTGGAATGTTTTACCTAGGGAGGTGGTGGAATCTCCTTCCTTGGAGGTTTTTAAGGCCCGGCTTGACAAAGCCCTGGCTGGGATGATTTAGTTGGGAACTGGTCCTGCTTTGAGCAGGGGGTTGGACTAGATGACCTCCTGAGGTCCCTTCCAACCCTGATATTTTATGATTCTATGATTCTATGTGCATACACAATACACAAAAACACACACTCACAGTGCACACACACAGCCTTTCCACCCACCCACACAACACCACACAGGCGCACACATATACACACACACACATACATTACATACACACACACATGTACAGCACATACATGCACACATCTGTGTGCATACACAACAAACACGCACGCACCATGCACACACAAAGTGTATGCTCTCACACACACACCACAGCATGCACACACACGACACAGACACACAGACACACATGCACAGCACACACAGCATGTGCACACACAGAACCCACACACAGCATTTGCATCCTCAAACACAAGATGGCATGCACACACCTACACACATGAACAGCACACACATCATGTGTACGCACAACACACAGGACACACACACACAGCATGCAGAAACACCCACACAGTATGTGTGCATGCACTCATGCACACATGGGTGTGCACACATACACCGCACACGCGCGGACACATATGCACAGCACACACATCATGTGACCACGCACACACAAAGACACATACATGCATGTGCAGACACAAGCACAGAGCCCAGGAGGGAGGCAGGTAACTGTTTGAAGTTGTCAGAGTATTGACTTGCTTATCTGGGCTAAATTTTGAAATAAATGTTCTTCCTAAACCCTATAGACGCTTCCCTGTGCCGTGCAAGCCAAACCTGTTTCAGTGACTCCTGCTCCCCGGGGACACACAAGCCCCTTTCAGCGGGCTCCGTCGCTCTGCTCAGTAAGACAGGTGTGAATAATGGCACCAAGTCCCCCCCAGCTCCCGCAGAACAGTCCTCTCAATCGGATGGCTCCGAACACAGGCCGGGAACGGACGCGTCTGCCAGGCTTGCTACGATGGGGATGGTTATAAATCAATGTCAGCAAATCCCAGCAGAATCGCCACATGCGCCTGGAGTCTCCAGGGACTCCAGTGTTTTCTGAAAGCAAAATGTGTCTTTAAAGACTGAAGGGCTAAGAAGAAATAAACACTCTTGTTCCCCTTAGCGGTGTGAGATGCCTCTGCTTAGCTATCTGGCAGCAGGACCTCCCGCCACGCTGTCATCTGCAGGGCTGGGGCTGTCACCTCTATGTCTGGCAGCAGTGACATTGGCCCTGCCGTAATTCTGCAGGCAGTGGCCATCGAGCCTTGCACTAGAAACCCTCTGCTGAAAAGTGAATAATAAGTCAGTGGATTTCTGCAGGACCAGACAACTTGCACCCAAGAGTACTAAAGGAGTTGGCCAAGAAGCTCTCTGAGCTATTTTTAACAAATCTTGGAGGACTGTGGAAGTTTCAGAGGACTGGAAAAAAGCCAGTGCTGTGCCAATGTTTTAGAAAGATAAATAAGATACACAGATAACTTTAGGCCAGACCCCAATCCAGGAAAAAAAAAACATGGTAAAGGTGATAGGGGATGCAATCAGTAAAGTTTTGAAGGATGGCATAATCAATGCCGAGCAGCATGGCTTCATGGGAAATAGGGCTTGCCAAACAAACTGGCCGTAGTTTTTCGATGCGATCAAGTTGGAGTTTCCTTCTACCTTAGCATGGAGACACTGCCGGGAACCTGCCCTGGGACAATCACCTTTACCTGCTCTCAGCTGGACTAGTCCTGTTCCTACCTCGGCTACCTCCCAGGGTCTCTGTGACACCCCCCCAAGGCACAACCTGGACTATGGGACCGTTGTGTCCCAGCTCAGGGTCCCTCTCACACTCCTCTGCTAGTGACCAGCAGTCCCTCTGCCTTCGCTCTCACTCAGCCATTAGCCCGATGCACAGGGAGACATCAGCAAATCCCCCCAGCCCCTGCCTTGCCCCCCAGCAAGACCGTTTCTTGAACAATGCAAACTCATTAATTAGTTCACCATTTCATCAAAAGGTAGCAGACACGCACCAGCCTTTGAAATCTGAGCAGATCCCCCAAGCACTTCAGACAAACTGACTGGTAAAGACAAAGCATTAAAATAAGTTTGTTAACTACAGAAAGGTGGATTTTAAGTGATTCTAAGTGTTAGGCCCAGAGGTCAGAGTTGGCTGCTGCCTTGCTCCTCGAATCCCCTTTTGCCCCTGGGACCAGGGCCTTGAGTAGTTCAAGCCCCAGTCTAGCTAGCGAGGAATTCTCTGGGTGCCCCCAGAGACTCTGAGTGAGGTCCCAGACACCCCCGATCCCTTTGCCTGCCAGATCTGCTCACTGGCATGGTGAGGGGGATGAGCGTTGGGTCAGTCTGCGTCCAGTGTCTCCACGCCCCCTTTCTGCAGAGCTGCTCCCAGGGGCTGCAGGGCTGGGCGGCTCGCACAAAGGCTGCGCGTGGATTGTGTGTGTGTGGAGGGGGGGTCCATATTTCCTCCCTCCCCACTGCACACTGTATCATTGTTGGCCGCAGTCCAGCCCTTAGTAAAGAATTTGTATTGCTCCAGTGCTGGGGAGCAAGGAGCTGGGAAAGGAGAACATTGTACAGTTCATTGCATGTGCTTTCAGATACTTTGAGCTCAGTTAAACTTGGCTTTTCAGCCCCTGGGGGCGGGTCTGTGGGTTTGTACAGTGCCTAGCACAGTGTGGGCCAGGGGCCTGCCTGGAGAGCCTAGGCTCTACAATAGGAAATATTCATTCCCCAATGCGCTGCCATTGCTCTGTGGTGCCCAGGAACGCAGAGCAGCCAGGAAGCAGGCTGTGGTGTTCATCCTGTACCAGAGCATCCCCATGAGGCATTGTCGTCCATCCACTGCAATCCAGTACTTGGCTCTCCAGCCGGCTCACTCTGGAGCCCCGCCCAGGACATCATTGTCCTTCATGTCCTTCCCCAGGATTAAAACCCAGATACTAGACCAGAAAGTCTCCTGCCCCACCTGGGGTCTTACTTCAGTGCCAGTCTCTTCACCCAGTGACATCCAAAGGAGAGATTCCATCAGCTCACAAGTGGGCTAAAGCTCTTAGCATCTCCTCTGCTTCCCCTTTGTCCTCTGCCAGACCATCAGCATGGGCCATGGCCCTTGAGTCCTGCCCCCTTCCTGCAGCTGGTTCTTCTCCTCTCCCCCATGTGTGGGTCCTTCTTCCACGTCTCCACCCAGGAGAGGGGTTCCACCTGCTCTGAACACGTCCTACATGGACCCACCCAGCTCCTCCCCAGCCGGGGCTGTTACTGACCTCAGCCTGCTACCTCCTCCAGGGCAGCCAGGCCGGCTAACTGCTCACTCAGGCTCCCATTAACCCCTCATTGGCTGAAGCGGGGTGGGGGTGGGGTTATACATCCATCACACAGGCTTTACTGCTGCTCGGGGTCTCCAGGGCAGCTGGCGCGTGATGGTGAGTCTGGCCCTTGATTGGTTCCCGCTGGAAGGGGCTGGAGCCGTGTCATTGAGAGTCAGCAGCAGGTGGAGCAGCGGCTGATGGGCTGGATTGGTCGGGCGGCAGAGGGACATGAGGACCCTGCTCACTCCATCACCCACTGGTGCTGCTTGTTTCTTGAGAGCCGTGTGAGTTGCACTGGAGAGGGGCCCAGCGATCTGTGCTGATGTTTCACATGCAACGCCCAAACGCCAGCCCGGCCAGCCATCCAATTCCCAGTGGGGAGATCAGGAGCCCATCACCGACCTCATGCTGACTCCAGTCCTGGGACAGTCTCTGCAGAGCACCACTGTGAGCGTCATCTCCTGCCCGGACACCACTGACCCCTCCCGGTCTGTCTCCACTGGATTCCCACCTGCAGCCACGTCAGAACCAGTCCCTTTGTCTGCCCCTCTGGGAGTGGCTACCCCACAGCTGGGAGCGAGCCTTGTGCCAGCGCGTTGAAATAGCAGCATGGACATTGCGGCTCGGATGGTGGCTCAGGCCGTCAAACCCACTCAACCCTCTAGGCTAGACAGCCTGTGCTCCCGCCCAAGCCTCGGTGTGCACACAGCTATTTGTGATGCACTGTTTCGAGCCCCGTGAGTGTGACTAGGCCTGCCTGGGCTGGGAGGTGAGTTCCCAGCTGCTGCATGGACAGCTACGTGTTCAGACCCTACAGAAACTCACGCCTGTCTCATCCTCAGCTCTCTCTGCTCCCCTGCTGCTCCCAGCCCTCGGGCCTTACTGCCCACTGGGCCCCCTCGCCTACTCTCACTGTCCATGCCTCTCTCTTCAGATGAGGTCAAGTCTCAGGGGTAGCCATGTTAGTCTGTATCCACAAAAACAAGAAGGAGTCCGGTGGCACCTTAAAGACTAACAGATTTATTTGGGCATAAGGTAAAACCCACTTCTTCAGATGCATGGAGTGAAGGTTACAGCTGCAGGCATTGTTATACTGACACATGAAGAGAAGGGAGTCACGGCACAAGTGGAGAACCAGTGTTGACAGGGCCAATTCGATCAGGGTGGATGTAGTTCCTCAGATGAGGGACGTCTAAGTACCTAGACAGACAGGCAGGCTGGTGCTGTCCCTCGCCAGGGTCATTTCTCTTGTCTACACCCACCAAATCTCTTTCGCCTGAAAATCCCCCCCGGCTCTTCAAGCCACCCTGCCCTCCTTAGCCTGCAGGAAGGGTGGGCTGGGCTGGTGCTTGGGAGATCTGGGGGCAGACCTTGGGTGCATCACTGTGTCGCTACACGGCTCAGATCCCAGCTGTGACCTGGGCACATTAGCATTCCCTTCCTCCCAGGCCTTGCCTTGTCCATTTGGATGGCACTCATCGGGGCAAGGACTGTCTCTGACCCGGTGTTTGTACAGCACCGGGCACGCTGGTTCACTGTCTCATCAATCATCTGGAAAAAGGGAAACAGTGAGGGGGCAAAATTTGCAGATGATACAAAATTAGGATAGTGAAGTCCAAAGCGGACTGCGAAGAGCTACACAGGGATCTCACAAAACTGGGTGGCTGGGCAACAAAATGGCAGATAAAATTCAATGTTGATCAATTTAAAAGTAATGCCCATTGGAAAACATAATCCCATCTATACATATAAAATGATGGGGTCTAAATTAGCTGTTACCGCTCAAGAAAAAGATCTTGGAGTCATTGTGGATAGTTCTCTGAAAACCTCCACTCAATGTGAAGCGGCAGTCAAGAAAGCTAATACAATGTTAGGAACCATTAGGAAAAGAATAGATAATGGGACAGAAGATATCATATCACCTCTATATAAATCCATGGTACGCCCACACCTTAAACACTGTGTGCAGACGTGGTCACCCCATATCAAAAGAGATACATTAGAATTGGAAAAGGTTAAGAAAAGGGCAACAAAAATGACGAGGGGTATGGAATGGCTTCCATATGAGGAGAGATTAATAAGACTGGGACTGTCCAGCTTGGAAAAGAGTTGACTAAGGCGGGATATGATAGACATCTATAAAATCATGGCTGGTTAGAGAAACTAAAGAAGAAAGTGCTGTTTACTCCTTCTCATAGCACAAGGACTAGCTGTCACCAAATTAAATTAATAGACAGCAGGTTTCAAACAAACAAAAGGAAGTATTTCTTCCCACAATGCACAGTCAAACTGTGGAACTCCTTGCCAGAGGATGTTGTGAAGGCCAAGACTATAACAGGGTTCAAAAAAGAGCTAGATAAGTACATGGAGGATAGGTCCATCAATGGCTATTAGCCAGGATGGGCAGGGATGGTGTCCCTAGCCTCTGTTTGCCAGAAACCTGGAATGTGTGACAGGGGATGGATCACTTGATGATTCCCTGTTCTGTTCATTCCCTCTGGGGCACCTGGCACCGGCCACTGTTGGCAAACAGGATACTGGGCTGGATGGATCTTATGTTTTTTAGAATGGGGTAGTTAGCCCAGCTGCCCCTATGTCCCTAGGGCTCCATGTGGAGTCACAGTGCTACTCAATGATTATTTTATTATTGATAGTCATGATACATATAAAAAATCAAACATGGCAGCTGGAGAAATGAGCATGCAGCGACCTCCCTCTGGTGCTCAGGGGCCCCTCACGTGGAAGACCCTGGTCACCCGACTGCGGATCTGCTTTGTTTTCACCCCGTACACGATGGGGTTCAGCATGGGCGGCATCAGGAGGTAGAGGTTGGCCAGCAGGATGTGGACGGAGAGGGGGACGCTCTGGCCGAAGCGGTGCGCCAGGAAGGAGAAGAGCCCAGGGACGTAGAACACGAGGATGACGCACACGTGGGACGTGCAGGTGCTGAGAGCCTTGAGCCGGGCCTGGCTGGAGGGGAGGCCAAAGACGGCCCGGAGGATCATCACGTAGGACAGAACAATGGACATGCCATCCATCCCCACAACCAGCATGGTCACGACAACACCGTACGTCGCATTGACCGTGGTGTCTGCGCAGGCCAGCTTCACCACGGCCATGTGCTCGCAGTAGGAGTGGGGGATGATGTAGGCCTGGCAGAAAGGCAGCTTCATGAGGAGCAAGGGGAAGGGGGCTATCACAACGAGGCCTCTGACCAAGACCAGCAGCGCTATCTTGGCCACCATACTGATTTTCAAGATGGCTGCATGCCGGAGGGGGTTGCAGATGGCCACGTAGCGGTCTAACGCCATGGCCACCAGGATGCCCGACTCCACCAGCGAGGAAGCATGGACGAAGAACATCTGGGCGAAGCAGGCGTGGAACTCGATCTCCCTGTCTCCGAGCCAGAAGACACTCAGCATTTTGGGCAGGGTGGATGAGGACAGGACCAGGTCGGTGATGGTCAGCATGGCCAGGAAGAAGTACATGGGGTCATGCAGGCTGGGGTCCGTCCTTATAACAAACAGAACAATGCCATTCCCTAGCAAGGCCACGATATACATGGAGCACAGAGGGATCCCGACCCAATGCTGCATGGTTTCCAGTCCCGGTATGCCGACCAGGAGGAACGTGGAAGGTCTGAGGCTGCCGTTGTTGTTGGGTGACATGATCTGCTGAGGGCCACATCCGACTCGGGCAGAATGGCTCCGGAGACCTGCAAGTTATTAATAGAGTGTGTGACGGCCTTGTGCGTGCAAAGAATGGCTAATCAACTGGCTGGCTGTGAGCTCAGGTAGTTCTTCGGCTGCTCTCTGTAACGGTTCTCGGGGCCCAGGGCTGTGAGTCACCTCATCACCCCTGGCCTCTAGTGTGAAGGAATCTTGCCTGCGCCTGTCTGGGGTCAACAGAGTAACAGGTGCACCCCCATCCCCTTTACTCTGTCCCCTGTGATATCCAGCCCCTGACACTGGCTACTCACAGACATCCCACATCCTCGGCCCCCGGTTACCAGTTTTACCTTACACTATCTCTCCTGTATTAAACACGGCATTTGTGAGCATAAAACAAAAGTCAGTTTATTTAGTAAAGAACAAAGGCTTAACTAGAAACAAGAGGGAGTGGTGGAAACAAATGGTAACAATGCAAAACAAAATCATAAAATGCAAACTTGGGGCGACTTTGATCAAGAGTCCCCTTTCCTAGCTAAGGAAGTTGGTTCCCTCCCTGCTCCCCACAAACCAGGATCCAATTTTTCATGAGAACCGCTCACTCTTCAAGATGTCTCCTGAGTGAAAGCACTCCCCCTCCTCTGTTGGACGCTGGACCAGTCTTTGGTCTCTACTCCAAGGCCTGGTGAATCTCTGTCTGGTGTAATGTTCCTTTCTTACTTTTGAGACAAGATGACAGTTGGCAGTTGCCTCTGATGGTTTGCCATTGATAGTCATGAGAGGGAGCAAGGCTGGATCATTGAGCTTTGCTTTGTATCACTGGTTGAACAGGTGACTAGCCACCCATAAAGCCCACTGTCAATATCAATACATTAGTCCATAAATCTTACCCATCCATACACATCACAATGGTTATGAATCTCGACAAGTTATGAGCTGTCCGCAGATACCTCGCATGCTACACTTTCTGGATAAATATCCTGACGCCGTGTGTTTGGTGCAGTGAGTTTGTCAGGGCTGAGGGGAGGCTTGTTTGCAAAGAACAGGAGACCCTTTTCCAGGGGACCCACGGCAACTCACTGTAAAACACTGCCACGGTGGACACAGACTGCACAAATCTCTGGCCCAGAGCTGGACTAGCATGAAGCTTTTCCCATCTGGGAGCTATTCTGTGGCCCTGGTGTGAAAGGAGCAGGAGGAGGGGTTCATATGGGCAGGACCCCACATTGCAATTCTCCCCCGATGACTGTCACTGTCCGGCCCCCTGGTTGGTCAGCACCGCGGTGCAAGAGTCAATGGGCCGTTGATCCTGCCCAGACGTCACCTAGCCTGGTCTATCTCCAGGGGCTGCCTTCCCTCTTCTGTACCATCACCGCGCTCACCGACACACAGCGCTAGCCAGGTTCAGACCGAGACTTACAAGGTCACATTCTCCTGTAGTTTTTATCCCACGATGGAGAAGCCTTTTCCTCCAAGGCCCATGGCTCTTTGCGGTCGATATAATAAATGTGTGAAGTAGTCAGAACTCGCGGTGATGGGCACAGGACAGATGCTGAGAGAGCTGGAGCCGGGATGGCGGGACAAAAGGTTAGATCCTCAGTATTGCCAGCCCCAAATGTTCACAAATCCTGAGTCAGGCTCACCAAAAATCCTGAGACTGGCTTTAAAATCAGGAGATGATATAAAATAACCCATGTGGGGTTCTTTTGATTTGCCTTCTGCTTTTTGAGCCTTTAGGGTGCACTGGAGTCCCATTCGGAAGCTTTCTCCACAACCGCAAGGGCTAGAAACGTACTTTGTCTTTAAGAATGAAGGTGGAAATCAGCACATGTCCACTTGACTCCAGGAGCTGGGGCTTTAAGGAAAACAATAATTATCAGGAAACTCATGACAAAATCATGAGAGTTGGTACCACTGGATTCGAAACCATCCTGGGTCAGGGCATAATCCAACTCCCAGCCCATGAGAAGGCGAAACTCTCTTTGGGACAGGCTATCCCAAACCTGCAGACTTCCTTACGCTGGCCTCGGAAGTGTCAGGTGCTGGCCATTATCAGAGACAGGATACATTATTAGATGGACCCCTAGTGTGGTCCTAGGTAGGATAACGCCTCCCTTAGTCCCACATCTGGCTGCACCTGCCACGTGGCAGGGAAACGCCGTCCCTGCGTCTGTTAAACGTGATCCCTACGAACACACGAAAAGGGGTTATGCGACCGGTGTGCTGGGATTGCAGCTTCTTACGCATGTCCCTGCGTCCTTGTGCTCCCCCGTTTGTTGTATCCACCGGTTCTCTCACCATACGCAGAGTGTGGGCACTTGGATCTCTTTTGGCCCAGCCCCCAGCTCCTAGCCTGATCACTGACTGCGGCCAGTAGGCCTTGTCACAATATCAATAAAAACCAACATTAACAATCATAGAAACCACAGGGAGGCAGCTTTTCCTCCGCTAAGCACTGAGCTGGGCCGAGGCAGCGAACAAGCTCCAGTCACCATGTTGACAGCGCTGTGTCCGAGGGCTGCCTGGCCACGGGGACTCTGTCACTTGCCTGTGCTGGGGAGAGCGGGTGCTGTCTGTCGGCCGTGGCTGCGCTGCAATGGCACAGGACCTTGCCGTGTGGGCTGGACGGCTCTGTTCCGGGCCCAGGGCCCTTCCCAGCCGGGAGGGGAACCACGGGCCTGTCCTGGCGATTCTCATTTTGGTTTGTTTTCCCTGTTATTGAAAGCCAGCCCCAAGCGCTCCACCCCCAAACCAGCTCAGCCGCCCGGAGCCCAGACCCGCAGGCTGAAGTGCCCGAGAGCTGGAGATTTTATGCAAATAGGCTAATCCCGCAATTCACAGCCATTTTCTCAGCGGCGTGTCTGGCCGTCTCTCTCTGCTGGTGGGGAGAGGGCAGAGGCTGCCGCGCTGTCCTTACACAGCCGCTGGGCCCCATCCGAGCGGTGCGCGTTCGGCCGAGCCACTTCTTCCTAGCAGGCCCCAGGGGGCTCCCCATGAGGTGGGCTCAGTAAATACGCTCTGTCTGCGTCCTGTCCCGCCCGCCCTGCCCCTTGGAGAGCCGCGGGCTCCGCACACGCCAGGACAGTGTGTCACTAGGGCGGTGGGGGGCGTCTCTGAATCACCCCGTGCCAGCCATTGTCCGAGGCAGGACGAGGACCTGGGCGCATCACTGCGTCAGGGACTGTAAGGCATGAAGGGGCTGTTGTGATTGTGATTGTCCTGGGGCTCGTCTTCCTCCTGAGAAATGTTCCCGCTCTGGGAAGGTGACCAATGCGGAGCTTCCACCATATTCTCCCTGTACACACACACACAAGTACAGCACACACACACACACACATACAGACACACACGTACAGTACACACACACACACACAGACATATGCATGTGCATACACAATACACCAACACACACACTCAGCGCACACACACAGCCTTTACACCTGCACACACAACACCACACAGACACACGCACACACACATACACACACAGAGCATGCATATACACACACACACACACACGTACAGCACACCACAGCATGTGCACACACAGCAAACACACAGCATTTGCACCCGCACACAACACATCATGCACACACACAGCACACAGATGCACACACACACAGCATGTGCACACACAGCACAACAGCACACACACAGTGTTTGCACCCACACACACAACACAGTATGCACACACAATCCACACCGACACACACACACTTCCACAGTATGCAGCATGTGTACACACAGCATTTGCATCCACACACACAACACAGCACGCACATAACACCACACCGAGACAGAAACACACATGCACAGTACACACAGCATGTGCACACACAGCACACACACACAGCATTTGCACCTGCACACACAACACAGCATGCACACACAGACCACACAGACACATGCACAGCACACACAGTATGTGCACACACACGCACGTGCGCACACAATACACACACAGATGCACAGCATGTACACACACACACACGGATCACAGGAGGGAGGCAGGTAGCTGTTTGAAGTTGTCAGAGTATTAAGTTGCTTATATGGGCTGCATTTTTAAACAAATGTTCTTCCTAAACCCTATAGACGCTTCCCTGTGCTGTGCAAGCCAAACCTGTTTCAGTGACTCCTGCTCCCCAGGGACACACAAGCCCCTTTCAGCGGGCTCCGTCCCTCTGCTCAGTAAGACAGGTGTGAATAATGGCACCAAGTCCCCCCCAGCTCCCGCAGAACAGTCCTCTCAATCAGATGGCTCCGAACACAGGCCGGGAACGGACGCGTCTGCCAGGCTTGCTACGATGGGGACGGTTATAAATCAATGTCAGCAAATCCCAGCAGAATCTCCATATGCGCCTGGAGTCTCCAGGGACTCCAGTGTTTTCTGAAAGCAAAATATGTCTTTAAAGTCTGAAGGGCTAAGAAGTAATTAACACTCTTGTTCCCCTTCGGGGTGTGAAATGCCTTTGCTTAGCTAACTGGGAGCAGGACCTCCCGCCACGCTGTCATCTGCAGGGCTGGGGCTGTCACCTCTATGTCTGGCAGCAGTGACATTGGCCCTGCCGTAATTCTGCAGGCAGTGGCCATCGAGCCTTGCACTAGAAACCCTCTGCTGAAAAGTGAATAATAAGTCAGTGGATTTCTGCAGGACCAGACAACTTGCACCCAAGAGTACTAAAGGAGTTGGCCAAGAAGCTCTCTGAGCTATTTTTAACAAATCTTGGAGGACTGTGGAAGTTTCAGAGGACTGGAAAAAAGCCAGTGCTGTGCCAATGTTTTAGAAAGATAAACAAGATACACAGATAACTTTAGGCCAGACCCCAATCCAGGAAAAAAAACATGGTAAAGGTGATAGGGGATGCAATCAGTAAAGCTTTGAAGGATGGCATAATCAATGCCGAGCAGCATGGCTTCATGGGAAATAGGGCTTGCCGAACAAACTAGCTGTAGTTTTGTGATGAGATCACAAGTTTGGCTGGTAAGAAAAACTGTATTGACATCACAGACTTAGGCGAGCTTTGAGCAGCACAGCTGTACTGATGCAGGGATACCCCAGATCGGTGGCAGCCAGCATGGCCAGGAAGATGCCCATGGGCCCCTGGACGCGGTGCTGGCTTTGGATGATGTCCAGAAGGATGCCGCTTCCCAGCAGAGCAGAATGGAAGGGCGATCCAGAAGCGCACGGCCTCCAGGCCAGGGATCCCGATGAGAGTGAACGTCGAGGGGCTGGAGGAGGTGTCATTGGGGGCAGGCGTGGCATACTGCAGGTCCCCCGGTCACGCTGCAGAAAGGCTTTGTCGCTCCCTGCAAAAGGCAGTCACAGTATTTGGTCTCTAGGAGTCACACACTAAACGCTTTGTGGTGAATCTAGGGCCCAGAGTCTAGACCTGCTACTCCCTGCCTAGCTAGCAGGTTAGCTCTGTTAGCTCAGGTGGTAGCAGCTGGTGCTTTTGGTGCCAAAGGGCCTGGGTTCAGCATGGTGGCTCTGTGTCTGTGGCACTGGCTGGCTACACGAGGGCTTGATACAAGCTGAGTAAGGCCTGTAAGTTGTGGCTCTGTGGCTTTAACACCAGCAGGAGAGCCCTGCAGGTGGAAGTCCTCCAGCCAGTGCGAGCGAAGGCACAATCCCCCAATACGCTGCTCCCTGCCTCACCCTGCTATGGTCGACCCCGTCTGGACCTGAGCTCTTCAGTCCTTGGTCTCTGTGACATTGTGGCAAAGGGTTCACTCTTCTTTACGGGCAACTCCTGTCTCAGACCTGGCAAACTCGCTACACCTAATATACTCCATTGCTGGTATTTCTCCATAAAGGGCAGCATGTGAGGTCTCTGCTGAAAGCTGGTAACTTACTGAGACTCACCGTCCCTATGAGATGTGTGCAGGGCCAATAGTTCAGGGCTAGTGTAACTATGTTGAGAATTATGGCCTGATGGCCTTGGAGTGAAAGCGAGCCACGTTGCGAGAGCCCGATGGAAACCATCACAAACAAACTATAAGCATCGAAGCCATGTTGCGGGAGATCAGGCATGTTACCGCAGACAGAGGCTGGCCCCGTCTGTGAACAAAGACAAAAGTCTGATTCAGTCTGTCACGGGGTGGAGGGAGACATTGAGGAGGAAGGTGGCGGAGCCGGGGTGCTGGGTGAAAGCCTGAGGCCCGGCTGCCTGGGGCCAGCAAACACTGCAAGAGACCAATCTTCCGAGTAAGCCATGTAATCAGTGAGGAACAGGAGCTATTCACAGGCCTTGGCCCTAGGTGGCATTTTCTGATTGTGTTTGGTACGTAGCCATTTGCTCCCACCACTCACGCTTGTTTCTATTCGACTCTCTTCCTTCAATTCATTTCCTTTTGTTTTCCAACGGAACTCGGGCCTGGTACAGGAGCGATGGGCTAAGGGAAAACTGGTCAACTGGGGTCCCACTGCTCCAGAGTGTTGCCAGCACAGGGTGCCCGAGGACAGCAACAGCGAGGTTCGTGGCCCGGTGTGCTTCGCGTCAATAAACACACCAGGTGGAGAAGCAAACAAAGTTTATTTGAGATCTCAAAGCGGTGCTAGGAGACAGGCACGTCTCAAATCAAGCACACTAACAGAAACAGCTTTTTTTTCCTTTATACCTTTACAGTCAAGCCTCATCCCCCCCCTCATCCCCCACTACCCCTCCCTTCCTCCCCCCCATTCCTCTCTCTCTACCCCTCCCGTCCCTGGTAACAATTACTAAGCAAATAGCAATTACATTTAAGCAGTTAAGTCATTCTTGGCAGCTATAAGCCTAGCTTGTTAGTAACTTCTTTAAACCGTTATCTTGTCCTTTTTCCCTTCAGCCAGAAACATGCAGGCCTCATTATTACCGCTTGCTACCGGTAAGGGGGGTTACCACTGATAGCAGGTTGCTTACACATTCCACTTGCACCTGGCTTTTGAGGTCGATTAGAGTTTAAACATGGAAGGAGTTTGGTTCAGGCCTAGTGCAGGAAGGCTTCATTGACACTTGTGATTTTCCACCCTCCTGAGTTACCTAGGGTGATGGTGATGCCTGGTGACGTGAACAACTCCCTCCTTTGAGAATACTCAACAAGCTTTTGGCTGAGTTTTCTCATATTCTGTGGACAAAATATGATTGAGTGCTATGAAGCTGGGGTTTTCAATGAGAGGGTATGCCGGGACTTCTGGGGAACGGGGGGCACAAAGCTTACGGAGGAGCATCTTAAAACAAGCAATCAGGAGGAGGGTGACCAAGCACAGTACCACACCTGTGAGGAGGAGACGCACAAGGCCATTTCCCAGTCCTCCTAGGTTGGGCAACCAACTCCAAAGGGAATCGAAACCTGTGGGTTCCCTTTCCTGGGCCTTCCACTGCTTAAAAGCCTGTTCGGCTGACAGGATGTGCTTGTTAATATCCTGTGAGTTTTCCGGGACATAAGTACAACATTCACTACCAGTAAGGGCACACACCCCGCCCTGGGAGGCTAAAACATAATCTAAGGCCTGTCTATTTTGTAGGGACAGCAACCGGAGCTGATAAAGCTCTGAGTTAAGGCTTTTCTCTATGGCCAAGGTTTCATTGGCGAACTTGGTGAGAAACACAGAGAGCCTGCGATAAAATTGGGTTAGCCGTCCTACCCCATAGGATGGGAGGAGGATCATACCCAACCTGTCTCCTTCTGTAATGGGCTCTGGGGTGGCATACAAAGATCTACGCTGCCTGGGGCGGCCAGGGGGCAGTTTAGGGAGAACACGAAGGGGAGGGGCAAGATATCCTATATAGCAGCTCCCATACCACCGATGCGGTAGCCACTTATAGGCAGAAATTCCGCAAATGTAAAAGGAGTGGCCATTCCCTACCAAGCCATTATAACCGCGGCGCCACCTATTTGTTTCTTTGTCATTAAACGTTGCTAGCCGGGCGGTAGAGTTGGATCTGCCATTAACATAGACAGGGACAGAAGCATCACTGTCAGGGGATACATAATACTGACAGGTGCTATTCCCAGCGGACCAGGTGTGATTGCTGGACTTGAACTGTCGATAGCACACCAATCCGGGGGCCACTGACCGCAGCCTAATAGGGGAGGGGATCTGCGTTGAGTTGGCCCGCGGATCCCAGTATCCCAAGGGTCGTCCCTTAATGCATACTGGGATTCAATGGTACAGTTTTGCGACAAGGGGGTACCCAAGGTATTTTTTCCCCTACTGAACCATCCCCAACAGATATCTGACCAATTTTGGGGAACTGCCCTCCAGGGTAACCCTGCTGCGTGGTGCGGGACTTGGGAGCATACCCAGCAGTTAGAGAGGTTGAACTCTTGGGCAAAGCAAACCTTCAAGGACTCATATGTGTTTGTTTCCAAGTTAGTAGGGATTTCTTTTTATCCCGCATGTGGTCGGGGGGAAATGGGAGGTAACGAGAGGAGTGTCCCTATGGCAAAGAGTACCACTGTGGCAGACCCTGGACCTGAACTCATGCTGGGCAGGTGACCCTAGGGCCTGACAATTACAATTCCCCAAATACCCACAAAATAGCAATTACCAATAGCAGGCAGACTAAAAGCAAAAGGGACCAGGCCACCAGGATAGGCCGGCCCTGTGAAAACAAACACAACCAATGCTCAGAGTTCTCGCGGGGAGTGCGCTGTGACTGTCCAAAGAGATCACAGGGCATTCCCAGCAGGCCTTATTGTCTTTTGAATAACAGCTTAAGTCCCAGATCGTCGCTGGTAGTCTTCTCTGCAGGCTGGACGGTCCACCGTTCAGGAGCAGGCACTGCTTTCAGGCGAGAGTGATGAATCCAGTTCTTGTGTCCTTCGACCTTTGCTGCTGTATGGGAGACCAGCAGGACGGTGTGGGGTCCCTTCCACTTCTCTTGGAGAGGCTCGTCCTTCCAGGTCTGAACGAGTACGGAGTCACCTGGCTGCAAGGAGTGGATCGGGGCATCCAGCGGGAGAGGCTGCAAATCTTTGGTATATCTGTGGAGAGAACAGAGAACAGCAGACAGAGAGCACATGTACTGAGATAAGAAACCACAGCCTACCTCCCACTCCCCTGCCAGAACCGGTGTACCGTTCATAGGCCATGCCCTTCCCAACATAATCTCGAAGGGACTGAGCCCTAACCTGCCCTTTGGGAGAGCGCGAATGCGGAGCAAAACAAGGGGTAGAGCATCAGGCCACTTAAGGGAAGCCTCTTGACAGACCTTTGAGAGGTGCCGCTTAAGTGTTTGATTTGTGCGTTCCACTACCCCACTGGCCTGCAGTCGCCATGGAGTGTGGAGCTTCCAGGGGATTTGCAGGGCATCCGATATCTTCTGAACAACTTGGGATGTGAAGTGTGTTCCGTTGTCAGATTCCATCCACTGGGGGAGTCCGAAGCGGGGAATGATCTCCTTGACGAATTTAAGAGCCACCGTTTTGGCAGTGTTGTTATGACATGGGAAGGCTTCAGGCCATCCGCTAAATCGATCCACTAAGACGAGAAGGTATCTGAATCCTTGGGTCCGGGGGAACTCAGTAAAATCTATTTGCCAAACTAGTCCTGGGCCTGGGGTAGGTTCCAGAGTGGCTGGTGGCACTGACACTCCTGGTCGAGGGTTGTTCTTTTGGCAGACTAGACATTCAGCCTGCACCTGGGAGGCCAGAGGCCTAAGTCCAGAGGTTAGAAAGTATTTATTCATAAGCTGGGAAAGAGCTTCTCTACCTGCGTGGGTTGACTGATGTAGTTTCTGTAGTACTGGCCGTATTAGATTCCTTGGTAGGAGGATTTTTCCTTCCGTGGAGTGGAGCCATCCCTCCTTTTCCCGGAGCCTAAGTGTGTTGGCTAGGTTCCTCTCTTCGTGAGAGTACTGAGGGGTCGGGAGCTCCCCCACTGATGGGATGAGGGCATGCATAGGGGCATCTTCAGCTTCCTGTGGTTCCAGGGTAGCAGCTCGCTTAGCCTCTCTGTCCACCCTGGCATTACCCTTAGCCACATCTTGATCTTCTCTTTGATGAGCCTTGCAGTGTATCACTTCTGAGGGGAGCTGTACCGCTTCTAAAAGCCGGAGAATTTGAGGCCCATGTTTAACCGGAGAACCTTGGGCTGTTAACATTCCTCTTTCCTTCCACAGACCGGCATGAGCGTGTAGTACTCCAAAGGCATATCTGGAATCAGTAACAATGTTCACTCTTTTCCCTTTTGACAGTTCAAGTGCACGGGTTAAGGCTACCAATTCAGCCAGCTGGGCTGATGTCCCAGCAGGTAAACCCTCTGCTTCCACAGTCTCATGGAGAGATACAACAGCATAGCCTGCCCTCCTCTGTCCGTTTACAACTGCACTGCTGCCGTCAGTGTACCACTCATCATCAGCATTAGGGAGGGGCTGATCTTTTAAGTCTGGGCGGCTGGAGTATTGGACATCTATGATTTCCAGACAGTCATGTTCCTGCTCCTCTGTCTCCGGTAACAGGGTGGCTGGGTTAAGGGAGGGACAGGTTTGTAGGGTAACTTCAGGATTTTCTAACAGTTTTGCTTGATACCGAGCAACCCGTGCCTGTGTAAGCCAGAGACCACCCTTAGTATCCAGCAGGGCTTGAACCATATGGGGAGTATACACTTGCACAGTTCCCCCCAGTGTCAATTTCTCAGCTTCCCCAAGCACTAGTGCAGTTGCTGCGACCGCCCTCAAACAGGCTGGCCATCCCTTTGAAACTTGATCCAGTTGTTTAGAGAAATATGCCACTGGACGTTTCCAGGTGCCTAATAGCTGAGTAAGCACTCCCAGGGCCACCCCTCTTCGTTCATGCACATACAGTTGGAATGGCCTAGCTAGGTCCGGCAGGCCTAGAGCTGGAGCTTCCATTAGTTTCCTTTTTAAGATTTTAAATGCCCTGTCCGCTTCTGGGGACCAGTGAAAGGGGTCATGATCCGCTCCCTTAATACATTCATACAAGGGTTTAGCCCACAGTCCAAACTCTGGGATCCATATTCTACAGAAGCCTGCCATGCCCAGAAACACCCTGAGTTGTTTACGATTGCTTGGAATAGGAATTTGACAGATAGCTTCCTTTCTTTCACTTGAAAGCTGACGTTCCCCCTGCCTGATGTAAAATCCTAAATACCGTACTTCTGGGAGAGCAATCTGAGCCTTACTCTGTGCTACTCGATATCCTCTGAGTCCAACAAAGTTCAGGAGGCTTACAGTGGCTTTAAGACAAGGGATTAGACCCACAGCAGCAATCAACAAGTCATCCACATATTGCAGGAGGAGGACCCTGTCTTCATATGGTGGGGGTGTTGGAGCCGAAGGGGACACCGACTCTGCCATCACAACCGGAGGAGGGTTCTGGGGACTAACAGTAGTTACTACCGAACCTGTCGGAGTCAAATTACACCTTTGCAAAAGATCTGACCTATCCCTTAACAACATAAACAACTGTACATACATATGTTCATTCCATTTACCTGTACGCTGACAAAACAAAAGCAATTGAAGGATCGTATTATAATTAAGTGATCCCTCCGGTGGCCACCTTTCCTGGTCCTCTAGCTGATATTGAGGCCAGTCTACTGTACAGAATCTTTTCAGTTTACTTTTAATCAACGGATCCGATCCAAACACTTTCCAGTTCACCAGAATGCATTCCAAGGGTGTACACCTTGCCCTGCCTGCCGTACTCTGTCCCTGCCCCATATTAGGGAGACTCTGGGCGTCCCCAAGTCAAAACAGGTAGACACTGGGCGTCCCCAGGTCAAGACAGATAAAGTCCCCACTGGACTGTTCCTACCTTATCCAAGGGTGCGGTGCTGCACCGTCGCCCTATCCACGGGACCGGTTCCCCACCGTCGCCCGCAGCTGCTTCTCCACTACTCAAGCGCGTTGCACCGTTGTGCCCTCCGGGGTCGACCAAACCACGTCTCCGCTGAGGCCCCCGATGAAGTCACCGGTGAGCTCTGGGCGTCGGTTGTCGCCGTAGTCCGTCGGCCTCCAGGAGGGATCCGGGCAAGGCTAAATTTCAGTCTCGAGCCCACCCAGGGACGCCAAAACTGTTGCCAGCACAGGGTGCCCGAGGACAGCAACAGCGAGGTTCGTGGCCCGGTGTGCTTCGCGTCAATAAACACACCAGGTGGAGAAGCAAACAAAGTTTATTTGAGATCTCAAAGCGGTGCTAGGAGACAGGCACGTCTCAAATCAAGCACACTAACAGAAACAGCTTTTTTTTCCTTTATACCTTTACAGTCAAGCCTCATCCCCACCCTCATCCCCCACTACCCCTCCCTTCCTCCCCCCCATTCCTCTCTCTCTACCCCTCCCGTCCCTGGTAACAATTACTAAGCAAATAACGATTACATTTAAGCAGTTAAGTCATTCTTGGCAGCTATAAGCCTAGCTTGTTAGTAACTTCTTTAAACCGTTATCTTGTCCTTTTTCCCTTCGGCCAGAAACATGCAGGCCTCATTATTACCGCTTGCTACCGGTAAGGGGGGTTACCACTGATAGCAGGTTGCTTACACATTCCACTTGCACCTATCTTTTGAGGTCGATTAGAGTTTAAACATGGAAGGAGTTTGGTTCAGGCCTAGTGCAGGAAGGCTTCATTGACACTTGTGATTTTCCACCCTCCTGAGTTACCTAGGGTGATGGTGATGCCTGGTGACGTCAACAAGAGGGTCTGGGATTTCTTTGGGGAGCCAGAGGTCGAGGGCTGGATACCACAAGGGAATGTGCATCTACAGGCTGGCCTGGCTGGCCCAGCTCAGAGGAGAGGGCTCGAGAGGCTGGCAGGGAGCTAACAGCCAGCTGGCACACACACAACTCCCTCACCCAGAGCAGTGCTTCTCAACCTGTTTAGCATTGTGGGCCACATATGCGGCCCACAATATGTTAAGTGGGCTGCAGGTTGAGAACCGCAGCGCCACCCACCCTGAAACCGCTCACAGTCCCCTATACCCAGCGCCTCCATCCAGAGCGGGGCCAGCACTGGAATCCTGGGTGCGGCCTGGGCAGTGGGGCTACACCATCGCTGCTGCGCTGGGCCGGGCAGCAGCGGGGACCCGGACCCCGAACCTACACCAGCGGGAACTTGGACCCCACACCTGCCACCATGCGGGGCTGGACAGCAGCAGGGACCCGGACCCCGAACCCGCAGCAGCGGGGACCCACCACCGTGCAGGGACCTGGACTCTGAACCTACCGCGCGGGGCCAGGCAGCAGTGGGGATCCAGACCCCAAGTCCCCCACCGTGGCCACCACCGCGCAGGGCCGGGCAGCAGCGGGGACCTGGACCCCGCACCTGCCACCATGCGGGGCCGGGCAGCAGCGAGGACCCGAACCTGCCACCGCCACCACCACCACCACCACGCGGGGACCTGGACCCTGAACCCACCATCTAACCCCTCTCAGAAATGCGGGCAGCCTCCTCTCCTGGACAACAATCCGGTACTTCGCCTTGCTGAGCTCAGCCAGGTCCGGGAGAAGGGATGTGACTGTGCCCAGAGTAGGAAACAACACCCCCAGCCCGATTCCTGGCTCTGCTCTGGGGAGCAGCCAGCCCCTCTGCTGCACCCAGCCCCCCACTCCCTCCAGCCAGGATGTGGTGGAAGCTCTTCGGTGCCTGTGCAAGTCCTACCAGGGACCACCCCCTCGCTGGAGTGGTGTACAGCACACAGAGACACCTAGTGGCTGAATCATATACTGCAAGTGACCATAATTACAGGGGCTAGTGCTGAGCAAATGCTATATAGGTAGTTTCCATCTCTTGTTTATTTGTTAAGCATAAAAGTCCATATAGAAAATGTAACAAGTGGCCCAGGAAGGCCTTGTGGATGCGGAGCACCTGTGAAAATCAGGACGCTTTGGGTTCCTAAACGTGCATGGATGTGCACCTAGCCCAGGATCCTGGCTCTGACAGTGGCTGGTTAGGTTAAAAAATTGAATTTATATTCTTACTTTGTTACCTACTTTGCAGATAGAGAGAGCCCATCAAGACTCCTGGTTTCTATCTGAGCTCTGGGGGAGGGAGTGGGGTCTAGAAAATTAAAGCGAGGGGCGGAGACATTTGGGATCTATATAAGAACATCTGAATGGGCATACTGGATAGCTGCAGTTACATAGATTCATAGATTCTAGGACTGGAAGTAGGGGGACCAGACAGCATATGTGAAAAATCGGGACAGCGGGTGGGGGGTAATAGGAGCCTATATAAGAAAAAGACCCAAAAATTGGGACTGTCCCTATAAAATCGGGACATCTGATCACCCTAACTGGAAGGGACCTCAAGAGGTCATTGAATCCAGTCCCCTGCCCGCATGGCAGGACCAAATACTGTCTAGACCATCCCTGATAGACATTTATCTAACCTACTCTTAAATAACTCCAGAGATGGAGATTCCACAACCTCCCTAGGCAATTTATTCCAGTGTTTAACCACCCTGACAGTTAGGAACTTTTTCCTAATGTCCAACCTAGACCTCCCTTGCTGCAGTTTAAGCCCATTGCTTCTTGTTCTATCCTTAGAGGCTAAGATGAACAAGTTTTCTCTCTCCTCCTTATGACACCTTTTTAGATACCTGAAAACTGCTATCATGTCCCCTCTCAGTCTTCTCTTTTCCAAACTAAACAAACCCAATTCTTTTAGCCTTCCTTCATAGGTCATGTTCTCTAGACCTTTAATCGTTCTTGTTGCTCTTCTCTGGACCCTCTCCAATTTCTCCACATCTTTCTTGAAATGCGGTGCCCAGAACTGGACACAATACTCCAGTTGAGGCCTAACCAGCGCAGAGTAGAGCGGAAGAATGACTTCTCGTGTCTTGCTCACAACACACCTGTTAATGCATCCCAGAATCATGTTTGCTTTTTTGCAACAGCATCACACTGTTGACTCATATTTAGCTTGTGGTCCATTATAACCCCTAGATCCCTTTCTGCCGTACTCCTTCCTAGACAGTCTCTTCCCATTCTGTATGTGTGAAACTGATTGTTCCTTCCTAAGTGGAGCACTTTACATCTGTCCTTATTAAACTTCATCCTGTTTACCTCAGACCATTTCTCCAATTTGTCCAGATCATTTTGAATTATGACCCTATCCTCCAAAGCAGTTGCAATGCCTCCCAGTTTGGTATCATCTGCAAACTTAATAAGCGTACTTTCTATGCCAATATCTAAGTCATTGATGAAGATATTGAACAGAGCCGGTCCCCAAACAGACCCCTGCGGAACCCCATGAATGCTTTCACTAGCCACTCGTGAACCAACAATAGAGAGGCTCCAGCTACTTCCCCCAGCTCCCCAGCCTAGGACCCCAGAACTGTACCTTCTTGCCCTGGTCAAGAGCCTAACCAGTGTTATTTTATTATCCAGTCCACCCTTCTCTCAGTGTGGGGAGAACATTGCATCAGCCCCAGTTCCTGAGCAGATTTCCTTTTTGCATTTCAAACAACACACTGTATTAACAAAAACAACGAGGAGTCCGGTGGCACCTTAAAGACAAACAGATTTATTTGGGCATAAGCTTTCGTGGGTAAAACACCTCACTTCTTCAGATGCATGGAGTGAAAATGACCGATGCATCCTGGACAGTTGTCTCACAGCTGGCGCTCCATCCCCCTCCCTTCCTGAGGTCCTGTTGCATCCAGCTGCAGAGTTAATGGAACCCTCATCCACCTCCACAGAGGTTTCTAAGATTCCATCACCTTCTTTGGGCTCCCTTCTGGGACACACCTCCCTATGCTCCCTAGAGCGGGATCTATCCCTGGTTCATCTGTGCCAGGCTTGCAGCTAATAGCTGAAACAGCCTTCTCACTGCCAGGCAATATACTCCCCTCCATTTCAGAGGGAACTCCGCCTTCAGCTGCAGGGCAGGAGCCAGTCTCGACCACCCCTGCCCCTAGAAATATGCAGTTTCTCACTGCTGCGGAGGACTAAAGAAGATTTTCTCCCATTCACTCAGCAGTTTCTGGGACTTTACCATTAACAGCCTGAGCTACATGGAAGAAATAATTGCCGATTAGCATATCAATAGGATTATTGTCTACTACCCCCACTAATAATACACCTTCCAAACCCTCGGTTTCTATGTACACTTTAGCCAAAGGTACAAGATTTTGCAACCTCCTACTAATAAAAGCTGTGAAATCTGTCCTGGCTGTATGTCACCTTCTTGCACTATACTCTGCCTAACCACACAAATTTCTACCCCTCTATCTTCCCACCCAAGGTGTTTCCTGCCAATAATGCTGATTTTACAACCCAGTATGATAAATGACAGGCACCTAAGGGGCTTCTGTGCTCAGGGTCGCAGCATTCACATGGGCTACCTGCTTCCTCCCAGCACTAGGCATTTATTCCCCAGGTCATCAGTGGAATTGCAATGATAGCACCTTCTGGGTTCTTCTATTTTTACAGGAGATTTGGGTCGAGGATTAGATGAATGGTTTGGGGGAGGTGAGTACCCAGCCTCCCAGACAGCCTCTTTCTTTCCAGGGGTAAAACGGGAACCCTGCTTCCCACCAAATTGAAACTCCTCCATCTGTGGTTTGTTCACCATAGATGCTTGTGTTTGTTGAAAATCATTAGCTAGAGCAGCCGTCTCATCTACACTTTTCACCTTTTTGTCCCATAAGCATTGTTTCACGTCATCTTTACATGTGTGTAAGAAATGCTCCTGGGCCACAAGGTCAAACATTCCTTCAAAACGTGTAACACATTTTCCCCTCACCCACGTTTCCATCAAATCTTTCACCTAGTTTACATATGCCACATTACTCATCCCAGCACTCCTACGGTACCTA
The DNA here is from genome assembly GCF_028017835.1 of Emys orbicularis. NCBI lineage: Eukaryota > Metazoa > Chordata > Testudines > Emydidae > Emys > Emys orbicularis. The sequence continues at coordinate 369,065,626 of NC_088683.1, forward strand.
AATGTCACTCTATCTGTGTCAGGGGTTATCAGAAACTGTTTCAAAACTATTTCTTTGAATTTGCAATAATCTAAAGCATCAATAATTAGCATCTTATTGAATACATTCAGAGCATCACCAGTTATCTTTGCAACCAAAGTGGGCATCATTAGATCATCAGGAATCTTATGAATCATACAAGCCTCTCAAAGGTGGTGAAATATTCAGCAATATCCCCGGCCTCATTGTATGCAGGACACAACCACTCCCATTTCTGGATTTGTAGAGAGGTGGGAATCAGTGGCATATAGGGGTTCTGGTTCTGCCTCTCTAGAAAGTCCAATTGGAATCTTAACTCTAGTTCTTTTTCCTCAAGTTCTTTGGCTAGTTTTGTTACCCAGGGTTCTTTCAACCCAAAGTTCTTGGTAACTTTTACTCTGTGCGAGGTGGTGTCAGGAAATAAATCAGGGGAGACACGGCCGTCCAACCGATAGATGGATGACACAAACAGGACAACCCAAGAGTGCTTTCACTTAAAGCTAAATTTTACTTAGTCTCAAGCACTTACACACGTCCACAACAAGTTAGTAACACACCTCCAACCCTCGATAATTACCAAAGCTGAGCGTGGCTCTTGAGTGACACAGCGGCAGGCTTCCAGTGGCCAATCTTCTGATGGGGACCGCAAGATGTATTCAGAGGGAGTGTCCAGAAGAGTCCAACTACCTCAAACTTTCCCCCCTGATTTATACATTAGTAATACAACGACATGTCCCTTAAAGAAAACTTGTTAAGCAAGAAGTTTCAATGGTCAAGCAAAAGATTCCTTCTGATTATTGATTAACCAGGTGTGGGTTTTTCCAGAATTTGAGCAGGGCCGCCCAGAGGATTCAGGGGTCCTGGGACAAAGCAATTTCGGGTGCCCTTTCCATAAAAAAAAGTTTCAATACTATAGAATACTATATTCTTGTGGGTGCCCCTGCAGGGCCTGGGGCCTGGGGCAAATTGTCCCACTTGCCCACCCTCTGGGCGGCCCTGGTTTGCAGCCTTGAGGTCCTAATAGACATTCCTGGGGGCACATCCTGCTCTTCTAAAATGCATGTATCAGCAACTTCAACACAATTCTTATCAGGAAGGATGCGGGGTCAAGCTGCCCTTTCTGTGGCACCCCAAAACCCCCCTCCCCTCCTGCCTTGGTCAAGCTGAGGCTGCTGCATGGCCACTTTACAGCCTGCTGACTTGGCTGATTTTAGCAATAAGCAATAGTGGTTTCAGGCACTTTACTGGTTTACCAAAATCTCCCCGTACAGTTTCTGGGCCTCAATTGCTTACTGTTCCAGTTCCAAAGCTCTTTGATGTGCTACTGCTTCTAACTCCGAAAGTCTCTGGTGTTCCTTTTCTTTTTCTGCTACCTGCAGTCTAAAGCGCTCCAGTTTTGTAATGGCTTCTCTGCCTTCACTCATCTTTCTGCTTTTCTGTCACTACTTCCCTTTCCCGAAATAAGCAAACAGAAAATAACTAACCGGTAACTTCTCTGACTGATCTCAAGCCACCACACTTAACGTCTCACTTAAAATCTCTACACCAGTGTATGAAGTGCAGCTCTCACTCAGCACAACAAGCTGTGCATTTCATCCTGCTCGCTGTGCCACTGTGGTGGGTCCTCCCTGGGGTGCCACCTGGAAGTGGGGTACAGATGAGCCCCCATCTCACCAATCTGGGTTCCCTCTTGCACTGTAACATTGTGACAAGCTGCAAAGCCCTCCAAGCTTGCACTCCCACCAATACCCACAGGCAGGGACCACACCCAGCTGTGTTCAGGAATGCTCTGACCAGCCACTCATGAACCAACAACAGAGAGGCTGCAGCCAAAATACTCCCAGCTCCCCAGCCTAGGACCCCGGAGCTGTACCGTCCTGCCCTGGTCAAAAGCCTGACCAGTCTGAATTTATTACTGAGTACGTCCCTCCCTTGATGCGAATAGGACAATGCACAAACCTTTATTAACTGAGCTGAGGTTTTCCCCACACTTCAAGCAAATCACACAGTTTTAGGTAAAAAATATAAAATTATTAACTACAGAAAGATAGATTTAAATGACTCTAAGTAATAGCAAACTGATCGAAGATGGTTACCTAAGAAATAAACAAAATCACAGTCTAAGTCTTATACACGAAATAGGATTTGAATCAAGCAGTGTCTCATCCTGTTAGATACTACAAACAGTCCATCAAGCTTCCATGCCCAGGCGAGAAACACCTTCAGCCTGGGAACAGCACTTCCTGCAGTTCAGTCTTTGTTCCTCATGTGTTTCCAGGTGTTTTTGTGTGGGGAGTGAGGCCATTTGGTGATGTCGCTGCCCCCTTTTATGGTTTCTTCCATAGGGCAGGAACCTTTTTGTTCCAAGACAAGTTTCCAGCCTCGTTTGTGGAAAAATACAGGTACCAAAATGGAGCTCGGTGTCATGTGGTTTAGTCACATGCCCTTGCATGTGATTCATAGCAGCCATTATCGATAGGCGGACTGAAGCGTTCCCAGGAAGGTTCACCAGGTGGGGGATAAGCTTCTCCTCAGGCCTATTGTTTCCCCTAATGGCCCATTACCCTGAATAGGCCCTTCACAACCAGCTCTCTAGACTGGAAGCGTCTTGCCTTCTAGGTGTCACCCAATGCAGCCACATTTGAAATACAGATACATAGTCCATATTCATAACTCCTGATACAAAAATGAGACATGTGTACAGAGAGGATAATCATATTCAGCAAATCATAACTTTTCCAATGAAACCTCACATGACATATTTTCTACAAGATACATCGTAATTATGTCATAATCACATCATAATCATACCACTATAACAAACATGTGGTGCAGAGTGGCATGCCCATATCTAGGTAAACACAATACAACACCTGCAAGCCATTCCCTGCCTCAGTGTCCTCACCACCCTGGAGCATAATTTGGGATTTGATCAGAGCCCTTGATGGTGTGACTGATGTGGTTGGGTCCTACTCTGTCCCCATATCTACTCTAGCAACACCATCAGAGGACCCAGCCACATCAGCCACACCATCAAGGGCTCATTCACCTGCACATCTACCAATGTGATATATGCCATCATGTGCCAGCAATGCCCCTCTGCCATGTACATTGGCCAAACTGGACAGTCCCTCCGCAAAAGAATAAATGGACACAAATCGGACATCAGGAATGGTAACATACAAAAGCTAGTAGGTAAACACTTCAATCTCCCTGGACATTCTATAACAGATTTACAAGTCACTATCATTATCATTGAACAAAAAAATTTCAGAAACAGACTTCAAAGAGAAACAGCAGAACAAAAATTCATTTGCAAATTTAACACCATTAATCTGGGCTTGAATAGGGACTGGGAGTGGCTGGCTCATTACAGAAGCAGCTTTGCCTCTCCTGGAATTGACACCTCCTCATCTATTATTGGGAGTAGACTACATCCACCCTGATTGAATTGGCCCTGTCAGCACTGGTTCTCCACTTGTGAGGTAACTCCCTTCTCTCCATGTGTCATTATATAATGCCTGCATCTGTAACTTTCGCTCCATGCATCTGAAGAAGTGGGATTTTTTACCCACGGAAGTTTATGCCCAAATAAATCTGCTTGTCTTTAACCTGCCACCGGACTCCTTGTTGTTTTTGTGGATACAGACTAACACAGCTACCCCAATACTTAAATAGCCACTGGAATCATGGTTAAAATTGACACACAACCCCTACCGAAATCTGAAAGGGCTCCCTTGTGGCTGGGGAGGCAGAGACAGGTGGAGATGATCCAGGAAGTGACAGAGGGAGGGGACGAGAAGAGCGAGCGACAGGGAGGAGCCTTGGGGGGAAGACGCAGAGCAGAGGTGGCGCCTTAGCAGAAGAGGTGAGGTAAGGGGCAGGGCCTCAGGGGTCCAGATATCAGCAATTACAAAGATAGCAACCCTATGAGTTCATGAATTGTACACAGACCAATTCCCCAGTACACTCAGGTCAGGAAAGGGTTTAATTTCTTTTTGACTATCCAGTCAGTGATTCAGGGAACAGGGTCCGGCACCATGTCACCAGCCAGTTCTGTATGGAGCTCAGTCTGAGAGCCAGAGCACCAGGGGAAAACTTTAGGTCCCTTTATGAGTAAAGAGCCGGAGCAGCCTGTCCCGGATCTGTTTGTTCCTCACCCCGTAGATGATGGGGTTTAGCGTGGGGGGCAGCAGGAGGTACACGTTGGCTGTGAGAATGTGAAAATGCTCGGGTATATTGTGGCCAAACCATTGCGTGAGGAAGGAGAAGAGAGCTGGGGTGTAAAAGGCTAAGATGGCACAGAGGTGGGAGCCGCAGGTCCCAAAAGTCTTGAGCCGGGCGTCCTTTGTGGGGAGATTGAAGATGGCCCTGAGGATCTGGGTATAGGACACGGTGATAAAAAATACATCCAGACCAATCCCAGAGAATACCAAAAAGAGGCCATAGTAAATACTGACGCGGATGTCAGCGCAGGCCAGCTTCACCACGGCCATGTGCTCACAGTATGTGTGGGGGATGATGTTGGTTCTGCAATATGTCCACTGCCTCGCCAGGAAGAGAAAGGGCAGTGCGAGCATGCCGCCGCGCAGCACCACAACCAGCCCAATCCTGGCCACCACGGGATTTGTCAGGATAGTTGAATGTCTCAGGGGATCACAGATGGCCACGTAGCGATCCAAAGCCATGGCCACGAAAAACCCAGACTCCATCACTGAGAAGCAGTGAATGAAGTAAGTCTGGGTGAGACAGGCACTGAAATCGATCTCCCTGGAATTGAACCAGAAGATGCTCAGCATTTTGGGCAGAATGGATGTAGACACGACCAGGTCGGTGATGGCCAGCATGCAGAGGAAATAGTACATGGGCCCATGGAGGCTCAGCTCCCTCTTCACGATGAACAGGATGGTGAAGTTCCCCAAGACGGCTATGGTGTACATGGTGCAGAAGGGGATGGAGATCCAGACATGGGCCCCCTCCAGGCCAGGAATGCCCAGCAGGATGAAGCTGGAGGGGTTGGTGAAGTCGGTTGTGTTGGAATCTGACATGGAGTAGGGGAGAAGGTGTCCAACTCTGAGGCAGAACGGTGTCTCCTGCATATACCCTACGTTCCCCTGATTTCCTGTATGTGCCCAGGCTCTAGGGTGATGGTCGCAGTACAAATGCCTGGTTGGAGAGACAATGTGAATATGCGACACTACATGCACTACTGGAGGCTGTTCTCATGGGGGAAGCAGATTGGTCGCTCTTCACACACTGAAAAATGATATTTTCATTATTCAGAGGAATGAATTATGAACAACTGACCCTACTGAAATAAAATTATTCTACTTAACTTCCAGGGGGCAAATTTGTCACGTACACATGGGAGAAAGTAGAAGGGAGATATGCAGCATTAGCTATGGATACTCTTAACTCAGGAAGTTCCTTCGAGAGGAAATGTAACCAAACTCCAACCCTGCAGACAATGGAATTTTCTGTGCCTGCGTCCTGTAGATAACTAACTGCTTGGTTTGCAAAATAATGCAAGGTGGGGGGGGGGGGCAAGTAGATGAAGAATAAGGGGTCATAAGAGGGGCAGATACATGTAGCTTGCTAATTTATGTATGGTAATGCTAGCAAATTTTGGCCAATCATAGAGCGATAGATTATCATAGTCAACTGCATATAATACTTTGGTGTAAGCATTTTCGGGGTTCTTGCTGACTTATGAGCTCGAACCCAATTGCAATTGAAATAAACGGATCGCCCCTCCTGGGGCTCCTTGATTGATTAGCTGTGTCCGTCTCTCCTTATTCCTCAGCTGGAACGGACAGGAATTTCTATGACTCTACTAATGCCAATTCCATGTTTGATAGTGCCCCATCCACCAATAAGTCCTACACATCACGGTGTGGGAAACCTTAATAGGCAGCAGCAGGAAACACGAGTGTGGATAGTGGTTATCCATCACCAATCCTTTATGCAATGAGACCCAAGCTAGAGAGTCCATGCTGTAGGGAGTTCCCCATTCACCCAGTTCCTCAAAAACTGAGTGGAAAAAACAAACCTTTGCCAAGCCATGTGCAAAGGGGAAACATCCCAACTAGAACATACCTCAACAAAAAAACCTGGGCATCATTGATAGCAGCTCCACAGAAACACCTGCTCATTCGCAGCAGTGGTCAAACAAAGACAATGTTCGGATGCCTAAGGAAGGGGATGGACATGCACTCAGTTTTGGTCACTCAGTCTCTATAAAGGCTATAACAGATAGAAAGGGGATTTCTGAGACAGGCTATGAGAATTGGGGAGGCTGCCAGATGCAGACAGACTGAAAAGTCTGGGACTGTTTGGTTTAGAGAAGAGACAAAGAAGGGGGCTTATGATAGAGGAGAACAAAATAAAGAATGGAACTGATTACATTCAAATGGACAAACAGAGAACAGTCCCCAACCAGTAATATCAATAGATACTTAGTGCTTCAAAAGGGCTAATTCCCCAAACCTGAGACAAAATATTATTAAAACTGATTGGGAGGAAAACTTTAGACAGAAAAATGGGAATGATTACCACAGCCAAGAAAGTAGACAACTTTGGCTAAAAACCCAGTTCAGTGGCAAAGTGAAGACAGTAATTGGGGTGGAGGGGGGAGGAAGAAAGATATAAAAAGGGGAAATAGATAGCAAACAATACAAATTGGAATGTATGAAAGTTGATAAGGGACGTGAAACTTATCAGAGAGAAATCTGTGCTTGGCAGGGCTAAGGATCACAAAAAGGTGGTTATTATTTTAAGAAGAAAAGAAATCCTAGAAAAGGTTTAGGCCGATTCCTAGAGGGAGAAAGGATGTGTTCAAGAAATATTTTAGTTCTGCATTTGGAAAGAAGCTGTATGAGGTACTCATATCACATGAGGTGATGAAATACATATATATGAAAAACATATGCAGAACAGTACTGTGTTAATTTAAACTATTACAAATAAAGGGAAAGCTTTAAAAAAGATTTGACAAGGTTAGGAAACAATGGAAAAGCTTGTCTGGGATTAGTTAAAAAAAAGTCTAGGAATATAATTAATGCCAGTCAACAACTGGATTTATGGAAAACAGGTCTTGTCAAATAAACCCGATTTCATCCTTTAATGAGAGAACACATTTGGTTGATCAAGGGAACTGTACAGATGCAATGGGCTTCAATTTCTCTGAGTCATTTGATTTAGTAGGGGAAAACATTGAGATAAAAAAATAAACATTATGCAATATCAGTAGAACACATGTTAAATGGACTAAAAACTGGCTAATTGACAGATCTCAGAAAGCAGTTGTCAATGGGCCATTGTCAGTGAATGGGGCTGTTTCTGGTGGGTTTCTGCAGGGATCAGTTCTAGGCCTGATGCTATTCAATATTTTCATCAAGGATTTGGAAGCAAATAGAAAATCACTGCAGATAAAATTAGCAGATGACCTAAAGGTTGGCAGAGTGGTTACAATGAGGAGGCCAGGGCAGGTACATTGACTGATCTGGAGCGTTCGGTGACCTGGGCCTATGCAAACAATATGTTTTAATACACTCAAATGCAAAGCTATCCTCTCGGAACAGGGAATGCAGGCCTGACCCACAGATTAGGGCACTGTATTATGGAACGCAGGGACTGAGAAAAGGGTTTAGGGGTCATTGTGGACATCCAGCTCATCATGAGCTCCCATTGCGATGTTGTGGCCAAAAGGACTGATGTGATCCTTGGATGTTGTCAAGGCTGCTTCCCCACTCTGAACTTTAGGGTACAAATGTGGGGGCCTGCATGAAACTTCTAAGCTTAACTACCAGCTTAGATCTGGTCCGCTGCCACCACTCCCAATGTGCTAATTCCCTTCCCTGGGTAGCCTTGAGAGACTCTTCACCAATTCCCTGGTGAATACAGATCCAAACCCCTTGGATCTTAAAACAAGGAGAAATTAACCATCCCCTCTACTTTCTCCCACCAACTCCTGGTGGATCAAGATCCAACCCCCTTGGATGTAAAAACAAGGAAAAATCAATCAGGTTCTTAAAAAGAAGGCTTTTAATTAAAGAAAAAGGTAAAAATCATCTCTGTAAAATCAGGATGGGAAATAACTTTACAGGGTAATCAAACTTAAAGAGCCCAGAGAACCCCCCTCTAGCCTTAGGTTCAAAGTTACAGCAAACAGAGGTAAACACCCTAGTAAAAGGTACATTTACAAGTTGAGAAAACAAAGATAAAACTAACACGCCTTGCCTGGCTGTTTACTTACAAGTTTGAAATATGAGAGACTTGTTCAGAAAGATTTGGAGAGCCTGGATTGATGTCTGGTCCCTCTTAGTCCCAAGAGCGAACTCCCCCAAAAACAAAGAGCACAAACAAAAAGCCTTCCCCCCACCAAGAGTTGAAAGTATCATGTCCCCTTATTGGTCCTTTGGGTCAGGTGTCAGCCAGGTTACCTGAGCTTCTTAACAGGTAAAAGGATTTTGGAGTCTCTGGCCAGGAGGGGTTTTATAGTATTGTACACAGGAGGGCTGTTACCCTTCCCTTTATAGTTATGACAGATGTATAAACAGAGGAGTGGTGAGTTAGAGCAGGGGAAGGATTTTATGTCTGCACATGGCATTCGTGAAACCAACTGTGTCCAGTCCTGGGGCCCACATTTCAAAAAGGATGTTGAATCATTGGAGAGGATGCAGAAAAGAACCACAAAAATGATTTGAGGCTGGAAAAGATACCAGACAGTGAGAGACTCAAAGACCTTCATTTATTTATCTTAAATAGTAAAAACGGGTTCTTTAATCTCGTCGAGAAAGGCAGAGCAAGGCTGGAAGCTGAAACCAGACAAATTCCAGTTGGAAATAAGGACCCAATATTTAACAATGAGGCCGATTGACCATTAGGACAAACTGTGTTGACCTCCTGCTGTGTACACCATGGTTAGGATGATATAGCTACATCTCTAAGGGTGTTGATTAAAAAAAAAAAAAAGCAAATGCAATTTTCTGTTGCATTAGAAGAGACATAGAATGTAAATCATGGAAAGTGATAGTACTGTTCTCCTCGGTGCTCGTTAGGCTTCAGCTGCAGTACTATGTCCCGGTTTGGTCACAAATGTATAGAAAGGATGTAGAGAAACTGGAAAGGATCCAGAGGCAAGAGACAAAGATGATCAAAGGGATGGAATGCAAGCCACAAGAACATAAGAGAGGCCATACTGGGTCAGACCAGAGGTCCATCTAGCCCAGTATCCTGTCTACCGATAGTGGCCAATGCCAGGTGCCCCAGAGGGAATGAACAGAAAAGGTAATCATCAAGTGATCCGTCCCCTGTAGCCCAGACCCAGCTTCTGAGAAACAGAGGCTAGGGACACTATCCCTGTCCATCCTGGCTAATAGCCATTGATGGACCTATCCTCCATGAACTTCTCTAGTTCTTTTTTGAACCCTGTTATAATCTTGGCCTTCACAACATCCTCTGGCAAGAAGTTCCACAGGTTGACTGTGCGTTATGTGGAAAAATATTTCCTTTTGTTTGTTTTAAACCTGCTGCCTACTGATTTCATTTTGTGACCCCTAGTTCTTGTGTTATGAGAAGGAGTAAATAACACTTCCTTATTTATTTTCTACTCACAATTCATGATATTATAGACCTCTATTATAGACCTCTATAATATCCCCCCACCCTTAGTCCTCTCTTTTCCAAGCTGAAAAATCCCAGTCTTATTAATCTCTCTTCATATGGAACCTGTTCCGTACCACTAATGATTTTTGTTGCCCTTTTCTGAACCATTTCCAATTCCAATATATCTGTTTTGAGATGGGGCAACTACATCTGCACACAGTATTCAAGATTTGGCATACCATGGATTTATATAGAGGCAATAAGATATTTACTGCCTTATTATCTATCCCTTTCTTAGTAGTTCCCAACATTCTCTTTATTTTTTTGTCTGCCGCTGCACACTGAGTGGATATTTTCAGAGAACTATCCACTATGACTCCAAGATCTCGTTCTTGAGTGGTAACAACTAATTTAGACCCCATTGTTTTATATGTATAGTTGGGATTATGTTTTCTAATCCCATTACTTTGTATTTATCGACATTGAATTTCATCTGCCATTTTGTTGCCCTGTCACCCAGTTTTGAGAGATCCCTTTGTAGCTCTTTGAATCTGCCTGGGACTTAACTATCTTGAACAATTTTGTATCATTTGCAAATTTTGCCACCTCACTGTTTACCCCTTTTTCCTGATCATTTATGCATATATTGAATAGGACTGGCCCCAGTACAGACCCCTGGGGGACACCACTATTTACCTCTTTCCATTCTGAAAACTGACCATTTATTCTTACCCTCTGTTTCCTATTTTTTAAACAGTTACCAGTCCATGAGCGGACCTTTCCTCTTATTCTATGACTGCTTATTTTGCTTAAGAGCCTTTGGTGAGGGACCTTGTCAAAGGCTTTCTGAAAATCTAAGTACACTTTATTCACTGGATCCCCTTTGTCCACATGCTTGTTGACCCCCCTCAAAGAATTCTAGTACATTGGTGAGGCATGATTTCCCTTTACAAAAATCACGTTGACTCTTCCCCAACAAATGATGTTAATTTATGTGTCTGACAATTTTGTTCTTTACTATCATTTCAACCAGTTTGCCTGGTACTAAAGTCAGGCTTACGGGCCTGTAATTTCTTGAATCACCTCTTTAGCCCTTTTTAAAAACTGGTGTCACATTAGCTATCCTCCAGTCATTTGGTAGAGAGGCTGATTTAAATGATAGTTTATATACCACAGTTAGTAGTTCTGCAGTTTCACATTTCAGTTCCTTCAAAACTCTTGAGTGATACCATCTGGGCCCTGGTGACTTATTACTGTTTAGTTTATCAATTTGTTCCAAAACCTCCTCTAATGACACCTCAATCTGCGACATTTTCTCAGATTTGTCACCTAAATAGAATGGCTCAGGTTTGGGAATCTCCCTCACATCCTCAGCCCTGAAGACCGATGCAAAGAATTAATTTAGTTTCTCTGCAATGGCCTTATCACCTTTGAGTGCTTGTTTAGCATCTCAATCGTCCAGTGGTCCGACTGGTTATTTAGCCGGCTTCCTGCTTCTGATGTACTTATTATTATTATTATTATTTGCTATTACTTTGAGTCTTTGGCTAGCTGTTCTTCAAATTCTTTCTTGGCTTTCCTAATTATATTTTTTAACTTCATTTGCCAGAGTTTATGCTGCTTTCTATTTTCCTCAATAGGATTTAACGTCCCATTTTTAAAGGATGCCTTTTTGCCTCTCACTGCTTTTTTTACTTTGCTGTTTAGCCATGGTGGCACTTTTTTCCTTCTCTTACTATGTTTTTTAATTTGGGGGATACATTTAAATTGAGCCTTTATTATGGTGTCTTTAAAAAGTTTCCATGTAGCTTGCAGGGATTTCACTTTTAGAGCTGTAGCGTTTAATTTCTGTTTAACTAGCCTCCTCGTTTTTGTGTAGTTCCCTTGTCTGAAATTAAATGCTACAGTGTTGGGCTGGTGTGATGTTTTCCCCATCACAGGGATGTTAAATTTATCATATTATGCTCACTATTACCAAGCAGTCCAGCTATATGCAATCAAAGGCTGAAGAAACTGGGTATGTTCAGTTTGGAAAGGAAGAGATTGAGGGGGGACATGACAGCAGTCTTCAAATACTTGAAAGGCTGCTATAAAAAGATGGAGAAAAGTTTTCTCTTGCCACAGAGGGCAGAACAAGAGGCAATGGGTTCAAAGTACAGCACAGCAGATTTTGATTAAATCTCAGGAAAAGCTTCCTAACTGTAAGAACAATAGGGCAACGGAACAGATGCCACAACAGGTTGTGGAAGCTCCTTCAATGGAGAGTTTCATAAGGAGGCTGGGATGGTTCAGATCCTGCATCTTTGCAGGGGGTTAGACTAAATGACCCTTGTGGTCCCTTCTAACCCTATGTAGACCAGGCCTCAGTTACATACAAGTCATTGGTCTTAATAGTGGGGTAACTGGGTCAAATTTAATGGTTTGTGCAATGCAGGAGATCAGAATGGATGATCTAATAGTCCCTTCAGGTATGAAACTCTATCAATCTGTTGATAAAGAAAGTAGATCAGGCATTTATATTCACTGTGTTTCATAACACATGAACAAGGGGACATTCAATTACATTGAAAGTCTGAACATATAAAACTGATAAAAGAAAATTCTTTACATAATACCTATTTGGCCTGTGGAACTCCTTGCCACAGACATTATTGGAGCAAAGAGCTTAGCTGAATGGGATTGACAAATGGATTGGCCCTTGTAGGTGGTGCTGGGTTTGTCGAACAGGTGAGCTCCTCAGCAAGAGATGGGTACCTGTGAATCCTGAGTCAGACGTGTCTTCCTTGGCAATCCCCCTCAGGTAGCCGTGTCCCACGCCTCTCTCACCCCAGCATCTGCAGCAACATCCCACACTGAGAGCTGAAACTGGGGTGTGCACTGTTTATAATATAGCTGTGTGCAATCCCAGGGGGTTTCGTTCAACGTCTACTGGAGAAGCAGCATCTGAATGTAAACAGTCTGGAGACAAGCCTGTCTGCGCTTCTGTGTTCTTTATCCTCCTTAAGGAGTAAACAGTAATTAAGGGACCTTCCCAAAGGGAGATGAGAACTCTTGGGATCACTGCTTAGTCAGTGATGAATTGGCTGCTATGTGGATTTGTGCATATTTAAAAATTATAATGGATTAGTAATAAACCTAGGGATAATTCCGAGATCTCCATAGGGTCTAATACCCTGCAAATGCCCAGGAGGGAAGTGTAGAGAGTAGACAGAGAAATCCGGAGAAAGATGCCTTAGGGGAGACATGAACACATTCTGCAAGCACACAGGGCTGTTGCTAAGGGATCAGAGATCTGTAATTCTCATCAGTAACTATCATCATACTGTTCAGCACCTTTCACTGAAGGATATTCAAAAGACCTAGCAAAGGAAAGTCATTATGAATGTATCCCCATTTTACAGATAGGTAAACTGATCCACGGGGAGAGTGACTTTACCAAGGTCACACAGAGAATGACAGAGAGAACCCAGGAGTCCTGTCTTCCCTGCCATAACCATGGTCTCTCCATCAATAATTGAGCACATGACAAAAGGGAAATGGACTCATGGTCTAGCAGGGCCTGTTCATGTGGTGGGTGTGATGGACTTCCCCGGGGTGTAACCTGGAACTGGGGTACCACTGACCCCTCTGACATACCAATCTGGGCCCCCCTCACACTGGGAAGCTCTGACAAGCGGAAATCGTCTCCAGGTCTTGCACTTACACAGCCATACACAGGCAGGGACACACCCAGCTGCGGTTACATGAAAGCTTTCACTAGCCACTCATGAACCAACAATAGAGAGGCTCCAGCCACTTCCCCCAGCTCCCCAGCCTAGGACGCCAGAGCTGTACTGTCTTGCCCTAGTCAAATTCCTGACCAGTGTAAGTGTATTACCTGGTCCGCCCCTCCCTCAATGTGGAGATGACAATGCACCAGCCCCTGTTCCTGAGCAGATTTCCCTTTTGTATTTCAAATAACACACTGTATTAGGTAAAAAAAGTATAAAACATATTTATTAACTACACAGAAAAATAGACAGATCAAAGTTAGTTACCTACGAAAAAACAAAATTACAATCTATGCAATATACAAGGAGTGTGTCACCCTGATGGAACAAACAGTCCGCCAATCTTCCATACACAGGCTAGAAATCTCCTCAGCCTGGGACCACAGCCCCAGTTCAGTTCTTGTTCCTAAGGTGTTTCCAGGTGTTGAGTTGTGGAGGGAGTGAGGCCAAGAGATGATGCCAATTCCATCTGTTATAGCTTCTGCCATGTGGAGGGAAATTCATTTTTCCAAGCAAAAGCCCCCAGCGCAGTTAGTGGAAAAGTTCAGGCACAAGATGGAGTCCAGTGTCACATCAGCTGGTCACATGCCCTTGTATGCTTTGATGAGTCATAGCAGGCCATTCACAGGAAAGTCCATCAGGTGGGGAGAAGCTTCTTCTAAGGCCTATTGTGTTTCTTAATGGGCGTTACCTTGGATGGTTCATCCACAATGTACTGGCTAGAGTGGATGTAAAGTACCTTGTGGGTGTTACCCAGGAGCAAACACATCCAATACTACTACATAGTCAATATACATAACTTTAGATACAAAAATGATACATGCATACAAATAGGGTAATCATATTGAGCAAATCATAACTTTCCCATTGATACCTTATGTGACATATGTTGTATAAAACACTTCATAATCACATAACCATGGTAAATATGAGGGTGCCAGGGTGTTGCTTTGGGGCACAGAATGTCACACCTCCCCCCTTAGTTTACTGCAGGAGTGTTAGTCACTGACTAATGCGGAGGCAATGTGCCCAAACCCTCTTTAGCTTTTGACCATACAACTCTCAAGTATTGCAAACATTGTGGTGTTACCCACAGGTGTTTGTGCAACGTTCTGTGTACCTTTTAACACTTCACAGAGCAGCTTAGTGATCTCAAAAGTCAGCAAGTGTGGCTTCTCTGGGTCGCTAGAGAACCTCTTTGTATCTGTGCAGCACTGTTAACCATTGTGCTTTTCCAATTGGTGATAACTCAGGACAGATATTCATCAAGGCCGTGACTGGGAGGGCCTACGTTTCCCCTTCCACAAAGCAGACCAGGTTTATTATGGTTTCCTGCTGTGATAAGCTTTGAGTCTGTGTACAGGTGTTAGCTGAGAAGTAGTTGTGACGTTATTGATATAATCTGGGACCATATAGATCATTGTTGCAACCAAGGTCCTGTAGTGGCACGCAAATCTTGTATAAAGGGGGTCAAATGGGGTGTCTAAGACAAGGTTATGGATTACTGGTTATGATTAGGCTGTCTATATGTGTGTATCAATTTTGTAGTTGAAGTTATGAATATTGGCTCTATACTGTCTGTATTTCAAACTTATGCTATGCTGCTGGGTGACATCCCAGACAAGCTGGTGTTAGCTCTGCCTAGCCTGCTTCATGGCCCATTAAGGACCATCAGCTATACAATGGACCCATAGAGAGAAGGCAAATATGCCTTAAAAATAACAGGAGTACTTGTGGCACCTTAGAGACTAACAAATTTATTAGAGCATAAGCTTTCGTGGGCTACAACCCACTTCTTCGGATGCATATAGAGTGAACCATATATTGAGGAGATATATATACACACACATATCTCCTCAATATATGGTTCACTCTATATGCATCCGAAGAAGTGGGTTGTAGCCCACGAAAGCTTATGCTCTAATAAATTTGTTAGTCTCTAAGGTGCCACAAGTACTCCTGTTATTTTTGCGGATACAGACTAACACGGCTGCTACTCTGAAACCTGTCAAATATGCCTTGAGACTCAGCAAAGTATGCAGGGACTGGCCCATGTGACTCCAGGCTCCATTTTGCTGTAATTTTCCACAGTAAGAACAAAGAGGTGTTCTTACACCTGGAAAAGACTATATAAGGCTGATGCCTCATCTCCATCTTGTCTTCAATCCTGCTTCATACCTCTGGAGGAACTTTGCTACAGTAGTATCCTCACAAGGCTTCTTGTTTACTATTCCTAGAACTTCCAAAAGCTTTCATCGAAAATCATGCATGTTACACCTTTTCATAGGATTTACTATCAGTACCAAATTCTTTCTTATAAATTATAAGAAAGTTCTAATATTATTAACAAACTTTGCATCATGATATTTAACCATAACACCAAATCTTTTATCACAGGCAGGCATTTCCAAGTATTTTTATTATACCACATCTTCTGCTTGGACTGTTTGGTTTGTTCAATACCCATTGTGTCTTTAAACACCTCCCTGAACTTTAATATGTGTTAAATTACTCGTTTTCCTTTCTCCTTCAGAAGGGATCTCAGTCTAAGGTCATCTTTGGGGTCTTGTTATGCCAGGGTCTGGTAAGGTAAGGTTATAAGGGGATTTCATTGACTACAGGTGCTCTAATTAACCTGTAGCAACCCTCCCTAGTCTACAGGGAACCACGCCTTAATTAGCCTAGGGCTTATATATCTCCCCTCTATCACTCTCCCATGGCTCCCTGCCCTGCCCTATCACACATGACATCACCCTTCTTTTTTTACCCCTTTTATCCTTACCCAGAGACTTCCAACAAGTCTGTCTCCTATTTCATTCACAACCTCAGTCCAAGTGTATACTTATGAATTTTATGAATCACACAAAGCCTTTCAAAGGTAGTGAAGTATTCAGCAATATCACCTGACTCACTGTATGCAGGACACAGCTGTTCCCATTTGTGGATTTTTGGAGAGGTGGGAATCAGTGGAGTGGGAAGGTTTTGGTTCTACTTTTCCAGCTAGTCCAATTGGTGTTTCTGCTCTCCTTCTTTCTCCTCAATTTCTTGTTGTTTTAGTTCCATAGCCCTCCTGTGTTCAGCCTCCTCTCTGGAAGCGTCTCTCTGCTTTAGGTCCAAAATTTTCCTATGTTCTGTTTCTTTTTCTACTGCCTGAAATCTGAATAGCTCCAATTTCACAATTGTTTCACTGTTTTCCCTCATCTTACTTCTTTTCTGTCCCTACATCCCGTTCCCGAAATAAGAAACAGGAAGGAACAAATTGGTAGCCTCTTTCACTGACTTACAGCCACCACACTTAACATCTCACTTAAAATCTCCACACCAGTGTATCAAGTGCAAATCTCTCTCAGAACAAGAAGTTGGGCATTTCACACTGCTTGCTATGCCACTGTGACAGACTTCCCCGGGGTGCATCCTGGAACTGGAGCACCGCTGAGGCCTCTGGCATACCAGTCTGGGCCCCCTCTCACACAGTGATGATGTGAAAAGCTGCAAACCCCTGCAGGTCCTGCACTCACACAAACATTCTCAGCAAGGGACACACCCAGCAGAGATACATGAATGTTTTTGGCAGTCACTCAGGAGCCAACAATAAAGAGCCAATTTCCCCCATATCCCCAGCTTAGGACCTAAGAGTTGTACCATTTTCTCCTGGTCAGAAGCCTGCATCAATTACAGGAATGGCGTACAGGTGTTGTATTGTGTTTACCTGGATCTGGATAGCTCCTGTGCTGTCTAAAGTTGAGGAATTGTTTTAGTTACCCCTTTTGCAAAACCTGGGTGTGTTTGCTTTAGAAATCATGTGCCACAAAAGAGAGAAACTAGAAATAGAATGAGCCCAAACAGGAGCTCTGGGAAGGGTGTGCTGAAGCAATTGGAGAGTCTGGGGGAGCCAAGCAAAAACTAGTTTCGGGACCTTGGCATTCAGGTCTCCACTTCCAGAGGGAAGCGCTAGAACAGAAGCTGCACCCGAAGAGTGGGGCTAGAAACCCAGAGCCAAAGACAGGGTCTGAATGCTGCTCCGACTCAAAAGCACATGGGTCTAGGTTGTGGGACCCAAACATACCTTCTGGTGGGTGTCCACCTGTGGGAGCTTAAGCGAGGCTGTGACAGCACACCTGCAGCTGCTACATGGATGCTAGGGGACTATGTGTGGAAGGGGAGTGGGGCTGGGCTGGGAGGTGTCCACAAGATGTTATCTTCACCCAAATGTGCCTCCTCTGGCCTCAGTGTTTCCATGAGTGGTCTGGTTCCTGGCCTGATCCAGTCAGAATCCCTGAAGGAAATGTTTCCTGAATCAGGCAGTGCTGGTTTGGGGGCAGGGAGATGATTTGTCTCTCCCTTGGAAAGTGCTCCTCAGAATGGCCTCCCTCTCTCTGCCACTTGTAATGTACATACAAGGTATGTCCTGTCAGATGTCAATGGGAAAGTTATCATTTGCTAAGTATGACTCTCCTGTTTGTATGCATATATCATCTTTGTGTCTGAAGTTATGATTAATGGTGATGTACTGGTATCAGAGGACCAGTGCCAGTTCATGGCCAGAGCAGTGGGGTTGGGGGGTCAGGACTCCCGGTTCCTATTCTCAGCCCTACCACCTACTCATTGTGTGGCCTTGAGTAAATCACTTTAACGCTGCGTGGCTCAGTCAGTCCATGACATGGGGATAATACTGCTAGTAGCCTAGATAAAGAGATTGTAGATGTAGTGATCAAAAGCGTCATGCAGAGCGTATGTTAGACTCAGCTTCACTGTTCAGCTTCAGTCCCTGGGCAATGGGTGCCCTGTAGTTCCAGATAACGTGTTGTGTACGTGTGTAAATTTCCGGCTAATGGTAGCTGTGCCGTTTATCTCCCTCCCTGTGAGCTACCAACGCCACCTCGCCTCTGCCCAGCATCTTGCCTTCCCAGCTAATACAGGGGCTTATCCTTCCGCCTTTCTTGGCTGTTGTCCTCCTAGCTTAAAAGCTGATCCCTTGCACTGCCCCCAAGACCTGGCTCAGGGCAACGGGGTCCCAGCCCATAACCATTCCATGGATCCTGCCAGCTACAGATTCCCAGCCAGGAGGAACAAATGGGATCTGAAAGCTAAAGAAATAAGGCACACAATGGTCTTTTCACTCAGGACTTTTTGGCCAAGTTTTAGGGCCCAGATGCTGTATGATGCACAATCTCACCCACCTGCCATTCAACCCTGCTCCCAAACCTCAGCTGCTTTTATGTGATTTCCTGGTATCCCTCTCCACTCCTGACTGGCCTGTTGGCCCCAGCACTGCTTGCTTGCTGCACTCCCTGCAGGCTCCTTGTCAGGCTGCAACAGATCCTGTCTCAGCCCCAGAGCAGAGGGAACTCAGCTGGTTTGGGAGATTCAGCTAGTGATGGGTGGAGAAGAGGAGCAAGCGAGAGGGTCAGCGCCTCCAGAAGTGGGTGGAGCCTTGAGATGAGATGTGGAGCAGAAGCTGGGCATTGGAGGGAGAGGCAGGGCAGGGGGCAGGACATCAGGGCTTCAGTTACCAGAAATTACAAAGGTGGCAACCCTATGAGTTAATGAGTTGTACACAGACCGATTCCCCAGTTTGTCATGCTGACAAAGCAGACTAAGGTCAGGAAATGATTTAATGTCTCTCATTGATCAGCAAGTGATTCAGGGAAGAGGGCCCAGGACCAAGTCACCACCCAGATCTGCATGGAACTTGGTCTGAGAGCCAGAGCACCAAGAGAAAAACTTAGTCCCTTTATGAGTAATGAGCCGGAGAAGCCTGTCCCGGATCTGTTTGGTCCTCACCCCATAGATGATGGGGTTTAACATGGGGGGCACCAGGAGGTACACATTGCCAATGAGAACGTGGAAATGTAGGGGCACATTGTGGCCAAAACGGTACGTGAGGAAGGAGAAGAGAGCTGGCATGTAAAAGGCTAAGATGGCGCAGAGGTGGGAGCCGCAGGTCCCAAAAGTCTTGAGCCGGGCGTCCTTTGTGGGGAGGCTGAAGATGGCCCTGAGGATCTGGATATAGGACACAGCGATAAAAAACACATCCACACCGGTCACAAAGAATAGTACAAATAGGCCGTAGTAACTAGTGACGTGGATGTCAGCACAGACCAGCTTCATCACAGCCATGTGTTCACAGTGCGTGTGGGGAATGATGTTTGTTCTGCAATATGGCCACTGACTTGCCAGGAGGAAAGAGGGTAGTATGATCATGCCACCACGCAGTACCACGGCTAGGCCGATGTTGGCCACCACGGGGTTTGTCAGGATGGTGGAATGTCTCAGGGGATGGCAGATGGCCACGTAACGATCCAAAGCCATGGCCACGAAGATCCCAGACTCCATCACTAAAAAGCAGTGAAGGAAGTACATCTGGGTGAGGCAGGCACTGAAATCTATTTCCCTGGAATTGAACCAGAAGATGCTCAGTGATTTGGGCAGGATGGACGTAGACAGGACCAGGTCGGTGACGGCCAGCATGCAGAGGAAATAGTACATGGGCCCATGGAGGCTTGGTTCCGTCTTTACGATGGACAGGATGGTGAAGTTCCCCAAGATGGCTATGATGTACATGGCGCAGAAGGGGATGGAGATCCAGACGTGGGCTGCCTCCAGGCCAGGAATGCCCAGCAGGATGAAGGTGGAGGGGTTGGTGAAGTCGGTTGTGTTGGAATCTGACATGGAGTAGGGGAGAAGGTGTCCAACTCTGAGGTAGAACAGTGTCTCCTGCACGTACCGTACGTTCACCAGACTTTCTGTATGTGCCCAGGCTCTAGGGTGATGGTTGCAGTACAAATGCCTGGTTGGAGAGACAATGTGAATATGCGACACTACATGCACTACTGGAGGCTGTTCTCATGGGTGAAGCAGATTGGTCGCTCTTCACACACTGAAAATGACATTTTCATTGTTCAGAGAAATGAATTATGAAACACTGACCCTACTAATGCCAATTCCATATTTTATGGTCCTCCATGTGTCAGTAATTGCTACAGATCGTGGTTTGGGAATCCTTAATAGGCACCAGCAGGAAACTGGAGTGTGGATACTGGTTATCCACCATTGTTCCTTAATGCAATGAATCCCAGGCTAGAGAGTCCATGCTGTAAGGAGTTCCCTATTTAGACGGTTGCTAAAAATCTGAGAGTGGAAATAACCAAAGCTTAGCCGAGACATGTACAGGGGGAAAGATCCCAGCTAGACCAAGCGTCAGGGAAAAGACCTGGGCCTCATTGATAGAAGCTCCATGGAAACACCTGTTCATTTGCAGTACTGGCCAAAAGAAAGACAATGTTCTCATACCTAAGAAAGGGGATAGAGGATAACCGGCTCTGGACACGCACTCAGTTGTGGTCACTCAGTGTCTATAAAGGATATAGCAGATAGAAAGGGGATTTCCGAGACAGGCTATGAGAATGGGGGAGGCTGCGAGATGTGGACACACTGAAAAGTCTGGGACTGTTTAGTTTAGAGAAGAGACAAATAAGGGGTATATGATAGAGGAGAGGAAAATATACAATGGAACTGATTACGTTCAAATGGACAAACAGAGAACAGTTCCCAACCAGTAATACCTTTAGACACTTTGTGCTTCCCCAGATATGAGGCAAATTATCAGAAAAATGGATTGGGAGGAAAAAATTAGACAGGAAACTGGAAAGGAAAAGAGGAAATTTTATTGGAAGAGTTTATTAGATAACTAGAAAGCCACAATTCCAAAGTCAAGGAAGTGGACAACTTTGGCTAAAAACCTGGTTTAGTGACAAACGGAAGGCAGCTATTAGGGGTGGGGAAAGCAATATATAACAAATGGGAAACAGGGACATAGACAGCAAGCAATACAAATTGGAAGTTATGAGCACTGATAAAGGACGTTAGAGACATCAGGGAAAAACCCATGCTTGGCAGGGCTAAGGATCACAAAAAGGAGGTTATTAAGTATATTAAGAACAAAAGAAATCCGAGAAAAGTTTTAGGCCAGTTCCTAGAGAGAGAAAGGAAACTTGTTAATGTTGCAGAAAATGTAGATGTGTTCAATACTTATTTTTTGTTCTACATTTGTGCAGAAGCGGTATGATTTACTCATATCACCTAAGATGATTTAATACTTTCCAGTCCATTATCAGTCAAAGAGGATGATAAACAGCATCTACAATAGAACCTTAGTGTTACAAACAACCACACATCTCATTTGGAACCAGAAGTACGCAATCAGACAGCAGCAGAGCCAAAAAAAAAAAAAAATAAAGGAACTACAGGACAGTACTGTGTTAAATGTAAATTATTAAGACAAAAGAGAAAATTTTAAAAAAGATTTGACAAGGTTAGGAAACAATGGAAAAGCTGGTATGGGATTAGATTAAAAAAAAAGTCTAGGAATATAATTAATGCCAATCAACAAGAGACTTTATGGAAAAGAGGTCTTGTCAAAGAAGCCTGATTTCATCCTTTAATGAGGGTACAAGTTTGGTTGATCAAGGAAACCACACAGATGCAATAAAGTTTGATTATCTGAGGCACTTCATTTAGTAGGGGAGAACATTCAGAAAAAAATATGAACACTCTACAATATCAGTAGAGCACATGTAAAATGGACTAAAATCTGGCTAACTGAAGGATCTCAGAAAGCTGTTGTCAATGGGCCATTGTCAGTGAATGCGGCTGATTCTAGTGGGGTTCAGCAAGAATCAATTCTAGGCCCAATACTCTTCAATATTTTCATCAATGGTTTGGAAGGGAATGGGAAATCACTGCAAATAAAATTTTAGGATGACCCAAAGATTGGCGGAGTGATTATTACAGTGAGGAGGCCAGGGCAGGCACACTGATTGATTCATGGATTCATACATTCTAGGACTGGAAGGGACCTCGAGAGGTCATCGAGTCCAGTCCCCTGTCCTCATGGCAGGACCAAATACTGTCTAGACCATCCCTGATAGACATTTATCTAACCTACTCTTAAATATCTCCAGAGATGGAGATTCCACAACCTCCCTAGGCAATTTATTCCAGTGTTTAACCACCCTGACAGTTAGGAACTTTTTCCTAATGTCCAACCTAAACCTCCCTTGCTGCAGTTTAAGCCCATTGCTTCTTGTTCTATCCTTAGAGGCTAAGATGAACAAGTTTTCTCCCTCCTCCTTATGACACCCTTTTAGATACCTGAAAACTGCTATCATGTCCCCTCTCAGTCTTCTCTTTTCCAAACTAAACAAACCCAATTCTTTCAGCCTTCCTTCATAGGTCATGTTCTCAAGACCTTTAATCATTCTTGTTGCTCTTCTCTGGACCCTTTCCAATTTCTCCACATCTTCCTTGAAATGCGATGCCCAGAACTGGACACAATACTCCAGTTGAGGCCTAACCAGCGCAGAGTAGAGTGGAAGAATGACTTCTCGTGTCTTGCTCACAACACACCTGTTAATACATCCCAGAATCATGTTTGCTTTTTTTTCAACAGCATCACACTGTTGACTCATATTTAGCTTGTGGTCCACTATAACCCCTAGATCCCTTTCTGCCGTACTCCTTCCTAGACAGTCTCTTCCCATTCTGTATGTGTGAAACTGATTGTTCCTTCCTAAGTGGAGCACTTTGCATTTGTCTTTGATAAACTTCATCCTGTTTACCTCAGACCATTTCTCCAATTTGTCCAGATCATTTTGAATTATGACCCTGTCCTCCAAAGCAGTTGCAATCCCTCCCAGTTTGGTATCATCTGCAAACTTAATAAGCGTACTTTCTATGCCAATATCTAAGTCGTTAATGAAGATATTGAACAGAGCCGGTCCCAAAACAGACCCCTGCAGAACCCCACTCGTTATGCCTTTCCAGCAGGATTGGGAACCATTAATAACAACTCTCTGAGTACGGTTATCCAGCCAGTTATGCACCCACCTTATAGTAGCCCCATCTAAATTGTATTTGCCTAGTTTATCGATAAGAATATCATGCGAGACCGTATCAAATGCCTTACTAAAGTCTAGGTATACCACATCCACAGCTTCTCCCTTATCCACAAGACTCGTTATCCTATCAAAGAAAGCTATCAGATTGGTTTGACACGATTTCTTCTTTACAAATCCATGCTGGCTATTCCCTATCACCTTACCACCTTCCAAGTGTTTGCAGATGATTTCCTTAATTACTTGCTCCATTAACTTCCCTGACACAGAAGTTAAACTAACTGGTCTGTAGTTTCCTGGGTTGTTTTTATTTCCCTTTTTATAGATGGGCACTACATTTGCCCTTTTCCAGTCTTCTGGAATCTCTCCCGTCTCCCATGATTTCCCAAAGATAATAGCTAGAGGCTCAGATACCTCCTCTATTAGCTCCTTGAGTATTCTAGGATGCATTTCATCTGGAGCATTTGGAGAGCTGGGCCCATGCAAACAAAATGTTTTAATACAGAGAAATGCAAAGTTATCCTCTTGGAACAGGGAATGCAGGCCTGACCCACAGACTAGGGCACTGTATTATGGAATGCAGGGACTCTGAAAAGGCTTTAGGGGTCATTCTGGACACCCAGCTCATTGTGAGCTCCCAGTGTGATGCTGTGGCCAAGAGGACAGATGCGATCCTTGGATGGATAAACAGGGGAGAGGTGAGTTGGAGCATGGGGGAGGATTTTACCTCTGCACATGGCATTGGTGAAACCGACTGTGTCCAGTCCTGGGGTCCACATTCCAAAAAGGATGTTGAAAAATTGGAGAGGGTGCAGAAAAGGGCCACAAAAATGTTTAGAGGCTGGAGAAAATGACTGACAGAGAGAGACTTAAAGAGCTTCATCTATTTATCTTATCAAAAAGACGATCAAGAGGAGACTTCCGTGGTAGAAAACTGTGGGTAATAATGGGCTCTGTAATCTAGCAGAGAAAGGCAGAACCAGAACCAGTAGTTGAAAGCTGAAGCCAGACAAATTCCAGCTGGAAAAAAAGGCCAAATGTTTAGCACTGAGGATGATTAATCATTGGGACAAACTGCAAAGGGAAGTGGGTGGATTCTACAATTCCCCATGTCTGCAGATCCAGACTGGATGCTTTTCTGGAAGATCTGCTTAAGGGCTCATCTACACTTAAAATGTTACAGCGTCACTGCTGTAGCGCTTCAGTGTAGACACTACTTACACCGACGACTGGAGTTCTCCTGTAAGTGCAGGTAATCCACCTCCCCGAGAGGTGGGAGCTAGGTCCATGGAAGAATTCTTCATTTGACCTCATGCTGTCTATACAGGGGTGTGGATGTATTTACTTTAAAAAAAAAAGACGCAAATGTAGGGTTAGGTTGCATTAACACAGGCATAGCATGCAAGTCACAGGAGATGATTATACCACTCTACTCGGCACTGGTTAGGCCACAGTTGGAGTACTGTGTCCAGTCTTGGTCACCAATCCATAGGAAAGATGTAGAGAAACTAGAAAGGATCCAGAGTTGAGAGACAAAGAGGATCCAAGGGCTGGAATACAAGCCATATGAGCAAAGGCTGAAGCAACTGGGTATATTTAGTTTGGAAAAGAGGAGATAAAGGGGGGACATGCCAGCAGCCTTCAGATACTTGAAAGGCTGCCACAAAAAAGTTGGAGAAAAAAATGTTCTCTCTTGCCACTGAGGGCAGGACAAGAGGCAGTGGGTTCAAACTACAGCAGAGTAGATTTAGATTAAACCTCAGGAAAAAAATTGCTAAGTGTAATAACAGGAGAACAAAGGAGCAGACGCCTCGGGAGGTTGTGGATGCTCCTTCACTGGAGGTTTTCCAAAGGAGGCTGGATAGCCATCTGTCAGGGATGGTTTAGACAGAACAAATCCTGCATCTTGGCAGGGATTAGACTAGATGACCCTTGCGGTCCCTTCTTACCCTGTGGCTCTATGATTCCATGATGTAAAACCCCAGTGTAGACCAGGCCTTAGTCACACACAAGTTATGGAGCTCAATAAAGGGATAAATGGGTGAAATGTAATGGCCTGTGTCATACAGGAGGTGAAGCTGGATGATATAATGGTCTCTTATATCCTATGAATATATCAATAAAGAAAGTAGATCAAGCATTTATATTTACTGTGTCTCACAAAACATGAACAAGGGAACATTCGATTACATTGAAAATCTGAACATATAACACTGAGAAAAGAAAATTGTTTACATAATACATATTTGGCCTGTGGAACTCCTTACCAGAGACATTATTGGAGCAAAGCGTTTAGGTGAATGGAATTTACAAATGGATTGGCCATTGTAGGTAGTGCTGGTGGCACCACCGTTAGTTAAGGCTGTCTGTCACCTTCAATTAGGGAACCTCATTTTCAGTTGCTTATAAGTTTACCAAACTTGAAGAGTTTTGACTGAAATTTCCCATGCTGGGTGTCTGCTTCCAGCTGAATTGTATTTTCAAAGTTTCAGACCTAACAGTTCAGCTGCATTCTCAAGCGAAGCTAGGAGAGAAGATGTCTTGCCCATGTTGGAAAATTCTTATAATTATTCCAGTGAGGACCATTAGAACCTCCATGCTTTACAGCAGATAAAAGTCAGGAGATAGCCTCCCCTTGCGACACCCCCGCCATAAACAGACAGAGCTCTGAGATGCAAGAGGAGGAGGTGACAGACTCCTCTCGGGGGAGAGGGATAGCTCAGTGGTTTGAGCATTGGCCTGCTAAACCCAGGGTTGTGAGTTCAATCCTTGAGGGGGCCACTTAGGGAGTTGGGGCAAAAAATCAGTACTTAGTCCTGCTAGTGAAGGCAGGGGGCTGGACTCGATGACCTTTCAAGGTCCCTTCCAGTTCTAGGAGATAGGATATCTCCATTAATTAATTAATTAACTCTGTGCATGAACACACAGGTGGCTCCTGAGGTTTTTATTCAGTACTTTCTCCAAGAAAAGTTTAGCCTCGGAAGGGCCTGATTAAACTATGGGCCGGGGCCTCAGAATTTGGCCTTTGTATTGTACATCTAGTAACACCTTTCATCCTCAAGGATTCACTGTGCCACTGAAATGCAGCCGCCTTGGGGCTGGAGGCCATCAGCAGAAAGAGACATTTTGGCCCATGATACTGGCGCAAACTCATTACCTGTGAAAAGTGCCTTGGGATGTTTAACGGCTCTGCAGAGCAGAAAGGACCACAGACCTATTCTCTATCCCACCGTGCACATGTTGTTGCACTGGGCTTGTTGAGCAAGTGAGCTCTTCAGTGACAGATGGGTACCTGTGAATTCTGAGACGGAAGTATCTTCCCTGGGAATCCCCCGTAGGTATCCATGTCCCACACCTCTCTCACCCCAGCATCTGCAGCAACATCCCATGCCGAGAGTTGATACAGTGGTGAGCACTGTTTATAATAGAGATCTGTGCAATCCCAGGGTAATTCTCTCAGCCTCTAGGGGAGAAGCGGCATCTGAATGTAAACAGGCTGGACACTGGAGACACTCTAGCCAATGACTCTCTTTCCATGTCTGTGCTTCTGTGTTCTTTATCCAGCTTTAGGAGTAAACGGTAATTAAGGGACCTTCGCAAAGGAAGATGAGAACTTTTGGGCTCTGTGATGAGCCACAGAGGAATTGGCTGCTCTGTGAATTTGTGTATATTTAAAAATTATAGTGTATGAGTAAGAGAATTAGGGATAATACCTAGGTCTCTTCCAACCCTAATCTCCTATGATTCTATGGCCTTGTGGATGCTCAGCACCTGTGATAGGATGCTTTGGGTTCCTAAACATGCATGGATGTGCACCTAGCCCAGGATCCTGGCTCTGAAAGTGGCTGAACCCAGATGCTTCAGAGTAAGATGTGAGTAACTAGGCAGATGTAGGATATTCTACTCCCCACCCTTAGTAACTTTTCTTAATCTCTAAAACAGATCTGGATATCTAGTTCCAAAAAGAACTAGATAAGTTCATGGAGGATAGGCGTTCCCAGTGTCTCCTTGCTAGAACCTCAGAATGGGCGTTAGGGGATTACCTGTTCTGTTCTTTCCCTCTGGGGCACCTGGCATTGACCACTGTCGGAAGACAGGATACTAGATGGACCTTTGGTCTGACCCAGTGTGGCCGTTCTTATGTTCTTATGAGAAAGTTGCCTGAGGGGAGACACAAGCACTTTCTGCAGGCACACGGGGCTGTCGCTAAGGTCTCAGAGACCAGTCATTCTCATCAGTAACTATCGTCATACCATGCAGCACGTTTCATTGAAGGATCTTCAAAATACTTAGCAAAAGGAAGTCACTATGAACATAACCCCATTACACAGATAGGTAAACTGAGGCAAAGGAGATGTGACCTTGCCAAGGTCACACAGAGAATGACAGACAGAACCCAGGAGTCCTGGCTTGCCTACTGTAGCCACCGTTTCTTCATCAGTAACTGAGCACATGAAAAGAAGGAAATGGACTCATGCTGTAGCAGGGCCTGTTCTTTGGGTGGATGTGATGGATTTCCCTGGGGTGCCACCTTGAACTGGGGTACCACTGACCACTCTGGCATATCAATCTGGGATCCATCTCATACTGTGATGCTGTGACATGCTGCAATCATCTCCAGCTCTTGCATTTACACAGCCATACACGGACAGGGACACACCCAGCTGCAGTTACATGACTGCTTTTACTAGCCACTCATGAACCAACAATAGAGGCTCCTGTCAATTTACCCTGGTTCTCCAGCCTAGGACCCCTGAGATGTATCATCATGCCCTGGTCAGAAGCCTGACCAGTGTAAGTTTGTTACCCAGTCTGCCCCTCCCTCAATGTGGAGAGGACAATGTACCAGCCACTAATCCTGAGCATAATTCTATTTTGCATTTCAAACATTCAAGTGTTGCACAACATTGTAGTGTTACCTGCATGTGTTATTGCACAGTTCTGTGTAACTTTTAACACTTTGAAGATAAGCTTAGTGATCTCAAAAGTCAGGAAGTGTGCCTTCTCTGGGTCACTACAAAATCACACTTTGTATCTGTGCATCATTGTTAACTATTGTGCTTTTCCCACTGATCATAACTCAATACAGATATTTATCAACACCATCAGGAGGTGTGCCTCAGTCTCCCCTTCCACACAGCAGACCAGGTTTATTATGATTTCCCTTCTGTGACAAGCTTTGAGCCTGTTTACAGGTGTTAGCTGAGAAGCAGTATCTCCATAGGGTTTCTTGTTTACTACACCTACCAAACCTAAATTTTCAGAAAAATCATGCATGTTACACCTTTTCATAAGATTTAGCATCAGTGCCAAACTCTTTGTTTTAAGTTTTACCATTAGCAACAATCTTTGCAAATAAGATTGAATAACACCACCAAATCTTTTATCACAGGTAGGGATTTCTCCGGATCGGTGGGTAGTGATCGATCTATCGGGGGTTAATTTATCGCATCTATTATAGATGCGATTAAATCAATCCCCGATCGCTCTGCCATCGATTCCAGTACTCCACCCTGCGAGAGGTGGAAGTGGAGTCGACAGGGGAGCGGCGGCAGTCGATCCCGCGCCGTGAGGACATGAGGTAAGTCGATCTAAGATATGTTGACTTCAGCTATGCTATTCTCGTAGCTGAAGTTGCGTATATTAGATCGACACCCCCCCGCAGTGTAGACCAGGGCTAAGTGTTTTTATTTTACTACATCTTCTGCTTGGACAGTTTGTTTGTTCAATACCATTTGTGTCTTTCAACTCCTCCCTTAACCTTAGCATGTGTTTAGTTACTGGTTTTCCTTTCCCCTCGGTGTCCCTTTCAGTAGAGATCTCAGTCAAAGGTTATCTTTGGGGTATTGTTATGCCGGGGTCTGGTGAGATAAGGATGTAAGAGGACTTTGCATGTTGACTAGCCCTCTGTGGAGCTGCTTCCGAATCCCAGGGTTATACCCATGCAAAAAATCCACCAACACCCCTCTCTCCCTCTTTCCCTGGCTCCCCATTCCCAGCACTCGGACCTTGCCCACCCCCACTTTCCTAGTGGGTTGTGATCTGTGCTCTCTGGGATAAGAGATGTGTCTTCTCCAAGCAACTGTTTCACAGCTGTTTTGTGTGTCTTACCAGCCCAAGGAATTACCTCTTCCCCTCGGTGTGATGTTTCATTAGCATTTTAACGAACAACTACCTCTTCAGTAGGATCTACAAAATCACAATCCGAGTTCTACAAACTAGACAGGATTTGAATCAAGCATTGTCTTACCCTGCTGGTACAAACAGTTCACCAATCTTCCATATATATGCCTTGATTTCTCCTTGCCAGCCTGGGACCCCCTCCTCGGTCAAAGTCTTTTCCCTCTAACCATGTTCTCAGGTGTTGAGTAAGGGGGGGGGGGAATGAGGCCCAGTGGTGATGTCACCTCCCCCTTTTATAACTTCTGCCATGTGGAGGGAACTTCATTGTCCCAAACAAAGATCCCAGCACCGTAAGTGGAAAACTACAGGCACAGGATAGAGGCTAGTGTCAGATGAGCTGATCAAATGAATTTGCATGCTTCAATGAGTCATAGCAGAGGCCATAACCCATAATCTGGCTAGAACGTCCACAGGAAAGTCCATCAGGTGGGGATAAACGTTTTCCATGGCCCATTGTGTTCTCTGATGGGCCATCAACTTGAATTGTCCATTCACAATGTGCTGGCTAGACTGGATGTAAACTACCTTGTGGGAACTACCACAGGAGCAAACACATTTGAAATACAGGCAGATAGTCAATATTGATAACTTCAGATACAAAAATGAGACATGCATACAAATAGGATAATCATATTCAGCAAACCATAACATAGACACCTGAGATGACATATTTTATACTAGAATTGTTTCAATTATATAACAGTGGTTATTATGGGGATGCCAGGGTGTTGTTTTGGGGTACAGAGTGTCACAACAATATATCTATCAAATTAGAGCTCTCTGAGATCTAATTTTGTATTTTTAAATAAGACATACAACCATGTACAGAAAAATTCTGTGGTACAATTCTGCTCTGTACCACAGGAGAAAAGCAAGTTGAGGTACAGAGCAAAGGAAAAAGAAAGAGTGTTTTCCCCACTATCCATCACATGTGCAATATGTGGCCCCCTGAAAATGTCCCTTTCACTTTCCTTGTTCAGCGATTGTCACCTGCATTTGTCTGACCTCAGCTTCACACACATTACTGGATGAACAGATGTATTGTCACAAAGGAACGTAGCCTCCTTCCAAACCGAGCACTGTCTGGATCTGTCTCTGGGAAGGTGCATAAAGGGGTCTGGTTGTATATTCACACAGTGGCAGTCTTGTTGTGTTACTGAAGTTTTGACACCCACATGATCACTGGCCATATAGTGACATTTCTTCAAATGCCCACTACAGAATTTACTGGTCATTTTTTCTAGTAATGTTTCCCGAACAAGAAAGCTGCCAAAAGTGACAGAGTTTATGGGGCCAGTTCTAGGTTCAATATATCCTCACTCCTGATCTGCTGCTGCCCCTTGATACGGAGCAGCTATTGGAGGCTGTGACGGGTTGGTTCCCCCTTCTGGGATGCCACCAGATGTACTGGGGTTTCACTGAGCCCCTCCTGCTCCACCAGCCTGGATTCCCTCTCCCTGTTTTGCTGAATTAGGCTCTCCAGCCTCTTGCAGCACACACACACAGGTAGGGCCACACCCAGCTACAGACACAAACTGAAGTCATCTGTGTGTGAGAGGATTCACCCAGCACTCATGTGCACACTCTCTTTGGGGAATAAACCTAAAATAATACTGTCTTGCACTATATAGAAAGATCTGTACAGCGCAAGCTCATAAAAATTTTCCCTCTCCCTCAATGTGAAGAGAGAGATGCACAACTTCTTGCCCTCCCAATTAAGAATTGCACAAACTGAGTTTAATAATAAACAAAACAAATGTATTAACTACAAAAGGCAGATTTTAAGTGATTATAAGGGATAACAAACAGAACAACGCAGATTACTGAGCAAATAAAACAAAACACGCATACTAAGTTTAAGAGCTTAAAGAGACTGGTTTCAAGAAGTAATTTCTCACCCTAAATGTTATTTTAGGCAAGTTGTAGAGTTTCTGTTGCTTAGAGTTCAAGTTATTTCTTCTTACAGACTGGATCTCTGTCTCAGGGCACGTCTTCACTACCCGCCGGATCGGCGGGTAGCAATCGATCTATTGGGGATCGACTTACCGCGTCTAGTGAAGACGCGATAAAATCGATCCCCGATGGCTCTGCCGTTGACTCCGGAAATCCACCGCGGCAAGAGGCGGAAGCGGAGTCGACGGAGGCGTGGCAGCGGTCGACTCGCTGCCGTCCTCACAGCCAGGTAAGTTGACCTAAAATACGCAACTTCAGCTATGCTATTCACGTAGCTGAAGTTGCGTATCTTAGGTCGACCCCCCGTAGTGTAGACCTAGCCCCAGTCTGGACTCAGCCCTGCCTTGCCCCTCAGGCTACTTCCTTTGTCCCTTCAGGTACTTACAACAGTCTTTCTTCTTGTGTAGGCAATGGAGGAGAGTCCAGATTAGCCCCCTCTCCAGCCTTAAAAAGGATTTACCTAAGGTGGGAAACCTTTGATTTACCCCCATCCCCCTATAGAGGAAAAGTACCAGCAGTGTCCAAGGTGGTATTTTGTATCAGGTGATCTTATCACCTGACCTTGCAGTGTCACAGCAACTATGAAACCAGGTTTATTTGCAATGTCCACAGGAAGGAACTCCAGGCAGCTGGGAGATCCACATCTTCAAAGACTCATTGTCTTTTTCCAATGGCCCATTAAGGCTGATTGCTTACTGTTTAGTGGGTGTTTCAGAAGTATACACACAGATGTAATAGTTACAGAGTCAATATTCCTAACTTCAGATACAGAAATGACACATGCATACAAATAGTATAATCACATTCTGTATATCATAACCTTTCCAATGATCTCTTACATGAGCCATCTTACATCAAGCATATCTTAGTTATGCCATATTCATATCATAAGCATATTTCTATAAAGAATATGGGGTGTAGCATCAGAGAGACCACAAGCATTGAAAATGTCATCCCGGAGTTCCTCAGCCTTCCTCAGCCCCCACATTTCACTTCCATCCACTGGAGCTGGGGTACCCATTGTAGCAAGCCTGTTGCCATGACATCCCCACAAAGGCTGCAGAAGGCAACAGGGCAGCAGCTGCTGCTGTACGAGTGCCCATATCTTTCGAGCAGCCTCCTGCCCTGTCTGTGAAGCTGCCACCTGCCCAGCCATCCCTCCAGACAGGTTAATACCGAGCTGGTTGCAGTTTGCAGCTGCAGGCTGCTTGCTGGTCATGGCCAGGGACTTCGTTTTACCTGGATTCATAACCAGCCTAATGCGCACTGCTTCGTGCCCAGCCAGATCAGCTCTCCGATGCAGCAATTCATAGTGCTACACCTGCCATTGCCACTGAAGTCTATGAAATAACAGCCCCGAGAGCATTCGTAACTGGCACCTAAGATGGGATGCACATTAGAAATGGCAAAGAGAAAGGAGGTGTGTGTGTGGTGGGGTGATTTGCACAAGGAAAGGGAGAGATGGACCCACATGCATGGAGAGAGCGAGAGAGAGAGATGGGATGAAACTCACTAGAACAGGGACTCCAGGCCTCTTCCATTTTGGGGAGCACTTTCCAAGGGAGAGAAAAACCCTCTCCCGGACCCAAAGCTGGCACTGCCTGGTTCAGGAAGCATTTCCTTCAGGGATCCCAGCTGGATCAGTCTGAGAACCAGAGCACTCCGGGAAACACCGAAGGTACAGGAGCCATATTTGGGTGAAGAGACCATCTTGTGGACACCTTTCCGCAGGTTTGTGATCACCCAGTCCCACTCTCCTTCCACTCACAGTCACCTAGCATCAGTGTAGCAGCTCCAGGTTTGCTGTCACAGTCCTGCTCAAGCTCCTGTGGCTGGACACCCACCAGACAGCTGTGTTTGGAACCCACATGCTGGATCCGTGTGTGCTTTTAAGCTTTCCTGAGTCTGAGTCATGTTCAGGCCCTGCTCTGGCTCTGGGTTTCTAGACCCACTCTTGTAGTGCAGCTTCTAGTCTAACACCTCCTTCTGGGAGTGGAGACCTGCACGCCAAGACCCTGAGTCTACTTTCAGCCTGGTTCCCCCAGACACTCCAATTGGTTCAGCACACCCTTCCCAGAGCTTCCCCTTGGGCTCACTCTGTTTCCAGTTTCTCTCTTTGGGGCACAGGATCGTTAAAGCAAACAGACCCAGGCTTTGAAAAGAAGTTGATAAAACAATTCCTCCCCTTTAGACAGCACAAGAGATACCCAGGTCTAGATAAACACAATACGATAGCTGCACGCCATTCCCTGCCTCAGTGTTCTCACCACCCTGGAGCATTCTTTGGGATTTGGGTAGAGCCCTCTAAGGTGCCCAGGGCCACCTCCTGCAACTCATGGCTTCTCATCCAGCTGCAGACTGTCTCTCTGCTGCAGCCACAGCCCTGCAACCAAAGAATCCCCTCTCCCGCCCTTGTGCCTCTCTCCTACCCCAGCTTCTTCTGACTCATCCAGTCTGTGTGTTTTTAAAGGGCTGGACCAACCCCTCCTCTCTCTGTTCCCTCTTCTGGGGAGGCTCCATCCCTTCGACATCCTCCCCTGTGCAGAGAAGGTGGAGGAAAGTGGTTTTATCTAAAATGCAGTTACTCCTTTCTTCTGTCTGGGCGAGATCTTATTAGGTGCTGATAGTCTTTAATGATGAACCTATTTATAGACAGATGCCTCCATCCTGACTCTAGCAAGATGATTGATCCAAATTCAACCTTAAAAGGCACATTAGAGAAGTATGTAAATGGTAATTAGGGCCATTCCTTTTAAATAGTTAATGGAGCTGTGGTAAATGGACTAGAGTTTTGAAATGCAAATCTGTATTGTTAGAGAATTAGAGATAATATTAACTGTACGCATTTACTTACCTCTTGTTAGATGTTAACCATGTAAACAGATGGTTCCTGTCTGTTGCTATATCTGTCGCTTGAAAGATCAAAAGGAAATACTAACATTTAAATGAAACTTCGGTGTAATAATTTCATTGTTTATATTTCTCTTTGAAGTTTGTAGTAAACTTCTTATGAATTGCTGATGAATGGAACTAGTTACCTGTGTATACATAGGAAATAGGTAATTCTACTTGAAAGTTACTCTTCTTCACTATCATAGCCTGACAGTGGTCTATAAAAGAATTCTTGAGCCCTGATCCTATCATCTCAAATCTGCTTAAGTTTCGTCAGGGGAAGCTTGAGCCATAAGACTGTGGTCTCCCGTTGCATCCTGGATCACCCTGATATTGGACAGCAACCTATGAACTAATTATGAATGAACTCTTTGCAACTCTAAAGCTCACCATCTCTATCATGAAACTGACTTGAGAACTCTATTCATGTCTGTCTGTATAATGATCTTTTAACCAATACTCTCTCTTTAGAAGAATATCAGGGTTGGAAGGGACTTAGGAGGTCATCTAGTCCAACCCCCTGCTCAAAACAGGACTAATCCCCAGACAGATTTTTGCCCCAGATCCTTAAATGGCCCCCTCAAGGATTGAACTCACAAGCCTGGGTTTAGGAGGCCAATGCTCAAATCACTGAGCTATCCCTCCCCCCTCCCTTTAAATAAATCTTAGTTTAGTTAATAAGAATTGGCTGTAAGCGTGTATTTATATTCATTGACCTGGGGGATAATGTGTCAGATCCTTTGGGATTGGTAGAACTTTTATATGATGAACAAAATTTCCCAGTGAGCCTCATCATATTTGACTTGACTGTCTCAGAAAAAGCCCAAGGCTGGGTTCCTTTAAGGGATCTAGCAGTGTCTGGTTACTACAGGGGGGAGGGAGGCATTGGGTCATTAACCAGGGCTGCCTCCTACCCTCAGGTAGGCTCCTTGTCCGGCTGCATCAACTCCCATCCCAGCCCTGGAGGAGAGGGAGCTCAGTTGGGATGGGAGTTGATGCAGCCTGACAAGCCAGCCTCTCCGGTCCCTGTTATCACCCAACACCACAGCAGGTGGCACCACACACCAAACTGAGTTACCTGAGTGCTTTACCTAAGCCACTCATGGACCAACCATGGAAGCTCCAGCCAATTTCCCAGCTCCCCAGCCATGCACCCCTACTGGAATATAAGGTGTAACATGCATGATTTTTCTGAAAAGCTTTTAGGTATGCTAGGTGTAGTAAACAAGAAGTCCTATGTGGATACTGCTTCTCAGCTAACACCTGTAAACAGGCTTAAAGCTTGTCACAGAAGGGAAACCATAATAAACCTGGTCTGCTGTGTGGAAGGAGAGACTGAGGCACACCAACTCATGGCATTGATGAATATCTGTATTCAGTTATCACGAGTGGGAAAAGCACAATAGTTAACAATGCTGCACAGATACAAAGAAAGGTTTTCTAGCGAGAAGGCACACTTCCTGACTTTTGAGATCACTAGGCTGATCTTCAAGGTGTTAAAAAGTACACAGAACTGTGCAATAACACATGTGGGTATGACTGTGGTGTAACACTTGAATGTTTGAAATGCAAAATAGAATTATACTCAGGAACAGAGGCTGGTACATTGTCCTCTCCACATTGAGGGAGGGGCAGACTGGATAATAAACTTACACTGGTCAGGCTTCTGACCAGGGCAAGATGATACAGCTCTGGGGTCCTAGGCTGAGGATCCAGGGGAAAATGGCAGGAGCCTGTCTTGTTGGTTCATGAGTGTCTAGTAAAAGCAGTCATGTAACTGCAGCTGGGTGTGTCCCTGTCCGTGTATGGCTGTGTAAATGCAAGAGCTGGAGATGATTGCAGCATGTCACAGCATCACAGTATGAGATGGATCCCAGATTGATATGCCAGAGTGGTCAGAGGTACCCCAGTTCGAGGTGGCACCCCAGGGAAATCCATCACATCCACCCAAAGAACAGGCCCTGCTACAGCATGAGTCCATTTCCTTCTTTTCATGTGCTCAATTACTGGCGAAGAGACGGTTGCTACAGGAGGCAATTCAGGACTCCTGGGTTCTGTCTGTCATTCTCTGTGTGACCTTGGCAAGGTCACATCTCCTTTGCCTCAGTTTACCTATCTGTGTAATGGGGTTATGTTCATAGTGACTTTCTTTTGCTAAGTATTTTGAAGATCTTTCAATGAAAGGTGCTGCATGGTATGGTGATAGTTACTGATGAGAATTACTGGTCTCTAAACCCTTAGCGACAGCCCCGTGTGCCTGCAGAAAGTGCTCGTGTCTCCCCTCAGGCATCTTTCTCATAAGAACATAAGAGCGGCCATACTGGGTCAGACCAAAGGTCCATCTAGACCAGTATCCTGTCTTCCGACAGTGGCCAATGCCAGGTGTTCCAGAGGGAAAGAACAGAACAGAACAGGTAATCACCAAGTGATCCATCCCCCGTCACCCATTCCTAGGTTCTTGCAAGGAGAGACTGGGAACACCATCCCAGTCCGTCCTGGCTAGTAGCGAGGGATGGACCTATCCTCCATGAACTTATCTAGTTCTTTTTGGAACCAGATCTCTAGATCTGATTTAGAGATTAAGAAGAATTACAAGGGGGAGAGCAGAATATCCTACATCTGCCTAGTTACTCACACCTTAATCTGAAGCATCCGGAACCAGAGCCAGGATCCTGGGCTACGTGCACATCCATGCATATTTAGGAACCCAAAGCGTCCTGACTATCATAGGTGCTGAGCATCCACAAGGCCATAGAATCATAGGAGATTAGGGTTGGAAGAGACCTAGGTATTATCCCTAATTTTCTTACTCATACACTATAATTGTCAAATATACACAAATTCACAGAGCAGCCAATTCCTCTCTGACTCAGCACAGAGCCCAGGAGTTCTCATCTCCCTTTGGGAAGGTTCCTTAATTACTGTTTACTCCTAAAGCTGGTTAAAGAGCACAGAAGCACAGACATGGAAAGAAAGACATTGGCTATTGTGTCTCCAGTGTCCAGCCTGTTTACATTCAGATGCCGCTTCGTCCCTACAGGCTGAGCGAATTACCCTGGGATTGCACAGAGCTCTGTTATAAACAGTGCACACCACTGTATCGACTCTCGGCATGAGATGTTGCTGCTGATGCTGGGTGAGAGAGGTGTGGGACACGGCTGCCAAAGTGGGATTCCAGGGAAGACACATCCATCACAGAATTCACAGGTACCCATCTGTCACTGAAGAGCTCACCTGCTCGACAAGCCTGGTGCAACAACATGCGCACGGTGGGATAGAGAATAGGTCTGTGGTCCTTTCTGCTCTGCACAGCCATTAAACATCCCAGGGCACTTTTCACAGGTAATGAGTTTGCTCCAATATCATGGGCCAAAATGTCCCTTTTTGCTGATGGCCTCTAGCCCGAAGGCAGCTGCATTTCAGTGGCACAGTGAATCCTTGAGGATGAAAGGTGTTACTAGATGTACAATACAAAATTCTGAGGCCCCGGCCCATAGTTTAATCAGGCCCCTTTGAGGCTAAACTTTTCTTGGAGAAAGAACTGAATAAAAACCTCAGGAGCCAGCTGTGTGTTCATGCACAGAGACTGTCACCTCCTCCTCTTGCATCTCAGAGCTCTGGCTGTTTATGGCGGGGGGGGGGGGGGTCGCAAGGGGAGGCTATTTCCTGACTTTTATCTGCTGGAAAGCATGGAGGTTCTAATGGTCCTCACTGGGAAAAAATAGAAGAATTTTTCCACATGGGCAAGATATCTTTGAGAAGGCGGCTGAACTGTTAGGTCTTAAACTTTGAAAATACAATTCACCTGGAAGCAGACACCCAGCATGGGAAATTTCAGTCCAAATGGTAAAAGTTTGGTAAACTTATAAGCAACTGAAAATGAGGTCTCCTAATTGAAGGTGTCAGACAGCCTTAACTAATGGTGGTGCCACCCATGCCACCTGCAATGGCCAATCCATTTGTAAATCCCATGCAGCTAAGCTCTTCGCTCCAATAATGTCTGTGGTAAGGAGTTCCATAGCCCAAATATGGATTATGTAAACAATTTTCTCTAATCAGTGTTATATGTTCAGACTTTCAATATAATTGAATAGTATCAGAGGGGTAGCCGTGTTAGTCTGAATCTGTAAAAAGCAACAGAGGGTCCTGTGGCACCTTTAAGACTAACAGAAGTATTGGGAGCATAAGCTTTCGTGGGTAAGAACCTCACTTCTTCAGATGCAAGAAGTGAGGTTCTTACCCACGAAAGCTTATGCTCCCAATACTTCTGTTAGTCTTAAAGGTGCCACAGGACCCTCTGTTGCTTAATATAATTGAATGTTCCCTTGTACGTGTGTTGTGAGACACAGTAAATATAAATGCCTGATCTACTTTCTTTATTGACAAAAACAGCTAGGAGTACTTGTGGCACCTTAGGGACTAACAAATTTATTTGGGCATAAGCTTCCGTGGGCTAAAACCCACTTCATCAGATGCATGGAGTGGAAAATACAGTAGGCAGGTACATACAAAGTGCTTTGTTTTTTTCCACTCTCAGATTTTGAGCAATGGGCTGAATAGGGAACTCCCTACAGCATGAGTTCTCTAGCCTGGGATTCATTGCATTAAGGAATAATTATGGATAACCAGTATCCACACTCCGGTTTCCTGCTGGTGCCTATCAAGGATTCCCACACCACGATGTGTAGGAATTACTGACAAATGGAGGACCATAAAATATGGAATTGGCATTAGTAAGGTCAGTGTTTCATAATTCATTTATCTGAATAATGAAAATATCATTTTCAGTGTGTGAAGAGCGATGAATCTTCTTCAACCATGACAACAGCCACCAGTAGTGCATGTAGTCTCTCATATTAACATTGTCTCTCCACCCAGGCATTTGTACTGTTACCATCACCCTAGAGCCTGGGCACATACAGAAAGTCTGGTGAACGTACGGTACGTGCAGGAGACACCGTTCTACCTCAGAGTTGGACACCTTCTCCCCTACTCCATGTCAGATTCCAACACAACCGACTTCACCAACCCCTCCACCTTCATCCTGCTGGGCATTCCTGGCCTGGAGGCAGCCCATGTCTGGATATCCATCCCCTTCTGTGCCATATATGTCATAGCCATCTTGGGGAACTTCACCATCCTGTCCATCGTAAAGACAGAGCCAAGCCTCCGTGTGCCCATGTACTATTTCCTGTGCATGCTGGCCATCACCGACCTGGTCCTGTCTACGTCCATCCTGCCCAAAACGCTGAGCATTTTCTGGTTTAGTTCCAGGGAAATAGATTTCAGTGCCTGCCTCACCCAGATGTACTTCCTTCACTGCTTTTTAGTGATGGAGTCTGGGATCTTCGTGGCCATGGCTTTGGATCGCTATGTGGCCATCTGCCACCCCCTGAGACATTCCACCATCCTGACAAACCCCGTGGTGGCCAACATCGGTGTGGCCGTAGTCCTGCGTGGTGGCATGATCATAATGCCCTCTTTCCTCCTGGCAAGGCAATGGCCATATTGCAGAATCAACATCATTCCCCACACGCACTGTGAACACATGGCTGTGTTGAAGCTGGCCTGCGCTGACACCCGTGTCAGTAGTTACTACGGCCTCTTTGTGTTATTCTTTGCGATGGGTCTGGATGTGATTTTTATCGCCGTGTCCTATATCCAGATCCTCAGGGCCGTCTTCAGCCTCCCCACAAAGGACGCCCGGCTCAAGACTTTTGGGACCTGCGGCTCCCACCTCTGCGCCATCTTAGCCTTTTACATCCCAGCTCTCTTCTCCTTCCTCACGTACCGTTTTGGCCACAATGTGCCCCTACATTTCCATGTTCTCATTGGCAACGTGTACCTCCTGGTGCCCCCCATGATAAACCCTATTATCTATGGTGTGAGGACCAAACAGATCCGGAACAGGCTTCTCCGGTTCATTACACATAAAGGGACAAAAATTTTCTCTTGGTGCTCTGGCTCTCAGACCAAGTTCCGTCCAAATCTGGGTGGTGAGTTGGTGCTGGGTCCACTTCCCTGAATCACTTGCTGATCAATGAGAGACATTAAATCATTTCCTGACCTTAGTCTGCTTTGTCAGCATGACAAACTGGGGAATCGGTCTGTGTACAACTCATTAGCTCATAGGGTTGCCTCCTTTGTAATTTCTGGTAACTGAAGCCCTGATGTCCTGCCCCCTGCCCTGCCTCTCCCTCCAATGCCCAGCTTCTGCTCCACATCTCATCTCAAGGCTCCACCCACTTCTGAGCTTTTCCCCGCAAGGCGCTGACCCTCTCGCTTGCTCCTCTTCTCCACCCATCACTAGCTGAATCTCCCTCACCAGCTGAGTTCCCTCTGCTCTGGGGCTGAGACAGGATCTGCGGCAGCCTGACAAGGAGCCTGCAGAGAGTGCAGCAAGCAAGCAGTGCTGGGGCCAACAGGCCAGTCAGGAGTGGAGAGGGATACCAGGAAATCACATAAAAGCAGCTGAGTGTTGGGAGCAGGGTTGAATGGCAGGTGGGTGAGATTGTGCGTCATACAGCATCTGGGCCTTAAAACTTGGCTACAAAGTCCTGAGGGAAGAGACCGTTGTGTGACTTGTTTCTTTAGCTTTCAGATCCCATTTGGTCTTCCTGGCTGGGAGCCTGTAGGAGGCAGGATCTATGCAATGATTATGGGCTGGGACCCCTTTGCCCTGAGCCAGGCATTGGGGGCCAGGCAAGGGATCAGCTTTTAAGCTAGGTTGATAACAGCTGAGAGAGGCGGAAGGATCAGCCCCTGT
The DNA here is from genome assembly GCF_028017835.1 of Emys orbicularis. Classification (NCBI taxonomy): domain Eukaryota; kingdom Metazoa; phylum Chordata; order Testudines; family Emydidae; genus Emys; species Emys orbicularis. The sequence goes on from NC_088683.1 coordinate 369,106,710, forward strand.
GTTAGCTGGGAAGGCAGGATGCTGGGCAGAGGCCAAGGTGGCTGCAGTAGCTGATAGGGAGGGAGATAAACGGCACATCTACCATTAGCCGGCTATTTACACAAATACACAGCACCTTATCTGGAACTACAGAGCACCCATTGCCCAGGGGCTGAAGCTGAACAGTGAAGCTGAGTCTAACATTCGCTCTGAGTGACGCTTTTGATCACTACATCTAGAAGCTCTTTATCTGGCTGCTAGCAGTATTATCCCCCTGTCATGGACGGACTGAGCCACGCAGTGGCAAAGTGATTTACTCAAGGCCACACAATGAGTAGGCGGTAGGGCTGAGAATAGGAACCAGGAGTCCTGACCCCCCAACACCACTGCTCTGGCCATGAACTGGCATTGGTCCTCTGATGCCAGTACATCATAACTTCAGACACAAAGATGATACATGCCTATAAACAGGATAGTCATACCTAGGAAATCATAACTTTCCCATTGACACTTGACAGGACATTTTGTGCAGGATTTTTTACAATTGCATAACTGTAGTAGCAACAACGATTTCTTAGGAATGTGTATTTCTGCAATATAGGCCCTGTTCTTCCCAGATTCTGTGAGCAGGCCCTGTCTCATACCAGGCCTCTGATACAGGGGCTTATGTCTCCGACTCTCTTCCTACTACAGCCACCACTATGCCAATCCTTGGGTCGTCTGCCAATTTTATCTACTGTGATTTTCTATTTCATTCCATGTCATTGATAAAAGTATTGAATAGCATCAGGCCTAGAACTGATCCCTGCAGAACCCCACTGGAAACACCCCCATTCCCTGACAATGGTCTACTGACAACTGCATTGTGAGATTGTAGCAGGGTGGACACCTGCTCCGGCCTGGAAGGGCCTGAGATAGCCCAGGGAGTAGGCAGTGTGAAGGCTGAGCTGATTGGGGGAAGTGGGTGCAGCTGGGGCCATGCCCCAAACAGCCTCAGCAGGCCTATCTAAGAGGCTAGGAGCCAGGAGCTCAAGTGTCTCTCTCTGCCTTCAGAGAGAGAAGGGCCTGGCTGCAGGGAGCTAGACATAGAGTACCTGGGTGGAGCAGGGCTGGGGAAAGGCTGAGGAGCTGGGGAGCTCCAGCCTGGATAGCCCCAGGCTGCGGTCTGGTAGTAGGCCAGGGGTACTGGGGGTTGCAGAGGGCAACCCAGGGCTAGGCCAAGGCAGCAGGTCCAAACCCTCCTTGCTAGTGATGAGTGGCCTATACTGCAGTCTGCCCCAGGGAGCGGGGGCTAGTTGGTGACTGGCAGTGGCCTAGTGCTGAGGCAAGGTGGGGATAGTGGGTGGGGGTTCCCCAGGGAGGGGAGACCCAGATCTGTGTGGGTATTGCCAGGGGGCAGCACCCAGAGCAAGGGGCACTGGGGTCCTGGGAGGGACACGGGGCCAGTACAGAAGAGGACAAGGCGGATCACCGGCCTGCAGAGGGCGCTCCAGAGGCTGGTGAGCTAATTCCCTGGACGACCAGCAGGAGGCGCCGCAGGGGTGAGTCCGGACCCTCCTACAGAGATCTATCAATTAGCCAGTTTTTAGCCCATTTAACATGTGTTCTACTGATACTGTACAGTGTTCATTTTTTTTATCTGAATGTTTTCCTGTACTATGTTTAAGACAGTACTGTCCTGTATTTGCTTTTTATTTGGCTCTGCTGCTTCCTGATTGCATACTTGTGGTTCTGAAGAAGAAGTGTGGTTGATCGGTCACTTCATAACTCTAAGATTCTACTGTAGATGCTGTTTAACACCCTTCTTGACTGATCATAGATTGGAAAGTATTTCATTGTGTCAAGTGAGCTGAGTACCTCACACTGCTTCTTTCCACACGCAGAACAAAAATATTTCTCGAACATATTTACCTTTTCTGCAACATTAACAAGTTTACTTTCTCCCTCTAGTAATTGGCCTAAACATTTAACAGGATGTATTTTTTTCTTAATATACTTAATAACATCCTTTTTTTATCCTTAACCCTTCCAAGCACAGATTTTTTCCTGATACCTTTCAATTTTCATAAATTCCAATTTGTATTACTTGTTGTCTATTTCCCCTTTCCCCCATATGTTATATATTGCTTCTCCATTGCTGCTTTCCCTTTGCCAGTAAGCCAATTTTTTAGACAAAGCTTTCCACCTCCTTAACTGTGGAATTGTGGCTTTTTGCTATCTAATAAACTCTTCTTAAAGAACTCCTAAGTTTCATTCCCATTTTTCTGTCCTAAATTTTCCTACCAATGAGTTTTGTTGGTAATTTGCCTCAGCTTTGAGGAATTAGCTCTTTTGAAGCATTAAGTATCTATATCTATTCCTAGCTGGGAACTATTCTCTGTTTCTCCATTTGAATGTAATCCTTTCCATTCTTTTTCCACTCTCAGATTTTGAGCAATCGGGTGAATGGGGAACTCCCTACAGCATGGAATTTCTAGCCTGGGTTTCATTGCATTAAGGAACAATGATGGATAACCAGTATCCACACTCTTGTTTCCTGCTGGTACCTCTTAAGGTTATCCACACCACGACATGTAGGAATTATTGACACATGGAGCACCATCAATTCTGGAATTGGTATTAGTAGGGTCAATTGTTCATAATTCATTTATCTAAATAATGAAAATGTCATTTTTAGTGTGTGAAGAGCCACCAATCTGCTTCACCCATGAGAACAGTCTCCAGGAATGCATGTAGTGTCTCATATTAACATTGTCTCTCCATCCAGGCATTTGTACTGCATCCATCCCCTAGAGCCTGGGCACATACAGGAAGTCAGGGGAACGTACGGTACATGCAGGAGACACTGTTCTGCAAAAGAGTTGGACACCTTCTCCCCTACTCCATGTCAGATTCCTACACAACCGACTTCACCAACCCCTCCACCTTCATCCTGCTGGGCATTCCTGGACTGGAGGCAGCCAACTTCTGCATCTTTTGCACCATGTATGTCATAGCCATTTTTGAGAATTTCACCATCCTGTTCATTGAGAAGATGGACCCAAGCCTCCATGGACCCATGTACTATTTCCTCTGCATGCTGGCCAGCAGCGACCTGGTCCTGTCCACATCCATCCTGCTCAAAACGCTGAGCATCTTCTTGTTCAATTCCAGGGAGATCGATTTCAGTGCCTGCCTCACCCAGCTGTACTTCATTCACTCGTTCTCAGTGATGGAGTCTGGGATCTTCGTGACCATCGCTTTGGATCGCTATGTGGGCATCTGTGATCCCCTGAGCTATTCTGCCACCCTGACAAACCCCGTGGTGGCCAAAATTGTCCCAGACGTAGTGCTACATGGTGGCATTCTCGTACTACCCTATACCTTCCTGGCGAGGTGGTGGACATATTGCAGAACAAACATCATCCCCCACTCGTACTGCGAGCACAGGGCTGTGGTGAAGCTGGCCTGCATTGACACCCACATCAGTAGTTATTATGGTCTCTCGGTGGCAATTTGGGTGACTGGTCTGGATGTGATTTTTATTGCCGTGTCCTATATCCAGATCCTCAGGGCCATCTTCAGCCTCCCCACAAAGGGCGCCCGGCTCAAGAATTTTGGGACCTGCTGCACCCAGCTCTGCACCATCTTAACCTTTTACATCCCAGTTATCTTCTCCTCCCTCACGTACCATTTTGGCCACAGTGTGGACCTGCAATTCTATGTTCTCATGGTCAATGTGTACCTCCTGGTGCCCCCCCATGCTAAACCCCATCACCTACGGGCTAAAGACCAAACAGACCCGGGACAGGCTGCTCCGGCACTTTACTCATACAGGGAATAATGTTTTTTCCTGGTGCTCTGGCTCTCAGACTGAGCTCCATACAGAGCTGGCTGGTGACATGGTGCTGGACCCTCTTCCCTGAATCACTGACTGGACAGTCAAATAGACATTAAACACTTTCCTGACCTTGCCCTGCTGTCTCAGCATGACAAACTGAGGAATCGGTCTTTGTACAACTCTGTAACTCATAGGGTTGCCATCATTCTAATTGATGGCAACTGGACCCCTGAGGCCTGCCTCTGCCCCGCTTCTTTCCCCTGCTCCACATCTTCCCTCAAGGCCCCACCCATTTTTGCACCTCTTCGCTCGTGTCTCCACAGCCTTCTCCATTTCTTCCCTCCAGGCCCATCCCTCTTCTCCCCTCCCCACGCCACTCGTTGGATAATCTCCACCTTCCTCCCACACCTGGGCTCCCTCTGCTCCATGTCTGGGAAGGGAGCTGCTGCAGCCTGACAAGGAGCCTGGCTGCAGGTAGGAGGTGGCCACAGCTGAGCAGAGGCTGCCGTGGGTTAATGACCCAATGCCTCTCTCCGCCCCGCAGTAACCGGATACTGCCAGGTCCCCTTTTTGAGCAGAATTTCTGGTTGAAATCTGGGTACCTGTAAACCCTTAATGGCACCTGGAGACAGAAGCCAAAAACACGACTGTCTGGGCAAAACCCAGATGGGTGGAAACCCTATTAACTCACGTTTGATTGTATGATCTGCCTGTATCCTTATGTCTTTGGGCTTTTACTTTACTCTTCGCTCATGCTCCTCATAGTCAGAGACAGGAGGCTGGGGCAGAGGCATGTATCTATACATAGGTTGGTCAAAGTAACAGCATTCTAGATAAAGCCAGTTTCCCCCAACTTCTCTGCAGAGGGGTTGGTGTGGAAGAAGTGGAACTTCCCCAGAAGAGGGAACACAAAGAGAAGGGGTTGGTCCAGCCCTTTAAAAACAGAGACTGAATGAGACAGAAGAAGCTGGGGCAGGAGAGAGGCACACAGGCAGCAGAGGGGACTTTTTGGTTGCAGGGCTATGGCTGCAGCAGAGAGACAGACTCCAGCTGGAGGAGAAGCCATGAGTTTCAGGAGGTGGCCGGAAACCCCAGAGGGCTCTGACAAAATCTCAAAGAATGCTTCAGGTGGTGAGGACACAGATGTAAGGAATGGCATACAGGTGTTGTATTGCGCTTACCTGGAACTTGGTTTCTCCTGTGCTGTCTAAAGTAGAGGAATTGTTTTAGCAACCCCTTTTGCAAGGCCTGGGTGTGTTTGCTTTAGGAATCATGTGCCCCAAAAGAGAGAAACTGGAAACAGAGTGTGCCGAAGGGGGAGCTCTGGGAACATGTGCTGAAGCAATTGGAGAGTCTGCGGGAGCTGAGCCAAAACTAGTCTCAGGGCCTTGGCATGCAGGTCTCCACTTCCAGAGGGAGGCGCTAGAACGGAAGCTGCGCCCCAAGAGTGGGTGTAGAAATGCAGAGCCAGACACAGGTCCTGAATCCTGCTCCGACTCAAAAGCACATGGGTCCAGTGTGTGGGACCCAAACATACCTGCCTGGTAGGTGTCAAGCTGCGGTACCTTAAGCGAGGCTGTGACAGGAAACCTGGAGCTGCTACACGGATGCTAGGGGACTGTGTGTGGAAGGGGAGTGGGGCTGGGTGGGGAGGTGTCCACAAGATGTTATCTTCACCCAAACATTGCTCCTCTGCCCTCGGTGTTTCCGCAAGTGGTCTGGTTTCTGGACCGATCCAGCCAGAATCCCTGAAGGAAATGTTTCCTGAACCAGACAGTGCTGGTTTGGGGTCAAGGAGATGATTTGTCTCTCCCTTGGGTAGTGCTCCTCAGAACGGCCTCCCTCTCTCTGCAACTTGTAATGTACATACAATCCTAGGTGCCAGTAACAAAAACTTAAGGGGCTGTTATTCCATCAATTTCAGTGGCAATTGCAGGTGTAGCGCTGTGAATCGCTGCATCTGAGAGCTGATCTGGCTGGGCATGAAGGCAGTGTGCATTACTCTGGTTATTAATCCACGTAAAACTACCCTGGCCATTACCATCAAGCAACCTGCCGTTGCAAACTGGGCAGGTGGCAGCTTCATAGACAGGGCTGGAGGCTGCTCAAAATATATGGTCGCTCGTACAGCAGCAGCTGCTGCCCTGTTCCCTTCTGCAGCCTTTGTGGGGATTTCTTGGCAGCAGGCTTGCTACAAAGCTGCAGATCTACAAAACAAGGGGGACCCCAGCTCCCATTGATGGACGCGAAATGTCGGGGCTGAGGAAGGGTGAGGAACTCTGGGCTGACATTTTCAGTGAACATAAGAATGGCCGTACTGGGTCAGACCAAAGGTCCATCCAGCCCAGTATCCTGTCTATCGACAGTGGCCAATGCCAGGTGCCCCAGAGGCAGTGAACCTAACAGGCAATGATCAAGTGATCTCTCTCCTGCCATCCATCTCCACCCTCTGACAAACAGAGGCTAGGGACACCATTCCTTACCCGTCCTGGCTAATAGCCATTACTGGACTTAACCTCCATGAATTTATCTAGTTCTCTTTTAATCGCTGTTATAGTCCTAGCCTTCACAACCTCCTCAACCAAGGAGTTCCACAGGTTGACTGTGTGCTGTGTGAATAAATACATCCTTTTATTTGTTTTAAACCTGCTGCCCATTAATTTAATTTGATGGCCCCTAGTTCATATATTATGGGAACAAGTAAATAACTTTTCCTTATTCACTTTCTCCACATCACTCATGATTTTATATACCTCTATCATATCCCCCTTTAGTCTCCTCTTTTCCAAGCTGAAAAATCCTACTCTCTTTAATCTCTCCTCATATGGGACCCGTTCCAAACCCCTAATCATTTTAGTTGCCCTTCTCTGAACCTTTTCTAATGCCAGTATCTCTTTTTTGAGATGAGGTGACCACATCTGTACGCAGTATTCAAGATGTGGACGTACCATGGATTTATATAAGGGCAATAAGATCTTCTCCGTCTTATTCTCTACCCCTTTTTAAATGATTCCTAACATACTGTTTGCTCATGGTCTCCAGCAGCTGGTCCGTATCAAGGGGTAGCACAAGATCACACATATTGAACCCAGCAAGTGCCCTCATCAGCTGTGTCAGTTTTGGCAGCTTTCAGGCTGGGGACACATTACTAGAGTGAAAGACCAGGAATTCTGAAGTGGGCACACTGAGGAATGCCACTACAAGGCCAGTGATCATGTTTGTGCCAAACTTCGGTGGCACAATATGACTGCCACTGCGCGAATATACAACCTGACCACCTCAACCCCTTTCCAGAGATTGATCTGGACAGCGCTTGGTTTTCAAGGAGGCTACGTTCCTTTGACATTTGCCATGATGATCATGATGATTGACCAGATGAATAGCTTCCCAGATGCTGTGACAAAAGGTCTGTTGATCCAGTGACGTGTGTTAGGGTGAGGTTGACAAACAGAAAGTTCAGGTGACTCTCACTAAACAAGGAAAGTTATAGGGACATTTTCAGGGGGTCACGTATTGCACATGTGATGAGTAGCAGGGAAAACACTCTTTCCTTTTCTTTTTCTCTGTATCTCAGCTTGCTTTCCTCCTGTGGTACAGAGCAGAATGCAGTCTTTTTCAGAACATGGGTGTATGTCTTATATAAAAATACAAAATTAGATCTCAGAGAGCTGTAGTTCTATAGATATATTGCTCTGACACGCTGTACCCCAAAGTAACACCCTGGCAACCCCAAATTCACCACTGTTATATAATTGCAGCAAAGCTTGTACACAATATGTCATGTGAGTTGTCGATGGAAAGGTTATGGTTTGCTGAAGATGATTATCCTATCTGTATTCATGTCTCATTTTTGTACATGAAGTTACGAATATTGACTATGTACCTGTATGTCAGATGTGTTTGCTTCTGTTGTAAGTCCCACAAGGTAGTTTACATCTGGTCTAGCCAGCACATTGTGAACGGACTATTCAAGTTTATGGCCCGTCAATGAACACAGTGGGCCATGGAAGAAGCTCATCCACACCTGATGGACTTTTCTGAAGATGTTCTAGCTAGAATATGGGTAACAGCCCCTGTTATGACTCATTGAAACATGCAGGGCATGTGACCAGCTCCTGTGACACTGGACTCCATCTTGTCCCTGAACATCTCCACTAACTGTGCTAGGATCTTTGTTTGGGACAAGGAAGTTCCCTCTATATGGCAGAAGCTATGAAAGGGAGAACAAGTGTCACCAGTTGGTCTCACTCCCCCCACAATGGAACACCTGAAAACACAGCTAGAGGGAAAAGGCTTTGACTGATGAGGATGAAAAGGAGAAATCCTGGAGTGTTTATGGAAGATTGGTGAACTGTTGGAACCATCAGGATGAGACACTGCTTGATTCAAATCCTGTCTAGCTTATAGAACTCAGATTACAATTTTGCTTTATTTCTTAGGTAATCTACTTTGATCTGTATGCTATTACTTAGAATCACTTAAATCTATCTTTCGGTAGTTAATATCTCTGTTTTTTACCAAAAACAATTTTTTGTTTGAAGTGTAAAGGGAAAACTGTTCCGGGGCTGGTGCATTCTCCTCTCCACTTTGAAGGAGTGACAGACTGGGTAATAAACTTACACTGGTCAGGTTCTGACCAGGACAATATGGTACAGCTCTGAGATCCTAGGCTGGGGATATGGGGGAAATTGGCTGGAGCCTCTTTATTGTTGGCTCCTGAGTGACTGCCAAAAACATTCATGTAACTCTGCTGGGTGTGTCCCTTCCTGAGAATGTTTGTGTCAGTGCAGGTCCTGCAGGGGTTTGCAGCTTTTCACATTATCACTGTGTGAGTGGGCGCCCAGACTGGTATGCCAGAGGCCTCAGCGGTGCTCCAGTTCCAGGATGCACCCTGGGGAAGTCCGTCACAGTGGTGCATCGAGCAGTGTGAAATGCACAACTTGTTGTTCTGAGAGAGATTTGCACTTGATACACTGGTGTGGAGATTTTAAGTGAGATGTTAAATGTGGTGGCTGGAGGTCAGTCAAAGAGGTTGCCAGCTTGTTCCTTCCTGTTTCTTATTTTGGGAAAGGGAAGTAGGGACAGAAAAGCAGTAAGATGAGGGAAAACAGTGAAACAATTGTGAAATTGGAGCTATTCAGATTTCAGGCAGTAGAAAAAGAAAAATAGCATGGGAGAATTTTGGAGCTAAAGCAGAGAGACGCTGCCAGAGAGTAGGCTGAACACAGGAGGGCTATGGAACTAAAACAACAAGAAACTGAGAAGAAAGAGGGAGATTGGAAACACCAATTGGACTTGCTGGAAAAGTAGAACCAGAACCTTCCCACTCCACTGATTCCCACCTCTCCAAAAATCCACAAATGGGAACAGCTGTGTCCTGCATACAACGAGGCAGGTAATATTGCTGAATACTTCACTACCTTTGAAAGGCTTTGTGTGTTTCATAAGGTTCATAAGTATACACTTGGACTGAGATGGAAATAGGAGACAGACTTTTTGAAAGTCTCTGGGTAAGGATAAAAGGGGTAAAAACCAAGGATGCTGTCATGTGTGATAGGGCAGGGCAGGGAGCCGAGGGAGAGTGATAGAGGGGAGATATATAATCCTTAGCCTAATTAAGGCGTGGTTCCCTGTAGACTAGGGAGGGTTGCTACAGGTTAATTGGAGCAACTGTAGTCAATGAAGGCCCCTGCCACGAATCTAATAAAAAACCCTGCTTCAGGCAGACAGGGTGGTGCGAGGAAGGAGAGAGGACTGGAGTTTGGAGGTGTGTTGCTGACAATTGAAAGGTCATAGAAATGGAGGAAGGGAGACCCTTCCCCAGCACCAATGACTGAGGGTAACCCTACCCAAGAGGGAAGAGGGTAATAAACCCGCAGGGGTTGAGAGGGGCTGGGGCTCAGAGTGAGGAGCAAACTCAGACCCCTCCCCCGCTTCCCTCCTCTACCACCTTCATGGGCCATGAGTGAGGCCCTTTGTGCCCCAAGAGCAGGGGCAAGGGGTGGTGTCCTAGCCCCCCCGCCAGGAAAAGCGTGGGATCCATCATACAAATATCAGCCATTTTACCACACATGGAAGGGGTCTGCTACACACCACCTAACCAGAAAGAAGAGGTGGATGAGCCTTTTCTTTTTAAATAACTAAGAAAATCATCCAAAGCACAGGACTTGGTGGTGATGGGGGACTTCAACTACTCAGACATCTGTTGAGGAAATAACACAGCAGGGAACAGATTATACAAAAAGTTCTTGGAATGTGTTGGAGACAATTTTTTTTTATTTCAGAAGGTGGAGAAAGCTAGTAGGGGAGAGGCTGTTCTACATTTGTTTTTGACAAATAGGGAGGAACTGGTTGAGAATTTGAAAGTGGAAGGCACTTTGGGTGAAAGTGTTCATGAAATGATAGAGTTCATGATTCTAAGGAATGGTAGGAGGGAGAAAAGCAACATAAAGACAGTGGATTTCAAGAAGGCAGACTTTAGCTAACTCAGGGAGTTGGTAAGTAAGATCCCTCCCATGGGAAGCAAGTCGAAGGGGAAAAACAATTGAAGACAGTTGGCAGTTTGTTAAAGGGACATTATTAAGGGCAGCAAAGCAAACTATGCCACTGCATAGGAAAGAGTAGGCGGTATGGCAAGCCTATCACATCTAAATCAAGGATAGATACCGCTCTAGGGAGCATAGGGAGGTGTGTCCCAGAGGGGAGCCCAGAGAAGGGTGATGGAATCTTAGAAACCAGTGAGGGGGTGGTTGAGAATTCCATTAACTCTGCAACTGGAGGCAACACCACCTCAGGAAGTGCAGGTGGTGTACTGCCTGCAAGTTACAAAACTGTCCAGGTGATTAGCTGTGAGTCCTTCACAGTTGAGGAGGGGATAGATCCCATGCTATAGAGCATAGCAGTATATGTCCTAGAGCAAGGTCCAGAGAGCAAGGGGTCCAGAGAAGGAAACTGGGGTAGGAATAGTGGGAGAAAAGGAATAGTGGGAGAAAAGGAATGTCTCCTCACTCATCACATGGGGGAGGATGGCCAGGGTAGAATGGATGATTCAGCGTCTGTGCACCCAGGAACCCAACCTGTGGCTCAGGCTTTGAGAGGGAACTGTGTAACTGACCTCCTGGAGGGGATCAGTCCAACAACTGACCTCTCGGGGGCAGAGAGGGGGATTTCAGAGAGTACCCCAATCCAAGTCCTGACTTTTCAGGACTTTGTCCCTGACGTGCTTGTGAAAACTAACTCTGTCTCTTTAAGACATGATATAGATCATACTGAATAGATAGTGGTTTGTGAAAATGCTAACGACCCATCAAATGGAGGGGAGGAGGTAATTCCTTGTGATGGTAAGACACCAAAAGCAGTTTTGAAAGAGCTACTGGGAGAAGACACACCTTTTAGCCCAGAGAGCACAGATCACAACGCTCTAGGAAACGGGGGGGGGGGGGGAGGAGGAGGTCCCAGTACTGGGAGTGGGATCACAGGGAAAAAAACGAGGGGGGGATTTTTTGCATGGGCATAACCCTGGGGTTGGAAGCAGCTCCACAGAGGGCTAGCCAACATGCAAAGTCCCCTTACATCCTAACCTCACCAGACCCTGGCATATCAATACCCTGAAGATGACCTTAGACTGAGATCCCTACTGAAGGGGACACTGAGGAGAAAGGAAAACGAGTAATTTAATACATGGTAAGGTTCAGGGAGGTGTTGAAAAGACACAATGGGTATTGAACAAACCAAATTGTTCAAGCAGAAGACGTGGTGTAATAAAAATACTTGGAAACGCCTACCTGTGATAAAAGATTTGCTGTGATTGTTAAATCTCACGATGCAAAGTTTGTTGCTAATATTAGAACTTTCTTATAATTTATAAGAAAGAATTTGGTACTGATGGTAAATCCTATGAAAAGGTGTTACACGCATGATTTGTGGGGAAGATTTTGGACATGCTAGGAATAGTAAACAAGAAGCAATGTGAGGATACTGCTTCTCAGCTAACTCCTGTAAACAGGCTCAAAGCTTTTCACAACAGGAAACCATAATAAACCTGGTCTGCTGTGTGGAAGGGGAGACTGAGGCACACCTCCTCAAGGCATTGATGAATAACTGTATTGAGTAATCACCAGTTGGAAAAGCACAATGCTTAACAAAGCTATACAGATAGAAAGAGAGGTTTTGTAGAAGTAGTGACCCAGAGAAGGCACACTTGCTGACTTTCATTTGAGATCACTAGGCTGCTGTATAAAGTGTTAAAAGCTACACAGAACTTTGCAAGAACACCTGTGGGTAACACTACAATGTTTGCAATACTTGAGAGTTGTATGGTCAAAAGCTAAAGAGGGTCTTGGGCACATTGTCTCCGCATTACGCAGTGACTAATACTCCTGCAGTAAACTAAGGGGGGAGGTGTAACATTCTGTTCCCCAAAGCAACACCCTGGCACCCTCATATTTACCATGGTTATGTGATTATGATGTGTTTTGTACAACATATGTCATGTAAGCTATCAATGGGAAAGTTATAATTTGCTGAATGTGATTACCCTATTTGTATGTGAGTATCATTTTTGTACCTAAAGTTATGTATAGTGACTATGTACCAGTATTTGAAGTGTGTTTGCTCCTGGGTAACACCCACAAGGTACTTTACATCCACTCTAGCCAACACATTCTGGATGAACTATCCAAGGAAACGCCCATTAAGAAACACAATAGGCTTTAAAAGAAGCTTATCCCCACCTGATGGACTTTCCTATGAATGTTCTAGCCAGGATATGGGCAATGGCACCTGCTATGATTCATTGAAGCATGCAAGGGCATGTGACCAGCTCATGTGACACTGGACTCCGTCTTGTGCCCATATTTTTCCACTAACTGCTCTGGGGGCTTTTGCTTGGAAAAATGAAGTTCCCTTCATATGGCAGAAGCTGTAACAGGGGGAAGCGACATCATCTCTTGGCCTCACTCCCCCACAACTCAACACCCGGAACCACCTTAGAAACAAGTACTGAACTGTTGCTGTGGTCCCAGGCTGAAGGGGTTTCTAGCCTGTGTATGGAAGATTGGCGGACTGTTTGTTCCATCAGGGTGACACACTCCTTGTATATTGCATAGATTGTAATTTTGTTTATTTCATAGGTAACTAACTTTGATCTATCCTTCTGTGTAGTCAATAAATCTGTTTTATATATTTTTACCTAATACAGTGTGTTATTTGAAATGCAAAAGGAAAATCTGCTCAGGAACAGGGGCTGGTGCATTGTCATCACCACATTGAGGGAGGGGCGGACCAGGTAATACACTTACACTGGTCAGGAATTTGACTAGGGCAAGACGGTACAGCTCTGGGATCCTAGGCTGGGGAGCTGGGGGAAGTGGCTGGAGCCTCTCTATTGTTGGTTCATGAGTGGCTAGTGAAAGCTTTCATGTAACCGCAGCTGGGTGTGTCCCTGCCTGTGTATGGCTGTGTAAGTGCAAGACCTGGAGACGATTGCAGCTTGTCAGAGCTTCCCAGTGTGAGGGGGGCCCAGATTGGTATGTCGGAGGGGTCAGTGGTACCCTAGTTCCAGGTTACACCCAGGGGAAATCCCTCACACCCACAGCACGAACAGCCCCTGCTAGACCGTGAGTCCATTTCCCTTTTGTCATGTGCTCAATTATTGATGGAGAGACAGTGGTTACGGCAGGGAAATCAGGACTCCTGGGTTCTGTCTGTCATTCTCTGTGTGACCTTGGTCAAGTTACTCTCCCTGTGAATCAGTTTACCGATCTGTAAAATGGGGATATGATCATAGAGACTTTCCTTTGCTAGGTGTTTTGAAGATCCTTCAGTGAAAGGTGCTGCACAGTATGGTGATAGTTACTGATGAGAATTACAGATCTCTGATCCCTTAGCAACAGCCCTTTGTGTCTGCAGAAAGTGTTTGTGTCTCCCCTCAGGCATCTTTCTCCAGATTTCTCTGTCTACTACCTACCCATTCCTCCTGGGCATTTACAGGGTATCAGACCCTATGGAGATCTCGGCATTATCCTGAGGTTTTGTACTAATCAACTATAATTTTTAAATATACACAAAGCAGCCAATTCATGTGTGACTAAGGAGAGAGCCCGAGTGCTCTCATCTCCCTTTGGGAAAGTCCCTTAATTACTGTTTACTCCTAAAGGTGGATAAAGAGCACAGAAGTGCAGACAGGCTGGTCTCCAGCCAGTTTGCATTCAGATGCTGCTTCTCCAGTAGATGCTGAGCGAAACCCCCTGGGATTGCACACAGCTATATTATGGATACTGCACACCCCTGTGTCGGCTTTCAGTGTGGGATGTTGCTGCAGATGCTGGGGTGAGAGAGGTGTTGGACACGGCTACCTGAAGGGGATTCCCAGGGAAGACGCTTCCATCTCAGGATTCACAGGTACCCATCTCTAGCTGAGGAGCTCACCTGCTCGACAAACCCAGTGAAATGTGGGCATGATGAGATAGAGAGTAAGTCTGTGGTCCTTTCCTCCCTGTGCAGCCATTAAAAACCCTAGGGCCCTTTCCACAGGGGATGAATTTGCTCCAATATCATTGGCCTAAATGTCCCTCTTTGCTATGCCCACCCCGGCTCAGGGCCTCCAGCCCCAAAGTGGCTGCATTTCAGTGGCACAGTGGATCCTTCAGGAGGAAAGGTGTTAGGAGATGTAGAAAACAAAAGTCAAATTCTGAGGCCATAGCCTGTAGTTTGCTTAGGCCCCACTGACGGGGGGAGAGGGGGCTGTTACTTGACTTTGACTTTTATCTGCTGGAATAATTATAAAAAAAATTGTCAACATGGGCAAGACACGTTTTCTCCTAGCTTCATTTCAGAAGTCAACTGAACTGTTATGCCTGAAATTTTCAAAAAACAATTCAGCCAGAAGCAGACATACTGCATGGGGAATTTCAGTCCGAATGGTTAAAGTTTGGCAAACTTATGAGCAACTGAAAATCAGGTCTCCTAATTGAAGGTGTCAGACAGCCTTAACTAACCGTGATGCCAACAGCACCACCTACAAGGGCCAATCCATTTGTGAATGACATTCAGCTAAGCTCTTTGCTCCAACAATGTCTGTGGCAAGGAGTTCCACAGGCCAAATGTGATTTAAGCAAACAATTTTCTTTTAGCAGTGTTATATGTTCAGACTTTCAATGTAATTGAATGTCCCCTTGTTCATGTGTTATGATACACAGTGAATATAAATGCCTGATCTGCTTTCTTTATCAATAGATTCATATAGTTTCAAACTTGAAGGGACCATTAGATCACCCAATCTGACCTCCTGTATAGCACAAGCCATTAAATTTGACCCAGTTACCCCAGGGTTGAGCCCAATGACTTGTATGTGACTGAGGTCTACATAGGGTTAGAAGGGACCACAAGGGTCATCTGGTCTAACCCCTTGCCAAGAGCTGAACCATCCCAGACAGGTGACTATCCAGCCTACTTATGAAACTCTCCATTGAAGGAGCTTCCACAACCTGTCGTGGCATCTGTTCCATCGTCCTAGTGCTCTTACTGTTAGGAAGTTTCCCCTGAGGTTTAATTGAAATCTGTTTTCCTGTACTTTGAACCTTTTGCCTCTTGTCCTGCCCTCTGTGGCAAGAGACAACATTTCTCCATCTTTTTTATGGCAGCGTTTCAAACATTTGAAGACTGCTACCATGTTCCCTCTCAATCTCCTCTTTTCCAAACTGTTACCGAAATGTCAGATCCGCCTAGCTGAGAGCCAATAACAGCCAGACAGGGATAAGGAAAAGGTTGCTTTATTCTGCAGAAGAAAGGAGAGCTTTGCACCTTGGTACAAAAACTCTAACTCATACAAAAAGCCAAAGATCTTTTATACACTCAAACACAGGCCCTGGTCGTTTTAACGTTTGATTGGTGGTTAACAGACCCTGTACTTCTGCTATCTGGTCAGTGAAAACCGGTTTGGGACCAGCTCCAACTACCTCAAGGCCTTGAAAGGGAAGACAGTTGAAAAGTTCAGGCTACTGTGTACTTGAGGTGTCTGCTTCCCCCAATGGCCGCTGGCTGACATAATGGCTGCTAGCTGTTAAGTGGGGTCGCTGCTGACTGTCACAAAACTAAACATACCCAGTTCTTCTGCCTTTGATCATATATAGCTAGACCGCTTGTCATAATATAATTAAATTTAACATGGCAGGAAAAACACCACATCTGCCCAACACTTAGCATTTAATTTCAGAAACGAGAACTACACAAAAATGAGGAGGTTAGTTAAATGGAAGTTAAAAGGTACAGCTAAAAGTGAAATCCCTTCAAGCTGCATGGAAACTTTTTAAAGACACCATAACAGAGGCTTAACTTAAATGTATACCCCAAATTAAAAAAAACATAGTAAGAGAACCAAAAAAGTGGCACTGTGGATAAACAACAACCTAAAAGAAAAACAGTGAGAGGCAAAAAGGAAATCTTCAAAATGTGGAAGTTAAATCCTAGTGAGGAAAATAGAAAGGAGCATAAACTCTGGCAAACGAAGTATAAAAAATATAATTAGGAAAGCTAAAAAAGAATTTGAAGAACAGCTAGCCAAAGATTCAAAAAGTAATAGCAAAAAAATTGTTAAGTACCAGGAAGCCTGCTAAATAACCAGTGGTGCCCCTAGATGTTCGAGATGCTAAAGGAGCAGTGAAGGACGATAAGGCCATTGCACAGAAACTAAATGAATTCTTTGCATAGGTCTTCACAGCTGAGGATGTGAGGGAAGTTCACAAATCTGAGCCATTCTTTATAGGTGAGAGATGTGAAGAACTGTCCGAGATTGAGGAGTCATTAGAGGAGGTTTTGGAAAAAATTGATAAACTAAACAGCAATAAGTCAGCAGGACCAGATGGTATTCACCCAGGAGTTCTGAAGGAACTCAAATGTGAAATTGAAGGACTACTAACTGTAGTCTGTAACCCAGAGGCGTAGCGAGCGCCCTCCGTACCCTCCGACCGGAGGGGGCCCCGCAAGTAAGGGGGCCCCTAAAAGTGGCAAAATATATATCACATTCCAGTTTCTGCATTGTAAGGGGCCCCGCCCGGACATATGTTCGGAGGGGGCCACCGTTCAGAAGGGGCCACGTTCTTTGTTGCTACGGCCCTGCTGTAACCTATCGTTTAAATCAGCGTCTGTACCAGATGACTGGAGGATAGCTAATGTCATGCCAATTTTTAAAAAGGGCTCCAGAGGTGATCCCGGCAATTACAGGCCAGGAAGCCTGACTTCAGTACCTGGCAAAGTGGTTGAAATGATAGTAAAGAAAAAAATGGTCAGACACAGAGATAAACATAATTTTGGGGGGAAGAGTAAACATGGTTTTTGTAAAGGGAAATCACGCCTCAGCTGGAGGTCAACACAGTTTGTCCTAAAGGTTAATCTCCCTCATTGCTAAACATTGGGTCCTTAATTCCAACTGGAATTTGTCTGACTTCAGCTTCCTGCCTTGCTCTGCCTTTCTTGGCTAGATTAAAGAGACCGTTATTACTATTTAAGATAAATAAATGAAGGTCTTTGAGTGTATCATTGTCTGGCATCTTTTCCAGGCTCAATTCATTTTTGTGGCTCTTTTCTGCACCCTCTCCAATGTTTCAACAACCGTTTTGAAATGTGGGTCCCAGGACTGGATGCAGTCGTTTTCACCAATGCCATGTGCAGAGTTAAAATCCTTCCCCTGCTTCAACTCACCACTCCCCTGTTTATGCAGCCAAGGATCACATCTGCCCTTTTGGTCATAGCATCACACTGGGAGCGCACGATGAGTTGGGTGTCCACAATGACCCCTAAATCCTCTTCCAGGTCCCTGCGCTCCATAATACAATGCCCTAGTCTGTCGGTTGGGCCTGCATTCCCTGTTCTGAGAGGATCACTTTGCATCTGAGTGTATTAAAACATTTTGTTTGCATGGGCCCAGCTCACCCAACGACCCACATCAGTCAATGTACCTGCTCTGGCCTCCTCATTGTACCCACTCTGCCAATCTTTAGGTCATCTGCTAATTTTATCTGCATTGATTTTCTATTTGCTTCCAGATCCTTGATTAAAATATTGAATAGCATCAGGCCTAGAATTGATCCCTGCAGAAACCCACCAGAAACAGCCCGATTCACTGACAATGGCCCATTGACAACTCCTTTCTGAGACCTATCAGTTAGCCAGTTTTTAGTCCATTTAACATGTGCTCTACTGATCTTGTATAGTGTTTATTTTTTTATCTGAATGTTTTCCCCTACTAAATCAAATGACTCAGAGAAATTGAAGTCTATTGCATCTATGCAGTTCCTTTGATCAACCAAATGTGTTCTCTCATTAAAAGATGAAAACAGGTTTATTTGACAAGACCTGTTTTCCATAAACCCAGTCATTG
Source organism: Emys orbicularis (assembly GCF_028017835.1). Classification (NCBI taxonomy): domain Eukaryota; kingdom Metazoa; phylum Chordata; order Testudines; family Emydidae; genus Emys; species Emys orbicularis. The sequence goes on from NC_088683.1 coordinate 369,124,886, forward strand.
ACTGACATTAATTATATTCCTAGACTTTTTTTAACTAATCCCATACCAGCTTCCACTGTTTTCTAATCTTGTCAAATCTTTTTTAAAGCTTTCCCTTTATTTTTAATAGTTTAAATTTAACACAGCACTGTGCTATTTATGCTTTTTCACATAGATATATTTCATCAGCTCATGTGATATAAGTACCTCATACTGCTTCTTTCCAAATGCAGAACAAAAATATTTCTTGAACACTTCTGCCTTTTCTGCAACATTAACAATTTTCTTTTCTCTCTCTAGGAATTGGCCGAAACCTTTTCCAGGCTTTCTTTTCTTCTTAATATAATTAATAACCTCTTTTTTTGATCCTTAGCCCTGCCACGCATGGATTTCTACCTGATACCTTTCACGTTACTTATCAATTTTCATAAATTCCAATTTGTATCGTTTGTTATCTATTTCCCCTTTTTTCAATTTGTTATGTGTTGCTCACCCCCCCCCCCCAGCCCCAATTACTGCCTTCACTTTGCCACTGAACCAGGTTTTTAGCCAAAGTTTTCCACTTTCTCGGCTGTGGTATTGTGGGGTTTTAGCTATCTAATAAACTTAAAGAACTCCCAAGTTTCATTCCCATGTTTCTGTCTAAATTTAACCTCCCAATTAGTTTTATTGATATGTTGCCTAAACTTTGGGGAATTGGCTCCTTTGAAGCACCAAGTGTCTGTACATATTACTGGTTGGGAACTCTTCTCCATTTTTCCATTTGAATGTCATCAGTCCATTTGTTTATTTTCCTCTCCTCTATCATAAGCCCCCTTATTTTTCTCTTCTCTAAACTAAACAGTCCCAGACTTTTCAGTCCACATATGACAGCCTCCCCCATTCTCACAGCCTGTCTCAGAAACCCCCTTTCTGTCTGCTAGATCCTTTATAGAGACTGAGTGACTAAAACTGAGCGCATGTCCAGAGCAGCTTATTGTCCATCCCCTCCCTTAAGCATATGAACATTGTCTTTGTTTGGCTACTGCTACGAATGAGCAGGTGTTTCCGTGGAGTTGCTATCAATGATGCCCAGGTCTTTTCCCTGAGCTAAGCTCTAGTTGGGATGTATCCACTGGCACATGTCTTTGCAAAAAAAAAATCTTTTTTTTCCACTCTCAAATGTTGAACAACTGGGTGAATGGGGAACTACCTACACCATGGACACTCTAGCCTGGGTTTCATTGCATTAAGGATCCATGATGGATAACCAGGATCCACACTTGTGTTTCCTGCTGGTGCCTATTAATATTTCCCACACCATGATGTGCAGGAATTATTGATGCATGGAGCGCCATGAAGTATGTAATTGGCATTAGAAGGGCCAGTTGTTCATAATTAATTCCTCTGAAGAAGGAAAATATCAGTTTTCAGTGTGTGAGGAGTGACCAATGTGCTTCACCCATGAGAACAGCCCCGAGTCTCGTATTAACACTGTCTCTCCATTCAGGCATTTGTCCTGCGATCATCACCCTAGACCCTGGGCACATGCAGGAAGTCAGGGGAACGTACAGTACATGCAGGAGACACCATTCTGCCTCTGAGTTGGACACTTTCTCCCCTAGTCCATGTCAGATTCCAACACAACCGACTTCATCAACCCCTCGACCTTCATCCTGCTGGGCATTCCTGGGCTGGAGGTGACTCATCTCTGGATCTCCATCCCCTTCTGCACCATGTACATCATAGCTGTGTTGGGGAACTTCATCATCCTGCTCATCGTGAAGAGGGAGCCAAGCCTGCATAGGCCCATGTACTATTTCCTCTGTATGCTGGCCGTTACTGACATGGTCCTGTCTACATCCATCCTGCCCAAAACACTGAGCATCTTCTGGTTCAATTCCAGAGAGATCAGTTTCAGTGCCTGCCTCACCCAGATGTACTTCATTCACTGCTTCACAGGGATGGAGTCTGGGATCTTCGTGGCCATGGCTTTGGATCGCTATGTGGCCATCTGTGATCCCTTGAGGCATTCTACCATCCTGACAAACCCTGTGGTGGCCAAGATTGGCCTGGCCGTGGTGCTGCGTGGTGGCATATTTGTACTGCTCTATCCCTTCCTGGCTAGGCAGTGGCCATATTGCAGAACCAACATCATCCCCCACACATACTGCGCACACATAGCCGTCGTGAAGCAGGCCTGCGCTGACATTGGCGTCAGTATTTACTACGGCCTGTTTTTGATAGTCTCTGGGATGGGTCTGGATATGTTTTTTATCGCTGTGTCCTACACCCAGATCCTCAGGGCCATCTTCAGCCTCCCCACAAAGGACACCCGGCTGAAGACTTTTGGGACCTGCATCTCCCACATCTGTGCCATCTTAGCCTTTTATGTCCCAGCTCTCTTCTCCTTCCTCACGCAGCGGTTTGGCCACAATGTACCCCAGCATTTCCACGTTCTCATGGCCAACATGTACGTCCTGGTTCCCCCCACGCTAAACCCCATCATTTACGGAATGAGAACCAGACAGATCCGAGACAGGCTGCTCTGGCTCTTTCCTCATAAAGGGACCTAACATTTTCTCCTGGTGCTCTGGCTCTCAGACCATACAGCTCCATACAGAACTGGCTGGTGACATGGTGCCGGACCCTCTTCCCTGAATCACTTACTGGATAGTCAAAGAGACATTAAACCCTTTCCTGACCTGGCTGTACTGTGTCAGTGTGAAAAACTGGGGGATCAGTCTGTGTACAACTCATGAACTCATAGGGTTACCATCTTTGTAATTGCTGGTAACTGGACCCCAGAGGCCCTGCCCCTTGCCTCACCTCTTCTGCTAAGGCTCCACACCTCCTCTGCCTCTTTCCCCACAAGGCGTCTCCCCTGTTGCTCACTCTTCTCATCCCCTTCCCCTGTCACTTGTTGTATCATCACCACCTCCTCCCCCTCCCCAGTTACAAGGGAGCCATTTCAGATTTTTGGGGGGAGGGGTATCAATTGTAACCATTATTCCAATGGCTATTTAGGCACTTTAAAACTGTAGGTTTTTTTTGGCAGATAGCTTAACAATTAGCTGACAGGCGCACTGTATCTAATTCCTATATAAAAGAAAGAAAAATAAATAAATATTAGACCCACACAGCTCGAGTACTAACATGTTCTTATATTTTGTGGCAAGTCACTGAAGGGACACTGGTTAGGTTTAGAAATGTAATGTATATTCTTACTTTGTTACTAACTCTGCGGAGTGAGGAGACCCTGTCAGGACTCCTGGGTTCCATCCCAGCTCTGGGAGGAGAGTGGGGTCTAGTGGGCTACGGAGGGGGCAGATACATCTGGGGTCTATATAAGAACATCAGAATGGCCATACTTGGTAAGACCAATGGTCCGCCTAGACCAGCATTCTGTCTTCCAGCGGTGGCCAATGCCAGATGCCCCAGAGGTAATCAACAGAACAGGAAATCATCAAATGATTCATCCCCTGTCATTCACTCCCAGATTCTGGCAAACAGATGCTAGGGACACCATCCCTGCCTATCCTTGCTATTAGCCATTGGTGGATCTGTCCTCCATGAATTCATCTAGTTCTTATTGGAAACCTGTTATACCTTTGGCCTTCACAACATCCCCAGGCAAAGAGGGATCCACAGGTTGACTGTGAAGAAATACTTTCTTTTCTTTCTTTTTAACCTGCTGGCTATTAATTTTATTGGGTGACCCCTAGTTCTTGTGTTATGTGAATGAGTAAATAATATTTTCTTATTCAATTTTCCACATCATTTATGATTTTATAGACCTCTATCATATCCCCCCTTAGTCATCTCTTTTCCAAACTGAAAAGTTCTAGTCTTTTTAATTTCTCCTCATATGGAAACTTTTCCATACCCCTAATAATTTCTGTTGCCCTTCTCCAAATCCAATAAATCTTTGATGAGCTGGGGTGACCAAATCTGCATGCAGTATTCAACGGTTCATACTGAAAGGTGAACTGTCAGGCTGGAAGGAGGTTACTAGTGGAGTTCCTCAGGGATCGGTTTGGGGACCAATCTTGTTTAATCTTTTTATTACTGACCTTGGCACAAAAAGTGGGAGTGTGCTAAGAAAGTCTGTGGATGACACAAAGCTGGGAGGTATTGCTAATACAGAGAAGGACCGGGATATCATACAGGAAGATCTGGATGACCTTGTAAACTGGAGTAATAGTAATAGGATGAAATTTAATAGTGAAAAGTGCAAGGTCATGCATTTTGGGATTAATAACAAGAATTTTGGTTATAAATTGGGGACACATCAGTTGGAAGTAACAAAGGAGGAGAAGGACCTCGGAGTATTGGTTGATCATAGGATGACTATGCGCCGCCAATGTGATATGGCCGTTAAAAAAGCTAATGCGGTCTTGGGATGCATCAGGCGAGGTATTTCCAGTAAAGATAAGGAGGTGTTAGTACCCTTATACAAGGCACTGGTGAGACCTCATCTGGAATATTGTGTGCAGTTCTGGTCTCCCATGTTTAATAAGGATGAATTCAAACTGGAACAGGTACAGAGAAGGGCTACTAGGATGATCCGAGGAATGGGAAACCTGTCTTATGAAAGGAGATTCAAAGAGCTTGGCTTGTTTAGCCTAACCAAAAGAAGGCTGAGGGGAGATATGATTGCTCTTTATAAATATTTCAGAGGGATAAATATCAGGGAGGGAGAGGAATTATTCAAGCTTAGTATCAATGTGGACACAAGAACAAATGGATACAAACTGGACATTAGGAAATTTAGACTTGAAATTAGAGGAAGGTGTCTAACAATTAGAGGAGTGAAGTTCTGGAAAAGCCTTCCAAGGGGAGTAGTGGGGTCAAAAGACATATCTGGCTTCAAGACTAAGCTTGATAAGTTTATGGAGGGGATGGTATGATGGGATAGCCTAATTTTGGCAATTAATTGATCTTTGATTACACTGGTCTACAATTTTTGAGAAGTCGTCTGCTTCAGAGATAAAATGTGCTATTTATTATGTATTTTGATGTGCTGAATTCAAATATGACAATTAAAACAACTGATTGGCTACTGTTTCTAAGATATTTAAGTTTTTACATTTTATGCCTATGTATATTGTGTAGATAGTAGAGTTTTAATCATAAATTGTAAACCTAGGTCTTTTCATGTGTTTATGGTTGCTTTACATGATAATATTTCACCTGTCCTGTTTATGTAACACTTTAAAAATCAGCAAAAGGGTTATATAAATAAAATTTATTATGAAACAAAAGGCAAAAAACTATTCTGTACATAGTTTAGTCCTATTCAGTGTCTACTCGGCGCTTCTTGGCTTGTCTCTTGTATTCATTAAATGGAGCATCTCTTGTCACTGTCCAGCAATAGTCTGCAAGCATTGATGGGCTCCATTTGCCCTGATAGCGTTTCTCCATTGTTGCGATGTCCTGGTGAAATCGCTCGCCATGCTCGTCGCTCACTGCTCCGCAGTTCAGTGGAAAAAAATCTAGATGAGAGTGCAAAAAATGTATCTTTAGTGACATGTTGCAACCAAGGCTTTTGTATGCCTTGAGGAGGTTTTCCACCAACAACCTGTAGTTGTCTGCCTTCTTGCCGAGAAAATTTATTGCCACTAACTGGAAAGCTTTCCATGCCATCTTTTACTTGCCACGCAGTGCATGGTCGAATGCATCATCTCGAAGAAGTTCACGAATCTGAGGACCAACAAAGACACCTTCCTTTATCTTAGCTTCACTTAACCTTGGAAATTTTCCACGGAGGTACTTGAAAGCTGCTTGTGTTTTGTCAATGACTTTGACAAAGTTCTTCATCAGACCCAGCTTGATGTGTCAGGGTGGTAACAAAATCTTCCTTGATTCAACAAGTGGTGGACGCTGAACACTTTCCCTCCCAGGCTCCAATGACTGTCGGAGTGGCCAATCTTTCTTGATGTAGTGGGAATCTCTTGCACGACTATCCCATTCACAGAGAAAACAGCAGTACTTTGTGTATCCAGTCTGCAGACCAAGCAAGAGAGCAACAACCTTCAAATCATCACAAAGCTGCCACTGATGTTGGTCATAGTTTATGCACCTCAAAAGTTGTTTCATATTGTCTTAGGTTTCCTTCATATGGACTGCATGACCAACTGGAATTGATGGCAAAACATTGCCATTATGCAGTAAAACAGCTTTAAGACTCGTCTTCGATGAATCAATGAACAGTCTCCACTCATCTGGATCGTGAACGATGTTGAGGGCTGCCATCACACCATCAATGTTGTTGCAGGCTACAAGATCACCTTCCATGAAGAAGAATGGGACAAGATCCTTTTGACGGTCACGGAACATGGAAACCCTAACATCACCTGCCAGGAGATTCCACTGCTGTAGTCTGGAGCCCAACAGCTCTGCCTTACTCTTGGGTAGTTCCAAATCCCTGACAAGGTCATTCAGTTCACCTTGTGTTATGAGGTGTGGTTCAGAGGAGGAGGATGGGAGAAAATGTGGGTCCTGTGACATTGGTGGTTCAGGACCAGAAGTTTCATCCTCTTCCTCTTCCTCGTCTGACTCAAGTGAGAATGATTCTGGTGCATCAGGAACCGGCAGTCCTTCTCCGTGGGGTACTGGGCATATAGCTGATGGAATATTTGGATAATGCACAGTCCACTTTTTCTTCTTTGACACACCTTTCCCAACTGGAGGCACCATGCAGAAGTAACAATTGCTGGTATGATCTGTTGGCTCTCTCCAAATCATTGGCACTGCAAAAGGCATAGATTTCCTTTTCCTGTTCAACCACTGGTGAAGATTTTTTGCACAACTGTTGCAGCATATGTGTGGGGCCCACCTCTTGTCCTGATCTCCAATTTTGCAGCCAAAATAAAGGTGATAGGCTTTCTTAACCATAGTGGTTATACTGCGCTTTTGTGATGCAAAAGTCACTTCACCACAAACATAGCAGAAGTTATCTGCACTGTTCACACAAGTACGAGGCATCTCTACTCACTTTGGCTAAACAGAAATGTGTCCCTTTGCAAAATCAAACACTGACAAATAAGAGAGCACGACACTGTATGATTTCTAGAGCTGATATAGGGCAATTTGTTCAGCAGAGTCATGTAAGCTTCGTTATGATTGCATCATCCATGACTTCTAGGAATAACATGATGCAATTCAGATAATTTATGATGCAATACCAGCTTCAGATTGCATCATTCATTGTTTTGCCTAAAAAGCAAGTACTGTCCAAACCCAGTCATAGATTTATTCATAGATCCAGTCAAAGATGTATTTTAGTCATTTCTGGTTTAAATTGAGATCCCTTCCCTTTATAACTCACGTATCCTCCGCCATTCCCAAGTCAAGGGTCGTATATACTGACCCAATAGCATATCTTGAAAACTAGAGCCAATCAACAATTTTAAGCATCATTTTTGTTCTCAGTGACCCAGAATTAGTAAAGTTTGACTACATTTATTTCAGAAGCATTTTGGCTGTAGAGCAGTGTTATTAGCAGGTAAATATGCCCAATGGTCTGTGATGGGATGTTAGATGGGGTGGGATCTGAGTTACTACAGAGAATTCTTTCCTGGGTGCTGGCTGGTGAGTCTTGCCCACATGCTCAGGGTTTAACTGATCACCATATTTGGGATCGGGAGGGAATTTTCCTCCAGGGTAGATTGGCCCTGGGGTTTTTTCGCCTTCCTCTGCAGTGTGGGGCACGGGTCACTTGCTGGAGGATTCTCTGCACCTTGAGGTCTTTAAACCACGATTTGAGGACTTCAATAACTCAGACATAGGTCAGGGGTTTGTTACAGGAGTGGGTTGGTGAGATTCTGTGGCCTGCGTTGTGCAGGAGGTCAGACTAGATGATCATAATGGTCCCTTCTGACCTTAAAGTCTATGAGTCTATGAGTCTATGTGGGTGTACCATGGATTTATATAGAGGCAATATTATATTTTCGGTCTGATTATCTATCCCTTTCTTAATGAGTCCCAACATTCTCTTACCTTTTTTGACTGCCCTTGCACATGGAGAAGATGTTTTCAGAGAACTATCCACAATGACTCCAAGATCTCTTTCTTTATGGGTAACAGCTAATTTAAACCCTATCATTTTGTATATATAGTTGGGATTATATTTTGCCATGTGCATTACTTTGCATTTATCAACATTGAATTTCATCTGCCATTGTGTTGCCCAGTCACCCAGTTTTTGTGATTCCTTTGTAACTCTTTGCAGTCTGCTCTGGACTTAAGTATTGAGTAGTTTTGATTAATCTGCAAGTTTTGGCACCTTGCAGTTTACCCCCTTTCCCAGATCTCTTATGAATATGTTGAACAGCACTGGTCCCAGGACAGACCCCTGAGGGACACCACTATTTATCTTTCTCCATTTTCACCTTTTATTCCTACCCTTTGTTTCATATTTTTTAAATCGAGTGCCTGGGAATGCTTTCAGGCTCATCTAATGATTCTTGATTTAATGTAATGAGAAGCCTTTTGTTATGTTAATCGCACTGCCTCTGTTGAGAAACAAACTCCCTGCCCCAGATGCGGAAGCTGGGAGCAATGCAGAACTCATCACATTCCGCACTCAAGCTGTGTTGCAGTTAAGAGTTCTGTCTGGGGCTAGGTTGTGTGCTGTGAGCAGACCTCAGGTACAAATCTCAGGGGCGGGCTAGACTACCCCCTGGATCCCCAGCTGGGCTCCCTCTGCTCCGGGGCTGGGATTGGAGCTGCTGCAGCCTGACAAGGAGCTTGCCCACAGGTCGCAGGCAGCCCTGGCTGAGCAGAGGCTGGTGTGTGTGTGTTAATGACCCAGTGCCTCCCCCAGCCCTGCGGTAACTGGACACTGCCAGATCTGCTTTTTGACTGTAATTTCTGATTGAAAACCAAGTACCTGGCAACCCTAAATGGCACCCAGAAGCCATTTACCTGTCCTGGTAAAATCCAGATGGGTGGAAACCCTATTAACTTAATGTGTCATTATATAAACCATCTGTATCCTTATGTCTTTGGGCTTTTACTGTACTCTTCGCCATAGGCGTGCGCATGGGGTGTGCTGGGTGTGCCCAGACACACCCTAATCATGCCTGAGCTCCATTTGGGAAGGCTGCTCCTCCCCCTCCCACTGGAGGCTCAGAGGGGGGAGGAGAACAAGGAGGAGGCTGCTTAGCATGCTTAGCGTGCTCGGGGAGACATTTGGATAGAACAGTGACTTTCACAGTGACTTTCACCAGGTCATAACCTCTCCCCTGATACCTTACATGGCATGCTTTATATGTAATATCACAATTATATGTAAATGAGAAATATGGGGGTTACAGGGGAATCCCCGAGTGTCACATGATGCACATTCAAAGTGTCAAAAAAAAGGAGGTGTGTGTGTGTGTGTGGTGGTGGGGGTGAGTTACATAGGAAAGTGAGAGATGGACCAAAATGCATGGGGAGAGAGAGAGTTTCCAAGGGAGAGACAAACCACCTCCCTGAACCCAAACTGTCTCTGCCTGGTTCAGGGAACATTTACTTCAGGGCAACCAGGCTGGATCAGTCCAGGAATCAGAGCACTCCAGGAAACACTGAGGGCAGAGGAAAATGGGCCACATTTGGGTGAAGAGAACATCTTGTGGACACCTCCCCTCAGGTTTGGGATCTCCCAGCCCATCTCCCCTTCCACTCATAGTGGAGGGGCATTGGGGAAGGAGGTGGGGCAGAGAGGAGGCCTTGGTGGAAGAGGCAGGTTAGGGGGCGCGGTCTCAATATTCCACTCACCAGCACTCACCAGCACTTATAAGGTGGAAACCATATGAGTTGTACATAGACAAATTCCCCAGTTTGTCACGCTGACAGAGCACAGTAAGGTCAGGAAAGGATTTAATGTCTTTTTGGGCTGATCTATACTGGCGGGGGGGAATAGCGTAGCTGAAGTCGACGTATCTTTTTTCAACCTACCTCCCGTCCTCATGGCACGGAATCGACGGCTGCGGCTCCCCCGTTGACTCCGCTACCGCCGCTTGCCCTGGTGGAGTTCCGGAGTCGACGGGCGCGCGTTCGGAGATTGATATATCGCGTCTAGACAAGACGCGATATTTCGATCCCCGATAGATAGATCGCTACCTGCCAATCCGGCGGGTAGTCTGGACGTATCCTTTGACTGCCCAGTAAGTGATTCAGGGAAGAGGGTCTGGCAGCCAGTGGAGCTCAGGGCACCATGTCACCAGCCAGTGGAGCTCAGTCTGAGAGTCAAAGCACAAGGAGAAAAATCTTTAGGTCCCTTTATGAGAAAAGAGCTGGAGCAGCCTGTCCCGGATCTGTTTGGTTCTCACCCCGTAGATGATGGGGTTTAGCATGGGGGGCACAAGGAGGTACACATTGGCAATGAGAATGTGGAAATGCAGGGGCACATTGTGCCCAAACCGGTGCATGAGGAAGGAGAAGAGAGATGGGATGTAAAAGATTAAGATGACACAGAGGTGGGAGCTGCAGGTTCCAAAAGTCTTCAGCCGGGAGTCCTTTGTGGGGAGGCTGAAAATGGCCCTGAGGATCTGGATATAGGACACAGCGATAAAAAATACATCCAGACCGGTCACCAAAAATGCCACAAAGAGGCCATAGTAACTACTGATGCGGATGTCGATGCAGGCCAGCTTCACCACGGCTATGTGCTCGCAGTATGTGTGGGGGATGATATTGGTTCTGCAATATGGCCATTGCCTCGCCAGGAAGGGATAGGGCAGTACAAGCATGCCGCCGCGCAGCACCACAGCCAGGCCAATCTTGGCCACCACAGGGTTTGTCAGGATGGTAGAATGCCTCAGGGGATCACAGATGGCCACGTAGCGATCCAAAGCCATGGCCACGAAGATCCCAGACTCCATCACTGAGAAGCAGTGAATGAAGTACAGCTGGGTGAGGCAGGCACTGAAATTGATCTCCCTGGAATTGAACCAGAAGATGCTCAGCATTTTGGGCAGGGTGGATGTAGACAGGACCAGGTCGGTGACAGCCAGCATGCAGAGGAAATAATACATGGGCCCATGGAGGCTCGGCTCCATCTTCACGATGAACAGGATGGTGAAGTTCCCCAAGATGGCTATGGCGTACATTGTGCAAAAGGGGATGGAGATCCAGACTTGGGCCATCTCCAGCCCAGGAATGCCCAGCAGGATGAAAATGGAGGGGTTAGTGAAGTCGGTTGTGTTGGAATCTGACATGTAGCGGGGAGAAATTCCTGCATGCACCTTATGTCCCTTTGACTTTCTTTATGTGCCAAGGGTCTACGATGATGGTCGCAGGACAAATGCCTGGATGGAGACATAATGTTAATATGAGACACTACATGCACAACATCTACAGTAGAACCATAGAGTTACGAACTGACCGATCATTCACAAATCTCATTTAAGCCATTGGGGGGTGGGATAGCTCAGTGGTTTGAGCATTTGCCTGCTAATCCCAGGGTTGTGAGTTCAATCTTTAAGGGGGCTGTTTAGGGAACTGGGTTAAAAATCTGTCTGGGGATTGGTCCTGCTTTGAGTAGGGTTTTGGACTAGATGACCTTTTGAGGTCTCTTCCAACCCTGATATTCTATGATTCTATGAAAGAGCAGGAGACCCAAAACACAAAAAAGGCAAATACAGGACACTTCTGTATTAAACATAAACAATTAAAAATATGAAAGGAACATTGTGGAAGTCAACAAATGGCTACGCAGCTGGTGTTGGAGAGAAGGCTTTGGATTCTTCGACCATGGGATGGTGTTCCAAGAAGGAGGAGTGCTAGGCAGAGACGGGCTTCACCTAACAAAGAGAGGGAAGAACATCTTTGCAAGCAGGTTGGCTAACCTAGTGAGGAGGGTTTTAAACTAGGTTCACTGGGGGAAGGTGACCAAAGCCCTGAGGTAAGTATGAAACTGCAGAAAAATCTGAGAGTCTCTGGATTAAGTTTAGAAGTGTGAGCAACAAAGGTGACGTCGTGGTGGGAGTCTGCTATACACCACCAGACCAGGGGGATGAGGTGGATGAGGCTTTCTTCCAGCAACTAGCAGAAGTTACTAGCTCGCAGGCCCTGGTTCTCATGGGAGACTTTAATCACCCTGATATCTGCTGGGAGAGCAATACAGCGCTGCACAGACAATCCAGGAAGTTTTTGGAAAGTGTAGGGGACAATTTCCTGGTGCAAGTGCTGGAGGAACCAACTAGGGGCAGAGCTCTTCTAGACCTGCTGCTCACAAACTGGGAAGAATTAGTAGGGGAAGCAAAAGTGGATGGGAACCTGGGAGGCAGTGACCATGAGATGGTCGAGTTCAGGATCCTGACACAAGGAAGAAAGGAGAGCAGCAGAATACGGACCCTGGACTTCAGAGAAGCAGACTTTGACTCCCTCAGGGAACAGATGGGCAGGATCCCCTGGGAGAATAACATGAGGGGGAAAGGGGTCCAGGAGAGCTGGCTGTATTTTAAAGAATCCTTATTGAGGTTGCAGGAAAAAACCATCCCGATGTGTAGAAAGAATAGTAAATATGGCAGGCGACCAGCTTGGCTAAACAGTGAAATCCTTGCTGATCTTAAACGCAAAAAAGAAGCTTACAAGAAGTGGAAGATTGGACAAATGACCAGGGAGGAGTATAAAAATATTGCTCAGGCATGCAGGAGTGAAATCAGGAAGGCCAAATCACACTTGGAGTTGCAGCTAGCAAGAGATGTTAAGAGTAACAAGAAGGGTTTCTTCAGGTATGTTAGCAACAAGAAGAAAGTCAAGGAAAGTGTGGGCCCCTTACTGAATGAGGGAGGCAACCTAGTGACCGAGGATGTGGAAAAAGCTAATGTACTCAATGATTTTTTTGCCTCTGTCTTCACGAACAAGGTCAGCTCCCAGACTGCTGCACTGGGCAGCACAGTATGGGGAGAAGGTGACCAGCCCTCTGTGGAGAAAGAAGTGGTTCGGGACTATTTAGAAAAAGTGGACGAGCACAAATCCATGGGGCCGGATGCGCTGCAGCCGAGGGTGCTAAAGGAGTTGGCGGACGAGATTGCAGAGCCATTAGCCATTATTTTTGAAAACTAATGGCGATCGGGGGAGGTCCTGGATGACTGGAAAAAGGCTAATGTAGTGCCCATCTTTAAAAAAGGGAAGAAGGAGGATCCGGGGAAATAAAGAGTGTTTACAATGAGGAACCAAGGGCAGGCACACCAATTGATCAGGAGCGTTTCTGGGCCCATGGGGAAAAAATATTTTAATACAGTCAAATGCAAAGTTATCCTCTTGGAACAGGGAATGCAGGCCGGACCCACAGACTAGGGCACTGCATTATGGAGCGCAGGGACCCTAAAAAGGATTGAGGAATCATTGTGGACACCCAGCTCATCATGAGCTCCCAGTGCAATGCTGTGGCCAAAAGGGCTGATGTGATCCTTGGATGCCTACAGAGGGTGGGGTGAGTTGGAAAGCAGGGGAAGGACTTTACCTCTGCATGTGGCATTGGTTAAAATGACTGCATCCAATTCTGGGGTCCACATTTCAAAAAGGATGTTGAAAACTTGGAGAGGGTCGAGAAAAGAGCCACACAAATGATTGGAGACTGGAGAAAATGCCTCACCGAGCAAGAGAGATTTAAAGAGCTTCATCCACTTATCTTATGAAAAATACGATCAAACGGAGACTTTCCTGGGGAGAAAACTGTGGGTACTAATGGGCTCCGTAATCTAGCGGAGAAAGGCAGAGCAAGGCCCAATGGCTTTAAGCTGAAGCCAGACAAATTCCCACTGAAAATAAGGGCCACATTTTTAGCACTGAGGGTGATTAACCATTGGAACAAACTGCGAAGGGAAGTGGTGGATTTTCCAACTCCCCATGTCTGCAGATGAAGACTGGAGGCTTTTCTGTAAGGTCTGCTTGAGGGCTCGTCTACACTTAAAACGCTACAGTGGCACTGCCGTAGTGCGTCTGTGTAAACAGTACTCATAGTGATGGCAGGGGTTCTCCCATCAGCGTAGTTCATCCACCTCCCCGAGGGGCGGTAGCTAGGTTGATGGAAGTATTCTTCCGTTGACCTCATGCTGTCTGACAGGTGTGGATTTTTTTCTGTTGCACAAAAAGGTAATGCAATTTTCTTTTGCACTAGCAGAGGCAGAGCATGCAGGACACAAGAGGTGATAGTTCTGCTCTACTCGGTGCTGGTTAGGCCTCAGCTGGAGTACTGTGACCAGTTCTGGTCACCAATGTATAGGAAGCTGTCAAGGTTCCTTTCCCACTCTGAACTTTAGGGTATAGATGTGGGGACCTGCATGAGACGCTCTAAGCTCAATTACCAGCTTAGATATGGTTTTGCTGCCACCACTCCCGAGTGCTAACTCCCTTCCCTGGGTAGCCTTGAGAGACTTCACCAATTTCCTGGTGAACACAGATCCAAACCCCTTGGATCTTAAAACAAGGAGAAATTAACCATCCCCCCTCCTTTCTCCCACCAACTCCTGGTGGATCCAGATCCAACCCCCTTGGATCTTAAAACAAGGAAAAAGCAATCAGGTTCTAAAAAAACGGCTTTTAATTAAAGAAAAGAAAAGTAAAAGAAGGCTCTTTGGGAGAGATTAGCATACCAGCTACTCTCACAGACAACAGATTCCAAACACAGGGGATGTTCCCCTGGGCAAAAACTTAGTTCCACAAAGAATACCGAAATACCCAATTTGATGATTCCTCTAATTGCACAAGACAGGTTACAAAGAAATAAACATATACCTATTTATTTCCTTCACTAATACTCACTACTTAATAAGAGGCTAAATTCTGGAGCTTTCCCACTCCAGTCCAAAGTGAAACTCTCACTTAGACAAAGGGAACTTCCCTCTTTCCCTTTGAACCATCTTGTCCTCCCATTGGTTCCTCTGGTCAGGTGTCAGCTAGGCTAGGTGAACTTCTTAACCCTTTACAGGTAAAAGAGGCATTAACCCTTAACTATCTGTTTATGACAGAAGCTTGTAGAGAAACTGGAAAGGATCCAGAGGTGAGTGACAAGGATGATCAAAGGGATGGAATGCAAGCCATAAGAGCAAACACTGAAGGAACTGAATATATTTAGTATGGAAAAGAGGAGACTGATGGGGGACATGACAGTGGTCTTCAGATACTTGAAAGGCTGCCATAAAAAAGATGGAGAAAAAATGTTCTCTTTGGCAATAGGTTCAAAGTACAGCAGAGCAGATTTAGATGAAATCTCAGGAAAAACTCCCTAACTGTAAGAACAGGAGGAATATGGAACACATGCCTAGGGAGGTTGTGGAAGCGCCTTCACTGCAAGGTGTTAAAAGGAGGCTGGATAGCCAGCTGTGTTGGATGGCTTACAAACAACAAATCCTGCATCTCAGCAGGGGACTAGGTTAGATTACCCTGTGGTTTTATGGTTCTATGATGTAAAATCCTAATGTAGACCAGTTCTTAGTCAAATACAAGTCTTTGGGCTCATACAGGGGTAACAGGGTGAAATGTAATGGCCTGTGTTATACAGGAGGTCGGACTGGATGATCTAATTGTCCCTTCTGGCCTTAAACTCTATGATTCTATCAATAAAAAAGTAGATCAAACAGTTATATTTACTCTGTCTCATAACACATGAACAAGGGAACATTCAGTTACATTGAAAGTCTGAACATATAACATTGACAAAAGATTTTTTCCCCATAATATATATTTGGCCTGTGGAACTCCTTGCCAAGGCATTATTGGAGCAACGAGCTTAGCTGAATGGGATTTACAAATGGATTGGCCATTGTAAATTGTGCTGGTGGCACCAATCTTAGTTAAGGCTGTCTGACACCTTCAATTAGAAGACCTCATTTTCAGTTTGCCACACTTTAACCATTTGGACTGAAATTTCCCATACTGGGTGTTTGCTTCTGGCAGAATTGTTCTTGAAAGTTTCAGGCATGACAGTTAAGCTAACTTCTCTAATGAAGCTAGGAAAGAAGAGGTCTTGGCAATGAGGAATAGTACCTCCATGCCTTACAGCAGATAACAGTCAGGGAACAGCCCCCCACGCAATTAACAGTAAGAGCCCTATGATGCAAGAGGACGAGGTGAGAGTCTCTGTGCATTAACTCACAGCTGACTCCAAGGGGAGTTTCACCTAATGGGGCCTGAGCAACGTACGAGCCAGGGCCTCAGAATTTGATCTTGTATTGTCCATCTACTAACACCTTTCATCACGAAGGATCCCCTGTGCCTCTGAAATGCAGCACTTTGGGGCTGGAGGTCATCAGCCAGGGGGACCCAGACAAGAGGGACATTTTGGCAAATGATTCTGGAGCCAACTCATCACCTGTGGCAAGAGCCCTGGGATATTTAATAGCTGTGGAGAGTGGAAAGTTCTGCAGACTTACTCTCTATCAGATCAGTCCCACGTTGCACTGAGTTTGTTGACCAGGTGAGCTCCTCAGCAAGAGACGAGTATCTGTGAATTGTGAGATGGAAGGGTCTTCCCTGGGAATCCCCTTTAGGCAGCTGTGTCCCACACCTCTCTCACCCCAGCATCTGCATAAATATCTGATGCCGAGATCCAACACAGGTGTGTGCACCATTTATATTACAGCTCTGTGCAATCCCAGTGGAGTTCGCTCAGCCTCTAACAGAGATGCAGAATCTGGATGCAAACAGGCTGGAGACAAACCTGCCTGCTGTTCTGTGTTCTTTATTCACCTTCAGGAGTAAACAGTAATTAAGGGACCTTCCCAAAGGGAGATGAGAACTCTGGGGCTCTGTGCTGAGTCAGAGAGGAATTGGCTGCTCTGTGCATTTGTGTATATTTAAAAATCATAGTTGATTATTAAGAAAACGAGGGATAATGCCTATGTCTCCATAGGGTCTGATACCCTGTATATGTCCAGGATGGCTGGGTAGATAATAGATAGACAGCTCTGGAGACAGATATCTGAAGGGAGACATGAACACTTTCTGCAAACAGACAGAGTTGTTGCTAAGGGATCACAGATCAGTAATTCTCATCAGTAACAATCATCATACTGTGCAGCACCTTTCATTGAAGGATCTTGAAAAAACCTAGCAAAGGAAAGTCACTATGAATATATCACCATTATACAGATAACACTGGTCTACAGTTTTTGAGAAGTCATCTGCTTCAGAGATAAAATGTGCTATTTATTATGTATTTTGATGTGCTGAATTCAAATATGACAATTAAAACAACTGATTGGCTACTGTTTCTAAGATATTTAAGTTTTTACATGTTATGTCTATGTATATTGTGTAGATAGTAGAGTTTTAATCATAAATTGTAAACCTAGGTCTTTTCATGTGTTTATGGTTGCTTTACATGATAAGATTTCACCTGTCCTGTTTATGTAACACTTTAAAAATCAGCAAAAGGGTTATATAAATACAATTTATTATGAAACAAAAGGCAAAAATCTATTCTAATGTAAGGGCCGGATCAGATAATAAACAGCCACATAAAAAAGAATCTGGCACATCAGAAAAAGACAGGCTAATAAACAGGGACAAGTTTTTAAAGTGCTTGTACACAAATGCCAGAAGTCTAAATAATAAGATGGGTGAACTAGAGTGCCTTGTGATAAAGGAGGATATAGATATAATAGGCATCACAGAAACCTGGTGGACTGAGAGCAATCAATGGGACACAATCATTCCGGGGTACAAAATATATCGGAAGGACAGAACAGGCCGTGCAGGGGGAGGAGTGGCACTATATGTTAAAGAAAGTGTAGATTCAAATGAAGTAAAAATCTTAAGCGAATCCACAGGTTCCATAGAGTCTCTATGGATAGAAATTTCATGCTCTAGTAAAAATATAACATTAGGGATCTATTATCGACCACCTGACCAGGACAGTAATAGTGATGATGAAATGCTAAGGGAAATTAGAGAGGCTATCAAAATTAAGAACCCAATAATAGTGGGGGATTTCAATTATCCCCATATTGACTGGGAACATTTCACTTCAGGACGAAATGCAGAGATAAAATTTCTAGATACTTTAAATGACTGCTTCATGGAACAGCTGGTACGGGAACCCACAAGGGGAGAGGCGACTCTAGATTTAATCCTGAGTGGAGCGCAGGAGCTGGTCCAAGAGGTAACTATAGCGGGACCGCTTGGAAATAGTGACCATAATACAATAGCATTCAACATCCCTGTGGTGGGAAGAACACCTCAACTGCCCAACACTGTGGCCTTTAATTTCAAAAGGGGGAACTATACAAAAATGAGGGGGTTAGTTAGACAAAAGTTAAAAGGTTCAGTGACTAAAGTGAAATCCCTGCAAGTTGCGTGGGCCCTTTTTAAAGACACCATAATAGAGGCTCAACTTCAATGTATACCCCAAATTAAGAAAAACAGTAAAAGAACTAAAAAAGAGCCACCGTGGCTTAACAACCATGTAAAAGAAGCAGTGAGAGATAAAAAGACTTCCTTTAAAAAGTGGAAGTCAAATCCTAGTGAGGCAAATAGAAAGGAGCACAAACACTGCCAACTTAAGTGCAAGAGTGTAATAAGAAAAGCCAAAGAGGAGTTTGAAGAACGGCTAGCCAAAAACTCCAAAGGTAATAACAAAATGTTTTTTAAGTACATCAGAAGCAGGAAGCCTGCTAAACAACCAGTGGGGCCCCTTGACGATGAAAATACAAAAGGAGCGCTTAAAGATGATAAAGTCATTGCGGAGAAACTAAATGGATTCTTTGCTTCAGTCTTCACGGCTGAGGATGTTAGGGAGATTCCCAAACCTGAGCTGGCTTTTGTAGGTGACAAATCTGGGGAACTGTCACAGATTGAAGTATCACTAGAGGAGGTTTTGGAATTAATTGATAAACTCAACATTAACAAGTCACCGGGACCAGATGGCATTCACCCAAGAGTTCTGAAAGAACTCAAATGTGAAGTTGCGGAACTATTAACTAAGGTTTGTAACCTGTCCTTTAAATCGGCTTCGGTACCCAATGACTGGAAGTTAGCTAATGTAACGCCAATATTTAAAAAGGGCTCTAGGGGTGATCCCGGCAATTACAGACCGGTAAGTCTAACGTCGGTACCGGGCAAATTAGTTGAAACAATAGTAAAGAACAAAATTGTCAGACACATAGAAAAACATAAACTCTTGAGCAATAGTCAACATGGTTTCTGTAAAGGGAAATCGTGTCTTACTAATCTATTAGAGTTCTTTGAAGGGGTCAACAAACATGTGGACAAGGGGGATCCGGTGGACATAGTGTACTTAGATTTCCAGAAAGCCTTTGACAAGGTCCCTCACCAAAGGCTCTTACGTAAATTAAGCTGTCATGGGATAAAAGGGAAGGTCCTTTCATGGATTGAGAACTGGTTAAAGGACAGGGAACAAAGGGTAGGAATTAATGGTAAATTCTCAGAATGGAGAGGGGTAACTAGTGGTGTTCCCCAAGGGTCAGTCCTAGGACCTATCCTATTCAATTTATTCATAAATGATCTGGAGAAAGGGGTAAACAGTGAGGTGGCAAAGTTTGCAGATGATACTAAACTACTCAAGATAGTTAAGACCAAAGCAGATTGTGAAGAACTTCAAAAAGATCTCACAAAACTAAGTGATTGGGCAACAAAATGGCAAATGAAATTTAATGTGGATAAATGTAAAGTAATGCACATTGGAAAAAATAACCCCAACTATACATACAACATGATGGGGGCTAATTTAGCTACAACGAGTCAGGAAAAAGATCTTGGCGTCATCGTGGATAGTTCTCTAAAGATGTCCACGCAGTGTGCAGAGGCGGTCAAAAAAGCAAACAGGATGTTAGGAATCATTAAAAAGGGGATAGAGAATAAGACTGAGAATATATTATTGCCCTTATATAAATCCATGGTTCGCCCACATCTCGAATACTGTGTACAGATGTGGTCTCCTCACCTCAAAAAAGATATTCCAGCACTAGAAAAGGTTCAGAAAAGAGCAACTAAAATGATTAAGGGTTTAGAGAGGGTCCCATATGAGGAAAGATTAAAGAGGCTAGGACTCTTCAGTTTGGAAAAGAGAAGACTAAGGGGGGACATGATAGAGGTATATAAAATCATGAGTGATGTTGAGAAAGTGGATAAGGAAAAGTTATTTACTTATTCCCATAATACAAGAACTAGGGGTCACCAAAAGAAATTAATAGGCAGCAGGTTTAAAACAAATAAAAGGAAGTTCTTCTTCACGCAGCGCACAGTCAACTTGTGGAACTCCTTACCTGAGGAGGTTGTGAAGGCTAGGACTATAACAATGTTTAAAAGGGGACTGGATAAATTCATGGTGGCTAAGTCCATAAATGGCTATTAGCCAGGATGGGTAAGAATGGTGTCCCTAGCCTCTGTTCGTCAGAGGATGGAGATGGATGGCAGGAGAGAGATCACTTGATCATTGCCTGTTAGGTTCACTCCCTCTGGGGCACCTGGCATTGGCCACTGTCGGTAGACAGATACTGGGCTAGATGGACCTTTGGTCTGACCCAGTACGGCCTTTCTTATGTTCTTATGTTCTTATGTTCTTATGTTCTTATTCTGTACATAGTTTAGTCCTATTCAGTGTCTACTCGGCGCTTCTTGGCTTGTCTCTTGTATTCATTAAATGGAGCATCTCTTGTCACTGTCCAGCAATAGTCTGCAAGCATTGATGGGCTCCATTTGCCCTGATAGCGTTTCTCCATTGTTGCAATGTCCTGGTGAAATCGCTCGCCGTGCTCGTCGCTCACTGCTCCGCAGTTGGGTGGAAAAAAATCTAGATGAGAGTGCAAAAAATGTATCTTTAGTGACATGTTGCAACCAAGGCTTTTGTATGCCTTGAGGAGGTTTTCCACCAACAACCTGTAGTTGTCTGCCTTGTTGTTTCCGAGAAAATTTATTGCCACTAACTGGAAGGCTTTCCATGCCATCTTTTACTTGCCACGCAGTGCATGGTCGAATGCATCATCTCGAAGAAGTTCACGAATCTGAGGACCAACAAAGACACCTTCCTTTATCTTAGCTTCACTTAACCTTGGAAATTTTCCACGGAGGTACTTGAAAGCTGCTTGTGTTTTGTCAATGGCCTTGACTAAGTTCTTCATCAGACCCAGCTTGATGTGTAAGGGTGGGAACAAAAACTTCCTTGATTCAACAAGTGGTGGATGCTGAACACTTTTCCTCCCAGGCTCCAATGACTGTCGGAGTGTCCAATCTTTCTTGATGTAGTGGGAATCTCTTGCACGACTATCCCATTCGCAGAGAAAACAGCAGTACTTTGTGTATCCAGTCTGCAGACCAAGCAAGAGAGCAACAACCTTCAAATCGCCACAAAGCTGCTACTGATGTTGCTCATAGTTCATGCACCTCAAAAGTTGTTTCATGTTGTCATAGGTTTCCTTCATATGGACTGCATGACCAACTGGAATTGATGGCAAAACATTGCCATTATGCAGTAAAACAGCTTTAAGACTCGTCTTCGATGAATCAATGAACAGTCTCCACTCATCTGGATCATGAACGATGTTGAGGGCTGCCATCACACCATCGATGTTGTTGCAGGCTACAAGATCACCTTCCATGAAGAAGAATGGGACAAGATCCTTTTGACGGTCACGGAACATGAAAACCCTAACATCACCTGCCAGCAGATTCCACGGCTGTAGTCTGGAGCCCAACAGCTCTGCCTTACTCTTGGGTAGTTCCAAATCCCTGACAAGGTCATTCAGTTCACCTTGTGTTATGAGGTGTGGTTCAGAGGAGGAGGATGGGAGAAAATGTGGGTCCTGTGACATTGGTGGTTCAGGACCAGAAGTTTCATCCTCTTCCTCTTCCTCATCTGACTCAAGTGAGAATGATTCTGGTGCATCAGGAACCGGCAGTCCTTCTCCGTGGGTTACTGGGCGTATAGCTGATGGAATGTTTGGATAATGAACAGTCCACTTTTTCTTCTTTGACACACCTTTCCCAACTGGAGGCACCATGCAGAAGTAACAATTGCTGGTATGATCTGTTGGCTCTCTCCAAATTATTGGCACTGCAAAAGGCATAGATTTCCTTTTCCTGTTCAACCACTGGCGAAGATTTGTTGCACAACTGTTGCAGCATATGTGTGGGGCCCACCTCTTGTCCTGATCTCCAATTTTGCAGCCAAAAGAAAGGTGATAGGCTTTCTTAACCATAGTGGTTATACTGCGCTTTTGTGATGCAAAAGTCACTTCACCACAAACATAGCAGAAGTTATCTGCACTGTTCACACAAGTACGAGGCATCTCTGCTCACTTTGGCTAAACAGAAATGTGTCCCTTTGCAAAATCAAACACTGACAAATAAGAGAGCACGACACTGTATGATTTCTAGAGCTGATATAGGGCAATTTGTTCAGCAGAGTGATGTAAGCTTCGTTATGATTGCATCATCCATGACTTCTAGGAATAACATGATGCAATTCATATCATGTATGACGCAATACCAGCTTCAGATTGCATCATTCATTGTTTTGCCTAAAAAGCAAGTACTGTCCAAACCCAGTCATAGATTTATTCATAGATCCAGTCAAAGATGTATTTTAGTCATTTCTGGTTTAAATTGAGATCCCTTCCCTTTATAACTCACTTATCCTCCGCCATTCCCAAGTCAAGGGTCGTATATACTGACCCAATAGCATATCTTGAAAACTAGAGCCAATCAACAATTTTAAGCATCATTTTCGTTCTCAGTTATCCAGAATTAGTAAAGTTTGACTACATTTATTTCAGAAGCATTTGGCTTTAGAGCAGTGATATTAGAGAGACAAGGTAGGGGAGGGAATATCTTTTATTGGACCAACTTCTGCCTGTTCACCTTGAATGGTCTCTTAGAATAGGTGCAAACTACTCACACTAAACTATCTGTTCCACGTTTTTATAGCTGGGACACTCTGAGTACCTTTCCCACACCTGAAGAACTGCTCCATGTAGCTCGAAAGCTTGTCGCTCTATCCACCAGAAGTTGGTCCAATAAAAGATATCTTGCCCCCAAATTGTCTCTCTCTCTGTGTATATGTAAGACAGTAGGTGGTAGAGAGAGGGGGAATCAGGAGCTGCTCTTCCTCTCACTACACTAAAACAAGGGACATGCAAGGAAGTGAAAGGTGGCAAATAAAAACAAGGAAATACTTTCCCACAAAACAAGTAATTAAACTGTGGAACTCACCGCGGCAGGATTTTGTTGAGGCCAAAACCTTAGCAAAATTCAAAAAGGGTTTGGACATTTTTCTTGGTATCAAAAGCACCCAGAGTTACCAGAGTTAATGACCACACACATTTTGGAAGGGAGAGTGTCCCCCATGGCTCGGGGTTTAAGCCAATCTCTGTTAGAGATAAGGATGGGACACAGGGTGTGAGGGGAAGATTATCCCATATCCCCCTCATGAGAGATTCTCACAGCTTCTTCTGAAGCATCTGGTGCCGGCAACTGCTGGAGACAGGTTACTGGGCTAGATGGACCCGGCTCTGATCCAGTCTGGTGGTTCCCATGTTCCTCTACCAAGGAGCAGAGTTGACCTGCTGCACAGCCCCTATGTACTGTGAGAATTGACGTTTAACCACGAATGGAGCTGGCACTTTCCAAAAGTGAGCTGCTGATTTGGGAGGCCTCTTTTCTCTAGCCCCCACCTGGGACACACCTCAGCCAAGATTTCAAGAGGTGCTGAGCACTCGCAGGTACCACTCTCTGCCACTGGAGTGGCGGGAGCTCAGCAGCTGTGAAAATCCAGACCCTGGATGACTCAAGCTCAGCATCCAAACAGGAGCGGCGGATAGGGATGCCAACTTTCCGATTGCGGAGAACTGAACACCCTTGCCCTGCCCCTCCCCTTCTCCGAGGCCCAGCACCCCGCTCCCTCCATCCCTGCTCCCTCCCTCGCTCGCTCTCCCCCGCCCTTGCTCACTCGCTCATTTTCACCAGTCATGGCAGGAGGTTGGAGGTGCAGAAGGAGGTGAGGGCTCTGGCTGGGGGTGCTGGCTCCGGGGTGGGGCCAGGAATGAAGGGCTTGGAGTATGGGAGGGGACTCTGGGCTGAGGTAGGGGGTTGAGGTGCAGGACAAGTTTTGGGGTGCAGGCGGCACTTACCTCAGACGGCTCCTGGAAACGGCCCGCATGTCCCTCTGGCTCCTAGGTGGAGGCACAGCCAGGAGGCTCTGCCTGGTGTCTACTGTCCCAGTCCAGAGGCGCCAACCCCACAGCTCCCATTGGCCATGGTTCCCGGCCAATGGGAGCTATGGAGCTGGTGCTTGGGGCGGGGAGAACGCGGGGAGCCCCCTGGCCATCTCCCGCCTGTGGCCGGACATGCTGGCGGCTTCTGGAAGCCCTGCAGAGCCAGCGTAGGCAGGGAGCCCGCCTTAACCCTGCTGCACCGCCATCCAGATTTTTAATGGCCCGGTCAGAGGTGCTGACCGGAGCCACCAGATGGGCTGTCCTGATTGCTTCTGTCAGCGAGGGGCTAAGTCAGGTGTGTTGGAAGTCAGGCCCCTGGAAGCTGGGCAATCTGTTGTGGGGGACTCAGAGGGAGGGGAGTCTGGGGTGTCCGGCCTGGAGTCCTCCCAAGGTGGAGTTTGCTGAAAGTCACTGATTTCTGTGCTAACAAGTTCTGTTCTACATTCTGTTCTTTCGACAAATAAACCTGCTGATTTACACGCTGGCTGAGAGTTACGGCTGACTGCCGAGTCGGGGAACAGGGCCCTCTGGCTTCCCCACAAATGCCTCCTTCACCGTGGGGGTTTTCACCATGACCCGGATGATGCGGGGGTTGGCAGCGATCACTGGGCAGGCGAGGCTGATCTCTCAGGTAATGAAAGGCGTCGGCCATCACTTATGTGCAGGCAGCTGGAACAGCCTCACCTGGCCCCGAAGGCCTCAGCAAAAGTCACACACCCATATTCCTACCACCTAGGCATTGGTGCAGCACACGGGGAAACTGAGGCATACACAGTATTCATGCAAAACTGTAAGACTCAAATAGGCTCGCGTACAACATAATAAGGAGGAAAAACCCACTTTGTCTCTCTCCTGTCAGTCATGCTTTGTGAGGCTCAGGGAGGGCAAAGGAGAGCTGGAGTGCGGGGGGCCTGGGTTTGTTTCACTGTGGTGATATTTTTAGTATTGTTCTTGCTGCTGTGATCACAGATCTATGGGTGGTGGAGCAAGGTTCTCTAGCAGGCCCTTGGCAGAGCTTGGGGATAAAACCCAGATGTCCTGAGTCACAGTCCTGATTCAGAGCCTGTGGATTTTGCGGCATTTTATACCTTGAGGGAGCATCCTGTAACCCCCATATTCCTCATTTATATTTAATTGTGATCTTCCGTAAAAATCATGCCATGTGAGCTATCAAGGGAAAGGTTATGAACTGCTGAAAGCCACTGTTCTAGCTAAATATGCAGCTCTTTTGTGCATATGAAGTTAAGAGAATTGTGTTGTATGGTTGGGACTAAAACATGCTGTAAGTTGGGGAATGAGCCAGATATTAGCTCCCCAGAGACAACAACAAGGAAAGTAACCAACACATGGGCGGGGTGTGAAATAGCCCATCAATAGCCATTGTACAGCAAGGGAGCTACAATTCAATGACTCACCGGCATGACGCCACACCAGGGGAATTGCTCAACCTTGCCTGCTGGAAACCAATGCCCCCCAGACATGCCTGGACTTGTGTTCTCCAAGCACATGGGACTGAGGGTATAAAACAGGACACAGGGGCCCCATGCTTGGCCTTTCTCCTGCCCCCACCTATGCTACAAGAAACAAGGGCACTGAGAAGAATGAAGATGCCCACAGAGGGGACTGGGCCAGGTTTCAAGGGTGAAAACCTTTTCAAGGGTGGGCTGTATAAGTAGGAGAATTGCCAGCAGATGGAGGGACGTGATCATCCCCCTCTATTCAGCATTGGTAAGGCCTCATCTGGAGTACTGTGTCCAATTTTGGGCCCACACTACAAGAAGGATGTGGAAAAATTGGCGAGAGTCCAGCAGAGGGCAACAAAAATGATTAGGGGGCTGGAGCACATGACTTATGAGGACAGGCTGAGGGAACTGGGATTATTTAGTCTGCATAAGAGAAGAATGAGGGGGGATTTGATAGCAGCCTTCAACTACCTGAAAGGGGATTCCAAAGAGGATGGATCTAGACTGTTCTCAGTGGTTCCAGATGACAGAACAAGGAGTAATGGTCTCAAGTTGCAGTTGGGAGGTCTAGGTTGGATATTAGGAAAAACTTTTTCACTAGAAGGGTGGTGAAGCACTGGAATGGGTTACCTAGGGAGGTGGTGGAATCTCCTTCTTTAGAGGTTTTTAAGGTCAGGCTTGACAAAGCCCTGGCTGGGATGATTTAGTTGGGGTTAGTCCTGCTTTGAGCAGGGGGTTGGACTAGATGACCTCCTGAGGTCTCTTCCAACCCTAATATTCTATGATTGTGTGATTCTATGATCTGTGTATTATGAACTGCAATATCCAGTGGGGTGAGAAAAACTGCTTAATCTAGACGTTGCCCAGTCTAATAGGGTTGAGAATTTAGACAGTGTGCTTATATTTTATTTTATTTTGGTAACCAATCTGACTTTTTGCCTATCACTTAATATTACTTAAAATCTATCTTTTGTAGTAAATACATTTGTTTTACTGTTTATCTTTACCATTGAATTTGTATGAAGTGTGTGGCAAAACTGTCCACTTTCCATTGATGAAGTGGTGAACCAATTAATAAATTTGCACTGCTCATCTTGAGCAGTACAAGACAGTATATTCCTGAGGTGGAAGGCTGGGAGCTGGGGGGATCTGGCTGGTCCCTTTCCCTGTGTGATTCATGAGTGGCTCTGGGAGCATTCATGCAATCTAGCTGGGTGTGGGGCTCCACATGCAGTTGTGCTGAGTGATAACACCTGGGGGGGTTTCCTGCTGGTCAATAGCAAAGCATTGTGAGAGACCGGGGGCACAGCCTGACCAACCTGATTGCCTTCTATAATGAGATAACTGGCTCTGTGGATTTGGGGAAAATGGTGGATGAGATATATCTTTCAGAGGGGTAGCCGTGTTAGTCTGTATCAGCAAAAACAACGAGGAGTCCTTGTTACACCTTAGAGACTAACAAAGTTATCTGGGCATAAGCTTTCATGGGCTAGCACCCACTTCATCAGATGCATGGAGTGGAAAACACAGTAGCAGGTATATTTATACACAGCATATAAAAGGATGGGAGTTGCCTTACCAGGTGGGGGGTCAGTCTAATGAGACAATTTAATTATCAGTAGAATACCAAGGGAGGAAAAATCACTTTCGTAGTGGTAATGAGAGTGGCCCATTTCAAACAGTTGACAAGAAGATTTGAGTAACCGTAGGGGGAAATTAGTAAGGTAAAATTAGGTTTTGTAATGACCCATCTGTGTAGGGTTGGATCACAGAAACCCCCTTGGAAACTGCCAACTGATGTGCCAAGACTACTTCTGCCCCTGCTTTCCCTGCCTTCCCAGCTTGGGACCTCAGTGCCCTGTCTGGTTTGAGCCAGACCCACTAGCCTGCTGCAAGCCCAGACCCAGGTCTGAACCACATCCCCTAACAGCTTCAGGCTTAATTGAAAGCAGGTTAAGAAATGTTCCTGTCTTTAACACTCAGGCTAGGTCTACACTACAGCGGGGGTCCGACCTAAGATACGCAACTTCAGCTACGTGAATACCGTAGCTGAAGTTGCGTATTTTAGGTCGGCTTACCTGGCGGTGAGGACGCGGGAAAGTCGACCGCTGCCGCGCTGCCGCCGACTCCGCTGCCGCCTCTTGCCGAGGTGGATTTCCGGAGTCGACGGCAGAGCGATCAGGGATCGATTTTACCGCGTCTTCACTAGACGCGGTAAGTCGATCCCCGATAGACCGATTGCTACCCGCCGGATCGGCGGGTAGTGAAGACAAAGCCTCAGATGCTCAACTCCCAATGGGGTCCAAACCCCAAATAAATCCGTTTTACTCATAAATTTTTCGCCCTCTATAACACTGATAGAGAGATATGCACAGCTGTTTGCACCCCCCCCCCAGTATTAATACATACTCTGGGTTAATTAATAAGTAAAAAGTGATTTTATTAAATACAGAAAGTAGGATTTAAGTGGTTCCAATTAGTAACAGGCAGAACAAAGTGAATTACCAAGCAAAATAAAATAAAACACGCAGGTCTAAGCCTAGTACAGTAAGAAAACTGAATACAGATAAAATCTCACCCTCAGAGATGTTTCAATAAGTTTCTATCACAGACTGGACGCCTTCCTAGTCTGGGCACAATCCTTTCCCCTGGTACCGTCCTTGTTCCAGCTCAGGTGGTCGCTAGGGGATTTCTCATGACTGCAGCCCCCTTTGTTCTGTTCCACTCACTTATATATCTTTTGCATAAGGCAGGGATCCTTTGTCGCTCTCTGGGTTCCCACCCCTCCTTCTCAATGGAAAAGCACCAGGTTAAAGATGGATTCCAGTTCAGGTGACATGATCACATGTCACTGTAAGACTTCATTACCCACTTGCCAGCACACATATATACAGGAAGACTTACAAGTAAACAGAGCCATCTACAGTCAATTGTCCTGGTTAATGGGAGACATTAAGATTCCAAATCACCATTAATGGCCCACACTTTGCATAACTACAATAAGACCTCAGAGTTATCTTTCATATTTCTAGTTTCAGATACAAGAATGATACATTTATACAAATAGGATGAACACACTCAGTAGATTATAAGCTTTGTAATGATACCTTACAAGAGACCTTTTGCATGAAGCATATTTTAGTTACCTTATATTCACACTCATCAGCATACTTTCATAAAATCACATAGATTGAAACGTCACACAATCCATTGCCAGTCTTTATTCAGGCCTAATTTGATGGTGTCCAGTTTGCAAATTAATTCCAGTTCTGCAGTTTCACATTGGAGTCTGTTTTTGAAGTTTTTGTTGTTGCAGAATTGCCACTTTTAAGTCCGTTATTGAATGACCAGGGAGGCTGAAGTGTTCTCCTACTGGTTTTTGAATGTTGTAATTCCTGATGTCAGATTTGTGTCCATTTATTCTTTTGCGTAGAGACTGTCCGGTTTGGCCAATGTACATGGCAGAGGGGCATTGCTGGCACATGATGGCATATATCACGTTGGTAGATGTGCAGGTGAACAACCCCTGATGGTGTGGCTGATGTGGTTAGGTCCTATGATGGTGTCCCTTGAATAGTTATGCAGACAGAGTTGGCACCGGGGTTTGTTGCAGGGTTTTGTTCCTGGATTAGTGTTTTTGTTGTGTGGTGCGTAGTTGCTGGTGAGTATTTGTTTCATGTTGTGGGGCTGTCTGTAAGCGAGGACTGGCCTGTCTCACAAGATCTGTGAGAATAAGGGATCGTCCTTCAGGATAGGTTGTAGATCCTTAATGATGCGCTGGAGAGGTTTATTTGGGGGCTGTAGGTGACGGCTAGTGGCTTTAGATATCTTGACTTTAGAAAAGCTTTTGATACGGTCTCCCACGGTATTCTACCCAGCAAGTTAAAAAAGTATGGATTGGATGAATGGACTATAAGGTGGATATAAAGCTGGCTAGATCGTTGGGCTCAATGGGTTGTGATCTACGGCTCAATGTCTGGTTGGCAGCTGGTATCAAGCGGAGTGCCCCAGGTGTCTGTCCTGGGGCTGGTTTTGTTTAACATCTTCATTAATGATCTGGATCATGGGATGGATTGCACCCTCAGCAAGTTTGCAGATAGCACTAAGCTGGGGGGAGAGGTAGATACGGTGGAGGAGTAGGGTCCAGAGTGACCTAGACAAATTAGAGGATTGGGCCAAAAGAAATCTGATGAGGTTCAACAAGGACAAGTGCAGAGTCCTGCACTTAGGACGTAAGAATCCCATGAACGCTACAGGCTGGGGACAGACTGGCTAAGCAGCAGTTCTGCAGAAAAGGACCTGGGGATTACAGTGGACGAGAAGCTGGATATGAGTCAGCACTGTGCCCTTGTTTCCAAGAAGGCTAACGGCATATTGGGCTGCTTTAGTAGGAGCATTGCTAGCAGATCGAGGGAAGTGATTATTCCCCTCTATTCGGCACTGGTAAGGGCACATCTGGAGTAAGGGGTCCAATTTTGGGCCTCCCACTACAGAACAGATGTGGACAAATTGGAGAGAATCCAGCGGAGAGCAACAGAAATGATTAGGGGGCTGGGGCACATGATTTATGAGGAGAGGCTGGTTTGATAGCAGCCTTCAACTACCTGAAAGCGGGTTCCAAAGAGGATGGAGCTCGGCTGTTCTCAGTGGTGGCAGATGACAGGACAAGGAGCAATGGTCTCAAGTTGCAGTGGGGGAGGTCTAGGTTGGATATTAGGAAAAAATATTTCACCAGGAGGGAGGTGAAGCACTGGAATGGGATACCTGGGGAGGTGGTAAAATCTCTATCCTTAGAGGTTTATAAGGCCCGGTTTGACAAAGCCCTGGCTGGGATGATTTAGTTGGGGTTGGTCCTGCTTTGAGCAGGTGGTTGGATTAGATGACCTCCTGAGGTCCCTTCCAACCCTAATCTTCGAAACAAAGGGTAGGAATTAATGGTCCGTTTTCACAATAGAGTAAGGTAAACAGCGGGGTCCCTCATGGATCTGTATTGGGACCAGTGCTGTTCAACACATTCCTTAATGATCTGGAAAAGGGAGTGAACAGTGAAGTAGCAAAGTTTGCAAGGATACACAATTTTTCAAGATAGTTAAATCCAAAGTTGACTGAGAAAAGTTACAAAGGGATCTCACAAAACTGGATGACTGGGCAATGAAATGGACGATGAAATTCAGCATTGATAAGTGCAAAATGATGCAAACTGGAAAAAATCATCCTAACTACACATATATAAGGATGGGGTCTAAATTAGCTGATACCACCCAATAAAGAGATTGTGGAGTCGTCATGGGTAGTTCTTTGAAAACTTCTGCTCTATGCACAGCAGTGGTCAAAAAGGCTAACAGATTGTTAAGAACCATTAGGAAATGGATAGAAAATGTTATACTGCCACTATATAAATCCATGGAACACCCACACCTTCAATAGTGTGTCCAGTTCTGGTAGCCCCACCTCAAAAAGACATAGTATAATTTGGAAAGGGTCAGAGAAGGGTAACAAAGATGATTAAGGGTATAGAATGGCTTCCATCTGAGGAGAGACTAAAAAGACTTGGATTGTTCAGCTTAGAAAAGAAAGAGACAACTAAGGGAGGATATGACAGAGGTCTATAAAATCATGACTGTTGTGGAGAAAGTGAATAGAGAAATGTTATTTACTTATGCACACAATGCAAAAGCCAAGGGTTACCTGATGAAATAAATAGACAGTATATTTAATAAATACAAGAGAAAGTATTTTTTCATGGAGCACAGAGCTAACCTGTGGAACTCATTGCCAGGGGATGTTGTGATGGCCAAAGGATTAAAAAAGAATTAGATAAGTTAATGGAGGATAGGTCCATCAATGGCTATAAGCTGAGATGATTGGGGATGCAAACCCATGCTGCTGGTGTCCCAAAACCTCTGACCGCCAGAATCCAGGATGGGACGAGAGGGGATGGATCACTTGATGATTGTCCTGTTCTGTTCACCCCCATGAAGCACCTGGCACTGGCCACTGTTGGAAAACGGGACACTGGGCTAGGTGGACCTTTGGCCTGACCAAGTATATACCGTTCTTATGTTCTTATGAGACATTTCTTCTCAACAGCTGCAGGAATGGAAGGTGAGTATAAAAGGAAAGAAGATTCCCACAGCATTTCTGCTGGATGTTGTGTGACGTTAGCAGAAGGTCAAACAAGCCTCCAAGCCCCAGAAGGAGTCGTCATGTTATCCTCAGCATCAAAACATTCCTTTAGCACAGAGTAAGACACAGCTCATCACACACACATGATTCTATTCTCCCTCTCTCTCCCACAGTCGGGAGGACTGAAGAGCACGTGTAAATGAGCCGCTCGCCCAATGCACCAGGCCACAGCACCCCCGATCTCTCTCCCACCCAGCCACCCCTTTGAAGCCCCGAGTGTAGGGAAGAGTGCGAGATCAGCATGGGGAAGCCGGGCTCATCCATGCAAAATGTGTCATAAGGCAGCAAAACACAAGGTCCATGGGACGCAGGCCTTGGCTACGGAATGGGGGACTGAGGCCGGCAAAGCAGTGACCCTGAGAAGGATTTAGGAGTTTGAGAAGGAAAGAAAGTAACCCAAGGTGACACAGCAGGTCGGTGGCAGAACCAAGACTAGAGACCGTGTCTCTCAATGTGCAGCCCAGTGCACTTCCCACTGGCCTTTGGCATGGCCCCCTTGGCTGCTGCTTTCTGTTGCCATTAAGAGTCCAGCTCAGATGCAGCTTGTCAGACAGGAGATACACACACGGTGCTCTCTCTCATGCTGATGTTTACCTTTGTTCTTTCTTGTTTTTCTGTTTCCCTTCAACTTAGAACAAGATTCACTCGGTCTGGCTGCCTTCTGTGGCAGTGCGCAGTGCTGTTGTAGCCATGTCAATCCCAGGATACTAGACAGACGAAGTGGGGGAGTAAATAGCTTTCATTGGACCCAAATTCTGTTGGTGAGAAAGACCAGCTTTTGAGCTTACACAGTGTAAGTACATAGTAAAAACACCCCTAGAGTTCCAATGAAAACCTGGCTTTAATTTCCAAGTCCCAAAGCATTTTCTGTTGCCTCCTTTAGCTCAGCAGGGAGCTTCTGCTACAGCATCGATAAAACACATTGATCACCCGTTTCAGGATCTCTTTTGTTGTCACCCCATAAACAATGGGATTTAACATGGGGGGAATGAGCACATAGAGGTTGGCCAGTAGGTTGACAATATAACCTGGGATGATGTGCCCAAACTGGTGTGCTAAAGAGGAGAGAACAGCCGGCACGTAGAACATCAGTATGACACAGACATGGGAGCCGCAGGTGCGGAGAGCCTTGAGCCGGGCTTCCTTGGAGGGGAGCAGGAAGACGGCCCTGAGAATCAACCCATATGATACAGCAATGAGCACAATATCTAAACAAATTACTAAAATAGCCACAGCTACACCATACCAAACGTTGACGGTGATGTCGTCGCAGGCCAGCCGGGCTATGGCCATGTAGTCACAATAGGCGTGAGGCAGGAGGTTGGTTCTGCAGAACTTCAGCTGCTTCATGAGAACGATGAGAGGAAAAATGATACAGAAACTTCTTGTGACAACTGCCAGCCCCATCTTCCCGACCGCAGACTTGGTTAGTATGATGGTGTATCTCAGGGGATCGCAGATGGCAACGTACCGATCAAACGCCATGGCGAGCAGGATGGCCGACTCGGCAATAAAACTGACATGGATGAAAAACATCTGGGTCAGGCAGGCAGCAAAAGAAATTTCTCCCGCTCTAAACCAGAATACAGCCAGCATCTTGGGCACCGTAGTGGTAGATAACAGCAGATCAGCAGCGGCCAGCATGGACACTAATAGATACATGGGCTCATGGAGGCTTCGTTCTGTTAGTATGATGAATAGTAGGAGAGAGTTCCCAAAAAGTGATGCAACGTAAATCAGACAGAAGGGGATGGCAATCCAGAAATGAGAGTCCTCCGTACCCGGGATGCCGGTCAGGATGTAACTAACAGGGTCAAAAACAGTGTGATTGTCAGCTGGCATCATGTACTATCACTTGGATCTTCTATTCATTTTCCTGTAACTCACAGCAAAAGAGAAAATCAGTGAGAATTGTAGTGTCAGCTAGGACTGGAATGCATTTGTTGAGAGAATCATAGCTACCATCAAAAACTTCATTGTGTGACAACTGCCTGTTGTGTGTGACCGTAAATCCAGAAACACTCTCATACTGCGGAACTGTAGTAGGAAGAAACCCTGAGACATAAGCCCTTGTATTAGAGGCCTAGCATGAGGCCTGAGGCCTGGGCTAAAGTAACGGTCAAAGGCTTGTAGATATAAAACAAAATTAGTCTGGTAGCTAGAGGCAGGCCCTGCTCACAGAATCTGGCAAGCACAGGGCTGATATTTCAAAATCACACATTACTACGAGGTGCTGGGCACAGAGAACTCACGCAAACACAATTTCAGAAGGGTTGTATCAGAACAGCGCGATATAAGCACATTCCCTAAAGATAACAGGAAAATGGTTACCCATCCTAAAGATATGGTCAGGTTGACAGTGTGATGGATAGAGGTGTACGAGGTGATGGGTGGTAACCGGCTACGTCAGAGGGTGTCAATTAACTGCATTAGAGGGTCAGTATGTAACTTGTTTGTATTGATGTATAAAATGGAGCCTGAAAGTGAGTTTCTCTGTCTAGCCTACGGAGGAACGGAAAGTCCCACTGTTCACTGAGCTGGTTCATTATTACTGGCATACATGTATTTGTGTTCGTCTATAGTCTTCAGGATACTAGTACTGTGCTTCATCGACAATAAACCTGGCTGGGTGCCTTCGTACCTTAACGGATCTTGTGGTCATTGTGTGGTTCACTCGAGGTCTGCTATGCCAACTGTCTGTTCAGAGCTGGGACAGGACACAGAGAGAACACACACACACGCAGCTGAACATATTACCACACTGGTGACCCACAATAAGTTACGTACTGCCCATATGACATAACATCTCCATTCCAGAAGAGGGAAGATGGTTTGGATGGTTCTGGCCCCAGGTGAAGCAGGGCACGCCCTCCTGGTGTTGCTGTCCACAGCAGAATCTCTCCTCCGCACATTTGCTACAGTCGCTCTCAGGGCTCAAGCAGTGACTGTGAAAGTGAGTTAAAGCAGCTATATGACTGGTTCTTCTGGCACTTACACTGGTTTCACACTCACTACTGCGCAGTCACTCCCAGTTAGTAATGATGTGAGAGCAGAACCTCTTTCAGTCACAATCCCCCCGCTGGATCCTACTGGCTCTGAGGCCTTGACCCAACCAACACTCAAGCACACGAGTAAATTCATTCACAAGCAACTCCCACTGACTTTTATGAAAATACTCACCTGAGTAAAGTTGTAAGATTTTTCAGAATTTGGTCCTAAATATGTGGGACAATCTCAATTAAGCTCTGGTATACACTACAGACCTATATCGGGATAACTACGTTGCTCTGTGTTGTGAAAAATCCACACCCGTGAGCGACATAGATATACCGACCTGACTCCCTGTGTAGACATAGCTACCTCCTCTCGGGGAGGAGGATTAACTAATCTGCCGGGGGAGCTCTCCGCCGTCAGCACAGAGCATCTCCAGTAACGCACCACAGCGGTGCAGCTGCGCGGACGCAGTATTTTAAGCCTAGCCGAGCTGGTAGCTCTGCTCCAGAGAATTACAGCTGCAGTAGGTGGAGGGGGGCCAAACTTCCCATTTTTAAAGGGGCAGTCCCATATTTAAGCCCCCGTGCAGGTGTCCCAACTTTTTCTTCAAGCAGGCAACTTGTCCCGTATTTTCTATCTCCCCCCATCCGTACTCTCAGGTCCTGATGCTGGCCAGATCCCTCCTTCCCAGATGCCCGCCTACCAACGGTGAGTGGGGGAGTCTAGGCCCAACGATGGGTGTGGGTGTGGAAGGATGGTGGCAGAGCAAAGATGCAGCATACGGGGCCGGCTGCTCCCCCTGCTGCTCCCTCAGCGGAGCCCACCCTATGTGCCGGCTCTTGGCCATCAGGGCCCCACCCCCCGTCCCGTGTCCCACCATCACTGGCTGCACACTGTGAGCTGCAGTGGCCGGTGAGTGTGGGCAGGCACCAGGCCGTGGTTACGTGTCGCCTCTGCTGCCCACCCATCAGCCCTTTACATGCTCCTCCTCTCGCTGTCCTCTCCCTGCTTTCCCCTTTGCCCTCCCCAACCAGCCCCACTGCTCCTCCATGTCCCCCCCAGCGGGGCATGTCCCGCTCCCAGCGCTCTGCGGAGAACCAGCCCCTCGTCAGAGCACTCAGCTCACTAGCAGCCTGGCTGGCAGGCTCCTTCCTTCCCCCACTGCCCCTGCCTGGGCCGGCACCCCGGGAAAGCCCCAGACCTTCCGGCCCGAGGCGCTGGCCAGGAGGTGCTGAGACCTGCATGTGCCAAAGCCCCGCGCAACGCTGGCACGGGGAAGCCTCTCTGCCCCTCAGCTAAGCTGTGGAGTGGCGGCGGGGGGTGGAGGGGGAAGCAATTTCCAGCCTGCTCATGCCCCGACCCTGCAGGTTTCACAGCAGCCCCCAGGGCAGGGGCTTAGCCCCCTCTTCACCCCCCAGCCTGGATCCCGCCCCTGGGGGTGCTGGGCTGCTCCATCCTCTAGGCATCCTCCCCTGCTGAGTCACCTCTCTATCCTGGAGCACTGACGCCCCTGCAGTCAGCTTCCCTGGGCCCTGGGGCACAATGCAGCCTTAGGGCTTAACCCCTTCCTGCCCGTGCTGTAGCTGGGGGACAGGAGGCGGCTGGGTTACGTCGCGTGTTCAGCAGCAGCCTGGAGGATTAGATGCCTTTTGATACTGTGCAGGCAGGAAGGAACAAGCTGCTTCCAGCTAAGGGAACGCCGGGGGGCGGGGGGTTGAGGGGAGGGGAGAAGAGAAGAGATGCGCTCTGAAAAGACGTGAGCCAGGTCATCTTCACAGCTGAGGATGTGAGGGAGATTCCCAACCTGAGCCATTCATTTTAGGTGAGGAATCTGAGGAACTGTCGCAGATTGAGGTCTCATTAGAGGAGGTTTTGGAACAAATTGATAAACTAAACAGCAATAAGTCCCCAGGACCAGATGGGATTCACCCAAGAGTTCTGTAGGAACTCAAATGTGAAATTGCAGAACTACTAACTGTAGTCTGTAACCTACCAATTAAATCACCCTCTGCACCAGATGACTGGAGGATAGCTAATGTGATGACAATTTTTAAAAAGGGCCCCAGAGGTGACCCCGGCAATTACAGGCCGGTAAGTCTGACTTCAGTACCTGGCAAACTGGTTGAAATGATAGTAAAGAAGAAAATTGTCAGACACAGAGATGAACATAATTTGTTGGGAAGAGTCAACATGTTTTTTCTAAAGGGAAATCATGCCTCACCAATCTGCTAGAATTATTTCAGGGGGTCAACAAGCATGTGGACAAAAGGGATCCAGTGGATAGAGTG
Organism: Emys orbicularis; assembly: GCF_028017835.1. Taxonomy (NCBI): domain Eukaryota; kingdom Metazoa; phylum Chordata; order Testudines; family Emydidae; genus Emys; species Emys orbicularis. Next base: position 369,161,942 of record NC_088683.1, read on the forward strand.
TACTTAGGTTTTCAGAAAGCCTTTGACAAGGTCTCTCACAAGAGGCTCTTAAGCAAAGTAAGCTGTCATGGGATAAGAGGGAAGGTTCTCTCATGGATTGGTAACTGGTTAAAAGATAGGAAACAAAGGGTAGGAATAAATGGACAGTTTTCAGAATGGAGAGAGGTAAATAGTGCTGTCCCCCAGGGATCTGTATGGGGCCCAGTCCTATTCAAGATATTCATACATGATTTGGAAAAAGGGGTAAACAGTGAAGTGGCAAAATTTGCAGATGATACAAAACTTCTCAAGACAGTTCAGTCCCAGGCAGAGTGCGAAGAGCTACAGAAGGATCTCTCAAAACTGGGTGACTGGGCAAGAAAATGGCAGATGAAATTCAATATTGATAAATGCAAAGTAATGCCCATCGGAAACCATCATCCCAACTATAAAAAGCAACAGAGGGTCCTGTGGCACCTTTAGGACTAACAGAAGTATTGGGAGCATAAGCTTTCGTGGGTAAGAACCTCACTTCTTCAGATCCCAACTATACATATAAAATGATGGGGTCTAAATTAGCTGTTACCACTCAAGAAAGAGATCTTGACATCATTGTGGATAGTTCTCAGAAAACATCCACTCAGTGTGTAATGGCCGTCCGAAAAGTGAACAGAATGTTGGGAATCATTAAGAAAGGGATAGAAAGCAAGACAGAAGATGTCATATTGCCTCTGTATAAATCTATGGTACGCCCCGTCTTGAATACTGCATGCAGATGTGGTCACCCCATCTGAAAAATTGATATATTGGAATTGGAAAAGGTACGGAAAAGGGCAACAAAATGATTAGGGTTATGGAACGGCTGCCATATAAGGAGAGATTGATAAGACTGGGACTTTTCAGCTTGGAAGAGAGATGACAAGGGGGGATATAATAGAGGTTTATAAAATCATGACTAGTGTGGAGAAAGTAAATAAGGAAGTGTTATTTACTCCTTCTTATAACAAAAGAACTAGGGGTCACCAATTGAAATTAATAGGCAGCAGGTTAGAAACAAAAAAGAGGAAGTATTTCTTTGTACAAGCCACAGTCAACCTGTGGAACTCTTTGCCAGAGGATGTTGTGAAGGCCAAGACTATAACAGGGATAAAAAAAGAACTAGATACATTCATGGAGGATAGGACCATCAATGGCTATTAGCCAGGATGGGCAGGAATGGTGTCCCTAGCCTCTGTTTGCCAGATGCTGCGATTAGGTGACAGGTGATGGGTCACATGCTGATTCCCTGTTCTGTTCATTCCTTCTGGGGCACCTGGCATTGGCCACTGTCGGTAGACAGGATACTGGGCTGGATGGACCGTTGGTCTGTCCCAATCTGGCCGATCTTATGCTCTAATCCCTTCCCCGTCCCTCCTACTCCCCGGCAACTGGAAGCAGCTCCTGTCCCTTCCCTCCCGCTCTGTGCTGAAAGGCAGCTGCTGCACACATTCTGGTGTGACCCTGGCAGAAATCTGGGGGGGAGGTGGTATGTGACCTTGCATCCCTCCTCCCCCCCACAGGTTGCCTTGCAAAGACACGGCGCAAGGTAGCAGAAGAGGCAGGTCCATCCCAGGGTCCCAGACAGGCATGAAGGGCATAGCGTGCCAGAGAGAGAGGGTCAGGTTGGTTGGTCGGTAACCCCCCCTCTGTGAGAGAGGTGTACAGGAGGGTGTGTGTGTGAGCTCTCCCCGTCTGTGTGTGTGTGTGGGGGAGGGCTGTGTGTGTCACCCCTCCCTGTGTGAACCCTAAAGCCTTAAAGAGAAGAAGGTAGTTAAAAAGAATCCAACTATGCCGTAGTTGTTTTTAACAGGGGCTCAGTCAACTTGTTGTTAATTTGAACATTTGTACTGTATAGTTCTGATTGATTGCGGTGGAACTCGCTTGAATATGGGTAATTTTACCAGGTGTCCCGTATTCAGAGTAGGGAGATCTGGTCACCCTAAGAAGCTGGAACATCGGTATCAAAGCAGCCCTTATAATCAGCTGCTCCTGGGTCCTACAGTTCGGACATTCACAGCTATGATCCTTGAAACCAGCTAATTTCTGCCAACCGGAACAGACTCAGTCCTGGGGTCCTTATGGCATCAATGGAAGTGTTGCCTGAGTGAAGGCCTCGGAATTTGGGGTGTAGTATATTACAGGGCCTGAGTAGATTTACTCTGAACAGTCATGTAACCAAGAATGGCCCAGTCCAGGGCCCACTGAGATCAACAGCAAGACCCCCAGTGACGTCCGTGGAAGTGGATCAGGGTAACCCGGTGACTTCTTCCTAAAACTGAACCTCAGCGCAATCACAGGAGCATTATCTCAGTGCCCCGGCTCCCGTCCTGCCCCTGCACTCAGAGTTACGCACCCCCATTCTATCCAACTCCAGCTCAAACACTGCACAGTTTTCATGTGTTTCCATTCGCCCCTTCACAGCTTCATTCCATGCAAACGACTCACCAGGCTCCGGCCCCAGCTGGGGAGGAGGAATCTCTGCCTGTGACCGGGTCAGGGAGCTGCAGGTGGTGGGGAATCTGCACTGACTGGGGCTGAGGTACAGGGATATTTATACTGCTGCCCTGTGAATCCCGGGGGGCGGGGCTCAGAGCCAGCACAGAGCCCCAGGGACCTGCCTCTGTGACTGGCTCAGGTGGGGAAGAGCAGCAGAGAATTAACCCTTTCCTCCTCTCACTTGTTTGATCTGATCATTTCTCCTTTTGTACGTTATTTACAAAGGTCCTTGTGACACTGAGGCCCCCAGCAAAGAGCTCCCTCTTCCTTGCAAACAGCTCACATCTCAGGGCTGACAAACTCACTACACCACACACAAGGCTTATGGAATATTTACCCATAAAGAGTAGCATGTAAGGTGTGTGCGGAAAGCTCGTAACTTGCCAAGCTTCACAACTATTGCAAAACGCATGTCTGGGTAATAGTTAACAAGTAACATATTGATATTGACAATGAGTTTTATGGACTTGGAGTAGAAGTTAGTCACCAGGTCATAGTGTGTCTTGGTGATGGCCATTCCAGGAGGGCATTGTCACCCCGCCCTGGTTAGCCAGGGATGTAATGCCAGGCTCAGTTCTCCACCCTTGCTGCAGCCCAAGATTATCAATGGAAAACCATCAGAGACAACTGTAAACAATGAAGGAACACTACAACAGACAGGATTACGCTGCCTATGAACAGAGACAAAAGACTGTCTCATGATAACACAGAGTGAGGAGCGGCCGTCTGGATCCTTTCACAGAGGAGACATCTCCTGGTGCGGGGACATCTCCTGGTGCGGGGACATTCTTATGAAAAATTGGATCCTGGAGTCAGGGGGTAACCGGGTGACTCACAGTGCTGGGAGCCGTGAGAACCATCACAGTCGTTTTTACAGACAGCCTTTAGTCTCACTTACTGCAACCATCCTGAAAACCTATATGTGTGTGTGCCATGTCGTTGTAGCTCCGTCAGTCCCAGGATATTAGAGAGACAAGGTGGGGGAGGGAATATCTTTTACTGGACCAACTTCTGTCGGCCTGTTCACCTTGAATGGTCCCTTTGAACAGGTGCAAACTACTCACACTAAACAATCTGTTCCACCTTGTATTTAGTAGGGACATCCCGAGTACCTTTCTCAGACCTGAATATCTGCTCCATGTAGCTCGATAGCTTGTTGCTCTCCCCAACAGAAGTTGGCCCAATAAAATATATCACCTCCCCCGCCCCTTGTCTCACTCTATGTGTATATGTAAGATGGTAGGTGGTAGAGAGAGGGGAAATCAGGAGCTGCTCTACCTCTCATTACACAGGAACAAGAGACATGCAAGGAAAGTAAAAGGTGGCAAATAAAAACCAATACAAGGAACTACTTTCCCACAAAACAAGTAATCAAACTGTGGAACTCACTGCTGCAGGATTTTGTTGAGGCCAAAACTTTAGCAAGATTCATAAAGGGATTGGACATTTATCTGGGTATCAAAAATACCCAGAGTTACCAGACCTAATGACAACACACATTTTGGAAGGGAGAGTGACCCCCAGGGCTCAGGGTTGAAGCCAATCTCTGTTAGAGATAAGGATGGGACCCAGGCTGTGAGGGGAAGATTATCCCATATCCCCCTCATGAGAGATTTTCACAGCTTCTTCTGAAGTATCTGGTGCTGGCCATGGGCTACTGGGCTAGATGGACCCAGCTCTGATCCAATCTGGTGGTTCCCATGTTCCTCTACCAAGGTGCAGAGTTGACCTGCTGCAGCCCCCAACCTGGGACTCACCTCAGCCAAGATTTCAAGAGGGGCTGAGCTCTCGCAGCTCCCACGCTCTGCCACTGGAGTGGCAGGTGCTCAGCGGCTGTGAAAAGCCAGATCCTGAATGACTGAAGCTCAGCATCCAAACAGGAGGGGGAGAAGCTCCAAAAAGTGTGTGTGGCGGGGGGGCCCACCGGTGCCTGAACTGTGGCCTGCCCCCCCCCGCACTGCCCCTTTCCCCAAGGCCCCGACTTGCCCCGCCTCTGCCCCTGAAAACCCACCTCACCCCTCCTCCCCTAGCCGCTGCCTGCACCGCCCCTCCCCCTGAGGCCCACCCTCACACGGCCCCTTCCCCTGAGGCCCCATCCCACCCCTACTCCCCGAGCCCCCATTCACTCCTCTCTGCCCCCTTCCACGTCGCTCGCCCTTCTGGCTGGTAAACATTGGGAGGACTTAGCCCTCCAACTTTTAAAAGTGATGGGGCCAAGGCCCTTCGTCCGCCTCATTCCGGTGCCCCGGTGTCCCATCCTGAAACCCTTTAAATCAGCAGCCACTTTGGAAAGTGTCTAGGATTATCACTGGGTAATGTCCCCTAGGGATTCCGGGTCCGGTGGGCTGTCCTGATTGCTTCTGTCAGCGAGGGGCAGAATCAGAGAATTTGTCTTCTCAGTCCAGACTTGACTGGCAGCAATAGTAAAGGGCGCCAGGAGAGAAGGCTGCCATCGGCCTGTTTGACTCTGTCTCCATTACTGTCTGAGTGTCAGGGACCACAGGTCTTGAACATCAGTCTACAGGGCCCTTTGGCGCTAGTACACACCTGTGAGACAGTGGGTTTTTCCTCCTTATTATGTTGTACACAAGCGTATTTGAGTCTTACGTTTTTGCATGAATACTGTGTGTGCCTCAGTTTCCCTGTGTGCTGCACCAATGACTAGGTGGTGGGACTAAGGGTGTGTGACTTTTACAGAGGCCCTCTGGGCCAGGTGAGGCGGCTCCAGCTGCCTGCACGTAAGCGACGGCCGGTGCCCTCCGTCACCTGAGACCAAAGAGGGAGTGTGATGTTGCACTCCATATGCTTTATGAAAATACACTTATAAATGTAAATATGATGTAACTGGAATATGCTTTATGCAAAAGGTCTCTTGTAAGGTATCATTACAAAGCTTATCATCTACTGAGTGTGTTCATCCTATTTGTTTGCATGTATTATTTCTATGTCTAGAGTTAGGAGAATAAGGCCTTGTCTACACTACACAGCTTTTAGTGACAAGGCTTGGGGAGCAAACAGCTGTGCATATCTGTCTATCAGTGTTATAGAGGGTGGACATTTTATGAGTTTATCCTGTATAAGTTTTATACAGAGTAAAACAGATTTATTTGGGGTTTGGATGCCATTGGGAAATGGTTGTCAGGGTGCTAGAGAGGTAATTTGCTGAGCTGTTTTTGGTTAAAGTCTGCAGCTTTGGGGGCGTGGCCTAGACCTGGGTCTGAGTTGCAGCAGGCTGGCGTATCTGGCTCAACAAGGCAGGGTTCTGGAGTCCCAGGTGATAGTCCCAAGGAGGTCTCTGTGATCCAAACCATCAAAGGGGGATGCAACCAGGTGACACTTTGCCCGGGAAGCGAGACAAACAACAGTAGGAGGAGCAACAGGCATGTCAGACGTCGGGCCTCTGGAAGCTGGGCAGTCTGCTGTGGGGCACTCGGAGAGAGGGGAGTCCGGGGTGTCCAGCCCAGGGTCTCCCAAGATGGACTTTGCTGAAAGTCACTGATTTCTGCACTAACAAGTTCTGTTCTACATTCTGTTTCTTCGACAAATAAACCTTTTGTTTTACACGCTGGCTGAGAGTTACGGCTGACTGCAGAGTCGAGGTGCAGGTCCTTCTGGCTTCCTCACAAACGCCTCCTTCACCGTGGGGGTTTCCACCGTGACTCGGATGATGTGGGGGTTGGCGGGTGAGGGTGATCTCTGGGCAGGTGAGGGTGATCTCTCCGCTCTCAGCCATGCTTAGTGAAGCTCAGGGAGGGCCGAGGAGAGCCGGAGTGAAAGGGAGCTGGGTTTACTTCACTGTGGTAATATTCTTAGTCTTGTTCTTGCTCCTGTTATCACAGATCTACGGGTGGGGAAGCAGAAGAAGGGAACCGACCTCCCCTGCCCTGCGTAATGCCAGAATCCAGGCCCAAATCATGCATACCAGCCCCCACTTCTCTACTCCCTGCCAGCTGGGCCGACTGTGACATCACCAATGACATCTTTGTGAGCAGCGATGGCATTGGCAGCCCCTACCTCCCTGCTCCCCGAAATGGGCAGACCCCAGAAAGATGCTGATCCATTGGAGAGGGCTCAGAGAAGAGCCACGGGAATGAGTAAAGGATTAGAAACCCTGCCTGATAGTGACAGGCTCAAAGAGAACAATCGGTTTAGTTTAACAAAGAGAAAGTTACGTCTGTTCCCAGTGTGTAAGTATCTACACAGGGAACAAACATTTAACAATGGGCTCTGCTCCCTAGCAGAGAAAAGTCTCACACTATCCAATGCTGGAAGTGGAAGCTAGACACATTCAGACTGGAAATAAAATGGAGATTTCTAACAGCGAGGGGAATTAACCATTGGAACAATTTACAAGGGTTATGGTGGATTCTCTATCACTGACTATTGTTCAATCAAGACGGGATGTTTTTCTAAATGTTCTGCTCTGGGAATTATTTGGGGGCAGGTCTCCAGCCTCTGAGGTGCAGGGAATCAGACTGGATGAGCACAATGGTGCCTTCTGGCCTTGGAAATAATAAATCTGAGAATAATGGGGATGTGAAGCCAGCAATGGGCCAGCTCCCTGTGTTAGGCCTGGTATACACTATGAGTTTAGGTCAAATTTAGCAGTGTTAAATCGAATTAACCCTGCACCCGTCCACACAACGAAGCCCTTTACTTTGAAATAAAGGGCTCTTAAAATCGATTTCTGTACTTCTCCCCAACGAGGGGAGTAGCGCTGAAATCGACATTGCCATTTCGAATTAGGGTTAGTGTGGCCACAATTTGACGCTATTGGCCTCCGGGAGCTATCCCACCATGCACCATTGTGACCGCTCTGGACAGCAGGGATCTTCCCTGATACCAGCCACACGGTGGGGGGAGGGATAAAGCAATCATCACAGAGAATTGGATGGGGGGGGGGTTAGTTTGGTTTCTGCTGCTGCACGTTAACAGGAAAACCGCAGCACTCAATGGGCTTTGCTTGGTATGTGGGAAAGGAGGGCGCTGCTTTTAGGAAGGTTGCAGAAGCCGAAAGACAGTGGCTTACCATGGCCGCATGCAAGCCGAAATCTGTTGCCCGGACCTGTGTCTGTGATCTCTAACACCAAAGCCACAGGCAAACAATATTAAGATGCAAAATGCGACCTTGTATCGAAATCACATGTGCTATATAATGTGAATAGTGTTGTTCACTGTGAAAGAGTATAAGCATTGTTCTGTAAAATGTATCTTTTTAAATACTTCTCTCCCTTTTTTCCCAGCTGCAAATTTTTCAAGCCTCCCTCCTCCGTCCCGAAGGCTATCTCAGATAAGGCGGTGAAAAAAAAGGACGCGAGATGAAATGTTCTCTGAAATCATGGAATCGACCCGCAATGAAAGAGCTCATCTGAATGAGTGGAAGGACACGGTATCAAAGTACAGGAAAGATGCCAGTGAACGTGAGGCCATGAGGGACGCTCGAGATGAGAGGTGGCAGGCTGCAATGCTGGGGCTGCTGTGTGATCAAACGGACATGCTCTGGCGTCTGGTGGAGCTTCAGGAACAGCAGCAGGATCACAGAGTGCCGCTACAGCCCCTGTATAACCACCCTCCCCCCTCACCATGTTCCATAGCCTCCTCACCCAGATGTGTAAGAATGCGGGGGGGGGGGGGGGAGGGGGGAGGCTCCGTGCACCCGCCCACTCCACCCCAGTGGACAGCCCAAGCAAAAGGTTGTCATTATTTTGAACTTTTTTAGTGGCCTTTTCCTTCCCTCCTATCCTCCTCCCAAACCCCACCCGGGCTACCTTGTCAGTTCTCTTCCTATGTTTATAATCAATTAATGAAGAATACATTATTTTTAAATGATAGTGACTTTATTTCCTTTGAAAGCAAGCTGTGATCGAAGGGGGGAGGGTGGGTTGCTTACAGGGAATGAGTCAATCAAGGGGGCGGGTTTTCATCAAGAAGAAACATACAGAACTTTCACACCGTAGCCTGGCCAGTCATGAAACTGGGTTTCAAAGCTTCTCTGATGCACAGCGCTTCCTGGTGTGCTCTTCTAATCGCCCTGGTGTCTGGCTGTGCCTAATCAGTGGCCAGGCGATTTGCCTCAGCCTCCCACACTGCCATAAAGGTATCCCCCTTACTCTCACAGAGATTGTGGAGCACACAGCAAGCAGCAATAACAATGGGAATATTGGTTTGGCTGAGGTCTGAGCAAGTCAGTAACGTGCACCAGTGACCCTTTAAATGTCCAAATGCACATTCTACCACCATTCTACATTTGCTCAGCCTGTAGTTGAACAGCTCCTGACTCCTGTCCAGGCTGCCTGTGTATGGCTTCATGAGCCATGGCATTAAGGGGTAGGCTGGGTCCCCAAGGATAGCTATAGGCATTTCAACATCCCCAATGGTTATTTTCTGGTCTGGGAAGTAAATCCCTTGCTGCAGCCATTTAAACAGATTAGTGTTCCTGAAGACGCAAGCATCATGGACTCTTCCCGGCCATCCCACGTTGATGTTGGTGAAACGTCCCTTGTGATCCACCAGTGCTTGCAGCACCATTGAAAAGTACCCCTTGCGGTTTATGTACTGGCTGCCCCGGTGCTCCGGTGCCAAGATAGGGATATGGGTTCTATCTATCACCCCACCACAGTTAGGGAATCCCATTGCAGCAAAGCTATCCACTATGACCTGCACATTTCCCAGAGTCACTACCTTTGGTAGCAGCAGCTCAATGATTGCTTTGGCTACTTGCATGACAGCAGCCCCCACAGTAGTTTTGGCCACTCCAAATTGATTCCCAACTGTCTGGCGTTCAAGCTTCCACAGGGCTATCGCCACTCGCTTCTCAACTGCGAGGGCTGCTCTCATCTTGGTATTCTGGCGCTTCAGGGCAGGTGAAAGCAAGTCACAAAGTTCCATGAAAGTGCCCTTATGCATGCAAAAGTTTCACAGCCACTGGGAATCGTCCCACACCTGAAACACTATGCGGTCCCACCAGTCTGTGCTTGTTTCCCGGGCCCAGAATCCGCGTTCCACGGCTATAACCTGCCCCATTAACAGCATGATCTCCAAAGCCCTGGGGCCCATGGTTTCATAGAATTCCATGTCCATGTCCTCATCACTCTCGTCGCCGCGCTGCCGTAGCCGACTCCTCCTCGCCTGGTTTTGCAGGTTCTGGTTCAGCATAAACTGCACGATAACGCATGAGGTGTTTACGATGTTCATGACTGCTGTCTTGAGCTGAGCAGGCTCCATGCTTGCTGTGGTATGGCGTCTGCACTGTTCACCCAGGAAAAAAGGCATGAAACGGTTGTCTGCCGTTGCTTTCCCGGAAGTGGTGCGCCACTTCCCACAGCTCCCATTGGCTGGGAACAAGGAACCGCGGTCACAGGGAGCTGAGGGGCTCCATGCCTGCAGATGCTCCAGGTAAACAAAATGTATCGCCAACGGCTTACCCTGACAGGCCGGGAGCCAAAGTTTGCCAACCCATTTATTGATGTCAATACTGCAGCCTTTTAAAGTTGCACAGGCTTTGTTTTGTGGACTAGATTGGCTTGAAATGGACCTCATAAGTCTCGAGCCAACATGAAAATATAAGGTGCAGAATCGATGGAATCTCTAATAAAATTGAAATAGCCTGTTATTCCTACAGACCTGCCAATCTACAGGGCTGCTTTGAAATAAACAAAGAACAATAATAATTTGACAGTGATAAAGCAGGTGACATTCCTATATAAAGTCCTACAAAATCTGTAACTATAATAATAATAATAATAATCTATTTTCATACTAGTATGTAAAATGAACAACGGTGAAATCAAAAGAAAAAGGTCTTCTTATCATGCAGCGTTCAAACTTAAAGTTGTTGAATATGCAGAAGCAAACAATAATTGTGCCGCTGCTCATGAATTCTGTATCAATGAGAAGCAAGTAAGAGAATGGTGAAAAAATAAAACAACACTAAAAGACATGCCAAGAAGCAAGAAAAAATGTCCAATGATGTGCACTTCATTTCCTGAACTAGAGAAAGATCTCAATAATTGAGTTGCTGAATGTCGACAAAATGGGTACATTGTCACTAGAACTGGAATTTGTCTGCGTGCTCTGCAAATGTCGAAAAATGACAAATACATGTCAGTAAAGCCGTCAATGTTTGTTGCATCAGCGGGTTGGTGTACTCACTGCATGAACTGTCATAGTCTCTGTCTTTGTCAGTGAACAAAGTGCAAAAGCTGCATAGAGATCTGGAAGAAAAAACTTGAATCTTTCCAAAGGTTTATTATAAAATATCGAAAGGAATATGCATTTGAACTGTCACAAATATGGAATATGGACGAAACACCAATGACATTCAATCTCCCAAGCAACAGAAGGTAACCGGTGTTGGTGAAAAAACAGTTTTAATTAAAACCAATGGCCATGAAAAAATCCATTTTACAATGGATTTATCATGTTTGGCAAATGGATCAAAGCTCCCTCCTGTTGTTATTTCTAAAAGAAAAACCTAGCCTAAAAAGATGAAATTTCCTGCTGATGTCATCGTACTTGCACACGAAAAGGGATGGATGGATGAAAGTGGGACTATTGAATGGCTGGAAAAAGTGTGGAATAAGCGACCAGGAGCACTTTTCAAGAAACCTGCAATGTTTGTTTGTGACATGTTCAGGGCACACAAGATGGATGAGGTGAAAAATGTGGCCAAAAATATGAAAACTACTTTGGCTGTAATACCTGGAGGCTTAACTTCAGTTCTACAACCGCTTGACGTCTGCCTGAACAAACCCTTAAAGACAGGCTACGCAAAATGTGGTCTGAATGGATGTGCTCAGGCATGGCGAAGTTGACAAAAGGCGGGAATCTTATGAAGACAGAAATCAATCTGGTCGCCCAGTGGATCAAGGACGCGTGGGTGTCCATTCCCTCAGAATTGGTAGAAAAATCATTTAGGAAATGCTGTATCATGATGGGTCAGAAGATGATGCCAAATTTGATGATGACACAACAGAGGCTGATGATGAGAAGGAATCTGACTTCCTGCAGCTCCCATTGGCTGGGAACGGCAAACTGCGGGCACTGGGAGCTGAGGGGCTCCGTGCCTGCAGACGCTCCAAGTAACCAAAACATCCCGACCCGCCAGCGTCTTACCCTGACGGGCCGGGAGCCAAAGTTTGCCAACCCCTGAAATATAGGGTCAGCTTATGAAAGGGTCATACAGTTTTTGCTATTTTTACCTAACCATCTTGGGGGGTCGGCTTATAAACGAACAGGCTAATGAACGAGTATATAGAGATTCTATGGTATAGTTTGGTTCAATTAAGATTTTTACTTCATATGATTTTATGCTTTCTTTCATGTATAGTGCCACTCCCCCACCAGCACGACCTGTTCTGTCCTTCTGATATATTTTGTTCCCTGGTATTACTGTGTCCCATTGATTATCCTCATTCCACCAAGTTTCTGTGATGACTAGTTGTAGCGAGCGAAGACTCACCGGCACGGTACCTCCTGCTGGTCATCTTGGGAATTAGTTCAACTCCAGCTCCGGAGCGCCCTCTGCTCACCGGTGGCTCACCTGCCTCAGGCCCCGTGTGCCTCCCGGACCCTGGTGCCCCTTTACCTCAGTGTTGTGCCCCAGCAGTACCCCCACATGCTGGGTCTCCCCTCCCAGGGGAACCCCCAACCCTCTACACTCACCTTGCCTCAGTGACTTCTGCCAGTCATCATCTAGCCCCCACTCACTGGGGCAGACTGTAAAGGCCACTCATCATTGGCAAGGGGGTTGGACCAGTTGCCTCTCCCTAACCTCGGGCTACAAATCTGCAACCCCAGTACCTGCTTTGGCCTTAGCAAGGCCCGCAGCCTGGGGATTTGCCAGGCTGCAGCTCCCCAGGTCCTCTTGTCTTTCCCCAGCACAGCTCCTAGGCAGCCAGGTCCTTCTCTCTTCACAGCTAGAGAGAGACTGCTTGCCTTCTGGCTCTGCAGCCCTTTTATATGGTCTTTCCTGATTCACTCTAAGCCCCAGCCCTTTCCAGGGCTGGCTTTTAACCCTTGCTGGGCAGGAGCGGGGTGACTGTCCCACTACACTAGTATATCAATATCCTCATTTAATATGAGGCACTCTAGTTCACCCTTTTTTATTATTTAAACTTCTGGTATTTGTATATAAGTACTTTAAAAATTGTCACTTTTTAACTGTCTGCCATTTCATGATGTAACATGGTTTCTGTAAAGGGAAATCATGTCTTACTAATCTATTGGAGTTCTTTGAAGGGGTCAACAAACATGTGTACAAGGGGGTTCCAGTGGGCATAGTGTACTTAGATTTCAAGAAAGCCTTTGACAAGGTCCATCACCAAAGGCTCTTACGTAAATTAAGTTGTCAAGGGATAAGAGGGAAGATCCTTTCATGGATTGAAAACTGGTTAAAAGACAGGGAACAAAAGGTAGGAATAAATGACAAATTTTCAGAATGGAGAGGGGTAACTAGTGGTATTCCCCAAGGGTCAGTCCTAAGACGAATACTATTCAACTTATTCATAAATGATCTGGAGAGAGGGGTAAACAGTGAGGTGGCAAAGTTTGCAGATGATACTAAACTGCTCAAGATAGTTAAGACCAAAGCAGACTGTGAAGAACTTCAAAAAGATCTCACAAAGCTAAGTGATTGGGCAAGAAAATGGCAAATGAAATTTAATGTGGATAAATGTAAAGTAATTGCCATTGGAAAAAATAACCCCAACTATACATACAATATGATGGGGGCTAAGTTAGCTACAACTAATCAGGAAAGAGATCTTGGAGTCATCGTGGATAGTTCTCTGAAGACGTCCACGCAGTGAGCAGCAGCAGTCAAAAAAGCAAACAGGATGTTAGGAATCATTAAAAAAAAGGATAGAGAATAAGATGGAGAATATCTTATTGCCCTTATATAAATCCATGGTATGCCCACATCTTGAATACTGCATACAGATGTAGTCTCCTCATCTCAAAAAAGATATACTGGCATTAGAAAAGGTTCAGAGAAGGGCAACTAAAATGATTAGGGGTTTGGAATGGATCCCATATAAGGAGAGATTAAAGAGAGTAGGACTTTTCAGCTTGGAAAAGAGGAGACTAAAGGGGGATATGATAGAGGTATATAAAATCATGAGTGGTGTGGAGAAAGTGAATAAGGAAAAGTTATTTACTTGTTCCCATAATATAAGAACTAGGGGGCCACCAAATGAAATTAATTGGTAGCAGGTTTAAAACAAATAAAAGGAAGTTCTTCTTCACACAGTGCACAGTCAACTTGTGGAACTCCTTGCCTGAGGAGGTTGTGAAGGCTAGGACTATAACAGGATTTAAAAGAGAACTAGATAAATTCATGGAGGTTAAGTCCATTAATGGCTATTAGCCAGGATGGGTAAGGAATGGTGTCCCTAGCCTCTGTTTGTCAGAGGGTGGAGATGGATGGCAGGGGAGAGATCACTTGATTATTACCTGTTAGGTTCACTCCCTCTGGGGCACCTGGCATTGGCCACTGTCGGAAGACAGGACACAGGGCTGGATGGACCTTTGGTCTGACCCAGTGCGGCCGTTCATATGTTCTTATGAATGGGATTTTTTTTTTCATTTGAGTGTTTCTCATGAGATCCTACCTGTATTTTATCTTCCATGCTCTCCTCCTTACTAGTACATAGAGCATCTCCATTAACAGATCTTCCGCTAAGGGATGCCTCTGTCTGAACCATGTGGTCCTCCGCACCGGTCAGCTTTCCCCCAGCCCTTAGTTTAAAACTGCTCTATGACCTTGTTAATTTTAAGTGCCAGCAATCTGGCTCCATTTTGGTAAGCTCAGAGAGCTGATAGGTAAGGTCCCATGGGAATCAAGACTGAGGGGAAAAACAACTGAGGAGAGTTGGCAGTTTTTCAAAGGGACACTATTAAGGGCCCAAAAGCAAGCTATTCCGCTGGTTAGGAAAGATAGAAAATGTGGCAAAAGACCACCTTGGCTTAACCACGAGATCTTGCATGATCTAAAAAATAAAAAGGAGTCATATAAAAAATGGAAACTAGGACACATTACAAAGGATGAATATAGGCAAACAACACAGGAATGCAGGGGCAAGATTAGAAAGGCAAAGGCACAAAATGAGCTCAAACTAGCTACGGGAATAAAGGGAAACAAGAAGACTTTTTATCAATACATTAGAAGCAAGAGGAAGACCAAAGACAGGGTAGGCCCACTGCTTAGTGAAGAGGGAGAAACAGTAACAGGAAACTTGGAAATGGCAGAGATGCTTAATGACTTCTTTGTTTCGGTCTTCACCGCGAAGTCTGAAGGAATGCCTAACATAGTGAATGCTAATGGGAAGGGGGTAGGTTTAGCAGATAAAATAAAAAAAGAACAAGTTAAAAATCACTTAGAAAAGTTAGATGCCTGCAAGTCACCAGGGCCTGATGAAATGCATCCTAGAATACTCAAGGAGCTAATAGAGGAGGTATCTGAGCCTCTAGCTATTATCTTTGGAAAATCATGGGAGACGGGAGAGATTCCAGAAGACTGGAAAAGGGCAAATATAGTGCCCATCTATAAAAAGGGAAATAAAAACAACCCAGGAAACTACAGACCAGTTAGTTTAACTTCTGTGCCAGGGAAGATAATGGAGCAAGTAATTAAGGAAATCATCTGCAAACACTTGGAAGGTGGTAAGGTGATAGGGAACAGCCAGCATGGATTTGTAAAGAACAAATCATGTCAAACCAATCTGATAGCTTTTTTGATAGGATAACGAGCCTTGTGGATAAGGGTGAAGCTGTGGATGTGGTATACCTGGAGTTTAGTAAGGCATTTGATACGGTCTCGCATGATATTCTTAGCGATAAACTAGGCAAATACAACTTAGATGGGGCTACTATAAGGTGGGTGCATAACTGGCTGGATAACCGTACTCAGAGAGTTGTTATTAATGGTTCCCAATCCTGCTGGAAAGGCATAATGAGTGGGGTACCGCAGGGGTCTGTTTTGGGACCGGGTCTGTTCAATATCTTCATTAATGACTTAGATATTGGCATAGAAAGTACGCTTATTAAGTTTGCGGATGATACCAAAATGGGAGGGATTGCAACTGCTTTGGAGGACAGGGTCATAATTCAAAAGTATCTGGACAAATTGGAGAAATGGTCTGAGTTAAACAGGATGAAGTTTAACAAAGACAAATGCAAAGTGCTCCACTTAGGAAGAAAAAATCAGTTTCACACATACAGAATGGGAAGAGACTATCTAGGAAGGAGTACGGCAGAAAGGGATCTAGGGGTTATAGTGGACCACAAGCTAAATATGAGTCAACAGTGTGATGCTGTTGCAAAAAAAGCAAACATGATTCTGGGATGTATTAACAGGTGTGTTGTGAGCAAGACACGAGAAGTCATTCTTCCGCTCTACTCTGCTCTGGTTAGGCCTCAGCTGGAGTATTGTGTCCAGTTCTGGGCACCGCATTTCAAAAAAGATGTGGAGAAATTGGAAAGGGTCCAGAGAAGAGCAACAAGAATGATTAAAGGTCTTGAGAACATGACCTATGAAGGAAGGCTGAAAGAATTGGGTTTGTTTAGTTTGGAAAAGAGAAGACTGAGAGGGGACATGATAGCAGTTTTTAGGTATTTAAAAGGGTGTCATAAGGAGGAGGGAGAAAACTTGTTCACCTTAGCCTCTAAGGATAGAACAAGAAGCAATGGGTTTAAACTGCAGCAAGGGAGGTCTAGGTTGGACATTAGGAAAAAGTTCCTAACTGTCAGGGTGGTTAAACACTGGAATAAATTACCTAAGGGGGTTGTGGAATCTCCATCTCTGGAGATATTTAAGAGTAGGTTGGATAAATGTCTATCAGGGAAGGTCTAGACAGTATTTGGTCCTGCCATGCGGGCAGGGGACTGGACTCGATGACCTCTTGAGGTCCCTTCCAGTCCTAGAATCTATGAATCTATGAATCTGGTTTCACTTTGGTTTACATGGATACCAGCCTTCCTGTATAGGTGTCTTCTTTCTCAAAAGGTTCCCCAATTCCTAATAAAACTAAATCCCTCCGCCCTACACCATCATCTCATCTATGCATTGAGACCCTGCAGTTCTGCCTGTCTATCTGGCTTTGTGTGTGGAAGTGGAAGCATTTCAGAGAATGCCACCATGGAGGTCCCGGACTTCAATCTCTTTTAAATTTGGCCTCCAGTACTACACATAAGTCTATCTAGATGTCTCAAGATATTCGCATCCTTCTGTCAAAGTCAGACTCAGGACTCACAATTTTCAGACCACTCTGTTTATTAGCAAAAGCGATCTGCTAATACACCCAGGTAATGTGAGTGCCATGCAAGGCCCAAACTACCTTATTTATACAGATAAAAAGGGCACAAACATAACAAGATGACAAAGGGAGCAGAACTGATAAGTTTACCTGGGGCTAGACACACATATCTTATTTTCTTATTAACTCTTACCGATCTCCTGTTAATATCCCACCATCAGCTTAACTGGACCCATTGTTCAATACCTTAATGTTTCTCTTCCTGTCACGTTTATCTCAACATTCCTCATTCCTGCTTAAAGGAACATACAGCATTTCTTTAAGCCATTCTACTTTTACAATATAATTCATTTTACTTTCACAATCCCTACTTTTGGTCAAGCTATGCAATGACCAGCCATTACTGGGTTTTACATATTAACCGTTCTTTGTCTCTTTGTTCATCAGCGATATTTAAAAGCATTATATTAGCACTCTGCTTTGGGGTAGCTACCTGCGTGGCATGTTGTCAAGGCTCCTTCTCCACTCTGAACTTTAGCGTACAGATGTGAGGGCCTGCATGAAAACTTCTAAGCTTAACTACCAGCTTAGTTCTGGTCCACTGCCACCACTCCCAATGGGCCAACTCCCTTCCCTGGGTAGCCTTGAGAGACTCTTCCACCAACTCCCTGGTGAACACTGATTCAAAACCCCTTGGATCTTAAAACAAGAAGGAATTAATCATCCCCCCTTCCCTTTCCCCCCACCAATTCCTGGTAAGTCCAGATCAATCCCCTTGGATTTTAGAACAAGGAAAAAGCAATCAGGTGCTTAAAAAGAAGGATTTTAATTAAAGAAAAAGGTAAGAACCATCTCTGTAAAATCAGGATGGAAAATAACTTTACCGGGTAATCAAACTTAAAGAGCCCAGAGGAACCCCCTCTAGCCTTAGGTTCAAAGTTACAGCAAACAGAGGTAAACACCCTAGGAAAAGGTACATTTACAAGTTGAGAAAAGAAAGATAAAACTAACACGCCTTGCCTGGCTGTTACTTACAAGTTTGAAATATGAGAGACTTGTTCAGAAAGATTTGGAGAGCCTGGATTGATGTCTGGTCCCTCTTAGTCCCAAGAGCGAACTCCCCCCCCCCCAAAAAAGAGCACAAACAAAAGCCTTCCCCCCCACCAAGATTTGAAAGTATCTTGTCCCCTTATTGGTCCTTTGGGTTAGGTGTCAGCCAGGTTACCTGAGCTTCTTAACCCTTTACATGTAAAAGGATTTTGGAGTCTCTGGCCAGGAGGGATTTTATAGTATTGTACACAGGAGGGCTGTTGCCCTTCCCTTTATAGTTATGACACATGTCTTACACAATTTTGGATACAACAGGAGATTAACTGAAAACATACAAAAATTATTAGGATTCCAAACAGGATAGTCAGGGCTCCCTGAAACAACCAGCCTCCTATGCCACAGAAATTGAACAGGTTACTTAGCCACTTCCATAACGAACTCGGCTCTTCATGGGGAAGATATGTCATTTGTTTTAAGTCGCTAGCACGATTTATTACCTCATTGGTGTTGTCAGGTATATACACACAACATTCTTTTCCAATGAGAGCACAGGTTCCTTCTTTGGCCGCCAGCACTATGTCCAATGCCTGACGGTTTTGGATGGCCATCTCTCGGACCGCCCCTGTTTCTTTGGCCAGGGCTCTTAAACTTTCTTCGGTTTTATTTGCCATTATTTTAACTACTGCTTGTAGCCTCAGGAGCCTTTTTGCATGGTGTATTACTCCCCCGGTGGGATAAAGGAACTGCCAATGGCCTTTTTCCAAGTTAAGGGGCTTATGTTATTTACATACCATTGGGCATCTGATAAGTCCCTTTTTTTTCGCCTGAAATTACGGAGGCGTTCTCGTGGGAAGGACCCTAGCACTCGGAATTTTGGGAAGAGTCGGGTGGGATAACAGATACCTGACCAGTTAGCTGGTAACGCAGTATAAGCTTTGGTCCCACAAACCCAATGATGGCCTATTAAGACCGGAAGGGTCGGTTGCACTGATTTGTCACATAGGTGCCTGCAAAGGAGGAGTAATATCCCTCAAAGGGCACATGGTAATTCTCCTTAGGAGGAGTGGTGTTATTTGCATGGCATTGAAAGACTATTGTTTTCACTAAGATTACTGTAGGGGGAACATGAGATTGATTTCTCTGTTTGATCGCAGGCTGAGAAAAAAGTCATATCCCCATACCTGACCCACCACTTTTTAGTTTTGTTCGAATAATCCCATACACCATTGGCCACAATATGCTGAAGGCAACAGCTCCTTCCCAGATCCAGCCCTGTCCCATTACACACCCAACACCAATGACCTTTTCCCTCCACCACACTTATCCATTTAGGTACATTTAGTCCCACTGCTTCCCAAGTGTCATTGCTGTTCCATGTTTTGTTAAATTGATGAGGTCCTCCAGTGAGGTCTGGGGAATTGAGTGGGATTGCCAGGACAGGAACACCAGCTTGAGAGTGGGCTGGGATGTGGCTGCAGACCCAGCAATTAGAGATATTAAGGGTCTGAGCTATCCACACTTGCTGCTGGATAAAAGAATTGTCATTGAGGACTCCCCAGACCTTAAGACACCAGCAGCCGAGGAACAGGCGCCACCAGAGGCACATGTTGGAGGCAAGGCCCTTCTGTTTCTGACAACCTCAACTGAGGGAACCGCAGTCACGGTTTTATGTCCACGAGGCAGCAGGCGCTATGCTCACTACTGCTTCTTCTTGGGCTTTGCTTTAGGTCATCGGCTGCTTCTGGCATCCCTTACGAGAGCGTAGATTGTAAGGTATTGCAGACTGTTTCTCTACGTCTTCTTCTGGAGTCAAAATTGACTCTGTGTGGTCCTGAGGTGATGATTGGTTCGCTGGGGGTGGTGCCTTCTTACACTGAGAAGCATGTATCCACGCTGCGATGCCAGATAGTTTAACAGCTGTCTGGGTAGTAAGCAGTACCTGATGAGGACCCTTCCACCGGGGTTCCAAGGTGTGTTTTCGATGATGGTGCTGTACGTAGACCCAGTCACCTGGTTTGAGGTCGTGGCAAGTGTCAGAGGTGGGTTCCATCGGCCAGGCGGCTCAAACCTGTGAATGGAAGTGACTTACGGCTTGCATTAGTCCCTTGCAATATTGAAGGAGCGTACTGTGAGTCAAGTTCAAGTCTGGGACTGGAGTAATGGTAGCCATAGCTCACATAGGGAATTCCATAACAATTTCAAAAGGACTCAATTTATGTCTTTGAGATGGAGTGGATCGCATTTCCATAAGGGCCAGTGCTAAAGCAGCTGGCCAGCTTAATCCTGTAGAGTCACAAATCTTAGCAAGCTTATTCTTAAGTACACCATTTCGTCTTTCAACTGCACCTGCGCTCTGTGGGTGGTAGGGACAGTGCAACAGGTGTGTGATATGTAATACACAATGCAGGTGTTGAACAAGTTGTCCGGTAAAATGTGTACCCCGGTTACTGGACAAAGTGGCAGGAATTTCCTTGGCAGGCATAATATGATTTAACAAACATTTGGCAACAGACAGTGAGTCAGCCTTGCGACAAGGAAAGGTTTCAATCCAACCAGAAAATAAACATACCGTAACCAAAATATATTCATATTGTTGACTCTTAGGCATTTGTACAAAATCAAGTTGCCAATGCAAGAATGGTGCCTGGGGCAGGCCCCGGAACCCCTGAGCCACTTTTACAGGTTTACCAATATTGTGGCTTTGGCAAGTGGTACAGGCGGCACAGTGGCGGGCTGCAAAAGAGCTGAAATGGGGGGCCCACCATCCTGCCTTAGTTAGAGCAGAGACCATCCCCTCCTTTCCAACATGCGAAACACCATGTAGCAGGGTGGCCAGAGACAGGTAGAGTGAAAAGGGGGCCTCAAAGGTGACGGTAGGTGAACGCCAAAGGGAATCGGGATGTAGAGAGCAACCTTGGGCAACCTAAGAGTCTTTTTCAGCTTGTGGGGCAGAGTCTTGGAGCAGGGTGAGGTTAGTGAGGGACGGCGGTGGTATAGAAACAGAAAGGGAACCTAGAAATGCATCTGGGGAAGGTTCTATGGCAGCAGCATGTTTAGCAGAGGCGCCAGCAAATGTGTTACCCGTACAGTTCTCCCAGTCATCGCAAACCCAGCCATCTATGTTTCTAATGCCCCAAAACTATTACCTGTCTCCCCCTGTGTAGAATCCCCTCTACAAGATGGAGTTTTGGAGTCACCTAGGCAAGTCACATGTCCATGCATGACTTTTAGTTCTCTACAGGAACATTCCCAGGAAAGCTCAGATGAGGATTGGTGTCTATCAAAGTCTATTGTCAGCTTAAGTGATTCTTGATTGGGCAATTACTGAGAAAAGTCTTTTCTCAAGAAGCTGACCAAATGCTTCACTGATCCTACTTAAAATCAAACAAGTACACAGCCAATATTCATAACTTTGAATACAAAAATGACACATGCATACAAATAGGATGAATATATTCAGTAGATCATAACCTTTTCAGAGATATGTTACATGACATATGTAGCATAAAACATATTCCAGTTATGTCATATTTATACTCCTAAGCATATTTCTGTAAAGCATTATGGGGTGCAACATCACAGCCTGGCTCAGGGCAAAAGTCTCCCAGCCCATCCCCATTGCAGGGACCCTGCCGGACTTTGTAGCTGAGATTTAGGGCCCACAAGCTGTATCATGCACAGGCTTGCTCACCTTCCACCCAACCCTGCACCCAACCCTCAGTTGCTTTTATACGTCTTCCTGGATTCCCGCTCTGCTCCTGATTGTCCTATTGGCCCCAGTGCTGCATACACTGCAGGCTACTTGTCAGGCTGCAGCAGCTCCTGTCCCAGACCCGGAGGAGAGGGAACTCAGCTGGGGGCTGGGGGGAGGGAGGTGGAGATGATCTAGCGACTGAGTGGGGATGGGGAGAAGAGCAGTGAGCAACAAGGGTGAGCTTTGGAGGAAAATGCAGAACAGAGACAGGGCCTTGCTGGAAGAAGTAAAAGGGGGCAGGGCTTTGGGGGAATAGGCAGGGCCAGGCACGGGCCCTCAGGGGTCCAGTTATAATCAATTAGAAAGGTGGGAACCCTTTGTTAATGAGCTGTACACAGACCGATTCCCCAGTCTGTCATGGTGACACAGCACAGTAAGGCCAGGAAAGGATTCAATGTCACTTTGACTGTCTAGTAAGTGATTCAGGGAAGAGGGCCCAGCACCATCTCACCAGCCAGATCTGAATGCAGGTCGGTCTGACAGCTAGAGCACCAGGAGAAAAATTCAGATGTCTTTATGACTAAAGAGCTGGAGCAGCCTGTCCCGGATCTGTTTGGTCCTCACACCGTAGATGATGGGGTTTAGCATGGGGGGCACCAGGAGGTTCACGTTGCCAATGAGAACACGGAAATGCAGGGGCACATTCTGGCCAAACCGGTACGTGAGGGAGAAGAAGAGACCTGGGATGTAAAAGACTAAGATGGAACAGAGATGGGAGCTGCAAGTCCCAAAAGTCTTGAGATGGGCATCCCTTGTGGGGAGACTGAAGATGGCCCTGAGGATCTGGATATAGGACACAGCAATAAAAACCATATCCAGACCCTTCACAGAGAATAGCACAAAGAGGCCGTAGTAACTACTGATGTGGGTATCGGCACAAGCCAGCTTCACCACGGCTATGTGCGTGCAGTGTGTGTCAGGGATGTTGTTGCTTTTGCAATATGGCCATTGCCTCGTCAGGAGGGGATAGGGCAGTACGAGCATGCCACCGCGCAACACCACAGCCAGGCCAATCTTGGCCACCATGGGGTTTGCCAGGGTGGTGGAATGTCTCAGGGGATTGCAGATGGCCACATAGCGATCAAAAGCCATGGCCACGAGAATCCCAGACTCCACCACTGAGAAGCAGCGAATGAAGTACATCTGGGTGAGACAGGCACTGAAATTGATCTCCCTGGAATTGAACCAGAAGATGCTCAGCATTTTGGGCAGCATGGATGTAGACAGGACCAGGTCAGTGATGGACAGCATGCAGAGGAAATAGTACATGGGAGAATGGAGGCTCGGCTCCCTCTTCACGACAAACAGGATGGTGAAGTTCCCCAAGATGGCTGTGATGTACATGGTGCAGAAGGGGATGGAGAGCCAGACATGGGCCGCCTCCAGGCCAGGAATCCCCAGCAGGATGAAGGTGGAGGGGTTGGTGAAGTCGGTTGTGTTGGAATCTGACATGGAGTAGGGGAGAAGGTGTCCAACTCTGAGGCAGAACGGTGCCTCCTGCATGTACCGTATGTTCCCCTGACTTCCTGTATGTGCCAAGGGTCTAGGGTTATGGTCGCAGTAGAAATACCTGAATGGAGAGACAATGTTAATATGAGACACTACATGCACTACTGGAAGCTGTTCTCAAGGGTGAAGCAGATTTTTCACTCTTCACACATAACAAAATGACATTTTCACTATTCAGAGAAATAAATTATGAACAACTGACCATACTAATGCCAATTCCATATTTTATGGTGTTCCATACATCAAGAATTCCTACATATCTTGGTATGTAGGAATTAATGTACCTTAATAGGCACCAGTGGGAAACATGAGTGTGGATACTGGCTATTCCTCATTGTTCCTTAATACAATGAAACCCAAGCTAGAGAGTCCATTCTGCAGGGAGTTCCCTATTCACCCTATTGCTCGAAATCTAACAATGGAAAAGAAACAAAGCTTTGACAAAACACGTACCAGAGGGAAAAAACTAGAAAAAAGCCCAACTAGAAAGAAAACCCAACAAACAAAACCCCAAACAAACCCAACTAGAAACAAACTCAGGGAAAAGACCTGGGCGTCATTGATAGGAGCTCCATGAAAACAGTTGCTCATTCACAGCCATGGTGAAAACAAAGACAATGTTCGTATGCCTAAGCAATGGGGGTGAAGAATAACCTGCTCTGGACACGTGCTCAGTTGTGGACACTCAGTCTCTATGAAGGATATAGCAGATAGAAAGGGGATTTCTGAGACAGGCTATGAGAAAGGGGGAGGCTGCCATATGTGGACAGACTGAAAAGTCTGGGACTGTTTAGTTTAGAGAAGAGACAAAGAAGGGGGCATATGATAGAGGAGAGCAAAATGAAGAAAGAAGTGATTACATTCAAATGGACAAACACAGAACAGTTCCCAACCAGTAACATCTATAGACACTTAGTGTTTCAAAAGGCCTAATATTCCCAAAGGAGATGCAAAATATCAATAAACTGATTGGGAGGAAAAAATTGAAGAGAAAAAATGAGAATGAAAATTGGGAGTTCTTGAAGAAGAGTTTATTAGATTGGCAAAAGGCCACTATTCCACTATCAAGAAAGTAGAGAACTTTGGACCAAAACCCGGTTTACTGATAAAGTGAAGGCAGCAATTGGGGAGGGACAGGATGGGAAGCAATATATAACAAATGGGGAAAAGGGAAAATAGAGAGAGAAAATAATACAAATTGGAATTTATGAAAATTGATAAGGGATGCTAAAAACATCATGGAAAAATCCATGCTTCGCAGGTTTAAGGATAACAAAAAGGAGGTTATGAAAATATATTAAGAAAAAAAGAAATCTTAGAAAAGGTTTAGGCCAACTCTTTGAGGGAGAAATGAAGTTTGTTAATGTTGCAGAAAAGGTAGACGTGGTCAAGAAATAGTTGAGTTCTGCATTTGGAAAGAAGCAGTATAAGGTTCTCATATCACATGAGGTGATGAAATAGTTTCCAGTCCATTAACAGTCAAACATGGCGATAAACAGCATCTACAATTGAATCTTAGAGTTTCAAACACCAGAGTTACGAACTGACTGATCAAGTGCACAACTCACTTGGAACCAGAAGTATGCAGTGAGGCAGCTGGAGAGACAAAAGGGGGAAAAAAAGGGTGGAGGTGGGAAACAGGGCAGTTCTGCGTTAAACGTAAAGTATTCAGTAAAAAAGGGAAAGTTTTTTTAAAAAGATTGTACAAAATTAAGAAAGAATGGAAAAGCTGGTCTAGGATTAGTTAAAAAAAAAAAGTCGTAGGATTATAATTAATGCCGGTCAACAACATGGTTTATGGAAAACATGTCTTGTCAAATAAACCCAATTTCATCCTTAAATAAGAGTACACTTTTGAGTGATCAAGGGAACCAAGCAGATGCAATAGAGTTTGATTTCTCTGAGGCATTTCTTTTAGTAGGGGAAAAAATAAGATAAAAAAATGCACACTATACAATATCAGTAGAGCACATGTAAAGTGGACTAAAAACTGGCTAATTGATAGATCTTAGAAAGCAGTTCAGTATATTCATCAATGACCTCGAAGCAAATGCAGAATCACTGTAGATAAAATTTACAGATGACCCAAAGATTGGCAGATTGGTTACAATGAGGAGGCCAGGACAGGCATACTGATTGATCTGGAACATTTGCTGAGCTGGGCCCATGCAAACAAAATGTTTTATTACAGACAAATACAAAGGGATCCTCTTGGAACAGGGAATGCAGGCTCGACCCACAGACCAGGGAACTGTATTATGGGACGCAGGTACCCTGAAAAGAATGTCAGGTCATTGTAGACAACTAACTCATCGTGAGCTCCCAATGTGATGCTGTGGCCAAAAACACTGTGGTGATATGTGCCGACTAACCTAGTGAGGAGGGCTTTAAACTAGGTTTGACTGGGACAGGTGAGCAAAGCCCACAGGTAAGTGGGGAACATGTAGACCTGGGATATGGGTCGGAAATGAGAGGGAGTGTGGGCTATATTGGCAGAGAGAAAGGAGGGTCAGGACAAAACTGGGAGGAAAGATCAAACCAGTATCTTAGATGCCTATATACAAATGCGAGAAGTATGGGTAATAAGCAGGAAGAACTGGAAGTGCTAATAAATAAATACAACTATGACATTGTTGGCATCACTGAAACTTGGTGGGATAATACACATGATTGGAATGTTGGTGTGGATGGGTACAGCTTGCTCAGGAAGGATAGACAGGGGGAAAAGGGAGGAGGTGTTGCCTTATATATTAAAAATGTACACACTTGGACTGAGGTAGAGATGGACATAGGAGACGGAAGTGTTGAGAGTCTCTGGGTTAGGCTAAAAGGGGTAAAAAACAAGGGTGATGTCATGCTAGGAGTCTACTACAGGCCACCTAACCAGATGGAAGAGGTGGATGAGGCTTTTTTTAAACAACTAACAAAATCATCCAAAGCCCAAGATTTGGTGGTGATGGGGGACTTCAACTATCCGGATATATGTTGGGAAAATAACACAGCGGGGCACAGACTATCCAACAAATTCTTGGACTGCATTGCAGACAACTTTTTATTTCAGAAGGTTGAAAAAGCTACTAGGGGGGAAGCTGTTCTAGGCTTGATTTTAACAAATAGGGAGGAACTCGTTGAGAATTTGAAAGTAGAAGGCAGCTTGGGTGAAAGTGATCATGAAATCATAGAGTTTGCAATTCTAAGGAAGGGTAGAAGGGAGAACAGCAAAATAGAGACAATGGATTTCAGGAAGGCGGATGTTGGTAAGCTCAGAGAGCTGATAGGTAAGGTCCCATGGGAATCAAGACTGAGGGGGAAAACAACTGAGGAGAGTTGGCAGTTTTTCAAAGGAACACTATTAAGGGCCCAAAAGCAAGCTATTCCGCTGGTTAGGAAAGATAGAAAATGTGGCAAAAGACCACCTTGGCTTAACCACGAGATCTTGCATGATATAAAAAATAAAAAGGAGTCATATAAAAAATGGAAACTAGGACACATTACAAAGGATGAATATAGGCAAACAACACAGGAATGCAGGGGCAAGATTAGAAAGGCAAAGGCACAAAATGAGCTCAAACTAGCTACAGGAATAAAGGGAAACAAGAAGACTTTTTATCAATACATTAGAAGCAAGAGGAAGACCAAAGACAGGGTAGGCCCACTGCTTAGTGAAGAGGGAGAAACAGTAGCAGGAAACTTGGAAATGGCAGAGATGCTTAATGACTTCTTTGTTTCGGTCTTCACCGAGAAGTCTGAAGGAATGCCTAACATAGTGAATGCTAATGGGAAGGGGGTAGGTTTAGCAGATAAAATAAAAAAAGAACAAGTTAAAAATCACTTAGAAAAGTTAGATGCCTGCAAGTCACCAGGGCCTGATGAAATGCATCCTAGAATACTCAAGGAGCTAATAGAGGAGGTATCTGAGCCTCTAGCTATTATCTTTGGAAAATCATGGGAGACAGGAGAGATTCCAGAAGACTGGAAAAGAGCAAATATAGTGCCCATCTATAAAAAGGGAAATAAAAACAACCCAGGAAACTACAGACCAGTTAGTTTAACTTGTGTGCCAGGGAAGATAATGGAGCAAGTAATTAAGGAAATCATCTGCAAACACTTGGAAGGTGGTAAGGTGATAGGGAACAGACAGCATGGATTTGTAAAGAACAAATCATGTCAAAGCAATCTGATAGCTTTCTTTGATAGGATAACGAGTCTTGTGGATAAGGGATCAGCTGTGGATGTGGTATACCTAGACTTTGGTAAGGCATTTGATACGGTCTCGCATGATATTCTTAGCGATAAACTAGGCAAATACAATTTAGATGGGGCTACTATAAGGTGGGTGCATAACTGGCTGGATAACCGTACTCAGAGAGTTGTTATTAATGGTTCCCAATCCTGCTGGAAAGGCATAATGAGTGGGGTTCCGCAGGGATCTGTTTTGGGACCAGCTCTGTTCAATATCTTCATTAACGACTTAGATATTGGCATAGAAAGTACGCTTATTAAGTTTGCGGATCATACCAAACTGGGAGGGATTGCAACTGCTTTGGAGGACAGGGTCATAATTCAAAATGATCTGGACAAATTGGAGAAATGGTCTGAGTTAAACAGGATGAAGTTTAACAAAGACAAATGCAAAGTGCTCCACTTAGGAAGAAAAAATCAGTTTCACACATACAGAATGGGAAGAGACTGTCTAGGAAGGAGTACGGCAGAAAGGGATCTAGGGGTTATAGTGGACCACAAGCTAAATATGAGTCAACAGTGTGATGCTGTTGCAAAAAAAGCAAACATGATTCTGGGATGTATTAACAGGTGTGTTGTGAGCAAGACACGAGGAGTCGTTCTTCTGCTCTACTCTGCTCTGGTTAGGCCTCAGCTGGAGTATTGTGTCCAGTTCTGGGCACCGCATTTCAAGAAAGATGTGGAGAAATTGGAAAGGGTCCAGAGAAGAGCAACAAGAATGATTAAAGGTCTTGAGAACATGACCTATGAAGGAAGACTGAAAGAATTGGGTTTGTTTAATTTGGAAAAGAGAAGACTGAGAGGGGACATGATAGCAGTTTTCAGGTATCTAAAAGGGTGTCATAAGGAGGAGGGAGAAAACTTGTTCACCTTAGCCTCTAAGGATAGAACAAGAAGCAATGGGCTTAAACTGCAGCAAGGGAGGTCTAGGTTGGACATTAGGAAAAAGTTCCTAACTGTCAGGGTGGTTAAACACTGGAATAAATTGCCTAGGGAGGTTGTGGAATCTCCATCTCTGGAGATATTTAAGAGTAGGTTAGATAAATGTCTATCAGGGATGGTCTAGACAGTATTTGGTCCTGCCATGCGGGCAGGGGACTGGACTCCATGACCTCTTGAGGTCCCTTCCAGTCCTAGAAATCTGTGAATCTATGAATCCTTGGATTCATAAACAGGGGAGTGGAAAGTTGGAGAAGGTGAAGGATTTTACGTCTCCACATGGTATTGGTGAAACCGACTGCATCCAGTCCTGGGATCCACATTTCAGAAATAATGTTGAAAAACTGGAGAAGGCACAGAAAACAGCGACTAAAATGATTGGAGCTTCATTTATTCATCTTAAATACTAATAACGTGCTCTTTAGTCTAGTAAAGAAAGGCAGAGCAAGACCTAATCACTGGAATCTGAAGGCAGACAAATTCCAGTTGGAGATAAGGGCCAAGTGTTTAGCACTCAGGGCAATTAACATTTGGAACACACTGAGAAGGGAAGTGGTGGATTCTCCAACTCCGCATGTCTGCAGATCCAGACTGGATGCTTTTCTGGAAGATCTGCTTGAGGGTTTCTCTACATTTAAAACGCTACAATAGTGCTTCCATAGAGCTTCAATGTGGACAGTACTTACACCGACAGCAGGGGTTCTCCTGTCAGTGCAGTTAATCCACCTTCCCAAGAGGTGGTAGATAGGTTAACAGAAGAATTCTTCGATTGACCTAATGCCTTCTACACCAGGGTTAGGTTGACATAGCTACATCTCTCAGGGGTGTGGATATATTCAAAAAACGCAAATGCAATATTAGGTTGTAATAACGGAAGCATAACATGTAAATCATGGGAGGTGATAGTACTCATCTACTTGGCACTGGTTAGGCCTTAGCTGGAGTATAGTGTCTAGTTTGGGTCACCAATGTATAGGAAGGATGTAGAGAAACTGGAAAGGATCCAGAGGCAAGAGACAACGATGATCAAAGGGATAGAAGGCAAGCCATATGAGCAAGGGCCGAAGCAACCATTTGTGTTTTGTTTGGAAAAGAGGAGACTGAGGGGGAGATGGGAGCGATCTTCAGATACTTCAGATACGGAGCGGCGAACAGCAGAGGCTAACAGAGGGAGTTTGCCTGGGAGCTGTCCGAGAGGAGGTACGCTAAGTGCTGCATTAGGGGGGCTGTGTTGGTGAGTATCTGAGTGTCTGTTGCTGGGACAGTTTGTCAGTTTGACCGTGTGCTTGATTGCTTGCTTGTTTGTTTGAAAAGTGTGAATTGGGAGCGCTTTGTTCCAGGTGGGCCTTGAGTGGGCATGACTGGTATATAAGGGCAGTCAGCAGCGAACCAGCTGAGCGGCGAACAGCAGAGGCTAACAGAGGGAGTTTGCCTGGGAGCTCGCCTGGGGAGAGCTCACTGAGGCTTTCATCTGCAGGTTTCTCTGAGTAGTTCTTGCAACAGCTGAGGAAGCTCTTAAGAGGAAGGTGATATGGAAGGCGAGCGATCAGCTGTTGTAACCTGCACAGGTTGTGCCATGTTTGTCTTTCTTCCACAGGACAGAAGCGACTTTGTCTGTACAAAGTGCAAGCTGGTCTCCATATTGGAAGAGAAGGTTCAAGGTCTGGAGAAACGAGTATCGACTCTGCGTTGCATAAGGGAAAATGAAGATTTCCTGGACAGACGTCAGGAGATGCTTCTACGGCCACAATGTTCTGAAGATTCAGAGCAGGCGCAGCAGGGACAGATGGATTATGAAGAAGTTTGGCAGCATGTGACCTCCAGAAGGAGAAAGAGGAGCATCCATGTACCAGCAATGGAGATACAGGTGAGCAATCGTTTCCATGTTCTCTCTACAGGTACTAATGCGGAGAGTGGAGTAGATGACCCATCTGAGGGAAGGGAGCAGAAGGAGACTCCACCGATTGGAAGGCAAAAGATGCATTGTCCTAGGGATGGGGGTTCCACGACCACCACTCCCAAGAGGAGGAGGAGGGTGGTGGTGGTCGGCGACTCCCTCCTCAGGGGGACTGAGTCATCTATATGCCCCCCCGACCGGGAAAACAGAGAGGTCTGCTGCTTGCCAGGAGCTGGGATACACGATGTGACGGAGAGACTGCCGAGACTCATCAAGCCCTCGGATCGCTACCCCTTCCTGCTTCTCCACGTGGGCTTCTCCACCAATGATACTGCCAAGAATGACCTTGAGCGGATCACTGCAGACTACGTGGCTCTGGGAAGAAGGATAAAGGAGTTTGAGGCGCAAGTGGTGTTCTCATCCATCCTCCCTGTGCAAGGAAAAGGCCTGGGTAGAGACCGTCGAATCGTGGAAGTCAACGAATGGCTAGGCAGGTGGTGTCGGAGAGAAGGCTTTGGATTCTTCGACCATGGGATGGTGTTCCAAGAAGGAGGAGTGCTGGGCAGGGACGGGCTCCACCTAATGAAGAGAGGGAAGAGCATCTTCGCCAGCAGGCTGGCTAACCTAGTGAGGAGGGCTTTAAACTAGGTTCACCGGGGGAAGGAGACCAAAGCCCTGAGGTAAGTGGGGAAATGGGATCCTGGGAGGAAGCACAAGCAGGAGAGCGCAAGAGGGGAGGACTCCTGTCTCATACTGAGAAAGAGGGACAATCGATGAGTTATCTTAAGTGCCTAGACACAAATGCAAGAAGCCTGGGAAACAAGCAGGGAGAACTGGAAGTCCTGGCACAGTCAGGGAACTATGATGCGATTGGAATAACAGAGACTTGGTGGGATAACTCACATGACTGGAGTACTATCATGGATGGATATAAACTGTTCAGGAAGGACAGGCAGGGCAGAAAAGGTGGGGGAGTTGCGTTGTATGTAAGAGAGGAGTATGACTGCTCAGAGCTCCGGTATGAAACTGCAGAAAAACCTGAGTGTCTCTGGATAAAGTTGAGAAGTGTGAGCAACAAGGGTGATGTTGTGGTCGGAGTCTGCTATAGACCACCAGACCAGGGGGATGAGGTGGATGAGGCTTTCTTCTGGCAACTAGCAGAAGTTGCTAGATCGCAGGCCCTGGTTCTCATGGGAGACTTTAATCACCCTGATATCTGCTGGGAGAGCAATACAACGGTGCACAGACAATCCAGGAAGTTTTTGGAAAGTGTAGGGGACAATTTCCTGGTGCAAGTGCTGGAGGAACCAACTAGGGGCAGAGCTTTTCTTGACCTGCTGCTCACAAACAGGGAAGAATTAGTAGGGGAAGCAAAAGTGGATGGGAACCTGGGAGGCAGTGACCATGAGATGGTTGAGTTCAGGATCCTGACACAAGGAAGAAAGGAGAGCAGCAGAATACGGACCCTGGACTTCAGAAAAGCAGACTTTGACTCCCTCAGGGAACAGATGGGCAGGATCCCCTGGGAGAATAACATGAAGGGCAAAGGGGTCCAGGAGAGCTGGCTGTATTTTAAAGAATCCTTATTGCGGTTGCAGGAACAAACCATCCCGATGTGTAGAAAGAATAGTAAATATGGCAGGCGACCAGCTTGGCTAAACAGTGAAATCCTTGCTGATCTTCAACGCAAAAAGGAAGCTTACAAGAAGTGGAAGATTGGACAAATGACCAGGGAGGAGTATAAAAATATTGCTCAGGCATGCAGGCATGCAGGAGTGAAATCAGGAAGGCCAAATCACACTTGGCAACCTAGTGACCGAGGATGTGGAAAAAGCTAATGTACTCAATGATTTTTTTGCCTCTGTCTTCACAAACAAGGTCAGCTCCCAGACTGCTGCACTGGGCAGCACAATATGGGGAGAAGGTGACCAGCCCTCTGTGGAGAAAGAAATGGTTCGGGACTATTTAGAAAAACTGGACGTGCACAAGTCCATGGGGCCGGATGCGCTGCATCCGAGGGTGCTAAAGGAGTTGGCGGCTTAGATTGCAGAGCCATTAGCCATTATTTTTGAAAACTCATGGTGATCGGGGGAGGTCCCGGATGACTGGAAAAAGGCTAATGTAGTGCCCATCTTTAAAAAAGGGAAGAAGGAGGATCCGGGGAACTACAGGCCAGTCAGCCTCACCTCAGTCCCTGGAAAAATCATGGAGCAGGTCCTCAAGGAATCAATTATGAAACACTTAGAGGAGAGGAAAGTGATCAGGAACAGTCAGCATGGATTCACCAAGGGGAAGTCGTGCCTGACTAACCTAATTGCCTTCTATGATGAGATAACTGGCTCTGTGGATGAGGGGAAAGCAGTGGATGTGTTATTCCTTGATTTTACCAAAGCTTTTGATACGGTCTCCCACAGTATTCTTGCTGCCAAGTTAAAGAAGTATGGGCTGGATGAATGGACTGTAAGGTGGATAGAAAGCTGGCTAGATCGTCGGGCTCAACGGGTAGTGATCAATGGCTCCATGTCTAGTTGGCAGCCAGTTTCAAGCGGAGTGCCCCAAGGGTCGGTCCTGGGGCCGGTTTTGTTTAATATCTTTATTAATGACCTGGAGGATGGAGTGGACTGCACTCTCTGCAAGTTTGCCGATGACACTAAACTAGGAGGCGTGGTAGATACACTAGAGGGTAGGGATCGGATACAGAGGGACCTACACAAATTAGAGGATTGGGCCAAAAGAAACCTGATGAGGTTCAACAAGGACAAGTGCAGAGTCCTGCACTTAGGACGGAAGAATCCCATGCACTGCTACAGACTAGGGACCGAATGGCTGGGTAGCAGTTCTGCAGAAAAGGACCTAGGGGTCACAGTGGACGAGAAGCTGGATATGAGTCAACAGTGTGCTCTTGTTGCCAAGAAGGCTAACGGCATTTTGGGCTGTATAAGTAGGGGCATTGCCAGCAGATCGAGGGACGTGATCATTCCCCTTTATTCGACATTGGTGAGGCCTCATCTGGAGTACTGTGTCCAGTTTTGGGCCCCACACTACAAGAAGGATGTGGAAAAATTGGAAAGAGTCCAGCGGAGGGCAACAAAAATGATTAGGGGTCTGGAGCGCATGACTTATGAGGAGAGGCTGAGGGAACTGGGATTGTTTAGTCTCCAGAAGAGAAGAACGAGGGGGGATTTGATAGCTGCTTTCAACTACCTGAAGGGGGGTTCCAAAGAGGATGGAGCTCGGCTGTTCTCAGTGGTGGCAGATGACAGAACAAGGAGCAATGGTCTCAAGTTGCAGTGGGGGAGGTCTAGGTTGGATATTAGGAAACACTATTTCACTAGGAGGGTGGTGAAGCACTGGAATGCACTACCTAGGGAAGTGGTGGAGTCTCCTTCCTTGGAGGTTTTTAAGGCCCGGCTTGACAAAGCCCTGGCTGGGATGATTTAGTTGGGAATTGGTCCTGCTTTGAGCAGGGGGTTGGACTAGATGACCTCCTGAGGTCCCTTCCAACCCTGATATTCTATGATTCTATGATTTTATGAAGGCTGTGATAAGAAAAATGGAGGCAAGTTATTCTCCCTTGCCACAGAGCACAGGACAACAGGCAGTGGGTTCAAACTCCAGCATAGCAGATTTAGATTTTATCTGAGAAAAAACTTCCTAACTGTATGAACAGGGGGACAATGGAACAGATGCCTTGAGAGGCTGTGGAAGCCAAAGGTGGCAGGACACCCAATTTTCTGGGATGGTTTAGATACAACACATCCTGCATCTGGGCAGGGGGTCAGTCTAGCTGACACTTGCATTCCTTTCTAACCCCATAGCTCTATGATTCTATAATGTAAAATCCTAGAGTGGAACTGGTCTTAGTCACACATAAGTTATGAAGCTTGAATCAGGGGTAGCTGGGTAAATTTTAATGGTCTGTGTTACACAGGATGTCAGGCTGGATGATAAAATGGTTCCTTCTGACCTTAAATCATATGAAGCTATCAACAAAGAAAGTAGATCAGGCATTTGTATTTAGTCTGTTTCACAACACACAAACAAGGGAACATTCAATTACATTGAAAATCTGACCATATAACACTGAGAAAAGAAAATTGTCAAAATACTTCATATTTGGCCTGTTGTACTCCTTGCCACTGACATTATTGGAGCAAACAGTTTAGCTTAATAGGATTCACAAATGGATCGGCCATTGTAGGTGGTTCTGGGGGCACCCTTAGTTAAGTCTGTCTGACACCTTCAATTAGGAGACCTCATTTTCAGTTCTTTATATGTTTGCCAAACTCTAACCATGTGGACTTATATTTGCAATGCTGGGTGTCTGCTTCTGGCTGAATTGTGTTTTGAAAATTTCAGGCATAACAGTTCAGCCAACGTCTCAAATGAAGCTAGGAGAGAAGATGTCTTGCCCATGTTGAAAAATTCTTATAGTTATTCCAGTGAGGAGCCCTAGCACCTCCATGCTTTCCAGCAGATAAAATTAAGGTAACTCCTCCCTGACCCCCCGCGTTAAGAGCCAGAGCCCTGAAATGCAAGAGGAGGAGGTGACAGTGTCTCTGCATTAACACACAGCTGGCTCCTGAGGTCTTTACTCAGTT
The DNA here is from genome assembly GCF_028017835.1 of Emys orbicularis. Taxonomy (NCBI): domain Eukaryota; kingdom Metazoa; phylum Chordata; order Testudines; family Emydidae; genus Emys; species Emys orbicularis. The sequence goes on from NC_088683.1 coordinate 369,196,700, forward strand.
CTTACTCCATGGAGAATTTTCCCTCAGTGGGGCCTGAGCAAAATACAGGGCATAGCTTCTGAATTTGGCCTTGTATTGTACATCTACTAACACTTTTCATTATTAAGGATCCACTGTGCCACTAAAATGCAGGCGCCTCAGGGCTTGAGGCTATTGGCAGGGGTGGGTGGGTATCTACTGAAAGGAATGGCATTTTGGACAGTGATAAAGGAGCAAACTCACCCCTGTGGCAAGGACCCTGGGATGTTTAATGGCTGTGCAGAGCAGAAAGGAAAACAGACCTATTCTCTATCCCATTACGCCCATGTTACACTGGGTTTGTTGAGCAGGTGAGCTCCTCAGCAAGAGATGGGTACCTGGGAATCCTGAGACAGAAGTGTCTTTCCTGGGAATCCCCGTCAGGTAGCCGTGTCCCACACTTCTCTCACCCCAGCATCTGCATCAACATCCCACGCCGAAGCCAAACACAGGGTGTGCACCATTTATAATAGAGCTCTGTGCAATCCCAGTGGGGTTCGTTCAGCCTCTAGGGGCGAAGCGGCATCTGGATGTAAACAGGCTGGAGACCGGAGACACTCTAGCCTGTGTCTCTCTTTCCATGTCTGCACTTCTGTGGTTTTTGTCCAGCTTTAGGAGTAAACAGTAATTAACGGACCTTCCCAAAGGGAGATGAAAACTGTGGGGCTCTCTGCGGAGTCAGAGAGGAATTGGCTGCTCTGTGTATTTGTGTATATTTAAAAATTATAGTTGATTAGGAAGAAAACTGGGGATAATAACTTGGCCTCCATAGAGTCTGATACCCTGTAAATGCCCACGATGTGTAGGTAGATAGTAGAAAGACAGATCTGCGGAAAGATGACTGAGGGGAGACATGAGCACTTTCTGCAGGCATAGGGGGCTGTCGCTAAGACATCAAAGATCAGTAAATCTCATCAAGAACTATCATCATACAATGCTGCACCTTTCATTAACGGATCCTGAAAACACCTAGCTAGGTAAAGTCCCTATGAACATATCCCCATTATACAGATAGGTAAACTCAGGCAAAGGGAGACGTGACTTGGCGTAGGTCCCACAGAGAATGACAGACAGAACTCATGAGTCCTGACTCACCTACTGTAACAACCACCTCTCCTTCAGTAAATGAGCGCATGACAACTGGGAAATGGACTCATTGTCTAGGAGGACTTGTTCGTTGGGTGGGTGTGATGGAATTCTGCGGGGTATAACCTGGAACTGGGATACCGCTGAGCCCTCTGGCTTACCAATCTGGGCTCCCTCTCACACTGTGAGGTTATGGGAAACCGCTATCCTCTCCAGGTCTTGCACTTACACAATCATACACAGACAGGGACACACCCAGCTGCAGTTACATGAATGCTTTCACTAGCCATCCATGAACCAACAATAGAAAGGTCCAGCCAGTTCCCCCCAGCTCCCCAGGCTATGACCCCAGAGCTGTACTGTCTTGCCCTTCTCAAAAGTCTGACCAGTGTAAGTTTATTACCCAGTCTGTCCCTCTCTCAATGTAGAGAGGACAATGCACCAACTCCATTTCCTGAGGAGATTTCCCTTTTGCATTTCAAACAACACTCTGTTTTAGGAATAGATTTTAAGTGACTATAAGTAAGAGCGTAGTGATCAAGGTTCGTTACCTCAGAAATAAACAATATTACAATGTATGTTCTATACACTAGACAGAATTTTAATCAATCCGTTTCTCACCCTGATGGTACAAACATCCCACCAGTCTTCCATACCCCTTCAGCCTGGGACCACAGCCACAGTTCAGTCCTTGTTCCTAAGCTGCTTCCACATGTTGAGTTGTGGATGGAGTGAGACCATGTGGAGGGAACTTCATTTTTTAAAGCAAAAGCCCCCAGCACAATTAGTGGGAAAGTACAGCATAAAATGGAGTCCAGTGTCACATGAGCTGGTCACATGCCCTTGCCTGCTTCGATGAGTCATAGCAGGGGCCATTACCATTATCCTGGCTACAGTGTTCACAGGAAAGTCGGTCAGGTGCACCTAAACTTCTAAGGCCTATTGTGATTCTTAATGGGCCATTACCCTGAATGGTACATCCACAATGTGCTGGCTAGACTGGACGTAAACTGTATTGTGAATGTTACCCAGGAGCAAACACACTTCAAATACTGGTACTACGTCAATATTCATAACTTTAGGTACAAAAATGATACATGCACACAAATAGGGTAATCCTATTCAGCAAATCATAACTTTTCCATTGAAACCTTACATGACATACCTTAGATAAAACACATCATAATCATATCACCTTGGTAAATATGGGGGTACCAGGGTGCAGCTCTGGGGCACAGAATGTCACACCTCCCCCCTTAGTGTTAGACACTGATTACTGCGGAGGCAGTGTGCCAAAGCCCCCTTTAGCTTTTGACCATACAACTCCCAAGTTTTGCAAACATTGTAGTCAAGTATCAGAGGGGTAGCCGTGTTAGTCTGAATCTGTAAAAAGCAACAGAGGGTCCTGTGGCACCTTTAAGACTAACAGAAGTATTGGGAGCATAAGCTTTCGTGGGTAAGAACCTCACTTCTTCAGATGCAAGTAATGGAAATCTCCAGAGGCAGGTATAAATCAGTATGGAGATAACGAGGTTAGTTCAATCAGGGAGGGTGAGGTGCTCTGCTAGCAGTTGAGGTGTGAACACCAAGGGAGGAGAAACTGCTTCTGTAGTTGGATAGCCATTCACAGTCTTTGTTTAATCCTGATCTGATGGTTTCAAATTTGCAAATGAACTGGAGCTCAGCAGTTTCTCTTTGGAGTCTGGTCCTGAAGTTTTTTTGCTGTAAGATGGCTACCTTTACATCTGCTATTGTGTGGCCAGGGAGGTTGAAGTGTTCTCCTACAGGTTTTTGTATCTTGCCATTCCTGATATCTGACTTGTGTCCATTTATCCTCTTGCATAGTGACTGTCCAGTTTGGCCAATGTACATAGCAGAGGGGCATTGCTGGCACATGATGGCATATATAACATTGGTGGACGTGCAGGTGAATGAGCCGGTGATGTTGTAGCTGATCTGGTTAGGTCCTGTGATGGTGTTGCTGGTGTAGATATGTGGGCAGAGTTGGCATCGAGGTTTGTTGCATGGGTTGGTTCCCGAGTTAGAGTTGTTATGGTGTGGTGCGTGGTTGCTGGTGAGAATATGCTTAAGGTTGGCGGGTTGTCTGTGGGCGAGGACTGGCCTGCCTCCCAAGGTCTGTGAAAGTTAGGGATCATTGTCCAGGATGGGTTGTAGATCACTAATGATGCGTTGGAGAGGTTTAAGCTGAGGACTCTAGGTGATGGCCAGTGGAGTTCTGTTGGTTTCTTTTTTGGGCCTGTCTTGTAGCAGGAGGCTTCTGGGTACACGTCTGGCTCTGTTGATTTGTTTCTCTATTTCCTTGTGTGGGTATCGTAGTTTTGAGAATGTTTGGTGAAGATCTTGTAGGTGTTGGTCTCTGTCTGAGGGGTTGGAGCAGATGCGGTTGTACCTCAGTGCTTGGCTGTAGACGATGGATCGTGTGGTGTATCCGGGGTGGAAGCTGGAGGCATGAAGGTAGGCGTAGCGGTGACAATATATACCTCCAGACCAGTGGCACCGCCATGGGCACCCGCATGGCCCCACAATATGCCAACATTTTTATGGCTGACCTGGAACAACGCTTCCTCAGCTCTCGTCCGCTCACGCCCCTTATGGAATACAAGCTGTCAGGAACAGTATCCCTGATGATGACACAGCACAGCTTGTTGCTGAGCTCTGTGACTTTATCCTCACGCACAATTATTTCAAATTTGGTGACAATATACACCTCCAGACCAGTGGCACCGCCATGGGCACCCGCATGGCCCCACAATATGCCAATATTTTTATGGCTGACCTGGAACAATGCTTCCTCAGCTCTCGTCCGCTCACGCCACTTCTCTACCTACGCTACATTGATGACATCTTCATCATCTGGACCCAAGGGAAGGAGACCCTGGAAGAATTCCACCATGATTTCAACAGCTTCCACCCCACCATCAACCTCAGCCTGGACCAATCTACATGGGAGATCCACTTCCTAGACACCACAGTACAAGTAAGCGATGGCCATGTTAACACCACGCTATACCGAAAACCCACCCACCGCTACGCCTACCTACATGCCTCCAGCTTTAATGACTCACCGGGATGATGTCACACCAGGGGAATTGCTCAAGCTTGCCTGCTGGAAACCAATGCCCCCCAGACATGCCTGGACTTGTGCTCTCCAATCACATGGACTGAGGGTATAAAACAGGACACAGGGGGCCCATGCTTGGCCTTTCTCCTGCCCCCACCTATGCTACAAGAAACAAGGGCACTGAGAAGAATGAAGATGTCCACAGAGGGGACTGGCCCAGGTTTCAAGGGTGAAAACCTTTTCAAGGGTGGGATGTATAAGTAGGAGAATTGCAAGCAGATGGAGGGACGTGATCATCCCCCTCTATTCAGCATTGGTAAGGCCTCATCTGGAGTACTGTGTCCAATTTTGGGCCCACACTACAAGAAGGATGTGGAAAAATTGGCGAGAGTCCAGCAGAGGGCAACGAAAATGATTAGGGGGCAGGAGCACATGATTTATGAGGACAGGCTGAGGGAACTGGGATTATTTAGTCTGCATAAGAGAAGAATGAGGGGGGGTTTGATAGCAGCCTTCAACTACCTGAAAGGGGATTCCACAGAGGATGGATCTAGACTGTTCTCAGTGGTTCCAGATGACAGAATAAGGAACAATGGTCCCTAGTCACAGTGGGAGAGATCTAGGTTGGATATTAGGAAACATTATTTCATTAGGAGCGTGGTGAATCAGTGGAATGGGTTACCCAGGGAGGTGGTGGAATCTCCTTCCTTAGAAGTTTTTAGGGTCAGGCTTGACAAAGCCCTGGCTGGGATGATTTAGTTGGGGTTAGTCCTGCTTTGAGCAGGGGGTTGGACTAGATGACCTCCTGAGGTCTCTTCCAACCCTAATATTCTATGATTGTGTGATTCTATGATCTGTGTATTATGAACTGCAATATCCAGTGGGGTGAGAAAAACTGCTTAATCTAGATGTTGCCCAGTCTATTTGGGTTGAGAATTTAGACAGTGTGCTTATATTTTATTTTATTTTGGTAACCAATCTGACTTTTTGCCTATCACTTGATATTACTTAAAATCTATCTTTTGTAGTCAATACATTTGTTTTACTGTTTATCTTTACCATTGAGTTTGTATGAAGTGTGTGGCAAAACTGTCCACATTCCATTGATGAAGTGGTGAACCAATTAATAAATTTGCACTGCTCATCTTGAGCAGTACAAGACAGTATATTCCTGAGGTGGAAGGCTGGGAGCTGGGGGGATCTGGCTGGTCCCTTTCCCTGTGTGATTCATGAGTGGCTCTGGGAGCATTCATGCAATCTAGCTGGGTGTGGGGCTCCACATGCAGTTGTGCTGAGTGATAACACCTGGGGGTTTTTCCTGCTGGTCAATAGTAAAGCATTGTGAGAGACCGGGGGCACAGCCTGACCAACCTGATTGCCTTCTATAATGAGATAACTGGCTCTGTGGATTTGGGGAAAATGGTGGATGAGATATATCTTTCAGAGGGGTAGCCGTGTTAGTCTGTATCAGCAAAAACAACGAGGAGTCCTTGTTACACCTTAGAGACTAACAAAGTTATCTGGGCATAAGCTTTCATGGGCTAGCACCCACTTCATCAGATGCATGGAGTGGAAAACACAGTAGTAGGTATATTTATACACAGCATATAAAAGGATGGGAGTTGCCTTACCAGCTGGGGGGTCAGTCTAATGAGACAATTTAATTATCAGTAGAATACCAAGGGAGGAAAAATCACTTTCGTAGTGGTAATGAGAGTGGACCATTTCAAACAGTTGACAAGAAGATGTGAGTAACCATAGGGGGAAATTAGTAAGGTAAAATTAGGTTTTGTAATGACCCATCTGTGACGGGTTGGATCACAGAAACCGCCTTGGAAACTGCCCACTGATGTGCCAAGACTACTTCTGCCCCTGCTTTCCCTGCCTTCCCAGCTTGGGACTTCAGTGCCCTGCCTGGTTTGAGCCAGACCCATTAGCTTGCTGCAAGCCCAGACCCAGGTCTGAACCACATCCCCTAACAGCTTCAGGCTTAATTGAAAGCAGGTTAAGAAGTGTTCCTGTCTTTAACACTCAGATGCTCAACTCCCAATGGGGTCCAAACCCCAAATAAATCCGTTTTACTCATAAATTGTTCGCCCTCTATAACACTGATAGAGACATATGAACAGCTGGTTGCCCCCCCCTCCCCCCCAGTATTAATACATATTCTGGGTTAATTAATAAGTAAAAAGTGATTTTATTAAATACAGAAAGTAGGATTTAAGTGGTTCCAATTAGTAACAGGCAGAACAAAGTGAATTACCAAGCAAAATAAAATATAACACGCAAGTCTAAGCCTAATACAGTAAGAAAACTGAATACAGATAAAATCTCACCCTCAGAGATGTTTCCATAAGCTTCTATCACAGACTGGATGCCTTCCTAGTCTGGGCACAGTCCTTTCCCCTGGTACCGTCCTTGTTCCAGCTCAGGTGGTCGCTAGGGGATTTCTCATGACTGCAGCCCCCTTTGTTCTGTTCCACTCACTTATATAGCTTTTGCATAAGGCAGGGATCCTTTGTCCCTCTCTGGGTTCCCACCCCTCCTTCTCAATGGAAAAGCACCAGGTTAAAGATGGATTCCAGTTCAGGTGACATGATCACATGTCACTGTAAGACTTCATTACCCACTTGCCAGCACACACATATACAGGAAGACTTACAAGTAAACAGAGCCATCTACAGTCAATTGTCCTGGTTAATGGGAGACATGAAGATTCCAAATCACCATTAATGGCCCACACTTTGCATAACTACAATAAGACCTCAGAGTTATCTTTCATATTTCTAGTTTCAGATACAAGAATGATACATTTATACAAATAGGATGAACACACTCAGTAGATTTTAAGCTTTGTAATGATACCTAACAAGAGACCTTTTGCGTGAAGCATATTTTAGTTACATTATATTCACACTCATCAGCATACTTTCATAAAATCACATAGATTGAAACGTCACACAATCCATTGCCAGTCTTTATTCAGGCCTAATTTGATGGTGTCCAGTTTGCAAATTAATTCCAGTTCTGCAGTTTCACATTGGAGTCTGTTTTTGAAGTTTTTTTGTTGCAGAATTGCCACTTTTAAGTACGTTATTGAATGACCAGGGAGGCTGAAGTGTTCTCCTACTGGTTTTTTAATGTTGTAATTCCTGATGTCAGATTTGTGTCCATTTATTCTTTTGCGTAGAGACTGTCCGGTTTGGCCAATGTACATGGCAGAGGGGCATTGCTGGCACATGATGGCATATATCACGTTGTAGATGTGCAGGTGAACAATCCCTGATGGTGTGGCTGATGTGGTTAGGTCCTATGATGGAGTCCCTTGAATAGTTATGCAGACAGAGTTGGCACCGGGGTTTGTTGCAGGGTTTGGTTCCTGGATTCGTGTTTTTGTTGTGTGGTGTGTAGTTGCTGGTGAGTATTTGTTTCATGTTGTGGGGCTCTCTGTAAGCGAGGACTGGCCTGTCTCCCAAGGTCTGTGAGAATAAGGGATCATCCTTCAGGATAGGTTGTAGATCCTTGATGATGCGCTGGAGAGGTTTATTTGGGGGCTGTAGGTGACGGCTAATGGCTTTAGATATCTTGACTTTAGAAAAGCTTTTGATACGGTCTCCCACAGTATTCTACCCAGCAAGTTAAAAAAGTATGGATTGGATGAATGGACTATAAGGTGGATATAAAGCTGGCTTGATCGTTGGGCTCAATGGGTTGTGATCAATGGCTCAATGTCTAGTTGCCAGCTGGTATCAAGCGGAGTGCCCCAGGTGTCTGTCCTGGGGCTGGTTTTGTTTAACATCTTCATTAATGATCTGGATCATGGGATGGATTGCACCCTCAGCAAGTTTGCAGATAGCACTAAGCTGGGGGGAGAGGTAGATACGGTGGAGGAGTAGGGTCCAGAGTGACCTAGACAAATTAGAGGATTGGGCCAAAAGAAATCTGATGAGGTTCAACAAGGACAAGTGCAGAGTCCTGCACTTAGGACGTAAGAATCCCATGAACGCTACAGGCTGGGGACAGACTGGCTAAGCAGCAGTTCTGCAGAAAAGGACCTGGGGATTACAGTGGACGAGAAGCTGGATATGAGTCAGCAGTGTGCCTTTGTTTCCAAGAAGGCTAACGGCATATTGGGCTGCTTTAGTAGGAGCATTGCTAGCAGATCGAGGGAAGTGATTATTCCCCTCTATTCGGCACTGGTAAGGGCACATCTGGAGTAAGGGGTCCAATTTTGGGCCTCCCACTACAGAACAGATGTGGACAAATTGGAGAGAATCCAGCGGAGAGCAACAGAAATGATTAGGGGGCTGGGGCACATGATTTATGAGGAGAGGCTGGTTTGATAGCATCCTTCATCTACCTGAAAGCGGGTTCCAAAGAGGATGGAGCTCGGCTGTTCTCAGTGGTAGCAGATGACAGGACAAGGAGCAATGGTCTCAAGTTGCAGTGGGGGAGGTCTAGGTTGGATATTAGGAAAAAATATTTCACTAGGAGGGAGGTGAAGCACTGGAAGGGGATACCTGGGGAGGTGGTAAAATCTCTATCCTTAGAGGTTTTTAAGGCCCGGTTTGACAAAGCCCTGTCTGGGATGATTTAGTTGGGGTTGGTCCTGCTTTGAGCAGGTGATTGGATTAGATGACCTCCTGAGGTCCCTTCCAACCCTAATCTTCGAAACAAAGGGTAGGAAATAATGGTCCGTTTTCACAATAGAGTAAGGTAAACAGCAGGGTCCCCCATGGATCTGTACTGGGACCAGTGCTGTTGAACATATTCCTTAATGATCCGGAAAAGGGAGTGAACAGTGAAGTGGCAAAGTTTGCAAGGATACACAATTTTTCAAGATAGTTAAATCCAAAGTTGACTGAGAAAAGTTACAAAGGGATCTCACAAAACTGGATGACTGGGCAATGAAATGGCCGATGAAATTCAGCATTGATAAGTGCAAAATGATGCACACTGGAAAAAATCATCCTAACTACACATCTATAAGGATGGGGTCTAAATTAGCTGATACCACCCAATAAAGAGATTGTGGAGTCGTCCTGGGTAGTTCTTTGAAAACTTCCGCTCTATGCACAGCAGTGGTTAAAAAGGCTAACGGATTGTTAAGAACCATTAGGAAATGGATAGAAAATGTTATACTGCCACTATATAAATCCATGGTACGGCCACACCTTCAATAGTGTGTCCACTGCTGGTAGCCCCACCTCAAAAAGGACATAGTATAATTTGGAAAGGGTCAGAGAAGGGTAACAAAGATGATTAAGGGTATAGAATGGCTTCCATGTGAGGAGAGACTAAAAAGACTTGGATTGTTCAGCTTAGAAAAGAGACAACTAAGGGAGGATATGACAGAGGTCTATAAACTCATGACTGTTGTGGAGAAAGTGAATAGAGAAATGTTATTTACTTATGCACACAATGCAAAAGCCAAGGGTTACCTGATGAAATAAATAGACAGTATATTTAATAAATACAAGAGAAAGTATTTTTTCATGGAGCACAGAGCTAACCTGTGGAACTCATTGCCAGGGGATGTTGTGATGGCCAAAGGATTAAAAAAGAATTAGATAAGTTAATGGAGGATAGGTCCATCAATGGCTATAAGCTGAGATGATTGGGGATGCAAACCCATGCTGCTGGTGTCCCAAAACCTCTGACCGCCAGAATCCAGGATGGGACGAGAGGGGATGGATCACTTGATGATTGTCCTGTTCTGTTCACCCCCATGAAGCACCTGGCACTGGCCACTGTCGGAAAACGGGACACTGGGCTAGGTGGACCTTTGGCCTGACCAAGTATATACCGTTCTTATGTTCTTATGAGACATTTCTTCTCAACAGCTGCAGGAATGAAAGGTGAGTATAAAAGGAAAAAAGATTCCCACAGCATTTCTGCTGGATGTTGTGTGACGTTAGCAGAAGGTCAAACAAGCCTCCAAGCCCCAGAAGGAGTCGTCATGTTATCCTCAGCATGAAAACATTCCTTTAGCACAGAGTAAGACACAGCTAATCGCACACACATGGTTCTATTCCCCCTCTCTCTCCCACAGTCGGGAGGACTGAAGAGCACGTGTAAATGAGCCCCTCGCCCAATGCACCAGGCCACAGCACCCCCGATCTCTCTCCCACCCCCACAAAGCCACGAGTGTAGGGAAGAGTGCGAGATCAGCATGGGGAAGCCGGGCTCATCCATGCAAAATGTGTCATAAGGCAGCAAAACACAAGGTCCATGGGACGCAGGCCTTGGCTACGGAATGGGGGACTGAGGCCGGCAAAGCAGTGACCCTGAGAAGGATTTAGGAGTTTGAGAAGGAAAGAAAGTAACCCAAGGTGACACAGCAGGTTGGTGGCAGAACCAAGACTAGAGACCGTGTCTCTCAATGTGCAGCCCAGTGCACTTCCCACTGGCCTTTGGCATGGCCCCCTTGGCTGCTGCTTTCTGTTGCCATTAAGAGTCCAGCTCAGATGCAGCTTGTCAGACAGGAGATACACACACCGTGCTCTCTCTCATGCTGATGTTTACCTTTGTTCTTTCTTGTTTTTCTGTTTCCCTTCAACTTAGAACAAGACTCACTCGGTCTGGCTGCCTTCTGTGGCAGTGCGCAGTGCTGTTGTAGCCATGTCAGTCCCAGGATACTAGACAGACGAAGTGGGGGAGTAAATAGCTTTCATTGGACCCAAATTCTGTTGGCGAGAAAGACCAGCTTCTGAGCTTACACAGTGTAAGTACATAGTAAAAACACCCCTAGAGTTCCAATGAAAACCTGGCTTTAATTTCCAAGTCCCAAAGCATTTTCTGTTGCCTCCTTTAGCTCAGCAGGGAGCTTCTGCTGCAGCATCGATAAAACACATTGATCACCCGTTTCAGGATCTCTTTTGTTGTCACCCCATAAACAATGGGGTTTAACATGGGGGGAATGAGCACATAGAGGTTGGCCAGTAGGTTGACAATATAACCTGGGATGATGTGCCCAAACTGGTGTGCTAAAGAGGAGAAAACAGCCGGCACGTAGAACATCAGTATGACACAGACATGGGAGCCGCAGGTGCGGAGAGCCTTGAGCCGGGCTTCCTTGGAGGGGAGCAGGAAGACGGCCCTGAGGATCAACCCATATGATACAGCAATGAGCACAATATCTAAACAAATTACTAAAATAGCCACAGCTACACCATACCAGACGTGGACTGTGATGTCATTGCAGGCCAGCCGGGCTAGGATCATATGCTCACAATAGGTGTGAGGCAGGAGGTTGGTTCTGCAGAACTTCAGCTGCTTCATGAGAACAATGAGAGGAAAAATGATACAGAAACTTCTTGTGACAACTGCCAGCCCCATCTTCCCGATGACAGACTTGGTTAGCATGATGGTGTATCTCAGGGGGTCGCAGATGGCAACGTACCGATCAAACGCCATGGCCAGCAGGATGGCCGACTCGGCAACAAAACTGACATGGATGAAAAACATCTGGGTCAGGCAGGCAGCAAAAGAAATTTCTCCCGCTCTAAAAAAGAATACAGCCAGCATCTTGGGCACCGTAGTGGTAGATAACAGCAGATCAGCAGCGGCCAGCATGGACACTAATAGATACATGGGCTCATGGAGGCTTCGTTCTGTTAGTATGATGAATAGTAGGAGAGAGTTCCCAAAAAGTGATGCAACGTAAATCAGACAGAAGGGGATGGCAATCCAGAAATGAGACTCCTCCGTACCCGGGATGCCGGTCAGGATGTAACTAACAGGGTCAAAAACAGTGTGATTGTCAGCTGGCATCATGTACTATCACTTGGATCTTCTATTCATTTTCCTGTAACTCACAGCAAAAGAGAAAATCAGTGAGAACTGTAGTGTCAGCTAGGACTGGAATGCATTTGTTGAGAGAATCATAGATACCATCAAAAACTTCATTGTGTGACATCTGCCTGTTGTATGTGACCGTAAATCCAGAAACACTGTCATACTGCGGAACTGTAGTAGGAAGAAACCCTGAGACATAAGCCCTTGTATTAGAGGCCTAGCATGGGGCCTGAGGCCTGGGCTAAAGTAACGGTCAAAGGCTTGTTGATATAAAGCAAAATTAGTCTGGTAGCTAGAGGCAGGCCCTGCTCACAGAATCTGGCAAGCACAGGGCTGATATTTCAAAACCACACATTACTACGAGGTGCTGGGCACAGAGAACTCACGCAAACACAATTTCAGAAGGGTTGTATCAGAACAGCTCGATATAAGCACATTCCCTAAAGATAACAGGAAAATGGTTACCCATCCTAAAGATATGGTGTCATAACTATAAAAGGAAGGGTAACAGCTCTCTGTGTACAGTACTAAAATCCCTCCTGGTCAGAGACTCCAAAATCCTTTTACCTGTAAAGGGTTAAGAAGCTCGGGTAACCTGGCTGACACCCGACCCAGAGGACCAATGAGGGGACAAGATACTTTCAAATCTTGGGGGGGGAAAGGCTTTTGTGTGTGTCCTTTGTTTAAGGGGTTGTTCGCTCTTGGGACTGAGAGGGACCAGACATCAATCCAGGTTCTCCCCATCTTTCTAAACAAGTCTCTCTTATTTCAAAATTGTAAGTAAAAGTCAGGCAAGGCGTCTTAGATTTACTTTGTTTTCTCAACTTGTAAATGTACCTTTTACTAAAGTGCTTATCTTGTTTGCTATACTTTGAACCTAAGACAGAGGGGATTCCTCTGAGCTCTTTAAGTTTAATTACCCTGTAAAGTTATTTTCCATACTGATTTTGCAGAGATGATTTTTACCTTTTGCTTTAATTAAAAGCCTTCTTTTTAAAAACCTGATTGATTTCTCCTTGTTTTAAGATCCAAAGGGGGGTTGGATCTGTATTCACCAGGAGTTGGTGAAAGGAAGGAGGGGGGAAGGGTCAATTTCTCCTTGTTTTAAGATCCAAAGGGGGTTTGGATCTGTATTCACCAGGAGTTGGTGAAAGGAAGGAGGGGGGAAGGGTCAATTTCTCCTTGTTTAAAATCCAAGGAGTTTGGATCTGTATTCACCAGGGAATTGGTGAAAGGTTTCTCAAGGCTTCCCAGGGAGGGAATTCTTAAGATGGTGGCAGCGGACCAGAGCTAAGCTGGTAGATAAGCTTAGAAGTTTTCATGCAGTCCCCTACATTTGTACCCTAAAGTTCAAAGTAGGGATACAGCCTTGACATGGTGGCACAGCGGTGGGATCGTTTTAAACCCAAAAGCCAGTAAGAGATTTTTTTTTCCTTCTAGCTGCTTGGAGAGCAGAGCTGAAGGTAGATGCATATCTTATCTCTCCTTGCCTGAAGGCAGAGGTGTTAAGTTTTTTTTAACAAGGTCCTTTGTTAAGAGAACGGTTCAATCAGTGAGCAAACTTTGATCTGGTAAAGGTAATTTACAATCTGAATTGTGTTTTTTTTCTTTTTACATCCTCGGGAGTAGCTTGTTAGAAAGTCTCTGTTAACTCAGCAGCACTCAGCAGGAGCCTGAGCTAAATACATCCCAGTTTCAGTCAACTGCAGAGGGGTGTGGCCCAGCACAGGAAAGCAGGAAAATGACTACCAGTGAAGCAGCTAGCAAACTAGAACTGGCCAGACTAGAAGCAGAAGAAAATGAGAAAAAACATCAGAGACTACTTCAAATTAAAAAACTCGAGAAAGAAGCCAAAGAGGAGGCCCACAAGAGAGAGATGGAGCTGGAAAAAGCCAAACATGACAGAGAAGAGAAAGCCAAACAGGAGGCCCATGAAAGAGAAGAGAAAGCCAAACAGGAGGCCCATAAAAGAGAGATGGAACTGGAAGCAGCAAGGACTAGGCAGGGTGCATCAGACCATCCTAACAACTCCTCTCCAGGTACCACTTCCCATCCCAGGAAATTCCCCACCTACAAGGCAGGCGATGATACTGAGGCCTTCTTAGAAAATTTTGAAAGGGCCTGCCTTGGATACGACATCCCTCCAACCCAGTACATGGTAGAGCTGAGGCCGCAGCTCAGTGGACCCTTAGCAGAGGTGGCGGCTGAAATGCCTAAGGAACACATGAACAGTTATGAACTTTTTAAAAACAAGGCCAGAATCAGAATGGGGCTAACACCTGAGCATGCCCGTCGGCGGTTCAGAGCCCTAAGGTGGAAACCTGATGTGTCATTTACCCGACATGCCTACCACATTGGGAAAAATTGGGATGCCTGGATATCAGGAGCAAATGTTAAATCTACGGAAGAGTTGCCCTTCCTATTGCAAATGGAGCAGTTTTTAGAGGGTGTTCCTGAGGAAATAGAAAGGTACATCCTAGATGGGAAGCCCAAAACTGTAACCGAGGCGGGGGAGATTGGAGCCAAATGGGTGGAGGTGACAGAAAAGAAAAAAGCTAGTAGCAGTTGGAGCGAATATCAGAAGGGGCAAACCGAAACAAAACCTTATCACCGGGGACAACCCAAGGCCCCACCCACATCCCAAGGGAAACCCCAGACGCCTTCTCACCCCACCACACCAGTCTCCATCAACCAACATCGCCCCGGTGATACCTTAGCAGGGCGATGTTTTAAATGTAATGAACTGGGGCATATAAAGGCTCACTGCCCCAAGAACCCCAACCGATTACAGTTCATTACACCCCAATCACACCAAAGAACCCCAGACCCAGATGCCTCTCTCATACCCTCGGAGCGAAGGGAAACCTTGAGAGTGGGCGGAAAGAAGGTTATCGCTTGGAGGGACACTGGGGCACAAGTGTCAACTATTCACCAATCCCTAGTGGACCCCAAACTCATCAACCCGGAGGCTACAGTGACAATTCAACCCTTCGTGTCACAGTCTGTAACCTTGCCTACAGCCAAGTTGCATGTCCAGTACAAGGGCTGGTCAGGAATGTGGACTTTTGCAGTCTATGACAATTATCCCATTCCCATGCTACTGGGGGAAGACTTGGCTAACCATGTGAAGCTAGCCAAGAGGGTGGGAATAGTCACCCGCAGCCAGGCTAAGCAAGCTTTCACCCCCATCCCTGTTCCTGAGCCGTCCACCAGGACCCCGTCTGTGTTACCGGAGACCCAACCACAGGTGGTGGAACCGAATCCCCTGCCAACGACTGCAACAGCCGTAGTGGATCCAATCCCAGAGACCCAGCCAAAGCCAGTCCCAGAACCGGAACTGGCAACGCAACCAGCACCAGAACCATTGCCAGCACTGAGTCCAGCGCTTGCAACCCCGTCTACAACTCCAATGCCAGAGGACACCAGCGAGCCTAAACTGGCGGAAGCAGCAGATAACCCTACCCAAGAGGCTCAGCCAGAGCCTGAAATACCACATAGTGCACCAGCGGACAGCGGTTCACAGTCAATGGAAAAAGCCCCAGCACCTACATCGCTTCCAGAGGGACCAAGCCCCAGTCCACAGTCCAAGGAGGAACTGATGTCTCCAGCATCAAGGGAACAGTTCCAGGCCGAGCAGGAAGCAGATGACAGCCTTCAGAAAGCTTGGGCGGCGGCACGGAGCACCCCACCGCCTCTCAGCTCTTCTAACCGATCCCGGTTTGTTGTAGAACAAGGACTTTTATACAAGGAGACTCTTTCTGGTGGGCACCAGGAAGACTGGCATCCTCAAAGACAGTTGGTAGTTCCCACTAAGTATCGGGTAAAGCTCTTGAGCTTAGCCCATCATCATCCCAGTGGCCATTCTGGGGTGAACAGAACCAAAGACCGGTTGGGGAAGTCCTTCCACTGGGAGGGAATGGGCAAGGACGTTGCTAATTATGTCCGGTCTTGTGAGGTGTGCCAACGAGTGGGAAAGCCCCAAGACCAGGTTAAAGCCCCTCTCCAGCCACTACCCATAATTGAGGTCCCATTTCAGCGAGTAGCTGTGGATATTCTGGGTCCTTTCCCAAAGAAGACACCCAGAGGAAAGCAGTACGTACTGACTTTCATGGATTTTGCTACCCGATGGCCGGAAGCTATACCCTTAAGCAACACCAAGGCTAAAAGTGTGTGCCAGGCATTAGCAGACATTTTTGCCAGGGTAGGTTGGCCCTCCGACATACTTACAGATTCGGGAACTAATTTCCTGGCAGGGAACATGAAAAACCTGTGGAAAGCTCATGGGGTGAATCACTTGGTTGCCACCCCTCATCACCATCAAACCAATGGTCTGGTGGAGAGGTTTAATGGAACTTTGGGGGCCATGATACGTAAATTCGTAAATGAACACTCCAATGATTGGGACCTAGTGTTGCAGCAGTTGCTTTTTGCCTACAGGGCTGTACCACATCCCAGTTTAGGGTTTTCACCATTTGAACTTGTGTATGGCCGCGAGGTTAAGGGGCCATTACAGTTGGTGAAGCAGCAATGGGAGGGGTTTACGCCTTCTCCAGGAACTAACATTCTAGACTTTGTAAGCAACCTACAAAACACCCTCCGACACTCTTTAGCCCTTGCTAAAGAAAACCTAAAGGATGCTCAGGAAGAGCAAAAGGCCTGGTATGATCAACATTCCAGAGAACGGTCCTTCAAAGTAGGAGACCAAGTCATGGTCTTAAAGGCGCTCCAGGCCCATAAAATGGAAGCGTCGTGGGAAGGACCATTCACGGTCCAGGAGCGCCTAGGAGCTGTTAACTATCTCATAGCCTCCCCCACCTCCAACATAAAGCCTAAGGTATACCATGTTAATTCTCTTAAGCCCTTTTATTCTAGAGAATTAAACGTTTGCCAGTTTACAGCCCAGGAAACTGATGACGCGGAGTGGCCTGCAGGTGTCTACTATGAAGGAAAAAGGAATGGTGGCGTGGAAGAGGTGAACCTCTCCATGACCCTGGGACGTCTGCAGCGACAGCAGATAAAGGAGCTGTGCACAAGCTTTGCACCGATTTTCTCAGCCACTCCAGGACGGACCGAACGGGCATACCACTCCATTGACACAGGTAATGCTCACCCAATTAGAACCCCACCCTACCGGGAGTCACCTCATGCCCAAGCGGCTATACAAAGGGAGATCCAGGACATGCTACAGATGGGTATAATCCGCCCCTCTACCAGTGCATGGGCATCTCCAGTGGTTCTAGTTCCCAAACCAGATGGGGAAATACGCTTTTGCGTGGACTACCGTAAGCTAAATGCTGTAACTCGTCCTGACAACTATCCAATGCCACGCACAGATGAGCTATTGGAAAAATTGGGACATGCCCAATTCATCTCTACTTTAGACTTAACCAAAGGGTACTGGCAAGTACCACTAGATGAACCCGCTAAGGAAAGGTCAGCCTTCGTCACCCAGGCAGGGGTGTATGAATTCAATATACTCCCTTTCGGGTTGCAAAATGCACCCGCCACCTTCCAAAGACTTGTAGATGGTCTCCTAGCAAGATTGGGAGAATCTGCAGTTGCCTACCTCGATGATGTGGCCATTTTTTCTGATTCATGAACAAAACACCTGGAGCACCTGAAAAAAGTCTTCGAGCGCATCCGGCAGGCAGGACTAACTGTTAAGGCTAAAAAGTGTCAAATAGGCCAAAACAGAGTGACGTACCTGGGGCACCAGGTGGGTCAAGGAACTATAAATCCCCTACAGGCCAAAGTGGATGCTATCCAAAAGTGGCCGGTTCCAAAGTCAAAGAAACAGGTCCAGTCCTTCTTAGGCTTGGCCGGATATTATAGGCGATTTGTACCACACTACAGCCAAATCGCCGCCCCGCTGACAGACCTAACCAGAAAGAAACAGCCAAATGCAGTTCAGTGGACTGATAAGTGTCAAAAGGCCTTTAACCAGCTTAAGGCAACACTCATGTCTGACCCTGTGCTAAGGGCCCCAGACTTTGACAAACCGTTCCTAGTAACCACAGATGCTTCCGAGCGAGGCGTGGGAGCAGTTTTAATGCAGGAAGGACCAGATCAAGAATTCCATCCTGTCGTGTTTCTCAGCAAGAAACTGTCTGAGAGGGAAAGCCACTGGTCAATCAGCGAAAAGGAATGCTACGCCATTGTGTACGCGCTGGAAAAGCTACGCCCATATGTTTGGGGACGGCGCTTCCAACTACAAACAGACCATGCTGCGCTACAGTGGCTTCATACCGCCAAGGGGAATAACAAAAAACTTCTTCGGTGGAGTTTAGCTCTCCAAGATTTTGATTTTGAAATACAACACATTTCGGGAGCTTCTAACAAAGTGGCTGATGCACTCTCCCGGGAAAGTTTCCCAGAGTTAACTGGTTAACAATTGTTTTTGAAATGAAACATATTGTTAGTTTTTATATAATCAGTAGTATGTCTAAAGGTACGTGTGTCTTATTAACTCTGTTTTCTCCTAGAGCTCCAGGAAAGAAATCACAGCCAGTGTGGAACCAAACGTCCAACACTATCTGTGATTTGGGGGCGTGTCATAACTATAAAAGGAAGGGTAACAGCTCTCTGTGTACAGTACTAAAATCCCTCCGGGTCAGAGACTCCAAAATCCTTTTACCTGTAAAGGGTTAAGAAGCTCGGGTAACCTGGCTGACACCTGACCCAGAGGACCAATGAGGGGACAAGATACTTTCAAATCTTGGGGGGGGGAAAGGCTTTTGTGTGTGTCCTTTGTTTAAGGGGTTGTTCGCTCTTGGGACTGAGAGGGACCAGACATCAATCCAGGTTCTCCCCATCTTTCTAAACAAGTCTCTCTTATTTCAAAATTGTAAGTAAAAGTCAGGCAAGGCGTCTTAGATTTACTTTGTTTTCTCAACTTGTAAATGTACCTTTTACTAAAGTGCTTATCTTGTTTGCTATACTTTGAACCTAAGACAGAGGGGATTCCTCTGAGCTCTTTAAGTTTAATTACCCTGTAAAGTTATTTTCCATACTGATTTTGCAGAGATGATTTTTACCTTTTGCTTTAATTAAAAGCCTTCTTTTTAAAAACCTGATTGATTTCTCCTTGTTTTAAGATCCAAAGGGGGTTTGGATCTGTATTCACCAGGAGTTGGTGAAAGGAAGGAGGGGGGAAGGGTCAATTTCTCCTTGTTTTAAGATCCAAAGGGGGTTTGGATCTGTATTCACCAGGAGTTGGTGAAAGGAAGGAGGGGGGAAGGGTCAATTTCTCCTTGTTTAAAATCCAAGGAGTTTGGATCTGTATTCACCAGGGAATTGGTGAAAGGTTTCTCAAGGCTTCCCAGGGAGGGAATTCTTAAGATGGTGGCAGCGAACCAGAGCTAAGCTGGTAGATAAGCTTAGAAGTTTTCATGCAGGCCCCTACATTTGTACCCTAAAGTTCAAAGTAGGGATACAGCCTTGACATATGGTCAGGTTGACAGTGTGATGGATAGAGGTGTACGAGGTGATGGGTGGTAACCGGCTACGTCAGAGGGTGTCAATTAACTGCATTAGAGGGTCAGTATGTAACTTGTTTGTATTGATGTATAAAATGGAGCCTGAAAGTGAGTTTCTCTGTCTAGCCTACGGAGGAACGGAAAGTCCCACTGTTCACTGAGCTGGTTCATTATTACTGGCATACATGTATTTGTGTTCGTCTATAGTCTTCAGGATACTAGTACCGTGCTTCATCGACAATAAACCTGGCTGGGTGCCTTCATACCTTAACGGATCTTGTGGTCATTGTGTGGTTCACTCGAGGTCTGCTATGCCAACTGTCTGTTCAGAGCTGGGACAGGACACAGAGAGAACACACACACACACAGCTGAACATTTTACCACACTGGTGACCCACAATAAGTTACGTACTGCCCATCTGACATAACATCTCCATTCCAGAAGAGGGAAGATGGTTTGGATGGTTCTGGCCCCAGGTGAAGCAGGGCACGCCCTCCTGGTGTTGCTGTCCACAGCAGAGTCTCTCCTCTGCACGTTAGCTAGAGTTGCTCTCAGGGCTCAAGCAGTGACTGTGAAAGTGAGTTAAAGCAGCTACATGACTGGTTCTTCTGGCACTTACACTGGTTTCACACTCACTACTGCGCAGTCACTCCCAGTTAGTAATGGTGTGAGAGCAGAACCTCTTTCAGTCACAATCCCCCCGCTGGATCCTACTGGCTCTGAGGCCTTGACCCAACCAACACTCAAGCACATGAGTAAATTCATTCACAAGCAACTCCCACTGACTTTAATGAAAATACTCAACTCAGTAAAGTTGCAAGTTTTTTCAGAATTTGGTCCTAAATATGTGGGACAATCTCAATTAAGCTCTGGTCTACACTACAGACCTATATCGGGATAACTACGTTGCTCTGTGTTGTGAAAAATCCACACCCGTGAGCGACATAGATATACCGACCTGACTCCCTGTGTAGACATAGCTACCTCCTCTCGGGGAGGAGGATTAACTAATCTGCCGGGGGAGCTCTCCGCCGTCAGCACAGAGCGTCTCCAGTAATGCACCACAGCGGTGCAGCTGCGCGGACGCAGTATTTTAAGCCTAGCCGAGCTGGTAGCTCTGCTCCAGAGAACTACAGCTACAGTAGGTGGAGGGGGACCAAACTTCCCATTTTTAAAGGGGCAGTCCCGTATTTAAGCCCTCGTGCAGGTGTCCCAACTTTTTCTTCAAGCAGGCAACTTGTCCCGTATTTTCTATCTCCCCCCATCCGTACTCTCAGGTCCTGATGCTGGCCAGATCCCTCCTTCCCAGATGCCCGCCTACCAACGGTGAGTGGGGGAGTCTAGGCCCAACGATGGGGGTGGGTGTGGAAGGATGGTGGCAGAGCAAAGATGCAGCATACGGGGCCGGCTGCTCCCCCTGCTGCTCCCTCAGCGGAGCCCACCCTATGTGCCGGCTCTTGGCCATCAGGGCCCCACCCCCCATCCCGTGTCCCACCATCACTGGCTGCGCACTGTGAGCTGCAGTGGCCGGTGAGTGTGGACAGGCACCAGGCCGTGGTTACGTGTCGCCTCTGCTGCCCACCCATCAGCCCTTTACATGCTCCTCCTCTCGCTGTCCTCTCCCTGCTTTCCCCTTTGCCCTCCCCAACCAGCCCCACTGCTCCTCCATGTCCCCCCCAGCGGGGCATGTCCCGCTCCCAGCGCTCTGCGGAGAACCAGCCCCTCGTCAGAGCACTCAGCTCACTAGCAGCCTGGCTGGCAGGCTCCTTCCTTCCCCCACTGCCCCTGCCTGGGCCGGCACCCCGGGAAAGCCCCAGACCTTCCGGCCCGAGGCACTGGCCAGGAGGTGCTGAGACCTGCATGTGCCAAAGCCCCGCACAGCGCTGGCACGAGGAAGCCTCTCTGCCCCTCAGCTAAGCTGTGGAGTGGCGGCGGGAGCCACTAAACAAACTAAACAGCAATAAGTCACCAGGACCAGATGGGATTCACCCAAGAGTTCTGTAGGAACTCAAATGTGAAATTGCAGAACTACTAACTGTAGTCTGTAACCTACCAATTAAATCACCCTCTGCACCAGATGACTGGAGGATAGCTAATGTGATGACAATTTTTAAAAAGGCTCCAGAGGTGACCCCGGCAATTACAGGCCGGTAAGTCTGACTTCAGTACCTGGCAAACTGGTTGAAATGATAGTAAAGAACAAAATTGTCAGACACAGAGATGAACATAATTTGTTGGGAAGAGTCAACATGTTTTTTCTAAAGGGAAATCATGCCTCACCAATCTGCTAGAATTATTTCAGGGGGTCAACAAGCATGCGGACAAAAGGGATCCAGTGGATAGAGTCTACTTAGGTTTTCAGAAAGCCTTTGACAAGTTCTCTCACAAGAGGCTCTTAAGCAATGTAAGCTGTCATGAGATAAGAGGGAAGGTCCTCTCATGGATTGGGAACTGGTTAAAAGATAGGAAACAAAGGGTAGGAATAAATGGACAGTTTTCAGAATGGAGAGAGGTAAATAGTGCTGTCCCCCAGGGATCTGTATGGGGCCCAGTCCTATTCAAGATATTCATACATGATTTGGAAAAAGGGGTAAACAGTGAAGTGGCAAAATTTGCAGATGATACAAAACTTCTCAAGATAGTTAAGTCCCAGGCAGAGTGCGAAGAGCTACAGAAGGATCTCTCAAAACTGGGTGACTGGACAAGAAAATGGCAGATGAAATTCAATATTGATAAATGCAAAGTAATGCCCATCGGAAACCATCATCCCAACTATAAAAAGCAACAGAGGGTCCTGTGGCACCTTTAGGACTAACAGAAGTATTGGGAGCATAAGCTTTCGTGGGTAAGAACCTCACTTCTTCAGATCCCAACTATACATATAAAATGATGGGGTCTAAATTAGCTGTTACCACTCAAGAAAGAGATCTTGACATCATTGTGGATAGTTCTCAGAAAACATCCACTCAGTGTGTAATGGCCGTCCGAAAAGTGAACAGAATGTTGGGAATCATTAAGAAAGGGATAGAAAGCAAGACAGAAGATGTCATATTGCCTCTGTATAAATCTATGGTACGCCCCGTCTTGAATACTGCATGCAGATGTGGTCACCCCATCTGAAAAATTGATATATTGGAATTGGAAAAGGTACGGAAAAGGGAAACAAAATGATTAGGGGTATGGAACGGCTGCCATATAAGGAGAGATTGATAAGACTGGGACTTTTCAGCTTGGAAGAGAGATGACAAGGGGGGATATAATAGAGGTTTATAAAATCATGACTAGTGTGGAGAATGTAAATAAGGAAGTGTTATTTACTCCTTCTTAGAACAAAAGAACTAGGGGTCACCAATTGAAATTAATAGGCAGCAGGTTAGAAACAAAAAAGAGGAAGTATTTCTTTGTACAAGCCACAGTCAACCTGTGGAACTCTTTGCCAGAGGATGTTGTGAAGGCCAAGACTATAACAGGGATAAAAAAAGAACTAGATACATTCATGGAGGATAGGACCATCAATGGCTATTAGCCAGGATGGGCAGGAATGGTGTCTCTAGCCTCTGTTTGCCAGATGCTGCGATTAGGTGACAGGTGATGGGTCACATGCTGATTCCCTGTTCTGTTCATTCCTTCTGGGGCACCTGGCATTGGCCACTGTCGGTAGACAGGATACTGGGCTGGATGGACCGTTGGTCTGACTCAATCTGGCCGATCTTATGCTCTAATCCCTTCCCCGTCCCTCCTACTCCCCGGCAACTGGAAGCAGCTCCTGTCCCTTCCCTCCCGCTCTGTGCTGAAAGGCAGCTGCTGCACACATTCTGGTGTGACCCTGGCAGAAATCTGTGGGGGAGGTGGTATGTGACCTTGCATTCCCTCTCCCCCCCACAGGTTGCCTTGCAAAGACACGGCGCAAGGTAGCAGAAGAGGCAGGTCCATCCCAGGGTCCCAGGCAGGCATGAAGGGCATAGCGTGCCAGAGAGAGAGAGTCAGGTCGGTTGGTCGGTAACCCCCCCTCTGTGAGAGAGGTGTACAGGAGGGTGTGTGTGTGAGCTCTCCCCGTCTGTGTGTGTGTGGGGGGAGGGCTGTGTGTGTCACCCCTCCCTGTGTGAACCCTAAAGCCTTAAAGAGAAGAAGGTAGTTAAAAAGAATCCAACTATGCCATAGTTGTTTTTAACAAGCAACAGAGGGTCCTGTGGCACCTTTAAGACTAACAGAAGTATTGGGAGCATAAGCTTTCGTGGGTAAGAACCTCACTTCTTCAGATGCAAGTAATGGAAATCTCCAGAGGCAGGTATAAATCAGTGTGGAGATAACGAGGTTAGTTCAATCAGGGAGGGTGAGGTGCTCTGCTAGCAGTAGAGGTGTGAACACCAAGGGAGGAGAAACTGCTTCTGTAGTTGGATAGCCATTCACAGTCTTTGTTTAATCCTGATCTGATGGTGTCATATTTGCAAATGAACTGGAGCTCAGCAGTTTCTCTTTGGAGTCTGGTCCTGAAGTTTTTTTGCTGTAAGATGGCTACCTTAACATCTGCTATTGTGTGGCCAGGGAGGTTAAAGTGTTCTCCTACAGGTTTTTGTATATTGCCATTCCTGATATCTGACTTGTGTCCATTTATCCTCTTGCGTAGTGACTGTCCAGTTTGGCCAATATACATAGCAGAGGGGCATTGCTGGCACATGATGGCATATATAACATTGGTGGACATGCAGGTGAATGAGCCGGTGATGTTGTAGCTGATCTGGTTAGGTCCTGTGATAGTGCTGCTGGTGTAGATATGTGGGCAGAGTTGGCATTGAGGTTTGTTGCATGGGTTGGTTCCTGAGTTAGAGTTGTTATGGTGCGGTGCGTGGTTGCTGGTGAGAATATGCTTAAGGTTGGCGGGTTGTCTGTGGGCGAGGACTGGCCTGCCTCCCAAGGTCTGTGAAAGTGAGGGGTCATTGTCCAGGATGGGTTGTAGATCACTGATGATGCGTTGGAGAGGTTTAAGCTGAGGGCTGTAGGTGATGACCAGTGGAGTTCTGTTGGTTTCTTTTTTGGGCCTGTCTTGTAGCAGGAGGCTTCTGGGTACACGTCTGGCTCTGTTGATTTGTTCCTTTATTTCCTTGTGTGGGTATCGTAGTTTTGAGAATGCTTGGTGAAGATCTTGCAGGTGTTGGTCTCTGTCTGAGGGGTTGGAGCAGATGCGGTTGTACCTCAGTGCTTGGCTGTAGACGATGGATCGTGGGGTGTGTCCGGGGTGGAAGCTGGAGGCATGAAGGTAGGCATAGCGGTCGGTGGGTTTTCGGTATAGGGTGGTGTTAACGTGGCCATTGCTTATTTGTACTGTGGTGTCCAGGAAGTGGACCTCCCGTGTAGATTGGTCCAGGCTGAGGTTGATGGTGGGGTGGAAGCTGTTGAAATCATGGTGGAATTCTTCCAGGGTCTCCTTCCCATGGGTCCAGATGATGAAGATGTCATCAATGTAGCGTAGGTAGAGAAGGGGCATGAGTGGACGAGAGCTGAGGAAGCGTTGTTCCAGGTCAGCCATAAAAATGTTGGCATATTGTGGGGCCATGCGGGTGCCCATAGCGGTGCCATTGGTCAGGAGGTATATATTGTCACCAAATTTGAAATAATTGTGCGTGAGGATAAAGTCTCAGAGCTCAGCAATAAGTTGTGCTGTGTCATCATCAGGGATACTGTTCCTGACAGCTTGTATTCCATCTGTGTGTGGGATGTTTGTGTAGAGAGCCTCTACATCCATGGTGGCTAGGATGGTGTTTTCTGGGAGGTCACCAATGCATTGTAGTTTTCTCAGGAAATCTGTGGTGTAACGGAGATAGCTGGGAGTGCTGGTGGCATAGGGTCTGAGTAGGGAGTCCACATATCCAGACAGTCCTTCAGTGAGAGTGCCAATGCCCGAGATGATGGGGCGTCCAGGATTTCCAGGTTTGTGGATCTTGGGTAGTAGATAGAATAACCCTGGTCGGGGCTCTAAGGGTATGTTGATTTGTTCCTGTGTTAGTGTAGGGAGTGTCCTGAGTAGATGGTGCAGTTTCTTAGTGTATTCCTCAGTGGGATCTGAGGAAAGTGGCCTGTAGAATTTGGTATTGGAGAGTTGTCTGGCGGCCTCCTTCTGGTAGTCAGACCTGTTCATGATGACAACAGCACCTCCTTTATCAGCCTCTTTGATGATAATGTCAGGGTGGTTTCTGAGGCTGTGGATGGCATTGCGTTCTGCACGACTTAGGTTGTGAGGCAAGCGATGTTGTTTTTCCACAATTTCTGCCTGTGCACATCGGCGGAAGCATTCTATGTATAGGTCCAGACTGTCATTTCGACCCTCAGGAGGAGTGAATGTGGAGTTCTTCTTCCTGTGTTGTTGGTGGGAGGGTATCTGTGTATCAGTGCGCTGTTCAGTGTTATCTTGAAAGTATTCTTTGAGTCGGAGGCGGCGAAAGTAGGCCACGTTAACACCACCCTATACCGAAAACCCACCGACCGCTATGCCTACCTTCATGCCTCCAGCTTCCACCCCGGACACACCCCACGATCCATTGTCTACAGCCAAGCACTGAGGTACAACCGCATCTGCTCCAACCCCTCAGACAGAGACCAACACCTGCAAGATCTTCACCAAGCATTCTCAAAACTACGATACCCACACAAGGAAATAAAGGAACAAATCAACAGAGCCAGACGTGTACCCAGAAGCCTCCTGCTACAAGACAGGCCCAAAAAGGAAACCAACAGAACTCCACTGGCCATCACCTACAGCCCTCAGCTTAAACCTCTCCAACGCATCATCAGTGATCTACAACCCATCCTGGACAATGACCCCTCACTTTCACAGACCTTGGGAGGCAGGCCAGTCCTCGCCCACAGACAACCCGCCAACCTTAAGCATATTCTCACCAGCAACCATGCACCGCACCATAACAACTCTAACTCAGGAACCAACCCATGCAACAAACCTCGATGCCAACTCTACCCACATATCTACACCAGCAGCACTATCACAGGACCTAACCAGATCAGCTACAACATCACCGGCTCATTCACCTGCACGTCCACCAATGTTATATATGCCATCATGTGCCAGCAATGCCCCTCTGCTATGTACATTGGCCAAACTGGACAGTCACTACGCAAGAGGATAAATGGACACAAGTCAGATATCAGGAATGGCAATATACAAAAACCTGTAGGAGAACACTTCAACCTCCCTGGCCACACAATAGCAGATGTAAAGGTAGCCATCTTACAGCAAAAAAACTTCAGGACCAGACTCCAAAGAGAAACTGCTGAGCTCCAGTTCATTTGCAAATTTGAAACCATCAGATCAGGATTAAACAGACTGTGAATGGCTATCCAACTACAGAAGCAGTTTCTCCTCCCTTGGTGTTCACACCACAACTGCTAGCAAAGCACCTCACCCTCCCTGATTGAACTAACCTCGTTATCTCCATACTGATTTATACCTGCCTCTGGAGATTTCCATTACTTGCATCTGAAGAAGTGAGGTTCTTACCCACGAAAGCTTATGCTCCCAATACTTCTGTTAGTCTTAAAGGTGCCACAGGACCCTCTGTTGCTTTTTACAGATTCAGACTAACACGGCTACCCCTCTGATACTTGTTTTTAACAGGGGCTCAGTCAACTTGTTGTTAATTTGAACATTTGTACTGTATAGTTCTGATTGATTGCGGTGGAACTCGCTTGAATATGGGTAATTTTACCAGGTGTCCCGTATTCAGAGTAGGGAGATCTGGTCACCCTAAGAAGCTGGAACATCGGTATCAAAGCAGCCCTTATAATCAGCTGCTCCTGGGTCCTACAGTTCGGACATTCACAGCTATGATCCTTGAAACCAGCTAATTTCTGCCAACCGGAACAGACTCAGTCCTGGGGTCCTTATGGCATTAATGGAAGTGTTGCCTGAGTGAAGGCCTCGGAATTTGGGGTGTAGAATATTACAGGGCCTGAGTAGATTTACTCTGAACAGTCATGTAACCAAGAATGGCCCAGTCCAGGGCCCACTGAGATCAACATCAAGACCCCAGTGACGTCCGTGGAAGTGGATCAGGGTAACCCGGTGACTTCTTCCTAACACTGAACCTCAGCGCAATCACAGGAGCATTATCTCAGTGCCCCGGCTCCCGTCCTGCCCCTGCACTCAGAGTTACGCACCCCCATTCTATCCAACCCCAGCTCAAACACTGCACAGCTTTCATGTGTTTCCATTCGCCCCTTCACAGCTTCATTCCATGCAAACGACTCACCAGGCTCCGGCCCCAGCTGGGGAGGAGGAATCTCTGCCTGTGACCGGGTCAGGGAGCTGCAGGAGGCAGGGAATCTGCACTGACTGGAGCTGAGGTACAGGGATATTTATACTGCTGCCCTGTGAATCCCGGGGGGCGGGGCTCAGAGCCAGCACAGAGCCCCAGGGACCTGCCTCTGAGACTGGCTCAGGTGGTGAAGAGCAGCAGAGAATTAACCCTTTCCTCCTCTCACTTGTTTGATCTGATCATTTCTCCTTTTGTACGTTATTTACAAAGGTCCTTGTGACACTGAGGCCCCCAGCAAAGAGTTCCCTCTTCCTTGCAAACAGCTCACATCTCAGGGCTGACAAACTCACTACACCACACACAAGGCTTATGGAATATTTACCCATAAAGAGTAGCATGTAAGGTGTGTGCGGAAAGCTCGTAACTTGCCAAGCTTCACAACTATTGCAAAACGCATGTCTGGGTAATAGTTAACAAGTAACATATTGATATTGACAATGAGTTTTATGGACTTGGAGTAGAAGTTAGTCACCAGGTCATAGTGTGTCTTGGTGATGGCCATTCCAGGAGGGCATCGTCACCCCGCCCTGGTTAGCCAGGGATGTAATGCCAGGCTCAGTTCTCCACCCTTGCTGCAGCCCAAGATTATCAATGGAAAACCATCAGAGACAACTGCAAACAATGAAGGAACATTACAACAGACAGGATTACCCTGCCTATGAACAGAGACAAAAGACTGTCTCATGATAACACAGAGTGGGGAGCGGCCGTCTGGATCCTTTCACAGAGGAGATATATCCTGGTGCGGGGACATCTCCTGGTGCGGGGACGTTCTTATGAAAAATTGGATCCTGGAGTCAGGGGGTAACAGGGTGACTCACAGTGCTGGGAGCTGTGAGAACCATCACAGTTGTTTTTACAGACAGCCTTTAGTCTCACTTAGTGCAACCATCCTGAAAACCTATATGTGTGTGTGCCATGTCGTTGTAGCTCCGTCAGTCCCAGGATATTAGAGAGACAAGGTGGGGGAGGGAATATCTTTTACTTGACCAACTTCTGTCGGCCTGTTCACCTTGAATGGTCCCTTTGACCAGGTGCAAACTACTCACACTAAACTATCTGTTCCACCTTGTATTTAGTAGGGACATCCCGAGTACCTTTCTCAGACCTGAATATCTGCTCCATGTAGCTCGATAGCTTGTCGCTCTCCCCAACAGAAGTTGGCCCAATAAAATATATCACCTCCCCCACCCCTTATCTCGCTCTATATGTATATGTAAGATGGTAGGTGGTAGAGAGAGGGGAAATCAGGAGCTTCTCTACCTCTCATTACACAGGAACAAGAGACATGCAAGGAAAGTAAAAGGTGGCAAATAAAAACCAATACAAGGAACTACTTTCCCACAAAACAAGTAATCAAACTGTGGAACCCACTGCTGCAGGATTTTGTTGAGGCCAAAACTTTAGCAAGATTCATAAAGGGATTGGACATTTATCTGGGTATCAAAAATACCCAGAGTTACCAGACCTAATGACAACACACATTTTGGAAGGGAGAGTGAACCCCAGGGCTCAGGGTTGAAGCCAATCTCTGTTAGAGATAAGGATGGGACCCAGGCTGTGAGGGGAAGATTACCCATATCCCCCTCATGAGAGATTTTCACAGCTTCTTCTGAAGCATCTGGTGCTGGCCATGGGCTACTGGGCTAGATGGACCCGGCTCTGATCCAATCTGGTGGTTCCCATGTTCCTCTACCAAGGTGCAGAGTTGACCTGCTGCAGCCCCCAACCTGGGACACACCTCAGCCAAGATTTCAAGAGGTGCTGAGCTCTCACAGCTCCCACGCTCTGCCACTGGAGTTGCGGGTGCTCAGTGGCTGTGAAAAGCCAGATCCTGAATGACTGAAGCTCAGCATCCAAACAGGAGGGGGAGAAGCTCCAAAAAGTGTGTGTGGCGGGGGGGCCCACCGGTGCCTGAACTGTGGCCTGCCCCCCCGCACTGCCCCTTTCCCCAAGGCCCCGACTTGCCCCGCCTCTGCCCCTGAAAACCCACCTCACCCCTCCTCCCCAAGCCGCTGCCTGCACCGCCCCTCCCCCTGAGGCCCACCCTCACACGGCCCCTTCCCCTGAGGCCCCATCCCACCCCTTCTCCCCGAACCCCCATTCACTCCTCTCTGCCCCCTTCCACGTCGCTCGCCCTTCTGGCTGGTAAACATTGGGAGGACTTAGCCCTCCAGCTTTTAAAAGTGATGGGGCCAAGGCCCTTGGTCCCCCTCATTCCGGTGCCCCGGCATCCCATCCTCAAACCCTTTAAATCAGCAGCCACTTTGGAAACTGTTTGCCTTCAGTGTAGGGGCCTGGACTAGATGACCCGTTGAGGTCCCTTCCAGTCCTACATGTCTAGGATTATCACTGGGTAATGTCCCCTAGGGATTCCGGGTCCGGTGGGCTGTCCTGATTGCTTCTGTCAGGGAGCGGCTGAGTCAGAGAATTTGTCTTCTCAGTCCAGACATGACTGGCAGCAATAGTAAAGGGTGCCAGGAGAGAAGGCTGCCATCGGCCTGTTTGACTCTGTCTCCATTACTGTCTGAGTGTCAGGGACCACAGGTCTTGAACATCAGTCTACAGGGCCCTTTGGCGCTAGTACACACCTGTGAGACAGTGGGTTTTTCCTCCTTATTATGTTGTACACAAGCGTATTTGAGTCTTACGTTTTTGCATGAATACTGTGTGTGCCTCAGTTTCCCTGTGTGCTGACTAGGTGGTGGGACTAAGGGTGTGTGACTTTTACAGAGGCCCTCTGGGACAGGTGAGGCGGCTCCAGCTGCCTGCACGTAAGCGACGGCCGGTGCCCTCCGTCACCTGAGACCAAAGAGGGAGTGTGATGTTGCACTCCATATGCTTTATGAAAATACACTTATAAATGTAAATATGATGTAACTGGAATATGCTTTATGCAAAAGGTCTCTTGTAAGGTATCATTACAAAGCTTATCATCTACTGAGTGTGTTCATCCTATTTGTTTGCATGTATTATTTCTATGTCTAAAGTTAGGAGAATAAGGCCTTGTCTACACTACACAGCTTTTAGTGACAAGACTTGGGGAGCAAACAGCTGTGCATATCTCTCTATCAGTGTTATAGAGGGTGGACATTTTCTGAGTTTATCCTGTATAAGTTTTATACAGAGTAAAACAGATTTACTTGGGGTTTGGATGCCATTGGGAAATGGTTGTCAGGGTGCTAGAGAGGTAATCTGCTGAGCTGTTTTTGGTTAAAGTCTGCAGCTTTGGGGGGGTGGCCTAGACCTGGGTCTGAGTTGCAGCAGGCTGGCGTATCTGGCTCAACAAGGCAGGGTTCTGGAGTCCCAGGTGACAGTCCCAAGGAGTTCTCTGTGATCCAAACCATCAAAGGGGGATGCAACCAGGTGACACTTTGCCCGGGAAGCGAGACAAACAACAGGAGGAGGAGCAACAGGCATGTCAGACGTCGGGCCTCTGGAAGCTGGGCAGTCTGCTGTGGGGCACTCGGAGAGAGGGGAGTCCGGGGTGTCCAGCCCAGGGTCCCCCAAGATGGACTTTGCTGAAAGTCACTGATTTCTGCACTAACAAGTTCTGTTCTACATTCTGTTCCTTCGACAAATAAACCTTTTGTTTTACACGCTGGCTGAGAGTCACGGCTGACTGCAGAGTCGAGGTGCAGGGCCTTCTGGCTTCCTCACAAATGCCTCCTTCACCGTGGGGGTTTCCACCGGGACTCGGATGATGCGGGGGTTGGCGGCAATCACTGGGCAGGCGAGGGTGATCTCTCCGCTCTCAGCCATGCTTAGTGAAGCTCAGGGAGGGCCGAGGAGAGCCGGAGTGAAAGGGAGCTGGGTTTACTTCACTGCCCTGCGTAATGCCAGAATCCAGGCCCAAATCATGCATACCAGCCCCCACTTCTCTACTCCCTGCCAGCTGGGCCGACTGTGACATCACCGATGACATCTTTGTGAGCAGCGATGGCATTGGCAGCCCCTACCTCCCTGCTCCCCGAAACGGGCAGACCCCAGAAAGATGCTGATCCATTGGAGAGGGCTCAGAGAAGAGCCACGGGAATGAGTAAAGGATTAGAAACCCTGCCTGATAGTGACAGGCTCAAAGAGAACAATCGGTTTAGTTTAACAAAGAGAAAGTTATGTCTGTTCCCAGTGTGTAAGTATCTACACAGGGAACAAACATTTAACAATGGGCTCTGCTCCCTAGCAGAGAAAAGTCTCACACTATCCAATGCTGGAAGTGGAAGCTAGACACATTCAGACTGGAAATAAAATGGAGATTTCTAACAGCGAGGGGAATTAACCATTGGAACAATTTACAAGGGTTATTGTGGATTCTCTATCACTGACTATTGTTCAATCAAGACGGGATGTTTTTCTAAATGTTCTGCTCTGGGAATTATTTGGGGGCAGGTCTCCAGCCTCTGAGGTGCAGGGAATCAGACTGGATGAGCACAATGGTGCCTTCTGGCCTTGGAAATAATAAATCTGAGAATAATGGGGATGTGAAGCCAGCAATGGGCCAGCTCCCTGTGTTAGGCCTGGTCTACACTATGAGTTTAGGTCAAATTTAGCAGTGTTAAATCGAATTAACCCTGCACCCGTCCACACAACGAAGCCCTTTACTTTGAAATAAAGGGCTCTTAAAATCGATTTCTGTACTTCTCCCCAACGAGGGGAGTAGCGCTGAAATCGACATTGCCATTTCGAATTAGGGTTAGTGTGGCCACAATTTGACGCTATTGGCCTCCGGGAGCTATCCCACCATGCACCATTGTGACCGCTCTGGACAGCAGGGATCTTCCCTGATACCAGCCACACGGTGGGGGGAGGGATAAAGCAATCATCCCAGAGAATTGGATGGGGGGGGGTTAGTTTGGTTTCTGCTGCTGCACGTTAACAGGAAAACCGCAGCACTCAACGGGCTTTGCTTGGTATGTGGGAAAGGAGGGCGCTGCTTTTAGGAAGGTTGCAGAAGCCGAAAGACAGTGGCTTACCATGGCCACATGCAAGCCGAAATCTGTTGCCCGGACCTGTGTCTGTGATCTCTAACACCAAAGCCGCAGGCAAACAATATTAAGATGCAAAATGCGACCTTGTATCGAAATCACATGTGCTATATAATGTGAATAGTGTTGTTCACCGTGAAAGAGTATAAGCATTGTTCTCTAAAATGTATCTTTTTAAATACTTCTCTCCCTTTTTTCCCAGCTGCAAATTTTTCAAGCCTCCCTCCTCCGTCCCGAAGGCTATCTCAGATAAGGCGGTGGAAAAAAAGGACGCGAGATGAAATGTTCTCTGAAATCATGGAATCGACCCGCAATGAAAGAGCTCATCTGAATGAGTGGAAGGACACGGTATCAAAGTACAGGAAAGATGCCAGAGAACGTGAGGCCATGAGGGACGCTCGAGATGAGAGGTGGCAGGCTGCAGTGCTGGGGCTGCTGTGTGATCAAACGGACATGCTGTGGCATCTGGTGGAGCTTCAGGAACAGCAGCAGGATCACAGAGTGCCACTACAGCCCATGTATAACCACCCTCCCCCCTCACCATGTTCCATAGCCTCCTCACCCAGATGTGTAAGAATGCGGGGGGGGGGGGAGGGGAGAAGCTCCGTGCACCCGCCCACTCCACCCCAGTGGACAGCCCAAGCAAAAGGTTGTCATTATTTTGAACTTTTTTAGTGGCCTTTTCCTTCCCTCCTATCCTCCTCCCAAACCCCACCCGGGCTACCTTGTCAGTTCTCTTCCTATGTTTATAATCAATTAATAAAGAATACATTATTTTTAAATGATAGTGACTTTATTTCCTTTGAAAGCAAGCTGTGATTGAAGGGGGGAGGGTGGGTTGCTTACAGGGAATGAGTCAATCAAGGGGGCGGGTTTTCATCAAGAAGAAACATACAGAACTTTCACACCGTAGCCTGGCCAGTCATGAAACTGGGTTTCAAAGCTTCTCTGATGCACAGCGCTTCCTGGTGTGCTCTTCTAATCGCCCTGGTGTCTGGCTGTGCCTAATCAGTGGCCAGGCGATTTGCCTCAGCCTCCCACACTGCCATAAAGTTATCCCTCTTACTCTCACAGAGATTGTGGAGCACACAGCAAGCAGCAATAACAATGGGAATATTGGTTTGGCTGAGGTCTGAGCAAGTCAGTAACGTGCACCAGTGACCCTTTAAACATCCAAATGCACATTCTACCACCATTCTACATTTGCTCAGCCTGTAGTTGAACAGCTCCTGACTCCTGTCCAGGCTGCCTGTGTATGGCTTCATGAGCCATGGCATTAAGGGGTAGGCTGGGTCCCCAAGGATAGCTATAGGCATTTCAACATCCCCAATGGTTATTTTCTGGTCTGGGAAGTAAATCCCTTGCTGCAGCCATTTAAACAGATTAGTGTTCCTGAAGACGCAAGCATCATGGACTCTTCCCGGCCATCCCACGTTGATGTTGGTGAAACGTCCCTTGTGATCCACCAGTGCTTGCAGCACCATTGAAAAGTACCCCTTGCGGTTTATGTACTGGCTGCCCCGGTGCTCCGGTGCCAAGATAGGGATATGGGTTCCATCTATCACCCCACCACAGTTAGGGAATCCCATTGCAGCAAAGCCATCCACTATGACCTGCACATTTCCCAGAGTCACTACCTTTGGTAGCAGCAGCTCAATGATTGCTTTGGCTACTTGCATCGCAGCAGCCCCCACAGTAGTTTTGGCCACTCCAAATTGATTCCCAACTGTCTGGCGTTCAAGCTTCCACAGGGCTATCGCCACTCGCTTCTCAACTGTGAGGGCTGCTCTCATCTTGGTATTCTGGCGCTTCAGGGCAGGTGAAAGCAAGTCACAAAGTTCCATGAAAGTGCCCTTGTGCATGCAAAAGTTTCACAGCCACTGGGAATCGTCCCACACCTGAAACACTATGTGGTCCCACCAGTCTGTGCTTGTTTCCCGGGCCCAGAATCCGCGTTCCACGGCTATAACCTGCCCCATTAACAGCATGATCTCCAAAGCCCTGGGGCCCACGGTTTCATAGAATTCCATGTCCATGTCCTCATCACTCTCGTCGCCGCGCTGCCGTAGCCAACTCCTCCTCGCCTGGTTTTGCAGGTTCTGGTTCAGCATAAACTGCACGATAACGCGCAAGGTGTTTACGATGTTCATGACTGCTGTCTTGAGCTGAGCAGGCTCCATGCTTGCTGTGGTATGGTGTCTGCACAGTTCATCCAGGAAAAAAGGCATGAAACGGTTGTCTGCTGTTGCTTTCCCGGAAGTGGTGCGCCACTTCCCGCAGCTCCCATTGGCTGGGAACGGCGAACCGCGGTCACAGGGAGCTGAGGGGCTCCATGCCTGCAGATGCTCCAGGTAAACAAAATGTATCGCCAACGGCTTACCCTGACAGGCCGGGAGCCAAAGTTTGCCAACCCATTTATTGATGTCAATACTGCAGCCTTTTAAAGTTGCAAAGGCTTTGTTTTGTGGACTAGATTGGCTTGAAATGGACCTCATAAATCTCGAGCCAACATGAAAATATAAGGTGCAGAATCGATGGAATCTCTAATAAAATTGAAATAGCCTGTTATCCCTACAGACCTGCCAATCTACAGGGCTGCTTTGAAATAAACAAAGAACAATAATAATTTGACAGTGATAAAGCAGGTGACATTCCTATATAAAGTCCTACAAAATCTGTAACTATAATAATAATAATAATCTATTTTCATACTAGTATGTAAAATGAACAACGGTGAAATCAAAAGAAAAAGGTCTTCTTATCATGCAGCGTTCAAACTTAAAGTTGTTGAATATGCAGAAGCAAACAATAATTGTGCCGCTGCTCATGAATTCTGTATCAATGAGAAGCAAGTAAGAGAATGGTGAAAAAATAAAACAACACTAAAAGACATGCCAAGAAGCAAGAAAAAATGTCCAATGATGTGCACTTCATTTCCTGAGCTAGAGAAAGATCTCAATAATTGAGTTGTTGAATGTCGACAAAATGGGTACATTGTCACTAGAACTGGAATTTGTCTGCGTGCTCTGCAAATGTCGAAAAATGACAAATACATGTCAGTAAAGCCGTCAATGTTTGTTGCATCAGCGGGTTGGTGTACTCACTGCATGAACAGTCATAGTCTCTGTCTTTGTCAGTGAACAAAGTGCAAAAGCTGCCTAGAGATCTGGAAGAAAAACTTGAATCTTTCCAAAGGTTTATTATAAAATATCGAAAGGAATATGCATTTGAACTGTCACAAATATGGAATATGGACGAAACACCAATGACATTCAATCTCCC
Source organism: Emys orbicularis (assembly GCF_028017835.1). NCBI lineage: Eukaryota > Metazoa > Chordata > Testudines > Emydidae > Emys > Emys orbicularis. The sequence continues at coordinate 369,232,753 of NC_088683.1, forward strand.
AAGCAACAGAAGGTAACCGGTGTTGGTGAAAAAACAGTTTTAATTAAAACCAATGGCCATGAAAAAATCCATTTTACAATGGATTTATCATGTTTGGCAAATGGATCAAAGCTCCCTCCTGTTGTTATTTCTAAAAGAAAAACCTAGCCTAAAAAGATGAAATTTCCTGCTGATGTCATCGTACGTGCACACGAAAAGGGATGGATGGATGAAAGTGGGACTATTGAATGGCTGGAAAAAGTGTGGAATAAGAGACCAGGAGCACTTTTCAAGAAACCTGCAATGTTTGTTTGTGACATGTTCAGGGCACACAAGATGGATGAGGTGAAAAATATGGCCAAAAATATGAAAACTACTTTGGCTGTAATACCTGGAGGCTTAACTTCAGTTCTACAACCGCTTGACGTCTGCCTGAACAAACCCTTAAAGACAGGCTACGCAAAATGTGGTCTGAATGGATGTGCTCAGGCATGGAGAAGTTGACAAAAGGCGGGAATCTTATGAAGACAGAAATCAATCTGGTCGCCCAGTGGATCAAGGACGCGTGGGTGTCCATTCCCTCAGAAATGGTAGAAAAATCATTTAGGAAATGCTGTATCATGATGGGTCAGAAGATGATGCCAAATTTGATGATGACACAACAGAGGCTGATGATGAGAAGGAATCTGACTTCCTGCAGCTCCCATTGGCTGGGAACGGCAAACTGCGGGCACTGGGAGCTGAGGGGCTCCGTGCCTGCAGACGCTCCAAGTAACCAAAACATCCCGACCCGCCAGCGTCTTACCCTGACGGGCCGGGAGCCAAAGTTTGCCAACCCCGGAAATATAGGGTCAGCTTATGAAAGGGTCATACAGTTTTTGCTATTTTTACCTAACCATCTTGGGGGGTCGGCTTATAAACGAACAGGCTAATGAAAGAGTATATACAGTACTATCCATAGAGATTCTATGGTATAGTTTGGTTCAATTAAGATTTTTACTTCATATGATTTTATGCTTTCTTTCATGTATAGTGCCACTCCCCCACCAGCAGGACCTGTTCTGTCCTTCTGATATATTTTGTTCCCTGGTATTACTGTGTCCCATTGATTATCCTCATTCCACCAAGTTTCTGAGATGACTAGTTGTAGCGAGCGAAGACTCACCGGCACGGTACCTCCTGCTGGTCATCTTGGGAATTAGTTCAACTCCAGCTCCGGAGCGCCCTCTGCTCACCGGTGGCTCACCTGCCTCAGGCCCCGTGTGCCTCCCGGACCCTGGTGCCCCTTTACCTCAGTGTTGTGCCCCAGCAGTACCCCCACATGCTGGGTCTCCCCTCCCAGGGGAACCCCCAACCCTCTACACCCACCTTGCCTCAGTGACTTCTGCCAGTCATCATCTAGCCCCCACTCACTGGGGCAGACTGTAAAGGCCACTCATCATTGGCAAGGGGGTTGGACCAGTTGCCTCTCCCTAACCTCGGGCTACAAATCTGCAACCCCAGTACCTGCTTTGGCCTTAGCAAGGCCCGCAGCCTGGGGATTTGCCAGGCTGCAGCTCCCCAGGTCCTCTTGTCTTTCCCCAGCACAGCTCCTAGGCAGCCAGGTCCTTCTCTCTTCACAGCTAGAGAGAGACTGCTTGCCTTCTGGCTCTGCAGCCCTTTTATATGGTCTTTCCTGATTCACTCTAAGCCCCAGCCCTTTCCAGGGCTGGCTTTTAACCCTTGCTGGGCAGGAGCGGGGTGACTGTCCCACTACACTAGTATATCAATATCCTCATTTAATATGAGGCACTCTAGTTCACCCTTTTTTATTATTTAAACTTCTGGTATTTGTATATAAGTACTTTAAAAATTGTCACTTTTTAACTGTCTGCCATTTCATGATGTAACATGGTTTCTGTAAAGGGAAATCATGTCTTACTAATCTATTGGAGTTCTTTGAAGGGGTCAACAAACATGTGTACAAGGGGGTTCCAGTGGGCATAGTGTACTTAGATTTCAAGAAAGCCTTTGACAAGGTCCATCACCAAAGGCTCTTACATAAATTAAGTTGTCAAGGGATAAGAGGGAAGATCCTTTCATGGATTGAAAACTGGTTAAAAGACAGGGAACAAAAGGTAGGAATAAATGACAAATTTTCAGAATGGAGAGGGGTAACTAGTGGTATTCCCCAAGGGTCAGTCCTAAGATGAATACTATTCAACTTATTCATAAATGATCTGGAGAGAGGGGTAAACAGTGAGGTGGCAAAGTTTGCAGATGATACTAAACTGCTCAAGATAGTTAAGACCAAAGCAGACTGTGAAGAACTTCAAAAATATCTCACAAAGCTATGTGATTGGGCAACAAAATGGCAAATGAAATTTAATGTGGATAAATGTAAAGTAATTGCCATTGGAAAAAATAACCCCAACTATACATACAATATGATGGGGGCTAAGTTAGCTACAACTAATCAGGAAAGAGATCTTGGAGTCAACGTGGATAGTTCTCTGAAGACGTCCACGCAGTGAGCAGCAGCAGTCAAAAAAGCAAACAGGATGTTAGGAATCATTAAAAAAAAGGATAGAGAATAAGATGGAGAATATCTTATTGCCCTTATATAAATCCATGGTATGCCCACATCTTGAATACTGCATACAGATGTAGTCTCCTCATCTCAAAAAAGATATACTGGCATTAGAAAAGGTTCAGAGAAGGGCAACTAAAATGATTAGGGGTTTGGAATGGATCCCATATAAGGAGAGATTAAAGAGAGTAGGACTTTTCAGCTTGGAAAAGAGGAGACTAAAGGGGGATATGATAGAGGTATATAAAATCATGAGTGGTGTGGAGAAAGTGAATAAGGAAAAGTTATTTACTTGTTCCCATAATATAAGAACTAGGGGGCCACCAAATGAAATTAATTGGTAGCAGGTTTAAAACAAATAAAAGGAAGTTCTTCTTCACACAGTGCACAGTCAACTTGTGGAACTCCTTGCCTGAGGAGGTTTTGAAGGCTAGGACTATAACAGGATTTAAAAGAGAACTAGATAAATTCATGGAGGTTAAGTCCATTAATGGCTATTAGCCAGGATGGGTAAGGAATGGTGTCCCTAGCCTCTGTTTGTCAGAGGGTGGAGATGGATGGCAGGGGAGAGATCACTTGATTATTACCTGTTAGGTTCACTCCCTCTGGGGCACCTGGCATTGGCCACTGTCGGTAGACAGGACACAGGGCTGGATGGACCTTTGGTCTGACCCAGTGCGGCCGTTCATATGTTCTTATGAATGGGATTTTTTTTTCATTTGAGTGTTTCTCATGAGATCCTACCTGTATTTTATCTTCCATGCTCTCCTCCTTACTAGTACATAGAGCATCTCCATTAACAGATCTTCCGCTAAGGGATGCCTCTGTCTGAACCATGTGGTCCTCCGCACCGGTCAGCTTTCCCCCAGCCCTTAGTTTAAAACTGCTCTATGACCTTGTTAATTTTAAGTGCCAGCAATCTGGCTCCATTTTGGTAAGCTCAGAGAGCTGATAGGTAAGGTCCCATGGGAATCAAGACTGAGGGGAAAAACAACTGAGGAGAGTTGGCAGTTTTTCAAAGGGACATTATTAAGGGCCCAAAAGCAAGCTATTCCGCTGGTTAGGAAAGATAGAAAATGTGGCAAAAGACCACCTTGGCTTAACCACGAGATCTTGCATGATCTAAAAAATAAAAAGGAGTCATATAAAAAATGGAAACTAGGACACATTACAAAGGATGAATATAGACAAACAACACAGGAATGCAGGGGCAAGATTAGAAAGGCAAAGGCACAAAATGAGCTCAAACTAGTTACAGGAATAAAGGGAAACAAGAAGACTTTTTATCAATACATTAGAAGCAAGAGGAAGACCAAAGACAGGGTAGGCCCACTGCTTAGTGAAGAGGGAGAAACAGTAACAGGGAACTTGGAAATGGCAGAGATGCTTAATGACTTCTTTGTTTCGGTCTTCACCGAGAAGTCTGAAGGAATGCCTAACATAGTGAATGCTAATGGGAAGGGGGTAGGTTTTGCAGATAAAATAAAAAAAGAACAAGTGAAAAATCACTTAGAAAAGTTAGATGCCTGCAAGTCACCAGGGCCTGATGAAATGCATCCTAGAATACTCAAGGAGCTAATAGAGGAGGTATCTGAGCCTCTAGCTATTATCTTTGGAAAATCATGGGAGACGGGAGAGATTCCAGAAGACTGGAAAAGGGCAAATATAGTGCCCATCTATAAAAAGGGAAATAAAAACAACCCAGGAAACTACAGACCAGTTAGTTTACCTTCTGTGCCAGGGAAGGTAATGGAGCAAGTAATTAAGGAAATCATCTGCAAACACTTGGAAGGTGGTAAGGTGATAGGGAACAGCCAGCATGGATTTGTAAAGAACAAATCATGTCAAACCAATCTGATAGCTTTCTTCGATAGGATAACGAGCCTTGTGGATAAGGGAGAAGCTGTGGATGTGGTATACCTAGACTTTAGTAAGGCATTTGATACGGTCTCGCATGATATTCTTATCGATAAACTAGGCAAATACAATTTAGATGGGGCTACTATAAGGTGGGTGCATAACTGGCTGGATAACCGTATTCAGAGAGTTGTTATTAATGGTTCCCAATCCTGATGGAAAGGCATAACGAGTGGGGTTCCGCAGGGGTCTGTTTTGGTATCAGCTCTGTTCAATATCTTCATTAACGACTTAGATATTGGCATAGAAAGTACGCTTATTAAGTTTGCAGATGATACCAAACTGGGAGGGATTGCAACTGCTTTGGAGGACAAGGTCATAATTCAAAATGATCTGGACAAATTGGAGAAATGGTCTGAGTTAAACAGGATGAAGTTTAACAAAGACAAATGCAAAGTGCTCCACTTAGGAAGAAAAAATCAGTTTCACACATACAGAATGGGAAGAGACTGTCTAGGAAGGAGTACGGCAGAAAGGGATCTAGGGGTTATAGTGGACCACAAGCTAAATATGAGTCAACAGTGTGATGCTGTTGAAAAAAAAGCAAACATGATTCTGGGATGTATTAACAGGTGTGTTGTGAGCAAGACACGAGGAGTCATTCTTCTGCTCTACTCTGCTCTGGTTAGGCCTCAGCTGGAGTATTGTGTCCAGTTCTGGGCACTGCATTTCAAGAAAGATGTGGAGAAATTGGAAAGGGTCCAGAGAAGAGCAACAAGAACGATTAAAGGTCTTGAGAACATGACCTATGAAGGAAGGCTGAAAGAATTGGGTTTGTTTATTTGGAAAAGAGAAGACTGAGAGGGGACATGATAGCAGTTTTCAGGTATCTAAAAGGGTGTCATAAGGAGGAGGGAGAAAACTTGTTCACCTTAGCCTCTAAGGATAGAACAAGAAGCAATGGGCTTAAACTGCAGCAAGGGAGGTCTAGGTTGGACATTAGGAAAAAGTTCCTAACAGTCAGGGTGGTTAAACACTGGAATAAATTGCCTAGGGAGGTTGTGGAATCTCCATCTCTGGAGATATTTAAGAGTAGGTTAGATAAATGTCTATCAGGGATGGTCTAGACAGTATTTGGTCCTGCCATGCGGGCAGGGGACTGGACTCGATGACCTCTCGAGGTCCCTTCCAGTCCTAGAATCTATGAATCTATGAATCCTTGGATGCATAAACAGGGGAGTGGAAAGTTGGAGAAGGTGAAGGATTTTACGTCTCCACATGGTATTGGTGAAACCGACTGCATCCAGTCCTGGGATCCACATTTCAGAAATAATGTTGAAAAACTGGAGAAGGCACAGAAAACAGCGACTAAAATGATTGGAGCTTCATTTATTCATCTTAAATACCAATAACGTGCTCTTTAGTCTAGTAAAGAAAGGCAGAGCAAGACCTAATCACTGGAATCTGAAGGCAGACAAATTCCAGTTGGAGATAAGGGCCAAGTGTTTAGCACTCAGGGCAATTAACATTTGGAACACACTGAGAAGGGAAGTGGTGGATTCTCCAACTCCGCATGTCTGCAGATCCAGTCTGGATGCTTTTCTGGAAGATCTGCTTGAGGGCTTGTCTACATTTAAGACGCTACAATAGTGCTTCCATAGAGCTTCTATGTGGACAGTACTTACACCGACAGCAGGGGTTCTCCTGTCAGTGCAGTTAATCCACCTTCCCAAGAGGTGGTAGATAGGTCGACAGAAGAATTCTTCTATTGACCTAATGCCTTCTAAACCAGGGTTAGGTTGACATAGCTACATCTCTCAGGGGTGTGGATATATTCAAAAAAGGCAAATGCAATATTAGGTTGTAATAACGGAAGCATAACATGTAAATCATGGGAGGTGATAGTACTCATTTCCTTGGCACTGGTTAGGCCTTAGCTGGAGTATAGTGTCTAGTTTGGGTCACCAATGTATAGGAAGGATGTAGAGAAACTGGAAAGGATCCAGAGGCAAGAGACAATGATGATCAAAGGGACAGAAGGCAAGCCATATGACCAAGGGCCGAAGCAACCATTTGTGTTTTGTTTGGAAAAGAGGAGACTGAGGGGGAGATGGGAGTGATCTTCAGATACTTGAAAGGCTGTGATAAGAAAAATGGAGGACAGTTATTCTCCCTTGCCACAGAGCACAGGACAACAGGCAGTGGGTTCAAACTCCAGCATAGCAGATTTAGATTATATCTGAGAAAAAACTTCCTAACTGTATGAACAGGAGGACAATGGAACAGATGCCTTGAGAGGCTGTGGAAGCCAAAGGTGGCAGGACACCCAATTTTCTGGGCTGGTTTAGATACAACACATCCTGCATCTCGGCAGGGGGACAGTCTAGCTGACACTTGCATTCCTTTCTAACCCCATAGCTCTATGATTCTATAATGTAAAATCCTAGAGTGGAACAGGTCTTAGTCACACATAAGTTATGAAGCTCGAATCAGGGGTAGCTGGGTAAAATTTAATGGCCTGTGTTATACAGGATGTCAGGCTGGATGATAAAATGGTTCCTTCTGACCTTAAATCATATGAATCTATCAACAAAGAAAGTAGATCAGGCATTTGTATTTACTCTGTTTCACAACACACAAACAAGGGAACATTCAATTACATTGAAAATCTGAACATATAACACTGAGAAAAGAAAATTGTCAAAATACTTCATATTTGGCCTGTTGTACTCCTTGCCACCGACATTATTGGAGCAAACAGCTTAGCTGAATAGGATTCACAAATGGATCGGCCATTGTAGGTGGTTCTGGGGGCACCCTTAGTTAAGTCTGTCTGACACCTTCAATTAGGAGACCTCATTTTCAGTTCTTTATATGTTTGCCAAACTTTAACCATGTGGACTTATATTTGCAATGCTGGGTGTCTGCTTCTGGCTGAATTGTGTTTTGAAAATTTCAGGCATAACAGTTCAGCCAACATCTCAAATGAAGCTAGGAGAGAAGATGTCTTGCCCATGTTGAAAAATTCTTATAGTTATTCCAGTGAGGAGCCCTAGCACCTCCATGCTTTCCAGCAGATAAAATTAAGGTAACTCCTCCCTGACCCCCCGCGTTAAGAGCCAGAGCCCTGAAATGCAAGAGGAGGAGGTGACAGTGTCTCTGCATTAACACACAGCTGGCTCCTGAGGTCTTTACTCAGTTCTTACTCCACGGAGAATTTTCCCTCAGTGGGGCCTGAGCAAAATACAGGGCATAGCTTCCGAATTTGGCCTTGTATTGTACACCTACTAACACTTTTCATTATTAAGGATCCACTGTGCCACTAAAATGCAGCCGCCTCAGGGCTTGAGGCGGGGGTGGGTGGGTATTTGCAGAAAGGAATGGCATTTTGGACAGTGATAAAGGAGCAAACTCACCCCTGTGGCAAGGACCCTGGGATGTTTAATGGCTGTGCAGAGCAGAAAGGAAAACAGACCTATTCTCTATCCCATTACGCCCATGTTACACTGGGTTTGTCGAGCAGCTGAGCTCCTCAGCAAGAGATGGGTACCTGGGAATCCTGAGACAGAAGTGTCTTTCCTGTTAATCCCCGTCAGGTAGCTGTGTCCCACACCTCTCTCACCCCAGCATCTGCATCAACATCCCATGCCAAAGCCAAACACAGGGTGTGCACCATTTATAATAGAGCTCTGTGCAATCCCAGTGGGGTTCGTTCAGCCTCTAGGGGCGAAGCGGCATCTGGATGTAAACAGGCTGGAGACCGGAGACACTCTAGCCAGTGTCTCTCTTTCCATGTCTGCACTTCTGTGGTTTTTGTCCAGCTTTAGGAGTAAACAGTAATTAACCGACCTTCCCAAAGGGAGATGAAAACTGTGGGGCTCTCCGCGGAGTCAGAGAGGAATTGGCTGCTCTGTGTATTTGTGTATATTTAAAAATTATAGTTGATTAGGAAGAAAACTGGGGATAATAACTTGGCCTCTGTAGAGTCTGATACCCTGTAAATGCCCACGATGTGTAGGTAGATAGTAGACAGACAGATCTGCAGAAAGATGACTGAGGGGAGACATGAGCACTTTCTGCAGGCACACGGGGCTGTCGCTAAGACATCAAAGATCAGTAATTCTCATCAAGAACTATCATCATACAGTGCTGCACCTTTCATTGATGGATCCTGAAAACACCTAGCTAGGTAAAGTCCCTATGAACATATCCCCATTATACAGATAGGTAAACTCAGGCAAAGGGAGACGTGACTTGGCGAAGGTCCCACAGAGAATGACAGACAGAACTCATGAGTCCTGACTCACCTACTGTAACAACCACCTCTCCTTCAGTAAATGAGCGCATGACAACTGGGAAATGGACTCATTGTCTCGGAGGACCTGTTCGTTGGGTGGGTGTGATGGAATTCTGTGGGGTGTAACCTGGAACTGGGATACCGCTGAGCCCTCTGGCTTACCAATCTAGGCTCCCTCTCACACTGTGAGGTTATGGGAAACCGCTATCCTCTCCAGGTCTTGCACTTACACAATCATACACAGACAGGGACACACCCAGCTGCAGTTTCATGAAAGCTTTCACTAGCCACCCATGAACCAACAATAGAAAGGTCCAGCCAGTTCCCCCCAGCTCCCCAGGCTATGACCCCAGAGCTGTACTGTCTTGCCCTTCTCAAAAGTCTGACCAGTGTAAGTTTATTACCCAGTCTGCCCCTCTCTCAATGTAGAGAGGACAATGCACCAACTCCATTTCCTGAGGAGATTTCCCTTTTGCATTTCAAACAACACTCTGTTTTAGGAATAGATTTTAAGTGACTATAAGTAAGAGCGTAGTGATCAAGGTTCGTTACCTCAGAAATAAACAATTTTACAATGTATGTTCTATACACTAGACAGAATTTTAATCAATCCGTGTCTCACCCTGATGGTACAAACATCCCACCAGTCTTCCATACCCCTTCAGCCTGGGACCACAGCCTCAGTTCAGTCCTTGTTCCTAAGCTGCTTCCACGTGTTGAGTTGTGGAGGGAGTGAGACCATGTGGAGGGAACTTCATTTTTTAAAGCAAAAGCCCCCAGCACAATTAGTGGGAAAGTACAGCATAAAATGGAGTCCAGTGTCACATGAGCTGGTCACATGCCCTTGCCTGCTTCGATGAGTCATAGCAGGGGCCATTACCGTTATCCTGGCTAGAGTGTTCACAGGAAAGCCGGTCAGGTGCAGCTAAACTTCTTCTAAGGCCTATTGTGATTCTTAATGGGCCATTACCCTAAATGGTACATCCACAATGTGCTGGCTAGACTGGACGTAAACTGTATTGTGAATGTTACCCAGGAGCAAACACACTTCAAATACTGGTACTACGTCAATATTCATAACTTTAGGTACAAAAATGATACATACACACAAATAGGGTAATCCTATTCAGCAAATCATAACTTTTCCATTGAAACCTTACATGACATACCTTAGATAAAACACATCATAATCATATCACCTTGGTAAATATGGGGGTACCAGGGTGCAGCTCTGGGGCACAGAATGTCACACCTCCCCCCTTAGTGTTAGACACTGATTACTGCGGAGGCAGTGTGCCAAAGCCCCCTTTAGCTTTTGACCATACAACTCCCAAGTTCTGCAAACATTGTAGTCAAGTATCAGAGGGGTAGCCGTGTTAGTCTGAATCTGTAAAAAGCAACAGAGGGTCCTGTGGCACCTTTAAGACTAACAGAAGTATTGGGAGCATAAGCTTTCGTGGGTAAGAACCTCACTTCTTCAGATGCAAGTAATGGAAATCTCCAGAGGCAGGTATAAATCAGTATGGAGATAACGAGGTTAGTTCAATCAGGGAGGGTGAGGTGCTTTGCTAGCAGTTGTGGTGTGAACACCAAGGGAGGAGAAACTGCTTCTGTAGTTGGATAGCCATTCACAGTCTGTTTAATCCTGATCTGATGGTTTCAAATTTGCAAATGAACTGGAGCTCAGCAGTTTCTCTTTGGAGTCTGGTCCTGAAGTTTTTTTGCTGTAAGATGGCTACCTTTACATCTGCTATTGTGTGGCCAGGGAGGTTGAAGTGTTCTCCTACAGGTTTTTGTATATTGCCATTCCTGATATCTGACTTGTGTCCATTTATCCTCTTGCATAGTGACTGTCCAGTTTGCCCAATGTACATAGCAGAGGGGCATTGCTGGCACATGATGGCATATATAACATTGGTGGACGTGCAGGTGAATGAGCCGGTGATGTTGTAGCTGATCTGGATAGGTCCTGTGATGGTGTTGCTGGTGTAGATATGTGGGCAGAGTTGGCATCGAGGTTTGTTGCATGGGTTGGTTCCCGAGTTAGAGTTGTTATGGTGCGGTGCGTGGTTGCTGGTGAGAATATGCTTAAGGTTGGCGGGTTGTCTGTGGGCGAGGACTGGCCTGCCTCCCAAGGTCTGTGAAAGTGAGGGATCATTGTCTAGGATGGGTTGTAGATCACTGATGATGCGTTGGAGAGGTTTAAGCTGAGGACTGTAGGTGATGGCCAGTGGAGTTCTGTTGGTTTCTTTTTTGGGCCTGTCTTGTAGCAGGAGGCTTCTGGGTACACGTCTGGCTCTGTTGATTTGTTTCTCTATTTCCTTGTGTGGGTATCGTAGTTTTGAGAATGTTTGGTGAAGATCTTGTAGGTGTTGGTCTCTGTCTGAGGGGTTGGAGCAGATGCGGTTGTACCTCAGCGCTTGGCTGTAGACAATGGATCGTGTGGTGTGTCTGGGGTGGAAGCTGGAGGCATGAAGGTAGGCGTAGCGGTGACAATATATACCTCCAGACCAGTGGCACCGCCATGGGCACCCGCATGGCCCCACAATATGCCAACATTTTTATGGCTGACCTGGAACAACGCTTCCTCAGCTCTCGTCCGCTCACGCCCCTTATGGAATACAAGCTGTCAGGAACAGTATCCCTGATGATGACACAGCACAGCTTGTTGCTGAGCTCTGTGACTTTATCCTCACGCACAATTATTTCAAATTTGGTGACAATATACACCTCCAGACCAGTGGCACCGCTATGGGCACCCGCATGGCCCCACAATATGCCAATATTTTTATGGCTGACCTGGAACCATGCTTCATCAGCTCTCGTCCGCTCACGCCCCTTCTCTACCTATGCTACATTGATGACATCTTCATCATCTGGACCCATGGGAAGGAGACCCTGGAAGAATTCCACCATGATTTCAACAGCTTCCACCCCACCATCAACCTCAGCCTGGACCAATCTACATGGGAGGTCCACTTCCTAGACACCACAGTACAAATAAGCGATGGCCATGTTAACACCACCCTATACCGAAAACCCACCGACCGCTACGCCTACCTTCATGCCTCCAGCTTCAACGAATCACCGGCATGACGCCACACCAGGGGAATTGCTCAAGCTTGCCTGCTGGAAACCAATGCCGCCCAGACATGCCTGGACTTGTGCTCTCCAATCACATGGACTGAGGGTATAAAACAGGACACAGGGGCCCCATGCTTGGCCTTTCTCCTGCCCCCACCTATGCTACAAGAAACAACGGCACTGAGAAGAATGGAGATGTCCACAGAGGGAACTGGCCCAGGTTTCAAGGGTGAAAACCTTTTCAAGGGTGGGCTGTATAAGTAGGAGAATTGCTAGCAGATGGAGGGACGTGATCATCCCCCTCTATTCAGCATTGGTAAGGCCTCATCTGGAGTACTGTGTCCAACTTTGGGCCCACACTACAAGAAGGATGTGGAAAAATTGGCGAGAGTCCAGCAGAGGGCAACAAAAATGATTAGGGGGCTGGAGCACATGACTTATGAGGACAGGCTGAGGGAACTGGGATTATTTAGTCTGCATAAGAGAAGAATGAGGGGGGATTTGATAGCAGCCTTCAACTACCTGAAAGGGGATTCCAAAGAGGATGGATCTAGACTGTTCTCAGTGGTTCCAGATGACAGAATAAGGAACAATGGTCCCTAGTCACAGTGGGAGAGATCTAGGTTGGATATTAGGAAACACTATTTCATTAGGAGCGTGGTGAATCAGTGGAATGGGTTACCCAGGGAGGTGGTGGAATCTCCTTCCTTAGAAGTTTTTAGGGTCAGGCTTGACAAAGCCCTGGCTGGGATGATTTAGTTGGGGTTAGTCCTGCTTTGAGCAGGGGGTTGGACTAGATGACCTCCTGAGGTCTCTTCCAACCCTAATATTCTATGATTGTGTGATTCTATGATCTGTGTATTATGAACTGCAATATCCAGTGGGGTGAGAAAAAACTGCTTAATCTAGATGTTGCCCAGTCTAATAGGGTTGAGAATTTAGACAGTGTGCTTATATTTTATTTTATTTTGGTAACCAATCTGACTTTTTGCCTATCACTTAATATTACTTAAAATCTATCATTTGTAGTCAATACATTTGTTTTACTGTTTATCTTTACCATTGAGTTTGTATGAAGTGTGTGGCAAAACTGTCCACTTTCGATTGATGAAGTGGTGAACCAATTAATAAATTTGCACTGCTCATCTTGAGCAGTACAAGACAGTATATTCCTGAGGTGGAAGGCTGGGAGCTGGGGGGATCTGGCTGGTCCCTTTCCCTGTGTGATTCATGAGTGGCTCTGGGAGCATTCATGCAATCTAGCTGGGTGTGGGGCTCCACATGCAGTTGTGCTGAGTGATAACACCTGGGGGGGTTTCCTGCTGGTCAATAGCAAAGCATTGTGAGAGACCGGGGGCACAGCCTGACCAACCTGATTGCCTTCTATAATGAGATAACTGGCTCTGTGGATTTGGGGAAAGTGGTGGATGAGATATATCTTTCAGAGGGGTAGCCGTGTTAGTCTGTATCACCAAAAACAATGAGGAGTCCTTGTTACACCTTAGAGACTAACAAAGTTATTTGGACATAAGCTTTCATGGGCTAGAACCCACTTCATCAGATGGATGGAGTGGAAAACACAGTAGCAGATATATTTTTACACAGCATATAAAAGGATGGGAGTTGCCTTACCAGGTGGGGGGTCAGTCTAATGAGACAATTTAATTATCAGTAGAATACCAAGGGAGGAAAAATCACTTTCGTAGTGGTAATGAGAGTGGCCCATTTCAAACAGTTGACAAGAAGATGTGAGTAACCGTAGGGGGAAATTAGTAAGGTAAAATTAGCTTTTGTAATGACCCATCTGTGACGGGTTGGATCACAGAAACCTCCATGGAAACTGCCAACTGATGTGCCAAGACTACTTCTGCCCCTGCTTTCCCTGCCTTCCCAGCTTGGGACTTCAGTGCCCTGCCTGGTTTGAGCCAGACCCACTAGCCTGCTGCAAGCCCAGACCCAGGTCTGAACCACATCCCCTAACAGCTTCAGGCTTAATTGAAAGCAGGTTAAGAAATGTTCCTGTCTTTAACACTCAGATGCTCAACTCCCAATGGGGTCCAAACCCCAAATAAATCCGTTTTACTCATAAATTGTTCGCCCTCTATAACACTGATAGAGACATATGAACAGCTGTTTGCCCCCCCCCCCAGTATTAATACATACTCTGGGTTAATTAATAAGTAAAAAGTGATTTTATTAAATACAGAAAGTAGGATTTAAGTGGTTCCAATTAGTAACAGGCAGAACAAAGTGAATTACCAAGCAAAATAAAATATAACACGCAGGTCTAAGCCTAATACAGTAAGAAAACTGAATACAGATAAAATCTCACCCTCAGAGATGTTTCAAGAAGCTTCTATCACAGACTGGACGCCTTCCTAGTCTGGGCACAATCCTTTCCCCTGGTACCGTCCTTGTTCCAGCTCAGGTGGTAGCTAGGGGATTTCTCATGACTGCAGCCCCCTTTGTTCTCTTCTACCCTCTTATATATCTTTTGCATAAGGCAGGGATCCTTTGTCCCTCTCTGGGTTCCCACCCCTCCTTCTCAATGGAAAAGCACCAGGTTAAAGATGGATTCCAGTTCAGGTGACATGATCACATGTCACTGTAAGACTTCATTACCCACTTGCCAGCACACATATATACAGGAAGACTTACAAGTAAACAGAGCCATCTACAGTCAATTGTCCTGGTTAATGGGAGACATTAAGATTCCAAATCACCATTAATGGCCCACACTTTGCATAACTACAATAAGACCTCAGAGTTATCTTTCATATTTCTAGTTTCAGATACAAGAATGATACATTTATACAAATAGGATGAACACACTCAGTAGATTATAAGCTTTGTAATGATACCTTTCAAGAGACCTTTTGCATGAAGCATATTTTAGTTACCTTATATTCACACTCATCAGCATACTTTCATAAAATCACATAGATTGAAACGTCACACAATCCATTGCCAGTCTTTATTCAGGCCTAATTTGATGGTGTCCAGTTTGCAAATTAATTCCAGTTCTGCAGTTTCATGTTGGAGTCTGTTTTTGAAGTTTTTTTGGTGAAGAATTGCCACTTTTAAGTCCGTTATTGAATGACCAGGGAGGCTGAAGTGTTCTCCTACTGGTTTTTGAATGTTGTAATTCCTGATGTCAGATTTGTGTCCATTTATTCTTTTGCATAGAGACTGTCCTGTTTGGCCAATGTACAAGGCAGAGAGGCATTGCTGGCACATGATGGCATATATCACGTTGGTAGATGTGCAGGTGAACAATCCCTGATGGTGTGGTTGATGTGGTTAGGTCCTATGATGGTGTCCCTTGAATAGTTATGCAGACAGAGTTGGCACCGGGGTTTGTTGCAGGGTTTGGTTCCTGGATTAGTGTTTTTGTTGTGTAGTGTGTAGTTGCTGGTGAGTATGTGTTTCATGTTGGGGGGCTCTCTGTAAGCGAGGACTGGCCTGTCTCCCAAGGTCTGTGAGAATAAGGGATCATCCTTCAGGATAGGTTGTAGATCCTTGATGATGCACTGGAGAGGTTAATTTGGGGGCTGTAGGTGTCGGCTAGTGGCTTTAGATATCTTGACTTTAGAAAAGCTTTTGATACGGTCTCCCACAGTATTCTACCCAGCAAGTTAAAAAAGTATGGATTGGATGAATGGACTATAAGGTGGATATAAAGCTGGCTAGATCGTTGGGCTCAATGGGTTGTGATCTATGGCTCAATGTCTAGTTGGCAGCTGGTATCAAGCGGAGTGCCCCAGGTGTCTGTCCTGGGGCTGGTTTTGTTTAACATCTTCATTAATGATCTGGATCATGGGATGGATTGCACCCTCAGCAAGTTTGCAGATAGCACTAAGCTGGGGGAAGAGGTAGATACGGTGGAGGAGTAGGGTCCAGAGTGACCTAGACAAATTAGAGGATTGGGCCAAAAGAAATCTGATGAGGTTCAGCAAGGACAAGTGCAGAGTCGTGCACTTAGGATGGAAGAATCCCATGAACGCTACAGGCTGGGGACAGACTGGCTAAGCAGCAGTTCTGCAGAAAAGGACCTGGGGATTACAGTGGACGAGAAGCTGGATATGAGTCAGCAGTGTGCCCTTGTTTCCAAGAAGGCTAACGGCATATTGGGCTGCTTTAGTAGGAGCATTGCTAGCAGATCGAGGGAAGTGATTATTCCCTTCTATTCGGCACTGGTAAGGGCACATCTGGAGTAAGGGGTCCAATTTTGGGCCTCCCACTACAGAACAGATGTAGACAAATTGGAGAGAGTCCAGCGGAGAGCAACAGAAATGATTAGGGGGCTGGGGCACATGATTTATGAGGAGAGGCTGGTTTGATAGCAGCCTTCAACTACCTGAAAGCGGGTTCCAAAGATGATGGAGCTCGGCTGTTCTCAGTGGTGGCAGATGACAGGACAAGGAGCAATGGTCTCAAGTTGCAGTGGGGGAGGTCTAGGTTGGATATTAGGAAAAAATATTTCACCAGGAGGGAGGTGAAGCACTGGAATGGAATACCTGGGGAGGTGGTAAAATCTCTATCCTTAGAGGTTTTTAAGGCCCGGTTTGACAAAGCCCTGGCTGGGATGATTTAGTTGGGGTTGGTCCTCCTTTGAGCAGGTGATTGGATTAGATGACCTCCTGAGGTCCCTTCCAACCCTAATCTTCGAAACAAAGGGTAGGAATTAATGGTCCGTTTTCACAATAGAGTAAGGTAAACAGCGGGGTCCCTCATGGATCTGTACTGGGACCAGTGCTGTTCAACACATTCCTTAATGATCCGGAAAAGGGAGTGAACAGTGAAGTAGCAAAGTTTGCAAGGATACAAAATTATTCAAGATAGTTAAATCCAAAGTTGACTGAGAAAAGTTACAAAGGGATCTCACAAAACTGGATGACTGGACAATGAAAAGGCCGATGAAATTCAGCATTGATAAGTGCAAAATGATGCACACTGGAAAAAATCATCCTAACTACACATATGTAAGGATGGGGTCTAAATTAGCTGATACCACCCAATAAAGAGATTGTGGAATCGTCATGGGTAGTTCTTTGAAAATTTCCGCTCTATGCACAGCAGTGGTCAAAAGGGCTAACGGATTGTTAAGAACCATTAGGAAATGGATAGAAAATGTTATACTGCCACTATATAAATCCATGGTACGGCCACACCTTCAACAGTGTGCCCACTGCTGGTAGCCCCACCTCAAAAAGGACATAGTATAATTTGGAAACGGTCAGAGAAGGGTAACAAAGATGATTAAGGGTATAGAATGGCTTCCATCTGAGGAGAGACTAAAAGGACTTGGATTGTTCAGCTTAGAAAAGAGACAATTAAGGGAGGATATGACAGAGGTCTATAAAATCATGACTGTTGTGGAGAAAGTGAATAGAGAAATGTTATTTACTTATGCACACAATGCAAAAGCCAAGGGTTACCTGATGAAATAAATAGGCAGTATATTTAATAAATACAAGAGAAAGTATTTTTTCATGGAGCACAGAGCTAACCTGTGGAACTCATTGCCAGGGGATGTTGTGATGGCCAAAGGATTAAAAAAAGAATTAGATAAGTTAATGGAGGATAGGTCCATCAATGGCTATAAGCTGAGATGATTGGGGGTGCAAACCCATGCTGCTGGTGTCCCAAAACCTCTGACCGCCAGAATCCAGGATGGGACGAGAGGGGATGGAACACTTGATGATTGTCCTGTTCTGTTCACCCCCGTGAAGCACCTGGCACTGGCCACTGTCGGAAAACGTGACAGTGGGCTAGGTGGACCTTTGGCCTGACCAAGTATATACCGTTCTTATGTTCTTATGAGACATTTCTTCTCAACAGCTGCAGGAATGGAAGGTGAGTATAAAAGGAAAAAAGATTCCCACAGCATTTCTGCTGGATGTTGTGTGACGTTAGCAGAAGGTCAAACAAGCCTCCAAGCCCCAGAAGGAGTCATCATGTTATCCTCAGTGTCAAAACATTCCTTTAGCACAGAGTAAGACACAGCTAATCGCACACACATGGTTCTATTCCCCCTTTCTCTCCCACAGTCGGGAGGACTGAAGAGAACGTGTAAATGAGCCCCTCGCCCAATGCACCAGGCCACAGCACCCCCGATCTCTCTCCCACCCTGCCACCCCTTTGAAGCCCTGAGTATAGGGAAGAGTGCGAGATCAGCCTGGGGAAGCCGGACTGCAAAATGTGTCATAAGGCAGCAAAACACAAGGTCCATGGGACGCAGGCCTTGGCTACGGAATGGGGGACTGAGGCCGGCAAAGCAGTGACCCTGAGAAGGATTTAGGAGTTTGAGAAGGAAAGAAAGTAACCCAAGGTGACACAGCAGATTGGTGGCAGAACCAAGACTAGAGACCGTGTCTCTCAATGTGCAGCCAAGTGCACTTCCCACTGGCCTTTGGCATGGCCCCCTTGGCTGCTGCTTTCTGTTGCCATTAAGAGACCAGCTCAGATGCAGCTTGTCAGACAGGAGATACACACACGGTGCTCTCTCTCATGCTGATGTTTACCTTTGTTCTTTTTTGTTTTGCTATTTCCCTTCAACTTAGAACAAGACTCACTCGGTCTGGCTGCCTTCTGTGGCAGTGCGCAGTGCTGTTGTAGCCATGTCAATCCCAGGATACTAGACAGATGAAGTGGGGGAGTAAATAGCTTTCATTGGACCCAAATTCTGTTGGCGAGAAAGACCAGCTTTTGAGCTTACACAGTGTAAGTACATAGTAAAAACACCCCTAGAGTTCCAATGAAAACCTGGCTTTAATTTCCAAGTCCCAAAGCATTTTCTGTTGCCTCCTTTAGCTCAGCAGGGAGCTTCTGCTGCAGCATCGATAAAACACATTGATCACGCGTTTCAGGATCTCTTTTGTTGTCACGCCATAAACAATGGGGTTTAACATGGGGGGAATGAGCACGTAGAGGTTGGCCAGTAGGTTGACAATATAACCTGGGATGATGTGCCCAAACTGGTGTGCTAAAGAGGAGAAAACAGACGGCACGTAGAACATCAGTATGACACAGACATGGGAGCCGCAGGTGCGGAGAGCCTTGAGCCGGGCTTCCTTGGTGGGGAGCAGGAAGACGGCCCTGAGGATCAACCCATATGATACAGCAATGAGCACAATATCTAAACAAATTACTAAAATAGCCACAGCTACACCATACCAGACGTGGACTGTGATGTCATTGCAGGCCAGCCGGGCTAGGATCATATGCTCACAATAGGCGTGAGGCAGGAGGTTGGTTCTGCAGAACTTCAGCTGCTTCGTGAGAACGATGAGAGGAAAAATGATACAGAAACTTCTTGTGACAACTGCCAGCCCCATCTTCCCGATCACAGACTTGGTTAGTATGATGGTGTATCTCAGGGGATCGCAGATGGCAACATACCGATCAAACGCCATGGCCAGCAAGATGGCTGACTCGGCAAGAAAACTGACATGGATGAAAAACATCTGGGTCAGGCAGGCAGTAAAAGAAATTTCTCCGGCTCTAAACCAGAATACAGCCAGCATCTTGGGCACCGTAGTGGTAGATAACAGCAGATCAGCAGCGGCCAGCATGGACACTAATAGATACATGGGCTCATGGAGGCTTCGTTCTGTTAGTATGATGAATAGTAGGAGAGAGTTCCCAAAAAGTGATGCAACGTAAATCAGACAGAAGGGGATGGCAATCCAGAAATGAGACTCCTCCGTACCCGGGATGCCGGTCAGGATGTAACTAACAGGGTCAAAAGCAGTGTGATTGTCAGCTGGCATCATGTACTATCACTTGGATCTTCTATTCATTTTCCTGTAACTCACAGCAAAAGAGAAAATCAGTGAGAACTGTAGTGTCAGCTAGGACTGGAATGCATTTGTTGAGAGAATCATAGATACCATCAAAAACTTCATTGCCTGTTGTGTGTGACCGTAAATCCAGAAACACTCTCATACTGCGCAACTGTAGTAGGAAGAAACCCTGAGACATAAGCTCTTGTATTAGAGGCCTAGCATGAGGCCTGAGGCCTGGGCTAAAGTAACGGTCAAAGGCTTGTTGATATAAAGCAAAATTAGTCTGGTAGTTAGAGGCAGGCCCTGCTCACAGAATCTGGCAAGCACAGGGCTGATATTTCAAAACCACACATTTCTACGAGGTGCTGGGCACAGAGAACTCACGCAAACACAATTTCAGAAGGGTTGTATCAGAACACCTCGATATCAGCCCATTCCCTAAAGATAACAGGAAAATGATTACCCATCCTAAAGATATGGTCAGGTTGACAGTGTGATGGATAGAGGTGTACGAGGTGATGGGTGGTAACCGGCTACGTCAGAGGGTGTCAATTAACTGCATTAGAGGGTCAGTATGTAACTTGTTTGTATTGATGTATAAAATGGAGCCTGAAAGTGAGTTTCTCTGTCTAGCCTACGGAGGAACGGAAAGTCCCACTGTTCACTGAGATGGTTCATTATTACTGGCATACATGTATTAGTGTTCGTCTATAGTCTTCAGGATACTAGTACCGTGCTTCATCGACAATAAACCTGGCTGGGTGCCTTCGTACCTTAACGGATCTTGTGGTCATTGTGTGGTTCACTCGAGGTCTGCTATGCCAACTGTCTGTTCAGAGCTGGGACAGGACACAGAGAGAACACACACACACGCAGCCAAACATTTTACCACACTGGTGACCCACAATAAGTTACGTACTGCCCCTCTGACATAACATCTCCATTCCAGAAGAGGGAAGATGGTTTGGATGGTTCTGGCCCCAGGTGAAGCAGGGCATGCCCTCCTGGTGTTGCTGTCCACAGCAGAGTCTCTCCTCTGCACATTAGTTAGAGTTGCTCTCAGGGCTCAAGCAGTGACTGTGAAAGTGAGTTAAAGCAGCTACACGACTGGTTCTTCTGGCACTTACACTGGTTTCACACTCACTACTGCGCAGTCACTCCCAGTTAGTAATGGTGTGAGAGCAGAACCTCTTTCAGTCACAATCCCCCCGCTGGATCCTACTGGCTCTGAGGCCTTGACCCAACCAACACTCAAGCACACGAGTAAATTCATTCACAAGCAACTCCCACTGACTTTTATGAAAATACTCACCTGAGTAAAGTTGCAAGTGTTTTCAGGATTTGGTCCTAAATATGTGGGACAATCTCAATTAAGCTCTGGTATACATTACAGACCTATATCGGGATAACTACGTTGCTCTGGGTTGTGAAAAATCCACACCCATGAGCGACATAGATACACCGACCTGACCCCCTGTGTAGACATAGCTACCGCCTCTCGGGGAGGAGGATTAACTAATCTGCCGGGGGAGCTCTCCGCCATCAGCACAGAGCGTCTCCAGTAACGCACCACAGCGGTGCAGCTGCGCCGACGCAATATTTTAAGCCTAGCCGAGCTGGTAGCTCTGCTCCAGAGAACTACAGCTGCAGTAGGTGGAGGGGGACCAAACTTCCCATTTTTAAAGGGGCAGTCCCGTATTTAAGCCCTCGTGCAGGTGTCCAAACTTTTTCTTCAAGCAGGCAACTTGTCCCGTATTTTCTATCTCCCCCCCATCCGTACTAGCAGGTCCTGATACTGGCCAGATCCCTCCTTCCCAGATGCCCGCCTACCAACGGTGAGTGGGGGAGTCTAGGCCCAACGATGGGGGTGGGTGTGGAAGGATGGTGGCAGAGCAAAGATGCAGCATACGGGGCCGGCTGCTCCCCCTGCTGCTCCCTCAGCGGAGCCCACCCTATGTGCCGGCTCTTGGCCATCAGGGCCCCACCCCCCGCCCCGTGTCCCACCATCACTGGCTGCGCACTGTGAGCTGCAGTGGCCGGTGAGTGTGGGCAGGCACCAGGCCGTGGTTACGTGTCGCCTCTGCTGCCCACCCATCAGCCCTTTACATGCTCCTCCTCTCGCTGTCCTCTCCCTGCTTTGCCCCTTTGCCCTCCCCAACCAGCCCCACTGCTCCTCCATGTCCCCCCCAGCGGGGCACGTCCCGCTCCCAGCGCTGTGCGGAGAACCAGCCCCTCGTCAGAGCACTCAGCTCACTAGCAGGCTGGCTGGCAGGCTCCTTCCTTCCCCCACTGCCCCTGCCTGGGCCGGCGCCCTGGGAAAGCCCCAGACCTTCCGGCCCGAGGCGCTGGCCAGGAGGTGATGAGACCTGCATGTGCCAAAGCACCGCACAGCGCTGGCACGGGGAAGCCTCTCTGCCCCTCAGCTAAGCTGTGGAGTGGCGGGGGGGGGAGGGGGAAGCAATTTCCAGCCTGTTCATGCCCCGACCCTGCAGGTTTCACAGCAGGCCCCCACGGCAGGGGCTTAGCCCCCTTTTCACCCCCCAGCCTGGATCCTGCCCCTGGGGGTGCTGGGCTGCTCTGTCCCCTAGACACCCTCCCCTGCTGAGTCACCTCTCTATCCTGGAGCACTGAACCCCTGCAGTCAGCTTCCCTGGGCCCTGGGGCACAATGCAGCCTTAGGGCTTAACCCCTTCCTGCCCGTGCTGTACCTGGGGGACAGGAGGCTGCTGGGTTACCTTGCGTGGTCAGCAGCAGCCTGGAGGTTTAGATGCCTTTTGATACTGTGCAGGCAGGAAGGAACAAGCTGCTTCCAGCAAAGGGAACGCCGGGGGGGCGGGGGGTTGAGGGGAGGGGAGAAGAGAAGAGATGCGCTCTGCAAAGACACGAGCCAGTTCATCTTCACAGCTGAGGATGTGAGGGAGATTCCCAAACCTGAGCCATTCATTTTAGGTGAGGAATCTGAGGAACTGTCCCAGATTGAGGTGTCATTAGAGGAGGTTTTGGAACAAATTGATAAACTAAACACCAATAAGTCCCCAGGACCAGATGGGATTCACCCAAGAGTTCTGTAGGAACTCAAATGTGAAATTGCAGAAGTATTAACTGTAGTCTGTAACCTACCAATTAAATCACCCTCTGCACCAGATGACTGGAGGATAGCTAATGTGATGACAATTTTTAAAAAGGCTCCAGAGGTGACCCCGGCAATTACAGGCCGGTAAGTCTGACTTCAGTACCTGGCAAACTGGTTGAAATGATAGTAAAGAAGAAAATTGTCAGACACAGAGATGAACATAATTTGTTGGGAAGAGTCAACATGTTTTTTCTAAAGGGAAATCATGCCTCACCAATCTGCTAGAATTATTTCAGGGGGTCAACAAGCATGTGGACAAAAGGGATCCAGTGGATAGAGTGTACTTAGGTTTTCAGAAAGCCTTTGACAAGTTCTCTCACAAGAGGCTCTTAAGCAAAGTAAGCTGTCATGGGATAAGAGGGAAGGTTCTCTCATGGATTGGTAACTGGTTAAAAGATAGGAAACAAAGGGTAGGAATAAATGGACAGTTTTCAGAATGGAGAGAGGTAAATAGTGCTGTCCCCCAGGGATCTGTATGGGGCCCAGTCCTATTCAAGATATTCATACATGATTTGGAAAAAGGGGTAAACAGTGAAGTGGCAAAATGTGCAGATGATACAAAACTTCTCAAGACAGTTCAGTCCCAGGCAGAGTGCGAAGAGCTACAGAAGGATCTCTCAAAACTGGGTGACTGGACAAGAAAATGGCAGATGAAATTCAATATTGATAAATGCAAAGTAATGCCCATTGGAAACCATCATCCCAACTATAAAAAGCAACAGAGGGTCCTGTGGCACCTTTAAGACTAACAGAAGTATTGGGAGCATAAGCTTTCGTGGGTAAGAACCTCACTTCTTCAGATCCCAACTATACATATAAAATGATGGGGTCTAAATTAGCTGTTACCACTCAAGAAAGAGATCTTGACATCATTGTGGATAGTTCTCAGAAAACATCCACTCAGTATGTAATGGCCGTCCGAAAAGTGAACAGAATGTTGGGAATCATTAAGAAAGGGATAGAAAGCAAGACAGAAGATGTCATATTGCCTCTGTATAAATCTATGGTACGCCCCGTCTTGAATACTGCATGCAGATGTGGTCACCCCATCTGAAAAATTGATATATTGGAATTGGAAAAGGTACGGAAAAGGGCAACAAAATGATTAGGGTTATGGAACGGCTGCCATATAAGGAGAGATTGATAAGACTGGGACTTTTCAGCTTGGAAGAGAGATGACAAGGGGGGATATA
The DNA here is from genome assembly GCF_028017835.1 of Emys orbicularis. Lineage (NCBI taxonomy): Eukaryota > Metazoa > Chordata > Testudines > Emydidae > Emys > Emys orbicularis. Next base: position 369,256,652 of record NC_088683.1, read on the forward strand.
ATAGAGGTTTATAAAATCATGACTGGTGTGGAGAAAGTAAATAAGGAAGTGTTATTTACTCCTTCTTATAACAAAAGAACTAGGGGTCACCAATTGAAATTAATAGGCAGCAGGTTAGAAACAAAAAAGAGGAAGTATTTCTTTGTACAAGCCACAGTCAACCTGTGGAACTCTTTGCCAGAGGATGTTGTGAAGGCCAAGACTATAACAGGGATAAAAAAAGAACTAGATACATTCATGGAGGATAGGACCATCAATGGCTATTAGCCAGGATGGGAAGGAATGGTGTCTCTAGCCTCTGTTTGTCAGATGCTGTGATTAGGTGACAGGTGATGGGTCACATGCTGATTCCCTGTTCTGTTCATTCCTTCTGGGGCACCTGGCATTGGCCACTGTCGGTAGACAGGATACTGGGCTGGATGGACCATTGGCCTGACCCAATCTGGCCGATCTTATGCTCTAATCCCTTCCCCGTCCCTCCTACTCCCCGGCAACTGGAAGCAGCTCCTGTCCCTTCCCTCCCGCTCTGTGCTGAAAGGCAGCTGCTGCACACATTCTGGTGTGACCCTGGCAGAAATCTGGGGGGGAGGTGGTATGTGAATTTGCATTCCCCCTCCCCCCCACAGGTTGCCTTGCAAAGACAGAGCGCAAGGTAGCAGAAGAGGCGGGTCCATCCCAGGGTCCCAGGCAGGCATGAAGGGCATAGCGTGCCAGAGAGAGAGGGTCAGGTCGGTTGGTCGGTAACCCCCCCTCTGTGAGAGAGGTGTACAGGAGGGTGTGTGTGTGAGCTCTCCCCGTCTGTGTGTGTGTGGGGGGGGCTAGGGCTGTGTGTGTCACCCCTCCCTGTGTGAACCCTAAAGACTTAAAGAGAAGATAGTAGTTAAAAAGAATCCAGCTATGCCGTAGTTGTTTTTAACAGGGGCTCAGTCAACTTGTTGTTAATTTGAACATTTGTACTGTATAGTTCTGATTGATTGCGATGGAACTCACTTGAATACGGGTAATTTTACCAGGTGTACCGTATTCAGAGTAGGGAGATCTGGTCACCCTAAGAAGCTGGAACATCGGTATCAAAGCAGCCCTTAGAATCAGCTGCTCCTGGGTCCTACAGTTCGGACATTCACAGCTATGCTCCTTGAAACCAGCTAATTTCTGACAACCGGAACAGACCCAGGCCTGGGGCCCTTATGGCGTTAATGGAAGTGTTGCCTGAGTGAAGGCCTCGGAATTTGGGGTGTAGAATATTACAGGGCCTGAGTAGATTTACTCTGAACAGGCATGTAACCAAGAATGGCACAGTCCAGAGCCCACTGAGGTCAACATCAAGACCCCAGTGACGTACGTGGAAGTGGATCAGGGTAACCCAGCGACTTCTTCCTAACACTGAACCTCAGCGCAGTCACAGGAGCGTTATCTCAGTGCCCCGGCTCCCGTCCTGCCCCTGCACTCAGAGTTACACACCCCCATTCTATCCAACCCCAGCTCAAACACTGCACAGCTTTCATGTGTTTCCATTCGCCCCTTCACAGCCTCATTCCATGCAAACGACTCACCAGGCTCCGGCCCCAGCTGGGGAGGAGGAATCTCTGCCTGTGACCGGGTCGGGGAGCTGCAGGCGGCGGGGAATCTGCACTGACTGGGGCTGAGGTACAGGGATATTTATACTGCTGCCCTGGGAATCCCCGGGGGGGCTCAGAGCCAGCACAGAGCCCCAGGGACCTGCCTCTGAGACTGGCTCAGGTGGTGAAGAGCAGCAGAGAATTAACCCTTTCCTCCTCTCACTTGTCTGATCATTTCTCCTTTTGTACGTTATTTACAAAGGTCCTTGTGACACTGAGGCCCCCAGCAAAGAGTTCCCTCTTCCTTGCAAACAGCTCACATCTCAGGCCTGACAAACTCACTACACCACACACAAGGCTTATGGAATATTTACCCATAAAGAGTAGCATGTAAGGTGTGTGCGGAAAGCTCGTAACTTGCCAAGCTTCACAACTATTGCAAAATGCATGTCTGGGTAATAGTTAACAAGTAACATATTGATATTGACAATGAGCTTTATGGACTTGGAGTAGAAGTTAGTCACCAGGTCATAGTGTGTCTTGGTGATGGCCATTCCAGGAGGACATCATCACCCCACCCTGGTTACCCAGGGATGTAATGCCAGGCTCAGTTCTCCACCCTTGCTGCAGCCCAAGATTATCAATGGAAAACCATCAGAGACAACTGCAAACAATGAAGGGACATTACAACAGACAGGATTACCCTGCCTATGAACAGAGACAAAAGACTGTTTCAGGATAACACAGAGTGGGGAGCGGCCGTCTGGATCCTTTCACAGAGGAGACATCTCCTGGTGCGGGGACATCTCCGGGTGCGGGGACGTTCTTATGAAAAATTGGATCCTGGAGTCAGGGGGTAACCGGGTGACTCACAGTGCTGGGAGCTGTGAGAACCATCACAGTCGTTTTTACAGACAGCCTTTAGTCTCACTTAGTGCAACCATCCTGAAAACCTATATGTGTGTGTGCCATGTCGTTGTAGCTCCGTCAGTCCCAGGATATTAGAAGACAAGGTGGGGGACGGAATATCTTTTACTGGACCAACTTCTGTTGGCCTGTTCACCTTGAATGGTCCCTTTGAACAGGTGCAAACTACTCACACTAAACTATCTGTTCCACCTTGTATTTAGTAGGGACATCCCGAGTACCTTTCTCAGACCTGAATATCTGCTCCATGTAGCTCGATAGCTTGTCGCTCTCCCCAACAGAAGTTGGCCCAATAAAATATATCACCTCCCCCGCCCCTTGTCTCGCTCTATGTGTATATGTAAGATGGTAGGTGGTAGAGAGAGGGGAAATCAGGAGCTGCTCTACCTCATTACACAGGAACAAGAGACATGCAAGGAAAGTAAAAGGTGGCAAATAAAAACCAATACAAGGAACTACTTTCTCACAAAACAAGTAATCAAACTGTGGAACTCACTGCTGCAGGATTTTGTTGAGGCCAAAACTTTAGCAAGATTCATAAAGGGATTGGACATTTATCTGGGTATCAAAAATACCCAGAGTTACCAGACCTAATGACAACACACATTTTGGAAGGGAGAGTGACCCCCATGGCTCAGGGTTGAAGCCAATCTCTGTTAGAGATAAGGATGGGACCCAGGCTGTGAGGGGAAGATTACCCATATCCCCCTCATGAGAGATTTTCACAGCTTCTTCTGAAGCATCTGGTGCTGGCCATGGGCTACTGGGCTAGATGGACCCGGCTCTGACCCAATCTGGTGGTTCCCATGTTCCTCTACCAAGGTGCAGAGTTGACCTGCAGCAGCCCCCAACCTGGGACTCACCTCAGCCAAGATTTCAAGAGGTGCTGAGCTCTCGCAGCTCCCACGCTCTGCCACTGGAGTTGCAGGTGCTCAGCGGCTGTGAAAAGCCAGATCCTGAATGACTGAAGCTCAGCATCCAAACAGGAGGGGGAGAAGCTCCAAAAAGTGTGTGTGGCGGGGGGGCCCACCGGTGCCTGAACTGTGGCCTGCCCCCCCCCCCCGCACTGCCCCTTTCCCCAAGGCCCCGACTTGCCCCGCCTCTGCCCCTGAAAACCCACCTCACCCCTCCTCCCCAAGCCGCTGCCTGCACCGCCCCTCCCCCTGAGGCCCACCCTCACACGGCCCCTTCCCCTGAGGCCCCATCCCACCCCTTCTCCCCGAACCCCCATTCACTCCTCTCTGCCCCCTTCCACGTCGCTCGCCCTTCTGGCTGGTAAACATTGGGAGGACTTAGCCCTCCAGCTTTTAAAAGTGATGGGGCCAAGGCCCTTGGTCCCCCTCATTCCGGTGCCCCGGCATCCCATCCTCAAACCCTTTAAATCAGCAGCCACTTTGGAAACTGTTTGCCTTCAGTGTAGGGGCCTGGACTAGATGACCCGTTGAGGTCCCTTCCAGTCCTACATGTCTAGGATTATCACTGGGTAATGTCCCCTAGGGATTCCGGGTCCGGTGGGCTGTCCTGATTGCTTCTGTCAGGGAGCGGCTGAGTCAGAGAATTTGTCTTCTCAGTCCAGACATGACTGGCAGCAATAGTAAAGGGTGCCAGGAGAGAAGGCTGCCATCGGCCTGTTTGACTCTGTCTCCATTACTGTCTGAGTGTCAGGGACCACAGGTCTTGAACATCAGTCTACAGGGCCCTTTGGCGCTAGTACACACCTGTGAGACAGTGGGTTTTTCCTCCTTATTATGTTGTACACAAGCGTATTTGAGTCTTACGTTTTTGCATGAATACTGTGTGTGCCTCAGTTTCCCTGTGTGCTGACTAGGTGGTGGGACTAAGGGTGTGTGACTTTTACAGAGGCCCTCTGGGACAGGTGAGGCGGCTCCAGCTGCCTGCACGTAAGCGACGGCCGGTGCCCTCCGTCACCTGAGACCAAAGAGGGAGTGTGATGTTGCACTCCATATGCTTTATGAAAATACACTTATAAATGTAAATATGATGTAACTGGAATATGCTTTATGCAAAAGGTCTCTTGTAAGGTATCATTACAAAGCTTATCATCTACTGAGTGTGTTCATCCTATTTGTTTGCATGTATTATTTCTATGTCTAAAGTTAGGAGAATAAGGCCTTGTCTACACTACACAGCTTTTAGTGACAAGACTTGGGGAGCAAACAGCTGTGCATATCTCTCTATCAGTGTTATAGAGGGTGGACATTTTCTGAGTTTATCCTGTATAAGTTTTATACAGAGTAAAACAGATTTACTTGGGGTTTGGATGCCATTGGGAAATGGTTGTCAGGGTGCTAGAGAGGTAATCTGCTGAGCTGTTTTTGGTTAAAGTCTGCAGCTTTGGGGGGGGTGGCCTAGACCTGGGTCTGAGTTGCAGCAGGCTGGCGTATCTGGCTCAACAAGGCAGGGTTCTGGAGTCCCAGGTGACAGTCCCAAGGAGTTCTCTGTGATCCAAACCATCAAAGGGGGATGCAACCAGGTGACACTTTGCCCGGGAAGCGAGACAAACAACAGGAGGAGGAGCAACAGGCATGTCAGACGTCGGGCCTCTGGAAGCTGGGCAGTCTGCTGTGGGGCACTCGGAGAGAGGGGAGTCCGGGGTGTCCAGCCCAGGGTCCCCCAAGATGGACTTTGCTGAAAGTCACTGATTTCTGCACTAACAAGTTCTGTTCTACATTCTGTTCCTTCGACAAATAAACCTTTTGTTTTACACGCTGGCTGAGAGTCACGGCTGACTGCAGAGTCGAGGTGCAGGGCCTTCTGGCTTCCTCACAAATGCCTCCTTCACCGTGGGGGTTTCCACCGGGACTCGGATGATGCGGGGGTTGGCGGCAATCACTGGGCAGGCGAGGGTGATCTCTCCGCTCTCAGCCATGCTTAGTGAAGCTCAGGGAGGGCCGAGGAGAGCCGGAGTGAAAGGGAGCTGGGTTTACTTCACTGCCCTGCGTAATGCCAGAATCCAGGCCCAAATCATGCATACCAGCCCCCACTTCTCTACTCCCTGCCAGCTGGGCCGACTGTGACATCACCGATGACATCTTTGTGAGCAGCGATGGCATTGGCAGCCCCTACCTCCCTGCTCCCCGAAACGGGCAGACCCCAGAAAGATGCTGATCCATTGGAGAGGGCTCAGAGAAGAGCCACGGGAATGAGTAAAGGATTAGAAACCCTGCCTGATAGTGACAGGCTCAAAGAGAACAATCGGTTTAGTTTAACAAAGAGAAAGTTATGTCTGTTCCCAGTGTGTAAGTATCTACACAGGGAACAAACATTTAACAATGGGCTCTGCTCCCTAGCAGAGAAAAGTCTCACACTATCCAATGCTGGAAGTGGAAGCTAGACACATTCAGACTGGAAATAAAATGGAGATTTCTAACAGCGAGGGGAATTAACCATTGGAACAATTTACAAGGGTTATTGTGGATTCTCTATCACTGACTATTGTTCAATCAAGACGGGATGTTTTTCTAAATGTTCTGCTCTGGGAATTATTTGGGGGCAGGTCTCCAGCCTCTGAGGTGCAGGGAATCAGACTGGATGAGCACAATGGTGCCTTCTGGCCTTGGAAATAATAAATCTGAGAATAATGGGGATGTGAAGCCAGCAATGGGCCAGCTCCCTGTGTTAGGCCTGGTCTACACTATGAGTTTAGGTCAAATTTAGCAGTGTTAAATCGAATTAACCCTGCACCCGTCCACACAACGAAGCCCTTTACTTTGAAATAAAGGGCTCTTAAAATCGATTTCTGTACTTCTCCCCAACGAGGGGAGTAGCGCTGAAATCGACATTGCCATTTCGAATTAGGGTTAGTGTGGCCACAATTTGACGCTATTGGCCTCCGGGAGCTATCCCACCATGCACCATTGTGACCGCTCTGGACAGCAGGGATCTTCCCTGATACCAGCCACACGGTGGGGGGAGGGATAAAGCAATCATCCCAGAGAATTGGATGGGGGGGGGGTTAGTTTGGTTTCTGCTGCTGCACGTTAACAGGAAAACCGCAGCACTCAACGGGCTTTGCTTGGTATGTGGGAAAGGAGGGCGCTGCTTTTAGGAAGGTTGCAGAAGCCGAAAGACAGTGGCTTACCATGGCCACATGCAAGCCGAAATCTGTTGCCCGGACCTGTGTCTGTGATCTCTAACACCAAAGCCGCAGGCAAACAATATTAAGATGCAAAATGCGACCTTGTATCGAAATCACATGTGCTATATAATGTGAATAGTGTTGTTCACCGTGAAAGAGTATAAGCATTGTTCTCTAAAATGTATCTTTTTAAATACTTCTCTCCCTTTTTTCCCAGCTGCAAATTTTTCAAGCCTCCCTCCTCCGTCCCGAAGGCTATCTCAGATAAGGCGGTGGAAAAAAAGGACGCGAGATGAAATGTTCTCTGAAATCATGGAATCGACCCGCAATGAAAGAGCTCATCTGAATGAGTGGAAGGACACGGTATCAAAGTACAGGAAAGATGCCAGAGAACGTGAGGCCATGAGGGACGCTCGAGATGAGAGGTGGCAGGCTGCAGTGCTGGGGCTGCTGTGTGATCAAACGGACATGCTGTGGCATCTGGTGGAGCTTCAGGAACAGCAGCAGGATCACAGAGTGCCACTACAGCCCATGTATAACCACCCTCCCCCCTCACCATGTTCCATAGCCTCCTCACCCAGATGTGTAAGAATGCGGGGGGGGGGAGGGGAGAAGCTCCGTGCACCCGCCCACTCCACCCCAGTGGACAGCCCAAGCAAAAGGTTGTCATTATTTTGAACTTTTTTAGTGGCCTTTTCCTTCCCTCCTATCCTCCTCCCAAACCCCACCCGGGCTACCTTGTCAGTTCTCTTCCTATGTTTATAATCAATTAATAAAGAATACATTATTTTTAAATGATAGTGACTTTATTTCCTTTGAAAGCAAGCTGTGATTGAAGGGGGGAGGGTGGGTTGCTTACAGGGAATGAGTCAATCAAGGGGGCGGGTTTTCATCAAGAAGAAACATACAGAACTTTCACACCGTAGCCTGGCCAGTCATGAAACTGGGTTTCAAAGCTTCTCTGATGCACAGCGCTTCCTGGTGTGCTCTTCTAATCGCCCTGGTGTCTGGCTGTGCCTAATCAGTGGCCAGGCGATTTGCCTCAGCCTCCCACACTGCCATAAAGTTATCCCTCTTACTCTCACAGAGATTGTGGAGCACACAGCAAGCAGCAATAACAATGGGAATATTGGTTTGGCTGAGGTCTGAGCAAGTCAGTAACGTGCACCAGTGACCCTTTAAACATCCAAATGCACATTCTACCACCATTCTACATTTGCTCAGCCTGTAGTTGAACAGCTCCTGACTCCTGTCCAGGCTGCCTGTGTATGGCTTCATGAGCCATGGCATTAAGGGGTAGGCTGGGTCCCCAAGGATAGCTATAGGCATTTCAACATCCCCAATGGTTATTTTCTGGTCTGGGAAGTAAATCCCTTGCTGCAGCCATTTAAACAGATTAGTGTTCCTGAAGACGCAAGCATCATGGACTCTTCCCGGCCATCCCACGTTGATGTTGGTGAAACGTCCCTTGTGATCCACCAGTGCTTGCAGCACCATTGAAAAGTACCCCTTGCGGTTTATGTACTGGCTGCCCCGGTGCTCCGGTGCCAAGATAGGGATATGGGTTCCATCTATCACCCCACCACAGTTAGGGAATCCCATTGCAGCAAAGCCATCCACTATGACCTGCACATTTCCCAGAGTCACTACCTTTGGTAGCAGCAGCTCAGTGACTGCTTTGACTACTTGCATCGCAGCAGCCCCCACAGTAGTTTTGGCCACTCCAAATTGATTCCCAACTGTCTGGCGTTCAAGCTTCCACAGGGCTATCGCCACTCGCTTCTCAACTGTGAGGGCTGCTCTCATCTTGGTATTCTGGCGCTTCAGGGCAGGTGAAAGCAAGTCACAAAGTTCCATGAAAGTGCCCTTGTGCATGCAAAAGTTTCACAGCCACTGGGAATCGTCCCACACCTGAAACACTATGTGGTCCCACCAGTCTGTGCTTGTTTCCCGGGCCCAGAATCCGCGTTCCACGGCTATAACCTGCCCCATTAACAGCATGATCTCCAAAGCCCTGGGGCCCACGGTTTCATAGAATTCCATGTCCATGTCCTCATCACTCTCGTCGCCGCGCTGCCGTAGCCAACTCCTCCTCGCCTGGTTTTGCAGGTTCTGGTTCAGCATAAACTGCACGATAACGCGCAAGGTGTTTACGATGTTCATGACTGCTGTCTTGAGCTGAGCAGGCTCCATGCTTGCTGTGGTATGGTGTCTGCACAGTTCATCCAGGAAAAAAGGCATGAAACGGTTGTCTGCTGTTGCTTTCCCGGAAGTGGTGCGCCACTTCCCGCAGCTCCCATTGGCTGGGAACGGCGAACCGCGGTCACAGGGAGCTGAGGGGCTCCATGCCTGCAGATGCTCCAGGTAAACAAAATGTATCGCCAACGGCTTACCCTGACAGGCCGGGAGCCAAAGTTTGCCAACCCATTTATTGATGTCAATACTGCAGCCTTTTAAAGTTGCAAAGGCTTTGTTTTGTGGACTAGATTGGCTTGAAATGGACCTCATAAATCTCGAGCCAACATGAAAATATAAGGTGCAGAATCGATGGAATCTCTAATAAAATTGAAATAGCCTGTTATCCCTACAGACCTGCCAATCTACAGGGCTGCTTTGAAATAAACAAAGAACAATAATAATTTGACAGTGATAAAGCAGGTGACATTCCTATATAAAGTCCTACAAAATCTGTAACTATAATAATAATAATAATCTATTTTCATACTAGTATGTAAAATGAACAACGGTGAAATCAAAAGAAAAAGGTCTTCTTATCATGCAGCGTTCAAACTTAAAGTTGTTGAATATGCAGAAGCAAACAATAATTGTGCCGCTGCTCATGAATTCTGTATCAATGAGAAGCAAGTAAGAGAATGGTGAAAAAATAAAACAACACTAAAAGACATGCCAAGAAGCAAGAAAAAATGTCCAATGATGTGCACTTCATTTCCTGAGCTAGAGAAAGATCTCAATAATTGAGTTGTTGAATGTCGACAAAATGGGTACATTGTCACTAGAACTGGAATTTGTCTGCGTGCTCTGCAAATGTCGAAAAATGACAAATACATGTCAGTAAAGCCGTCAATGTTTGTTGCATCAGCGGGTTGGTGTACTCACTGCATGAACAGTCATAGTCTCTGTCTTTGTCAGTGAACAAAGTGCAAAAGCTGCCTAGAGATCTGGAAGAAAAACTTGAATCTTTCCAAAGGTTTATTATAAAATATCGAAAGGAATATGCATTTGAACTGTCACAAATATGGAATATGGACGAAACACCAATGACATTCAATCTCCCAAGCAACAGAAGGTAACCGGTGTTGGTGAAAAAACAGTTTTAATTAAAACCAATGGCCATGAAAAAATCCATTTTACAATGGATTTATCATGTTTGGCAAATGGATCAAAGCTCCCTCCTGTTGTTATTTCTAAAAGAAAAACCTAGCCTAAAAAGATGAAATTTCCTGCTGATGTCATCGTACGTGCACACGAAAAGGGATGGATGGATGAAAGTGGGACTATTGAATGGCTGGAAAAAGTGTGGAATAAGAGACCAGGAGCACTTTTCAAGAAACCTGCAATGTTTGTTTGTGACATGTTCAGGGCACACAAGATGGATGAGGTGAAAAATATGGCCAAAAATATGAAAACTACTTTGGCTGTAATACCTGGAGGCTTAACTTCAGTTCTACAACCGCTTGACGTCTGCCTGAACAAACCCTTAAAGACAGGCTACGCAAAATGTGGTCTGAATGGATGTGCTCAGGCATGGAGAAGTTGACAAAAGGCGGGAATCTTATGAAGACAGAAATCAATCTGGTCGCCCAGTGGATCAAGGACGCGTGGGTGTCCATTCCCTCAGAAATGGTAGAAAAATCATTTAGGAAATGCTGTATCATGATGGGTCAGAAGATGATGCCAAATTTGATGATGACACAACAGAGGCTGATGATGAGAAGGAATCTGACTTCCTGCAGCTCCCATTGGCTGGGAACGGCAAACTGCGGGCACTGGGAGCTGAGGGGCTCCGTGCCTGCAGACGCTCCAAGTAACCAAAACATCCCGACCCGCCAGCGTCTTACCCTGACGGGCCGGGAGCCAAAGTTTGCCAACCCCGGAAATATAGGGTCAGCTTATGAAAGGGTCATACAGTTTTTGCTATTTTTACCTAACCATCTTGGGGGGTCGGCTTATAAACGAACAGGCTAATGAAAGAGTATATACAGTACTATCCATAGAGATTCTATGGTATAGTTTGGTTCAATTAAGATTTTTACTTCATATGATTTTATGCTTTCTTTCATGTATAGTGCCACTCCCCCACCAGCAGGACCTGTTCTGTCCTTCTGATATATTTTGTTCCCTGGTATTACTGTGTCCCATTGATTATCCTCATTCCACCAAGTTTCTGAGATGACTAGTTGTAGCGAGCGAAGACTCACCGGCACGGTACCTCCTGCTGGTCATCTTGGGAATTAGTTCAACTCCAGCTCCGGAGCGCCCTCTGCTCACCGGTGGCTCACCTGCCTCAGGCCCCGTGTGCCTCCCGGACCCTGGTGCCCCTTTACCTCAGTGTTGTGCCCCAGCAGTACCCCCACATGCTGGGTCTCCCCTCCCAGGGGAACCCCCAACCCTCTACACCCACCTTGCCTCAGTGACTTCTGCCAGTCATCATCTAGCCCCCACTCACTGGGGCAGACTGTAAAGGCCACTCATCATTGGCAAGGGGGTTGGACCAGTTGCCTCTCCCTAACCTCGGGCTACAAATCTGCAACCCCAGTACCTGCTTTGGCCTTAGCAAGGCCCGCAGCCTGGGGATTTGCCAGGCTGCAGCTCCCCAGGTCCTCTTGTCTTTCCCCAGCACAGCTCCTAGGCAGCCAGGTCCTTCTCTCTTCACAGCTAGAGAGAGACTGCTTGCCTTCTGGCTCTGCAGCCCTTTTATATGGTCTTTCCTGATTCACTCTAAGCCCCAGCCCTTTCCAGGGCTGGCTTTTAACCCTTGCTGGGCAGGAGCGGGGTGACTGTCCCACTACACTAGTATATCAATATCCTCATTTAATATGAGGCACTCTAGTTCACCCTTTTTTATTATTTAAACTTCTGGTATTTGTATATAAGTACTTTAAAAATTGTCACTTTTTAACTGTCTGCCATTTCATGATGTAACATGGTTTCTGTAAAGGGAAATCATGTCTTACTAATCTATTGGAGTTCTTTGAAGGGGTCAACAAACATGTGTACAAGGGGGTTCCAGTGGGCATAGTGTACTTAGATTTCAAGAAAGCCTTTGACAAGGTCCATCACCAAAGGCTCTTACATAAATTAAGTTGTCAAGGGATAAGAGGGAAGATCCTTTCATGGATTGAAAACTGGTTAAAAGACAGGGAACAAAAGGTAGGAATAAATGACAAATTTTCAGAATGGAGAGGGGTAACTAGTGGTATTCCCCAAGGGTCAGTCCTAAGATGAATACTATTCAACTTATTCATAAATGATCTGGAGAGAGGGGTAAACAGTGAGGTGGCAAAGTTTGCAGATGATACTAAACTGCTCAAGATAGTTAAGACCAAAGCAGACTGTGAAGAACTTCAAAAATATCTCACAAAGCTATGTGATTGGGCAACAAAATGGCAAATGAAATTTAATGTGGATAAATGTAAAGTAATTGCCATTGGAAAAAATAACCCCAACTATACATACAATATGATGGGGGCTAAGTTAGCTACAACTAATCAGGAAAGAGATCTTGGAGTCAACGTGGATAGTTCTCTGAAGACGTCCACGCAGTGAGCAGCAGCAGTCAAAAAAGCAAACAGGATGTTAGGAATCATTAAAAAAAAGGATAGAGAATAAGATGGAGAATATCTTATTGCCCTTATATAAATCCATGGTATGCCCACATCTTGAATACTGCATACAGATGTAGTCTCCTCATCTCAAAAAAGATATACTGGCATTAGAAAAGGTTCAGAGAAGGGCAACTAAAATGATTAGGGGTTTGGAATGGATCCCATATAAGGAGAGATTAAAGAGAGTAGGACTTTTCAGCTTGGAAAAGAGGAGACTAAAGGGGGATATGATAGAGGTATATAAAATCATGAGTGGTGTGGAGAAAGTGAATAAGGAAAAGTTATTTACTTGTTCCCATAATATAAGAACTAGGGGGCCACCAAATGAAATTAATTGGTAGCAGGTTTAAAACAAATAAAAGGAAGTTCTTCTTCACACAGTGCACAGTCAACTTGTGGAACTCCTTGCCTGAGGAGGTTTTGAAGGCTAGGACTATAACAGGATTTAAAAGAGAACTAGATAAATTCATGGAGGTTAAGTCCATTAATGGCTATTAGCCAGGATGGGTAAGGAATGGTGTCCCTAGCCTCTGTTTGTCAGAGGGTGGAGATGGATGGCAGGGGAGAGATCACTTGATTATTACCTGTTAGGTTCACTCCCTCTGGGGCACCTGGCATTGGCCACTGTCGGTAGACAGGACACAGGGCTGGATGGACCTTTGGTCTGACCCAGTGCGGCCGTTCATATGTTCTTATGAATGGGATTTTTTTTTCATTTGAGTGTTTCTCATGAGATCCTACCTGTATTTTATCTTCCATGCTCTCCTCCTTACTAGTACATAGAGCATCTCCATTAACAGATCTTCCGCTAAGGGATGCCTCTGTCTGAACCATGTGGTCCTCCGCACCGGTCAGCTTTCCCCCAGCCCTTAGTTTAAAACTGCTCTATGACCTTGTTAATTTTAAGTGCCAGCAATCTGGCTCCATTTTGGTAAGCTCAGAGAGCTGATAGGTAAGGTCCCATGGGAATCAAGACTGAGGGGAAAAACAACTGAGGAGAGTTGGCAGTTTTTCAAAGGGACATTATTAAGGGCCCAAAAGCAAGCTATTCCGCTGGTTAGGAAAGATAGAAAATGTGGCAAAAGACCACCTTGGCTTAACCACGAGATCTTGCATGATCTAAAAAATAAAAAGGAGTCATATAAAAAATGGAAACTAGGACACATTACAAAGGATGAATATAGACAAACAACACAGGAATGCAGGGGCAAGATTAGAAAGGCAAAGGCACAAAATGAGCTCAAACTAGTTACAGGAATAAAGGGAAACAAGAAGACTTTTTATCAATACATTAGAAGCAAGAGGAAGACCAAAGACAGGGTAGGCCCACTGCTTAGTGAAGAGGGAGAAACAGTAACAGGGAACTTGGAAATGGCAGAGATGCTTAATGACTTCTTTGTTTCGGTCTTCACCGAGAAGTCTGAAGGAATGCCTAACATAGTGAATGCTAATGGGAAGGGGGTAGGTTTTGCAGATAAAATAAAAAAAGAACAAGTGAAAAATCACTTAGAAAAGTTAGATGCCTGCAAGTCACCAGGGCCTGATGAAATGCATCCTAGAATACTCAAGGAGCTAATAGAGGAGGTATCTGAGCCTCTAGCTATTATCTTTGGAAAATCATGGGAGACGGGAGAGATTCCAGAAGACTGGAAAAGGGCAAATATAGTGCCCATCTATAAAAAGGGAAATAAAAACAACCCAGGAAACTACAGACCAGTTAGTTTACCTTCTGTGCCAGGGAAGGTAATGGAGCAAGTAATTAAGGAAATCATCTGCAAACACTTGGAAGGTGGTAAGGTGATAGGGAACAGCCAGCATGGATTTGTAAAGAACAAATCATGTCAAACCAATCTGATAGCTTTCTTCGATAGGATAACGAGCCTTGTGGATAAGGGAGAAGCTGTGGATGTGGTATACCTAGACTTTAGTAAGGCATTTGATACGGTCTCGCATGATATTCTTATCGATAAACTAGGCAAATACAATTTAGATGGGGCTACTATAAGGTGGGTGCATAACTGGCTGGATAACCGTATTCAGAGAGTTGTTATTAATGGTTCCCAATCCTGATGGAAAGGCATAACGAGTGGGGTTCCGCAGGGGTCTGTTTTGGTATCAGCTCTGTTCAATATCTTCATTAACGACTTAGATATTGGCATAGAAAGTACGCTTATTAAGTTTGCAGATGATACCAAACTGGGAGGGATTGCAACTGCTTTGGAGGACAAGGTCATAATTCAAAATGATCTGGACAAATTGGAGAAATGGTCTGAGTTAAACAGGATGAAGTTTAACAAAGACAAATGCAAAGTGCTCCACTTAGGAAGAAAAAATCAGTTTCACACATACAGAATGGGAAGAGACTGTCTAGGAAGGAGTACGGCAGAAAGGGATCTAGGGGTTATAGTGGACCACAAGCTAAATATGAGTCAACAGTGTGATGCTGTTGAAAAAAAAGCAAACATGATTCTGGGATGTATTAACAGGTGTGTTGTGAGCAAGACACGAGGAGTCATTCTTCTGCTCTACTCTGCTCTGGTTAGGCCTCAGCTGGAGTATTGTGTCCAGTTCTGGGCACTGCATTTCAAGAAAGATGTGGAGAAATTGGAAAGGGTCCAGAGAAGAGCAACAAGAACGATTAAAGGTCTTGAGAACATGACCTATGAAGGAAGGCTGAAAGAATTGGGTTTGTTTATTTGGAAAAGAGAAGACTGAGAGGGGACATGATAGCAGTTTTCAGGTATCTAAAAGGGTGTCATAAGGAGGAGGGAGAAAACTTGTTCACCTTAGCCTCTAAGGATAGAACAAGAAGCAATGGGCTTAAACTGCAGCAAGGGAGGTCTAGGTTGGACATTAGGAAAAAGTTCCTAACAGTCAGGGTGGTTAAACACTGGAATAAATTGCCTAGGGAGGTTGTGGAATCTCCATCTCTGGAGATATTTAAGAGTAGGTTAGATAAATGTCTATCAGGGATGGTCTAGACAGTATTTGGTCCTGCCATGCGGGCAGGGGACTGGACTCGATGACCTCTCGAGGTCCCTTCCAGTCCTAGAATCTATGAATCTATGAATCCTTGGATGCATAAACAGGGGAGTGGAAAGTTGGAGAAGGTGAAGGATTTTACGTCTCCACATGGTATTGGTGAAACCGACTGCATCCAGTCCTGGGATCCACATTTCAGAAATAATGTTGAAAAACTGGAGAAGGCACAGAAAACAGCGACTAAAATGATTGGAGCTTCATTTATTCATCTTAAATACCAATAACGTGCTCTTTAGTCTAGTAAAGAAAGGCAGAGCAAGACCTAATCACTGGAATCTGAAGGCAGACAAATTCCAGTTGGAGATAAGGGCCAAGTGTTTAGCACTCAGGGCAATTAACATTTGGAACACACTGAGAAGGGAAGTGGTGGATTCTCCAACTCCGCATGTCTGCAGATCCAGTCTGGATGCTTTTCTGGAAGATCTGCTTGAGGGCTTGTCTACATTTAAGACGCTACAATAGTGCTTCCATAGAGCTTCTATGTGGACAGTACTTACACCGACAGCAGGGGTTCTCCTGTCAGTGCAGTTAATCCACCTTCCCAAGAGGTGGTAGATAGGTCGACAGAAGAATTCTTCTATTGACCTAATGCCTTCTAAACCAGGGTTAGGTTGACATAGCTACATCTCTCAGGGGTGTGGATATATTCAAAAAAGGCAAATGCAATATTAGGTTGTAATAACGGAAGCATAACATGTAAATCATGGGAGGTGATAGTACTCATTTCCTTGGCACTGGTTAGGCCTTAGCTGGAGTATAGTGTCTAGTTTGGGTCACCAATGTATAGGAAGGATGTAGAGAAACTGGAAAGGATCCAGAGGCAAGAGACAATGATGATCAAAGGGACAGAAGGCAAGCCATATGACCAAGGGCCGAAGCAACCATTTGTGTTTTGTTTGGAAAAGAGGAGACTGAGGGGGAGATGGGAGTGATCTTCAGATACTTGAAAGGCTGTGATAAGAAAAATGGAGGACAGTTATTCTCCCTTGCCACAGAGCACAGGACAACAGGCAGTGGGTTCAAACTCCAGCATAGCAGATTTAGATTATATCTGAGAAAAAACTTCCTAACTGTATGAACAGGAGGACAATGGAACAGATGCCTTGAGAGGCTGTGGAAGCCAAAGGTGGCAGGACACCCAATTTTCTGGGCTGGTTTAGATACAACACATCCTGCATCTCGGCAGGGGGACAGTCTAGCTGACACTTGCATTCCTTTCTAACCCCATAGCTCTATGATTCTATAATGTAAAATCCTAGAGTGGAACAGGTCTTAGTCACACATAAGTTATGAAGCTCGAATCAGGGGTAGCTGGGTAAAATTTAATGGCCTGTGTTATACAGGATGTCAGGCTGGATGATAAAATGGTTCCTTCTGACCTTAAATCATATGAATCTATCAACAAAGAAAGTAGATCAGGCATTTGTATTTACTCTGTTTCACAACACACAAACAAGGGAACATTCAATTACATTGAAAATCTGAACATATAACACTGAGAAAAGAAAATTGTCAAAATACTTCATATTTGGCCTGTTGTACTCCTTGCCACCGACATTATTGGAGCAAACAGCTTAGCTGAATAGGATTCACAAATGGATCGGCCATTGTAGGTGGTTCTGGGGGCACCCTTAGTTAAGTCTGTCTGACACCTTCAATTAGGAGACCTCATTTTCAGTTCTTTATATGTTTGCCAAACTTTAACCATGTGGACTTATATTTGCAATGCTGGGTGTCTGCTTCTGGCTGAATTGTGTTTTGAAAATTTCAGGCATAACAGTTCAGCCAACATCTCAAATGAAGCTAGGAGAGAAGATGTCTTGCCCATGTTGAAAAATTCTTATAGTTATTCCAGTGAGGAGCCCTAGCACCTCCATGCTTTCCAGCAGATAAAATTAAGGTAACTCCTCCCTGACCCCCCGCGTTAAGAGCCAGAGCCCTGAAATGCAAGAGGAGGAGGTGACAGTGTCTCTGCATTAACACACAGCTGGCTCCTGAGGTCTTTACTCAGTTCTTACTCCACGGAGAATTTTCCCTCAGTGGGGCCTGAGCAAAATACAGGGCATAGCTTCCGAATTTGGCCTTGTATTGTACACCTACTAACACTTTTCATTATTAAGGATCCACTGTGCCACTAAAATGCAGCCGCCTCAGGGCTTGAGGCGGGGGTGGGTGGGTATTTGCAGAAAGGAATGGCATTTTGGACAGTGATAAAGGAGCAAACTCACCCCTGTGGCAAGGACCCTGGGATGTTTAATGGCTGTGCAGAGCAGAAAGGAAAACAGACCTATTCTCTATCCCATTACGCCCATGTTACACTGGGTTTGTCGAGCAGCTGAGCTCCTCAGCAAGAGATGGGTACCTGGGAATCCTGAGACAGAAGTGTCTTTCCTGTTAATCCCCGTCAGGTAGCTGTGTCCCACACCTCTCTCACCCCAGCATCTGCATCAACATCCCATGCCAAAGCCAAACACAGGGTGTGCACCATTTATAATAGAGCTCTGTGCAATCCCAGTGGGGTTCGTTCAGCCTCTAGGGGCGAAGCGGCATCTGGATGTAAACAGGCTGGAGACCGGAGACACTCTAGCCAGTGTCTCTCTTTCCATGTCTGCACTTCTGTGGTTTTTGTCCAGCTTTAGGAGTAAACAGTAATTAACCGACCTTCCCAAAGGGAGATGAAAACTGTGGGGCTCTCCGCGGAGTCAGAGAGGAATTGGCTGCTCTGTGTATTTGTGTATATTTAAAAATTATAGTTGATTAGGAAGAAAACTGGGGATAATAACTTGGCCTCTGTAGAGTCTGATACCCTGTAAATGCCCACGATGTGTAGGTAGATAGTAGACAGACAGATCTGCAGAAAGATGACTGAGGGGAGACATGAGCACTTTCTGCAGGCACACGGGGCTGTCGCTAAGACATCAAAGATCAGTAATTCTCATCAAGAACTATCATCATACAGTGCTGCACCTTTCATTGATGGATCCTGAAAACACCTAGCTAGGTAAAGTCCCTATGAACATATCCCCATTATACAGATAGGTAAACTCAGGCAAAGGGAGACGTGACTTGGCGAAGGTCCCACAGAGAATGACAGACAGAACTCATGAGTCCTGACTCACCTACTGTAACAACCACCTCTCCTTCAGTAAATGAGCGCATGACAACTGGGAAATGGACTCATTGTCTCGGAGGACCTGTTCGTTGGGTGGGTGTGATGGAATTCTGTGGGGTGTAACCTGGAACTGGGATACCGCTGAGCCCTCTGGCTTACCAATCTGGGCTCCCTCTCACACTGTGAGGTTATGGGAAACCGCTATCCTCTCCAGGTCTTGCACTTACACAATCATACACAGACAGGGACACACCCAGCTGCAGTTTCATGAAAGCTTTCACTAGCCACCCATGAACCAACAATAGAAAGGTCCAGCCAGTTCCCCCCAGCTCCCCAGGCTATGACCCCAGAGCTGTACTGTCTTGCCCTTCTCAAAAGTCTGACCAGTGTAAGTTTATTACCCAGTCTGCCCCTCTCTCAATGTAGAGAGGACAATGCACCAACTCCATTTCCTGAGGAGATTTCCCTTTTGCATTTCAAACAACACTCTGTTTTAGGAATAGATTTTAAGTGACTATAAGTAAGAGCGTAGTGATCAAGGTTCGTTACCTCAGAAATAAACAATTTTACAATGTATGTTCTATACACTAGACAGAATTTTAATCAATCCGTGTCTCACCCTGATGGTACAAACATCCCACCAGTCTTCCATACCCCTTCAGCCTGGGACCACAGCCTCAGTTCAGTCCTTGTTCCTAAGCTGCTTCCACGTGTTGAGTTGTGGAGGGAGTGAGACCATGTGGAGGGAACTTCATTTTTTAAAGCAAAAGCCCCCAGCACAATTAGTGGGAAAGTACAGCATAAAATGGAGTCCAGTGTCACATGAGCTGGTCACATGCCCTTGCCTGCTTCGATGAGTCATAGCAGGGGCCATTACCGTTATCCTGGCTAGAGTGTTCACAGGAAAGCCGGTCAGGTGCAGCTAAACTTCTTCTAAGGCCTATTGTGATTCTTAATGGGCCATTACCCTAAATGGTACATCCACAATGTGCTGGCTAGACTGGACGTAAACTGTATTGTGAATGTTACCCAGGAGCAAACACACTTCAAATACTGGTACTACGTCAATATTCATAACTTTAGGTACAAAAATGATACATACACACAAATAGGGTAATCCTATTCAGCAAATCATAACTTTTCCATTGAAACCTTACATGACATACCTTAGATAAAACACATCATAATCATATCACCTTGGTAAATATGGGGGTACCAGGGTGCAGCTCTGGGGCACAGAATGTCACACCTCCCCCCTTAGTGTTAGACACTGATTACTGCGGAGGCAGTGTGCCAAAGCCCCCTTTAGCTTTTGACCATACAACTCCCAAGTTCTGCAAACATTGTAGTCAAGTATCAGAGGGGTAGCCGTGTTAGTCTGAATCTGTAAAAAGCAACAGAGGGTCCTGTGGCACCTTTAAGACTAACAGAAGTATTGGGAGCATAAGCTTTCGTGGGTAAGAACCTCACTTCTTCAGATGCAAGTAATGGAAATCTCCAGAGGCAGGTATAAATCAGTATGGAGATAACGAGGTTAGTTCAATCAGGGAGGGTGAGGTGCTTTGCTAGCAGTTGTGGTGTGAACACCAAGGGAGGAGAAACTGCTTCTGTAGTTGGATAGCCATTCACAGTCTGTTTAATCCTGATCTGATGGTTTCAAATTTGCAAATGAACTGGAGCTCAGCAGTTTCTCTTTGGAGTCTGGTCCTGAAGTTTTTTTGCTGTAAGATGGCTACCTTTACATCTGCTATTGTGTGGCCAGGGAGGTTGAAGTGTTCTCCTACAGGTTTTTGTATATTGCCATTCCTGATATCTGACTTGTGTCCATTTATCCTCTTGCATAGTGACTGTCCAGTTTGCCCAATGTACATAGCAGAGGGGCATTGCTGGCACATGATGGCATATATAACATTGGTGGACGTGCAGGTGAATGAGCCGGTGATGTTGTAGCTGATCTGGATAGGTCCTGTGATGGTGTTGCTGGTGTAGATATGTGGGCAGAGTTGGCATCGAGGTTTGTTGCATGGGTTGGTTCCCGAGTTAGAGTTGTTATGGTGCGGTGCGTGGTTGCTGGTGAGAATATGCTTAAGGTTGGCGGGTTGTCTGTGGGCGAGGACTGGCCTGCCTCCCAAGGTCTGTGAAAGTGAGGGATCATTGTCTAGGATGGGTTGTAGATCACTGATGATGCGTTGGAGAGGTTTAAGCTGAGGACTGTAGGTGATGGCCAGTGGAGTTCTGTTGGTTTCTTTTTTGGGCCTGTCTTGTAGCAGGAGGCTTCTGGGTACACGTCTGGCTCTGTTGATTTGTTTCTCTATTTCCTTGTGTGGGTATCGTAGTTTTGAGAATGTTTGGTGAAGATCTTGTAGGTGTTGGTCTCTGTCTGAGGGGTTGGAGCAGATGCGGTTGTACCTCAGCGCTTGGCTGTAGACAATGGATCGTGTGGTGTGTCTGGGGTGGAAGCTGGAGGCATGAAGGTAGGCGTAGCGGTGACAATATATACCTCCAGACCAGTGGCACCGCCATGGGCACCCGCATGGCCCCACAATATGCCAACATTTTTATGGCTGACCTGGAACAACGCTTCCTCAGCTCTCGTCCGCTCACGCCCCTTATGGAATACAAGCTGTCAGGAACAGTATCCCTGATGATGACACAGCACAGCTTGTTGCTGAGCTCTGTGACTTTATCCTCACGCACAATTATTTCAAATTTGGTGACAATATACACCTCCAGACCAGTGGCACCGCTATGGGCACCCGCATGGCCCCACAATATGCCAATATTTTTATGGCTGACCTGGAACCATGCTTCATCAGCTCTCGTCCGCTCACGCCCCTTCTCTACCTATGCTACATTGATGACATCTTCATCATCTGGACCCATGGGAAGGAGACCCTGGAAGAATTCCACCATGATTTCAACAGCTTCCACCCCACCATCAACCTCAGCCTGGACCAATCTACATGGGAGGTCCACTTCCTAGACACCACAGTACAAATAAGCGATGGCCATGTTAACACCACCCTATACCGAAAACCCACCGACCGCTACGCCTACCTTCATGCCTCCAGCTTCAACGAATCACCGGCATGACGCCACACCAGGGGAATTGCTCAAGCTTGCCTGCTGGAAACCAATGCCGCCCAGACATGCCTGGACTTGTGCTCTCCAATCACATGGACTGAGGGTATAAAACAGGACACAGGGGCCCCATGCTTGGCCTTTCTCCTGCCCCCACCTATGCTACAAGAAACAACGGCACTGAGAAGAATGGAGATGTCCACAGAGGGAACTGGCCCAGGTTTCAAGGGTGAAAACCTTTTCAAGGGTGGGCTGTATAAGTAGGAGAATTGCTAGCAGATGGAGGGACGTGATCATCCCCCTCTATTCAGCATTGGTAAGGCCTCATCTGGAGTACTGTGTCCAACTTTGGGCCCACACTACAAGAAGGATGTGGAAAAATTGGCGAGAGTCCAGCAGAGGGCAACAAAAATGATTAGGGGGCTGGAGCACATGACTTATGAGGACAGGCTGAGGGAACTGGGATTATTTAGTCTGCATAAGAGAAGAATGAGGGGGGATTTGATAGCAGCCTTCAACTACCTGAAAGGGGATTCCAAAGAGGATGGATCTAGACTGTTCTCAGTGGTTCCAGATGACAGAATAAGGAACAATGGTCCCTAGTCACAGTGGGAGAGATCTAGGTTGGATATTAGGAAACACTATTTCATTAGGAGCGTGGTGAATCAGTGGAATGGGTTACCCAGGGAGGTGGTGGAATCTCCTTCCTTAGAAGTTTTTAGGGTCAGGCTTGACAAAGCCCTGGCTGGGATGATTTAGTTGGGGTTAGTCCTGCTTTGAGCAGGGGGTTGGACTAGATGACCTCCTGAGGTCTCTTCCAACCCTAATATTCTATGATTGTGTGATTCTATGATCTGTGTATTATGAACTGCAATATCCAGTGGGGTGAGAAAAAACTGCTTAATCTAGATGTTGCCCAGTCTAATAGGGTTGAGAATTTAGACAGTGTGCTTATATTTTATTTTATTTTGGTAACCAATCTGACTTTTTGCCTATCACTTAATATTACTTAAAATCTATCATTTGTAGTCAATACATTTGTTTTACTGTTTATCTTTACCATTGAGTTTGTATGAAGTGTGTGGCAAAACTGTCCACTTTCGATTGATGAAGTGGTGAACCAATTAATAAATTTGCACTGCTCATCTTGAGCAGTACAAGACAGTATATTCCTGAGGTGGAAGGCTGGGAGCTGGGGGGATCTGGCTGGTCCCTTTCCCTGTGTGATTCATGAGTGGCTCTGGGAGCATTCATGCAATCTAGCTGGGTGTGGGGCTCCACATGCAGTTGTGCTGAGTGATAACACCTGGGGGGGTTTCCTGCTGGTCAATAGCAAAGCATTGTGAGAGACCGGGGGCACAGCCTGACCAACCTGATTGCCTTCTATAATGAGATAACTGGCTCTGTGGATTTGGGGAAAGTGGTGGATGAGATATATCTTTCAGAGGGGTAGCCGTGTTAGTCTGTATCACCAAAAACAATGAGGAGTCCTTGTTACACCTTAGAGACTAACAAAGTTATTTGGACATAAGCTTTCATGGGCTAGAACCCACTTCATCAGATGGATGGAGTGGAAAACACAGTAGCAGATATATTTTTACACAGCATATAAAAGGATGGGAGTTGCCTTACCAGGTGGGGGGTCAGTCTAATGAGACAATTTAATTATCAGTAGAATACCAAGGGAGGAAAAATCACTTTCGTAGTGGTAATGAGAGTGGCCCATTTCAAACAGTTGACAAGAAGATGTGAGTAACCATAGGGGGAAATTAGTAAGGTAAAATTAGCTTTTGTAATGACCCATCTGTGACGGGTTGGATCACAGAAACCTCCATGGAAACTGCCAACTGATGTGCCAAGACTACTTCTGCCCCTGCTTTCCCTGCCTTCCCAGCTTGGGACTTCAGTGCCCTGCCTGGTTTGAGCCAGACCCACTAGCCTGCTGCAAGCCCAGACCCAGGTCTGAACCACATCCCCTAACAGCTTCAGGCTTAATTGAAAGCAGGTTAAGAAATGTTCCTGTCTTTAACACTCAGATGCTCAACTCCCAATGGGGTCCAAACCCCAAATAAATCCGTTTTACTCATAAATTGTTCGCCCTCTATAACACTGATAGAGACATATGAACAGCTGTTTGCCCCCCCCCCCCCAGTATTAATACATACTCTGGGTTAATTAATAAGTAAAAAGTGATTTTATTAAATACAGAAAGTAGGATTTAAGTGGTTCCAATTAGTAACAGGCAGAACAAAGTGAATTACCAAGCAAAATAAAATATAACACGCAGGTCTAAGCCTAATACAGTAAGAAAACTGAATACAGATAAAATCTCACCCTCAGAGATGTTTCAAGAAGCTTCTATCACAGACTGGACGCCTTCCTAGTCTGGGCACAATCCTTTCCCCTGGTACCGTCCTTGTTCCAGCTCAGGTGGTAGCTAGGGGATTTCTCATGACTGCAGCCCCCTTTGTTCTCTTCTACCCTCTTATATATCTTTTGCATAAGGCAGGGATCCTTTGTCCCTCTCTGGGTTCCCACCCCTCCTTCTCAATGGAAAAGCACCAGGTTAAAGATGGATTCCAGTTCAGGTGACATGATCACATGTCACTGTAAGACTTCATTACCCACTTGCCAGCACACATATATACAGGAAGACTTACAAGTAAACAGAGCCATCTACAGTCAATTGTCCTGGTTAATGGGAGACATTAAGATTCCAAATCACCATTAATGGCCCACACTTTGCATAACTACAATAAGACCTCAGAGTTATCTTTCATATTTCTAGTTTCAGATACAAGAATGATACATTTATACAAATAGGATGAACACACTCCGTAGATTATAAGCTTTGTAATGATACCTTTCAAGAGACCTTTTGCATGAAGCATATTTTAGTTACCTTATATTCACACTCATCAGCATACTTTCATAAAATCACATAGATTGAAACGTCACACAATCCATTGCCAGTCTTTATTCAGGCCTAATTTGATGGTGTCCAGTTTGCAAATTAATTCCAGTTCTGCAGTTTCATGTTGGAGTCTGTTTTTGAAGTTTTTTTGTTGCAGAATTGCCACTTTTAAGTCCGTTATTGAATGACCAGGGAGGCTGAAGTGTTCTCCTACTGGTTTTTGAATGTTGTAATTCCTGATGTCAGATTTGTGTCCATTTATTCTTTTGCATAGAGACTGTCCTGTTTGGCCAATGTACAAGGCAGAGAGGCATTGCTGGCACATGATGGCATATATCACGTTGGTAGATGTGCAGGTGAACAATCCCTGATGGTGTGGTTGATGTGGTTAGGTCCTATGATGGTGTCCCTTGAATAGTTATGCAGACAGAGTTGGCACCGGGGTTTGTTGCAGGGTTTGGTTCCTGGATTAGTGTTTTTGTTGTGTAGTGTGTAGTTGCTGGTGAGTATGTGTTTCATGTTGGGGGGCTCTCTGTAAGCGAGGACTGGCCTGTCTCCCAAGGTCTGTGAGAATAAGGGATCATCCTTCAGGATAGGTTGTAGATCCTTGATGATGCACTGGAGAGGTTAATTTGGGGGCTGTAGGTGTCGGCTAGTGGCTTTAGATATCTTGACTTTAGAAAAGCTTTTGATACGGTCTCCCACAGTATTCTACCCAGCAAGTTAAAAAAGTATGGATTGGATGAATGGACTATAAGGTGGATATAAAGCTGGCTAGATCGTTGGGCTCAATGGGTTGTGATCTATGGCTCAATGTCTAGTTGGCAGCTGGTATCAAGCGGAGTGCCCCAGGTGTCTGTCCTGGGGCTGGTTTTGTTTAACATCTTCATTAATGATCTGGATCATGGGATGGATTGCACCCTCAGCAAGTTTGCAGATAGCACTAAGCTGGGGGGAGAGGTAGATACGGTGGAGGAGTAGGGTCCAGAGTGACCTAGACAAATTAGAGGATTGGGCCAAAAGAAATCTGATGAGGTTCAGCAAGGACAAGTGCAGAGTCGTGCACTTAGGATGGAAGAATCCCATGAACGCTACAGGCTGGGGACAGACTGGCTAAGCAGCAGTTCTGCAGAAAAGGACCTCGGGATTACAGTGGACGAGAAGCTGGATATGAGTCAGCAGTGTGCCCTTGTTTCCAAGAAGGCTAACGGCATATTGGGCTGCTTTAGTAGGAGCATTGCTAGCAGATCGAGGGAAGTGATTATTCCCTTCTATTCGGCACTGGTAAGGGCACATCTGGAGTAAGGGGTCCAATTTTGGGCCTCCCACTACAGAACAGATGTAGACAAATTGGAGAGAGTCCAGCGGAGAGCAACAGAAATGATTAGGGGGCTGGGGCACATGATTTATGAGGAGAGGCTGGTTTGATAGCAGCCTTCAACTACCTGAAAGCGGGTTCCAAAGATGATGGAGCTCGGCTGTTCTCAGTGGTGGCAGATGACAGGACAAGGAGCAATGGTCTCAAGTTGCAGTGGGGGAGGTCTAGGTTGGATATTAGGAAAAAATATTTCACCAGGAGGGAGGTGAAGCACTGGAATGGAATACCTGGGGAGGTGGTAAAATCTCTATCCTTAGAGGTTTTTAAGGCCCGGTTTGACAAAGCCCTGGCTGGGATGATTTAGTTGGGGTTGGTCCTCCTTTGAGCAGGTGATTGGATTAGATGACCTCCTGAGGTCCCTTCCAACCCTAATCTTCGAAACAAAGGGTAGGAATTAATGGTCCGTTTTCACAATAGAGTAAGGTAAACAGCGGGGTCCCTCATGGATCTGTACTGGGACCAGTGCTGTTCAACACATTCCTTAATGATCCGGAAAAGGGAGTGAACAGTGAAGTAGCAAAGTTTGCAAGGATACAAAATTATTCAAGATAGTTAAATCCAAAGTTGACTGAGAAAAGTTACAAAGGGATCTCACAAAACTGGATGACTGGACAATGAAAAGGCCGATGAAATTCAGCATTGATAAGTGCAAAATGATGCACACTGGAAAAAATCATCCTAACTACACATATGTAAGGATGGGGTCTAAATTAGCTGATACCACCCAATAAAGAGATTGTGGAATCGTCATGGGTAGTTCTTTGAAAATTTCCGCTCTATGCACAGCAGTGGTCAAAAGGGCTAACGGATTGTTAAGAACCATTAGGAAATGGATAGAAAATGTTATACTGCCACTATATAAATCCATGGTACGGCCACACCTTCAACAGTGTGCCCACTGCTGGTAGCCCCACCTCAAAAAGGACATAGTATAATTTGGAAACGGTCAGAGAAGGGTAACAAAGATGATTAAGGGTATAGAATGGCTTCCATCTGAGGAGAGACTAAAAGGACTTGGATTGTTCAGCTTAGAAAAGAGACAATTAAGGGAGGATATGACAGAGGTCTATAAAATCATGACTGTTGTGGAGAAAGTGAATAGAGAAATGTTATTTACTTATGCACACAATGCAAAAGCCAAGGGTTACCTGATGAAATAAATAGGCAGTATATTTAATAAATACAAGAGAAAGTATTTTTTCATGGAGCACAGAGCTAACCTGTGGAACTCATTGCCAGGGGATGTTGTGATGGCCAAAGGATTAAAAAAAGAATTAGATAAGTTAATGGAGGATAGGTCCATCAATGGCTATAAGCTGAGATGATTGGGGGTGCAAACCCATGCTGCTGGTGTCCCAAAACCTCTGACCGCCAGAATCCAGGATGGGACGAGAGGGGATGGAACACTTGATGATTGTCCTGTTCTGTTCACCCCCGTGAAGCACCTGGCACTGGCCACTGTCGGAAAACGTGACAGTGGGCTAGGTGGACCTTTGGCCTGACCAAGTATATACCGTTCTTATGTTCTTATGAGACATTTCTTCTCAACAGCTGCAGGAATGGAAGGTGAGTATAAAAGGAAAAAAGATTCCCACAGCATTTCTGCTGGATGTTGTGTGACGTTAGCAGAAGGTCAAACAAGCCTCCAAGCCCCAGAAGGAGTCATCATGTTATCCTCAGTGTCAAAACATTCCTTTAGCACAGAGTAAGACACAGCTAATCGCACACACATGGTTCTATTCCCCCTCTCTCTCCCACAGTCGGGAGGACTGAAGAGAACGTGTAAATGAGCCCCTCGCCCAATGCACCAGGCCACAGCACCCCCGATCTCTCTCCCACCCTGCCACCCCTTTGAAGCCCTGAGTATAGGGAAGAGTGCGAGATCAGCCTGGGGAAGCCGGACTGCAAAATGTGTCATAAGGCAGCAAAACACAAGGTCCATGGGACGCAGGCCTTGGCTACGGAATGGGGGACTGAGGCCGGCAAAGCAGTGACCCTGAGAAGGATTTAGGAGTTTGAGAAGGAAAGAAAGTAACCCAAGGTGACACAGCAGATTGGTGGCAGAACCAAGACTAGAGACCGTGTCTCTCAATGTGCAGCCAAGTGCACTTCCCACTGGCCTTTGGCATGGCCCCCTTGGCTGCTGCTTTCTGTTGCCATTAAGAGACCAGCTCAGATGCAGCTTGTCAGACAGGAGATACACACACGGTGCTCTCTCTCATGCTGATGTTTACCTTTGTTCTTTTTTGTTTTGCTATTTCCCTTCAACTTAGAACAAGACTCACTCGGTCTGGCTGCCTTCTGTGGCAGTGCGCAGTGCTGTTGTAGCCATGTCAATCCCAGGATACTAGACAGATGAAGTGGGGGAGTAAATAGCTTTCATTGGACCCAAATTCTGTTGGCGAGAAAGACCAGCTTTTGAGCTTACACAGTGTAAGTACATAGTAAAAACACCCCTAGAGTTCCAATGAAAACCTGGCTTTAATTTCCAAGTCCCAAAGCATTTTCTGTTGCCTCCTTTAGCTCAGCAGGGAGCTTCTGCTGCAGCATCGATAAAACACATTGATCACCCGTTTCAGGATCTCTTTTGTTGTCACGCCATAAAAAATGGGGTTTAACATGGGGGGAATGAGCACATAGAGGTTGGCCAGTAGGTTGACAATATAACCTGGGATGATGTGCCCAAACTGGTGTGCTAAAGAGGAGAAAACAGACGGCACGTAGAACATCAGTATGACACAGACATGGGAGCCGCAGGTGCGGAGAGCCTTGAGCCGGGCTTCCTTGGTGGGGAGCAGGAAGACGGCCCTGAGGATCAACCCATATGATACAGCAATGAGCACAATATCTAAACAAATTACTAAAATAGCCACAGCTACACCATACCAGACGTGGACTGTGATGTCATTGCAGGCCAGCCGGGCTAGGATCATATGCTCACAATAGGCGTGAGGCAGGAGGTTGGTTCTGCAGAACTTCAGCTGCTTCGTGAGAACGATGAGAGGAAAAATGATACAGAAACTTCTTGTGACAACTGCCAGCCCCATCTTCCCGATCACAGACTTGGTTAGTATGATGGTGTATCTCAGGGGATCGCAGATGGCAACATACCGATCAAACGCCATGGCCAGCAAGATGGCTGACTCGGCAAGAAAACTGACATGGATGAAAAACATCTGGGTCAGGCAGGCAGTAAAAGAAATTTCTCCGGCTCTAAACCAGAATACAGCCAGCATCTTGGGCACCGTAGTGGTAGATAACAGCAGATCAGCAGCGGCCAGCATGGACACTAATAGATACATGGGCTCATGGAGGCTTCGTTCTGTTAGTATGATGAATAGTAGGAGAGAGTTCCCAAAAAGTGATGCAACGTAAATCAGACAGAAGGGGATGGCAATCCAGAAATGAGACTCCTCCGTACCCGGGATGCCGGTCAGGATGTAACTAACAGGGTCAAAAGCAGTGTGATTGTCAGCTGGCATCATGTACTATCACTTGGATCTTCTATTCATTTTCCTGTAACTCACAGCAAAAGAGAAAATCAGTGAGAACTGTAGTGTCAGCTAGGACTGGAATGCATTTGTTGAGAGAATCATAGATACCATCAAAAACTTCATTGCCTGTTGTGTGTGACCGTAAATCCAGAAACACTCTCATACTGCGCAACTGTAGTAGGAAGAAACCCTGAGACATAAGCTCTTGTATTAGAGGCCTAGCATGAGGCCTGAGGCCTGGGCTAAAGTAACGGTCAAAGGCTTGTTGATATAAAGCAAAATTAGTCTGGTAGTTAGAGGCAGGCCCTGCTCACAGAATCTGGCAAGCACAGGGCTGATATTTCAAAACCACACATTTCTACGAGGTGCTGGGCACAGAGAACTCACGCAAACACAATTTCAGAAGGGTTGTATCAGAACACCTCGATATCAGCCCATTCCCTAAAGATAACAGGAAAATGATTACCCATCCTAAAGATATGGTCAGGTTGACAGTGTGATGGATAGAGGTGTACGAGGTGATGGGTGGTAACCGGCTACGTCAGAGGGTGTCAATTAACTGCATTAGAGGGTCAGTATGTAACTTGTTTGTATTGATGTATAAAATGGAGCCTGAAAGTGAGTTTCTCTGTCTAGCCTACGGAGGAACGGAAAGTCCCACTGTTCACTGAGATGGTTCATTATTACTGGCATACATGTATTAGTGTTCGTCTATAGTCTTCAGGATACTAGTACCGTGCTTCATCGACAATAAACCTGGCTGGGTGCCTTCGTACCTTAACGGATCTTGTGGTCATTGTGTGGTTCACTCGAGGTCTGCTATGCCAACTGTCTGTTCAGAGCTGGGACAGGACACAGAGAGAACACACACACACGCAGCCAAACATTTTACCACACTGGTGACCCACAATAAGTTACGTACTGCCCCTCTGACATAACATCTCCATTCCAGAAGAGGGAAGATGGTTTGGATGGTTCTGGCCCCAGGTGAAGCAGGGCATGCCCTCCTGGTGTTGCTGTCCACAGCAGAGTCTCTCCTCTGCACATTAGTTAGAGTTGCTCTCAGGGCTCAAGCAGTGACTGTGAAAGTGAGTTAAAGCAGCTACACGACTGGTTCTTCTGGCACTTACACTGGTTTCACACTCACTACTGCGCAGTCACTCCCAGTTAGTAATGGTGTGAGAGCAGAACCTCTTTCAGTCACAATCCCCCCGCTGGATCCTACTGGCTCTGAGGCCTTGACCCAACCAACACTCAAGCACACGAGTAAATTCATTCACAAGCAACTCCCACTGACTTTTATGAAAATACTCACCTGAGTAAAGTTGCAAGTGTTTTCAGGATTTGGTCCTAAATATGTGGGACAATCTCAATTAAGCTCTGGTATACATTACAGACCTATATCGGGATAACTACGTTGCTCTGGGTTGTGAAAAATCCACACCCATGAGCGACATAGATACACCGACCTGACCCCCTGTGTAGACATAGCTACCGCCTCTCGGGGAGGAGGATTAACTAATCTGCCGGGGGAGCTCTCCGCCATCAGCACAGAGCGTCTCCAGTAACGCACCACAGCGGTGCAGCTGCGCCGACGCAATATTTTAAGCCTAGCCGAGCTGGTAGCTCTGCTCCAGAGAACTACAGCTGCAGTAGGTGGAGGGGGACCAAACTTCCCATTTTTAAAGGGGCAGTCCCGTATTTAAGCCCTCGTGCAGGTGTCCAAACTTTTTCTTCAAGCAGGCAACTTGTCCCGTATTTTCTATCTCCCCCCCATCCGTACTAGCAGGTCCTGATACTGGCCAGATCCCTCCTTCCCAGATGCCCGCCTACCAACGGTGAGTGGGGGAGTCTAGGCCCAACGATGGGGGTGGGTGTGGAAGGATGGTGGCAGAGCAAAGATGCAGCATACGGGGCCGGCTGCTCCCCCTGCTGCTCCCTCAGCGGAGCCCACCCTATGTGCCGGCTCTTGGCCATCAGGGCCCCACCCCCCGCCCCGTGTCCCACCATCACTGGCTGCGCACTGTGAGCTGCAGTGGCCGGTGAGTGTGGGCAGGCACCAGGCCGTGGTTACGTGTCGCCTCTGCTGCCCACCCATCAGCCCTTTACATGCTCCTCCTCTCGCTGTCCTCTCCCTGCTTTGCCCCTTTGCCCTCCCCAACCAGCCCCACTGCTCCTCCATGTCCCCCCCAGCGGGGCACGTCCCGCTCCCAGCGCTGTGCGGAGAACCAGCCCCTCGTCAGAGCACTCAGCTCACTAGCAGGCTGGCTGGCAGGCTCCTTCCTTCCCCCACTGCCCCTGCCTGGGCCGGCGCCCTGGGAAAGCCCCAGACCTTCCGGCCCGAGGCGCTGGCCAGGAGGTGATGAGACCTGCATGTGCCAAAGCACCGCACAGCGCTGGCACGGGGAAGCCTCTCTGCCCCTCAGCTAAGCTGTGGAGTGGCGGGGGGGGGAGGGGGAAGCAATTTCCAGCCTGTTCATGCCCCGACCCTGCAGGTTTCACAGCAGGCCCCCACGGCAGGGGCTTAGCCCCCTTTTCACCCCCCAGCCTGGATCCTGCCCCTGGGGGTGCTGGGCTGCTCTGTCCCCTAGACACCCTCCCCTGCTGAGTCACCTCTCTATCCTGGAGCACTGAACCCCTGCAGTCAGCTTCCCTGGGCCCTGGGGCACAATGCAGCCTTAGGGCTTAACCCCTTCCTGCCCGTGCTGTACCTGGGGGACAGGAGGCTGCTGGGTTACCTTGCGTGGTCAGCAGCAGCCTGGAGGTTTAGATGCCTTTTGATACTGTGCAGGCAGGAAGGAACAAGCTGCTTCCAGCAAAGGGAACGCCGGGGGGGCGGGGGGTTGAGGGGAGGGGAGAAGAGAAGAGATGCGCTCTGCAAAGACACGAGCCAGTTCATCTTCACAGCTGAGGATGTGAGGGAGATTCCCAAACCTGAGCCATTCATTTTAGGTGAGGAATCTGAGGAACTGTCCCAGATTGAGGTGTCATTAGAGGAGGTTTTGGAACAAATTGATAAACTAAACACCAATAAGTCACCAGGACCAGATGGGATTCACCCAAGAGTTCTGTAGGAACTCAAATGTGAAATTGCAGAAGTATTAACTGTAGTCTGTAACCTACCAATTAAATCACCCTCTGCACCAGATGACTGGAGGATAGCTAATGTGATGACAATTTTTAAAAAGGCTCCAGAGGTGACCCCGGCAATTACAGGCCGGTAAGTCTGACTTCAGTACCTGGCAAACTGGTTGAAATGATAGTAAAGAACAAAATTGTCAGACACAGAGATGAACATAATTTGTTGGGAAGAGTCAACATGTTTTTTCTAAAGGGAAATCATGCCTCACCAATCTGCTAGAATTATTTCAGGGGGTCAACAAGCATGTGGACAAAAGGGATCCAGTGGATAGAGTGTACTTAGGTTTTCAGAAAGCCTTTGACAAGGTCTCTCACAAGAGGCTCTTAAGCAATGTAAGCTGTCATGGGATAAGAGGGAAGGTTCTCTCATGGATTGGTAACTGGTTAAAAGATAGGAAACAAAGGGTAGGAATAAATGGACAGTTTTCAGAATGGAGAGAGGTAAATAGTGCTGTCCCCCAGGGATCTGTATGGGGCCCAGTCCTATTCAAGATATTCATACATGATTTGGAAAAAGGGGTAAACAGTGAAGTGGCAAAATTTGCAGATGATACAAAACTTCTCAAGACAGTTCAGTCCCAGGCAGAGTGCGAAGAGCTACAGAAGGATCTCTCAAAACTGGGTGACTGGACAAGAAAATGGCAGATGAAATTCAATATTGATAAATGCAAAGTAATGCCCATCGGAAACCATCATCCCAACTATAAAAAGCAACAGAGGGTCCTGTGGCACCTTTAGGACTAACAGAAGTATTGGGAGCATAAGCTTTCGTGGGTAAGAACCTCACTTCTTCAGATCCCAACTATACATATAAAATGATGGGGTCTAAATTAGCTGTTACCACTCAAGAAAGAGATCTTGGCATCATTGTGGATAGTTCTCAGAAAACATCCACTCAGTGTGTAATGGCCGTCCGAAAAGTGAACAGAATGTTGGGAATCATTAAGAAAGGGATAGAAAGCAAGACAGAAGATGTCATATTGCCTCTGTATAAATCTATGGTACGCCCCGTCTTGAATACTGCATGCAGATGTGGTCACCCCATCTGAAAAATTGATATATTGGAATTGGAAAAGGTACGGAAAAGGGCAACAAAATGATTAGGGTTATGGAACGGCTGCCATATAAGGAGAGATTGATAAGACTGGGACTTTTCAGCTTGGAAGAGAGATGACAAGGGGGGATATAATAGAGGTTTATAAAATCATGACTGGTGTGGAGAAAGTAAATAAGGAAGTGTTATTTACTCCTTCTTATAACAAAAGAACTAGGGGTCACCAATTGAAATTAATAGGCAGCAGGTTAGAAACAAAAAAGAGGAAGTATTTCTTTGTACAAGCCACAGTCAACCTGTGGAACTCTTTGCCAGAGGATGTTGTGAAGGCCAAGACTATAACAGGGATAAAAAAAGAACTAGATACATTCATGGAGGATAGGACCATCAATGGCTATTAGCCAGGATGGGCAGGAATGGTGTCCCTAGCCTCTGTTTGCCAGATGCTGCGATTAGGTGACAGGTGATGGGTCACATGCTGATTCCCTGTTCTGTTCATTCCTTCTGGGGCACCTGGCATTGGCCACTGTCGGTAGACAGGATACTGGGCTGGATGGACCGTTGGTCTGTCCCAATCTGGCCGATCTTATGCTCTAATCCCTTCCCCGTCCCTCCTACTCCCCGGCAACTGGAAGCAGCTCCTGTCCCTTCCCTCCCGCTCTGTGCTGAAAGGCAGCTGCTGCACACATTCTGGTGTGACCCTGGCAGAAATCTGGGGGGGAGGTGGTATGTGACCTTGCATCCCTCCTCCCCCCCACAGGTTGCCTTGCAAAGACACGGCGCAAGGTAGCAGAAGAGGCAGGTCCATCCCAGGGTCCCAGACAGGCATGAAGGGCATAGCGTGCCAGAGAGAGAGGGTCAGGTTGGTTGGTCGGTAACCCCCCCTCTGTGAGAGAGGTGTACAGGAGGGTGTGTGTGTGAGCTCTCCCCGTCTGTGTGTGTGTGTGGGGGAGGGCTGTGTGTGTCACCCCTCCCTGTGTGAACCCTAAAGCCTTAAAGAGAAGAAGGTAGTTAAAAAGAATCCAACTATGCCGTAGTTGTTTTTAACAGGGGCTCAGTCAACTTGTTGTTAATTTGAACATTTGTACTGTATAGTTCTGATTGATTGCGGTGGAACTCGCTTGAATATGGGTAATTTTACCAGGTGTCCCGTATTCAGAGTAGGGAGATCTGGTCACCCTAAGAAGCTGGAACATCGGTATCAAAGCAGCCCTTATAATCAGCTGCTCCTGGGTCCTACAGTTCGGACATTCACAGCTATGATCCTTGAAACCAGCTAATTTCTGCCAACCGGAACAGACTCAGTCCTGGGGTCCTTATGGCATCAATGGAAGTGTTGCCTGAGTGAAGGCCTCGGAATTTGGGGTGTAGTATATTACAGGGCCTGAGTAGATTTACTCTGAACAGTCATGTAACCAAGAATGGCCCAGTCCAGGGCCCACTGAGATCAACAGCAAGACCCCCAGTGACGTCCGTGGAAGTGGATCAGGGTAACCCGGTGACTTCTTCCTAAAACTGAACCTCAGCGCAATCACAGGAGCATTATCTCAGTGCCCCGGCTCCCGTCCTGCCCCTGCACTCAGAGTTACGCACCCCCATTCTATCCAACTCCAGCTCAAACACTGCACAGTTTTCATGTGTTTCCATTCGCCCCTTCACAGCTTCATTCCATGCAAACGACTCACCAGGCTCCGGCCCCAGCTGGGGAGGAGGAATCTCTGCCTGTGACCGGGTCAGGGAGCTGCAGGTGGTGGGGAATCTGCACTGACTGGGGCAGAGGTACAGGGATATTTATACTGCTGCCCTGTGAATCCCGGGGGGCGGGGCTCAGAGCCAGCACAGAGCCCCAGGGACCTGCCTCTGTGACTGGCTCAGGTGGGGAAGAGCAGCAGAGAATTAACCCTTTCCTCCTCTCACTTGTTTGATCTGATCATTTCTCCTTTTGTACGTTATTTACAAAGGTCCTTGTGACACTGAGGCCCCCAGCAAAGAGCTCCCTCTTCCTTGCAAACAGCTCACATCTCAGGGCTGACAAACTCACTACACCACACACAAGGCTTATGGAATATTTACCCATAAAGAGTAGCATGTAAGGTGTGTGCGGAAAGCTCGTAACTTGCCAAGCTTCACAACTATTGCAAAACGCATGTCTGGGTAATAGTTAACAAGTAACATATTGATATTGACAATGAGTTTTATGGACTTGGAGTAGAAGTTAGTCACCAGGTCATAGTGTGTCTTGGTGATGGCCATTCCAGGAGGGCATTGTCACCCCGCCCTGGTTAGCCAGGGATGTAATGCCAGGCTCAGTTCTCCACCCTTGCTGCAGCCCAAGATTATCAATGGAAAACCATCAGAGACAACTGTAAACAATGAAGGAACACTACAACAGACAGGATTACGCTGCCTATGAACAGAGACAAAAGACTGTCTCATGATAACACAGAGTGAGGAGCGGCCGTCTGGATCCTTTCACAGAGGAGACATCTCCTGGTGTGGGGACATCTCCTGGTGCGGGGACATTCTTATGAAAAATTGGATCCTGGAGTCAGGGGGTAACCGGGTGACTCACAGTGCTGGGAGCCGTGAGAACCATCACAGTCGTTTTTACAGACAGCCTTTAGTCTCACTTACTGCAACCATCCTGAAAACCTATATGTGTGTGTGCCATGTCGTTGTAGCTCCGTCAGTCCCAGGATATTAGAGAGACAAGGTGGGGGAGGGAATATCTTTTACTGGACCAACTTCTGTCGGCCTGTTCACCTTGAATGGTCCCTTTGAACAGGTGCAAACTACTCACACTAAACAATCTGTTCCACCTTGTATTTAGTAGGGACATCCCGAGTACCTTTCTCAGACCTGAATATCTGCTCCATGTAGCTCGATAGCTTGTCGCTCTCCCCAACAGAAGTTGGCCCAATAAAATATATCACCTCCCCCGCTCCTTGTCTCACTCTATGTGTATATGTAAGATGGTAGGTGGTAGAGAGAGGGGAAATCAGGAGCTGCTCTACCTCTCATTACACAGGAACAAGAGACATGCAAGGAAAGTAAAAGGTGGCAAATAAAAACCAATACAAGGAACTACTTTCCCACAAAACAAGTAATCAAACTGTGGAACTCACTGCTGCAGGATTTTGTTGAGGCCAAAACTTTAGCAAGATTCATAAAGGGATTGGACATTTATCTGGGTATCAAAAATACCCAGAGTTACCAGACCTAATGACAACACACATTTTGGAAGGGAGAGTGACCCCCAGGGCTCAGGGTTGAAGCCAATCTCTGTTAGAGATAAGGATGGGACCCAGGCTGTGAGGGGAAGATTATCCCATATCCCCCTCATGAGAGATTTTCACAGCTTCTTCTGAAGTATCTGGTGCTGGCCATGGGCTACTGGGCTAGATGGACCCAGCTCTGATCCAATCTGGTGGTTCCCATGTTCCTCTACCAAGGTGCAGAGTTGACCTGCTGCAGCCCCCAACCTGGGACTCACCTCAGCCAAGATTTCAAGAGGTGCTGAGCTCTCGCAGCTCCCACGCTCTGCCACTGGAGTGGCAGGTGCTCAGCGGCTGTGAAAAGCCAGATCCTGAATGACTGAAGCTCAGCATCCAAACAGGAGGGGGAGAAGCTCCAAAAAGTGTGTGTGGCGGGGGGGCCCACCGGTGCCTGAACTGTGGCCTGCCCCCCCCCGCACTGCCCCTTTCCCCAAGGCCCCGACTTGCCCCGCCTCTGCCCCTGAAAACCCACCTCACCCCTCCTCCCCTAGCCGCTGCCTGCACCGCCCCTCCCCCTGAGGCCCACCCTCACACGGCCCCTTCCCCTGAGGCCCCATCCCACCCCTACTCCCCGAGCCCCCATTCACTCCTCTCTGCCCCCTTCCACGCCGCTCGCCCTTCTGGCTGGTAAACAT
Organism: Emys orbicularis; assembly: GCF_028017835.1. Taxonomy (NCBI): domain Eukaryota; kingdom Metazoa; phylum Chordata; order Testudines; family Emydidae; genus Emys; species Emys orbicularis. Next base: position 369,294,209 of record NC_088683.1, read on the forward strand.
TGGGAGGACTTAGCCCTCCAACTTTTAAAAGTGATGGGGCCAAGGCCCTTCGTCCGCCTCATTCCGGTGCCCCGGTGTCCCATCCTGAAACCCTTTAAATCAGCAGCCACTTTGGAAAGTGTCTAGGATTATCACTGGGTAATGTCCCCTAGGGATTCCGGGTCCGGTGGGCTGTCCTGATTGCTTCTGTCAGCGAGGGGCAGAATCAGAGAATTTGTCTTCTCAGTCCAGACTTGACTGGCAGCAATAGTAAAGGGCGCCAGGAGAGAAGGCTGCCATCGGCCTGTTTGACTCTGTCTCCATTACTGTCTGAGTGTCAGGGACCACAGGTCTTGAACATCAGTCTACAGGGCCCTTTGGCGCTAGTACACACCTGTGAGACAGTGGGTTTTTCCTCCTTATTATGTTGTACACAAGCGTATTTGAGTCTTACGTTTTTGCATGAATACTGTGTGTGCCTCAGTTTCCCTGTGTGCTGCACCAATGACTAGGTGGTGGGACTAAGGGTGTGTGACTTTTACAGAGGCCCTCTGGGCCAGGTGAGGCGGCTCCAGCTGCCTGCACGTAAGCGACGGCCGGTGCCCTCCGTCACCTGAGACCAAAGAGGGAGTGTGATGTTGCACTCCATATGCTTTATGAAAATACACTTATAAATGTAAATATGATGTAACTGGAATATGCTTTATGCAAAAGGTCTCTTGTAAGGTATCATTACAAAGCTTATCATCTACTGAGTGTGTTCATCCTATTTGTTTGCATGTATTATTTCTATGTCTAGAGTTAGGAGAATAAGGCCTTGTCTACACTACACAGCTTTTAGTGACAAGGCTTGGGGAGCAAACAGCTTTGCATATCTGTCTATCAGTGTTATAGAGGGTGGACATTTTATGAGTTTATCCTGTATAAGTTTTATACAGAGTAAAACAGATTTATTTGGGGTTTGGATGCCATTGGGAAATGGTTGTCAGGGTGCTAGAGAGGTAATTTGCTGAGCTGTTTTTGGTTAAAGTCTGCAGCTTTGGGGGCGTGGCCTAGACCTGGGTCTGAGTTGCAGCAGGCTGGCGTATCTGGCTCAACAAGGCAGGGTTCTGGAGTCCCAGGTGATAGTCCCAAGGAGGTCTCTGTGATCCAAACCATCAAAGGGGGATGCAACCAGGTGACACTTTGCCCGGGAAGCGAGACAAACAACAGTAGGAGGAGCAACAGGCATGTCAGACGTCGGGCCTCTGGAAGCTGGGCAGTCTGCTGTGGGGCACTCGGAGAGAGGGGAGTCCGGGGTGTCCAGCCCAGGGTCTCCCAAGATGGACTTTGCTGAAAGTCACTGATTTCTGCACTAACAAGTTCTGTTCTACATTCTGTTTCTTCGACAAATAAACCTTTTGTTTTACACGCTGGCTGAGAGTTACGGCTGACTGCAGAGTCGAGGTGCAGGTCCTTCTGGCTTCCTCACAAACGCCTCCTTCACCGTGGGGGTTTCCACCGTGACTCGGATGATGCGGGGGTTGGCGGGTGAGGGTGATCTCTGGGCAGGTGAGGGTGATCTCTCCGCTCTCAGCCATGCTTAGTGAAGCTCAGGGAGGGCCGAGGAGAGCCGGAGTGAAAGGGAGCTGGGTTTACTTCACTGTGGTAATATTCTTAGTCTTGTTCTTGCTCCTGTTATCACAGATCTACGGGTGGGGAAGCAGAAGAAGGGAACCGACCTCCCCTGCCCTGCGTAATGCCAGAATCCAGGCCCAAATCATGCATACCAGCCCCCACTTCTCTACTCCCTGCCAGCTGGGCCGACTGTGACATCACTGATGACATCTTTGTGAGCAGCGATGGCATTGGCAGCCCCTACCTCCCTGCTCCCCGAAATGGGCAGACCCCAGAAAGATGCTGATCCATTGGAGAGGGCTCAGAGAAGAGCCACGGGAATGAGTAAAGGATTAGAAACCCTGCCTGATAGTGACAGGCTCAAAGAGAACAATCGGTTTAGTTTAACAAAGAGAAAGTTATGTCTGTTCCCAGTGTGTAAGTATCTACACAGGGAACAAACATTTAACAATGGGCTCTGCTCCCTAGCAGAGAAAAGTCTCACACTATCCAATGCTGGAAGTGGAAGCTAGACACATTCAGACTGGAAATAAAATGGAGATTTCTAACAGCGAGGGGAATTAACCATTGGAACAATTTACAAGGGTTATGGTGGATTCTCTATCACTGACTATTGTTCAATCAAGACGGGATGTTTTTCTAAATGTTCTGCTCTGGGAATTATTTGGGGGCAGGTCTCCAGCCTCTGAGGTGCAGGGAATCAGACTGGATGAGCACAATGGTGCCTTCTGGCCTTGGAAATAATAAATCTGAGAATAATGGGGATGTGAAGCCAGCAATGGGCCAGCTCCCTGTGTTAGGCCTGGTATACACTATGAGTTTAGGTCAAATTTAGCAGTGTTAAATCGAATTAACCCTGCACCCGTCCACACAACGAAGCCCTTTACTTTGAAATAAAGGGCTCTTAAAATCGATTTCTGTACTTCTCCCCAACGAGGGGAGTAGCGCTGAAATCGACATTGCCATTTCGAATTAGGGTTAGTGTGGCCACAATTTGACGCTATTGGCCTCCGGGAGCTATCCCACCATGCACCATTGTGACCGCTCTGGACAGCAGGGATCTTCCCTGATACCAGCCACACGGTGGGGGGAGGGATAAAGCAATCATCACAGAGAATTGGATGGGGGGGGGTTAGTTTGGTTTCTGCTGCTGCACGTTAACAGGAAAACCGCAGCACTCAACGGGCTTTGCTTGGTATGTGGGAAAGGAGGGCGCTGCTTTTAGGAAGGTTGCAGAAGCCGAAAGACAGTGGCTTACCATGGCCGCATGCAAGCCTAAATCTGTTGCCCGGACCTGTGTCTGTGATCTCTAACACCAAAGCCACAGGCAAACAATATTAAGATGCAAAATGCGACCTTGTATCGAAATCACATGTGCTATATAATGTGAATAGTGTTGTTCACTGTGAAAGAGTATAAGCATTGTTCTGTAAAATGTATCTTTTTAAATACTTCTCTCCCTTTTTTCCCAGCTGCAAATTTTTCAAGCCTCCCTCCTCCGTCCCGAAGGCTATCTCAGATAAGGCGGTGAAAAAAAAGGACGAGAGATGAAATGTTCTCTGAAATCATGGAATCGACCCGCAATGAAAGAGCTCATCTGAATGAGTGGAAGGACACGGTATCAAAGTACAGGAAAGATGCCAGTGAACGTGAGGCCATGAGGGACGCTCGAGATGAGAGGTGGCAGGCTGCAATGCTGGGGCTGCTGTGTGATCAAACGGACATGCTCTGGCGTCTGGTGGAGCTTCAGGAACAGCAGCAGGATCACAGAGTGCCGCTACAGCCCCTGTATAACCACCCTCCCCCCTCACCATGTTCCATAGCCTCCTCACCCAGATGTGTAAGAATGCGGGGGGGGGGGGGAGGGGGGAGGCTCCGTGCACCCGCCCACTCCACCCCAGTGGACAGCCCAAGCAAAAGGTTGTCATTATTTTGAACTTTTTTAGTGGCCTTTTCCTTCCCTCCTATCCTCCTCCCAAACCCCACCCGGGCTACCTTGTCAGTTCTCTTCCTATGTTTATAATCAATTAATGAAGAATACATTATTTTTAAATGATAGTGACTTTATTTCCTTTGAAAGCAAGCTGTGATCGAAGGGGGGAGGGTGGGTTGCTTACAGGGAATGAGTCAATCAAGGGGGCGGGTTTTCATCAAGAAGAAACATACAGAACTTTCACACCGTAGCCTGGCCAGTCATGAAACTGGGTTTCAAAGCTTCTCTGATGCACAGCGCTTCCTGGTGTGCTCTTCTAATCGCCCTGGTGTCTGGCTGTGCCTAATCAGTGGCCAGGCGATTTGCCTCAGCCTCCCACACTGCCATAAAGGTATCCCCCTTACTCTCACAGAGATTGTGGAGCACACAGCAAGCAGCAATAACAATGGGAATATTGGTTTGGCTGAGGTCTAAGCAAGTCAGTAACGTGCACCAGTGACCCTTTAAATGTCCAAATGCACATTCTACCACCATTCTACATTTGCTCAGCCTGTAGTTGAACAGCTCCTGACTCCTGTCCAGGCTGCCTGTGTATGGCTTCATGAGCCATGGCATTAAGGGGTAGGCTGGGTCCCCAAGGATAGCTATAGGCATTTCAACATCCCCAATGGTTATTTTCTGGTCTGGGAAGTAAATCCCTTGCTGCAGCCATTTAAACAGATTAGTGTTCCTGAAGACGCAAGCATCATGGACTCTTCCCGGCCATCCCACGTTGATGTTGGTGAAACGTCCCTTGTGATCCACCAGTGCTTGCAGCACCATTGAAAAGTACCCCTTGCGGTTTATGTACTGGCTGCCCCGGTGCTCCGGTGCCAAGATAGGGATATGGGTTCTATCTATCACCCCACCACAGTTAGGGAATCCCATTGCAGCAAAGCTATCCACTATGACCTGCACATTTCCCAGAGTCACTACCTTTGGTAGCAGCAGCTCAATGATTGCTTTGGCTACTTGCATGACAGCAGCCCCCACAGTAGTTTTGGCCACTCCAAATTGATTCCCAACTGTCTGGCGTTCAAGCTTCCACAGGGCTATCGCCACTCGCTTCTCAACTGCGAGGGCTGCTCTCATCTTGGTATTCTGGCGCTTCAGGGCAGGTGAAAGCAAGTCACAAAGTTCCATGAAAGTGCCCTTATGCATGCAAAAGTTTCACAGCCACTGGGAATCGTCCCACACCTGAAACACTATGCGGTCCCACCAGTCTGTGCTTGTTTCCCGGGCCCAGAATCCGCGTTCCACGGCTATAACCTGCCCCATTAACAGCATGATCTCCAAAGCCCTGGGGCCCATGGTTTCATAGAATTCCATGTCCATGTCCTCATCACTCTCGTCGCCGCGCTGCCGTAGCCGACTCCTCCTCGCCTGGTTTTGCAGGTTCTGGTTCAGCATAAACTGCACGATAACGCATGAGGTATTTACGATGTTCATGACTGCTGTCTTGAGCTGAGCAGGCTCCATGCTTGCTGTGGTATGGCGTCTGCACTGTTCACCCAGGAAAAAAGGCATGAAACGGTTGTCTGCCGTTGCTTTCCCGGAAGTGGTGCGCCACTTCCCACAGCTCCCATTGGCTGGGAACAAGGAACCGCGGTCACAGGGAGCTGAGGGGCTCCATGCCTGCAGATGCTCCAGGTAAACAAAATGTATCGCCAACGGCTTACCCTGACAGGCCGGGAGCCAAAGTTTGCCAACCCATTTATTGATGTCAATACTGCAGCCTTTTAAAGTTGCACAGGCTTTGTTTTGTGGACTAGATTGGCTTGAAATGGACCTCATAAGTCTCGAGCCAACATGAAAATATAAGGTGTAGAATCGATGGAATCTCTAATAAAATTGAAATAGCCTGTTATTCCTACAGACCTGCCAATCTACAGGGCTGCTTTGAAATAAACAAAGAACAATAATAATTTGACAGTGATAAAGCAGGTGACATTCCTATATAAAGTCCTACAAAATCTGTAACTATAATAATAATAATAATAATCTATTTTCATACTAGTATGTAAAATGAACAACGGTGAAATCAAAAGAAAAAGGTCTTCTTATCATGCAGCGTTCAAACTTAAAGTTGTTGAATATGCAGAAGCAAACAATAATTGTGCCGCTGCTCATGAATTCTGTATCAATGAGAAGCAAGTAAGAGAATGGTGAAAAAATAAAACAACACTAAAAGACATGCCAAGAAGCAAGAAAAAATGTCCAATGATGTGCACTTCATTTCCTGAACTAGAGAAAGATCTCAATAATTGAGTTGCTGAATGTCGACAAAATGGGTACATTGTCACTAGAACTGGAATTTGTCTGCGTGCTCTGCAAATGTCGAAAAATGACAAATACATGTCAGTAAAGCCGTCAATGTTTGTTGCATCAGCGGGTTGGTGTACTCACTGCATGAACTGTCATAGTCTCTGTCTTTGTCAGTGAACAAAGTGCAAAAGCTGCATAGAGATCTGGAAGAAAAAACTTGAATCTTTCCAAAGGTTTATTATAAAATATCGAAAGGAATATGCATTTGAACTGTCACAAATATGGAATATGGACGAAACACCAATGACATTCAATCTCCCAAGCAACAGAAGGTAACCGGTGTTGGTGAAAAAACAGTTTTAATTAAAACCAATGGCCATGAAAAAATCCATTTTACAATGGATTTATCATGTTTGGCAAATGGATCAAAGCTCCCTCCTGTTGTTATTTCTAAAAGAAAAACCTAGCCTAAAAAGATGAAATTTCCTGCTGATGTCATCGTACTTGCACACGAAAAGGGATGGATGGATGAAAGTGGGACTATTGAATGGCTGGAAAAAGTGTGGAATAAGCGACCAGGAGCACTTTTCAAGAAACCTGCAATGTTTGTTTGTGACATGTTCAGGGCACACAAGATGGATGAGGTGAAAAATGTGGCCAAAAATATGAAAACTACTTTGGCTGTAATACCTGGAGGCTTAACTTCAGTTCTACAACCGCTTGATGTCTGCCTGAACAAACCCTTAAAGACAGGCTACGCAAAATGTGGTCTGAATGGATGTGCTCAGGCATGGCGAAGTTGACAAAAGGCGGGAATCTTATGAAGACAGAAATCAATCTGGTCGCCCAGTGGATCAAGGACGCGTGGGTGTCCATTCCCTCAGAATTGGTAGAAAAATCATTTAGGAAATGCTGTATCATGATGGGTCAGAAGATGATGCCAAATTTGATGATGACACAACAGAGGCTGATGATGAGAAGGAATCTGACTTCCTGCAGCTCCCATTGGCTGGGAACGGCAAACTGCGGGCACTGGGAGCTGAGGGGCTCCGTGCCTGCAGACGCTCCAAGTAACCAAAACATCCCGACCCGCCAGCGTCTTACCCTGACGGGCCGGGAGCCAAAGTTTGCCAACCCCTGAAATATAGGGTCAGCTTATGAAAGGGTCATACAGTTTTTGCTATTTTTACCTAACCATCTTGGGGGGTCGGCTTATAAACGAACAGGCTAATGAACGAGTATATAGAGATTCTATGGTATAGTTTGGTTCAATTAAGATTTTTACTTCATATGATTTTATGCTTTCTTTCATGTATAGTGCCACTCCCCCACCAGCACGACCTGTTCTGTCCTTCTGATATATTTTGTTCCCTGGTATTACTGTGTCCCATTGATTATCCTCATTCCACCAAGTTTCTGTGATGACTAGTTGTAGCGAGTGAAGACTCACCGGCACGGTACCTCCTGCTGGTCATCTTGGGAATTAGTTCAACTCCAGCTCCGGAGCGCCCTCTGCTCACCGGTGGCTCACCTGCCTCAGGCCCCGTGTGCCTCCCAGACCCTGGTGCCCCTTTACCTCAGTGTTGTGCCCCAGCAGTACCCCCACATGCTGGGTCTCCCGTCCCAGGGGAACCCCCAACCCTCTACACTCACCTTGCCTCAGTGACTTCTGCCAGTCATCATCTAGCCCCCACTCACTGGGGCAGACTGTAAAGGCCACTCATCATTGGCAAGGGGGTTGGACCAGTTGCCTCTCCCTAACCTCGGGCTACAAATCTGCAACCCCAGTACCTGCTTTGGCCTTAGCAAGGCCCGCAGCCTGGGGATTTGCCAGGCTGCAGCTCCCCAGGTCCTCTTGTCTTTCCCCAGCACAGCTCCTAGGCAGCCAGGTCCTTCTCTCTTCACAGCTAGAGAGAGACTGCTTGCCTTCTGGCTCTGCAGCCCTTTTATATGGTCTTTCCTGATTCACTCTAAGCCCCAGCCCTTTCCAGGGCTGGCTTTTAACCCTTGCTGGGCAGGAGCGGGGTGACTGTCCCACTACACTAGTATATCAATATCCTCATTTAATATGAGGCACTCTAGTTCACCCTTTTTTATTATTTAAACTTCTGGTATTTGTATATAAGTACTTTAAAAATTGTCACTTTTTAACTGTCTGCCATTTCATGATGTAACATGGTTTCTGTAAAGGGAAATCATGTCTTACTAATCTATTGGAGTTCTTTGAAGGGGTCAACAAACATGTGTACAAGGGGGTTCCAGTGGGCATAGTGTACTTAGATTTCAAGAAAGCCTTTGACAAGGTCCATCACCAAAGGTTCTTACGTAAATTAAGTTGTCAAGGGATAAGAGGGAAGATCCTTTCATGGATTGAAAACTAGTTAAAAGACAGGGAACAAAAGGTAGGAATAAATGACAAATTTTCAGAATGGAGAGGGGTAACTAGTGGTATTCCCCAAGGGTCAGTCCTAAGACGAATACTATTCAACTTATTCATAAATGATCTGGAGAGAGGGGTAAACAGTGAGGTGGCAAAGTTTGCAGATGATACTAAACTGCTCAAGATAGTTAAGACCAAAGCAGACTGTGAAGAACTTCAAAAAGATCTCACAAAGCTAAGTGATTGGGCAAGAAAATGGCAAATGAAATTTAATGTGGATAAATGTAAAGTAATTGCCATTGGAAAAAATAACCCCAACTATACATACAATATGATGGGGGCTAAGTTAGCTACAACTAATCAGGAAAGAGATCTTGGAGTCATCGTGGATAGTTCTCTGAAGACGTCCACGCAGTGAGCAGCAGCAGTCAAAAAAGCAAACAGGATGTTAGGAATCATTAAAAAAAAGGATAGAGAATAAGATGGAGAATATCTTATTGCCCTTATATAAATCCATGGTATGCCCACATCTTGAATACTGCATACAGATGTAGTCTCCTCATCTCAAAAAAGATATACTGGCATTAGAAAAGGTTCAGAGAAGGGCAACTAAAATGATTAGGGGTTTGGAATGGATCCCATATAAGGAGAGATTAAAGAGAGTAGGACTTTTCAGCTTGGAAAAGAGGAGACTAAAGGGGGATATGATAGAGGTATATAAAATCATGAGTGGTGTGGAGAAAGTGAATAAGGAAAAGTTATTTACTTGTTCCCATAATATAAGAACTAGGGGGCCACCAAATGAAATTAATTGGTAGCAGGTTTAAAACAAATAAAAGGAAGTTCTTCTTCACACAGTGCACAGTCAACTTGTGGAACTCCTTGCCTGAGGAGGTTGTGAAGGCTAGGACTATAACAGGATTTAAAAGAGAACTAGATAAATTCATGGAGGTTAAGTCCATTAATGGCTATTAGCCAGGATGGGTAAGGAATGGTGTCCCTAGCCTCTGTTTGTCAGAGGGTGGAGATGGATGGCAGGGGAGAGATCACTTGATTATTACCTGTTAGGTTCACTCCCTCTGGGGCACCTGGCATTGGCCACTGTCGGAAGACAGGACACAGGGCTGGATGGACCTTTGGTCTGACCCAGTGCGGCCGTTCATATGTTCTTATGAATGGGATTTTTTTTTTCATTTGAGTGTTTCTCATGAGATCCTACCTGTATTTTATCTTCCATGCTCTCCTCCTTACTAGTACATAGAGCATCTCCATTAACAGATCTTCCGCTAAGGGATGCCTCTGTCTGAACCATGTGGTCCTCCGCACCGGTCAGCTTTCCCCCAGCCCTTAGTTTAAAACTGCTCTATGACCTTGTTAATTTTAAGTGCCAGCAATCTGGCTCCATTTTGGTAAGCTCAGAGAGCTGATAGGTAAGGTCCCATGGGAATCAAGACTGAGGGGAAAAACAACTGAGGAGAGTTGGCAGTTTTTCAAAGGGACACTATTAAGGGCCCAAAAGCAAGCTATTCCGCTGGTTAGGAAAGATAGAAAATGTGGCAAAAGACCACCTTGGCTTAACCACGAGATCTTGCATGATCTAAAAAATAAAAAGGAGTCATATAAAAAATGGAAACTAGGACACATTACAAAGGATGAATATAGGCAAACAACACAGGAATGCAGGGGCAAGATTAGAAAGGCAAAGGCACAAAATGAGCTCAAACTAGCTACGGGAATAAAGGGAAACAAGAAGACTTTTTATCAATACATTAGAAGCAAGAGGAAGACCAAAGACAGGGTAGGCCCACTGCTTAGTGAAGAGGGAGAAACAGTAACAGGAAACTTGGAAATGGCAGAGATGCTTAATGACTTCTTTGTTTCGGTCTTCACCGCGAAGTCTGAAGGAATGCCTAACATAGTGAATGCTAATGGGAAGGGGGTAGGTTTAGCAGATAAAATAAAAAAAGAACAAGTTAAAAATCACTTAGAAAAGTTAGATGCCTGCAAGTCACCAGGGCCTGATGAAATGCATCCTAGAATACTCAAGGAGCTAATAGAGGAGGTATCTGAGCCTCTAGCTATTATCTTTGGAAAATCATGGGAGACGGGAGAGATTCCAGAAGACTGGAAAAGGGCAAATATAGTGCCCATCTATAAAAAGGGAAATAAAAACAACCCAGGAAACTACAGACCAGTTAGTTTAACTTCTGTGCCAGGGAAGATAATGGAGCAAGTAATTAAGGAAATCATCTGCAAACACTTGGAAGGTGGTAAGGTGATAGGGAACAGCCAGCATGGATTTGTAAAGAACAAATCATGTCAAACCAATCTGATAGCTTTTTTGATAGGATAACGAGCCTTGTGGATAAGGGTGAAGCTGTGGATGTGGTATACCTGGAGTTTAGTAAGGCATTTGATACGGTCTCGCATGATATTCTTAGCGATAAACTAGGCAAATACAACTTAGATGGGGCTACTATAAGGTGGGTGCATAACTGGCTGGATAACCATACTCAGAGAGTTGTTATTAATGGTTCCCAATCCTGCTGGAAAGGCATAATGAGTGGGGTACCGCAGGGGTCTGTTTTGGGACCGGGTCTGTTCAATATCTTCATTAATGACTTAGATATTGGCATAGAAAGTACGCTTATTAAGTTTGCGGATGATACCAAAATGGGAGGGATTGCAACTGCTTTGGAGGACAGGGTCATAATTCAAAATTATCTGGACAAATTGGAGAAATGGTCTGAGTTAAACAGGATGAAGTTTAACAAAGACAAATGCAAAGTGCTCCACTTAGGAAGAAAAAATCAGTTTCACACATACGGAATGGGAAGAGACTGTCTAGGAAGGAGTACGGCAGAAAGGGATCTAGGGGTTATAGTGGACCACAAGCTAAATATGAGTCAACAGTGTGATGCTGTTGCAAAAAAAGCAAACATGATTCTGGGATGTATTAACAGGTGTGTTGTGAGCAAGACACGAGAAGTCATTCTTCCGCTCTACTCTGCTCTGGTTAGGCCTCAGCTGGAGTATTGTGTCCAGTTCTGGGCACCGCATTTCAAGAAAGATGTGGAGAAATTGGAAAGGGTCCAGAGAAGAGCAACAAGAATGATTAAAGGTCTTGAGAACATGACCTATGAAGGAAGGCTGAAAGAATTGGGTTTGTTTAGTTTGGAAAAGAGAAGACTGAGAGGGGACATGATAGCAGTTTTTAGGTATTTAAAAGGGTGTCATAAGGAGGAGGGAGAAAACTTGTTCACCTTAGCCTCTAAGGATAGAACAAGAAGCAATGGGTTTAAACTGCAGCAAGGGAGGTCTAGGTTGGACATTAGGAAAAAGTTCCTAACTGTCAGGGTGGTTAAACACTGGAATAAATTACCTAAGGAGGTTGTGGAATCTCCATCTCTGGAGATATTTAAGAGTAGGTTGGATAAATGTCTATCAGGGAAGGTCTAGACAGTATTTGGTCCTGCCATGCGGGCAGGGGACTGGACTCGATGACCTCTTGAGGTCCCTTCCAGTCCTAGAATCTATGAATCTATGAATCTGGTTTCACTTTGGTTTACATGGATACCAGCCTTCCTGTATAGGTGTCTTCTTTCTCAAAAGGTTCCCCAATTCCTAATAAAACTAAATCCCTCCGCCCTACACCATCATCTCATCTATGCATTGAGACCCTGCAGTTCTGCCTGTCTATCTGGCTTTGTGTGTGGAAGTGGAAGCATTTCAGAGAATGCCACCATGGAGGTCCCGGACTTCAATCTCTTTTAAATTTGGCCTCCAGTACTACACATAAGTCTATCTAGATGTCTCAAGATATTCGCATCCTTCTGTCAAAGTCAGACTCAGGACTCACAATTTTCAGACCACTCTGTTTATTAGCAAAAGCGATCTGCTAATACACCCAGGTAATGTGAGTGCCATGCAAGGCCCAAACTACCTTATTTATACAGATAAAAAGGGCACAAACATAACAAGATGACAAAGGGAGCAGAACTGATAAGTTTACCTGGGACTAGACACACATATCTTATTTTCTTATTAACTCTTACCGATCTCCTGTTAATATCCCACCATCAGCTTAACTGGACCCATTGTTCAATACCTTAATGTTTCTCTTCCTGTCACGTTTATCTCAACATTCCTCATTCCTGCTTAAAGGAACATACAGCATTTCTTTAAGCCATTCTACTTTTACAATATAATTCATTTTACTTTCACAATCCCTACTTTTGGTCAAGCTATGCAATGACCAGCCATTACTGGGTTTTACATATTAACCGTTCTTTGTCTCTTTGTTCATCAGCGATATTTAAAAGCATTATATTAGCACTCTGCTTTGGGGTAGCTACCTGCGTGGCATGTTGTCAAGGCTCCTTCTCCACTCTGAACTTTAGCGTACAGATGTGAGGGCCTGCATGAAAACTTCTAAGCTTAACTACCAGCTTAGTTCTGGTCCACTGCCACCACTCCCAATGGGCCAACTCCCTTCCCTGGGTAGCCTTGAGACACTCTTCCACCAACTCCCTGGTGAACACTGATTCAAAACCCCTTGGATCTTAAAACAAGAAGGAATTAATCATCCCCCCTTCCCTTTCCCCCCACCAATTCCTGGTAAGTCCAGATCAATCCCCTTGGATTTTAGAACAAGGAAAAAGCAATCAGGTGCTTAAAAAGAAGGATTTTAATTAAAGAAAAAGGTAAGAACCATCTCTGTAAAATCAGGATGGAAAATAACTTTACCGGGTAATCAAACTTAAAGAGCCCAGAGGAACCCCCTCTAGCCTTAGGTTCAAAGTTACAGCAAACAGAGGTAAACACCCTAGGAAAAGGTACATTTACAAGTTGAGAAAAGAAAGATAAAACTAACACGCCTTGCCTGGCTGTTACTTACAAGCTTGAAATATGAGAGACTTGTTCAGAAAGATTTGGAGAGCCTGGATTGATGTCTGGTCCCTCTTAGTCCCAAGAGCGAACTCCCCCCCCCCCCAAAAAGAGCACAAACAAAAGCCTTCCCCCCCACCAAGATTTGAAAGTATCTTGTCCCCTTATTGGTCCTTTGGGTTAGGTGTCAGCCAGGTTACCTGAGCTTCTTAACCCTTTACATGTAAAAGGATTTTGGAGTCTCTGGCCAGGAGGGATTTTATAGTATTGTACACAGGAGGGCTGTTGCCCTTCCCTTTATAGTTATGACACATGTCTTACACAATTTTGGATACAACAGGAGATTAACTGAAAACATACAAAAATTATTAGGATTCCAAACAGGATAGTCAGGGCTCCCTGAAACAACCAGCCTCCTATGCCACAGAAATTGAACAGGTTACTTAGCCACTTCCATAACGAACTCGGCTCTTCATGGGGAAGATATGTCATTTGTTTTAAGTCGCTAGCACGATTTATTACCTCATTGGTGTTGTCAGGTATATACACACAACATTCTTTTCCAATGAGAGCACAGGTTCCTTCTTTGGCCGCCAGCACTATGTCCAATGCCTGACGGTTTTGGATGGCCATCTCTCGGACCGCCCCTGTTTCTTTGGCCAGGGCTCTTAAACTTTCTTCGGTTTTATTTGCCATTATTTTAACTACTGCTTGTAGCCTCAGGAGCCTTTTTGCATGGTGTATTACTCCCCCGGTGGGATAAAGGAACTGCCAATGGCCTTTTTCCAAGTTAAGGGGCTTATGTTATTTACATACCATTGGGCATCTGATAAGTCCCTTTTTTTTCGCCTGAAATTACGGAGGCGTTCTCGTGGGAAGGACCCTAGCACTCGGAATTTTGGGAAGAGTCGGGTGGGATAACAGATACCTGACCAGTTAGCTGGTAACGCAGTATAAGCTTTGGTCCCACAAACCCAATGATGGCCTATTAAGACCGGAAGGGTCGGTTGCACTGATTTGTCACATAGGTGCCTGCAAAGGAGGAGTAATATCCCTCAAAGGGCACATGGTAATTCTCCTTAGGAGGAGTGGTGTTATTTGCATGGCATTGAAAGACTATTGTTTTCACTAAGATTACTGTAGGGGGAACATGAGATTGATTTCTCTGTTTGATCGCAGGCTGAGAAAAAAGTCATATCCCCATACCTGACCCACCACTTTTTAGTTTTGTTCGAATAATCCCATACACCATTGGCCACAATATGCTGAAGGCAACAGCTCCTTCCCAGATCCAGCCCTGTCCCATTACACACCCAACACCAATGACCTTTTCCCTCCACCACACTTATCCATTTAGGTACATTTAGTCCCACTGCTTCCCAAGTGTCATTGCTGTTCCATGTTTTGTTAAATTGATGAGGTCCTCCAGTGAGGTCTGGGGAATTGAGTGGGATTGCCAGGACAGGAACACCAGCTTGAGAGTGGGCTGGGATGTGGCTGCAGACCCAGCAATTAGAGATATTAAGGGTCTGAGCTATCCACACTTGCTGCTGGATAAAAGAATTGTCATTGAGGACTCCCCAGACCTTAAGACACCAGCAGCCGAGGAACAGGCGCCACCAGAGGCACATGTTGGAGGCAAGGCCCTTCTGTTTCTGACAACCTCAACTGAGGGAACCGCAGTCACGGTTTTATGTCCACGAGGCAGCAGGCGCTATGCTCACTACTGCTTCTTCTTGGGCTTTGCTTTAGGTCATCGGCTGCTTCTGGCATCCCTTACGAGAGCGTAGATTGTAAGGTATTGCAGACTGTTTCTCTACGTCTTCTTCTGGAGTCAAAATTGACTCTGTGTGGTCCTGAGGTGATGATTGGTTCGCTGGGGGTGGTGCCTTCTTACACTGAGAAGCATGTATCCACGCTGCGATGCCAGATAGTTTAACAGCTGTCTGGGTAGTAAGCAGTACCTGATGAGGACCCTTCCACCGGGGTTCCAAGGTGTGTTTTCGATGATGGTGCTGTACGTAGACCCAGTCACCTGGTTTGAGGTCGTGGCAAGTGTCAGAGGTGGGTTCCATCGGCCAGGCGGCTCAAACCTGTGAATGGAAGTGACTTACGGCTTGCATTAGTCCCTTGCAATATTGAAGGAGCATACTGTGAGTCAAGTTCAAGTCTGGGACTGGAGTAATGGTAGCCATAGCTCACATAGGGAATTCCATAACAATTTCAAAAGGACTCAATTTATGTCTTTGAGATGGAGTGGATCGCATTTCCATAAGGGCCAGTGCTAAAGCAGCTGGCCAGCTTAATCCTGTAGAGTCACAAATCTTAGCAAGCTTATTCTTAAGTACACCATTTCGTCTTTCAACTGCACCTGCGCTCTGTGGGTGGTAGGGACAGTGCAACAGGTGTGTGATATGTAATACACAATGCAGGTGTTGAACAAGTTGTCCGGTAAAATGTGTACCCCGGTTACTGGACAAAGTGGCAGGAATTTCCTTGGCAGGCATAATATGATTTAACAAACATTTGGCAACAGACAGTGAGTCAGCCTTGCGACAAGGAAAGGTTTCAATCCAACCAGAAAATAAACATACCGTAACCAAAATATATTCATATTGTTGACTCTTAGGCATTTGTACAAAATCAAGTTGCCAATGCAAGAATGGTGCCTGGGGCAGGCCCCGGAACCCCTGAGCCACTTTTACAGGTTTACCAATATTGTGGCTTTGGCAAGTGGTACAGGCGGCACAGTGGCGGGCTGCAAAAGAGCTGAAATGGGGGGCCCACCATCCTGCCTTAGTTAGAGCAGAGACCATCCCCTCCTTTCCAACATGCGAAACACCATGTAGCAGGGTGGCCAGAGACAGGTAGAGTGAAAAGGGGGCCTCAAAGGTGACGGTAGGTGAACGCCAAAGGGAATCGGGATGTAGAGAGCAACCTTGGGCAACCTAAGAGTCTTTTTCAGCTTGTGGGGCAGAGTCTTGGAGCAGGGTGAGGTTAGTGAGGGACGGCGGTGGTATAGAAACAGAAAGGGAACCTAGAAATGCATCTGGGGAAGGTTCTATGGCAGCAGCATGTTTAGCAGAGGCGCCAGCAAATGTGTTACCCGTACAGTTCTCCCAGTCATCGCAAACCCAGCCATCTATGTTTCTAATGCCCCAAAACTATTACCTGTCTCCCCCTGTGTAGAATCCCCTCTACAAGATGGAGTTTTGGAGTCACCTAGGCAAGTCACATGTCCATGCATGACTTAGTTCTCTACAGGAACATTCCCAGGAAAGCTCAGATGAGGATTGGTGTCTATCAAAGTCTATTGTCAGCTTAAGTGATTCTTGATTGGGCAATTACTGAGAAAAGTCTTTTCTCAAGAAGCTGACCAAATGCTTCACTGATCCTACTTAAAATCAAACAAGTACACAGCCAATATTCATAACTTTGAATACAAAAATGACACATGCATACAAATAGGATGAATATATTCAGTAGATCATAACCTTTTCAGAGATATGTTACATGACATATGTAGCATAAAACATATTCCAGTTATGTCATATTTATACTCCTAAGCATATTTCTGTAAAGCATTATGGGGTGCAACATCACAGCCTGGCTCAGGGCAAAAGTCTCCCAGCCCATCCCCATTGCAGGGACCCTGCCGGACTTTGTAGCTGAGATTTAGGGCCCACAAGCTGTATCATGCACAGGCTTGCTCACCTTCCACCCAACCCTGCACCCAACCCTCAGTTGCTTTTATACGTCTTCCTGGATTCCCGCTCTGCTCCTGATTGTCCTATTGGCCCCAGTGCTGCATACACTGCAGGCTACTTGTCAGGCTGCAGCAGCTCCTGTCCCAGACCCGGAGGAGAGGGAACTCAGCTGGGGGCTGGGGGGAGGGAGGTGGAGATGATCTAGCGACTGAGTGGGGATGGGGAGAAGAGCAGTGAGCAACAAGGGTGAGCTTTGGAGGAAAATGCAGAACAGAGACAGGGCCTTGCTGGAAGAAGTAAAAGGGGGCAGGGCTTTGGGGGAATAGGCAGGGCCAGGCACGGGCCCTCAGGGGTCCAGTTATAATCAATTAGAAAGGTGGGAACCCTTTGTTAATGAGCTGTACACAGACCGATTCCCCAGTCTGTCACGGTGACACAGCACAGTAAGGCCAGGAAAGGATTCAATGTCACTTTGACTGTCTAGTAAGTGATTCAGGGAAGAGGGCCCAGCACCATCTCACCAGCCAGATCTGAATGCAGGTCGGTCTGACAGCTAGAGCACCAGGAGAAAAATTCAGATGTCTTTATGACTAAAGAGCTGGAGCAGCCTGTCCCGGATCTGTTTGGTCCTCACACCGTAGATGATGCGGTTTAGCATGGGGGGCACCAGGAGGTTCACGTTGCCAATGAGAACACGGAAATGCAGGGGCACATTCTGGCCAAACCGGTACGTGAGGGAGAAGAAGAGACCTGGGATGTAAAAGACTAAGATGGAACAGAGATGGGAGCTGCAAGTCCCAAAAGTCTTGAGATGGGCATCCCTTGTGGGGAGACTGAAGATGGCCCTGAGGATCTGGATATAGGACACAGCAATAAAAACCATATCCAGACCCTTCACAGAGAATAGCACAAAGAGGCCGTAGTAACTACTGATGTGGGTATCGGCACAAGCCAGCTTCACCACGGCTATGTGCGTGCAGTGTGTGTCAGGGATGTTGTTGCTTTTGCAATATGGCCATTGCCTCGTCAGGAGGGGATAGGGCAGTACGAGCATGCCACCGCGCAACACCACAGCCAGGCCAATCTTGGCCACCATGGGGTTTGCCAGGGTGGTGGAATGTCTCAGGGGATTGCAGATGGCCACATAGCGATCAAAAGCCATGGCCACGAGAATCCCAGACTCCACCACTGAGAAGCAGCGAATGAAGTACATCTGGGTGAGACAGGCACTGAAATTGATCTCCCTGGAATTGAACCAGAAGATGCTCAGCATTTTGGGCAGCATGGATGTAGACAGGACCAGGTCAGTGATGGACAGCATGCAGAGGAAATAGTACATGGGAGAATGGAGGCTCGGCTCCCTCTTCACGACAAACAGGATGGTGAAGTTCCCCAAGATGGCTGTGATGTACATGGTGCAGAAGGGGATGGAGAGCCAGACATGGGCCGCCTCCAGGCCAGGAATCCCCAGCAGGATGAAGGTGGAGGGGTTGGTGAAGTCGGTTGTGTTGGAATCTGACATGGAGTAGGGGAGAAGGTGTCCAACTCTGAGGCAGAACGGTGCCTCCTGCATGTACCGTATGTTCCCCTGACTTCCTGTATGTGCCAAGGGTCTAGGGTTATGGTCGCAGTAGAAATACCTGAATGGAGAGACAATGTTAATATGAGACACTACATGCACTACTGGAAGCTGTTCTCAAGGGTGAAGCAGATTTTTCACTCTTCACACATAACAAAATGACATTTTCACTATTCAGAGAAATAAATTATGAACAACTGACCATACTAATGCCAATTCCATATTTTATGGTGTTCCATACATCAAGAATTCCTACATATCTTGGTATGTAGGAATTAATGTACCTTAATAGGCACCAGTGGGAAACATGAGTGTGGATACTGGCTATTCCTCATTGTTCCTTAATACAATGAAACCCAAGCTAGAGAGTCCATTCTGCAGGGAGTTCCCTATTCACCCTATTGCTCGAAATCTAACAATGGAAAAGAAACAAAGCTTTGACAAAACACGTACCAGAGGGAAAAAACTAGAAAAAAGCCCAACTAGAAAGAAAACCCAACAAACAAAACCCCAAACAAACCCAACTAGAAACAAACTCAGGGAAAAGACCTGGGCGTCATTGATAGGAGCTCCATGAAA
This sequence comes from Emys orbicularis, assembly GCF_028017835.1. Lineage (NCBI taxonomy): Eukaryota > Metazoa > Chordata > Testudines > Emydidae > Emys > Emys orbicularis. Next base: position 369,313,174 of record NC_088683.1, read on the forward strand.
ACAGTTGCTCATTCACAGCCATGGTGAAAACAAAGACAATGTTCGTATGCCTAAGCAATGGGGGTGAAGAATAACCTGCTCTGGACACGTGCTCAGTTGTGGACACTCAGTCTCTATGAAGGATATAGCAGATAGAAAGGGGATTTCTGAGACAGGCTATGAGAAAGGGGGAGGCTGCCATATGTGGACAGACTGAAAAGTCTGGGACTGTTTAGTTTAGAGAAGAGACAAAGAAGGGGGCATATGATAGAGGAGAGCAAAATGAAGAAAGAAGTGATTACATTCAAATGGACAAACACAGAACAGTTCCCAACCAGTAACATCTATAGACACTTAGTGTTTCAAAAGGCCTAATATTCCCAAAGGAGATGCAAAATATCAATAAACTGATTGGGAGGAAAAAATTGAAGAGAAAAAATGAGAATGAAAATTGGGAGTTCTTGAAGAAGAGTTTATTAGATTGGCAAAAGGCCACTATTCCACTATCAAGAAAGTAGAGAACTTTGGACCAAAACCCGGTTTACTGATAAAGTGAAGGCAGCAATTGGGGAGGGACAGGATGGGAAGCAATATATAACAAATGGGGAAAAGGGAAAATAGAGAGAGAAAATAATACAAATTGGAATTTATGAAAATTGATAAGGGATGCTAAAAACATCATGGAAAAATCCATGCTTCGCAGGTTTAAGGATAACAAAAAGGAGGTTATGAAAATATATTAAGAAAAAAAGAAATCTTAGAAAAGGTTTAGGCCAACTCTTTGAGGGAGAAATGAAGTTTGTTAATGTTGCAGAAAAGGTAGACGTGGTCAAGAAATAGTTGAGTTCTGCATTTGGAAAGAAGCAGTATAAGGTTCTCATATCACATGAGGTGATGAAATAGTTTCCAGTCCATTAACAGTCAAACATGGCGATAAACAGCATCTACAATTGAATCTTAGAGTTTCAAACACCAGAGTTACGAACTGACTGATCAAGTGCACAACTCACTTGGAACCAGAAGTATGCAGTGAGGCAGCTGGAGAGACAAAAGGGGGGAAAAAAGGGTGGAGGTGGGAAACAGGGCAGTTCTGCGTTAAACGTAAAGTATTCAGTAAAAAAGGGAAAGTTTTTTTAAAAAGATTGTACAAAATTAAGAAAGAATGGAAAAGCTGGTCTAGGATTAGTTAAAAAAAAAAAGTCGTAGGATTATAATTAATGCCGGTCAACAACATGGTTTATGGAAAACATGTCTTGTCAAATAAACCCAATTTCATCCTTAAATAAGAGTACACTTTTGAGTGATCAAGGGAACCAAGCAGATGCAATAGAGTTTGATTTCTCTGAGGCATTTCTTTTAGTAGGGGAAAAAATAAGATAAAAAAATGCACACTATACAATATCAGTAGAGCACATGTAAAGTGGACTAAAAACTGGCTAATTGATAGATCTTAGAAAGCAGTTCAGTATATTCATCAATGACCTCGAAGCAAATGCAGAATCACTGTAGATAAAATTTACAGATGACCCAAAGATTGGCAGATTGGTTACAATGAGGAGGCCAGGACAGGCATACTGATTGATCTGGAACATTTGCTGAGCTGGGCCCATGCAAACAAAATGTTTTATTACAGACAAATACAAAGGGATCCTCTTGGAACAGGGAATGCAGGCTCGACCCACAGACCAGGGAACTGTATTATGGGACGCAGGTACCCTGAAAAGAATGTCAGGTCATTGTAGACAACTAACTCATCGTGAGCTCCCAATGTGATGCTGTGGCCAAAAACACTGTGGTGATATGTGCCGACTAACCTAGTGAGGAGGGCTTTAAACTAGGTTTGACTGGGACAGGTGAGCAAAGCCCACAGGTAAGTGGGGAACATGTAGACCTGGGATATGGGTCGGAAATGAGAGGGAGTGTGGGCTATATTGGCAGAGAGAAAGGAGGGTCAGGACAAAACTGGGAGGAAAGATCAAACCAGTATCTTAGATGCCTATATACAAATGCGAGAAGTATGGGTAATAAGCAGGAAGAACTGGAAGTGCTAATAAATAAATACAACTATGACATTGTTGGCATCACTGAAACTTGGTGGGATAATACACATGATTGGAATGTTGGTGTGGATGGGTACAGCTTGCTCAGGAAGGATAGACAGGGGGAAAAGGGAGGAGGTGTTGCCTTATATATTAAAAATGTACACACTTGGACTGAGGTAGAGATGGACATAGGAGACGGAAGTGTTGAGAGTCTCTGGGTTAGGCTAAAAGGGGTAAAAAACAAGGGTGATGTCATGCTAGGAGTCTACTACAGGCCACCTAACCAGATGGAAGAGGTGGATGAGGCTTTTTTTAAACAACTAACAAAATCATCCAAAGCCCAAGATTTGGTGGTGATGGGGGACTTCAACTATCCGGATATATGTTGGGAAAATAACACAGCGGGGCACAGACTATCCAACAAATTATTGGACTGCATTGCAGACAACTTTTTATTTCAGAAGGTTGAAAAAGCTACTAGGGGGGAAGCTGTTCTAGGCTTGATTTTAACAAATAGGGAGGAACTCGTTGAGAATTTGAAAGTAGAAGGCAGCTTGGGTGAAAGTGATCATGAAATCATAGAGTTTGCAATTCTAAGGAAGGGTAGAAGGGAGAACAGCAAAATAGAGACAATGGATTTCAGGAAGGCGGATGTTGGTAAGCTCAGAGAGCTGATAGGTAAGGTCCCATGGGAATCAAGACTGAGGGGGAAAACAACTGAGGAGAGTTGGCAGTTTTTCAAAGGAACACTATTAAGGGCCCAAAAGCAAGCTATTCCGCTGGTTAGGAAAGATAGAAAATGTGGCAAAAGACCACCTTGGCTTAACCACGAGATCTTGCATGATATAAAAAATAAAAAGGAGTCATATAAAAAATGGAAACTAGGACACATTACAAAGGATGAATATAGGCAAACAACACAGGAATGCAGGGGCAAGATTAGAAAGGCAAAGGCACAAAATGAGCTCAAACTAGCTACAGGAATAAAGGGAAACAAGAAGACTTTTTATCAATACATTAGAAGCAAGAGGAAGACCAAAGACAGGGTAGGCCCACTGCTTAGTGAAGAGGGAGAAACAGTAGCAGGAAACTTGGAAATGGCAGAGATGCTTAATGACTTCTTTGTTTCGGTCTTCACCGAGAAGTCTGAAGGAATGCCTAACATAGTGAATGCTAATGGGAAGGGGGTAGGTTTAGCAGATAAAATAAAAAAAGAACAAGTTAAAAATCACTTAGAAAAGTTAGATGCCTGCAAGTCACCAGGGCCTGATGAAATGCATCCTAGAATACTCAAGGAGCTAATAGAGGAGGTATCTGAGCCTCTAGCTATTATCTTTGGAAAATCATGGGAGACAGGAGAGATTCCAGAAGACTGGAAAAGAGCAAATATAGTGCCCATCTATAAAAAGGGAAATAAAAACAACCCAGGAAACTACAGACCAGTTAGTTTAACTTGTGTGCCAGGGAAGATAATGGAGCAAGTAATTAAGGAAATCATCTGCAAACACTTGGAAGGTGGTAAGGTGATAGGGAACAGACAGCATGGATTTGTAAAGAACAAATCATGTCAAAGCAATCTGATAGCTTTCTTTGATAGGATAACGAGTCTTGTGGATAAGGGATCAGCTGTGGATGTGGTATACCTAGACTTTGGTAAGGCATTTGATACGGTCTCGCATGATATTCTTAGCGATAAACTAGGCAAATACAATTTAGATGGGGCTACTATAAGGTGGGTGCATAACTGGCTGGATAACCGTACTCAGAGAGTTGTTATTAATGGTTCCCAATCCTGCTGGAAAGGCATAATGAGTGGGGTTCCGCAGGGATCTGTTTTGGGACCAGCTCTGTTCAATATCTTCATTAACGACTTAGATATTGGCATAGAAAGTACGCTTATTAAGTTTGCGGATCATACCAAACTGGGAGGGATTGCAACTGCTTTGGAGGACAGGGTCATAATTCAAAATGATCTGGACAAATTGGAGAAATGGTCTGAGTTAAACAGGATGAAGTTTAACAAAGACAAATGCAAAGTGCTCCACTTAGGAAGAAAAAATCAGTTTCACACATACAGAATGGGAAGAGACTGTCTAGGAAGGAGTACGGCAGAAAGGGATCTAGGGGTTATAGTGGACCACAAGCTAAACATGAGTCAACAGTGTGATGCTGTTGCAAAAAAAGCAAACATGATTCTGGGATGTATTAACAGGTGTGTTGTGAGCAAGACACGAGGAGTCGTTCTTCTGCTCTACTCTGCTCTGGTTAGGCCTCAGCTGGAGTATTGTGTCCAGTTCTGGGCACCGCATTTCAAGAAAGATGTGGAGAAATTGGAAAGGGTCCAGAGAAGAGCAACAAGAATGATTAAAGGTCTTGAGAACATGACCTATGAAGGAAGGCTGAAAGAATTGGGTTTGTTTAATTTGGAAAAGAGAAGACTGAGAGGGGACATGATAGCAGTTTTCAGGTATCTAAAAGGGTGTCATAAGGAGGAGGGAGAAAACTTGTTCACCTTAGCCTCTAAGGATAGAACAAGAAGCAATGGGCTTAAACTGCAGCAAGGGAGGTCTAGGTTGGACATTAGGAAAAAGTTCCTAACTGTCAGGGTGGTTAAACACTGGAATAAATTGCCTAGGGAGGTTGTGGAATCTCCATCTCTGGAGATATTTAAGAGTAGGTTAGATAAATGTCTATCAGGGATGGTCTAGACAGTATTTGGTCCTGCCATGCGGGCAGGGGACTGGACTCCATGACCTCTTGAGGTCCCTTCCAGTCCTAGAAATCTGTGAATCTATGAATCCTTGGATTCATAAACAGGGGAGTGGAAAGTTGGAGAAGGTGAAGGATTTTACGTCTCCACATGGTATTGGTGAAACCGACTGCATCCAGTCCTGGGATCCACATTTCAGAAATAATGTTGAAAAACTGGAGAAGGCACAGAAAACAGCGACTAAAATGATTGGAGCTTCATTTATTCATCTTAAATACTAATAACGTGCTCTTTAGTCTAGTAAAGAAAGGCAGAGCAAGACCTAATCACTGGAATCTGAAGGCAGACAAATTCCAGTTGGAGATAAGGGCCAAGTGTTTAGCACTCAGGGCAATTAACATTTGGAACACACTGAGAAGGGAAGTGGTGGATTCTCCAACTCCGCATGTCTGCAGATCCAGACTGGATGCTTTTCTGGAAGATCTGCTTGAGGGTTTCTCTACATTTAAAACGCTACAATAGTGCTTCCATAGAGCTTCAATGTGGACAGTACTTACACCGACAGCAGGGGTTCTCCTGTCAGTGCAGTTAATCCACCTTCCCAAGAGGTGGTAGATAGGTTAACAGAAGAATTCTTCGATTGACCTAATGCCTTCTACACCAGGGTTAGGTTGACATAGCTACATCTCTCAGGGGTGTGGATATATTCAAAAAACGCAAATGCAATATTAGGTTGTAATAACGGAAGCATAACATGTAAATCATGGGAGGTGATAGTACTCATCTACTTGGCACTGGTTAGGCCTTAGCTGGAGTATAGTGTCTAGTTTGGGTCACCAATGTATAGGAAGGATGTAGGGAAACTGGAAAGGATCCAGAGGCAAGAGACAACGATGATCAAAGGGATAGAAGGCAAGCCATATGAGCAAGGGCTGAAGCAACCATTTGTGTTTTGTTTGGAAAAGAGGAGACTGAGGGGGAGATGGGAGCGATCTTCAGATACTTCAGATACGGAGCGGCGAACAGCAGAGGCTAACAGAGGGAGTTTGCCTGGGAGCTGTCCGAGAGGAGGTACGCTAAGTGCTGCCTTAGGGGGGCTGTGTTGGTGAGTATCTGAGTGTCTGTTGCTGGGACAGTTTGTCAGTTTGACCGTGTGCTTGATTGCTTGCTTGTTTGTTTGAAAAGTGTGAATTGGGAGCGCTTTGTTCCAGGTGGACCTTGAGTGGGCATGACTGGTATATAAGGGCAGTCAGCAGCGAACCAGCTGAGCGGCGAACAGCAGAGGCTAACAGAGGGAGTTTGCCTGGGAGCTCGCCTGGGGAGAGCTCACTGAGGCTTTCATCTGCAGGTTTCTCTGAGTAGTTCTTGCAACAGCTGAGGAAGCTCTTAAGAGGAAGGTGATATGGAAGGCGAGCGATCAGCTGTTGTAACCTGCACAGGTTGTGCCATGTTTGTCTTTCTTCCACAGGACAGAAGCAACTTTGTCTGTACAAAGTGCAAGCTGGTCTCCATATTGGAAGAGAAGGTTCAAGGTCTGGAGAAACGAGTATCGACTCTGCGTTGCATAAGGGAAAATGAAGATTTCCTGGACAGACGTCAGGAGATGCTTCTACGGCCACAATGTTCTGAAGATTCAGAGCAGGCGCAGCAGGGACAGATGGATTATGAAGAAGTTTGGCAGCATGTGACCTCCAGAAGGAGAAAGAGGAGCATCCATGTACCAGCAATGGAGATACAGGTGAGCAATCGTTTCCATGTTCTCTCTACAGGTACTAATGCGGAGAGTGGAGTAGATGACCCATCTGAGGGAAGGGAGCAGAAGGAGACTCCACCGATTGGAAGGCAAAAGATGCATTGTCCTAGGGATGGGGGTTCCACGACCACCACTCCCAAGAGGAGGAGGAGGGTGGTGGTGGTCGGCGACTCCCTCCTCAGGGGGACTGAGTCATCTATATGCCCCCCCGACCGGGAAAACAGAGAGGTCTGCTGCTTGCCAGGAGCTGGGATACACGATGTGACGGAGAGACTGCCGAGACTCATCAAGCCCTCGGATCGCTACCCCTTCCTGCTTCTCCACGTGGGCTTCTCCACCAATGATACTGCCAAGAATGACCTTGAGCGGATCACTGCAGACTACGTGGCTCTGGGAAGAAGGATAAAGGAGTTTGAGGCGCAAGTGGTGTTCTCATCCATCCTCCCTGTGCAAGGAAAAGGCCTGGGTAGAGACCGTCGAATCGTGGAAGTCAACGAATGGCTAGGCAGGTGGTGTCGGAGAGAAGGCTTTGGATTCTTCGACCATGGGATGGTGTTCCAAGAAGGAGGAGTGCTGGGCAGGGACGGGCTCCACCTAATGAAGAGAGGGAAGAGCATCTTCGCCAGCAGGCTGGCTAACCTAGTGAGGAGGGCTTTAAACTAGGTTCACCGGGGGAAGGAGACCAAAGCCCTGAGGTAAGTGGGGAAATGGGATCCTGGGAGGAAGCACAAGCAGGAGAGCGCAAGAGGGGAGGACTCCTGTCTCATACTGAGAAAGAGGGACAATCGATGAGTTATCTTAAGTGCCTAGACACAAATGCAAGAAGCCTGGGAAACAAGCAGGGAGAACTGGAAGTCCTGGCACAGTCAGGGAACTATGATGCGATTGGAATAACAGAGACTTGGTGGGATAACTCACATGACTGGAGTACTATCATGGATGGATATAAACTGTTCAGGAAGGACAGGCAGGGCAGAAAAGGTGGGGGAGTTGCGTTGTATGTAAGAGAGGAGTATGACTGCTCAGAGCTCCGGTATGAAACTGCAGAAAAACCTGAGTGTCTCTGGATAAAGTTGAGAAGTGTGAGCAACAAGGGTGATGTTGTGGTCGGAGTCTGCTATAGACCACCAGACCAGGGGGATGAGGTGGATGAGGCTTTCTTCTGGCAACTAGCAGAAGTTGCTAGATCGCAGGCCCTGGTTCTCATGGGAGACTTTAATCACCCTGATATCTGCTGGGAGAGCAATACAACGGTGCACAGACAATCCAGGAAGTTTTTGGAAAGTGTAGGGGACAATTTCCTGGTGCAAGTGCTGGAGGAACCAACTAGGGGCAGAGCTTTTCTTGACCTGCTGCTCACAAACAGGGAAGAATTAGTAGGGGAAGCAAAAGTGGATGGGAACCTGGGAGGCAGTGACCATGAGATGGTTGAGTTCAGGATCCTGACACAAGGAAGAAAGGAGAGCAGCAGAATATGGACCCTGGACTTCAGAAAAGCAGACTTTGACTCCCTCAGGGAACAGATGGGCAGGATCCCCTGGGAGAATAACATGAAGGGCAAAGGGGTCCAGGAGAGCTGGCTGTATTTTAAAGAATCCTTATTGCGGTTGCAGGAACAAACCATCCCGATGTGTAGAAAGAATAGTAAATATGGCAGGCGACCAGCTTGGCTAAACAGTGAAATCCTTGCTGATCTTCAACGCAAAAAGGAAGCTTACAAGAAGTGGAAGATTGGACAAATGACCAGGGAGGAGTATAAAAATATTGCTCAGGCATGCAGGCATGCAGGAGTGAAATCAGGAAGGCCAAATCACACTTGGCAACCTAGTGACCGAGGATGTGGAAAAAGCTAATGTACTCAATGATTTTTTTGCCTCTGTCTTCACAAACAAGGTCAGCTCCCAGACTGCTGCACTGGGCAGCACAATATGGGGAGAAGGTGACCAGCCCTCTGTGGAGAAAGAAATGGTTCGGGACTATTTAGAAAAACTGGACGTGCACAAGTCCATGGGGCCGGATGCGCTGCATCCGAGGGTGCTAAAGGAGTTGGCGGCTTAGATTGCAGAGCCATTAGCCATTATTTTTGAAAACTCATGGTGATCGGGGGAGGTCCCGGATGACTGGAAAAAGGCTAATGTAGTGCCCATCTTTAAAAAAGGGAAGAAGGAGGATCCGGGGAACTACAGGCCAGTCAGCCTCACCTCAGTCCCTGGAAAAATCATGGAGCAGGTCCTCAAGGAATCAATTATGAAACACTTAGAGGAGAGGAAAGTGATCAGGAACAGTCAGCATGGATTCACCAAGGGGAAGTCGTGCCTGACTAACCTAATTGCCTTCTATGATGAGATAACTGGCTCTGTGGATGAGGGGAAAGCAGTGGATGTGTTATTCCTTGATTTTACCAAAGCTTTTGATACGGTCTCCCACAGTATTCTTGCTGCCAAGTTAAAGAAGTATGGGCTGGATGAATGGACTGTAAGGTGGATAGAAAGCTGGCTAGATCGTCGGGCTCAACGGGTAGTGATCAATGGCTCCATGTCTAGTTGGCAGCCAGTTTCAAGCGGAGTGCCCCAAGGGTCGGTCCTGGGGCCGGTTTTGTTTAATATCTTTATTAATGACCTGGAGGATGGAGTGGACTGCACTCTCTGCAAGTTTGCCGATGACACTAAACTAGGAGGCGTGGTAGATACACTAGAGGGTAGGGATCGGATACAGAGGGACCTACACAAATTAGAGGATTGGGCCAAAAGAAACCTGATGAGGTTCAACAAGGACAAGTGCAGAGTCCTGCACTTAGGACGGAAGAATCCCATGCACTGCTACAGACTAGGGACCGAATGGCTGGGTAGCAGTTCTGCAGAAAAGGACCTAGGGGTCACAGTGGACGAGAAGCTGGATATGAGTCAACAGTGTGCTCTTGTTGCCAAGAAGGCTAACGGCATTTTGTGCTGTATAAGTAGGAGAATTGCTAGCAGATGGAGGGACGTGATCATCCCCCTCTATTCAGCATTGGTAAGGCCTCATCTGGAGTACTGTGTCCAATTTTGGGCCCACACTACAAGAAGGATGTGGAAAAATTGGCGAGAGTCCAGCAGAGGGCAACGAAAATGATTAGGGGGCAGGAGCACATGATTTATGAGGACAGGCTGAGGGAACTGGGATTATTTAGTCTGCATAAGAGAAGAATGAGGGGGGGTTTGATAGCAGCCTTCAACTACCTGAAAGGGGATTCCACAGAGGATGGATCTAGACTGTTCTCAGTGGTTCCAGATGACAGAATAAGGAACAATGGTCCCTAGTCACAGTGGGAGAGATCTAGGTTGGATATTAGGAAACATTATTTCATTAGGAGCGTGGTGAATCAGTGGAATGGGTTACCCAGGGAGGTGGTGGAATCTCCTTCCTTAGAAGTTTTTAGGGTCAGGCTTGACAAAGCCCTGGCTGGGATGATTTAGTTGGGGTTAGTCCTGCTTTGAGCAGGGGGTTGGACTAGATGACCTCCTGAGGTCTCTTCCAACCCTAATATTCTATGATTGTGTGATTCTATGATCTGTGTATTATGAACTGCAATATCCAGTGGGGTGAGAAAAACTGCTTAATCTAGATGTTGCCCAGTCTATTTGGGTTGAGAATTTAGACAGTGTGCTTATATTTTATTTTATTTTGGTAACCAATCTGACTTTTTGCCTATCACTTGATATTACTTAAAATCTATCTTTTGTAGTCAATACATTTGTTTTACTGTTTATCTTTACCATTGAGTTTGTATGAAGTGTGTGGCAAAACTGTCCACATTCCATTGATGAAGTGGTGAACCAATTAATAAATTTGCACTGCTCATCTTGAGCAGTACAAGACAGTATATTCCTGAGGTGGAAGGCTGGGAGCTGGGGGGATCTGGCTGGTCCCTTTCCCTGTGTGATTCATGAGTGGCTCTGGGAGCATTCATGCAATCTAGCTGGGTGTGGGGCTCCACATGCAGTTGTGCTGAGTGATAACACCTGGGGGGTTTTCCTGCTGGTCAATAGTAAAGCATTGTGAGAGACCGGGGGCACAGCCTGACCAACCTGATTGCCTTCTATAATGAGATAACTGGCTCTGTGGATTTGGGGAAAATGGTGGATGAGATATATCTTTCAGAGGGGTAGCCGTGTTAGTCTGTATCAGCAAAAACAACGAGGAGTCCTTGTTACACCTTAGAGACTAACAAAGTTATCTGGGCATAAGCTTTCATGGGCTAGCACCCACTTCATCAGATGCATGGAGTGGAAAACACAGTAGTAGGTATATTTATACACAGCATATAAAAGGATGGGAGTTGCCTTACCAGCTGGGGGGTCAGTCTAATGAGACAATTTAATTATCAGTAGAATACCAAGGGAGGAAAAATCACTTTCGTAGTGGTAATGAGAGTGGACCATTTCAAACAGTTGACAAGAAGATGTGAGTAACCATAGGGGGAAATTAGTAAGGTAAAATTAGGTTTTGTAATGACCCATCTGTGACGGGTTGGATCACAGAAACCGCCTTGGAAACTGCCCACTGATGTGCCAAGACTACTTCTGCCCCTGCTTTCCCTGCCTTCCCAGCTTGGGACTTCAGTGCCCTGCCTGGTTTGAGCCAGACCCATTAGCTTGCTGCAAGCCCAGACCCAGGTCTGACCCACATCCCCTAACAGCTTCAGGCTTAATTGAAAGCAGGTTAAGAAGTGTTCCTGTCTTTAACACTCAGATGCTCAACTCCCAATGGGGTCCAAACCCCAAATAAATCCGTTTTACTCATAAATTGTTCGCCCTCTATAACACTGATAGAGACATATGAACAGCTGGTTGCCCCCCCCTCCCCTCCAGTATTAATACATATTCTGGGTTAATTAATAAGTAAAAAGTGATTTTATTAAATACAGAAAGTAGGATTTAAGTGGTTCCAATTAGTAACAGGCAGAACAAAGTGAATTACCAAGCAAAATAAAATATAACACGCAAGTCTAAGCCTAATACAGTAAGAAAACTGAATACAGATAAAATCTCACCCTCAGAGATGTTTCCATAAGCTTCTATCACAGACTGGATGCCTTCCTAGTCTGGGCACAGTCCTTTCCCCTGGTACCGTCCTTGTTCCAGCTCAGGTGGTCGCTAGGGGATTTCTCATGACTGCAGCCCCCTTTGTTCTGTTCCACTCACTTATATATCTTTTGCATAAGGCAGGGATCCTTTGTCCCTCTCTGGGTTCCCACCCCTCCTTCTCAATGGAAAAGCACCAGGTTAAAGATGGATTCCAGTTCAGGTGACATGATCACATGTCACTGTAAGACTTCATTACCCACTTGCCAGCACACACATATACAGGAAGACTTACAAGTAAACAGAGCCATCTACAGTCAATTGTCCTGGTTAATGGGAGACATGAAGATTCCAAATCACCATTAATGGCCCACACTTTGCATAACTACAATAAGACCTCAGAGATATCTTTCATATTTCTAGTTTCAGATACAAGAATGATACATTTATACAAATAGGATGAACACACTCAGTAGATTTTAAGCTTTGTAATGATACCTAAAAAGAGACCTTTTGCGTGAAGCATATTTTAGTTACATTATATTCACACTCATCAGCATACTTTCATAAAATCACATAGATTGAAACGTCACACAATCCATTGCCAGTCTTTATTCAGGCCTAATTTGATGGTGTCCAGTTTGCAAATTAATTCCAGTTCTGCAGTTTCACATTGGAGTCTGTTTTTGAAGTTTTTTTGTTGCAGAATTGCCACTTTTAAGTACGTTATTGAATGACCAGGGAGGCTGAAGTGTTCTCCTACTGGTTTTTTAATGTTGTAATTCCTGATGTCAGATTTGTGTCCATTTATTCTTTTGCGTAGAGACTGTCCGGTTTGGCCAATGTACATGGCAGAAGGGCATTGCTGGCACATGATGGCATATATCACGTTGTAGATGTGCAGGTGAACAATCCCTGATGGTGTGGCTGATGTGGTTAGGTCCTATGATGGAGTCCCTTGAATAGTTATGCAGACAGAGTTGGCACCGGGGTTTGTTGCAGGGTTTGGTTCCTGGATTCGTGTTTTTGTTGTGTGGTGTGTAGTTGCTGGTGAGTATTTGTTTCATGTTGTGGGGCTCTCTGTAAGCGAGGACTGGCCTGTCTCCCAAGGTCTGTGAGAATAAGGGATCATCCTTCAGGATAGGTTGTAGATCCTTGATGATGCGCTGGAGAGGTTTATTTGGGGGCTGTAGGTGACGGCTAGTGGCTTTAGATATCTTGACTTTAGAAAAGCTTTTGATACGGTCTCCCACAGTATTCTACCCAGCAAGTTAAAAAAGTATGGATTGGATGAATGGACTATACGGTGGATATAAAGCTGGCTTGATCGTTGGGCTCAATGGGTTGTGATCAATGGCTCAATGTCTAGTTGCCAGCTGGTATCAAGCGGAGTGCCCCAGGTGTCTGTCCTGGGGCTGGTTTTGTTTAACATCTTCATTAATGATCTGGATCATGGGATGGATTGCACCCTCAGCAAGTTTGCAGATAGCACTAAGCTGGGGGGAGAGGTAGATACGGTGGAGGAGTAGGGTCCAGAGTGACCTAGACAAATTAGAGGATTGGGCCAAAAGAAATCTGATGAGGTTCAACAAGGACAAGTGCAGAGTCCTGCACTTAGGACGTAAGAATCCCATGAACGCTACAGGCTGGGGACAGACTGGCTAAGCAGCAGTTCTGCAGAAAAGGACCTGGGGATTACAGTGGACGAGAAGCTGGATATGAGTCAGCAGTGTGCCTTTGTTTCCAAGAAGGCTAACGGCATATTGGGCTGCTTTAGTAGGAGCATTGCTAGCAGATCGAGGGAAGTGATTATTCCCCTCTATTCGGCACTGGTAAGGGCACATCTGGAGTAAGGGGTCCAATTTTGGGCCTCCCACTACAGAACAGATGTGGACAAATTGGAGAGAATCCAGCGGAGAGCAACAGAAATGATTAGGGGGCTGGGGCACATGATTTATGAGGAGAGGCTGGTTTGATAGCATCCTTCATCTACCTGAAAGCGGGTTCCAAAGAGGATGGAGCTCGGCTGTTCTCAGTGGTAGCAGATGACAGGACAAGGAGCAATGGTCTCAAGTTGCAGTGGGGGAGGTCTAGGTTGGATATTAGGAAAAAATATTTCACTAGGAGGGAGGTGAAGCACTGGAAGGGGATACCTGGGGAGGTGGTAAAATCTCTATCCTTAGAGGTTTTTAAGGCCCGGTTTGACAAAGCCCTGTCTGGGATGATTTAGTTGGGGTTGGTCCTGCTTTGAGCAGGTGATTGGATTAGATGACCTCCTGAGGTCCCTTCCAACCCTAATCTTCGAAACAAAGGGTAGGAAATAATGGTCCGTTTTCACAATAGAGTAAGGTAAACAGCAGGGTCCCCCATGGATCTGTACTGGGACCAGTGCTGTTGAACATATTCCTTAATGATCCGGAAAAGGGAGTGAACAGTGAAGTGGCAAAGTTTGCAAGGATACACAATTTTTCAAGATAGTTAAATCCAAAGTTGACTGAGAAAAGTTACAAAGGGATCTCACAAAACTGGATGACTGGGCAATGAAATGGCCGATGAAATTCAGCATTGATAAGTGCAAAATGATGCACACTGGAAAAAATCATCCTAACTACACATCTATAAGGATGGGGTCTAAATTAGCTGATACCACCCAATAAAGAGATTGTGGAGTCGTCCTGGGTAGTTCTTTGAAAACTTCCGCTCTATGCACAGCAGTGGTTAAAAAGGCTAACGGATTGTTAAGAACCATTAGGAAATGGATAGAAAATGTTATACTGCCACTATATAAATCCATGGTACGGCCACACCTTCAATAGTGTGTCCACTGCTGGTAGCCCCACCTCAAAAAGGACATAGTATAATTTGGAAAGGGTCAGAGAAGGGTAACAAAGATGATTAAGGGTATAGAATGGCTTCCATGTGAGGAGAGACTAAAAAGACTTGGATTGTTCAGCTTAGAAAAGAGACAACTAAGGGAGGATATGACAGAGGTCTATAAACTCATGACTGTTGTGGAGAAAGTGAATAGAGAAATGTTATTTACTTATGCACACAATGCAAAAGCCAAGGGTTACCTGATGAAATAAATAGACAGTATATTTAATAAATACAAGAGAAAGTATTTTTTCATGGAGCACAGAGCTAACCTGTGGAACTCATTGCCAGGGGATGTTGTGATGGCCAAAGGATTAAAAAAAGAATTAGATAAGTTAATGGAGGATAGGTCCATCAATGGCTATAAGCTGAGATGATTGGGGATGCAAACCCATGCTGCTGGTGTCCCAAAACCTCTGACCGCCAGAATCCAGGATGGGACGAGAGGGGATGGATCACTTGATGATTGTCCTGTTCTGTTCACCCCCATGAAGCACCTGGCACTGGCCACTGTCGGAAAACGGGACACTGGGCTAGGTGGACCTTTGGCCTGACCAAGTATATACCGTTCTTATGTTCTTATGAGACATTTCTTCTCAACAGCTGCAGGAATGAAAGGTGAGTATAAAAGGAAAAAAGATTCCCACAGCATTTCTGCTGGATGTTGTGTGACGTTAGCAGAAGGTCAAACAAGCCTCCAAGCCCCAGAAGGAGTCGTCATGTTATCCTCAGCATGAAAACATTCCTTTAGCACAGAGTAAGACACAGCTAATCGCACACACATGGTTCTATTCCCCCTCTCTCTCCCACAGTCGGGAGGACTGAAGAGCACGTGTAAATGAGCCCCTCGCCCAATGCACCAGGCCACAGCACCCCCGATCTCTCTCCCACCCCCACAAAGCCACGAGTGTAGGGAAGAGTGCGAGATCAGCATGGGGAAGCCGGGCTCATCCATGCAAAATGTGTCATAAGGCAGCAAAACACAAGGTCCATGGGACGCAGGCCTTGGCTACGGAATGGGGGACTGAGGCCGGCAAAGCAGTGACCCTGAGAAGGATTTAGGAGTTTGAGAAGGAAAGAAAGTAACCCAAGGTGACACAGCAGGTTGGTGGCAGAACCAAGACTAGAGACCGTGTCTCTCAATGTGCAGCCCAGTGCACTTCCCACTGGCCTTTGGCATGGCCCCCTTGGCTGCTGCTTTCTGTTGCCATTAAGAGTCCAGCTCAGATGCAGCTTGTCAGACAGGAGATACACACACCGTGCTCTCTCTCATGCTGATGTTTACCTTTGTTCTTTCTTGTTTTTCTGTTTCCCTTCAACTTAGAACAAGACTCACTCGGTCTGGCTGCCTTCTGTGGCAGTGCGCAGTGCTGTTGTAGCCATGTCAGTCCCAGGATACTAGACAGACGAAGTGGGGGAGTAAATAGCTTTCATTGGACCCAAATTCTGTTGGCGAGAAAGACCAGCTTCTGAGCTTACACAGTGTAAGTACATAGTAAAAACACCCCTAGAGTTCCAATGAAAACCTGGCTTTAATTTCCAAGTCCCAAAGCATTTTCTGTTGCCTCCTTTAGCTCAGCAGGGAGCTTCTGCTGCAGCATCGATAAAACACATTGATCACCCGTTTCAGGATCTCTTTTGTTGTCACCCCATAAACAATGGGGTTTAACATGGGGGGAATGAGCACATAGAGGTTGGCCAGTAGGTTGACAATATAACCTGGGATGATGTGCCCAAACTGGTGTGCTAAAGAGGAGAAAACAGCCGGCACGTAGAACATCAGTATGACACAGACATGGGAGCCGCAGGTGCGGAGAGCCTTGAGCCGGGCTTCCTTGGAGGGGAGCAGGAAGACGGCCCTGAGGATCAACCCATATGATACAGCAATGAGCACAATATCTAAACAAATTACTAAAATAGCCACAGCTACACCATACCAGACGTGGACTGTGATGTCATTGCAGGCCAGCCGGGCTAGGATCATATGCTCACAATAGGCGTGAGGCAGGAGGTTGGTTCTGCAGAACTTCAGCTGCTTCATGAGAACAATGAGAGGAAAAATGATACAGAAACTTCTTGTGACAACTGCCAGCCCCATCTTCCCGATGACAGACTTGGTTAGCATGATGGTGTATCTCAGGGGGTCGCAGATGGCAACGTACCGATCAAACGCCATGGCCAGCAGGATGGCCGACTCGGCAACAAAACTGACATGGATGAAAAACATCTGGGTCAGGCAGGCAGCAAAAGAAATTTCTCCCGCTCTAAAAAAGAATACAGCCAGCATCTTGGGCACCGTAGTGGTAGATAACAGCAGATCAGCAGCGGCCAGCATGGACACTAATAGATACATGGGCTCATGGAGGCTTCGTTCTGTTAGTATGATGAATAGTAGGAGAGAGTTCCCAAAAAGTGATGCAACGTAAATCAGACAGAAGGGGATGGCAATCCAGAAATGAGACTCCTCCGTACCCGGGATGCCGGTCAGGATGTAACTAACAGGGTCAAAAACAGTGTGATTGTCAGCTGGCATCATGTACTATCACTTGGATCTTCTATTCATTTTCCTGTAACTCACAGCAAAAGAGAAAATCAGTGAGAACTGTAGTGTCAGCTAGGACTGGAATGCATTTGTTGAGAGAATCATAGATACCATCAAAAACTTCATTGTGTGACATCTGCCTGTTGTGTGTGACCGTAAATCCAGAAACACTGTCATACTGCGGAACTGTAGTAGGAAGAAACCCTGAGACATAAGCCCTTGTATTAGAGGCCTAGCATGGGGCCTGAGGCCTGGGCTAAAGTAACGGTCAAAGGCTTGTTGATATAAAGCAAAATTAGTCTGGTAGCTAGAGGCAGGCCCTGCTCACAGAATCTGGCAAGCACAGGGCTGATATTTCAAAACCACACATTACTACGAGGTGCTGGGCACAGAGAACTCACGCAAACACAATTTCAGAAGGGTTGTATCAGAACAGCTCGATATAAGCACATTCCCTAAAGATAACAGGAAAATGGTTACCCATCCTAAAGATATGGTGTCATAACTATAAAAGGAAGGGTAACAGCTCTCTGTGTACAGTACTAAAATCCCTCCTGGTCAGAGACTCCAAAATCCTTTTACCTGTAAAGGGTTAAGAAGCTCGGGTAACCTGGCTGACACCTGACCCAGAGGACCAATGAGGGGACAAGATACTTTCAAATCTTGGGGGGGGAAAGGCTTTTGTGTGTGTCCTTTGTTTAAGGGGTTGTTCGCTCTTGGGACTGAGAGGGACCAGACATCAATCCAGGTTCTCCCCATCTTTCTAAACAAGTCTCTCTTATTTCAAAATTGTAAGTAAAAGTCAGGCAAGGCGTCTTAGATTTACTTTGTTTTCTCAACTTGTAAATGTACCTTTTACTAAAGTGCTTATCTTGTTTGCTATACTTTGAACCTAAGACAGAGGGGATTCCTCTGAGCTCTTTAAGTTTAATTACCCTGTAAAGTTATTTTCCATACTGATTTTGCAGAGATGATTTTTACCTTTTGCTTTAATTAAAAGCCTTCTTTTTAAAAACCTGATTGATTTCTCCTTGTTTTAAGATCCAAAGGGGGGTTGGATCTGTATTCACCAGGAGTTGGTGAAAGGAAGGAGGGGGGAAGGGTCAATTTCTCCTTGTTTTAAGATCCAAAGGGGGTTTGGATCTGTATTCACCAGGAGTTGGTGAAAGGAAGGAGGGGGGAAGGGTCAATTTCTCCTTGTTTAAAATCCAAGGAGTTTGGATCTGTATTCACCAGGGAATTGGTGAAAGGTTTCTCAAGGCTTCCCAGGGAGGGAATTCTTAAGATGGTGGCAGCGGACCAGAGCTAAGCTGGTAGATAAGCTTAGAAGTTTTCATGCAGTCCCCTACATTTGTACCCTAAAGTTCAAAGTAGGGATACAGCCTTGACATGGTGGCACAGCGGTGGGATCGTTTTAAACCCAAAAGCCAGTAAGAGATTTTTTTTTCCTTCTAGCTGCTTGGAGAGCAGAGCTGAAGGTAGATGCATATCTTATCTCTCCTTGCCTGAAGGCAGAGGTGTTAAGTTTTTTTTAACAAGGTCCTTTGTTAAGAGAACGGTTCAATCAGTGAGCAAACTTTGATCTGGTAAAGGTAATTTACAATCTGAATTGTGTTTTTTTTCTTTTTACATCCTCGGGAGTAGCTTGTTAGAAAGTCTCTGTTAACTCAGCAGCACTCAGCAGGAGCCTGAGCTAAATACATCCCAGTTTCAGTCAACTGCAGAGGGGTGTGGCCCAGCACAGGAAAGCAGGAAAATGACTACCAGTGAAGCAGCTAGCAAACTAGAACTGGCCAGACTAGAAGCAGAAGAAAATGAGAAAAAACATCAGAGACTACTTCAAATTAAAAAACTCGAGAAAGAAGCCAAAGAGGAGGCCCACAAGAGAGAGATGGAGCTGGAAAAAGCCAAACATGACAGAGAAGAGAAAGCCAAACAGGAGGCCCATGAAAGAGAAGAGAAAGCCAAACAGGAGGCCCATAAAAGAGAGATAGAACTGGAAGCAGCAAGGACTAGGCAGGGTGCATCAGACCATCCTAACAACTCCTCTCCAGGTACCACTTCCCATCCCAGGAAATTCCCCACCTACAAGGCAGGCGATGATACTGAGGCCTTCTTAGAAAATTTTGAAAGGGCCTGCCTTGGATACGACATCCCTCCAACCCAGTACATGGTAGAGCTGAGGCCGCAGCTCAGTGGACCCTTAGCAGAGGTGGCGGCTGAAATGCCTAAGGAACACATGAACAGTTATGAACTTTTTAAAAACAAGGCCAGAATCAGAATGGGGCTAACACCTGAGCATGCCCGTCGGCGGTTCAGAGCCCTAAGGTGGAAACCTGATGTGTCATTTACCCGACATGCCTACCACATTGGGAAAAATTGGGATGCCTGGATATCAGGAGCAAATGTTAAATCTACGGAAGAGTTGCCCTTCCTATTGCAAATGGAGCAGTTTTTAGAGGGTGTTCCTGAGGAAATAGAAAGGTACATCCTAGATGGGAAGCCCAAAACTGTAACCGAGGCGGGGGAGATTGGAGCCAAATGGGTGGAGGTGACAGAAAAGAAAAAAGCTAGTAGCAGTTGGAGCGAATATCAGAAGGGGCAAACCGAAACAAAACCTTATCACCGGGGACAACCCAAGGCCCCACCCACATCCCAAGGGAAACCCCAGACGCCTTCTCACCCCACCACACCAGTCTCCATCAACCAACATCGCCCCGGTGATACCTTAGCAGGGCGATGTTTTAAATGTAATGAACTGGGGCATATAAAGGCTCACTGCCCCAAGAACCCCAACCGATTACAGTTCATTACACCCCAATCACACCAAAGAACCCCAGACCCAGATGCCTCTCTCATACCCTCGGAGCGAAGGGAAACCTTGAGAGTGGGCGGAAAGAAGGTTATCGCTTGGAGGGACACTGGGGCACAAGTGTCAACTATTCACCAATCCCTAGTGGACCCCAAACTCATCAACCCGGAGGCTACAGTGACAATTCAACCCTTCGTGTCACAGTCTGTAACCTTGCCTACAGCCAAGTTGCATGTCCAGTACAAGGGCTGGTCAGGAATGTGGACTTTTGCAGTCTATGACAATTATCCCATTCCCATGCTACTGGGGGAAGACTTGGCTAACCATGTGAAGCTAGCCAAGAGGGTGGGAATAGTCACCCGCAGCCAGGCTAAGCAAGCTTTCACCCCCATCCCTGTTCCTGAGCCGTCCACCAGGACCCCGTCTGTGTTACCGGAGACCCAACCACAGGTGGTGGAACCGAATCCCCTGCCAACGACTGCAACAGCCGTAGTGGATCCAATCCCAGAGACCCAGCCAAAGCCAGTCCCAGAACCGGAACTGGCAACGCAACCAGCACCAGAACCATTGCCAGCACTGAGTCCAGCGCTTGCAACCCCGTCTACAACTCCAATGCCAGAGGACACCAGCGAGCCTAAACTGGCGGAAGCAGCAGATAACCCTACCCAAGAGGCTCAGCCAGAGCCTGAAATACCACATAGTGCACCAGCGGACAGCGGTTCACAGTCAATGGAAAAAGCCCCAGCACCTACATCGCTTCCAGAGGGACCAAGCCCCAGTCCACAGTCCAAGGAGGAACTGATGTCTCCAGCATCAAGGGAACAGTTCCAGGCCGAGCAGGAAGCAGATGACAGCCTTCAGAAAGCTTGGGCGGCGGCACGGAGCACCCCACCGCCTCTCAGCTCTTCTAACCGATCCCGGTTTGTTGTAGAACAAGGACTTTTATACAAGGAGACTCTTTCTGGTGGGCACCAGGAAGACTGGCATCCTCAAAGACAGTTGGTAGTTCCCACTAAGTATCGGGTAAAGCTCTTGAGCTTAGCCCATCATCATCCCAGTGGCCATTCTGGGGTGAACAGAACCAAAGACCGGTTGGGGAAGTCCTTCCACTGGGAGGGAATGGGCAAGGACGTTGCTAATTATGTCCGGTCTTGTGAGGTGTGCCAACGAGTGGGAAAGCCCCAAGACCAGGTTAAAGCCCCTCTCCAGCCACTACCCATAATTGAGGTCCCATTTCAGCGAGTAGCTGTGGATATTCTGGGTCCTTTCCCAAAGAAGACACCCAGAGGAAAGCAGTACGTACTGACTTTCATGGATTTTGCTACCCGATGGCCGGAAGCTATACCCTTAAGCAACACCAAGGCTAAAAGTGTGTGCCAGGCATTAGCAGACATTTTTGCCAGGGTAGGTTGGCCCTCCGACATACTTACAGATTCGGGAACTAATTTCCTGGCAGGGAACATGAAAAACCTGTGGAAAGCTCATGGGGTGAATCACTTGGTTGCCACCCCTCATCACCATCAAACCAATGGTCTGGTGGAGAGTTTAATGGAACTTTGGGGGCCATGATACGTAAATTCGTAAATGAACACTCCAATGATTGGGACCTAGTGTTGCAGCAGTTGCTTTTTGCCTACAGGGCTGTACCACATCCCAGTTTAGGGTTTTCACCATTTGAACTTGTGTATGGCCGCGAGGTTAAGGGGCCATTACAGTTGGTGAAGCAGCAATGGGAGGGGTTTACGCCTTCTCCAGGAACTAACATTCTAGACTTTGTAAGCAACCTACAAAACACCCTCCGACACTCTTTAGCCCTTGCTAAAGAAAACCTAAAGGATGCTCAGGAAGAGCAAAAGGCCTGGTATGATAAACATTCCAGAGAACGGTCCTTCAAAGTAGGAGACCAAGTCATGGTCTTAAAGGCGCTCCAGGCCCATAAAATGGAAGCATCGTGGGAAGGACCATTCACGGTCCAGGAGCGCCTAGGAGCTGTTAACTATCTCATAGCCTCCCCCACCTCCAACATAAAGCCTAAGGTATACCATGTTAATTCTCTTAAGCCCTTTTATTCTAGAGAATTAAACGTTTGCCAGTTTACAGCCCAGGAAACTGATGACGCGGAGTGGCCTGCAGGTGTCTACTATGAAGGAAAAAGGAATGGTGGCGTGGAAGAGGTGAACCTCTCCATGACCCTGGGACGTCTGCAGCGACAGCAGATAAAGGAGCTGTGCACAAGCTTTGCACCGATTTTCTCAGCCACTCCAGGACGGACCGAACGGGCATACCACTCCATTGACACAGGTAATGCTCACCCAATTAGAACCCCACCCTACCGGGAGTCACCTCATGCCCAAGCGGCTATACAAAGGGAGATCCAGGACATGCTACAGATGGGTATAATCCGCCCCTCTACCAGTGCATGGGCATCTCCAGTGGTTCTAGTTCCCAAACCAGATGGGGAAATACGCTTTTGCGTGGACTACCGTAAGCTAAATGCTGTAACTCGTCCTGACAACTATCCAATGCCACGCACAGATGAGCTATTGGAAAAATTGGGACATGCCCAATTCATCTCTACTTTAGACTTAACCAAAGGGTACTGGCAAGTACCACTAGATGAACCCGCTAAGGAAAGGTCAGCCTTCGTCACCCAGGCAGGGGTGTATGAATTCAATGTACTCCCTTTCGGGTTGCAAAATGCACCCGCCACCTTCCAAAGACTTGTAGATGGTCTCCTAGCAAGATTGGGAGAATCTGCAGTTGCCTACCTCGATGATGTGGCCATTTTTTCTGATTCATGGACAAAACACCTGGAGCACCTGAAAAAAGTCTTCGAGCGCATCCGGCAGGCAGGACTAACTGTTAAGGTTAAAAAGTGTCAAATAGGCCAAAACAGAGTGACGTACCTGGGGCACCAGGTGGGTCAAGGAACTATAAATCCCCTACAGGCCAAAGTGGATGCTATCCAAAAGTGGCCGGTTCCAAAGTCAAAGAAACAGGTCCAGTCCTTCTTAGGCTTGGCCGGATATTATAGGCGATTTGTACCACACTACAGCCAAATCGCCGCCCCGCTGACAGACCTAACCAGAAAGAAACAGCCAAATGCAGTTCAGTGGACTGATAAGTGTCAAAAGGCCTTTAACCAGCTTAAGGCAACACTCATGTCTGACCCTGTGCTAAGGGCCCCAGACTTTGACAAACCGTTCCTAGTAACCACAGATGCTTCCGAGCGAGGCGTGGGAGCAGTTTTAATGCAGGAAGGACCAGATCAAGAATTCCATCCTGTCGTGTTTCTCAGCAAGAAACTGTCTGAGAGGGAAAGCCACTGGTCAATCAGCGAAAAGGAATGCTACGCCATTGTGTACGCGCTGGAAAAGCTACGCCCATATGTTTGGGGACGGCGCTTCCAACTACAAACAGACCATGCTGCGCTACAGTGGCTTCATACCGCCAAGGGGAATAACAAAAAACTTCTTCGGTGGAGTTTAGCTCTCCAAGATTTTGATTTTGAAATACAACACATTTCGGGAGCTTCTAACAAAGTGGCTGATGCACTCTCCCGGGAAAGTTTCCCAGAGTTAACTGGTTAACAATTGTTTTTGAAATGAAACATATTGTTAGTTTTTATATAATCAGTAGTATGTCTAAAGGTACATGTGTCTTATTAACTCTGTTTTCTCCTAGAGCTCCAGGAAAGAAATCACAGCCAGTGTGGAACCAAACGTCCAACACTATCTGTGATTTGGGGGGCGTGTCATAACTATAAAAGGAAGGGTAACAGCTCTCTGTGTACAGTACTAAAATCCCTCCGGGTCAGAGACTCCAAAATCCTTTTACCTGTAAAGGGTTAAGAAGCTCGGGTAACCTGGCTGACACCTGACCCAGAGGACCAATGAGGGGACAAGATACTTTCAAATCTTGGGGGGGGGAAAGGCTTTTGTGTGTGTCCTTTGTTTAAGGGGTTGTTCGCTCTTGGGACTGAGAGGGACCAGACATCAATCCAGGTTCTCCCCATCTTTCTAAACAAGTCTCTCTTATTTCAAAATTGTAAGTAAAAGTCAGGCAAGGCGTCTTAGATTTACTTTGTTTTCTCAACTTGTAAATGTACCTTTTACTAAAGTGCTTATCTTGTTTGCTATACTTTGAACCTAAGACAGAGGGGATTCCTCTGAGCTCTTTAAGTTTAATTACCCTGTAAAGTTATTTTCCATACTGATTTTGCAGAGATGATTTTTACCTTTTGCTTTAATTAAAAGCCTTCTTTTTAAAAACCTGATTGATTTCTCCTTGTTTTAAGATCCAAAGGGGGTTTGGATCTGTATTCACCAGGAGTTGGTGAAAGGAAGGAGGGGGGAAGGGTCAATTTCTCCTTGTTTTAAGATCCAAAGGGGGTTTGGATCTGTATTCACCAGGAGTTGGTGAAAGGAAGGAGGGGGGAAGGGTCAATTTCTCCTTGTTTAAAATCCAAGGAGTTTGGATCTGTATTCACCAGGGAATTGGTGAAAGGTTTCTCAAGGCTTCCCAGGGAGGGAATTCTTAAGATGGTGGCAGCGAACCAGAGCTAAGCTGGTAGATAAGCTTAGAAGTTTTCATGCAGGCCCCTACATTTGTACCCTAAAGTTCAAAGTAGGGATACAGCCTTGACATATGGTCAGGTTGACAGTGTGATGGATAGAGGTGTACGAGGTGATGGGTGGTAACCGGCTACGTCAGAGGGTGTCAATTAACTGCATTAGAGGGTCAGTATGTAACTTGTTTGTATTGATGTATAAAATGGAGCCTGAAAGTGAGTTTCTCTGTCTAGCCTACGGAGGAACGGAAAGTCCCACTGTTCACTGAGCTGGTTCATTATTACTGGCATACATGTATTTGTGTTCGTCTATAGTCTTCAGGATACTAGTACCGTGCTTCATCGACAATAAACCTGGCTGGGTGCCTTCATACCTTAACGGATCTTGTGGTCATTGTGTGGTTCACTCGAGGTCTGCTATGCCAACTGTCTGTTCAGAGCTGGGACAGGACACAGAGAGAACACACACACACACAGCTGAACATTTTACCACACTGGTGACCCACAATAAGTTACGTACTGCCCATCTGACATAACATCTCCATTCCAGAAGAGGGAAGATGGTTTGGATGGTTCTGGCCCCAGGTGAAGCAGGGCACGCCCTCCTGGTGTTGCTGTCCACAGCAGAGTCTCTCCTCTGCACGTTAGCTAGAGTTGCTCTCAGGGCTCAAGCAGTGACTGTGAAAGTGAGTTAAAGCAGCTACAGGACTGGTTCTTCTGGCACTTACACTGGTTTCACACTCACTACTGCGCAGTCACTCCCAGTTAGTAATGGTGTGAGAGCAGAACCTCTTTCAGTCACAATCCCCCCGCTGGATCCTACTGGCTCTGAGGCCTTGACCCAACCAACACTCAAGCACATGAGTAAATTCATTCACAAGCAACTCCCACTGACTTTAATGAAAATACTCAACTCAGTAAAGTTGCAAGTTTTTTCAGAATTTGGTCCTAAATATGTGGGACAATCTCAATTAAGCTCTGGTCTACACTACAGACCTATATCGGGATAACTACGTTGCTCTGTGTTGTGAAAAATCCACACCCGTGAGCGACATAGATATACCGACCTGACTCCCTGTGTAGACATAGCTACCTCCTCTCGGGGAGGAGGATTAACTAATCTGCCGGGGGAGCTCTCCGCCGTCAGCACAGAGCGTCTCCAGTAATGCACCACAGCGGTGCAGCTGCGCGGACGCAGTATTTTAAGCCTAGCCGAGCTGGTAGCTCTGCTCCAGAGAACTACAGCTACAGTAGGTGGAGGGGGACCAAACTTCCCATTTTTAAAGGGGCAGTCCCGTATTTAAGCCCTCGTGCAGGTGTCCCAACTTTTTCTTCAAGCAGGCAACTTGTCCCGTATTTTCTATCTCCCCCCATCCGTACTCTCAGGTCCTGATGCTGGCCAGATCCCTCCTTCCCAGATGCCCGCCTACCAACGGTGAGTGGGGGAGTCTAGGCCCAACGATGGGGGTGGGTGTGGAAGGATGGTGGCAGAGCAAAGATGCAGCATACGGGGCCGGCTGCTCCCCCTGCTGCTCCCTCAGCGGAGCCCACCCTATGTGCCGGCTCTTGGCCATCAGGGCCCCACCCCCCATCCCGTGTCCCACCATCACTGGCTGCGCACTGTGAGCTGCAGTGGCCGGTGAGTGTGGACAGGCACCAGGCCGTGGTTACGTGTCGCCTCTGCTGCCCACCCATCAGCCCTTTACATGCTCCTCCTCTCGCTGTCCTCTCCCTGCTTTCCCCTTTGCCCTCCCCAACCAGCCCCACTGCTCCTCCATGTCCCCCCCAGCGGGGCATGTCCCGCTCCCAGCGCTCTGCGGAGAACCAGCCCCTCGTCAGAGCACTCAGCTCACTAGCAGGCTGGCTGGCAGGCTCCTTCCTTCAACCACTGCCCCTGCCTGGGCCGGCACCCCGGGAAAGCCCCAGACCTTCCGGCCCGAGGCACTGGCCAGGAGGTGCTGAGACCTGCATGTGCCAAAGCCCCGCACAGCGCTGGCACGAGGAAGCCTCTCTGCCCCTCAGCTAAGCTGTGGAGTGGCGGCGGGAGCCACTAAACAAACTAAACAGCAATAAGTCACCAGGACCAGATGGGATTCACCCAAGAGTTCTGTAGGAACTCAAATGTGAAATTGCAGAACTACTAACTGTAGTCTGTAACCTACCAATTAAATCACCCTCTGCACCAGATGACTGGAGGATAGCTAATGTGATGACAATTTTTAAAAAGGCTCCAGAGGTGACCCCGGCAATTACAGGCCGGTAAGTCTGACTTCAGTACCTGGCAAACTGGTTGAAATGATAGTAAAGAACAAAATTGTCAGACACAGAGATGAACATAATTTGTTGGGAAGAGTCAACATGTTTTTTCTAAAGGGAAATCATGCCTCACCAATCTGCTAGAATTATTTCAGGGGGTCAACAAGCATGCGGACAAAAGGGATCCAGTGGATAGAGTCTACTTAGGTTTTCAGAAAGCCTTTGACAAGTTCTCTCACAAGAGGCTCTTAAGCAATGTAAGCTGTCATGAGATAAGAGGGAAGGTCCTCTCATGGATTGGGAACTGGTTAAAAGATAGGAAACAAAGGGTAGGAATAAATGGACAGTTTTCAGAATGGAGAGAGGTAAATAGTGCTGTCCCCCAGGGATCTGTATGGGGCCCAGTCCTATTCAAGATATTCATACATGATTTGGAAAAAGGGGTAAACAGTGAAGTGGCAAAATTTGCAGATGATACAAAACTTCTCAAGATAGTTAAGTCCCAGGCAGAGTGCGAAGAGCTACAGAAGGATCTCTCAAAACTGGGTGACTGGACAAGAAAATGGCAGATGAAATTCAATATTGATAAATGCAAAGTAATGCCCATCGGAAACCATCATCCCAACTATAAAAAGCAACAGAGGGTCCTGTGGCACCTTTAGGACTAACAGAAGTATTGGGAGCATAAGCTTTCGTGGGTAAGAACCTCACTTCTTCAGATCCCAACTATACATATAAAATGATGGGGTCTAAATTAGCTGTTACCACTCAAGAAAGAGATCTTGACATCATTGTGGATAGTTCTCAGAAAACATCCACTCAGTGTGTAATGGCCGTCCGAAAAGTGAACAGAATGTTGGGAATCATTAAGAAAGGGATAGAAAGCAAGACAGAAGATGTCATATTGCCTCTGTATAAATCTATGGTACGCCCCGTCTTGAATACTGCATGCAGATGTGGTCACCCCATCTGAAAAATTGATATATTGGAATTGGAAAAGGTACGGAAAAGGGAAACAAAATGATTAGGGGTATGGAACGGCTGCCATATAAGGAGAGATTGATAAGACTGGGACTTTTCAGCTTGGAAGAGAGATGACAAGGGGGGATATAATAGAGGTTTATAAAATCATGACTAGTGTGGAGAATGTAAATAAGGAAGTGTTATTTACTCCTTCTTAGAACAAAAGAACTAGGGGTCACCAATTGAAATTAATAGGCAGCAGGTTAGAAACAAAAAAGAGGAAGTATTTCTTTGTACAAGCCACAGTCAACCTGTGGAACTCTTTGCCAGAGGATGTTGTGAAGGCCAAGACTATAACAGGGATAAAAAAAGAACTAGATACATTCATGGAGGATAGGACCATCAATGGCTATTAGCCAGGATGGGCAGGAATGGTGTCTCTAGCCTCTGTTTGCCAGATGCTGCGATTAGGTGACAGGTGATGGGTCACATGCTGATTCCCTGTTCTGTTCATTCCTTCTGGGGCACCTGGCATTGGCCACTGTCGGTAGACAGGATACTGGGCTGGATGGACCGTTGGTCTGACTCAATCTGGCCGATCTTATGCTCTAATCCCTTCCCCGTCCCTCCTACTCCCCGGCAACTGGAAGCAGCTCCTGTCCCTTCCCTCCCGCTCTGTGCTGAAAGGCAGCTGCTGCACACATTCTGGTGTGACCCTGGCAGAAATCTGTGGGGGAGGTGGTATGTGACCTTGCATTCCCTCTCCCCCCCACAGGTTGCCTTGCAAAGACACGGCGCAAGGTAGCAGAAGAGGCAGGTCCATCCCAGGGTCCCAGGCAGGCATGAAGGGCATAGCGTGCCAGAGAGAGAGAGTCAGGTCGGTTGGTCGGTAACCCCCCCTCTGTGAGAGAGGTGTACAGGAGGGTGTGTGTGTGAGCTCTCCCCGTCTGTGTGTGTGTGGGGGGAGGGCTGTGTGTGTCACCCCTCCCTGTGTGAACCCTAAAGCCTTAAAGAGAAGAAGGTAGTTAAAAAGAATCCAACTATGCCATAGTTGTTTTTAACAAGCAACAGAGGGTCCTGTGGCACCTTTAAGACTAACAGAAGTATTGGGAGCATAAGCTTTCGTGGGTAAGAACCTCACTTCTTCAGATGCAAGTAATGGAAATCTCCAGAGGCAGGTATAAATCAGTGTGGAGATAACGAGGTTAGTTCAATCAGGGAGGGTGAGGTGCTCTGCTAGCAGTAGAGGTGTGAACACCAAGGGAGGAGAAACTGCTTCTGTAGTTGGATAGCCATTCACAGTCTTTGTTTAATCCTGATCTGATGGTGTCATATTTGCAAATGAACTGGAGCTCAGCAGTTTCTCTTTGGAGTCTGGTCCTGAAGTTTTTTTGCTGTAAGATGGCTACCTTAACATCTGCTATTGTGTGGCCAGGGAGGTTAAAGTGTTCTCCTACAGGTTTTTGTATATTGCCATTCCTGATATCTGACTTGTGTCCATTTATCCTCTTGCGTAGTGACTGTCCAGTTTGGCCAATATACATAGCAGAGGGGCATTGCTGGCACATGATGGCATATATAACATTGGTGGACATGCAGGTGAATGAGCCGGTGATGTTGTAGCTGATCTGGTTAGGTCCTGTGATAGTGCTGCTGGTGTAGATATGTGGGCAGAGTTGGCATTGAGGTTTGTTGCATGGGTTGGTTCCTGAGTTAGAGTTGTTATGGTGCGGTGCGTGGTTGCTGGTGAGAATATGCTTAAGGTTGGCGGGTTGTCTGTGGGCGAGGACTGGCCTGCCTCCCAAGGTCTGTGAAAGTGAGGGGTCATTGTCCAGGATGGGTTGTAGATCACTGATGATGCGTTGGAGAGGTTTAAGCTGAGGGCTGTAGGTGATGACCAGTGGAGTTCTGTTGGTTTCTTTTTTGGGCCTGTCTTGTAGCAGGAGGCTTCTGGGTACACGTCTGGCTCTGTTGATTTGTTCCTTTATTTCCTTGTGTGGGTATCGTAGTTTTGAGAATGCTTGGTGAAGATCTTGCAGGTGTTGGTCTCTGTCTGAGGGGTTGGAGCAGATGCGGTTGTACCTCAGTGCTTGGCTGTAGACGATGGATCGTGGGGTGTGTCCGGGGTGGAAGCTGGAGGCATGAAGGTAGGCATAGCGGTCGGTGGGTTTTCGGTATAGGGTGGTGTTAACGTGGCCATTGCTTATTTGTACTGTGGTGTCCAGGAAGTGGACCTCCCGTGTAGATTGGTCCAGGCTGAGGTTGATGGTGGGGTGGAAGCTGTTGAAATCATGGTGGAATTCTTCCAGGGTCTCCTTCCCATGGGTCCAGATGATGAAGATGTCATCAATGTAGCGTAGGTAGAGAAGGGGCATGAGTGGACGAGAGCTGAGGAAGCGTTGTTCCAGGTCAGCCATAAAAATGTTGGCATATTGTGGGGCCATGCGGGTGCCCATAGCGGTGCCATTGGTCAGGAGGTATATATTGTCACCAAATTTGAAATAATTGTGCGTGAGGATAAAGTCTCAGAGCTCAGCAATAAGTTGTGCTGTGTCATCATCAGGGATACTGTTCCTGACAGCTTGTATTCCATCTGTGTGTGGGATGTTTGTGTAGAGAGCCTCTACATCCATGGTGGCTAGGATGGTGTTTTCTGGGAGGTCACCAATGCATTGTAGTTTTCTCAGGAAATCTGTGGTGTAACGGAGATAGCTGGGAGTGCTGGTGGCATAGGGTCTGAGTAGGGAGTCCACATATCCAGACAGTCCTTCAGTGAGAGTGCCAATGCCCGAGATGATGGGGCGTCCAGGATTTCCAGGTTTGTGGATCTTGGGTAGTAGATAGAATAACCCTGGTCGGGGCTCTAAGGGTATGTTGATTTGTTCCTGTGTTAGTGTAGGGAGTGTCCTGAGTAGATGGTGCAGTTTCTTAGTGTATTCCTCAGTGGGATCTGAGGAAAGTGGCCTGTAGAATTTGGTATTGGAGAGTTGTCTGGCGGCCTCCTTCTGGTAGTCAGACCTGTTCATGATGACAACAGCACCTCCTTTATCAGCCTCTTTGATGATAATGTCAGGGTGGTTTCTGAGGCTGTGGATGGCATTGCGTTCTGCACGACTTAGGTTGTGAGGCAAGCGATGTTGTTTTTCCACAATTTCTGCCTGTGCACATCGGCGGAAGCATTCTATGTATAGGTCCAGACTGTCATTTCGACCCTCAGGAGGAGTGAATGTGGAGTTCTTCTTCCTGTGTTGTTGGTGGGAGGGTATCTGTGTATCAGTGCGCTGTTCAGTGTTATCTTGAAAGTATTCTTTGAGTCGGAGGCGGCGAAAGTAGGCCACGTTAACACCACCCTATACCGAAAACCCACCGACCGCTATGCCTACCTTCATGCCTCCAGCTTCCACCCCGGACACACCCCACGATCCATTGTCTACAGCCAAGCACTGAGGTACAACCGCATCTGCTCCAACCCCTCAGACAGAGACCAACACCTGCAAGATCTTCACCAAGCATTCTCAAAACTACGATACCCACACAAGGAAATAAAGGAACAAATCAACAGAGCCAGACGTGTACCCAGAAGCCTCCTGCTACAAGACAGGCCCAAAAAGGAAACCAACAGAACTCCACTGGCCATCACCTACAGCCCTCAGCTTAAACCTCTCCAACGCATCATCAGTGATCTACAACCCATCCTGGACAATGACCCCTCACTTTCACAGACCTTGGGAGGCAGGCCAGTCCTCGCCCACAGACAACCCGCCAACCTTAAGCATATTCTCACCAGCAACCATGCACCGCACCATAACAACTCTAACTCAGGAACCAACCCATGCAACAAACCTCGATGCCAACTCTACCCACATATCTACACCAGCAGCACTATCACAGGACCTAACCAGATCAGCTACAACATCACCGGCTCATTCACCTGCACGTCCACCAATGTTATATATGCCATCATGTGCCAGCAATGCCCCTCTGCTATGTACATTGGCCAAACTGGACAGTCACTACGCAAGAGGATAAATGGACACAAGTCAGATATCAGGAATGGCAATATACAAAAACCTGTAGGAGAACACTTCAACCTCCCTGGCCACACAATAGCAGATGTAAAGGTAGCCATCTTACAGCAAAAAAACTTCAGGACCAGACTCCAAAGAGAAACTGCTGAGCTCCAGTTCATTTGCAAATTTGAAACCATCAGATCAGGATTAAACAGACTGTGAATGGCTATCCAACTACAGAAGCAGTTTCTCCTCCCTTGGTGTTCACACCACAACTGCTAGCAAAGCACCTCACCCTCCCTGATTGAACTAACCTCGTTATCTCCATACTGATTTATACCTGCCTCTGGAGATTTCCATTACTTGCATCTGAAGAAGTGAGGTTCTTACCCACGAAAGCTTATGCTCCCAATACTTCTGTTAGTCTTAAAGGTGCCACAGGACCCTCTGTTGCTTTTTACAGATTCAGACTAACACGGCTACCCCTCTGATACTTGTTTTTAACAGGGGCTCAGTCAACTTGTTGTTAATTTGAACATTTGTACTGTATAGTTCTGATTGATTGCGGTGGAACTCGCTTGAATATGGGTAATTTTACCAGGTGTCCCGTATTCAGAGTAGGGAGATCTGGTCACCCTAAGAAGCTGGAACATCGGTATCAAAGCAGCCCTTATAATCAGCTGCTCCTGGGTCCTACAGTTCGGACATTCACAGCTATGATCCTTGAAACCAGCTAATTTCTGCCAACCGGAACAGACTCAGTCCTGGGGTCCTTATGGCATTAATGGAAGTGTTGCCTGAGTGAAGGCCTCGGAATTTGGGGTGTAGAATATTACAGGGCCTGAGTAGATTTACTCTGAACAGTCATGTAACCAAGAATGGCCCAGTCCAGGGCCCACTGAGATCAACATCAAGACCCCAGTGACGTCCGTGGAAGTGGATCAGGGTAACCCGGTGACTTCTTCCTAACACTGAACCTCAGCGCAATCACAGGAGCATTATCTCAGTGCCCCGGCTCCCGTCCTGCCCCTGCACTCAGAGTTACGCACCCCCATTCTATCCAACCCCAGCTCAAACACTGCACAGCTTTCATGTGTTTCCATTCGCCCCTTCACAGCTTCATTCCATGCAAACGACTCACCAGGCTCCGGCCCCAGCTGGGGAGGAGGAATCTCTGCCTGTGACCGGGTCAGGGAGCTGCAGGAGGCAGGGAATCTGCACTGACTGGAGCTGAGGTACAGGGATATTTATACTGCTGCCCTGTGAATCCCGGGGGGCGGGGCTCAGAGCCAGCACAGAGCCCCAGGGACCTGCCTCTGAGACTGGCTCAGGTGGTGAAGAGCAGCAGAGAATTAACCCTTTCCTCCTCTCACTTGTTTGATCTGATCATTTCTCCTTTTGTACGTTATTTACAAAGGTCCTTGTGACACTGAGGCCCCCAGCAAAGAGTTCCCTCTTCCTTGCAAACAGCTCACATCTCAGGGCTGACAAACTCACTACACCACACACAAGGCTTATGGAATATTTACCCATAAAGAGTAGCATGTAAGGTGTGTGCGGAAAGCTCGTAACTTGCCAAGCTTCACAACTATTGCAAAACGCATGTCTGGGTAATAGTTAACAAGTAACATATTGATATTGACAATGAGTTTTATGGACTTGGAGTAGAAGTTAGTCACCAGGTCATAGTGTGTCTTGGTGATGGCCATTCCAGGAGGGCATCGTCACCCCGCCCTGGTTAGCCAGGGATGTAATGCCAGGCTCAGTTCTCCACCCTTGCTGCAGCCCAAGATTATCAATGGAAAACCATCAGAGACAACTGCAAACAATGAAGGAACATTACAACAGACAGGATTACCCTGCCTATGAACAGAGACAAAAGACTGTCTCATGATAACACAGAGTGGGGAGCGGCCGTCTGGATCCTTTCACAGAGGAGATATATCCTGGTGCGGGGACATCTCCTGGTGCGGGGACGTTCTTATGAAAAATTGGATCCTGGAGTCAGGGGGTAACAGGGTGACTCACAGTGCTGGGAGCTGTGAGAACCATCACAGTTGTTTTTACAGACAGCCTTTAGTCTCACTTAGTGCAACCATCCTGAAAACCTATATGTGTGTGTGCCATGTCGTTGTAGCTCCGTCAGTCCCAGGATATTAGAGAGACAAGGTGGGGGAGGGAATATCTTTTACTTGACCAACTTCTGTCGGCCTGTTCACCTTGAATGGTCCCTTTGACCAGGTGCAAACTACTCACACTAAACTATCTGTTCCACCTTGTATTTAGTAGGGACATCCCGAGTACCTTTCTCAGACCTGAATATCTGCTCCATGTAGCTCGATAGCTTGTCGCTCTCCCCAACAGAAGTTGGCCCAATAAAATATATCACCTCCCCCACCCCTTATCTCGCTCTATATGTATATGTAAGATGGTAGGTGGTAGAGAGAGGGGAAATCAGGAGCTTCTCTACCTCTCATTACACAGGAACAAGAGACATGCAAGGAAAGTAAAAGGTGGCAAATAAAAACCAATACAAGGAACTACTTTCCCACAAAACAAGTAATCAAACTGTGGAACCCACTGCTGCAGGATTTTGTTGAGGCCAAAACTTTAGCAAGATTCATAAAGGGATTGGACATTTATCTGGGTATCAAAAATACCCAGAGTTACCAGACCTAATGACAACACACATTTTGGAAGGGAGAGTGAACCCCAGGGCTCAGGGTTGAAGCCAATCTCTGTTAGAGATAAGGATGGGACCCAGGCTGTGAGGGGAAGATTACCCATATCCCCCTCATGAGAGATTTTCACAGCTTCTTCTGAAGCATCTGGTGCTGGCCATGGGCTACTGGGCTAGATGGACCCGGCTCTGATCCAATCTGGTGGTTCCCATGTTCCTCTACCAAGGTGCAGAGTTGACCTGCTGCAGCCCCCAACCTGGGACACACCTCAGCCAAGATTTCAAGAGGTGCTGAGCTCTCACAGCTCCCACGCTCTGCCACTGGAGTTGCGGGTGCTCAGTGGCTGTGAAAAGCCAGATCCTGAATGACTGAAGCTCAGCATCCAAACAGGAGGGGGAGAAGCTCCAAAAAGTGTGTGTGGCGGGGGGGCCCACCGGTGCCTGAACTGTGGCCTGCCCCCCCGCACTGCCCCTTTCCCCAAGGCCCCGACTTGCCCCGCCTCTGCCCCTGAAAACCCACCTCACCCCTCCTCCCCAAGCCGCTGCCTGCACCGCCCCTCCCCCTGAGGCCCACCCTCACACGGCCCCTTCCCCTGAGGCCCCATCCCACCCCTTCTCCCCGAACCCCCATTCACTCCTCTCTGCCCCCTTCCACGTCGCTCGCCCTTCTGGCTGGTAAACATTGGGAGGACTTAGCCCTCCAGCTTTTAAAAGTGATGGGGCCAAGGCCCTTGGTCCCCCTCATTCCGGTGCCCCGGCATCCCATCCTCAAACCCTTTAAATCAGCAGCCACTTTGGAAACTGTTTGCCTTCAGTGTAGGGGCCTGGACTAGATGACCCGTTGAGGTCCCTTCCAGTCCTACATGTCTAGGATTATCACTGGGTAATGTCCCCTAGGGATTCCGGGTCCGGTGGGCTGTCCTGATTGCTTCTGTCAGGGAGCGGCTGAGTCAGAGAATTTGTCTTCTCAGTCCAGACATGACTGGCAGCAATAGTAAAGGGTGCCAGGAGAGAAGGCTGCCATCGGCCTGTTTGACTCTGTCTCCATTACTGTCTGAGTGTCAGGGACCACAGGTCTTGAACATCAGTCTACAGGGCCCTTTGGCGCTAGTACACACCTGTGAGACAGTGGGTTTTTCCTCCTTATTATGTTGTACACAAGCGTATTTGAGTCTTACGTTTTTGCATGAATACTGTGTGTGCCTCAGTTTCCCTGTGTGCTGACTAGGTGGTGGGACTAAGGGTGTGTGACTTTTACAGAGGCCCTCTGGGACAGGTGAGGCGGCTCCAGCTGCCTGCACGTAAGCGACGGCCGGTGCCCTCCGTCACCTGAGACCAAAGAGGGAGTGTGATGTTGCACTCCATATGCTTTATGAAAATACACTTATAAATGTAAATATGATGTAACTGGAATATGCTTTATGCAAAAGGTCTCTTGTAAGGTATCATTACAAAGCTTATCATCTACTGAGTGTGTTCATCCTATTTGTTTGCATGTATTATTTCTATGTCTAAAGTTAGGAGAATAAGGCCTTGTCTACACTACACAGCTTTTAGTGACAAGACTTGGGGAGCAAACAGCTGTGCATATCTCTCTA
The DNA here is from genome assembly GCF_028017835.1 of Emys orbicularis. Lineage (NCBI taxonomy): Eukaryota > Metazoa > Chordata > Testudines > Emydidae > Emys > Emys orbicularis. The sequence goes on from NC_088683.1 coordinate 369,349,026, forward strand.
TCAGTGTTATAGAGGGTGGACATTTTCTGAGTTTATCCTGTATAAGTTTTATACAGAGTAAAACAGATTTACTTGGGGTTTGGATGCCATTGGGAAATGGTTGTCAGGGTGCTAGAGAGGTAATCTGCTGAGCTGTTTTTGGTTAAAGTCTGCAGCTTTGGGGGGGTGGCCTAGACCTGGGTCTGAGTTGCAGCAGGCTGGCGTATCTGGCTCAACAAGGCAGGGTTCTGGAGTCCCAGGTGACAGTCCCAAGGAGTTCTCTGTGATCCAAACCATCAAAGGGGGATGCAACCAGGTGACACTTTGCCCGGGAAGCGAGACAAACAACAGGAGGAGGAGCAACAGGCATGTCAGACGTCGGGCCTCTGGAAGCTGGGCAGTCTGCTGTGGGGCACTCGGAGAGAGGGGAGTCCGGGGTGTCCAGCCCAGGGTCCCCCAAGATGGACTTTGCTGAAAGTCACTGATTTCTGCACTAACAAGTTCTGTTCTACATTCTGTTCCTTCGACAAATAAACCTTTTGTTTTACACGCTGGCTGAGAGTCACGGCTGACTGCAGAGTCGAGGTGCAGGGCCTTCTGGCTTCCTCACAAATGCCTCCTTCACCGTGGGGGTTTCCACCGGGACTCGGATGATGCGGGGGTTGGCGGCAATCACTGGGCAGGCGAGGGTGATCTCTCCGCTCTCAGCCATGCTTAGTGAAGCTCAGGGAGGGCCGAGGAGAGCCGGAGTGAAAGGGAGCTGGGTTTACTTCACTGCCCTGCGTAATGCCAGAATCCAGGCCCAAATCATGCATACCAGCCCCCACTTCTCTACTCCCTGCCAGCTGGGCCGACTGTGACATCACCGATGACATCTTTGTGAGCAGCGATGGCATTGGCAGCCCCTACCTCCCTGCTCCCCGAAACGGGCAGACCCCAGAAAGATGCTGATCCATTGGAGAGGGCTCAGAGAAGAGCCACGGGAATGAGTAAAGGATTAGAAACCCTGCCTGATAGTGACAGGCTCAAAGAGAACAATCGGTTTAGTTTAACAAAGAGAAAGTTATGTCTGTTCCCAGTGTGTAAGTATCTACACAGGGAACAAACATTTAACAATGGGCTCTGCTCCCTAGCAGAGAAAAGTCTCACACTATCCAATGCTGGAAGTGGAAGCTAGACACATTCAGACTGGAAATAAAATGGAGATTTCTAACAGCGAGGGGAATTAACCATTGGAACAATTTACAAGGGTTATTGTGGATTCTCTATCACTGACTATTGTTCAATCAAGACGGGATGTTTTTCTAAATGTTCTGCTCTGGGAATTATTTGGGGGCAGGTCTCCAGCCTCTGAGGTGCAGGGAATCAGACTGGATGAGCACAATGGTGCCTTCTGGCCTTGGATATAATGAATCTGAGAATAATGGGGATGTGAAGCCAGCAATGGGCCAGCTCCCTGTGTTAGGCCTGGTCTACACTATGAGTTTAGGTCAAATTTAGCAGTGTTAAATCGAATTAACCCTGCACCCGTCCACACAACGAAGCCCTTTACTTTGAAATAAAGGGCTCTTAAAATCGATTTCTGTACTTCTCCCCAACGAGGGGAGTAGCGCTGAAATCGACATTGCCATTTCGAATTAGGGTTAGTGTGGCCACAATTCGACGCTATTGGCCTCCGGGAGCTATCCCACCATGCACCATTGTGACCGCTCTGGACAGCAGGGATCTTCCCTGATACCAGCCACACGGTGGGGGGAGGGATAAAGCAATCATCCCAGAGAATTGGATGGGGGGGGGTTAGTTTGGTTTCTGCTGCTGCACGTTAACAGGAAAACCGCAGCACTCAACGGGCTTTGCTTGGTATGTGGAAAAGGAGGGCGCTGCTTTTAGGAAGGTTGCAGAAGCCGAAAGACAGTGGCTTACCATGGCTGCATGCAAGCCGAAATCTGTTGCCCGGACCTGTGTCTGTGATCTCTAACACCAAAGCAGCAGGCAAACAATATTAAGATGCAAAATGCGACCTTGTATCGAAATCACATGTGCTATATAATGTGAATAGTGTTGTTCACCGTGAAAGAGTATAAGCATTGTTCTGTAAAATGTATCTTTTTAAATACTTCTCTCCCTTTTTTCCCAGCTGCAAATTTTTCAAGCCTCCCTCCTCCGTCCCGAAGGCTATCTCAGATAAGGCGGTGGAAAAAAAGGACGCGAGATGAAATGTTCTCTGAAATCATGGAATCGACCCGCAATGAAAGAGCTCATCTGAATGAGTGGAAGGACACGGTATCAAAGTACAGGAAAGATGCCAGAGAACGTGAGGCCATGAGGGACGCTCGAGATGAGAGGTGGCAGGCTGCAATGCTGGGGCTGCTGTGTGATCAAACGGACATGCTGTGGCATCTGGTGGAGCTTCAGGAACAGCAGCAGGATCACAGAGTGCCGCTACAGCCCCTGTATAACCACCCTCCCCCCTCACCATGTTCCATAGCCTCCTCACCCAGATGTGTAAGAATGCGGGGGGGGGGGAGGGGAGAGGCTCCGTGCACCCGCCCACTCCACCCCAGTGGACAGCCCAAGCAAAAGGTTGTCATTATTTTGAACTTTTTTAGTGGCCTTTTCCTTCCCTCCTATCCTCCTCCCAAACCCCACCCGGGCTACCTTGTCAGTTCTCTTCCTATGTTTATAATCAATTAATAAAGAATACATTATTTTTAAATGATAGTGACTTTATTTCCTTTGAAAGCAAGCTGTGATTGAAGGGGGGAGGGTGGGTTGCTTACAGGGAATGAGTCAATCAAGGGGGCGGGTTTTCATCAAGAAGAAACATACAGAACTTTCACACCGTAGCCTGGCCAGTCATGAAACTGGGTTTCAAAGCTTCTCTGATGCACAGCGCTTCCTGGTGTGCTCTTCTAATCGCCCTGGTGTCTGGCTGTGCCTAATCAGTGGCCAGGCGATTTGCCTCAGCCTCCCACACTGCCATAAAGTTATCCCTCTTACTCTCACAGAGATTGTGGAGCACACAGCAAGCAGCAATAACAATGGGAATATTGGTTTGGCTGAGGTCTGAGCAAGTCAGTAACGTGCACCAGTGACCCTTTAAACGTCCAAATGCACATTCTACCACCATTCTACATTTGCTCAGCCTGTAGTTGAACAGCTCCTGACTCCTGTCCAGGCTGCCTGTGTATGGCTTCATGAGCCATGGCATTAAGGGGTAGGCTGGGTCCCCAAGGATAGCTATAGGCATTTCAACATCCCCAATGGTTATTTTCTGGTCTGGGAAGTAAATCCCTTGCTGCAGCCATTTAAACAGATTAGTGTTCCTGAAGACGCAAGCATCATGGACTCTTCCCGGCCATCCCACGTTGATGTTGGTGAAACGTCCCTTTTGATCCACCAGTGCTTGCAGCACCATTGAAAAGTACCCCTTGCGGTTTATGTACTGGCTGCCCCGGTGCTCCGGTGCCAAGATAGGGATATGGGTTCCATCTATCACCCCACCACAGTTAGGGAATCCCATTGCAGCAAAGCCATCCACTATGACCTGCACATTTCCCAGAGTCACTACCTTTGGTAGCAGCAGCTCAGTGACTGCTTTGACTACTTGCATCGCAGCAGCCCCCACAGTAGTTTTGGCCACTCCAAATTGATTCCCAACTGTCTGGCGTTCAAGCTTCCACAGGGCTATCGCCACTCGCTTCTCAACTGTGAGGGCTGCTCTCATCTTGGTATTCTGGCGCTTCAGGGCAGGTGAAAGCAAGTCACAAAGTTCCATGAAAGTGCCCTTGTGCATGCAAAAGTTTCACAGCCACTGGGAATCGTCCCACACCTGAAACACTATGCGGTCCCACCAGTCTGTGCTTGTTTCCCGGGCCCAGAATCCGCGTTCCACGGCTATAACCTGCCCCATTAACAGCATGATCTCCAAAGCCCTGGGGCCCACGGTTTCATAGAATTCCATGTCCATGTCCTCATCACTCTCGTCGCCGCGCTGCCGTAGCCAACTCCTCCTCGCCTGGTTTTGCAGGTTCTGGTTCAGCATAAACTGCACGATAACGCGCAAGGTGTTTACGATGTTCATGACTGCTGTCTTGAGCTGAGCAGGCTCCATGCTTGCTGTGGTATGGTGTCTGCACAGTTCATCCAGGAAAAAAGGCATGAAACGGTTGTCTGCTGTTGCTTTCCCGGAAGTGGTGCGCCACTTCCCGCAGCTCCCATTGGCTGGGAACGGCGAACCGCAGTCACAGGGAGCTGAGGGGCTCCATGCCTGCAGATGCTCCAGGTAAACAAAATGTATCGCCAACGGCTTACCCTGACAGGCCGGGAGCCAAAGTTTGCCAACCCATTTATTGATGTCAATACTGCAGCCTTTTAAAGTTGCAAAGGCTTTGTTTTGTGGACTAGATTGGCTTGAAATGGACCTCATAAATCTCGAGCCAACATGAAAATATAAGGTGCAGAATCGATGGAATCTCTAATAAAATTGAAATAGCCTGTTATCCCTACAGACCTGCCAATCTACAGGGCTGCTTTGAAATAAACAAAGAACAATAATAATTTGACAGTGATAAAGCAGGTGACATTCCTATATAAAGTCCTACAAAATCTGTAACTATAATAATAATAATAATCTATTTTCATACTAGTATGTAAAATGAACAACGGTGAAATCAAAAGAAAAAGGTCTTCTTATCATGCAGCGTTCAAACTTAAAGTTGTTGAATATGCAGAAGCAAACAATAATTGTGCCGCTGCTCATGAATTCTGTATCAATGAGAAGCAAGTAAGAGAATGGTGAAAAAATAAAACAACACTAAAAGACATGCCAAGAAGCAAGAAAAAATGTCCAATGATGTGCACTTCATTTCCTGAGCTAGAGAAAGATCTCAATAATTGAGTTGTTGAATGTCGACAAAATGGGTACATTGTCACTAGAACTGGAATTTGTCTGCGTGCTCTGCAAATGTCGAAAAATGACAAATACATGTCAGTAAAGCCGTCAATGTTTGTTGCATCAGCGGGTTGGTGTACTCACTGCATGAACAGTCATAGTCTCTGTCTTTGTCAGTGAACAAAGTGCAAAAGCTGCCTAGAGATCTGGAAGAAAAACTTGAATCTTTCCAAAGGTTTATTATAAAATATCGAAAGGAATATGCATTTGAACTGTCACAAATATGGAATATGGATGAAACACCAATGACAGTCAATCTCCCAAGCAACAGAAGGTAACCGGTGTTGGTGAAAAAACAGTTTTAATTAAAACCAATGGCCATGAAAAAATCCATTTTACAATGGATTTATCATGTTTGGCAAATGGATCAAAGCTCCCTCCTGTTGTTATTTCTAAAAGAAAAACCTAGCCTAAAAAGATGAAATTTCCTGCTGATGTCATCGTACGTGCACACGAAAAGGGATGGATGGATGAAAGTGGGACTATTGAATGGCTTGAAAAAGTGTGGTATAAGAGACCAGGAGCACTTTTCAAGAAACCTGCAATGTTTGTTTGTGACATGTTCAGGGCACACAAGATGGATGAGGTGAAAAATATGGCCAAAAATATGAAAACTACTTTGGCTGTAATACCTGGAGGCTTAACTTCAGTTCTACAACCGCTTGATGTCTGCCTGAACAAACCCTTAAAGACAGGCTACGCAAAATGTGGTCTGAATGGATGTGCTCAGGCATGGCGAAGTTGACAAAAGGCAGCAATCTTATGAAGACAGAAATCAATCTGGTCGCCCAGTGGATCAAGGACGCGTGGGTGTCCATTCCCTCAGAAATGGTAGAAAAATCATTTAGGAAATGCTGTATCATGATGGGTCAGAAGATGATGCCAAATTTGATGATGACACAACAGAGGCTGATGATGAGAAGGAATCTGACTTCCTGCAGCTCCCATTGGCTGGGAATGGCAAACTGCGGGCACTGGGAGCTGAGGGGCTCCGTGCCTGCAGACGCTCCAAGTAACCAAAACATCCCGACCCGCCAGCGTCTTACCCTGACGGGCCGGGAGCCAAAGTTTGCCAACCCCGGAAATATAGGGTCAGCTTATGAAAGGGTCATACAGTTTTTGCTATTTTTACCTAACCATCTTGGGGGGTCGGCTTATAAACGAACAGGCTAATGAAAGAGTATATACAGTACTATCCATAGAGATTCTATGGTATAGTTTGGTTCAATTAAGATTTTTACTTCATATGATTTTATGCTTTCTTTCATGTATAGTGCCACTCCCCCACCAGCAGGACCTGTTCTGTCCTTCTGATATATTTTGTTCCCTGGTATTACTGTGTCCCATTGATTATCCTCATTCCACCAAGTTTCTGTGATGACTAGTTGTAGCGAGCGAAGACTCACCGGCACGGTACCTCCTGCTGGTCATCTCAGGAATTAGTTCAACTCCAGCTCCGGAGCGCCCTCTGCTCACCGGTGGCTCACCTGCCTCAGGCCCCGTGTGCCTCCCGGACCCTGGTGCCCCTTTACCTCAGTGTTGTGCCCCAGCAGTACCCCCACATGCTGGGTCTCCCCTCCCAGGGGAACCCCCAACCCTCTACACTCACCTTGCCTCAGTGACTTCTGCCAGTCATCATCTAGCCCCCACTCACTGGGGCAGACTGTAAAGGCCACTCATCATTGGCAAGGGGGTTGGACCAGTTGCCTCTCCCTAACCTCGGGCTACAAATCTGCAACCCCAGTACCTGCTTTGGCCTTAGCAAGGCCCGCAGCCTGGGGATTTGCCAGGCTGCAGCTCCCCAGGTCCTCTTGTCTTTCCCCAGCACAGCTCCTAGGCAGCCAGGTCCTTCTCTCTTCACAGCTAGAGAGAGACTGCTTGCCTTCTGGCTCTGCAGCCCTTTTATATGGTCTTTCCTGATTCACTCTAAGCCCCAGCCCTTTCCAGGGCTGGCTTTTAACCCTTGCTGGGCAGGAGCGGGGTGACTGTCCCACTACACTAGTATATCAATATCCTCATTTAATATGAGGCACTCTAGTTCACCCTTTTTTATTATTTAAACTTCTGGTATTTGTATATAAGTACTTTAAAAATTGTCACTTTTTAACTGTCTGCCATTTCATGATGTAACATGGTTTCTGTAAAGGGAAATCATGTCTTACTAATCTATTGGAGTTCTTTGAAGGGGTCAACAAACATGTGTACAAGGGGGTTCCAGTGGGCATAGTGTACTTAGATTTCAAGAAAGCCTTTGACAAGGTCCATCACCAAAGGCTCTTACGTAAATTAAGTTGTCAAGGGATAAGAGGGAAGATCCTTTCATGGATTGAAAACTGGTTAAAAGACAGGGAACAAAAGGTAGGAATAAATGACAAATTTTCAGAATGGAGAGGGGTAACTAGTGGTATTCCCCAAGGGTCAGTCCTAAGACGAATACTATTCAACTTATTCATAAATGATCTGGAGAGAGGGGTAAACAGTGAGGTGGCAAAGTTTGCAGATGATACTAAACTGCTCAAGATAGTTAAGACCAAAGCAGACTGTGAAGAACTTCAAAAAGATCTCACAAAGCTAAGTGATTGGGCAAGAAAATGGCAAATGAAATTTAATGTGGATAAATGTAAAGTAATTGCCATTGGAAAAAATAACCCCAACTATACATACAATATGATGGGGGCTAAGTTAGCTACAACTAATCAGGAAAGAGATCTTGGAGTCATCGTGGATAGTTCTCTGAAGACGTCCACGCAGTGAGCAGCAGCAGTCAAAAAAGCAAACAGGATGTTAGGAATCATTAAAAAAAAGGATAGAGAATAAGATGGAGAATATCTTATTGCCCTTATATAAATCCATGGTATGCCCACATCTTGAATACTGCATACAGATGTAGTCTCCTCATCTCAAAAAAGATATACTGGCATTAGAAAAGGTTCAGAGAAGGGCAACTAAAATGATTAGGGGTTTGGAATGGATCCCATATAAGGAGAGATTAAAGAGAGTAGGACTTTTCAGCTTGGAAAAGAGGAGACTAAAGGGGGATATGATAGAGGTATATAAAATCATGAGTGGTGTGGAGAAAGTGAATAAGGAAAAGTTATTTACTTGTTCCCATAATATAAGAACTAGGGGGCCACCAAATGAAATTAATTGGTAGCAGGTTTAAAACAAATAAAAGGAAGTTCTTCTTCACACAGTGCACAGTCAACTTGTGGAACTCCTTGCCTGAGGAGGTTGTGAAGGCTAGGACTATAACAGGATTTAAAAGAGAACTAGATAAATTCATGGAGGTTAAGTCCATTAATGGCTATTAGCCAGGATAGGTAAGGAATGGTGTCCCTAGCCTCTGTTTGTCAGAGGGTGGAGATGGATGGCAGGGGAGAGATCGCTTGATTATTACCTGTTAGGTTCACTCCCTCTGGGGCACCTGGCATTGGCCACTGTCGGTAGACAGGACACAGGGCTGGATGGACCTTTGGTCTGACCCAGTGCGGCCGTTCATATGTTCTTATGAATGGGATTTTTTTTCATTTGAGTGTTTCTCATGAGATCCTACCTGTATTTTATCTTCCATGCTCTCCTCCTTACTAGTACATAGAGCATCTCCATTAACAGATCTTCCCCTAAGGGATGCCTCTGTCTGAACCATGTGGTCCTCCGCACCGGTCAGCTTTCCCCCAGCCCTTAGTTTAAAACTGCTCTATGACCTTGTTAATTTTAAGTGCCAGCAATCTGGCTCCATTTTGGTAAGCTCAGAGAGCTGATAGGTAAGGTCCCATGGGAATCAAGACTGAGGGGAAAAACAACTGAGGAGAGTTGGCAGTTTTTCAAAGGGACATTATTAAGGGCCCAAAAGCAAGCTATTCCGCTGGTTAGGAAAGATAGAAAATGTGGCAAAAGACCACCTTGGCTTAACCACGAGATCTTGCATGATCTAAAAAATAAAAAGGAGTCATATAAAAAATGGAAACTAGGACACATTACAAAGGATGAATATAGGCAAACAACACAGGAATGCAGGGGCAAGATTAGAAAGGCAAAGGCACAAAATGAGCTCAAACTAGTTACAGGAATAAAGGGAAACAAGAAGACTTTTTATCAATACATTAGAAGCAAGAGGAAGACCAAAGACAGGGTAGGCCCACTGCTTAATGAAGAGGGAGAAACAGTAACAGGAAACTTGGAAATGGCAGAGATGCTTAATGACTTCTTTGTTTCGGTCTTCACCGAGAAGTCTGAAGGAATGCCTAACTTAGTGAATGCTAATGGGAAGGGGGTAGGTTTTGCAGATAAAATAAAAAAAGAACAAGTGAAAAATCACTTAGAAAAGTTAGATGCCTGTAAGTCACCAGGGCCTGATGAAATGCATCTTAGAATACTCAAGGAGCTAATAGAGGAGGTATCTGAGCCTCTAGCTATTATCTTTGGAAAATCATGGGAGTCGGGAGAGATTCCAGAAGACTGGAAAAGGGCAAATATAGTGCCCATCTATAAAAAGGGAAATAAAAACAACCCAGGAAACTACAGACCAGTTAGTTTACCTTCTGTGCCAGGGAAGGTAATGGAGCAAGTAATTAAGGAAATCATCTGCAAACACTTGGAAGGTGGTAAGGTGATAGGGAACAGCCAGCATGGATTTGTAAAGAACAAATCATGTCAAACCAATCTGATAGCTTTCTTCGATAGGATAACGAGCCTTGTGGATAAGGGAGAAGCTGTGGATGTGGTATACCTAGACTTTAGTAAGGCATTTGATACGGTCTCGCATGATATTCTTATCGATAAACTAGGCAAATACAATTTAGATGGGGCTACTATAAGGTGGGTGCATAACTGGCTGGATAACCGTACTCAGAGAGTTGTTATTAATGGTTCCCAATCCTGATGGAAAGGCATAACGAGTGGGGTTCCGCAGGGGTCTGTTTTGGGATCAGCTCTGTTCAATATCTTCATTAACGACTTAGATATTGGCATAGAAAGTACGCTTATTAAGTTTGCAGATGATACCAAACTGGGAGGGATTGCAACTGCTTTGGAGGACAAGGTCATAATTCAAAATGATCTGGACAAATTGGAGAAATGGTCTGAGTTAAACAGGATGAAGTTTAACAAAGACAAATGCAAAGTGCTCCACTTCGGAAGAAAAAATCAGTTTCACACATACAGAATGGGAAGAGACTGTCTAGGAAGGAGTACGGCAGAAAGGGATCTAGGGGTTATAGTGGACCACAAGCTAAATATGAGTCAACAGTGTGATGCTGTTGAAAAAAAAGCAAACATGATTCTGGGATGTATTAACAGGTGTGTTGTGAGCAAGACACGAGGAGTCGTTCTTCTGCTCTACTCTGCTCTGGTTAGGCCTCAGCTGGAGTATTGTGTCCAGTTCTGGGCACTGCATTTCAAGAAAGATGTGGAGAAATTGGAAAGGGTCCAGAGAAGAGCAACAAGAACGATTAAAGGTCTTGAGAACATGACCTATGAAGGAAGGCTGAAAGAATTGGGTTTGTTTATTTGGAAAAGAGAAGACTGAGAGGGGACATGATAGCAGTTTTCAGGTATCTAAAAGGGTGTCATAAGGAGGAGGGAGAAAACTTGTTCACCTTAGCCTCTAAGGATAGAACAAGAAGCAATGGGCTTAAACTGCAGCAAGGGAGGTCTAGGTTGGACATTAGGAAAAAGTTCCTAACAGTCAGGGTGGTTAAACACTGGAATAAATTGCCTAGGGAGGTTGTGGAATCTCCATCTCTGGAGATATTTAAGAGTAGGTTAGATAAATGTCTATCAGGGATGGTCTAGACAGTATTTGGTCCTGCCATGCGGGCAGGGGACTGGACTCGATGACCTCTCGAGGTCCCTTCCAGTCCTAGAATCTGTGAATCTATGAATCCTTGGATGCATAAACAGGGGAGTGGAAAGTTGGAGAAGGTGAAGGATTTTACGTCTCCACATGGTATTGGTGAAACCGACTGCATCCAGTCCTGGGATCCACATTTCAGAAATAATGTTGAAAAACTGGAGAAGGCACAGAAAACAGCGACTAAAATGATTGGAGCTTCATTTATTCATCTTAAATACCAATAACGTGCTCTTTAGTCTAGTAAAGAAAGGCAGAGCAAGACCTAATCACTGGAATCTGAAGGCAGACAAATTCCAGTTGGAGATAAGGGCCAAGTGTTTAGCACTCAGGGCAATTAACATTTGGAACACACTGAGAAGGGAAGTGGTGGATTCTCCAACTCCGCATGTCTGCAGATCCAGACTGGATGCTTTTCTGGAAGATCTGCTTGAGGGCTTGTCTACATTTAAGACGCTACAATAGTGCTTCCATAGAGCTTCAATGTGGACAGTACTTACACCGACAGCAGGGGTTCTCCTGTCAGTGCAGTTAATCCACCTTCCCAAGAGGTGGTAGATAGGTCGACAGAAGAATTCTTCTATTGACCTAATGCCTTCTAAACCAGGGTTAGGTTGACATAGCTACATCTCTCAGGGGTGTGGATATATTCAAAAAAGGCAAATGCAATATTAGGTTGTAATAACGGAAGCATAACATGTAAATCATGGGAGGTGATAGTACTCATCTACTTGGCACTGGTTAGGCCTTAGCTGGAGTATAGTGTCTAGTTTGGGTCACCAATGTATAGGAAGGATGTAGAGAAACTGGAAAGGATCCAGAGGCAAGAGACAATGATGATCAAAGGGACAGAAGGCAAGCCATATGACCAAGGGCCGAAGCAACCATTTGTGTTTTGTTTGGAAAAGAGGAGACTGAGGGGGAGATGGGAGTGATCTTCAGATACTTAAAAGGCTGTGATAAGAAAAATGGAGGACAGTTATTCTCCCTTGCCACAGAGCACAGGACAACAGGCAGTGGGTTCAAACTCCAGCATAGCAGATTTAGATTATATCTGAGAAAAAACTTCCTAACTGTATGAACAGGAGGACAATGGAACAGATGCCTTGAGAGGCTGTGGAAGCCAAAGGTGGCAGGAAACCCAATTTTCTGGGCTGGTTTAGATACAACACATCCTGCATCTCGGCAGGGGGTCAGTCTAGCTGACACTTGCATTCCTTTCTAACCCCATAGCTCTATGATTCTATAATGTAAAATCCTAGAGTGGAACAGGTCTTAGTCACACATAAGTTATGAAGCTCGAATCAGGGGTAGCTGGGTAAAATTTAATGGCCTGTGCTATACAGGATGTCAGGCTGGATGATAAAATGGTTCCTTCTGACCTTAAATCATATGAATCTATCAACAAAGAAAGTAGATCAGGCATTTGTATTTACTCTGTTTCACAACACACAAACAAGGGAACATTCAATTACATTGAAAATCTGAACATATAACACTGAGAAAAGAAAATTGTCAAAATACTTCATATTTGGCCTGTTGTACTCCTTGCCACCGACATTATTGGAGCAAACAGCTTAGCTGAATAGGATTCACAAATGGATCGGCCATTGTAGGTGGTTCTGGGGGCACCCTTAGTTAAGTCTGTCTGACACCTTCAATTAGGAGACCTCATTTTCAGTTCTTTATATGTTTGCCAAACTTTAACCATGTGGACTTATATTTGCAATGCTGGGTGTCTGCTTCTGGCTGAATTGTGTTTTGAAAATTTCAGGCATAACAGTTCAGCCAACATCTCAAATGAAGCTAGGAGAGAAGATGTCTTGCCCATGTTGAAAAATTCTTATAGTTATTCCAGTGAGGAGCCCTAGCACCTCCATGCTTTCCAGCAGATAAAATTAAGGTAACTCCTCCCTGACCCCCCGCGTTAAGAGCCAGAGCCCTGAAATGCAAGAGGAGGAGGTGACAGTGTCTCTGCATTAACACCCAGCTGGCTCCTGAGGTCTTTACTCAGTTCTTACTCCACGGAGAATTTTCCCTCAGTGGGGCCTGAGCAAAATACAGGGCATAGCTTCCGAATTTGGCCTTGTATTGTACACCTACTAACACTTTTCATTATTAAGGATCCACTGTGCCACTAAAATGCAGCCGCCTCAGGGCTTGAGGCGGGGGTGGGTGGGTATTCGCAGAAAGGAATGGCATTTTGGACAGTGATAAAGGAGCAAACTCACCCCTGTGGCAAGGACCCTGGGATGTTTAATGGCTGTGCAGAGCAGAAAGGAAAACAGACCTATTCTCTATCCCATTACGCCCATGTTACACTGGGTTTGTCGAGCAGGTGAGCTCCTCAGCAAGAGATGGGTACCTGGGAATCCTGAGACAGAAGTGTCTTTCCTGTTAATCCCCGTCAGGTAGCTGTGTCCCACACCTCTCTCACCCCAGCATCTGCATCAACATCCCATGCCAAAGCCAAACACAGGGTGTGCACCATTTATAATAGAGCTCTGTGCAATCCCAGTGGGGTTCGTTCAGCCTCTAGGGGCGAAGCGGCATCTGGATGTAAACAGGCTGGAGACCGGAGACACTCTAGCCAGTGTCTCTCTTTCCATGTCTGCACTTCTGTGGTTTTTGTCCAGCTTTAGGAGTAAACAGTAATTAACCGACCTTCCCAAAGGGAGATGAAAACTGTGGGGCTCTCCGCGGAGTCAGAGAGGAATTGGCTGCTCTGTGTATTTGTGTATATTTAAAAATTATAGTTGATTAGGAAGAAAACTGGGGATAATAACTTGGCCTCCGTAGAGTCTGATACCCTGTAAATGCCCACGATGTGTAGGTAGATAGTAGACAGACAGATCTGCAGAAAGATGACTGAGGGGAGACATGAGCACTTTCTGCAGGCACACGGGGCTGTCGCTAAGACATCAAAGATCAGTAATTCTCATCAAGAACTATCATCATACAGTGCTGCACCTTTCATTGATGGATCCTGAAAACACCTAGCTAGGTAAAGTCCCTATGAACATATCCCCATTATACAGATAGGTAAACTCAGGCAAAGGGAGACGTGACTTGGCGAAGGTCCCACAGAGAATGACAGACAGAACTCATGAGTCCTGACTCACCTACTGTAACAACCACCTCTCCTTCAGTAAATGAGCGCATGACAACTGGGAAATGGACTCATTGTCTCGGAGGACCTGTTCTTTGTTTGGGTGTGATGGAATTCTGTGGGGTGTAACCTGGAACTGGGATACCACTGAGCCCTTTGGCTTACCAATCTGGGCTCCCTCTCACACTGTGAGGTTATGGGAAACCGCTATCCTCTCCAGGTCTTGCACTTACACAATCATACACAGACAGGGACACACCCAGCTGCAGTTTCATGAAAGCTTTCACTAGCCACCCATGAACCAACAATAGAAAGGTCCAGCCAGTTCCCCCCAGCTCCCCAGGCTATGACCCCAGAGCTGTACTGTCTTGCCCTTCTCAAAAGTCTGACCAGTGTAAGTTTATTACCCAGTCTGCCCCTCTCTCAATGTAGAGAGGACAATGCACCAACTCCATTTCCTGAGGAGATTTCCCTTTTGCATTTCAAACAACACTCTGTTTTAGGAATAGATTTTAAGTGACTATAAGTAAGAGCGTAGTGATCAAGGTTCGTTACCTCAGAAATAAACAATTTTACAATGTATGTTCTATACACTAGACAGAATTTTAATCAATCCGTGTCTCACCCTGATGGTACAAACATCCCACCAGTCTTCCATACCCCTTCAGCCTGGGACCACAGCCTCAGTTCAGTCCTTGTTCCTAAGCTGCTTCCACGTGTTGAGTTGTGGAGGGAGTGAGACCATGTGGAGGGAACTTCATTTTTTAAAGCAAAAGCCCCCAGCACAATTAGTGGGAAAGTACAGCATAAAATGGAGTCCAGTGTCACATGAGCTGGTCACATGCCCTTGCCTGCTTCGATGAGTCATAGCAGGGGCCATTACCGATATCCTGGCTAGAGTGTTCACAGGAAAGCCGGTCAGGTGCAGCTAAACTTCTTCTAAGGCCTATTGTGATTCTTAATGGGCCATTACCCTAAATGGTACATCCACAATGTGCTGGCTAGACTGGACGTAAACTGTATTGTGAATATTACCCAGGAGCAAACACACTTCAAATACTGGTACTACGTCAATATTCATAACTTTAGGTACAAAAATGATACATACACACAAACAGGTTAATCCTATTCAGCAAATCATAACTTTTCCATTGAAACCTTACATGACATACCTTAGATAAAACACATCATAATCATATCAGCTTGGTAAATATGGGGGTACCAGGGTGCAGCTCTGGGGCACAGAATGTCACACCTCCCCCCTTAGTGTTAGACACTGATTACTGCGGAGGCAGTGTGCCAAAGCCCCCTTTAGCTTTTGACCATACAACTCCCAAGTTCTGCAAACATTGTAGTCAAGTATCAGAGGGGTAGCCGTGTTAGTCTGAATCTGTAAAAAGCAACAGAGGGTCCTGTGGCATCTTTAAGACTAACAGAAGTATTGGGAGCATAAGCTTTCGTGGGTAAGAACCTCACTTCTTCAGATGCAAGTAATGGAAATCTCCAGAGGCAGGTATAAATCAGTATGGAGATAACGAGGTTAGTTCAATCAGGGAGGGTGAGGTGCTCTGCTAGCAGTTGAGGTGTGAACACCAAGGGAGGAGAAACTGCTTCTGTAGTTGGATAGCCATTCACAGTCTTTGTTTAATCCTGATCTGATGGTGTCAAATTTGCAAATGAACTGGAGCTCAGCAGTTTCTCTTTGGAGTCTGGTCCTGAAGTTTTTTTGCTGTAAGATGGCTACCTTTACATCTGCTATTGTGTGGCCAGGGAGGTTGAAGTGTTCTCCTACAGGTTTTTGTATATTGCCATTCCTGATATCTGACTTGTGTCCATTTATCCTCTTGCATAGTGACTGTCCAGTTTGGCCAATGTACATAGCAGAGGGGCATTGCTGGCACATGATGGCATATATAACATTGGTGGACGTGCAGGTGAATGAGCCGGTGATGTTGTAGCTGATCTGGATAGGTCCTGTGATGGTGTTGCTGGTGTAGATATGTGGGCAGAGTTGGCATCGAGGTTTGTTGCATGGGTTGGTTCCCGAGTTAGAGTTGTTATGGTGCGGTGCGTGGTTGCTGGTGAGAATATGCTTAAGGTTGGCGGGTTGTCTGTGGGCGAGGACTGGCCTGCCTCCCAAGGTCTGTGAAAGTGAGGGATCATTGTCTAGGATGGGTTGTAGATCACTGATGATGCGTTGGAGAGGTTTAAGCTGAGGACTGTAGGTGATGGCCAGTGGAGTTCTGTTGGTTTCTTTTTTGGGCCTGTCTTGTAGCAGGAGGCTTCTGGGTACACGTCTGGCTCTGTTGATTTGTTTCTCTATTTCCTTGTGTGGGTATCGTAGTTTTGAGAATGTTTGGTGAAGATCTTGTAGGTGTTGGTCTCTGTCTGAGGGGTTGGAGCAGATGCGGTTGTACCTCAGCGCTTGGCTGTAGACAATGGATCGTGTGGTGTGCCTGGGGTGGAAGCTGGAGGCATGAAGGTAGGCGTAGCGGTGACAATATATACCTCCAGACCAGTGGCACCGCCATGGGCACCCGCATGGCCCCACAATATGCCAACATTTTTATGGCTGACCTGGAACAACGCTTCCTCAGCTCTCGTCCGCTCACGCCCCTTATGGAATACAAGCTGTCAGGAACAGTATCCCTGATGATGACACAGCACAGCTTGTTGCTGAGCTCTGTGACTTTATCCTCACGCACAATTATTTCAAATTTGGTGACAATATACACCTCCAGACCAGTGGCACCGCCATGGGCACCCGCATGGCCCCACAATATGCCAATATTTTTATGGCTGACCTGGAACAATGCTTCATCAGCTCTCGTCCGCTCACGCCCCTTCTCTACCTATGCTACATTGATGACATCTTCATCATCTGGACCCATGGGAAGGAGACCCTGGAAGAATTCCACCATGATTTCAACAGCTTCCACCCCACCATCAACCTCAGCCTGGACCAATCTACATGGGAGGTCCACTTCCTAGACACCACAGTACAAATAAGCGATGGCCATGTTAACACCACCCTATACCGAAAACCCACCGACCGCTACGCCTACCTTCATGCCTCCAGCTTCAACGAATCACCGGCATGACGCCACACCAGGGGAATTGCTCAAGCTTGCCTGCTGGAAACCAATGCCGCCCAGACATGCCTGGACTTGTGCTCTCCAATCACATGGACTGAGGGTATAAAACAGGACACAGGGGCCCCATGCTTGGCCTTTCTCCTGCCCCCACCTATGCTACAAGAAACAACGGCACTGAGAAGAATGGAGATGTCCACAGAGGGAACTGGCCCAGGTTTCAAGGGTGAAAACCTTTTCAAGGGTGGGCTGTATAAGTAGGAGAATTGCTAGCAGATGGAGGGACGTGATCATCCCCCTCTATTCAGCATTGGTAAGGCCTCATCTGGAGTACTGTGTCCAACTTTGGGCCCACACTACAAGAAGGATGTGGAAAAATTGGCGAGAGTCCAGCAGAGGGCAACAAAAATGATTAGGGGGCTGGAGCACATGACTTATGAGGACAGGCTGAGGGAACTGGGATTATTTAGTCTGCATAAGAGAAGAATGAGGGGGGATTTGATAGCAGCCTTCAACTACCTGAAAGGGGATTCCAAAGAGGATGGATCTAGACTGTTCTCAGTGGTTCCAGATGACAGAATAAGGAACAATGGTCCCTAGTCACAGTGGGAGAGATCTAGGTTGGATATTAGGAAACACTATTTCATTAGGAGCGTGGTGAATCAGTGGAATGGGTTACCCAGGGAGGTGGTGGAATCTCCTTCCTTAGAAGTTTTTAGGGTCAGGCTTGACAAAGCCCTGGCTGGGATGATTTAGTTGGGGTTAGTCCTGCTTTCAGCAGGGGGTTGGACTAGATGACCTCCTGAGGTCTCTTCCAACCCTAATATTCTATGATTGTGTGATTCTATGATCTGTGTATTATGAACTGCAATATCCAGTGGGGTGAGAAAAAACTGCTTAATCTAGATGTTGCCCAGTCTAATAGGGTTGAGAATTTAGACAGTGTGCTTATATTTTATTTTATTTTGGTAACCAATCTGACTTTTTGCCTATCACTTAATATTACTTAAAATCTATCATTTGTAGTCAATACATTTGTTTTACTGTTTATCTTTACCATTGAGTTTGTATGAAGTGTGTGGCAAAACTGTCCACTTTCGATTGATGAAGTGGTGAACCAATTAATAAATTTGCACTGCTCATCTTGAGCAGTACAAGACAGTATATTCCTGAGGTGGAAGGCTGGGAGCTGGGGGGATCTGGCTGGTCCCTTTCCCTGTGTGATTCATGAGTGGCTCTGGGAGCATTCATGCAATCTAGCTGGGTGTGGGGCTCCACATGCAGTTGTGCTGAGTGATAACACCTGGGGGGGTTTCCTGCTGGTCAATAGCAAAGCATTGTGAGAGACCGGGGGCACAGCCTGACCAACCTGATTGCCTTCTATAATGAGATAACTGGCTCTGTGGATTTGGGGAAAGTGGTGGATGAGATATATCTTTCAGAGGGGTAGCCGTGTTAGTCTGTATCACCAAAAACAATGAGGAGTCCTTGTTACACCTTAGAGACTAACAAAGTTATTTGGACATAAGCTTTCATGGGCTAGAACCCACTTCATCAGATGGATGGAGTGGAAAACACAGTAGCAGATATATTTTTACACAGCATATAAAAGGATGGGAGTTGCCTTACCAGGTGGGGGGTCAGTCTAATGAGACAATTTAATTATCAGTAGAATACCAAGGGAGGAAAAATCACTTTCGTAGTGGTAATGAGAGTGGCCCATTTCAAACAGTTGACAAGAAGATGTGAGTAACCGTAGGGGGAAATTAGTAAGGTAAAATTAGCTTTTGTAATGACCCATCTGTGACGGGTTGGATCACAGAAACCTCCATGGAAACTGCCAACTGATGTGCCAAGACTACTTCTGCCCCTGCTTTCCCTGCCTTCCCAGCTTGGGACTTCAGTGCCCTGCCTGGTTTGAGCCAGACCCACTAGCCTGCTGCAAGCCCAGACCCAGGTCTGAACCACATCCCCTAACAGCTTCAGGCTTAATTGAAAGCAGGTTAAGAAATGTTCCTGTCTTTAACACTCAGATGCTCAACTCCCAATGGGGTCCAAACCCCAAATAAATCCGTTTTACTCATAAATTGTTCGCCCTCTATAACACTGATAGAGACATATGAACAGCTGTTTGCCCCCCCCCAGTATTAATACATACTCTGGGTTAATTAATAAGTAAAAAGTGATTTTATTAAATACAGAAAGTAGGATTTAAGTGGTTCCAATTAGTAACAGGCAGAACAAAGTGAATTACCAAGCAAAATAAAATATAACACGCAGGTCTAAGCCTAATACAGTAAGAAAACTGAATACAGATAAAATCTCACCCTCAGAGATGTTTCAAGAAGCTTCTATCACAGACTGGACGCCTTCCTAGTCTGGGCACAATCCTTTCCCCTGGTACCGTCCTTGTTCCAGCTCAGGTGGTCGCTAGGGGATTTCTCATGACTGCAGCCCCCTTTGTTCTCTTCTACCCTCTTATATATCTTTTGCATAAGGCAGGGATCCTTTGTCCCTCTCTGGGTTCCCACCCCTCCTTCTCAATGGGAAAGCACCAGGTTAAAGATGGATTCCAGTTCAGGTGACATGATCACATGTCACTGTAAGACTTCATTACCCACTTGCCAGCACACATATATACAGGAAGACTTACAAGTAAACAGAGCCATCTACAGTCAATTGTCCTGGTTAATGGGAGACATTAAGATTCCAAATCACCATTAATGGCCCACACTTTGCATAACTACAATAAGACCTCAGAGTTATCTTTCATATTTCTAGTTTCAGATACAAGAATGATACATTTATACAAATAGGATGAACACACTCAGTAGATTATAAGCTTTGTAATGATACCTTTCAAGAGACCTTTTGCATGAAGCATATTTTAGTTACCTTATATTCACACTCATCAGCATACTTTCATAAAATCACATAGATTGAAACGTCACACAATCCATTGCCAGTCTTTATTCAGGCCTAATTTGATGGTGTCCAGTTTGCAAATTAATTCCAGTTCTGCAGTTTCATGTTGGAGTCTGTTTTTGAAGTTTTTTTGGTGAAGAATTGCCACTTTTAAGTCCGTTATTGAATGACCAGGGAGGCTGAAGTGTTCTCCTACTGGTTTTTGAATGTTGTAATTCCTGATGTCAGATTTGTGTCCATTTATTCTTTTGCATAGAGACTGTCCTGTTTGGCCAATGTACAAGGCAGAGAGGCATTGCTGGCACATGATGGCATATATCACGTTGGTAGATGTGCAGGTGAACAATCCCTGATGGTGTGGTTGATGTGGTTAGGTCCTATGATGGTGTCCCTTGAATAGTTATGCAGACAGAGTTGGCACCGGGGTTTGTTGCAGGGTTTGGTTCCTGGATTAGTGTTTTTGTTGTGTAGTGTGTAGTTGCTGGTGAGTATGTGTTTCATGTTGGGGGGCTCTCTGTAAGCGAGGACTGGCCTGTCTCCCAAGGTCTGTGAGAATAAGGGATCATCCTTCAGGATAGGTTGTAGATCCTTGATGATGCACTGGAGAGGTTAATTTGGGGGCTGTAGGTGTCGGCTAGTGGCTTTAGATATCTTGACTTTAGAAAAGCTTTTGATACGGTCTCCCACAGTATTCTACCCAGCAAGTTAAAAAAGTATGGATTGGATGAATGGACTATAAGGTGGATATAAAGCTGGCTAGATCGTTGGGCTCAATGGGTTGTGATCTATGGCTCAATGTCTAGTTGGCAGCTGGTATCAAGCGGAGTGCCCCAGGTGTCTGTCCTGGGGCTGGTTTTGTTTAACATCTTCATTAATGATCTGGATCATGGGATGGATTGCACCCTCAGCAAGTTTGCAGATAGCACTAAGCTGGGGGGAGAGGTAGATACGGTGGAGGAGTAGGGTCCAGAGTGACCTAGACAAATTAGAGGATTGGGCCAAAAGAAATCTGATGAGGTTCAGCAAGGACAAGTGCAGAGTCGTGCACTTAGGATGGAAGAATCCCATGAACGCTACAGGCTGGGGACAGACTGGCTAAGCAGCAGTTCTGCAGAAAAGGACCTGGGGATTACAGTGGACGAGAAGCTGGATATGAGTCAGCAGTGTGCCCTTGTTTCCAAGAAGGCTAACGGCATATTGGGCTGCTTTAGTAGGAGCATTGCTAGCAGATCGAGGGAAGTGATTATTCCCTTCTATTCGGCACTGGTAAGGGCACATCTGGAGTAAGGGGTCCAATTTTGGGCCTCCCACTACAGAACAGATGTAGACAAATTGGAGAGAGTCCAGCGGAGAGCAACAGAAATGATTAGGGGGCTGGGGCACATGATTTATGAGGAGAGGCTGGTTTGATAGCAGCCTTCAACTACCTGAAAGCGGGTTCCAAAGATGATGGAGCTCGGCTGTTCTCAGTGGTGGCAGATGACAGGACAAGGAGCAATGGTCTCAAGTTGCAGTGGGGGAGGTCTAGGTTGGATATTAGGAAAAAATATTTCACCAGGAGGGAGGTGAAGCACTGGAATGGAATACCTGGGGAGGTGGTAAAATCTCTATCCTTAGAGGTTTTTAAGGCCCGGTTTGACAAAGCCCTGGCTGGGATGATTTAGTTGGGGTTGGTCCTCCTTTGAGCAGGTGATTGGATTAGATGACCTCCTGAGGTCCCTTCCAACCCTAATCTTCGAAACAAAGGGTAGGAATTAATGGTCCGTTTTCACAATAGAGTAAGGTAAACAGCGGGGTCCCTCATGGATCTGTACTGGGACCAGTGCTGTTCAACACATTCCTTAATGATCCGGAAAAGGGAGTGAACAGTGAAGTAGCAAAGTTTGCAAGGATACAAAATTATTCAAGATAGTTAAATCCAAAGTTGACTGAGAAAAGTTACAAAGGGATCTCACAAAACTGGATGACTGGACAATGAAAAGGCCGATGAAATTCAGCATTGATAAGTGCAAAATGATGCACACTGGAAAAAATCATCCTAACTACACATATGTAAGGATGGGGTCTAAATTAGCTGATACCACCCAATAAAGAGATTGTGGAATCGTCATGGGTAGTTCTTTGAAAATTTCCGCTCTATGCACAGCAGTGGTCAAAAGGGCTAACGGATTGTTAAGAACCATTAGGAAATGGATAGAAAATGTTATACTGCCACTATATAAATCCATGGTACGGCCACACCTTCAACAGTGTGCCCACTGCTGGTAGCCCCACCTCAAAAAGGACATAGTATAATTTGGAAACGGTCAGAGAAGGGTAACAAAGATGATTAAGGGTATAGAATGGCTTCCATCTGAGGAGAGACTAAAAGGACTTGGATTGTTCAGCTTAGAAAAGAGACAATTAAGGGAGGATATGACAGAGGTCTATAAAATCATGACTGTTGTGGAGAAAGTGAATAGAGAAATGTTATTTACTTATGCACACAATGCAAAAGCCAAGGGTTACCTGATGAAATAAATAGGCAGTATATTTAATAAATACAAGAGAAAGTATTTTTTCATGGAGCACAGAGCTAACCTGTGGAACTCATTGCCAGGGGATGTTGTGATGGCCAAAGGATTAAAAAAAGAATTAGATAAGTTAATGGAGGATAGGTCCATCAATGGCTATAAGCTGAGATGATTGGGGGTGCAAACCCATGCTGCTGGTGTCCCAAAACCTCTGACCGCCAGAATCCAGGATGGGACGAGAGGGGATGGAACACTTGATGATTGTCCTGTTCTGTTCACCCCCGTGAAGCACCTGGCACTGGCCACTGTCGGAAAACGTGACAGTGGGCTAGGTGGACCTTTGGCCTGACCAAGTATATACCGTTCTTATGTTCTTATGAGACATTTCTTCTCAACAGCTGCAGGAATGGAAGGTGAGTATAAAAGGAAAAAAGATTCCCACAGCATTTCTGCTGGATGTTGTGTGACGTTAGCAGAAGGTCAAACAAGCCTCCAAGCCCCAGAAGGAGTCATCATGTTATCCTCAGTGTCAAAACATTCCTTTAGCACAGAGTAAGACACAGCTAATCGCACACACATGGTTCTATTCCCCCTCTCTCTCCCACAGTCGGGAGGACTGAAGAGAACGTGTAAATGAGCCCCTCGCCCAATGCACCAGGCCACAGCACCCCCGATCTCTCTCCCACCCTGCCACCCCTTTGAAGCCCTGAGTATAGGGAAGAGTGCGAGATCAGCCTGGGGAAGCCGGACTGCAAAATGTGTCATAAGGCAGCAAAACACAAGGTCCATGGGACGCAGGCCTTGGCTACGGAATGGGGGACTGAGGCCGGCAAAGCAGTGACCCTGAGAAGGATTTAGGAGTTTGAGAAGGAAAGAAAGTAACCCAAGGTGACACAGCAGATTGGTGGCAGAACCAAGACTAGAGACCGTGTCTCTCAATGTGCAGCCAAGTGCACTTCCCACTGGCCTTTGGCATGGCCCCCTTGGCTGCTGCTTTCTGTTGCCATTAAGAGACCAGCTCAGATGCAGCTTGTCAGACAGGAGATACACACACGGTGCTCTCTCTCATGCTGATGTTTACCTTTGTTCTTTTTTGTTTTGCTATTTCCCTTCAACTTAGAACAAGACTCACTCGGTCTGGCTGCCTTCTGTGGCAGTGCGCAGTGCTGTTGTAGCCATGTCAATCCCAGGATACTAGACAGATGAAGTGGGGGAGTAAATAGCTTTCATTGGACCCAAATTCTGTTGGCGAGAAAGACCAGCTTTTGAGCTTACACAGTGTAAGTACATAGTAAAAACACCCCTAGAGTTCCAATGAAAACCTGGCTTTAATTTCCAAGTCCCAAAGCATTTTCTGTTGCCTCCTTTAGCTCAGCAGGGAGCTTCTGCTGCAGCATCGATAAAACACATTGATCACCCGTTTCAGGATCTCTTTTGTTGTCACGCCATAAAAAATGGGGTTTAACATGGGGGGAATGAGCACATAGAGGTTGGCCAGTAGGTTGACAATATAACCTGGGATGATGTGCCCAAACTGGTGTGCTAAAGAGGAGAAAACAGACGGCACGTAGAACATCAGTATGACACAGACATGGGAGCCGCAGGTGCGGAGAGCCTTGAGCCGGGCTTCCTTGGTGGGGAGCAGGAAGACGGCCCTGAGGATCAACCCATATGATACAGCAATGAGCACAATATCTAAACAAATTACTAAAATAGCCACAGCTACACCATACCAGACGTGGACTGTGATGTCATTGCAGGCCAGCCGGGCTAGGATCATATGCTCACAATAGGCGTGAGGCAGGAGGTTGGTTCTGCAGAACTTCAGCTGCTTCGTGAGAACGATGAGAGGAAAAATGATACAGAAACTTCTTGTGACAACTGCCAGCCCCATCTTCCCGATCACAGACTTGGTTAGTATGATGGTGTATCTCAGGGGATCGCAGATGGCAACATACCGATCAAACGCCATGGCCAGCAAGATGGCTGACTCGGCAAGAAAACTGACATGGATGAAAAACATCTGGGTCAGGCAGGCAGTAAAAGAAATTTCTCCGGCTCTAAACCAGAATACAGCCAGCATCTTGGGCACCGTAGTGGTAGATAACAGCAGATCAGCAGCGGCCAGCATGGACACTAATAGATACATGGGCTCATGGAGGCTTCGTTCTGTTAGTATGATGAATAGTAGGAGAGAGTTCCCAAAAAGTGATGCAACGTAAATCAGACAGAAGGGGATGGCAATCCAGAAATGAGACTCCTCCGTACCCGGGATGCCGGTCAGGATGTAACTAACAGGGTCAAAAGCAGTGTGATTGTCAGCTGGCATCATGTACTATCACTTGGATCTTCTATTCATTTTCCTGTAACTCACAGCAAAAGAGAAAATCAGTGAGAACTGTAGTGTCAGCTAGGACTGGAATGCATTTGTTGAGAGAATCATAGATACCATCAAAAACTTCATTGCCTGTTGTGTGTGACCGTAAATCCAGAAACACTCTCATACTGCGCAACTGTAGTAGGAAGAAACCCTGAGACATAAGCTCTTGTATTAGAGGCCTAGCATGAGGCCTGAGGCCTGGGCTAAAGTAACGGTCAAAGGCTTGTTGATATAAAGCAAAATTAGTCTGGTAGTTAGAGGCAGGCCCTGCTCACAGAATCTGGCAAGCACAGGGCTGATATTTCAAAACCACACATTTCTACGAGGTGCTGGGCACAGAGAACTCACGCAAACACAATTTCAGAAGGGTTGTATCAGAACACCTCGATATCAGCCCATTCCCTAAAGATAACAGGAAAATGATTACCCATCCTAAAGATATGGTCAGGTTGACAGTGTGATGGATAGAGGTGTACGAGGTGATGGGTGGTAACCGGCTACGTCAGAGGGTGTCAATTAACTGCATTAGAGGGTCAGTATGTAACTTGTTTGTATTGATGTATAAAATGGAGCCTGAAAGTGAGTTTCTCTGTCTAGCCTACGGAGGAACGGAAAGTCCCACTGTTCACTGAGATGGTTCATTATTACTGGCATACATGTATTAGTGTTCGTCTATAGTCTTCAGGATACTAGTACCGTGCTTCATCGACAATAAACCTGGCTGGGTGCCTTCGTACCTTAACGGATCTTGTGGTCATTGTGTGGTTCACTCGAGGTCTGCTATGCCAACTGTCTGTTCAGAGCTGGGACAGGACACAGAGAGAACACACACACACGCAGCCAAACATTTTACCACACTGGTGACCCACAATAAGTTACGTACTGCCCCTCTGACATAACATCTCCATTCCAGAAGAGGGAAGATGGTTTGGATGGTTCTGGCCCCAGGTGAAGCAGGGCATGCCCTCCTGGTGTTGCTGTCCACAGCAGAGTCTCTCCTCTGCACATTAGTTAGAGTTGCTCTCAGGGCTCAAGCAGTGACTGTGAAAGTGAGTTAAAGCAGCTACACGACTGGTTCTTCTGGCACTTACACTGGTTTCACACTCACTACTGCGCAGTCACTCCCAGTTAGTAATGGTGTGAGAGCAGAACCTCTTTCAGTCACAATCCCCCCGCTGGATCCTACTGGCTCTGAGGCCTTGACCCAACCAACACTCAAGCACACGAGTAAATTCATTCACAAGCAACTCCCACTGACTTTTATGAAAATACTCACCTGAGTAAAGTTGCAAGTGTTTTCAGGATTTGGTCCTAAATATGTGGGACAATCTCAATTAAGCTCTGGTATACATTACAGACCTATATCGGGATAACTACGTTGCTCTGGGTTGTGAAAAATCCACACCCATGAGCGACATAGATACACCGACCTGACCCCCTGTGTAGACATAGCTACCGCCTCTCGGGGAGGAGGATTAACTAATCTGCCGGGGGAGCTCTCCGCCATCAGCACAGAGCGTCTCCAGTAACGCACCACAGCGGTGCAGCTGCGCCGACGCAATATTTTAAGCCTAGCCGAGCTGGTAGCTCTGCTCCAGAGAACTACAGCTGCAGTAGGTGGAGGGGGACCAAACTTCCCATTTTTAAAGGGGCAGTCCCGTATTTAAGCCCTCGTGCAGGTGTCCAAACTTTTTCTTCAAGCAGGCAACTTGTCCCGTATTTTCTATCTCCCCCCCATCCGTACTAGCAGGTCCTGATACTGGCCAGATCCCTCCTTCCCAGATGCCCGCCTACCAACGGTGAGTGGGGGAGTCTAGGCCCAACGATGGGGGTGGGTGTGGAAGGATGGTGGCAGAGCAAAGATGCAGCATACGGGGCCGGCTGCTCCCCCTGCTGCTCCCTCAGCGGAGCCCACCCTATGTGCCGGCTCTTGGCCATCAGGGCCCCACCCCCCGCCCCGTGTCCCACCATCACTGGCTGCGCACTGTGAGCTGCAGTGGCCGGTGAGTGTGGGCAGGCACCAGGCCGTGGTTACGTGTCGCCTCTGCTGCCCACCCATCAGCCCTTTACATGCTCCTCCTCTCGCTGTCCTCTCCCTGCTTTGCCCCTTTGCCCTCCCCAACCAGCCCCACTGCTCCTCCATGTCCCCCCCAGCGGGGCACGTCCCGCTCCCAGCGCTGTGCGGAGAACCAGCCCCTCGTCAGAGCACTCAGCTCACTAGCAGGCTGGCTGGCAGGCTCCTTCCTTCCCCCACTGCCCCTGCCTGGGCCGGCGCCCTGGGAAAGCCCCAGACCTTCCGGCCCGAGGCGCTGGCCAGGAGGTGATGAGACCTGCATGTGCCAAAGCACCGCACAGCGCTGGCACGGGGAAGCCTCTCTGCCCCTCAGCTAAGCTGTGGAGTGGCGGGGGGGGGAGGGGGAAGCAATTTCCAGCCTGTTCATGCCCCGACCCTGCAGGTTTCACAGCAGGCCCCCACGGCAGGGGCTTAGCCCCCTTTTCACCCCCCAGCCTGGATCCTGCCCCTGGGGGTGCTGGGCTGCTCTGTCCCCTAGACACCCTCCCCTGCTGAGTCACCTCTCTATCCTGGAGCACTGAACCCCTGCAGTCAGCTTCCCTGGGCCCTGGGGCACAATGCAGCCTTAGGGCTTAACCCCTTCCTGCCCGTGCTGTACCTGGGGGACAGGAGGCTGCTGGGTTACCTTGCGTGGTCAGCAGCAGCCTGGAGGTTTAGATGCCTTTTGATACTGTGCAGGCAGGAAGGAACAAGCTGCTTCCAGCAAAGGGAACGCCGGGGGGGCGGGGGGTTGAGGGGAGGGGAGAAGAGAAGAGATGCGCTCTGCAAAGACACGAGCCAGTTCATCTTCACAGCTGAGGATGTGAGGGAGATTCCCAAACCTGAGCCATTCATTTTAGGTGAGGAATCTGAGGAACTGTCCCAGATTGAGGTGTCATTAGAGGAGGTTTTGGAACAAATTGATAAACTAAACACCAATAAGTCCCCAGGACCAGATGGGATTCACCCAAGAGTTCTGTAGGAACTCAAATGTGAAATTGCAGAAGTATTAACTGTAGTCTGTAACCTACCAATTAAATCACCCTCTGCACCAGATGACTGGAGGATAGCTAATGTGATGACAATTTTTAAAAAGGCTCCAGAGGTGACCCCGGCAATTACAGGCCGGTAAGTCTGACTTCAGTACCTGGCAAACTGGTTGAAATGATAGTAAAGAAGAAAATTGTCAGACACAGAGATGAACATAATTTGTTGGGAAGAGTCAACATGTTTTTTCTAAAGGGAAATCATGCCTCACCAATCTGCTAGAATTATTTCAGGGGGTCAACAAGCATGTGGACAAAAGGGATCCAGTGGATAGAGTGTACTTAGGTTTTCAGAAAGCCTTTGACAAGGTCTTTCACAAGAGGCTCTTAAGCAATGTAAGCTGTCATGGGATAAGAGGGAAGGTTCTCTCATGGATTGGTAACTGGTTAAAAGATAGGAAACAAAGGGTAGGAATAAATGGACAGTTTTCAGAATGGAGAGAGGTAAATAGTGCTGTCCCCCAGGGATCTGTATGGGGCCCAGTCCTATTCAAGATATTCATACATGATTTGGAAAAAGGGGTAAACAGTGAAGTGGCAAAATTTGCAGATGATACAAAACTTCTCAAGACAGTTCAGTCCCAGGCAGAGTGCGAAGAGCTACAGAAGGATCTCTCAAAACTGGGTGACTGGACAAGAAAATGGCAGATGAAATTCAATATTGATAAATGCAAAGTAATGCCCATCGGAAACCATCATCCCAACTATAAAAAGCAACAGAGGGTCCTGTGGCACCTTTAAGACTAACAGAAGTATTGGGAGCATAAGCTTTCGTGGGTAAGAACCTCACTTCTTCAGATCCCAACTATACATATAAAATGATGGGGTCTAAATTAGCTGTTACCACTCAAGAAAGAGATCTTGACATCATTGTGGATAGTTCTCAGAAAACATCCACTCAGTATGTAATGGCCGTCCGAAAAGTGAACAGAATGTTGGGAATCATTAAGAAAGGGATAGAAAGCAAGACAGAAGATGTCATATTGCCTCTGTATAAATCTATGGTACGCCCCGTCTTGAATACTGCATGCAGATGTGGTCACCCCATCTGAAAAATTGATATATTGGAATTGGAAAAGGTACGGAAAAGGGCAACAAAATGATTAGGGTTATGGAACGGCTGCCATATAAGGAGAGATTGATAAGACTGGGACTTTTCAGCTTGGAAGAGAGATGACAAGGGGGGATATAATAGAGGTTTATAAAATCATGACTGGTGTGGAGAAAGTAAATAAGGAAGTGTTATTTACTCCTTCTTATAACAAAAGAACTAGGGGTCACCAATTGAAATTAATAGGCAGCAGGTTAGAAACAAAAAAGAGGAAGTATTTCTTTGTACAAGCCACAGTCAACCTGTGGAACTCTTTGCCAGAGGATGTTGTGAAGGCCAAGACTATAACAGGGATAAAAAAAGAACTAGATACATTCATGGAGGATAGGACCATCAATGGCTATTAGCCAGGATGGGAAGGAATGGTGTCTCTAGCCTCTGTTTGTCAGATGCTGTGATTAGGTGACAGGTGATGGGTCACATGCTGATTCCCTGTTCTGTTCATTCCTTCTGGGGCACCTGGCATTGGCCACTGTCGGTAGACAGGATACTGGGCTGGATGGACCATTGGCCTGACCCAATCTGGCCGATCTTATGCTCTAATCCCTTCCCCGTCCCTCCTACTCCCCGGCAACTGGAAGCAGCTCCTGTCCCTTCCCTCCCGCTCTGTGCTGAAAGGCAGCTGCTGCACACATTCTGGTGTGACCCTGGCAGAAATCTGGGGGGGAGGTGGTATGTGAATTTGCATTCCCCCTCCCCCCCACAGGTTGCCTTGCAAAGACAGAGCGCAAGGTAGCAGAAGAGGCGGGTCCATCCCAGGGTCCCAGGCAGGCATGAAGGGCATAGCGTGCCAGAGAGAGAGGGTCAGGTCGGTTGGTCGGTAACCCCCCCTCTGTGAGAGAGGTGTACAGGAGG
This sequence comes from Emys orbicularis, assembly GCF_028017835.1. Lineage (NCBI taxonomy): Eukaryota > Metazoa > Chordata > Testudines > Emydidae > Emys > Emys orbicularis. Next base: position 369,378,894 of record NC_088683.1, read on the forward strand.
GTGTGTGTGTGAGCTCTCCCCGTCTGTGTGTGTGTGGGGGGGGCTAGGGCTGTGTGTGTCACCCCTCCCTGTGTGAACCCTAAAGACTTAAAGAGAAGATAGTAGTTAAAAAGAATCCAGCTATGCCGTAGTTGTTTTTAACAGGGGCTCAGTCAACTTGTTGTTAATTTGAACATTTGTACTGTATAGTTCTGATTGATTGCGATGGAACTCACTTGAATACGGGTAATTTTACCAGGTGTACCGTATTCAGAGTAGGGAGATCTGGTCACCCTAAGAAGCTGGAACATCGGTATCAAAGCAGCCCTTAGAATCAGCTGCTCCTGGGTCCTACAGTTCGGACATTCACAGCTATGCTCCTTGAAACCAGCTAATTTCTGACAACCGGAACAGACCCAGGCCTGGGGCCCTTATGGCGTTAATGGAAGTGTTGCCTGAGTGAAGGCCTCGGAATTTGGGGTGTAGAATATTACAGGGCCTGAGTAGATTTACTCTGAACAGGCATGTAACCAAGAATGGCACAGTCCAGAGCCCACTGAGGTCAACATCAAGACCCCAGTGACGTACGTGGAAGTGGATCAGGGTAACCCAGCGACTTCTTCCTAACACTGAACCTCAGCGCAGTCACAGGAGCGTTATCTCAGTGCCCCGGCTCCCGTCCTGCCCCTGCACTCAGAGTTACACACCCCCATTCTATCCAACCCCAGCTCAAACACTGCACAGCTTTCATGTGTTTCCATTCGCCCCTTCACAGCCTCATTCCATGCAAACGACTCACCAGGCTCCGGCCCCAGCTGGGGAGGAGGAATCTCTGCCTGTGACCGGGTCGGGGAGCTGCAGGCGGCGGGGAATCTGCACTGACTGGGGCTGAGGTACAGGGATATTTATACTGCTGCCCTGGGAATCCCCGGGGGGGCTCAGAGCCAGCACAGAGCCCCAGGGACCTGCCTCTGAGACTGGCTCAGGTGGTGAAGAGCAGCAGAGAATTAACCCTTTCCTCCTCTCACTTGTCTGATCATTTCTCCTTTTGTACGTTATTTACAAAGGTCCTTGTGACACTGAGGCCCCCAGCAAAGAGTTCCCTCTTCCTTGCAAACAGCTCACATCTCAGGCCTGACAAACTCACTACACCACACACAAGGCTTATGGAATATTTACCCATAAAGAGTAGCATGTAAGGTGTGTGCGGAAAGCTCGTAACTTGCCAAGCTTCACAACTATTGCAAAATGCATGTCTGGGTAATAGTTAACAAGTAACATATTGATATTGACAATGAGCTTTATGGACTTGGAGTAGAAGTTAGTCACCAGGTCATAGTGTGTCTTGGTGATGGCCATTCCAGGAGGACATCATCACCCCACCCTGGTTACCCAGGGATGTAATGCCAGGCTCAGTTCTCCACCCTTGCTGCAGCCCAAGATTATCAATGGAAAACCATCAGAGACAACTGCAAACAATGAAGGGACATTACAACAGACAGGATTACCCTGCCTATGAACAGAGACAAAAGACTGTTTCAGGATAACACAGAGTGGGGAGCGGCCGTCTGGATCCTTTCACAGAGGAGACATCTCCTGGTGCGGGGACATCTCCGGGTGCGGGGACGTTCTTATGAAAAATTGGATCCTGGAGTCAGGGGGTAACCGGGTGACTCACAGTGCTGGGAGCTGTGAGAACCATCACAGTCGTTTTTACAGACAGCCTTTAGTCTCACTTAGTGCAACCATCCTGAAAACCTATATGTGTGTGTGCCATGTCGTTGTAGCTCCGTCAGTCCCAGGATATTAGAAGACAAGGTGGGGGACGGAATATCTTTTACTGGACCAACTTCTGTTGGCCTGTTCACCTTGAATGGTCCCTTTGAACAGGTGCAAACTACTCACACTAAACTATCTGTTCCACCTTGTATTTAGTAGGGACATCCCGAGTACCTTTCTCAGACCTGAATATCTGCTCCATGTAGCTCGATAGCTTGTCGCTCTCCCCAACAGAAGTTGGCCCAATAAAATATATCACCTCCCCCGCCCCTTGTCTCGCTCTATGTGTATATGTAAGATGGTAGGTGGTAGAGAGAGGGGAAATCAGGAGCTGCTCTACCTCATTACACAGGAACAAGAGACATGCAAGGAAAGTAAAAGGTGGCAAATAAAAACCAATACAAGGAACTACTTTCTCACAAAACAAGTAATCAAACTGTGGAACTCACTGCTGCAGGATTTTGTTGAGGCCAAAACTTTAGCAAGATTCATAAAGGGATTGGACATTTATCTGGGTATCAAAAATACCCAGAGTTACCAGACCTAATGACAACACACATTTTGGAAGGGAGAGTGACCCCCATGGCTCAGGGTTGAAGCCAATCTCTGTTAGAGATAAGGATGGGACCCAGGCTGTGAGGGGAAGATTACCCATATCCCCCTCATGAGAGATTTTCACAGCTTCTTCTGAAGCATCTGGTGCTGGCCATGGGCTACTGGGCTAGATGGACCCGGCTCTGACCCAATCTGGTGGTTCCCATGTTCCTCTACCAAGGTGCAGAGTTGACCTGCTGCAGCCCCCAACCTGGGACTCACCTCAGCCAAGATTTCAAGAGGTGCTGAGCTCTCGCAGCTCCCACGCTCTGCCACTGGAGTTGCAGGTGCTCAGCGGCTGTGAAAAGCCAGATCCTGAATGACTGAAGCTCAGCATCCAAACAGGAGGGGGAGAAGCTCCAAAAAGTGTGTGTGGCGGGGGGGCCCACCGGTGCCTGAACTGTGGCCTGCCCCCCCCCCCGCACTGCCCCTTTCCCCAAGGCCCCGACTTGCCCCGCCTCTGCCCCTGAAAACCCACCTCACCCCTCCTCCCCAAGCCGCTGCCTGCACCGCCCCTCCCCCTGAGGCCCCACCCTCACACGGCCCGTTCCCCTGAGGCCCCATCCCACCCCTTCTCCCCGAGCCCCCATTCACTCCTCTCTGCCCCCTTCCCCGTCGCTCGCCCTTCTGGCTGGTAAACATTGGGAGGACTTAGCCCTCCAACTTTTAAAAGTGATGGGGACAAGGCCCTTCGTCCCCCTCATTCCGGTGCCCCGGCGTCCCATCCTGAAACCCTTTAAATCAGCAGCCACTTTGGAAACTGTTTGCCTTGAGTGTAGGGGCCTGGACTAGATGACCCGTTGAGGTCCCTTCCAGTCCTACATGTCTAGGATTATCACTGGGTAATGTCCCCTAGGGATTCCGGGTCCGGTGGGCTGTCCTGATTGCTTCTGTCAGCGAGGGGCAGAGTCAGAGAATTTGTCTTCTCAGTCCAGACTTGACTGGCAGCAATAGTAAAGGGCGGCAGGAGAGAAGGCTGCCATCGGCCTGTTTGACTCTGTCTCCATTACTGTCTGAGTGTCAGGGACCACAGGTCTTGAACATCAGTCTACAGGGCCCTTTGGCGCTAGTACGCACCTGTGACACAATGGGTTTTTCCTCCTTATTATGTTGTACACAAGCGTATTTGAGTCTTACGTTTTTGCATGAATACTGTGTGTGCCTCAGTTTCCCTGTGTGCTGCACCAATGACTAGGTGGTGGGACTAAGGGTGTGTGACTTTTACAGAGGCCCTCTGGGCCAGGTGAGGCGGCTCCAGCTGCCTGCACGTAAGCGATGGCCGGTGCCCTCCGTCACCTGAGACCAAAGAGGGAGTGTGATGTTGCACTCCATATGCTTTATGAAAATACACTTATAAATGTAAATATGTGATGTAACTGGAATATGCTTTATGCAAAAGGTCTCTTGTAAGGTATCATTACAAAGCTTATCATCTACTGAGTGTGTTCATCCTATTTGTTTGCATGTATTATTTCTATGTCTAGAGTTAGGAGAATAAGGCCTTTTCTACACTACACAGCTTTTAGTGACAAGTCTTGGGGAGCAAACAGCTGTGCATATCTGTCTATCAGTGTTATAGAGGGTGGATATTTTATGAGTTTATCCTGTATAAGCTTTATACAGAGTAAAACAGATTTATTTGGGGGTTGGATGCCATTGGGAAATGGGTGTCAGGGTGCTAGAGAGGTAATCTGCTGAGCTGTTTTTGGTTAAAGTCTGCAGCTTTGGGGGCATAGCCTAGACCTGGGTCTGAGTTGCAGCAGGCTGGCGTATCTGGCTCAACAAGGCAGGGTTCTGGAGGCCCAGGTGACAGTCCCAAGGAGGTCTCTGTGATCCAAATCATCACAGGGGGATGCAACCAGGTGACACTTTGCCCGGGAAGCGAGACAAACAACAGGAGGAGGAGCAACAGGCATGTCAGATGTCGGGCCTCTGGAAGCTGGGCAGTCTGCTGTGGGGCACTCGGAGAGAGGGGAGTCCGGGGTGTCCAGCCCAGGGTCCCCCAAGATGGACTTTGCTGAAAGTCACTGATTTCTGCACTAACAAGTTCTGTTCTACATTCTGTTCCTTCGACAAATAAACCTTTTGTTTTACACGCTGGCTGAGAGTCACGGCTGACTGCAGAGTCGAGGTGCAGGGCCTTCTGGCTTCCTCACAAACGCCTCCTTCACCGTGGGGGTTTCCACCGTGACTCGGATGATGCGGGGGTTGGCGGCGATCACTGGGCAGGCGAGAGTGATCTCTCCGCTCTCAGCCATGCTTAGTGAGGCTCAGGGAGGGCCGAGGAGAGCCGGAGTGCAGGGGGGCTGGGTTTGCTTCACTGTGGTAATATTCTTAGTCTTAGTTAGAAGAAGGGAACCGACCTCCCCTGCCCTGCGTAATGCCAGAATCCAGGCCCAAATCATGCATACCAGCTCCCACTTCTCTACTCCCCGCCAGCTGGGCTGACTGTGACATCACCGATGACATCTTTGTGAGCAGCGATGGCATTGGCAGCCCCTACCTCTCTGCTCCCCGAAATGGGCAGACCCCAGAAAGATGCTGATCCATTGGAGAGGGCTCAGAGAAGAGCCACGGGAATGAGTAAAGGATTAGAAACCCTGCCTGATAGTGACAGGCTCAAAGAGAACAATCGGTTTGGTTTAACAAACAGAAAGTTAAGTCTGTTCCCAGTGTGTAAGTATCTACACAGGGAACAAATATTTAACAATGGGCTCTGCTCCCTAGCGAAGAAAAGTCTCACACTATCCAATGCTGGAAGTGGAAGCTAGACACATTCAGACTGGAAATAAAGTGGAGATTTCATAGAATCAAAGAATCATAGAATATCAGGGTTGGAAGGGACCTCAGGAGGTCATCTAGTCCAACCCCCTGCTCAAAGCAGGACCAATTCCCAACTAAATCATCCCAGCCAGGGCTTTGTTAAGCCGGGCCTTAAAAACCTCCAAGGAAGGAGACTCCACCACCTCCCTAGGTAACGCATTCCAGTGCTTCACCACCCTCCTAGTGAAATAGTGTTTCCTAATATCCAACCTAGACCTCCCCCCACTGCAACTTGAGACCATTGCTCCTTGTTCTGTCATCTGCCACCATTGAGAACAGCCGAGTTCCATCCTCTTTGGAACCCCCCTTCAGGTAGCTGTAGGCTGCTATCAAATCCCCCCTCATTCTTCTCTTCTGGAGACTAAACAATCCCAGTTCCCTCAGCCTCTCCTCATAAGTCATGCACTCCAGACCCCTAATCATTTTTGTTGCCCTCCGCTGGACTCTTTCCAATTTTTCCACATCCTTCTTGTAGTGTGAGGCCCAAAACTGGACACAGTATTCCAGATGAGGCCTCACCAATGTCGAATAAAGGGGAACGATCACGTCCCTCGATCTGCTGTCAATGCCCCTACTTATACAGCCCAAAATGCCGTTAGCCTTCTTGGCAACAAGAGCACACTGTTGACTCATATCCAGCTTCTCGTCCACTGTGACCCCTAGGTCCTTTTCTGCAGAACTGCTACCTAGCCATTCGGTCCCTAGTCTGTAGCTGTGCATGGGATTCTTCCGTCCTAAGTGCAGGACTCTGCACTTGTCCTTGTTGAACCTCATCAGGTTTCTTTTGGCCCAATCCTCTAATTTGTCTAGGTCCCTCTGTATCCGATCCCTACCCTCTAGTGTATCTACCACGCCTCCTAGTTTAGTGTCATCGGCAAACTTGCAGAGAGTGCAGTCCACTCCATCCTCCAGATCATTAATAAAGATATTAAACAAAACCGGCCCCAGGACCGACCCTTGGGGCACTCCGCTTGAAACTGGCTGCCAACTAGACATGCAGCCATTGATCACTACCCGTTGAGCCCGACGATCTAGCCAGCTTTCTATCCACCTTACAGTCCATTCATCCAGCCCATACTTCTTTAACTTGGCAGAAAGAATACTGTGGGAGACCGTATCAAAAGCTTTGCTAAAGTCAAGGAATAACACATCCACTGCTTTCCCCTCATCCACAGAGCCAGTTATCTCATCATAGAAGGCAATTAGGTTAGTCAGGCACGACTTCCCCTTGGTGAATCCATGCTGACTGTTCCTGATCACTTTCCTCTCCTCTAAGTGTTTCATAATTGATTCCTTGAGGACCTGCTCCATGATTTTTCCAGGGACTGATGTGAGGCTGACTGGCCTGTAGTTCCCCGGATCCTCCTTCTTCCCTTTTTTAAAGATGGGCACTACATTAGCCTTTTTCCAGTCATCCGGGACCTCCCCCGATCGCCATGAGTTTTCAAAAATAATGGCTAATGGCTCTGCAATCACATCCGCCAACTCCTTTAGCACCCTCGGATGCAGCGCATCCGGCCCCATGGACTTGTGCACGTCCAGTTTTTCTAAATAGTCCAGAACCACTGCTTTCTCCACAGAGGGCTGGTCACCTTCTCCCCATTTTGTGCTGCCCAGTGCAGCAGTCTGGGAGCTGACCTTGTTTGTGAAGACAGAGGCAAAAAAATCATTGAGTACATTAGCTTTTTCCACATCCTCGGTCACTAGGTTGCCTCCCTCATTCAGTAAGGGGCCCACACTTTCCTTGACTTTCTTCTTGTTGCTAACATACCTGAAGAAACCCTTCTTGTTACTTTTAACATCTCTTGCTAGCTGCAACTCCAAGTGTGATTTGGCCTTCCTGATTTCACTCCAGCATGCCTGAGCAATATTTTTCATAGATTCATAGATTCTAGGACTGGAAGGGACCTCGAGAGGTCATCGAGTCCAGTCCCCTGCCCGCATGGCAGGACCAAATACTGTCTAGACCATCCCTGATAGACATTTATCTAACCTACTCTTAAATATCTCCAGAGATGGAGATTCCACAACCTCCCTAGGCAATTTATTCCAGTGTTTAACCACCCTGACAGTTAGGAACTTTTTCCTAATGTCCAACCTAGACCTCCCTTGCTGCAGTTTAAGCCCATTGCTTCTTGTTCTATCCTTAGAGGCTAAGGTGAACAAGTTTACTCCCTCCTCCTTATGACACCCTTTTAGATTCCTGAAAACTGCTATCATGTCCCCTCTCAGTCTTCTCTTTTCCAAACTAAACAAACCCAATTCTTTCAGTCTTCCTTCATAGGTCATGTTCTCAAGACCTTTAATCATTCTTGTTGCTCTTCCCTGGACCCTTTCCAATTTCTCCACATCTTTCTTGAAATGCGGTGCCCAAAACTGGATACAATACTCCAGCTGAGGCCTAACCAGAGCACAGTAGAGCGGAAGAATGACTTCTCGTGTCTTGCTCACAACACACCTGTTAATACATCCCAGAATCATGTTTGCTTTTTTTGCAACAGCATCACACTGTTGACTCATATTTAGCTTGTGGTCCACTATAACCCCTAGATCCCTTTCTGCCGTACTCCTTCCTAGACAGTCTCTTCCCATTCTGTATGTGTGAAACTGATTTTTTCTTCCTAAGTGGAGCACTTTGCATTTGTCTTTGTTAAACTGCATCCTGTTTAACTCAGACCATTTCTCCAATTTGTCCAGATCATTTTGAATTATGACCCTGTCCTCCAAAGCAGTTGCAATCCCTCCCAGTTTGGTATCATCCGCAAACTTAATAAGCGTACTTTCTATGCCAATATCTAAGTCGTTAATGAAGATATTGAACAGAGCCAGTCCCAAAACAGACCCCTGCGGAACCCCACTCGTTATGCCTTTCCAGCAGGATTGGGAAACATTAATAACAACTCTCTGAGTATGGTTATCCAGCCAGTTATGCACCCACCTTATAGTAGCCCCATCTCAATTGTATTTGCCTAGTTTGTCGATAAGAATATCGTGCGAGACCGTATCAAATGCCTTACTAAAGTCTAGGTATACCACATCCACAGCTTCTCCCTTATCCACAAGACTCGTTATCCTATCGAAGAAAGCTATCAGATTGGTTTGACATGATTTGTTCTTTACAAATCCATGCTGGCTGTTCCCTATCACCTTACCACCTTCCAAGTGTTTGCAGATGATTTCCTTAATTACTTGCTCCATTATCTTCCCTGGCACAGAAGTTAAACTAACTGGTCTGTAGTTTCCTGGGTTGTTTTTATTTCCCTTTTTATAGATGGGCACTATATTTGCCCTTTTCCATCTTTTTATAGATGGGCACTATATTTGCCCTTTTCCTTTTTATAGATGGGCACTATATTTCCCCTTTTATACTCCTCCCTGGTCATTTGTCCAATCTTCCACTTCTTCTAAGCTTCTTTTTTGCGTTTAAGATCAGCAAGGATTTCACTGTTTAGCCAAGCTGGTCGCCTGCCATATTTACTATTCTTTCTACACATCGGGATGGTTTGTTCCTGCAACCGCAATAAGGATTCTTTAAAATACAGCCAGCTCTCCTGGACCCCTTTGCCCTTCATGTTATTCTCCCAGGGGATCCTGCCCATCTGTTCCCTGAGGGAGTCAAAGTCTGCTTTTCTGAAGTCCAGGGTCCGTATTCTGCTGCTCTCCTTTCTTCCTTGTGTCAGGATCCTGAACTCGACCATCTCATGGTCACTGCCTCCCAGGTTCCCATCCACTTTTGCGTCCCCTACTAATTCTTCCCTGTTTGTGAGCAGCAGGTCAAGAAAAGCTCTGCCCCTAGTTGGTTCCTCCAGCACTTGCACCAGGAAATTGTCCCCTACACTTTCCAAAAACTTCCTGGATTGTCTGTGCACCACTGTATTGCTCTCCCAGCAGATATCAGGGTGATTAAAGTCTCCCATGAGAACCAGGGCCTGTGATCTAGCAACTTCTGCTAGTTGCCAGAAGAAAGCCTCGTACACCTCATCCCCCTGGTCTGGTGGTCTGTAGCAGACTCCGACCACGACATCACCCTTGTTGCTCACACTTCTCAACTTTATCCAGAGACACTCAGGTTTTTCTGCAGTTTCATACCAGAGCTCTGAGCAGTCATACTCCTCTCTTACATACAACGCCACTCCCCCACCTTTTCTGCCCTGCCTGTCCTTCCTGAACAGTTTATATCCATCCATGATAGTACTCCAGTCATGTGAGTTATCCCACCAAGTCTCTGTTATTCCAATTGCATCATAGTTCCCTGACTGTGCCAGGACTTCCAGTTCTCCCTGCTTGTTTCCCAGGCTTCTTGCATTTGTGTATAGGCACTTAAGATAACTCATTGATCGTCCCTCTTTCTCAGTATGAGACAGGAGTCCTCCCCTCTTGCGCTCTCCTGCTTGTGCTTCCTCCCAGGATCCCATTTCCCCACTTACCTCAGAGCTTTGGTCTCCTTCCCCAGGTGAACCTAGTTTAAAGCCCTCCTCACTAGGTTAGCCAGCCTGCTGGCGAAGATGCTCTTCCCTCTCTTCGTTAGGTGGAGCCCGTCCCTGCCCAGCACTCCTCCTTCTTGGAACACCATCCCATGGTCGAAGAATCCAAAGCCTTCTCTCCGACACCACCTGCCTAGCCATTCGTTGACTTCCACGATTCAACGGTCTCTACCCAGGCCTTTTCCTTGCACAGGGAGGATGGACGAGAACACCACTTGCGCCTCAAACTCCTTTATCCTTCTTCCCAGAGCCACGTAGTCTGCAGTGATCCGCTCAAGGTCATTCTTGGCAGTATCATTGGTGCCCACGTGGAGAAGCAGGAAGGGGTAGCGATCCGAGGGCTTGATGAGTCTCGGCAGTCTCTCCGTCACATCGTGTATCCTAGCTCCTGGCAAGCAGCAGACCTCTCGGTTTTCCCAGTCGGGGCGGCAGATAGATGACTCAGTCCCCCTGAGGAGGCAGTCCCCGACCACGACCACCTTCCTACTCCTCCTCTTGGGAGTGGTGGTCGTGGACCCCCCATCCCTAGGACAGTGCATCTTTTGCCTTCCAATCGGTGGAGTCTCCTTCTGCTCCCTTCCCTCAGATGGGTCATCTACTCCACTCTCCGCATTAGTACCTGTAGAGAGAACATGGAAATGATTGCTCACCTGTATCTCCATTGCTGGTACATGGACGCTCCTCTTTCTCCTTCTGGAGGTCACATGCTGCCAAACTTCTTCATCATCCATCTGTCCCTGCTGCGCCTGCTCTGAATCTTCAGAACATTGTGGCCGTAGAAGCATCTCCTGACGTGTGTCCAGGAAATCTTCATTTTCCCTTATGCAATGCAGAGTTGATACTCATTTCTCCAGACCTCGAAGCTTCTCTTCCAATATGGAGACCAGCTTGCACTTTGTACAGACAAAGTCGCTTCTGTCCTGTGGAAGAAAGAGAAACATGGCACAACCTGTGCAGGTTACAACAGCTGATCGCTCACCTTCCATATCACCTTCTTCTTAAGAGCTTCCTCAGCTGTTGCAGGAACTACTCAGAGAAACCTGCAGATGAAAGCCTCAGTGAGCTCTCCCCAGGCGAACTCCCAGGCAAACTCCCTCTGTTAGCCTCTGCTGTTCGCTGCTCAGCTAGTTCGCTGCTGACTGCCCTTATATACCAGTCAGGCCCACTCAAGGCCCACCAACACAGCCCCCCTAATGCAGCACTTAGCGTACCTCCTCTCGGACAGCTCCCAGGAAAACTCCCTCTGTTAGCCTCTGCTGTTCGCCGCCATTTCTAACAGCGAGGGGAATTAACCATTGGAACAATTTACAAGGGTTGTGGTGGATTCAAGGCGGGATGTTTTTCTAAATGTTATGCTTTGGGAATTATTTGGGGGCAGGTCTCCAGCCTCTGAGGTGCAGGGAATCAGACTGGATGAGCACAATGGTGCCTTCTGGCCTTGAAAATAATGAATCTGAGAATAATGGGGATGTGAAGCCAGCAATGGGCCAGATCCCTGTGTTAGGCCTGGTCTACACTATGAGTTTAGGTTGAATTTAGCAGTGTTAAATCGAATTAACCCTGCACCTGTCCACACAACGAAGCCCTTTACTTTGAAATAAAGGGCTCTTAAAATCGATTTCTGTACTTCTCCCCAACGAGGGGAGTAGCTCTGAAATCGACATTGCCATTTCGAATTAGGGTTAGTGTGGCCACAATTCGACGCTATTGGCCTCTGGGAGCTATCCCACAGTGCACCATTGTGACCGCTCTGGACAGCAGGGATCTTCCTTGATACCAGCCACATGGTGGGGGGAGGGATAAAGCAATCATCCCAGAGAATTGGATGCGGGGGGTTAGTTTGGTTTCTGCTGCTGCACATTAACAGGAAAACCGCAGCACTCAACGGGCTTTGCTTGGTATGTGGGAAAGGAGGGCGCTGCTTTTAGGAAGGTTGCAGAAGCCGAAAGACAGTGGCTTACCATGGCCGCATGCAAGCCGAATTCTGTTGCCCGGACCTGTGTCTGTGATCTCTAACACCAAAGCCCCAGGCACTCAATATTAAGATGCAAAATGCGACCTTGTATCGAAATCACATGTGCTATATAATGTGAATAGTGTTGTTCACCGTGAAAGAGTATAAGCATTGTTCTGTAAAATGTATCTTTTTAAATACTTCTCTCCCTTTTTTCCCAGCTGCAAATTTTTCAAGCCTCCCTCCTCCGTCCCGAAGGTTATCTCAGATAAGGTGGTAAAAAAAAGGACGCGAGATGAAATGTTCTCTGAAATCATGGAATCGACCCGCAATGAAAGAGCTCATCTGAATGAGTGGAAGGACACGGTATCAAAGTACAGGAAAGATGCCAGAGAACGTGAGGCCATGAGGGATGCTCGAGATGAGAGGTGGCAGGCTGCAGTGCTGGGGCTGCTGTGTGATCAAACAGACATGCTCTGGCATCTGGTGGAGCTTCAGGAACAGCAGCAGGATCACAGAGTGCCGCTACAGCCCCTGTATAACCACCCTCCCCCATCACCATGTTCCATAGCCTCCTCACCCAGATGTGTAAGAACGCGGGGCGGGGGGGAGGCTCCGTGCACCCGCCCACTCCACCCCAGTGGACAGCCCAAGCGAAAGGTTGTCATTATTTTGAACTTTTTTAGTGGCCTTTTCTTTCCCTCCTATCGTCCTCCCAAACCCCACCCGGGGTACCTTGTCAGCAGGGCCGGCTTTAGGCCGATTCCACCAATTCCCCTGAATTGGGCCCCGCCCCTAAGAGGGCCCCGCGCAGATCGGGCAGTGTCCCTGCCTGAAGCAAAGCTCCATGGCTCTCCGGGAAGCAGCAGCTGTTGCTGCTAGGCAAGGAGAGACGCTGGGGCAGGGGGCTGAGGCAGAGGCAGCAGCGGCTGTTGCAGGTCAGGAGGGGGGAGGGGAGGAGAAGGCACATGTGCTTTGCAGCCTTCCCCTCCCCTCTCCCCAGCACTCACCTGGAGGAGACACCTAGGGGGCTTCCGGTCCGGTGGGAGACAGGAATCTCTGCAGTGGACCTCACTCACCTTAGCAGCTGCTGGGGCTTTGGTCGGTGAGTGTTTGACCCCGTGATTCCCCATAGGTTTGTAATATTCAGTTGGTTTTGTGGTTTTCGGTGGTGTTGCTGTTTGAGGGTGAGTTTGTGCCTGCCTGTGTCTGTTTCAAAACTAAACTCGGGATCATGTAACCCAGGAAGAAAGCCCCGAACCAGTACTTAGTGCTGTGAATTCCAGGTGAGAGAGAGAGGGAGGTTTGGAGGAGGAAATCAAATACATCAAGAGGGGAGAATGCGAAAGGTCTGCAACACGGCAGGCTGAGACTTTTATCTCTCCCTTCTCCCCTGAGAGAGGGGAAACTGAGGCACGGAGTGATCTGATTCCCCTCCCCAAATTATTTTGCAAAGTAGGGGGACGGGGGCTCCTATCCAAACCAGTTCCCTTTCCATCAACTCTGCTTCCCCTGCTGCAAGACCACTGTAGGGGCTGAATATTTCCATTAAACTCTGGCTCCTTCATTTGCCCTGCAACAATAAAATAGACCGGCTTTGGGGGGGAGGAATATCCCCCCCCCAAAGCTGTGTGGACATTAAGTTTTTTTGGGGGGGCACGATAATATTCTGGATCGATCAGACACCCAACTCAGCTTTCTAGCCATCCAGCAGCTCTAGGGCAGGGAAGGAAGGTGCTCTTGGTGCAGAGTGGTCACAAAACAGGGGTGAATTTAGCGGGGGGGGGGCCGGTTGAAATCCCACCCGATGCAGCCACACAGAATCTCTGGCGGCGCTAGGAAAGGCCAGGAGTGGAAGCAGGTGGCCCGGGGGTGGGGGGACATTTGCCCTCAGTCCTGGGCTCTGGGATGGTCTAGACTGGATGGGTGATGGGTTCAGTCTAGTCTTCCAGCCTGCTGCTCTCGCTGGGGTTTGTGGTTTTCATCTGGCTCCACCGAAAAGATCAAACAAGCCCAGTAGAAAAGGGGGGTGAGAGAGGCGGGAAGGTGTTTGTAAGGGGTTAAAGTGACCCATCAATGAAAGAGTAAAACAAGAGTTTGACTGGGTTTCCCCCCAGCCACCACTCCTGCAAACACTGGGCAAGGGGCAGCCCAATCCCCCACTGAAGCCATCGTGAGGGGCAGCAGGGGAGGAAGGAAGCCACATGTGATGGCAGTCCCCTCCCCCGCAGCACCCACCACCCCCTCTCCGGCCCCCAAACTCTGTCCCAGAGCCTGCACCCACCCCTCCGCACTCCCTCCCAGAGCCTGCACCCCTCCACCCATCCTGCACCGCACACCGTGCCCCAGCCCGGAGCCTGCACCCAAACTCTGTCCCACTCAGCCCTGGGCAACGCTCTCCTTGGCTGGCTCCCAGCCCCTCTCCAAGGGTTGCAGCTGTCTGGAAGTGCCTGCCTTCCACACCTTCCTCATTCACACCTCATTCATTCAACAGGTCAATTGATTACAAAGTGGGGGGAAGATCTTATTCTACTTCTAGCAAAAAGACATTTTTCTTTTACCTTAATTATACTACCTTAGGGGCCAGCTATAACATTACCAAGGTTCAATACAAAGTCATATAAAAGTTATACAAAAATGCATAATGCAGAGATTTATCTTCAACTGCACTGATTGACTGCTGTGTGCAGTAACATAGTGACCCCTGGGTCTTTGAATGAGGCTTTATACTTGGGGGGGGGCAAGCGGCGAGCAGGTGGGCAAGCGGCGGGTGGGCAAAGAGGCAAGCAGTGAGCCAGCAGGGGTTCTAGGGGCGGGCATGGGGGTTTCTGGCAGGGGAGGGAGAAGGTGAAAGGAGGCAAGTGGTGGGTGGGGGACTGACTAGGAGGGACACAGCAAGCCAGCGGGGGGCTAGGGGGTGAAGAGGGGTGTGATGGTGGGGTCGAGCGGGGAGGGGTCAGGTCCTATTTTACTGCTGTGATCTGGTCACCCTTGTCACCGCCCCCCCAAACCTTCCTTTTATTTCTTTTCAGCCCACAGCTGTTTCGGCGGGGCGGCGCTGGGGAATCAGGGTTTGTTTCCTTGGGCCGGGAGGCGCTGGGGGGGGGGGAGGAGGGCACAATTTTATATTAATAAGGAAATATTTTATAAATTTTAATAAAATAAACATTATTGAAGAAAATCAGTTGTACAACTATCAAAACATGAATTATTTTCCTAATATGAAAGTGAAAATCAGCTAATTAATATATGACGCAATGTATGTAATATATAATTTTGTTATTATTTATATAGTCATGGAAAGTAAATAATACATGGAAGAAATGAAAGGGTTCTTTTTAAGTGGCTTTTTTTTTAGTCATCCCTGCTGGGGCCCCGTCGAAACTGTTCGAATTGGGCCCCGCACTTCCTAAAGCTGGCCCTGCTTGTCAGTTCTCTTCCTATGTTTATAATCAATTAATAAAGAATACATTATTTTTAAATGATAGTGACTTTATTTCCTTTGAAAGCAAGCTGTGATCGAAGGGGGGAGGGTGGGTTGCTTACAGGGAATGAGTCAATCAAGGGGGCGGGTTTTCATCAAGAAGAAACATACAGAACTTTCACACCGTAGCCTGGCCAGTCATGAAACTGGTTTTCAAAGCTTCTCTGATGCGCAGCGCTTCCTGGTGTGCTCTTCTAATCGCCCTGGTGTCTGGCTGCATGTAATCAGCGGCCAGGCGATTTGCCTCAGCCTCCCAACCTGCCATAAAGGTCTCCCCCTTACTCTCACAGAGATTGTGGAGCACACAGCAAGCAGCAATAACAATAGGAATATTGGTTTGGCTGAGGTCTGAGCAAGTCAGTAATGTGCGCCAGCGACCCTTTAAACGTCCAAATGCACATTCTACCACCATTCTACATTTGCTCAGCCTGTAGTTGAACAGCTCCTGACTCCTGTCCAGGCTGCCTGTGTATGGCTTCATGAGCCATGGCATTAAGGGGTAGGCTGGGTCCCCAAGGATAACTATAGGCATTTCAACATCCCCAATGGTTATTTTCTGGTCTGGGAAGTAAATCCCTTGCTGCAGCCATTTAAAGAGATTAGTGTTCCTGAAGACGTGAGCGTCATGAACCCTTCCGAGCCATCCCATGTTGATGTTGGTGAAACGTCCCTTGTGATCCACCAGTGCTTGCAGCACCATTGAAAAGTACCCCTTGAGGTTTATGTACTGGCTGCCCCGGTGCTCCGATGCCAAGATAGGGATATGGGTTCCATCTATCACCCCACCACAGTTAGGGAATCCCATTGCAGCAAAGCCATCCACTATGACCTGCACATTTCCCAGTCACTACCTTTGGTAGCAGCAGCTCAGTGACTGCTTTGACTACTTGCATCACAGCAGCCCCCACAGTAGTTTTGCCCACTCCAAATTGATTCCCGACTGTCTGGCTTTGCAAGCTTCCACAGGGCTATTGCCACTCGCTTCTCAACTATGAGGGCTGCTCTCATCTTGGTATTCTGGCGCTTCAGGGCAGGTGAAAGCAAGTCACAAAGTTCCATGAAAGTGCCCTTATGCATGCAAAAGTTTCGCAGCCACTGGGAATCGTCCCACACCTGCAACACTATGTGGTCCCACCAGTCTGTGCTTGTTTCCCGGGCCCAGAATCCGCGTTCCATGGCTATAACCTGCCCCATTAACAGCATGATCTCCAAAGCCCCGGGGCCCGCGGTTTCATAGAATTCCATGTCCTCATCACTCTCGTCGCCGCGCTGCCGTAGCCGACTCCTCCTCGCCTGGTTTTGCAGGTTCTGGTTCACCATAAACTGCATGATAACGCACGAGGTGTTTACAATGTTCATGACTGCTGTCTTGAGCTGAGCGGGCTCCATGCTTGCTGTGGTATGGCGTCTGCACAGTTCATCCAGGAAAAAAGGCATGAAACGGTTGTCTGCCTTTGCTTTCCTGGAGGGAGGGGGAGGATGTACCCAGAACCACCCGCGACAATGTTTTTGGCCCCATCAGGCATTGGGATCTCAACCCAGAATTCCAATGGGCGGAGGAGACTGCGGGAACTATGGGATAGCTATGGGATAGCTATCCACAGTGCAATGCTCCGGAAGTCGACGCTAGCCTCGGTACATGGACGCACACAGCCAAATTAATGTGCTTAGTGTGGCCGCATACATTCGACTTTATAAAATCGGCTGCCAAGAATCGAATTCTGTAAATTCGGAGTAATCCCATAGTGTAGACATACCCCTAGATTCTCCTCGGCCTTGGTGAGATGTCTAGCCTAGTTAGTAAGCTCCTCGGGGCAGGGATCACATCTGAATTTGGGAGATGCCTGGCATAGGCCTTTGGGCCCCAATGGAAACACGATTAAATAATAATAATTTTGAGCTGTTTCATCGGTGGATCTCGAAGCACTCTACAAAGGACGTCAGTATCATTATTTCCATTTTACAGATGGGGAAACTGAGTTACAGGGAAGCAAAGTGATTTGCCCAAGGTTCTCCAGCAGGTGGTGGCAGAGCTTGGGGATAGAATGCAGATCTCCTGAGTCCCACCCCATATTCACAGCCTGTGTGGATGTCATCCAGGGTCTATATCTCCCTGCCATGCAGACCCTTTACCCTGGGGTTATAGGACTGGCCTAGGGAGAAAGGAAAGATCCATTTTCTCTTGTCATTTAGTGATGTACAGCGGGAAAAAGAGGTAACTAACTTAGAGCTGGTGTATAACGGGGTCTGTAACTAACTCTCTGCCTGCCTCTTTCCTCCCAGAGCCAGAGGGTCCCCCACCCCCCAACCAGAAGCTACTGGAAAGATGGGGAAAAGTAAACAGGTTGTGAACTTCCACTTCACTGAGTTACAAACCTGCCCCTGTCCTGCCTCCACTGCCCACCCTGGCTCCACCCTTGCAAAGGTGGCAGCCCCCAGCCGGGATCCCCCCATCCCGAGGTATCAGCCCCCCTTGAGCCCACTCTGCCCCCAGAAATTTCCTCATCATAAAGTGAGCTGGATAAGTTGATTGGGGGGATGGTATAATGAGATTGCCAGAATGGCATAAGGCCCATCTGAGACTGCTAGCAGCAAATATCTCCAATGGCCGTAAAAGATAAACACAATATGTTGGGAAGAGTTAACACAGGTATTGTAAAGGGAAATCATGCCTTGCCAAGCTACTAGAATTCTTTAGGGCATCAACAAGAATGTGGAGAAGGGTGATCCAGTGGCTATAGTGCACATGGACTTTCAGAAAGCCTTTGACAAGGTCCCTCGCCAAAGGCTCTTAGGGAAAGTAAGCTTTCATGGGATAAGACGGAAGGCCCCCTCATGGATTAGTAACTGGTTAAAATATAGGAAAGAAAGGATAGGAATAAATGGTCCATTTCACAGTGGAGTGAGGTAAACGGGGGGGTCCCCCAAGGATCTGTACTGGGCAAAGTGCTGTTCAACACATTCCTTAATAATGCGGAAAAGGGAGTGAACAGTGAAGTGGCAAAGTTAGCAGGGGATACAAAATTATTCAAGATAGTTAAGTACAAAGCTGGCTGTGAAGAATTGCAAAGGGATCTCACAAAACTGGGTGACTGGCCAACGAAATGGCCAATGAAATTCAGCATTGATAAGTGCAAAACGATGAACACTGGAAAAAATCATCCTAACTACACATATGTAAGGATGGGGTCTAAATTAGCTGATACCACCCAATAAAGAGATTGTGGAGTCGTCCTGGGTAGTTCTTTGAAAACTTCTGCTCTATGCACAGCAGTGGTTAAAAAGGCTAATAGATTGTTAAGAACCATTAGGAAATGGATAGAAAATGTTATACTGCCACTATATAAATCCATGGTACGGCCACACCTTCAATAGTGTGTCCAGTTCTGGTAACCCCACCTCAGTAAGGATATAGTGTAACTTGAAAAGGGTCAGAGAAGGGCAACAAAGATGATTAAGGGTATAGAATGGCTTCCATGTGAGGAGAGACTAAAAAGACTTGGACCGTTCAGCTTAGAAAAGAGACAACTAAGGGGGGATATGACAGAGGTCTATAAAATCATGACGGGTGTGGAGAAAGTGAATAGAGAAATGTTATTTACTTTTTCACACAATGTAAAAACCAGGGCAGCAGATTTAATACAAAAAAGCTAACCTATGGATCTCATTGCCAGGGGATGTTGTGATGGAAAAGGATTGAAAAAGACTTAGATAAGTTGATGGGGGATAGGTCCATCAATGGCTATTAGCCAAGCTGGTCAGGGATGCAAGCCCATGCTGCTGGTGTCCCAAAAACTCTGACCACCAGAAGCCGGAATGGGAAGACGGGGATGGATCACTTAATGATTGCCCTGTTCTGCTCACTCCCCTGAAGCACCTGGCATTTGTCACTGTCGGAAGACAAGACACTGGGCTAGATGGACTATTTGTCTGACCCAGTATATGCCGTTTTTATGTTCTTGTTGTTATGAAAAGCCTCTGCTCAAATGCGATTGTAAGATCTATAGCCTGTACCATTAAGTTCTGCAACCTTTTTGCAGAAACCTTTTTTGCAAACTTTGTAATTTCAGTTGTAGTTAATATAGCCTTTTAAGTTTTGTAACCCTTACTATCTCTGTAATCTTCTCAAGTTACCACTTGTATGACCCTCCAAGCTTTGTAATATTCAAAGAAAGTGTGAACAAGGGAGTGAATGTGAGACTGGGTGGAGAGGAACTGCAAGGAGCCAGGAGCCAGGTGTGTCTGATGTAATCTGCCCTGAGAAGGCAGTCAGGAAGTGCTGAAAAGAAAAGAAGAACCTGGTATGCAGGAGCTAGGAGCAAGGACTGGGAATGCTTCTCAGTGACGGACACAGAAGAGAAACTCAGTGTACATGACAGGAGCCGCCCAGTTCCAATAAAAAAGGAAACAGCCACACAAGTTGTGTTGGTGTGTGCGGGACCTGCTCAGCAGCCTGGATTCATGACCGCAGGCAGACACACCATGCTTCGGCTTCTCGGTCTCCTTGCTGACTCCGGTAACTCTCCGCCTGTGTAAGTGTGTGGGTGCATGAGGGTATGAATGCAGTGAATGTGTATATGAATAAGCTCCATCTTTTTCCTATCTGTTCAGCGGCATCGTAATAAAACTAATAGAGTGTGACCCTGGGTTGGTTTTTAGGGAAACTGAAGTAACACTTGTGAGACATTTCTACTCCAAAGCTCCAGGAATGGAAGGTGGGAATAAAAGCAGAAACAATTTCCCGCAGCATTTTTGTGGCATTAGCAGATGGTTACACAAGCCTCTAATCCCAGGAGGACTCATCACATTATCCTCAGTTGCAAAAGGGGTGACTAGCTGAAATTCTAGGGCCTACTTAAACACTGAATCACCGATTTGCTCTGGGGTAGTGTGTGGGGGTCTGTGCTGACTGAGCCATGTCCTCATGGGGTGGATCTCCAGGCTGAGGAGGCCCATGATGGCACATCAAAGCCACCCCTGCTCGGGTTCTGGGCTGTGCGGAGGAGGGCCATGCAATCCCTGCACTGTCTCCCTGAGGTGACTTGCTCCTGACTTCCATGCTGGCCCCAATGTGTGCTCACTTTGCCAATGAGGAAATTAAGGAGGAAAGAAACTCTCCCAAGGTGACACAGCGGGTTGGAAGGAGACGAAGACTAAAGCCCCTGTCTCCCAGTGTGCAGTCCAGTGCACTTCCCATGGGTGTATGGCATGTCCCCCTTGGCTGCTGCTTTCCTTCGCCATTAAGAGTCCAGCTCAGATGCAGCTTGTCACAGAGGAGATGCACACACCGTGCTCTCTCGCAGGGTGATTTTACATTTCTGCTTTCTTGCTTTGCTGTTTCCCTTCATCTTAGATCAGAGACTCACTCAGTCTGGCTGTTTTTTGTGGCAGTGCACAGTGCTGTTGTAGCCATGTCAGTCCCAGGATATTAGAGAGACAAACTGGGGTAGGAAAAATCTTTCATTGGACCCCAATTCTGTTGACGAGAGAGACCAGCTTTCGACCTCATGCAGTGGAAGTACATAATAAAAACATCCCTATAGCTCCAATGAAAACCTGGCGTTAATTTCCAAGTCCCAAAGCATTTTCTGTTGCCTGATTTAGCTGAGCAGGAAGCTTCTCCTGCACCACCGCTGAAAGACATAGATCACCCGTTTCAGGATCTCTTTTGTTGTCACGCCATACACAATGGGGTTTAACATGGGGGGAATGAGCACATAGAGGTTGGCCAGTAGGTTGAGAATATAACCTGGGATGATGTGCCCAAATCGGTGTGCAAAAAAGGAGAAAAAGGCCGGTGTGTAGAACATCAGTATGACACAGACATGGGAGCTGCAAGTGCGGAGAGATTTGAGCCGGGCGGCCTTGGATGGGAGCCGGAAGACGGCCCTGAGGATCAGCCCATAAGATACAGCAATGAGCACAGCATCCAAACCAATTACTAAAATAGCCATGGCTACACCATACCAAACGTTGACGGTGATGTCATCGCAGGCAAGCCGGGCTATGGCCATGTGCTCACAATAGGTGTGAGGCAGGAGGTTGGTTCTGCAGAACTTCAGCTGCTTCACGAGAAAGATGAGAGGGAAAATGAAACAGAAACTTCTTGTGACAACTGCCAGCCCCATCTTCCCGATGACAGACTTGGTTAGCATGATGGTGTATCTCAGGGGGTCGCAGATGGCAACGTACCGATCAAACGCCATGGCCAGCAGGATGGCCGACTCGGCAATAAAACTGACATGGATGAAGAACATCTGGGTCAGGCGGGCAGCAAAAGAAATGTCCCCTGCTCTAAACCAGAATACAGCCAGCATCTTGGGCACTGTAGTGGTAGATAACAGGAGATCCGCAGTGGCCAGCATGGACACGAATAGATACATGGGCTCATGGAGGCTTCGTTCTGTTAGTATGATGAATAGTAGGAGAGAGTTCCCAAAAAGCGTCACAACGTACATCAGACAGAAGGGGATGGCGATCCAGACATGAGAATCCTCCGTACCTGGGATGCCGGTCAGGATGTAAGTTAAAGGGTCAAAAATGGTGCGATTGTCAGCTGGCATCATGTACCATCACTTGGATCTTCTATTCAGTTTCCAGGAACTAACAGCAAAAGAGAAAATCAGTGAGAACTCGAATGTCAGCTAGGACTGGAATGCATTTGTTGACAGTGTCACGGGTTCCCCCATAGGTGCCACCTGGAACTGGGGTTTCATTGAGCCCTCTGACCCTGCATTCCCTCTCTCATTGTGCTGCTGTGACAAGCTGCAGACCTGCTCCCGATCTTACACTTACACCAGCACACACACAGGTAGGGACACACCCAGCTGCAGTTACATGCAGGCTCTAACCAGCGCTGCTTGTGAACCAACAATAGAGAGGCTGCAGCCAAATTAACCACCAGCTTCCCAGATTCATACCCCCCCACTGGAGTATAAAGCCAAAATGTTACAGTCTTACCCTGCACAGAGAACTGTACAGTGTAAGCTCATAGAATTTGCCCCCTCCCTGAATGTGGAAAGGAATATACAACAGCCTTTGCCCCTCGAGCTATGATTTTCCCATGCACTTCATTCCAACTCACTAGTTTAGATAAATCAAAAACAAGTGTATTAACTACCAAAGAGAAATTTTAAGTTATTATAAGGGATAGCAAACAGATCAAAGCAGATTACCTGGCAAATAAACAAAAATGCAACCTAAGCTTAATGTAAATTCTTAAAATCTATCTTTTCTTGTTAATAAACTTGTTCTGTTATAATCTAAACCAGCTTTGACTGGAGTGCTTGGGGGAAATCTCGGCTTGGTTATCCCAAGTGTGCATGCTCCTCTTCACATTGAGTGAGAGGCGACCAGGTATTAAACACACATAATGGCCAGATTTGGTCAGGGCAGGACTGTACTGCTCTGGGGTCCTACCTGGAAATCTGGTGGTTAGAGAGCCTGCGTGTAATTGTAGCTGGGTGTGTCTCTACCTGTGTGAATGCTGGTGAAAGTGCAGGCTCGAGGGCTTTGCAGCATGTCAGAGCAGTATAGGGTGAGTGGGAGCCATGTCCTCTGGGAGTGGATCTCCAGGTCGAGGAGGCCCATGATGGCACAGTCAAAGCCACCCCTGCTCAAGTTCTGGGCTGTGCAGAGGAGGGCCATGCAATCCCTACGCTGTCTCCCTGAGGAGACTTGCTCCTGACTTCCATGCTGGCCCCAAAGTGTGCTCACTTTGCCAAAGAGGAAATTGAGGAGGAAAGAAACTCTCCCAAGGTGACACAGCGGGTTGGAGGGAGAACGAAGACTAGAGCCCCTGTCTCCCAGTGTGCAGTCCAGTGCACTTCCCATGGGTGTATGGCATGTTCCCCTTGGCTGCTGCTTTCCTTTGCCATTACGAGTCCAGCTCGGATGCAGCTTGTCACAGAGGAGATGCACACACCGTGCTCTCGCTCTTACAAGGTGATTTTACATTTGTGTTTTGTTGTTTCCCTTCATCTTAGCACAGAGACTCATTCAGTCCAGCTGCTTTTTGTGGCAGTGAGTGGTGTGGTTGTAGCCATGTGTGTCCCAGGATATTAGAGAGACAAGGTGAGGAGGAAATAGCTTTCATTGCAACCAAATTCTGTTGGCGAGAGAGACCAGCTTTTGAGCTTACGCAGTGGAAGTACAAAGTGTTTATAAGTGATAGCAAACAGCTTTCCTAGCAAATAAACAAAAACGCAACCTAATCCTAAAATGCTGAAAAGATAGGATATGTAATAGTAAATTCTTCCCCTGGCAGATGGTACAGGCAGGGTGGCAGATTCTCAAGATACAACATACCCCTGCAGGGTGATAGCAACCATTATCCATAGGCTGTCTGGAGCATTCTCAGGAAGGCTCATCAAGTGGTAGATAAGTTTCTCCTAAGGCCTATTGTTTCCCATAATGGGTCATTACCCTGACTAGCCCCTTCCCAAGCAGCTATCTAGACTGCAAGCATCTTGCCTAGTGGGCATTACCAGGTGTAACCACAATTGAAGTACAGGTACATAGTCAATATTTATAACTTTAGATACAAAATATGTATGTGCACACAAATAAGATAATCATATTCAGCAAATGAGAATGTTTCCAATGACACCTCACATGATTTATCTTATACAAAATGCATCATCATAATTATATCATCATCATATCACTGTGAAGAATATGGGGTGCAGTGTCACAGACAGAATTATAGATACCATGAAAAACATGAAAACCTGTTGGGCGGGACCATAAATCCAGAAACACTCTCCTGCTACGGAATGTCTCCATTCCAAAAGAGGGAAGGTGTCTTGGATGGTTCTGACCCCCGGTGAAGCAGGGCACACCCTGCTGGTGTTGCTGTCCACAGCAGAATCTCTCCTCCGCACGTTTGCTGCTGTCACTCCCAGGGTCTACATTAACGTACCACAGCAGTGCAGCCACGCTGATGCAGCATTTTAAGCCTGGTCATGCCCGTAGCTCTGCTACAGAGAACTACAGCTGCAGTAGGTGGAACATCGGTATCAAAGCAAACTTTATATTTGGCTTCTCCTGGGTTCTACAGTTCGGACATTCACAGCTATGCTTCTTGAAACCAGCTAATTTCTGCCAACCAGAACGGACCCAGTCCTGGGGTCCTTAAGGCATTAATGGAAGTTTTGCTTGACTGAAGGCCTCTGGATTTGGGGTTGAGAATATTACAGGACCTGAGTAGATTTCCAATGAGGTTTACTCTGCACAGTCAGGGCTCAGAGCCAGCATGGAGCTCCAGCCACCACCCCTCTGTGACTGAGTCAGGTGGTGAAGAGCAGTAGAGAATTAACCCTTTCCTGCTCTCACTTGTTTCATCTGATCATTTCTCCTTTTGTACGTCATTTAGAAAGGTCCTTGTGACACTCAGGCCCCCGGCAAAGAGTTCCCTGTTCTTTGCAAACTAACTACACCACACACAAGTCTTATGGAATTGTTACCCATAAAGAGTAGTGTGACACTGCACCCCATATTCTTCACAGTGATAGTATTATGATATGAGTATGGCATAGTAATGATGTATTTTATGCAAGAAGGTGTCATCAGAAAAGTTATGATTTGCTGAATATGATTATCCTATCTGTATGCATGTATCATTTTTGTGTCTGAAGTTATGAATATTGACTATGTATCTGTATTTCAAAAGTAGTTTCACCCAGGTGACACCCACTAGCCAAGATGCTTTCAGTCTAGATAGCTGGGTGGGGAAGGGCCTATTCAGGGCAATGGGGCATTAGAAAAAAAAGGCCTTAGGAGAAACTTATCTCCCATCCGGGGAAGCCTTCCTGTGAATGCTACAGACAGCCTCCAAGTAATGGCTGCTATGACTCTACAAGGACATGATGAGACCACATGTCTCTGGACTCCAGTTTGGGATGTCAGTGTTTTTCCACAGACCTGTCTGGGAACTAAGTTTTGAAACAAAGGGTTCCCACCACATGCAAAAGCTATATAAGGCAGGGAGTGACATGATCTGGGGTTATTCACTCCCCACACAAGAAGACTCCTGGAAACACCTGAGGAACAAAGACTCAAAAGGGGGAAGTGCTGGACCCAGGCTAAAGGGATTTCTAGTCTGTGTATGAAACACCTGGGGATTTCGAGCTGAAAACAAGTGCAGCTTGTGCCTTAAGAATCTAAAAGTCTGCCTGTATCACCAGTTAGGGTGAGAATATCGTATCAAATCTGTTTAGTATATTAAGCTTTGGTTGCATTTTTGTTTATTTGCTAGGTAATCTGCTTTAATCTGCTTGTTATCACTTATAATCACTTACAATCTCTCTTTTCTAGTTAATATACTTGTTTTGTTATAATCTAAACCGTGAGCTTTGACTGGAGTGCTTGGGGAAAATCTCGGCTTGGTTACCCCAAGTGTGCATTCTCCTCTTCACATGGAGGGAGAGGCCGACCAGGTATTAAACACACACACTGCCCAGATTTGACCAGGGCAGGTCCTGGAAAGCTGGTGGTTAAAGAGCTTGCGTCCAATTGCAGCTGGGTGTGTCTCTACCTGCGTGAATGCTGGTGAAAGGCTGGAGGGCTTTGCAGCTTGCCACAGCTGTACAGAGTGAGTGGGAGCCCAGGCTGGTGGGTCAGTGGGCTCAGTGGTATCCCAGTTCCAGATGGCACCATGGGGGGAACCCATCACAATCAGGATCAAAGCAGCCCTTATAATTGGCTGCTCCTGGATTATACAGTTCGGACATTCACAGCTATGCTGCTTAAAACCAGCTAATTTCTGCTACCCAGAACGGACTCAGTCCTGGGGTCCTTATTGATTTTAATGGAAGTGTTGCCTGAGTGAAGGCCTCGGGATTTGGGGTGTAGAATATTACAGGGCCTGAGTAGGTTTCCAATGAGATTTACCCTGAACAGTCACGTAACCAAGAATGGCCCAGTCCAGAGCCCATTGAGTTCAACAGCAAGACCCCCAGTGACGTCCGTGGAAGTGCATCAGGGTAACCCGGAGACCTCTTCCTAACACTGAACCTCAGTGCAGTCACAGGAGCGTTATCTCAGTGCCCCGGCTCCCGTCCTGCCCCTGCACTCAGAGTTACACACCCCCATTCTATCCAACCCCAGCTCAAACATTGCACAGTTTCATGTGTTTCCATTCACCCCTTCACAGCTTCATTCCATGCAAACGACTCACCAGGCTCCGGCCCCAGCTGGGGAGGAGGAATCTCTGCCTGTGACCGGGTTGGGGAGCTGCAGGCGGCGGGGAATCTGCATTGACCAGGACTGAGGTACAGGGATATTTATACTGCTGCCCTGGGAATCCCAGGGGGGGCTCGGAGCCAGCACAGAGCGCCAGGGACCTGCCTCTGTGACTGGCTCGGGTGGTGAAGAGCAGCAGAGAATTAACCATTTCCACTTGTTTGATCGGATCATTTCTCCTTTTGTATGTTATTTAGAAAGGTCCTTGTGACACTGAAAACCCTGGCAAAGGGTTCCCTGTTCTTTGCAAACAACTCTCATCTCAGGCCTGAAAAACTCTCTACACCACACACAAGTCTTACGGAATATTTACCCATAAAGAGTAGCATGTAAGGTATGTGCAGAAAGTTTGTAACTTCTCAAGCTTCGTAACCATTGCAAAAGGCATGTCCGGGTAGTAGTTAAGGAATAACATATTGATATTGACAGTGCACTTTATGGACTTGGAGTAGAAGTTAGTCACCAGGGCATAGTGTGTCTTGGTGATGGCCATTCCAGGAGGGCGTCGTCACCCCGTGCTGGTTAGCTGGGGATGTAATGCCAGGCTCAATTGTTCACTCTTGCTCCATCCCAAGATTATCAATGGAAAAACATTAGAGACAACTGCAAACAATGAACACCTCTTGGAGGTAAGTGAGCGAACATCACAACAGATGGGGTTGCCTTGCGTATAAACAGAGAGAAAATACTGTTTCAGGATAACACAGAGTGGAGTGAGGCCCTCTGTATCCTTTCACTAAGGAGACATCTCGTGGTGCGGGGACGTTTTCATGAAAAATTGGATACTGGTTCTTATGAATCCAGCCAGCTATGCAACAGACTAAACTTGGGGGGTGGGGAACCTACTTTATTAGCTAGCAAAGGGAACTATTGACCCAAGTTCTCATTTTGTGATTTTATATTGTAACCATTTGTTTCCACCTCTCTCTCGTTTCTAGTTAACTCTCCTTTCTTCTTAATTAAACAGTCTTGTTTTATTATAAGTGCTCACAAGCACCGTGTGTCATACAGGAGTGGTGATTTACGGCAAAACTGGTTGTGACATACTATAGTGATGTTCCCCTGGTATTATCTGGACCGGTGATCGGCTAGGGCTCTCCAATCCTCGACTCTGGGAGCCACCCTTACCCCACTTTGCTGTGAGAACCCCCACTCCCGGTCTGTACAAGCACAGCCTCTAGCACGTAAGCTGCTCCCAGCTACGTGAGTGAGCACTTTTGTACAGGTGCTGCTTGCATTGTGCAACCGAATGACACTAGCCAATATCTCCAGTCCCAGACACAACCCTAGGAACCTCCATCTTGCATTATCCAAGTATGCACGCTGGACACTGCAAGCTTATATGAGTTCATCTGTTTAACAAAATAATTGATATGTACCAGGATTGCTATCCCAAAGGGAGTCCCTGACACGCTTCAAACCAAACGCACTGCTTCAGGTAGAATAAACAAACACATTGATTAACTACAAAAACTTCCATCTCCGATCTCTGGGCTGTTTCTCTGGCTGATGTGGCTGCTCCCAGCATGTGCCTGCTCCCTGGGATGTTTCTCTGACCGCACCGGCTCTGCCTGGCATGGCTCTGCTCCCAGCTTAGCCCGGGATTCTGTTCTCTCCTTAGCTTGGCCCCGCTCTGGCCCAGGCATCCCCAGCTCACACAGAGGATGGGACCCTCCTGACCACCTCATTGACCTTCCTGTGCTGTCAATCAGGCTGACTGGGAGTGTTGGCCTCTCCCCATTGCCCCTGGGGCCTGGTTTCCCATCAGCCATTCATTTAGGTACTGAGAAAGGGCCAATCAAAAATACTCACTAAGTTTTAGTGAGGGGCCAACAGTCCCCTTACATTCCCCTCTGCTAAAATTCTGCCACAGCCATTATATTAACACCAGCACATCTGGGTCCCATATTAACAAGATTAAGCAGCATCACTTTATATAAAAAAGCCATTAACAAGCAATAAAAGAACATTTAACATCCAATGTCCACTTCTTTTTACTATACATGACAATATTTATTAAAACATCACTTAGAACAAATAACATAATCATCTCTAGGTTTAACAGGCAGTACACCCCTGGTAGTTCTCTGGGACCTTCTTAAAACTGGTGGCTTGTTACCCATTTTTTCTATTCCCCTGTCCCTGGGTAACACCAGGACCATTTGTGGGATCTGTCCATTTTCATCAGGGTTTGGGTTTGCCCCATTGGTTTCAAGGTCCTTGGGACACACTGCTGTATCCCTCCTATGAGTCCTGATCAGACTATACGTCCAATATTTAACTGGTCCCTATGTACAACTCTCTCAGGACCTCCTTGTCCAGTCTGGATAGTGTAAACCGGCAGTTTGGGATTGTTGTGGGTGACCACTGAACTGGTACATGGTTACCAGCTCTGTTGAGAGTCCCACTGGACTTTTCCTTTTCCTACTTTGGGCTGCAACTTTAGTTTTAGTGAGAGCAACTTTGCCGGCTGTTTTGGCCTGTCATGGACACCTTTGAGCCAGTCATTGAAATTGGTCACCTCATCCTAAGAAAAAAAAGTTTTCTTGATGCTTCTCTGGCAGCACTCTTAAGTTAGCCATCTGCACAAGAATCAGCCCTTGGTGCACCGTTTGAACAGGAACTGGCAGCCTCATGCCATCCAGAATCATATCTTTTACCACATCAATAATCCACATCTGCATTTCCATGCATGCCAGGGCCAAGGAAACATTGCTCTGTAGGACACCAACAGCCTGCAAGAGGTGGAGGTGATCCTTTTCTTAGGATTGTTCCCATTCCCCTAAAACCTATGCCACCCCATTCTGTATGGAAATTAGCTGATCTAAGGATACCTTCAGGGGCACTGCTAAATCCTTTAGGTGTTGACCCATTGCTTTCATTTTATTTTCAGCCACCTCCTCATTTATATATAAAGAACTCCTACCCCAAAACCATCTGTTCCTAAAATATCCCTTTCCTTTCAATCCATATGGGGTCTGGGAATATCGTGAAGTTTTATCCAATTCCTCAAGCCCTTATACTATGATTGAATAAACTTTCCACAGTGGGGTTCTATTACTGAAATATTTGATAAGGTAAGATCCACAATTACCTTCTTCAGGGTGTGGGTTGGATTAATTACCAATTGGTTCTTTACGTTGGTTTCAACCACATATGCTCCAGTTTAATTATTTACAGGTGGTTCCAAAATCCACACCTCCATGCATTTTACTCCATGGGGTTCCTGAAGGAGCCATTTCCCTCTCATAATGGGTTACATAGAATCATAGAATCATAGGACATTAGGGTTGGAAGAGACCTCAGGAGGTCATCTAGTCCAATCCCCTGCTCAAAGCAGGACCAACACCAACTAAATCATCCAAGCCAGGGCTTTGTCAATCTGGGCCTTAAAAACCTCTAAGGATGGAGATTCCACCACCTCCCTAGGCAACCCATTCCAGTTCTTCAGCACCCTCATAGTGAAATAGTTCTTCCTAATATCCAACCTAGACCTCCACTCCTACCACTTGAGACCATTGGTCCTTACTGTGTCATCTTCCACCACTAAAAACAGCCTAGCTTCTTCCTCTTTGGAAATCCTTTCAGGTATTTGAAGGCTGCTATCAAATCCCCCCTCCCTGCTCGCTATTCTCTTCTGCAGACTAAATAAGCCCAGT
Organism: Emys orbicularis; assembly: GCF_028017835.1. Taxonomy (NCBI): domain Eukaryota; kingdom Metazoa; phylum Chordata; order Testudines; family Emydidae; genus Emys; species Emys orbicularis. The sequence goes on from NC_088683.1 coordinate 369,408,891, forward strand.
TCCCTCAGCCTCTCCTCATAAGTCATGTGCCCCAGCCCCCTGATCATATTTGTTGCCTTCCGCTGGACTCTCTCCAATTTGTCCATATCCCTTCTGTAGTGGGGGGCCCAAATCTGGACGCAATACTCCAGATGTGGCCTCACCAGTGCTGAATAGTGGCTGCCAACTAGACATTGAGACATTGATCACTGTCCATTGAGCCAGAAGGTCTAGCCAGCTTTCTATCCACCTTATAGTCCATTCATCCAATCCATACTTCTTTAACTTGCTAGCAAGTACACTGTGGCAGACCGTATCGAAACTTTGCTAAAGTCAAGATAAATCACATCCACCGTTTTCCCCATATCCATAGAGCCTGTTATCTCATAATAGAATAAAGACTTCCCTTGATCTTCTGGCAATGCTCTTACTAGTGCAGCCCAATATGCCGTTAGCCTTCTTGGATCACAGAAACCCCTTTGGGGCTGCCAACTGATGTGCCAAGACTACTTCTGCCCCCGCCTTTCCTGCCAGCCTGGGACTCCAGAACCCTGCCTGGTTGTGCCAGACACGCTTGCTGGTTACAAACACAGACCCAGGTCTGAACCATGTCCCACAAACTGCAGACTTAACTGAAAGCAGCTTAAGAAGTGTTCCTGTCTCTGACACTCAGATGCCCAACTCCCAATGGGGTCCAAACCCCAAATAAATCTGTTTTACCCTGTATAAAGTTTATACAGGGTAAACTCATAAATTGTTAGCCCTCTATAACACTTATAGAGAGATATGCACAGCTGTGTCCCCCCCCCATACATACTCTGGTTTAAATAATAAGTAAAAAGTGATTTTATTAAATACAGAAAGTGGGAATTAAGTGGTTCCAAGTAGTAACAGACAGAACAAAGTGAATTGCCAAGCAAACTAAAATAAAACATGCAAGTCTATGCCTAATACAGTAAGAAAGTTATTACAGATGAAACCTCACGCTCAGATGTTCCAGGAAGCTTCTTTTACAGACTAGACTCCTTCTAGTCTGGGTCCAGCAATAACTCACACCCCCGTGGTTACTGTCCTTTGTTCCAGTGTCTTTCAGGTATCCTTTGGGGTGGAGAGGCTATCTCTTGAGCCAGCTGAAGACAAAATGGAGGGGTCTCCGAGGGGTTTAAATAGACTTTCTCTTGTGGGTGCACACTCCTCCCTCCCCCTATTTAGAATCCCAGCTACAAGATGGAGTTTTGGAGTCACATGGGCAAGTCACATGTCTATGCATGACTCAGAACTTACAGGTAGCAGCCATGGTTCACATGCTACCTTGAACGTCCTCAGGTAGACTTCTAATATGGATTGGAGCCTTCCAAGATCCATTGTCCATTAAGTGTATCTTGACTGGGCACTTAACTTGCACATTCCTATCTAAAGAAGCTGACCAAATGCCTTACTAAGGCTACTTAAAATCAAACCAGTACACAGCCAATATTCATAATTCAAATACAAAAATGATACATGCATACAAATAGGATGAATAGATTCAGTAGATCATAACCTTTACAGAGATATGTTACATGGCATATGTAGCATAAAACATATACCAGTTATGCCATATTTACATTCATAAGCATATTTCCATAAAGCCTTATGGGGTGCAACATCACACCAGTCATCAGAATTGGTCACCTCATTTTTAGAAGAGATTTCATGATGCTTCTCTGGCAGCACCCTTAAGATAGCCACCTGTGCACCTCACACCCTTCGCCCTTGAGTTTAGAAGACTCATCGGTACTCTTCCTTTGATAGCATTATTCAGTACATTGCCCCAGATGTTGGCTCCACAAGCACTCGATATCCATTGTTTTTTCCTGGTATCCAGCAGAGTTCATCAAGGATCTTCCCTCTCCAACCTACCCCGCGGGACCCAGGAGACAACTCTACCTCGCCGCTGGAGCCAGTACTCTACTCAGCACAGCATTCTTCTTAGAGTGCCCATGATGTTTCATCCTCATAGTTCCTTCTCTAGGCAACTTTTTTTGCTATTACTTTCTGAGTCTTTGGCTAGCTGTTCTTAACATTCTTTTTGGCCTTCCTAATTACATGTTAACATGTCATTTGCCAGAGTTTATGCCTCTTTCTATTTTCCTCAATAGGATTTAACTTCCACTTTTTAAAGGATGCCTTTTTGCCTCTCACTGTTTCTTTTACTTTGTTGTTTAGCCATGGTGGCTCTTTTTTGGTTTTCTTACTATCTTTTTTTTAAATTTCGGGTATACATTTAAGTTGAGACTTTGTTATGGTGTCTTTAAAGAATTTCCATGCAGCTCGCATGGATTTCACTTTTGGCACTGTAACTATTTATTTCTGTTTAACTAATTCCTAATTTTTGTGTAATTCCCTTTTGTGAAATTAAATGCTATAGTGCTGGGCTGCTGTGGTGTTCTCCCTGCCACAGGGATGTTAAGTTTAATTATATTATGGTCACTATTACCAATGCTTCACTTAGGATTAAATCAAGAACTGCCTTTCTACTTGTGGGTTCCAAGGGCTAGCTGCTCCAAGAAGCCATCTTTTAAGGTGTCAAGAAATTTTATCTCTGCATCCCATCCTGAGGTGACATGTACCCAGTCAATATGGCAATAGTTGAAATCCTCCATTATTATTCAGGGGTTTTTTAATAGCCTCTCTAATCTCCCTGAGCATTTCACAGTCACTATCACCATCTTGGTCAGATGATCGGTAATATATCCCTACTGCTATATTCTTACTATTCAAGCATGGAATTACCATCCATACAGATTCTATAGTACAGTTTGTTCATTTAAGATTTTTATTTCATATGATTCTATGCTTTCTTTCATATATAGTGCCACTCCCCCACCAGCACGACGTGTTACATCCTTCTGATATATTTGTATCCTGGTATTACTGTGTCCCATTGATTATCCTCATTCCACTAAGTTTTTGTGATGCCTAGTATATCAATATCCTCATTTAATATGAAGCACTCTAGTTCACCCATTTTATTGTTTAGATTCTGGTATTTGTATATAAACACTTAAAAAATTGTCACTTTTTAACTGTCTGACATTTCATGATGTAATTGAATGGGACTCTTTTTCATTTGACTGTTTCTCATCAGATTCTACCTATATTTTATCATCCAGGCTATCCTCCTTACTAGGACATAGAGAATCCCCATTAATAGATCCTCCCCTAAGTGATGTCTCTGTCCAAATCACGTAGTCCGCCGCACCTGTAGGCTTTCCCCCCCACGCTTAGTTTAAAAACTGCTCTATGACCTTGTTCATTTTAAGTGCCAGAAATCTGGTTCCATTTTGGTTCACATGGAGCCCAGCCTTCCTGTATAGGTGCCTCCTTTCCAAAAAGGTTCCCCAATTCCTAATAAAACTAAATCCCTCCACCCTCCACCATCATCTCACCTATGCATTGAGATCCTGCAGTTGTTATTGTCTTTTTGGGTCTGTGTGTGAAAATGGAAGCATTTCAGAGAACGCCACCATGGAGGTCCGGGATCTCTCTATCCTATTGGTACCTCCCCAGCACTACACATAAGTCTAACTAGAGGCCTCAAGAGATCCGTAACTTTCACACCTGGCAGGCAAGTCACCTTGCTGCTCTCCCAGTCATTGCAAACCCAGGTATCTATGTTTCTAATGATCAAATACACCAAAATTATTACCTGTCTCTACTTATTAAAAGAAGTTCCATCACACGGAGAGCTATCCTCAGTATGAGAAGGTTCCATGACATCATCTGGCAGGAAGGTCCCAATTGCTCCAGTTTCATGTTCTCCTTCCCTGAGACTTTCATCCTCCTCAACAGCACAGAGGCTGTCAGTCCGTAGGTGGGACCATTTCACTCTGTCCCGGGAAGTCTTATCTATGTACCTCTCTGTCTCCCTTAGCTCCTCCAGTTCAGCCACTCTGGTCTCCAAAGCCCATACATGGTCCTTAAGCAAGTAACTCCCACTGATTTGCATGTTCAGAAGCTCAGCTGATGGGCTGGTGAGAGGTGTCTATTTCCACGTGGGATTGTCAGCTGTGAACCCTCCTCTGGAGCAAGGTGCCTAGGAAAGGTCAGCATTTTCTATTGAGAGACGCGAGAGAGATGTGGGAGACTCAGATCCAAAATCTTTGTTCTATCTGCTTTGGAGCAGAGACATAAACACAGGTCTCCCACATCCCACGGGAATGACCTGAGCACCCCGCAAATGGCTATTCTCGGTGGGGTGCTCAGTCTCTCCAGTTTGAGCTGTTCCACTTTATACAAACAAACATTCAGTGGAGCAGGGATTTGAATCTGGGTCTCCCACATTCCAGGTGAGGGTGATAAACCGCCGAGCTATGGGATATTCTGGGCATGAACATACATGGACACACATGCAAACAGACACACACACAGACACAGGTACACACGGATGCACACACACTGATGCACATGCAAGCACACGCACAGTCCCACATGCGCACACACACCTGGAGCCACATGCACACACACACACACACACATGGACCCACGGATGCACACACACCCATGCACACACACACTTGGACCCACATTCACACACAAACACAGAGACCCACATACACACACGGACACACATGCACACACACATTCCCAACCTGCAAGGCCCCATCCAGGAATCGTGGTCTGAGAATGTCTAACAGATTGGGGCTGCTAGGGAGATGGGCGGGGGAACACCTCGTTGGAGAATCCCACCAGAACTGAGGCCTGAGCTAAGACTCTGAGCAGCTCGTTAGCTGTGGGGCAGCGTCAGTGCTCAGGTTGCTTTGTGCAGGCTACTGGTGGAACCTTAGGCTCCTACAGTGTAAGGTAGCACATGAGCCGGGGCTTTGAGGAAGGCAGCGGTGCCTAAGCTCAGTATTTATCTAAATGCCTTTGTGGATCTAGCCCTGGCCACCTTTCTAGAAGAAGCTTAAATCAAACACAAGTTAAGATTGTTCAAAGCCAAGGACGCTGTCTGGCGATGCTTAGGGGAAACAGCCAAGTTCACGGACATCCACCTGTCACTTTTAAAGAACTCTTTCCTCCTTTCTGTGTACAAGGACCAGGCTCCCTGCAGCAAAACACGTTTTTATCTGCTCTTCCCATCCTCCAGTGGCTCTAGTGTCCCAGCTGCTTGCCCTGCTAGATCCCGGGGCAATGCCCCTACCTCAGGTGGCTAGCAGCTGGTGCACCATCGTGGGATGAGAACATGGTGTGATGCTGTATGTTTCAATATGACCATTTTTTATCATTGTTGCTATCACTGTTATAGAATTGCTACAAATCTTGTACAAAGTATGTCCTGTCAGGTGTCAATGGGAAAGTTATGATTTGTTAAGTGTTCCCAGGTGACATACCTCAGGTGAATAAAGCCAGGCAGTGATGTGTTGAGGGCCAACAAGGACACTTTGCTCTCACAAGGGCCATAGAAGAAACATGCCTCTGTAAGGATAAGATCAATAGCTGCACCTGTGAGTTATCAAGAATGTTAGGACATGTGATATGGTCATGTGACCCTGGACTCCAACTTGGGCCAGTAACTGTCCACAAAGAGATGCTGTCGGCTTTGTTTGGGAGAGTAAAATTCCACACACAGAACAGAGGATATTAAAGGACCCCTCAGACATCTCCATTTTATCTTCATTTCTCTGGACTGGGTTTCCAAGAAGGAAGCTCTGAACAAGGTCTGATGAACCCTGACCAATTTGGGTAATTTCCAGAGATTCTTTTGCAAGCCAACAGTTTATTCCATTATTGCTATGATCCTAAAATATGAACTCTGAAAAATCATTTGTATGTATCTGATCCATTAAACATGTATATCTCTTCTTCTTTTCTTTTATTATTAAACCTTTAGATTTTAGTTATTAACAGATTGGCAACAGCATGATTATTGGGTAATATATTAGTTATGTATTTGCCTTGAGATTAGAAGGACCCTATATATGATAAAATTTGTTTTCACTAACAGCTCATTATGGAGTCCAATGTCCGGATGGTGAGCCAAAGGCTGGGATGCCTAAGGAGACTGCATTTTTGGTTTCTATTTAACCAAAGTGGTTAAACAGAACTTTACGTTTGTTGCTGGCTTGGTATAATTTAATGATAGAATAACCAGCAGTCTGGGATGAGTCTGCCCAATTTCTCAGCAGTTTGTCCTGAATTTCACATCCTCAGCTGTGTCCCACTGGAAAAGGGGGCAGGGCCTTTGAGGAATAAGCGGGGCAGGGCACAGGGCCTCAGAGGTCCACTTAAAAGCAATTAGAAAGGTGGGAACCCTATGAGTTAATGAGCTGTACACAGACCAATTCCCCAGTCTGTCACATTGACACAGCACAGTAAGGCCAGGAAAGGATTCAATGTCACTTTGACTGTCCAATAATTGATTCAGGGAAGAGGGCCCAGCACCGTCTCTCCAAACAGCTGTGCATGGAGGTCAGTCTGAGAGCCAGAGCACGAGAAGAAAAATTTAGATGTCTTTACAAATAAAGAGCCGGAGCAGCCTGTCCCGGATCTGTTTGGTCCTCACACCGTAGATGATGGGATTTAGCGTGGGGGGCACCAGGAGGTTCACGTTGCCAATGAGAACACGGAAATGCAGGGCCACATTCTGGCCAAATCGGTACGTGAGGGAGGAGAAGAGAGCTGGGATGAAAAAGGCTAAGATGGAACAGAGATGGGAGCTGCAGGTCCCCAAAGTCTTGAGCCGGGCATCCTTTGTGGGGAGGCGGAAGATGGCCCTGAGGATCTGGGTATAGGACAATGCAACAAAAAACATATCCAGACCCTTCACAAAGAATAGCACAAAGAGGCCGTAGTAACTACTTATCCGGGTATCAGCGCAGGCCAGCTTCACCACAGCTATATGTGCACAGTACGTATCGGGGATGATGTTGGTTTCGCAATATGGCCACTGCCTCGTCAGGATGAGATAGGGCAGTATGAGCATGCCACCACGCAGCACCACAGCCAGGCCGATCTTGGCCACCATGGGGTTTGCCAGGAGGGTGGAATGTCTGAGGGGATCACAGATGGCCACATAGCGGTCAAAACCCATGGCCACGAGGATCCCAGACTCCATCACTGAGAACGAGTGAATGAAGTACATCTGGGTGAGGCAGGCACTGAAATCAATCTCCCTCGAATTGAACCAGAAGATGCTCAGCATTTTGGGCAGGATGGATGTAGACAGCACCAGGTCAGTGACAGCCAGCATGCAGATGAAATAGTACATGGGGGCACGGAGGCTCTGCTCCCTCTTTACGACGAATAGGATGGTGAAGTTCCCCAAGATGGCTATGGCGTACATGGCACAGAACGGGATGGAGATCCAGACATGGGCCGCCTCCAAGCCAGGAATGCCCAGCAGGATGAAGGTGGAGGGGTTGGTGAAGTCGGTTGTGTTAGAATCTGACATGGAGTAGGGAGAAGGTGTCCAACTCTGAGACAGAATGGTGTCTCCTGAATGTACTGTACGTTCTTCTGACTTTGTGTATGTGCCCAGGCTCTAGGGTGATGGTTGCAGTACCAATGCCTGAATGGAGAGGAAATGTTAATATGGGACACTACATGCACAACTGAGGACTGTTCTCATGGGTGAAGGAAATTGGTCACTCTTCACACATTGAAAAATGACATTTTCACTATTCAGACAAATGAATTATGAACAACTGACCCTACTAATGCCAATTCCGTATTTTATGCTGCTCAACATCTAACAGTGAAAAAGAAACAAAGCTTTGACAAAACATTACCAGAGGGAAACATCCCAATTAGAACTCACCTCATGGAAAACACCTGAGCATCATTGATAGTAGCTCCACGGAAACAGTTGCTTATTTGCAGCTGTGGCCAAAACAAAGACAATGTTCAGATGCCTAAGGGAGGGGATGGAGAATACTCTGCTCTGGACACGTGCTCAGTTGTGGACACTCGGTCTGTATATAGTGTATAGCAGATAGAAAGGGATTTCTGAGACAGGATATGAGAATGGGAGAGGCCGCCATACGCTGACAGAGTGTTGAGTATAGCGAAGAGACAAAGAACGGGGCATATGATAGAGGAGAGCAAAATAAAGACTGGAACTGATGACATTCAAATGGAGAAACACAGAACAGTTCCCAACCAGTAATATCTATAGACACTTAGTTTCAGGGTGTTAGTCTGTATCCGCAAAAACAACGAGGAGTCCTTGTGGCACCTCAGAGACTTACAAATTCATTTGGGCATAAGCTTTCATGGGCTAGAACCTACTTCATCAGATGCATGGAGTGGAAAATACAGGAGCAGGTATAAATACATGAAAAGATGGGAGCTGGCTTACCAAGTGTGAGGTCAGTCTAACCAGACAATTCACTCAGTGTTTCAAAAGAGCTAATTCCCCAAAGAAGAGACAAAAGATCGATAAAAGTGATTGGGAGGAAAAATTTAAAGATTAAAAATGAGAATGAAAATTTGGAGTTCTTGAAGAAGAGTTTATGAGATTGGCAAAAGTTCACTATTCCACAGTCAAGAAAGTAGAGAACTTTGGACAAAAACCCGGTTTACTGACAAAGTGAATACAGCAATTGGGGGAAGGATGGAATGGGAAGCAATATATAACATATGGGGAAAAGGGAAAATAGAGAGCAAATAATACAAATTGGAATTTATGAAAATTGATAAGGCATGCTAAAAACATCATGGAAAAATCCATGCTTCGCAGGTTTAAGGATTACAAAAAGGAGGTTATAAAAGTATATTGAGAACAAAAGAAATCCTAGAAAAGTTATGGCTCAATTCTCTGAGGGAGAAACAAAGTTTGTTAATGTTGCAGGAAAGGTAGATATCTTCAAGATATAGTTGTGTTCTGCATTCGGAAAGAAGCAGTATGAGAAACATGTATCACATAAGATGATGAAATACTTTCCAGTCCATTAGCAGTCAAGGATAGCGATAAACAGCATCTACAATTGAATCTTAGAGTTCCAAACACCAGAGTTACGAACTGAATGATTAAGCGCACATCTCACTCGTAACCAGAAGTACACACTGAGGCAGCCGGAGAGACAAAAGAAAAAAAAAGGGGGGGGGGGGACAGGACAGGTCTGGGTAAAACGTAAACTATTCAATAAAAAAAGGGAAAGTTTTAAAGAAAGATTTTACAAAACTAAGAAAGAATGGAAAAGTTGGTCTGGGATTAGTTAAAAAAACCCCATAGGAATATAATTAATGCCAGTCAACAACATGGTTTACGGAAAACACGTCTTGTCAAATAAACCCGATTTCATCCTTAAATGAGAGTACACTTTTGATTGATCAAGTGAACCAAGCAGATGCAATACACTTTGATTTCTCTGAGGTATTTGTTTCAGTAGGGGGAAAAATTCAGATAAAAAAATGCACACTATACAATATCAGTAGAGCACATGTAAAGTGGACTAAAAACTGGCTAACTGAAAGATCTTAGAAAGCAGTTGCCCATGGGCCATTGTCAGTGAATGGGGGTGTTTTTATGAGGTTCTGCAGGGATCTGTTTTTGGCCCAATACTATTCAATATTTTCATCAATGATCTGGAATCAAATAGAAAATCACTGAAGATAAAATTTACAGATGACCCAAAGATTGCCAGATTGGTTACAATGAGGAGGCCAGGACAGGCATACTGATTGATCTGGAACATTTGGTGAGCTGGGTCCATCCAACAAAATGTTTTATTACAGACAAATGCAAAGGGATCCTCTCAGAACAGGGAATGCAGGCTCCACCCACAGACTGGGGCACTGCATTATGGAACGCAGGGACCCTGGAAAGGATTTAGGGGTCATTGTAGACAACCAACTCATTGTGAGCTCCCAGTGGTATGCTGTGGCCAAAAGGGCTGATGTGATCCTTGGATACATAAACAGGGGAATGGTGAGTTGGAGCAGGGGAAGGATTTTACCTCTGCACGTGGTATTGGTGAAACTGACTGTTTCCACTCCCGGGTTCCACATTTCAGAAATGATGTTGAAAAATTGGAGAGGGTTCAGAAAAGAGCCATAAAAATGATTGGAGACTGGAGAAAATGCCGGTCAGAGAGAGTGACGTAAGGGGCTTCATTTATTCATCTTAAATGCCAATAATGTGCTCTAGTGAGGAAAGGCAAAGCAAGACCCAATCCCTGGAATCTGAAGCCAAAAATATTACTGTTGGAAATAAGGGCCAAGTGATTACCACTCTGGGTGATTAAAATTTGCAACACACTGTGAAGGGAAGTGGTGGATTCTCCAACTCCCCATGCCAGCAGATCCAGACTGCATGCTTTTCTGGAAGATCTGCTTGAGGGCTCTTCTACACTTAAAAAGCTACAATGGTCCTGCCTAGTGCTTCAATGTTGACACTACTTACACAGACGGCAAAGGTTCTCCCGTCAAAGTTGTTAATCCACCTCCCCAAGAGGGGTAGCTAGGTCCATTGAAGAATTCTTCTGTTGACCTAATGCCTTATACACCAGGGTTAGGTTGATATAGCTACATTTTTCAGGGATGTTGATTTTTTCAAAAAAGGCAAATGAAATCATGCGAGGTGATAGTACTCATCTACTCGACATTGGTTAGGCCTCAGCTGGAGTATTGTGTCTAGTTTGGGTCACTGATGTATAGGAAGGATGTAGAGAAACTGGAAAGGATCCAGAGGCAAGCGACAACAATGATCAAAGGGATAGAAGGCAAGCCATATGAGCAAGGGCTGAAGCAACCATTTTTGTTTGGTGTGGAAAAGAGGAGATTGATGGGGAGATCGGAGCAGTCTTTGGATACCTGAAAGGCTGCGATAAGAAAGATGGAGAATGTTATTATCTTTTGCCGCAGAGCACAGGACAACAGGCAGTGGGTTCAAACTCCAGCATAGCAGATTTAGATTATATCTGAGAAAAAAAAACTTCCTAACTTTAAGAACAGGAGGACAATGAAACAGACGCTTTGTGAGGTTGTGGAAGCTCCTTCGCTGGAGGTATCCCAAAGGTGGCTGGACACCAATCTTTCTGGGATGGTTTAGACACAACACATTCTACATCTTGGCAGCCGGTCAACTCCATGGCTCTATGATTCTGTAACTAAAAACCTAGATTGGAGCAGGTCTTAGTCACACACATGTTATGAAGCTCGATTCAAAGATAACTGGGTAAAATGTAATGGCCTGTGTTATACAGGATGTCAGGCTGGATGATCAGATGGTCCCTTCTGACCTTAAATCATATGAATCTTTCAGCAAAGAACATAGATCAGGCATTTATATTTACTCTGTTTCACAACACACAAACAAGGGAACATTCAATTACATTGAAAATCTGAACATCTAACACCTAATACCTATTTGGCCTGTGGAACTCATTGCCGCTGACATTATTGGAGCAAACAGCTTAGCTGAATGGGACTCACACATGGCTATTGTAGGTGGTTCTGGGGGGCACCCTTAGTTAAGGCTCTCCAAGAGCTTCAATTAGGAGACCTCATTTTCTTTTGTTTTTAAGCTTCCCAAACTGTAACCATTAGAACTTATATTTGCAATGCTGGGTGTCTCCTCCTGGCTGAATTGTGTTTTCAATGTTTCAGGCATAACAGTTCAGCCAACATCTCAAATGAAGATAGGAGAGAATATGTGTTGCCCATGTTGAAAAATTCTTATAATTATTCCTCAACGCTTTGCAGCAGATAAAAGTCAGGTAACTCCCGCCCCCCACCCCCCCACACACACACTTTTAACAGACAAAGCCTAACATTGCAAGGGGAGGACAGTGACAGTGACAGTGTCTGTGCATTAACACACAGCTGGCTCCTGAGGTCTTTATTCAGTTCTTACTCCAAGGGAAATTTTGCCTCACTGGGGCCTGAGCAAAATACAGGGCCTGGCCTCCGAATTTGGCTTTGTATTGTACATCTATTAACACCTTTCATCATGAAGGATCCACTGTGTCACTAAAATACAGCCACCTCAGGGCTTGAGGCCATTGGCAGGGGCAGGTGGGTGTCCACAGAAAGGAATGGCATTTTGGACAGTGATACGGGTAAAATTCACCCCTGTGGCAAGGGCCCTGGGATGTTTAATGGCTGTGCAGAGCATAAAAGACAACAGACCTATTCTCTATCCCATTACGCCCATGTTGCTCTTGGTTTGTCCAGCAGGTGAGCTCCTCAGCTAAAGATGGGTACCTGTGAATTGTGAAGTGGAAGTGTCTTTCTTGGGAATCCCCGTCAGGTAGCCGTGTCCCACACCTCTCGCACCCCAGCATCTGCATCAACATCCCACGCTGAGAGCTGACACAGGGCTGAACACCGTTAATAATGTAGCTCTTTGCAATCCCAGTTGGCTTCGCTCAGCCTCTGGGGGAGAAGTGGCATCTGGATTCAAACAGGCTGGAGACTGGAGACACTCTAGCTAATATCTTTCTTTCCATGTCTGGGCTTCTGTGTTTTTTGTCCAGCTTCAGGAGTAAACAGTAATTAAGGGACCTTCCCGAAGGGAGATGAGAGCTCTTGGGCTCTGTGATGAGTCAGAGAGGAATTGGCTGCTCGGTGTATTTGTGTATATTTAAAAATTATAGTTGATTAGAAAGAAAACTAGGGATAATGCCTAGGCCTCCCTAGGGTCTGATACTCTGTAAATGCCTAGGATGGCTTGGTAGATAGCAGACAGACAGATCTGGAGACAGATGCCTGAGGGGAGACACAAGCACTTTCTGCAGGCACACAGGGCTGTCACTAAGGGATCAAAGATTAGTAATGCTCATCAAGAACTATTATCATGCTGTGCAGCACCTTTCATTGGCGGATCTTGAAAACACCTAGCTAGGTAAAGTCCCTGTGAACATATCCCCATTATACAGATAGGTAAACTCAGGCAAAGGGAGATGTGACTTGGTGAAGATCCCACAGAGAATGACAGACTGAACTCATGAGTCCTGACTCACCTACTGTAGCCACCATCTCTCCTTCAGTAACTGAGTGCATGACAACTGGGAAATGGACTCACGGTCTAGAAGGACCTGTTCGTTGGGTGTGTGTGAGACGAGCTTCTCCGGAGTGTAACCTGGAACTGGGATACCGCTCAGCCCTCTGATATACCTGTGACATTGCACTCTATATGATTTTAGGAAAATATGCTAATGAGTGTGAATATAATATAACTAGAATATGCTTCAAGCAAAAGGTCTCTTGTAAGGTATCATTACAAAGCTTATAGTCTACTGAGTGTGGTCATCCTATTTGAATTTATGTATCATTCTTCTATCTGAAATTAGAAATATGAAATATAACTCTGGGGGCCTATTGTAATTATGCAAAGTGTGGGCCATTAATGGTGGTTTGGAATCTTGATGGCTCCCATCAACCAGGACAATTGACTGTGGATGGCTCTGTTTGCTTGCAGGCCTTCCTGTGAGTCAGGCTGGGAGGAATGAAGGTTTGCGGTCTCACAGGACATGTGATCATGTCACCTGAACTGGAATCCATCTTAAACCTGGTGCTTTTCCATTTAGAAGGAGGGGGTGGGAACCCAGAGAGGGACAAAGGATTCCTGCCTTGTGCAAAAGATATATAAGAGGGTAGAAGAGAACAAAGGGGGCTGCAGTCATGAGAAATCCCCTAGCTACCACCTGAGCTGGAACAAGGGCTGTAAAAGGGGAAAGGATTGTGCCCAGACTAGGAAGGCGTCCAGTCTGTGATAGAAGCTTATTGAAACATCTCTGAGGGTGAGATTTTATCTATATTCAGTTTTCTTACTGTATTAGGCATAGACTTGCGTGTTTTATTTTATTTTGCTTGGTAATTCACTTTGCTCTGTCTATTATTACTTGGAACCACTTAAATCCTACTTCTTGTATTTAATAAAATCACTTTTTACTTATTAATTAACCAAGAGTATGTATTGATACCAAGGGTAGGGGGGGCAAACAACTGTGCATATCTCTTTATCAGTGTTATAGAGGGCAAACAATTTATGAATGTATCCTTTATAAGCTTTATACAGGGTAAAACGGATTTATTTGGGGTTTGGACCCCATTGGGAGTTGGGCATCTGAGTGTTGGACACAGGGACACTTCTTAAGCTGTTTTCAGTTAAGCCTGCAGCTGTTGGGGGATGTGGTTCAGACCTGGTTCTGGGTTTGTAACAGGTTAGCGTGTCTGGATCAAACCAGACAGGGTTCTGGAGTCCCAAGTTGGCAGGGAAAATGGGTTAGAAATAGTCTCAGCACATCACTTTGAAGTTCCCAAGGGGTTTTCTGTGATCCAACCCATCACAATACCAATCTGGGCTCCCTCTCACACTGTGAGGTTATGGAAGCCGCTATCCTCTCCAGGTCTTGCACTTACACAGCCATACACAGGCAGGGACACACCCAGCTGCAGTTATGTGAATACTTTCACTAGCCACTCATGAACCAACAATAGAGAGGCTCCAGCCAGTTCCCCCCAGCTCCCAAGCCTAGGTCCCCAGAGCTATATTGTCTTGCCCTTGTCAGAAGTCTGACCAGTGTAAGTTTATTACCCAGTCTGCCCCTGTCATAAACAGATATTTAAGGGTTAATGCCTCTTTTACCTGTAAAAGGTTAAGAAGTTCACCTAGCCTAGCTGACACCTGACCAGAGGAACCAATGGGAGGACAAGATGGTTCAAAAGGAAGGAGGGAAGTCTCCTTTGTCTGAGTCACCTTTCAGTTTTGACCGAAGTGGAAAAGCTCCAGAATTCAGCCTCTTATCAAGTAGTGAGTATTAGTGAAGGAAATAAATAGGTTTATGTTTATTTCTTTGTAACTTGTCTTGGGCACTAGGGAATAATTAAATTGGGTATTCTTTTGTGTACTAAGTTTTTGCCCAGGGGAACATACTCTGTGTTTTGAATCTGTTCTCTGTGAGAGTAACTGGTATGCTAATCTCTCCCAGAGAATTTTCTTTTACCTTTCTTTTCTTTATTTAAAAGCTTTTTTTTAAGAACCTGATTGATTTTTTCCTTGTTTTTAGATCCAAGGGGGGTGGATCTGGATCCACCAGGAGTTGGTGGGAGAAAGGAGGGGGGATGGTTAATTTCTCCCTGTTTAAAGATTCAAGAGGTTTGGATGGTGTTCATCAGGGAATTGGTGGAGGAGTTTCTCAAGGCTACCCAGAGAGGGAAAGGTTTTTTGGGGGAAGACAGAGTTTCCCAAGTGACTCAAACTATTTGGGTGGTGGCAGCTAGACCAGATCTAGAGCATCTGAAGAAGTGAGGTTCTTACCCACGAAAGCTTATGCTCCCAATACTTCTGTTAGTCTTAAAGGTGCCACAGAACCCTCTGTTGCTTTGGGTTCTTGTATTCCAGAGTCTGTTGAGGTAAGGATGTAAGGGGACTTTGCATGTTGGGTAGCCCTCTGTTGTGCTGCTTCTCAACCCTAGGGTTATGCACATTCAAAAAGCCTACCCTCCCCCATCTTGTGTTCTCCCTGATAGCCTCACTCCAAGCACTGGGACCTTCCCCACCTCCATTCCCTAGAGGTTTGTGATCGGTGAACTCTGGGCTAAGAGGTGTGTTTTCTCTCAGCAGCTCTTTCACAGCTGCCTTCCATGTCTTACCAGTCCACGGAATTACTTCCTCCCCTCTGTCTAATGGGTCATTAGCATTTTCATAGACAACCATTTTTAGCAGGATCTACCTCCTGTCCTAAAGAGACAGAGTTAGTTTTCACAAACACGTCAGGAACAAAGTCCTGAAAAATTAGGACCTGGATTGAGGTACCCTTCATTACCCCTCTCTCTACCCCCGAGCGGTCAGTTGTGTGACTGATCCCCTCTGGGAGGTCAGTTACACGGTTCCCTCTCAAACCATGAGCCTCAGGTTGGGTGCATGGGTACAGATATGCTGAATCAGCCATTCTGTCCTGGGCATCCTCTCCCATGTGACCAGTGAGGAGACATTCCTGTACTTCCACAGCTCCTTCCCCAGTTTCCTTATCTGGGCCCTCTTCTAGGATACATAACTCTATACTTTCTAGGGTGGGATCTATCCCCAGCTTAGCCATGAAGGGCTCACAGCTAGCAGCCTGGACAATTTTGTCACTGGCTGGCACTACACCTACTCACTTCGTAAGGTGGTATTGCCCCCTTGTGCATTCCCAAGACAATCCCTGCTACCAGAGGGGAGACCAGAGGAGAGGGCAGAGGTAACAGGACTGCGGTGAAGGAAGAAAGGAGCCACACTGGAGATGGAACAACTGAAACTCCCCAAGGACTTGAAACTCTCAGGTAATGCAGCAGACTCTGGGAAGAGACTCAGGCAGAGTTTTGAGATATACCTATGCAAGTACAGGTCTGTCTCATCTTACACGGGGGTTCTGTTCCACGGTTAGCGCGTAAAGTGAAAACCACGTATAGTCAAAATTACATTGAGTTAAATGGCGGGCGGAATCGCCTGCACTACAGGTACAGTATTAAAATTGTTATTTTTCTCTTTTTTTTTTGTTTTTTGTTTTGTTTTTGCCGACAGTGTAAAGCTGAAATCGAGCATGTTAAATGCGCGTAAGATGCGACAGACTTGTAACTGGGTTTGGTGAGAAAGGAGACCAGCAGAAAATTGCAATCTTCTTAAAAAGTGCAGGACTTGAGGCAGTGGATGTCGTTATTAGTATGCAACTCAGGCTTTGTCTACACTAGCATTTTAGTTGTTAAAACTTTTGTTGGTGATGGGTGTGAAAAACATCCCCGTGACCAACAAATGTGATAGTGTGGATAGCGCTACATCAGCGGGAGGCGCTCATTGGTGGTGGTTTAATTATGCTGGCAGGAGAGCTCTCTCTATACATACAACATGATGGGGGCTAATTTAGCTACAACGAGTCAGGAAAAAGATCTTGGCGTCATCGTGGATAGTTCTCTAAAGATGTCCACGCAGTGTGCAGAGGCGGTCAAAAAAGCAAACAGGATGTTAGGAATCATTAAAAAGGGGATAGAGAATAAGACTGAGAATATATTATTGCCCTTATATAAATCCATGGTTCGCCCACATCTCGAATACTGTGTACAGATGTGGTCTCCTCACCTCAAAAAAGATATTCTAGCACTAGAAAAGGTTCAGAAAAGAGCAACTAAAATGATTAAGGGTTTAGAGAGGGTCCCATATGAGGAAAGATTAAAGAGGCTAGGACTCTTCAGTTTGGAAAAGAGAAGACTAAGGGGGGACATGATAGAGGTATATAAAATCATGAGTGATGTTGAGAAAGTGGATAAGGAAAAGTTATTTACTTATTCCCATAATACAAGAACTAGGGGTCACCAAAAGAAATTAATAGGCAGCAGGTTTAAAACAAATAAAAGGAAGTTCTTCTTCACGCAGCGCACAGTCAACTTGTGGAACTCCTTACCTGAGGAGGTTGTGAAGGCTAGGACTATAACAATGTTTAAAAGAGGACTGGATAAATTCATGGTGGCTAAGTCCATAAATGGCTATTAGCCAGGATGGGTAAGAATGGTGTCCCTAGCCTCTGTTCGTCAGAGGATGGAGATGGATGGCAGGAGAGAGATCACTTGATCATTGCCTGTTAGGTTCACTCCCTCCGGGGCACCTGGCATTGGCCACTGTCGGTAGACAGATACTGGGCTAGATGGACCTTTGGTCTGACCCAGTACGGCCTTTCTTATGTTCTTATGTTCTTATGTTCTCTCCCATCATCACAGAGTGGCTACACGGGAGACCTTTCAGCGACTCAGTTGCAGCGGTACACCTATCCCACTGTAAGGTGTGTATCATAGAATACAGGGTTGGAAGGGACCTCAGGAGGTAATCTAGTCCAACCCCCCGCTCCAAGCAGGACCAATTCCCAACTAAATCATCCCAGCCAGGGCTTCGTCAAGCCTGACCTTAAAAACCTCTAAGGAAGGAGATTCCACCACCTCCCTAGGGAACCCATTCCAGTGCTTCACCATCCTCCTAGTGAAAAAGTTGTTCCTAATATCCAACCTAAACCTCCCTCACTGCAACTTGAGACCATTACTCCTTGTTCTGACATCTGCTACCACAAAGAACAGTCTAAATTCATCCTCTTTGGAACCCCCTTTCAGATAGCTGAAAGCAGCTATCAAATCCCCCCTCATTCTTCTCTTCTGGAGACTAAACAATCCCAGTTCCCTCAGCCTCTCCTCATAACTCATGTGTTCCAGCCCCCTAATCATTTTTGTTGCCCTCCGCTGGACTCTCCAATTTTTCCACATCCTTCTTGTAATGTGGGGCCCAAAACTGGACACAGTACTCCAGATGAGGCCTCACCAATGTCGAATAGAGGGGAATGATCACGTCCCTCAATCTGCTGGCAATGCCCCTACTTATACAGCCCAAAATGCCATTAGCCTTCTTGGCAACAAGGGCACACTGTCGATTCATATCCACCTTCTCGTCCACTGTAACCCCTAGGTCCTTTTCTGCAGAACTGCTGCCTAGCCACTCGGTCCCTAATCTGTAACAGTGAATGGGATTCTTCCGTCCTAAGTGCAGGATTCTGCACTTGTCCTTGTTGAACCTCCTCAGATTTCTTTTGGCCCTATCCTCTAATTTGTCTAGGTCCCTCTGTATCCTATCACTACCCTCCAGCATATCTACCACTCCTCCCAATTTAGTGTCATCTGCAAACTTGCTGAGAGTGCAGTCCATGCCATCCTCCAGATCATTAATGAAGATATTGAACAAAACCAGTCCCAGGACTGACCCTTGGGGCACTCCGCTTGAAACCGGCTGCCAACTAGACATGGAGCCATTGATCACTACCCATTTAGTGCGACGATCTAGCCAGCTTTCTATTCACTTTATAGTCCATTCATTCAGCCCATACTTCTTTAACTTGCCAGTAAGAATACTGTGGGAGACCGTATCAAAAACTTTGCTAAAGTCAAGGAATAACACATCCACTGCTTTCCCTTCATCCACAGATCCAGTTATATCCTCATAGAAGGCAATTAGGTTAGTCAGGCAGGACTTGCCCTTGGTGAATCCATGCTGACTGTTCCTGATCTAAGGTTCTTTCATAGATTCATAGATTCATAGATTCTAGGACTGGAAGGGACCTCGAGAGGTCATCGAGTCCAGTCCCCTGCCCGCATGGCAGGACCAAATACTGTCTAGACCATCCCTGATAGACATTTATCTAACCTACTCTTAAATATCTCCAGAGATGGAGATTCCACAACCTCCCTAAGTAATTTATTCCAGTGTTTAACCACCCTGACAGTTAGGAAATTTTTCCTAATGTCCAACCTAGACCTCCCTTGCTGCAGTTTAAGCCCATTGCTTCTTGTTCTATCCTTAGAGGCTAAGGTGAACAAGTTTTCTCCCTCCTCCTTATGATACCCTTTTAGATACCTGAAAACTGCTATCATGTCCCCTCTCAGTCTTCTCTTTTCCAAACTAAACAAACCCAATTCTTTCAGTCTTCCTTCATAGGTCATGTTCTCAAGACCTTTAATCATTCTTGTTGCTCTTCTCTGGACCCTTTCCAATTTCTCCACATCTTTCTTGAAATGCGGTGCCCAAAACTGGACACAATACTCCAGCTGAGGCCTAACCAGAGCAGAGTAGAGCGGAAGAATGACTTCCCGTGTCTTGCTCACAACACACCTGTTAATACATCCCAGAATCATGTTTGCTTTTTTTGCAACAGCATCACACTGTTGACTCATATTTAGCTTGTGGTCCACTATAACCCCTAGATCCCTTTCTGCCGTACTCCTTCCTAGACAGTCTCTTCCCATTCTGTATGTATGAAACTGATTTTTTCTTCCTAAGTGGAGCACTTTGCATTTGTCTTTGTTAAACTTCATCCTGTTTACCTCAGACCATTTCTCCAATTTGTCCAGATCATTTTGAATTATGACCCTGTCCTCCAAAGCACTTGCAATCCCTCCCAGTTTGGTATCATCCGCAAACTTAATAAGCGTACTTTCTATGCCAATATCTAAGTCGTTAATGAAGATATTGAACAGAGCCGGTTCCAGAACAGACCCCTGCGGAATCCCACTCATTATGCCTTTCCAGCAGGATTGGGAACCATTAATAACAACTCTCTGAGTACGGTTATCCAGCCAGTTATGCACCCACCTTATAGTAGCCCCATCTAAATTGTATTTGCCTAGTTTATCGATAAGAATATCATGCGAGACCGTATCAAATGCCTTACTAAAGTCTAGGTATACCACATCCACAGCTTCTCCCTTATCCACAAGACTCGTTATCCTATCGAAGAAAGCTATCAGATTGGTTTGACATGATTTGTTCTTTACAAATCCATGCTGGCTGTTCCCTATCACCTTACCACCTTCCAAGTGTTTGCAGATGATTTCCTTAATTACTTGCTCCATTATCTTCCCTGGCACAGAAGTTAAACTAACTGGTCTGTAGTTTCCTGGGTTGTTTTTATTTCCCTTTTTATAGATGGGCACTATATTTGCCCTTTTCCAGTCTTCTGGAATCTCTCCCGTCTCCCATGATTTTCCAAAGATAATAGCTAGAGGCTCAGATACCTCCTCTATTAGCTCCTTGAGTATTCTAGGATGCATTTCATCAGGCCCTGGTGACTTGCAGGCATCTAACTTTTCTAAGTGATTTTTCAAGTGTTCTTTTTTTATTTTTATCTGCTAAACCTACCCCCTTCCCATTAGCATTCACTATGTTAGGCATTCCTTCAGACTTCTCTGTGAAGACTGAAACAAAGAAGTCATTAAGCATCTCTGCCATTTCCAAGTTTCCTGTTACTGTTTCTCCCTCTTCACTAAGCAGTGGGCCTACCCTGTCTTTGGTCTTCCTCTTGCTTCTAATGTATTGATAAAAAGTCTTCTTGTTTCCCTTTATTCCCGTAGCTAATTTGAGCTCATTTTGTGCCTTTGCCTTTCTAATCTTGCCCCTGCATTCCTGTGTTGTTTGCCTATATTCATCCTTTGTAATCTGTCCTAGTTTCCATTTTTTATATGACTCCTTTTTATTTTTTAGATCATGCAAGATCTCGTGGTTAAGCCAATGTGGTCTTTTGCCACATTTTCTATCTTTCCTAACCAGTGGAATAGCTTGCTTTTGGGCCCTTAATAGTGTCCCTTTGAAAAACTGCCAACTCTCCTCAGTTGTTTTTCCCCTCTGTCTTGATTCCCATGGGACCTTACCTATCAGCTCTCTGAGCTTACCAACATCCGCCTTCCTGAAATCCATTGTCTCTATTTCGCTGTTCTCCCTTCTACCCTTCCTTAGAATTGCAAACTCTATGATTTCATGATCACTTTCACCCAAGCTGCCTTCTACTTTCAAATTCTCAACGAGTTCCTCCCTATTTGTTAAAATCAAGTCTAGAACAGCTTCCCCCCTAGTAGCTTTTTCAACCTTCTGAAATAAAAAGTTGTCTGCAATGCAGTCCAAGAAATTGTTGGATAGTCTGTGCCCCGCTGTGTTATTTTCCCAACATATATCCGGATAGTTGAAGTCCCCCATCACCACCAAATCTTGGGCTTTGGATGATTTTGTTAGTTGTTTAAAAAAAGCCTCATCCACCTCTTCCATCTGGTTAGGTGGCCTGTAGTAGACTCCTAGCATGACATCACCCTTGTTTTTTACCTCTTTTAGCCTATGCCAGAGACTCTCAACACTTCCATCTCCTATGTCCATCTCTATCTCCGTCCAAGTGTGTACATTTTTAATATATAAGGCAACACCTCCTCCCTTTTCCCCCTGTCTATCCTTCCTGAGCAAGCTGTATCCATCCACACCAACATTCCAATCATGTGTATTATCCCACCAAGTTTCAGTGATGCCAACAATGTCATAGTTGTATTTATTTATTAGCACTTCCAGTTCTTCCTGCTTATTACCCATACTTCTCGCATTTGTATATAGGCATCTAAGATACTGGTTTGATCTTTCCTCCCAGTTTTGTCCTGACCCTCCTTTCTCTCTGCCAATATAGCCCACACTCCCTCTCGTTTCCAACCCATCTCCCAGGTCTCCATGTTCCCCACTTACCTGCGGGCTTTGCTCACCTGTCCCCGTCAAACCTAGTTTAAAGCCCTCCTCACTAGGTTAGCCAGTCTGTGTCCAAATAGGGTCTTTCCCCTCCTCGAAAGGTGAACGCCATTCTAAAAACGCTTCTAAAAAGCATTCTAAAAGGTTCTTTTAGAATGCTTTTTGATTTGGTGTATACATTTAGTTTGAGCCTCTATTATGGTGTCCTTAAAAAGTTTCCATGAAGTTTGCAGAGATTTCACTTTTGGAACTGAACCTTTTTATTTCTGTTTAACTAACTTCCTCGTTTTAGTGTAATTCCCCTTTGTGAAATTAAATGCTACAGTTTTGGGCTGCTGTGGTGTTTTCCCTGCCACAGGGATGTTACATTTAATTATATTTTGGTCACTATTACCAATGCTCCACTTAGAACTAAATCAATAATTGCCTCTCCCCTTGTGGGTTCCAGGGCTAGCTTCTCCAAGAAGCAGTCATTTAAGATGTCAAGAAACTTAATTTCTGCATCCTATCCTGAGGTGACATGTACCCAGTCAATATGGGGATAGTTGAAGTCCCCCATTATTGTTCTGAGGTTTTTTTATAGCATCTCTAATCTCTCTGAGCATTCTAAGGGCTTGTCTACACTACAAAATTAGGTCGGATTTATAGAAGCCGGTTTTATAGAAACCGGTTTTATGCAGCCGACTGTGTGTGTCCCCACATAAAATGCTCTAAGTGCATGAAGTCGGCGGACCGCGTCCACAGTACCGAGGCTAGCGTCGACTTCCGGCGCATTGCACTATGGGTGCCTATGGGTACCTATCCCACAGTTCTCGGAGTCTCCGGCGCCCATTGGAATTATGGGTTGAGATCGCAATGCCCGAATGATGCAAAGCAGTGCCGCGGGGGGTTCTGGGTACATTGCGTCACGCCCCTCCCCCGCCGTCACAGCAACGGCAGACAATAGATTCGCGCCTTTTTACCTGGGTTACCTGTGCAGACAACATACCACGCCAAGCATGGAGCCCGCTCAGCTCAGCTCACCGTCACCATATGTCTTCCGGGTGCCGGCAAACGTGGGACTGCATTGCTAAACAGCAGCAGCAGCTTACTGCCTTTTGGCGGTAGACGGTGCAGCATGAGTAGTAGCCTTCATCGGCGCTCGGGATGCTGGTAGCTGTGGGGCTGGCAGCCGTAGGGCTGCATTGCACCAGCCCCTTGCCTTTTGGCAGTAGATGGTTTATTACGACTGGTAACCGTCCTGTCAGTATTGTCTGCTGAGCATCCAGAAGAGGCCGAGGGCGATCTGGGTGCTGGCAGACAATACTTGCCTTTAACCGTCCTCGTTGGACAATGATGGTTACCAGTCGTAGTATACTATTTGCTGCCAAGTATTTGCTGCCAAGCACCCAGAAAATGCCGAGGGCTATCAGTCATGCTGCACTGTCGTCTTAAGATGTAAAAAATAGATTTGTTCTGTATTCATTTCCTTCCCCCCTCCCTCCGTCAAATCAACGGCCCGCTAAACCCAGGTTTAGGAGTTCAATCTCTGAGGGGGGGGGCATTCTGTGTGACAGTTGTTTGTATTTCTCCCTGATGCACAGCCACCTTTCTTGATTTTAATTCCCTGTACCTGTACGCCATGTCGTCAGTCACCCGCCCCTCCCTCCCTCCCTCCCTTCTTCCCCTGGTCTTTAGATACTAGTTTCGCGCCTTTTTTCAGATCAGACGCCATAGCTAGCACTGGGATCATGGAGCCCGCTCAGATCACCGCGGCAATTATGAGCACTATGAACACCACGCGCATTGTCCTGGAGTATATGCAGAGCCTGGACATGCCAAAGCAAAACCAGGAGGACCAGCTGAGGAGGAGGAGGCGATTGCAGCGCGGCGACGATAGTGATGAGGAAATTGACATGGACCTCTCACAAGGCACAGGCCCCAGCAATGTGGAAATCATGGTGTTACTGGGGCAGGTTCATGCCATGGAACGCCGATTCTGGGCCCGGGAAACAAGCACAGACTGGTGGGACCGCATCGTGTTGCAGGTCTGGGACGATTCCCAGTGGCTGCGAAACTTTCGCATGCGAAAGGGCACTTTCATGGAACTTTGTGACTTGCTTTCCCCTGCCCTGAAGCGCCAGAATACCAGGATGAGAGCAGCCCTCACAGTTGAGAAGCGAGTGGCGATAGCCCTGTGGAAGCTTGCAATGCCAGACAGCTACCGGTCAGTCGGGAATCAATTTGGAGTGGGCAAATCTACTGTGGGGGCTGCTGTGATCCAAGTTGCCAGGGCAATGAAAGACCTGGTGATATCAAGGGTAGTGACTCTGGGAAACGTGCAGGACATAGTGGATGGCTTTGCTGCAATGGGATTCCCAAACTGTGGTGGGGCGATAGACGGAACCCATATCCCTATCTTGGCACCGGCGCACCAAGCCACCGAGTACATAAACCGCAAGGGGTACTTTTCAATGCTGCTGCAAGCCCTGGTGGATCACAAGGGACGTTTCACCGACATCAACGTGGGCTGGCCGGGAAGGGTACATGATGCTCGCGTCTTCAGGCACTCTCTTCTGTTTCGAAAGCTGGAGGAAGGGACTTTCTTCCCGGACCAGAAAATAACCATTGGGGATGTTCAAATGCCTATCGTGATCCTTGGGGACCCAGCCTACCCCTTAATGCCATGGCTCATGAAGCCATACACAGGCAGCCTGGACAGGAGTCAGGACCTGTTCAACTACAGGCTGAGCAAGTGCCGAATGGTGGTGGAATGTGCATTTGGGCGTTTAAAAGCGCGCTGGCGCAGATTACTGACTCGCTGTGACCTCAGCGAAAAGAATATCCCCATTGTTATTGCTACTTGCTGTGCGCTCCACAATATCTGTGAGAGTAAGGGGGAGACATTTATGGCGGGGTGGGAGGTAGAGGCAAATCGCCTGGCCGCTGATTACGTGCAGCCAGACACCAGGTCGGTTAGAGCAGCACAGCAGGGCGCGGTGCGCATCAGAGAGGCTTTGAAAACTAGTTTTGTGACTGGGCAGGATATGGTGTGAAACTTCTGTTTCTTTCTCCTTGATGAAATCGCAGCCCCCCCACGCACCCGGTTAACTCTACTACCCTGTAAACCAAGCACCCCAACCTCCCCTACCCTCCCCTCTTCAAGCACCACTTGCAGAGGCAATAAAGTCATTGTTACTTCACATTCATGCATTCTTTATTAATTGAGCACACAACTAGGGGGATAATTGCAAAGGTAGCCCGGGATGGGTGGGGGAGGAGGGAAGCAGCACACAACTAGGGGGATAATTGCAAAGGTAGCCCGGGATGGGTGGGGGAGGAGGGAAGCAGCACACAACTAGGGGGATAATTGCAAAGGTAGCCCGGGATGGGTGGGGGAGGAGGGAAGGAAAAGGACACACTGCACTTTAAAACTTTAAAACTTATTGCTGTGGAAATCATCTAGGGTGGAGTGATTGGGTGGCCGGAGGCCCCCCCACCGTGTTCTTGGGCGTCTGGGTGAGGAGGCAATGGGACTTGGGGAGGAGGGCTGGTGGTTACAGAGGGGCTGTAGCGGCGGTCTCTGCTCCTGCTGTTGGTTACAGAGGGGCTGTAGCGGCGGTCTCTGCTCCTGCTGTTGGTTACAGAGAGGCTGTAGCGGCGGTCTCTGCTCCTGCTGTTGGTTACAGAGGGGCTGTAGCGGCGGTCTCTGCTCCTGCTGCCTTTCCTGCAGCTCAACCATACGCAGGAGCATATCACTTTGATGCTCCAGCAGCCGGAGCATCGACTCTTGCTTTATGAGTACAAGTTGACGCCACTTCTGCTCTTCAGCCCGCGTTTCAGCACGCAACCTCTGCTCTTCAGCCCGCGACTTCTCCTCTTCAGCCCGCCACCTCTCCTCTCGCTCATATTGGGCTTTTTTAAAATCAGTCATTGACTGCCTCCACGCATTCTGCTGTGCTCTGTCAGCGTGGGAGGCAGTCTGTAGTTCAGTGAACATTTCGTCACGCGTCCTTCGCTTCCTTCTTCGAATATTCACTAGCCTCTGTGAAGGTGAAACATTTGCAGCTGGTGGAGGAGAAGGGAGAGTTGTTTAAAAAAGATACATTTTTGAGAACAATGGGTACACTCTTTCACTTTAGATTTTGCCGTGCATCACACAGCACATGTGCTTTCATTACAAGGTCGCATTTTTCCTCTTATATTGAGGGCCTGCCTGTTTGGTGTGAGAGATCACTCACGCAGTTCCAGGCCACAGATTTCAGCTTGCAGGCAGCCATGGTAAGACACAGTCTTTTGGCTTTTTTAACCTTGTTAACAAGTGGGGATGGTTTAAAACAGTACTGCTCTCATTAACCATACCAAGCACCCGCTGGGTTGGCCATTTAAAATGGGTTTGCAATGTAAAAGGAGGGGCTGCGGTTTCAGGTTTAACATGCAGCACAAACCCAACTAACTCCCCTCCCCCACACACCCAATTCTCTGGGATGGTCACTTCACCCCTCCCCCCCACCGCGTGGTTAACAGCGGGGAATATTTCTGTTCAGCAGAGCAGGAAGGGGCACCTCTGAATGTCCCCTTAATAAAATCGCCCCATTTCAACCAGGTGACCGTGAATGATATCACTCTCCTGAGGATAACAAAGAGCGATAAGGAATGGATGTTGTCTGCATGCCAGCAAACACCGGGACCATACGCTGCCATGCTTTGTTATGCAATGATTCCAGACTACGTGCTACTGGCCTGGCGTGGTAAAGTGTCCTACCATGGCGGACGGGATAAGGCAGCCCTCCCCAGAAACCTTTTGCAAAGGCTTTGGGAGTACATGAAGGAGAGCTTTCTGGAGATGTCCCTGGAGGATTTCCGCTCCATCCCCATACACGTTAACAGACTTTTCCAGTAGCTGTACTGGCCGCGATTGCCAGGGCAAATTAATCATTAATCATTAAACACGCTTGTTTTTAAACCATGTGTAATATTTACAAAGGTACACTCACCAGAGGTCCCCTGTGTGCCCACAGGGTCTTGGGTGAGTTCGGGGGTTACTGGTTCCAGGTCCAGGGTGACAAACATATCCTGGCTGTTGGGGAAACTGGTTTCTCCGCTTCCTTGCTGCTGTGAGCTATCTATGATGTTCTCTCCATCCTCATCTTCCTCGTCCGCCGAACCCGCTTCCCTGTCTCCAGAGAGGGACTGATAGCACACGCTTGGGCTACTGGTGGCTGCACCCCCTAGAATGGCATGCAGCTGCTCGTAGTAGCGGCATGTTTGCGGCTCAGCCCCGGACCTTCCGTTTGCGTCTCTGGCTTTGTGGTAGGCTTGCCTTAGCTCCTTAATTTTCACGCGGCACTGCTGTGCGTCCCTGTTATGGCCTCTGTCCTTCATGGCCTTGGAGATCTTTTCTAATGTTTTGCCATTTCTTTTACTGTTTCGGAGTTCGGCCAGCACTGCTTCATCTCCCCAGATGGCGATCAGATCCCGTACCTCCCGTTCGGTCCAGGCTGGAGCTCTTTTGCGATCCTGGGACTGGGACTGGGACTCCATCACGGTTACCTGTGCTGATGAGCTCTGCGTGGTCACCTGTGCTCTCCACGCTGAGCAAACAGGAAATGAAATTCAAACGTTCGCGGGGCTTTTCCTGTCTACCTGGCCAGTGCATCTGAGATGAGAGTGCTGTCCAGAGCGGTCACAATGAAGCACTGTGGGATAGCTCCCGGAGGCCACTAATGTCGAATTCCGTCCTCACTACCAAATTCCGACCCCCATAAGGCCGATTTTATCGCTAATCCCCTCGTCGAGGTGGTGTAAAGAAACCGGTTTAAAGGGCCCTTTAAGTCGAAAGAAAGGGCTTCGTCGTGTAAACGTGTCCAGGTTTAAGTCGACTTAACACAGCTAAAGTTGACCTAAACTCGTAGTGTAGACCAGGCCTAAGTCACTATCACCATCCTGGTCATTTGGTCGGTTATATATCCCTACTGCTATATTCTTACTATTCAAGTATAGAATTACCGTATATACTCGTTCATAAGCCGAATATTTTTCGTAAAAAAGTGACGCATCAAAGAGCAGGGGTCAGCTTATAAATGGGTCTACACCAAAATTTGATAATTTTAAACACTATGGAATCATTGAATTGAATATCTAATACATTGCCATTTTGTTTACCTGGAGCGTCTGCAGGCATGGAGCCCCTCAGCTCCCTGTAGCCGCGGTTCGCCGTTCCCAGCCAATGGGAGCTGTGGGAAGTGGTGCGCCACTTCCCGCAGCTCCCATTGGCTGGGAACGGCGAACCGCGGTCACAGGGAGCTGAGGGGCTCCATGCCTGCAGATGCTCCAGGTAAACAAAATGTATCGCCAACGGCTTACCCTGACAGGCCGGGAGCCAAAGTTTGCCAACCCATTTATTGATGTCAATACTGCAGCCTTTTAAAGTTGCAAAGGCTTTGTTTTGTGGACTAGACTGGCTTGAAATGGACCTCATAAGTCTCGAGCCAACATGAAAATATAAGGTGCAGAATCGATGGAATCTCTAATAAAATTGAAATAGCCTGTTATCCCTACAGACCTGCCAATCTACAGGACCGCTTTGAAATAAACAAACAACAATAATAATTTGACAGTGATAAAGCAGGTGACATTCCTATATAAAGTCCTACAAAATCTATAACTATAATTATAATAATAATCTATTTTCATACTAGTATGTAAAATGAACAATGGTGAAATCAAAAGAAAAAGGTCTTCTTATCATGCAGCGTTCAAACTTAAAGTTGTTAAATATGCAGAAGCAAACAATAATTGGGCCGCTGCTCATGAATTCTGTATCAATGAGAAGCAAGTAAGAGAATGGTGAAAAAATAAAACAACACTAAAAGACATGCCAAGAAGCAAGAAAAAATGTCCAATTATGTGCGCTTCATTTCCTGCGCTAGAGAAAGATCTCAATAATTGAGTTGTTGAATGTCGACAAAATGGGTACATTGTCACTAGAACTGGAATTTGTCTGCGTGCTTTGCAAATGTCGAAAAATGGCAAATACATGTCAGTAAAGCCGTCAATGTTTGTTGCATCAGCAGGTTGGTGTACTCACTGCATGAACTGTCATAGTCTCTGTCTTTGTCAGTGAACAAAGTGCAAAAGCTGCCTAGAGATCTGGAAGAAAAAACTTGAATCTTTCCAAAGGTTTATTATAAAATATCGAAAGGAATATGCATTTGAACTGTCACAAATATGGAATATGGACGAAACACCAATGACATTCAATCTCCCAAGCAACAGAAGGTAACCGGTGTTGGTGAAAAAACAGTTTTAATTAAAACCAATGGCCATGAAAAAATCTATTTTACAATGGATTTATCATGTTTGGCAAATGGATCAAAGCTCCCTTCTGTTGTTATTTCTAAAAGAAAAACCTTGCCTAAAAAGATGACATTTCCTGCTGATGTCATCGTACTTGCACACGAAAAGGGATGGATGGATGAAAGTGGGACTATTGAATGGCTGGAAAAAATGTGGAATAAGAGACCAGGAGCACTTTTCAAGAAACCTGCAATGTTCGTTTGTGACATGTTCAGGGCACACAAGACGGATTAGGTGAGAAATGTTGCCAAAAATATGAAAACTACTTTGGCTGTAATACCTGGAGGCTTAACTTCAGTTCTACAACTGCTTGATGTCTGCCTGAACAAACCCTTAAAGACAGGCTACGCAAAAAGTGGTCTAAATGGATGTGCTCAGGAATGGCGAAGTTGACAAAAGGCAGGAATCTTATGAAGCCAGAAATCAATCTGGTTGCCCAGTGGATCAAGGATACGTGGGTGTCCATTCCCTCAGAAATGGTAGAAAAATCATTTAGGAAATGCTGTATCAGCAATGCACTTGATGGGTCAGAAGATGATGCCAAATTTGATGATGACACAACAGAGGCTGATGATGAGAAGGAATCTGACTTCCTGCAGCTCCCATTGGCTGGGAACGGCAAACCGCGGGCACTGGGAGCTGAGGGGTTCCGTGCCTGCAGACACTCCAAGTAACCAAAACATCCCGACCCGCCAGCGTCTTACCCTGACGGGCCGGGAGCCAAAGTTTGCCAACCCCTGAAATATAGGGTCAGCTTATGAAAGTGTCATACAGTTTTTGCTATTTTTACCTAACCATCTTGGGGGGTCGGCTTATAAACGAACGGGCTAATGAACAAGTATATATGGTACTATCCATAGAGATTCTATGGTATAGTTTGGTTCAATTAAGATTTTTACTTCATATGATTTTATGCTTTCTTTCATGTATAGTGCCACTCCCCCACCAGCACGACCTGTTCTGTCCTTCTGATATATTTTGTTCCCTGGTATTACTGTGTCCCATTGATTAACCTCATTCCACCAAGTTTCTGTGATGACTAGTTGTAGCGAGCGAAGACTCACCGGCACGGCATCTCCTGCTGGTCGTCTTGGGAATTAGTTCAACTCCAGCTCCGGAGCGCCCTCTGCTCACCGGTGGCTCACCTGCCTCAGGCCCCGTGTGCCTCCCAGATCCTGGTGCCCCTTTACCTCAGTGTTGTGCCCCAGCAGTACCCCCACATGCTGGGTCTCCCCTCCCAGGGGAACCCCCAACCCTCTACACCCACCTTGCCTCAGTGACTTCTGCCAGTCATCATCTAGCCCCCGCTCGCTGGGGCAGACTGTAAAGGCCACTCATCATTGGCAAGGGGGTAGGACCAGCTGCCTCTGCCTAACCTTGGGCTACAAATCTGCAACCCCAGTACCTGCTTTGGCCTTAGCAAGGCCCGCAGCCTGGGGATTTGCCAGGCTGCAGCTCCCCAGGTCCTCTTGTCTTTCCCCAGCACAGCTCCTAGGCAGCCAGGTCCTTCTCTCTTCACAGCTAGAGAGAGACTGCTTGCCTTCTGGCTCTGCAGCCCTTTTATATGGTCTTTCCTGATTCACTCTAAGCCCCAGCCCTTTCCAGGGCTGGCTTTTAACCCTTGCTGGGCAGGAGCGGGGTGACTGTCCCACTACACTAGTATATCAATATCCTCATTAAATATGAGGCACTCTAGTTCACCCTTTTTTATTATTTAGACTTCTGGTATTTGTATATAAGTACTTTAAAAATTGTCACTTTTTAACTAAAAGAACAGGAGTACTTGTGGCACCTTAGAGACTAACAAATTTATTAGAGCATAAGCTTTCGTGGGCTACAGCCCACTTCTTCGGATGCATATAGAGTGAAACATATTGAGGAGATATATATACACACATACAGAGAGCATGAACAGGTGGGAGTTGTCTTACCAACTCTGAGAGGCCAATTAAGTAAGTGAAAAAAACTTTTGAAGTGATAATCAAGATAGCTCAGTACAGACAGTTTGATAAGAAGTGTGAGAATACTTACAAGGGGAGATAGATTCAATGTTTGTAATGGCTCAGCCATTCCCAGTCCTTATTCAATCCTGAGTTGATCGTATCTAGTTTGCATATCAATTCCAGCTCAGCAGTCTCTCGTTGGAGTCTGTTTTTGAAGTTTTTCTGTTTTAAGATAGCCACCCGCAGGTCTGTCATTGAATGGCCAGACAGGTTAAAGTGTTCTCCCACTGGTTTTTGAATATTATGATTCCTGATGTCAGATTTGTGTCCATTAATTCTTTTGCGTAGAGACTGTCCGGTTTGGCCAATGTACATGGCAGAGGGGCATTGCTGGCACATGATGGCATATATCACATTGGTAGATGTGCAGGTGAACGAGCCCCTGATGGTGTGGCTGATGTGATTAGGCCCTGTGATGGTGTCACTTGAATAGATATGTGGACAGAGTTGGCATCGGGCTTTATTACAAGGATAGGTTCCTGAGTCAGTGTTTTTGTTCAGTGATGTGTGGTTGCTGGTGAGTATTTGCTTTAGGTTGGGGGTTGTCTGTAAGCGAGGACAGGTCTGTCTCCCAAGATCTGTGAGAGTAAAGGATCATCTTTCAGGATAGGTTGTAGATCTGGCTATCTTACAACAGAAAAACTTCAAAAACAGACTCCAATGAGAGACTGCTGAGCTGGAATTGATATGCAAACTAGATACGATCAACCCAGACTCAATGACCTTTCAGGATCCCTTCCAGTTCTATGAGATAGGTATATCTCCATATATTATATTATAGTTTTAGGGAAAATATGTAAAACAGATTTATTAAGCACAGAAATATTTTAAGTGACTATAAGTAATAGCATACAGATCAAAGTTCGTTACCTCAGAAATAAACAAAATTGCAATGTATGTTCTATACACTAGATAGGATAACATGAGGGGCAAAGGAGTCCAGGAGAGCTGGCTGTATTTTAAAGAATCCTTATTGAGGTTGCAGGAACAAACCATCCCAATGTGTAGGAAAAATAGTAAATATGGCAGGCTCCTGCATTGTCATGTTACCGAAATATCGGGTCCACCTAGCTGAGAGCCAATAACAGCCAGACAGGGATAAGGAGGAGTTGCTTTATTCTGCAGAAGAAAGGAGAGCCTTGCACCTTGGTACAAAAACTTTGTTTTACACACATTTTACAGATTTTTTATACACATTTAGACCAAGGTCCTTGCAGTGTTAACACTTGATTGGTGGTGGTTAGACCCGTGCTTTTGCTATCTGGTCAGTGAAAACCAGCTTGGGACCAGCTCTAACTACCTCAAGGCCTTGAAGGGAAAACAGTTGAAAAGTTTAGGCTACTGTGTCCTTAAGGTGTTTGCTTTTTTTTAGTGGCCGCTGGCTGACATAACGACTGCTGGGATTAAGGGGGGTCGCTAGTAACTTTTACAGTCCCCCCTTCGGGCCTGACAAATTCAAAAATTGTCAGGCCCGTTACGCAATTTGCGATCAAGCTGGAGGGACAGATACTGGGTTTTTTTATGGACAGCAGAGCTTTTGATTATAGCATTACACAGGGATTTGGCACATTGTATTATTATTTAAATAACACATAGGAAGAAAAGAAAGAAAAAGATTTATTTAACAATTGTTTGAAAGAGCCCCGTAAACCATGACCCAAGGTCTGGAAGGAGGTTTTTAAAACTAAAGGTGTGATTAAGAGATACAGCATGGAAAACAACAGCAGCATTTTTAATGGCTTGTAAATCCTGCTTAATTAAGCCAGAATGATTAATATAGAAACAACATTTTTTTTTGATGCGAGCATAAGTCCCCCCCTAATTGGTTTATATGCTTGGAAGGAGTATTGAGAACGTTTGCACTTTTACCCAGAAAGTTTTTAAGTATGTTTTTATGGCCACAGATCAGATAGTATTTTTGATGTGTTTGTAAGGGCAGTGGGCCAAGCCTGAACATGCTAGATTTCACTGCAATGCCTTTTCAGCCTTAGTGATATTTAATATTATTTTTGTTAGCAATTTTTGGGTTATAGAACGAAGGGTGGAGATAGCATGTAACTTACCAACTTTAGCCTGTACCTGGGTTAGCTGTGCCCCAATTTTTTATTATGTTTTGGTTTTTAAAAATATTTTAAATTGCTGCTGCGTTATTGGCCCCATCCCATAGGGATCCGGTTAAGTTATTTTTTTTTTAGAGGAAATAACCCAAGCCCTTTGTTGTGCTAATTTAATGGCAGCCCCCTGTGAGCAATTTGGGTATGTAGAGGTGATCTGGAAACTGGATAAGTGTAATGAACATTTAATAGTTTTTAGTGTAGTGTTAATTACAGTTTATTGATATTTTAATATATTTTTTTTGTGTAGTACTATACTATATTTTTAAGCATGGGTTTTATAAGGGTTTTTTTTGCCAGTGTATAATTTTTTGTTTTTTTACCAGGGTCAGTTTTTAATGTTTTTTGTAGGCAGGAATTTTTGGACTTTGGTGGTTTTAATGAAGCAAGTGGTTTTTTTTGTTTGTTTGTTTGTTTTTGAACAGTGTGGTTTAGCATTATACAAGGGAGAGGTTACTAGCACTTTACTTTTTTTTTTTTTTTTTGCTGTTTAGAAGGCACAGAAGAGCTAGAAGGAGAAATAGGCTTATTAGTTGGAGAGTTCTTCCGAGGTGGAGGGGTATTTTTACAGTGAGAAGCATGGGTCCAGGTAGGCAGACCTTGGCACTTTACAGCGGTGTTGGTGGTTTACAGGACTTGGAAAGGGCCTTTCCAGCATGGAGCCAAAGCAGTTTTTTGTTGATGGACTTTATGTAGACTAAGTCTTTTTGTTTTAATGAATGGCAGGGCTGCTAGGGTTTTTGGGTAGCATTTCTTTTATCTGTGAGAAAAGAAACCTAACACATTTTATTAATTCCTGGCAGTGTTTTACAGATTTTATAGTTGCTTGGGCACATTTAGACCCCCCTTTTCTTGGCTGTTAGCCAAGTCTTAGCTGTGGGCAGTGTTTTTGGATGAGGCCAGCGTTTTATTTTTGGACTGAGCTTGCTAGCTATATATTTTTTTTAGTTAACTTGTTGTTGTTGTTTTTTTATTTTTTTTTAATTTATAAAGGAAATTTTTATTTTTTTATTTATATATATATATTTAATAATGAATACATACATATTGCTATTATACAGTACATTAGTTTTATTACTTAATGTATGCTATGTACACCCTTTTAGTAAAATAATTTTATTATAGAGCTTTGGAGCAACAAACCAGGACAAGCAAACCCACTTTTGAGGAGTTCACTCGGTACAACTTTTGGTGTCCAATAGCTTTTTTTTTTTTTTTTAGCCCTTTGTCTAGAAATCTGAGGTAGCCAGAAGGATCCCATGTGCAATATGGGGAGTGGGTTAACCTTTTATGTCCTTGCTTTTAAAGACTGTTGGTATGCACATTTTAACAACAATTTTGGCTATAGAACACAAAAATAATTTTTATTGTGCCAGTAAATGCATGGTACGTTGAATGCTATTTAGCTGGCATTTTTTGATGATTTGAAAGACAAAAGAATAGAGGTTTTCCCCTTCTGGGCAGTCAGTTATTGCTTAAAATATTTTTTTTATATACACATACTTTTGTTGATTTTAGACAAAACAGAGGAATTACCCCATATTGTTTTTGTATTTGTTTTATAGGCAGCCCAGGTTTCAGTGGCTTTTATTTTATTAGTTAGAAAATTGCATTAATACAGATGCTTTTTGGCTTGCTTTTAGATTTAAAGCTATTTACAGCTTAAAAAATTTTACTTAAAAAGGGACACAATTAACTTTTTTAGACTTTTGATTGCCTTTTACTTTTAACTTCTGCTTTCAAACACACAGTGATTTGAAAGAGACAACACAACCTATATTGGTAGGTTTGCATTTTTTTTACCATTGCTACAATATACACTGCACATGTTTTGCGGAAAATGCACATTTTTTTTACAATTTAATTTTTACAACACTAGCCACATTAATTTTTATACAAGGTGTAACTATTTTTTTTGAACACTGGGTAAAAACCATTTACTTAATATATAATTTAAAGGGCTATTTTTAGAGGGTTTTACCAGAGACCCACCCATCTGCCTGCTGACACTCTAACAGAGAATTACACAGAGAACAGAGGGAATTATGGCCTAATAGGATTTTATTACAGGAATTTTTACTAATACTGACCACTACAGGGGACGGGACAGAAGGATTCCAATTTGACCTCAGAGCTTCATCGCACGCGATGGCTTCCACTCTGAGGAATTATGAATGAGAGGCTCAGTTCCGTCCACACACCTAACGCTCAATGTATAAGACAGAAATTTATTAACCGGTTAACCAGACCAGAACCAGAACCAGATAGTGTTTTTTTATTTTATTAGGACTCACCTTATTGGAGCACGAACCCCAGGGGCTGTGGTGAAGCAGAGAAAAGGGGCGAAACACCCCGTTGGCACCGTTCCCAGTTCTCCGCAGCCGTCCGGAGTCCGATGTCCGAGCTAGGAGAGTCCCGGCGGAGTCGCCAGAAACTGTTACCGAAATATCGGGTCCACCTAGCTGAGAGCCAATAACAGCCAGACAGGGATAAGGAGGAGTTGCTTTATTCTGCAGAAGAAAGATGAGCCTTGCACCTTAGTACAAAAACTTTGTTTTACACACATTTTACAGTCAGGCAGCAGATGAGCCGAGGTTTGAGAAAGGCAGTGGCGCCTAAATTCAGTATTTACCTGAGTGCCTTTGTGGATCCAGCCCTGGACACCTTTCTGGCAGATGCTTTAGTCAAACACAAATTAAGGTTGTTCAAAGCCAGGGGGGCTGGCTGGCTTGGAGGAAACAGCCAAGTTCACGGACGTCACCCTCTCACTTTTAAAGAACTTTTTCCTCCTTTCTTTTTAAAAGGACCAGGCTCCCTGCAGCAAAACAAGTTTTGATTTGCTCTTCCCGTCCTCCAGTGGCTCTAGTGTCCCAGCTTATGGCCCTGCTAGAACCCGGGCAATGTCCCTTCCTCAAGTGGCTAGCAGCTGTAGCAGCATTGTGGGACGAGAACATGGTGTGATGCCGTATGATTGAATATGACAATTTTTTATCGTTCTTGCAATCACTGTTATAGAATTGCAACAAATCTTATACAAAGTATGTCCTGTCAGGTGTCAATAGGAAAATTATGATTTGCTAAGTTTGATTATCCTCTTTATATGCAGGTATCATCTTTTTGTCTGAAGTTATGTTTATTGGCAATGTAGTGGTATCATACATGTGTGTTGTGTTCCTGAGTGACACCCCTGAGGTGGATAAGTCCAGGCAGCGATGTGTTGAGGGCCAACAAGGACACTTAGCTCTCACAATGGGCCGTAGGAGAAGCATGCCTCTGTAAGAATATGGTCAATAGCTGCCCCTGTGAGTCATCAAAGCATGTTAGGACATGTGATATGGTCATGTGACCCTGGACTCCCACTTGGGCCAGTAACTTTCCGCAAAGAGGTATTGTTGCCTTTTTTTGGGACAGTAAAATTCCACACACAGGACAGAGGATATTAAAGGACCCCTTAGACATCTCCATTTTATCTTCAATTCTCTGGACTGGGTTTCCAAGAAGGAAGCTCTGAACAAGGTCTGATGACCCTCGACCAGTTTGGGTAATTTCCAGAGATTCTTTTGCAAACCAGCAGTTTATTCCATTACTGCTATGATCCTAATCTATGCACTCTGAAAAATCACTTGTATGTATCTGATACATCAAACATTTATATCTCTTCTTCTTTTCTTTTATTATTAAACCTTTAGATTTTAGTTACTAACAGAATGGCAGCAGCGTGATTATTGGGTAATATCTTAATTATGTATTTGCCTTGAGATTAAAAGGACCCTATATGTGATTAAATTGGTTTTCACTAACCGCTCATTATGGAGTCAACTGTCTGGGTTGGGATGCCTAAGGAGACTGCATTTTTGGCTTCTAGTTAACTAGTGTGGTGAAATAGAACTTTACGTTTGTTGCTGGCTTGGTACAATCTAATGATCGAACAACCACCAGTCTGCGTTGAATCTGCCCTATTTCTCAGCAGTTTTTCCTGAATTTGGCATCTTCAACTGTGGCCCACTGAGGCATGGTGACACATGGACACAACTGATAGGTGCTTCACAGCCTATCGCTCACTCCTCTGAGGAGGTATCCTCCTTTTACACCTGGGGAAATGGAGTCAGCAGGAATGGATGTGTCTTGCGCTGGGACCATAGCCCATGAGTACCTAGATTGCTTATTCTCTCTCAGACCAGGCTCGTATGGTCCATGCAGCAGCACAGAGGCCTGGTAATCTCTCCATTGGTGTATCTAGTGCAGGGAATCAAACCAATTTTCAGTGGGGCTGCACCCACTTGCACCAGCAGAGCATTTGTCCCAAGTCATTGAAGTAAAGATAAAGCATGAACAGAGACAGGTGAGCTGAGAGTGAAGAGTCCCAGCTCTGCCACAGATTTGCTGGGTGACTTTGGGCACAGCCTCTCCATTCATTAAATGGAGATTACTATTTATTATGTCTAGTGTGCTGCTACTGAAAGGCCCTAATCAGAATCACAGACTGCAGTGATTTGGTTCCTTGCAGCACATAGTTGGGCTCTATGCTCTGTGTAGAGTTCAAGGCAGCGTGTGGTCCCTGGTAAACA
Organism: Emys orbicularis; assembly: GCF_028017835.1. Lineage (NCBI taxonomy): Eukaryota > Metazoa > Chordata > Testudines > Emydidae > Emys > Emys orbicularis. Next base: position 369,446,887 of record NC_088683.1, read on the forward strand.
AGCAAGACAAGGCTGAAGACTGAGCTGGGTGGAAACCTGTTTTTGTGGCTGTAGTTTTTAGCTGTTTCATAAATTCCTCCTGCTTAAGAAGGATGGCAACTCCATTGACCGTGACACACAAATAAACTCATTGCATCTAATACAACCCAGAGGAGCAATGCCAGTTCATGGCCAGAGCAGTGGTGCTGCTGGGGGCGGGAGGGCAGGACTCCCATTTCCTATTCTCAGATCTGGCATCGACTCATTGTGTGGCCTTGAGTAAATCACTTTACCTCTGTGTAGCTCAGTCTGTTCATGTCATGGATAGAACGCTGCATTGCAGCGAAGATAAAGAGCTTCAACATGTAGAGCTCAAAACCATCATGCAGAGCGTATGTTAGACTCAACTTCACTGTTCAGCTTCAGCCCCTGGGCAATGGGTGCCCTGTAGTTCCAAATAAGGTGCTGTGTACGTGTGTAAATAGCTGACTAATTGTAGGTGTGCCGTTTATCTCCCTCCCTGTGAGCTACCAACGCCACCCAGGCCTCTGCCCAGCATCTTGCCTTCCCAACTAATGCAGGGGCTTTTTCTTGAGCCTCTTTCAGCTGTTATTACCCTAGCTTCAAAGCTGACCCCTTGCCCTACCCCCGAGGCCAGGCTCGGGGCAAAGGGTTCCCAGCCCATACTCATTGCAGGGATCCTGCCTGCTACAGGCCCCCAGCAAAAAGGAACACAAGGGAAATGAAAGCTAAAGAAATGAGCCAGGCCTTGGGGGAATAGGCGGGGCACGGTGCAGGGCCTCGGGGGTCCAGTTAAAAGCAATTAGAAAGGTGGGAAGCCTTTGTTAGTGAGCTGTACACAGACCGATTCCCCAGTCTGTCACGGTGACACAGCACAGCAAGGCCAGGAAAGGATTCAATGTCACTTTGACTGTCTAGTAAGTGACTCAGGGAAGAGGGCCCAGCACCATCTCACCAGCCAGCTCTGAATGCAGGTCGGTCTGACAGCTAGAGCACCAGAAGAAAAATTCAGATGTCTTTAAGACTAAAGAGGTGGAGCAGCCTGTCCCGGATCTGTTTGGTCCTCACACCATAGATGATGGGGTTTAGCGTGGGGGGCACCAGGAGGCTCACGTTGCCAATGAGAACACGGAAATGCAGGGGCACATTCTGGCCAAACCGGTACGTGAGGGAGGAGAAGAGACCTGGGATGTAAAAGGCTAAGATGGAACAGAGATGGGAGCTGCAGGTCCCAAAAGTCTTGAGCCGGGCATCCTTTGTGGGAAGACTGAAGATGGCCCTGAGGATCTGGGTATAGGACACAGCAATAAAAACCATATCCAGACCCTTCACACAGAATAGCACAAAGAGGCCGTAGTAACTACTGATGTGGGTATCGGCACAAGCCAGCTTCACCACGGCTATGTGCGTGCAGTGTGTGTCAGGGATGATGTTGCTTTTGCAATATGGCCATTGACTCGTCAGGATGAGATAGGGCAGTATGAGCATGCCACCGCGCAACACCACAGCCAGGCCAATCCTGGCTACCATGGGGTTTGTCAGGATGGCGGAATGTCTCAGGGGATCGCAGATGGCCACATAGCGATCAAAAGCCATGGCCACGAGAATCCCAGACTCCACCACTGAGAAACAGTGAATGAAGTACATCTGGGTGAGACAGGCACTGAAATCGATCTCCCTGGAATTGAACCAGAAGATGCTCAGCATTTTGGGCAGCATGGATGTAGACAGGACCAGGTCGGTGATGGCCAGCATGCAGATGAAATAATACATGGGGGCACGGAGGCTCGGCTCCCTCTTCACGACAAACAGGATGGTGAAGTTCCCCAAGATGGCTGTGACGTACATCGTGCAGAAGGGGATGGAGAGCCAGACATGGGCCGCCTCCAGGCCAGGAATGCCCAGCAGGATGAAGGTCGAGGGGTTGGTGAAGTCGGTTGTGTTGGAATCTGACATGGAGTAGGGGAGAAGGTGTCCAACTCTGAGGCAGAACGGTTCCTCCTGCATTTACCGTATGATCCCCTGACTTCCTGTATGTGCCAAGGGTCTAGGGTTATGGTCGCAGTACAAATCACTGTATGGAGAGACAATGTTAATATGAGACACTACATGCACTACTGGAAGCTGTTCTCAAAGGTGAAGCAGATTTTTCACTCTTCACACATAGAAAAATGACATTTTCACTATTCAGAGTGAACAACTGACCATACTAAAGCCAATTCCATATTTTATGGTGTTCCGTACATCAAGAATTCCTACATATCTTGGTATGGGAAAACTTAATAGGCACCAGTGGGAAACATGAGTGTGGATACTGTCTATTCATCATTGTTCCTTAATACAATGAAACCCAGGCTAGAGAGTCCATTCTGCAGGGAGTTCCCCATTCACCTTATTGCTCAAAATCTAACAGTGGAAAAGAAACAAAGCTTTGACAAAACATGTACCAGAGGGAAAAAAATAGAAAAAAACCCAACTAGAAAGAAAACCCAACAAACAAACCCCCAAACAAACCCAACTAGAAACAAACTCAGGGAAAAGACCTGGGCATCATTGATAGGAGCTCCATGAAAACAGTTACTCATTCACAGCCATGGTGAAAACAAAGACAATGTTCATATGCCTAAGCAATGGGGTGAAGAATAACCTGCTCTGGACACGTGCTCAGTTGTGGACACTCAGTCTCTATGAAGGATATAGCAGATAGAAAGGGGATTTCTGAGACAGGCTATGAGAAAGGGGGAGTCTGCCGTATGCGGACAGACTGAAAAGTCTGGGACTGTTTAGTTTAGAGAAGAGACAAAGAAGGGGGCATATGATAGAGGAGAGCAAAATGAAGAAAGAACTGATTACATTCAAATGGACAAACACAGAACAGTTCCCAAACAGTAACATCTATAGACACTTAGTGTTTCAAAAGGGCTAATATTCCCAAAGGAGATGCAAAATAGCAATAAACTGATTGGGAGAAAAAAATTGAAGAGAAAAAATGAGAATGAAAATTGGGAGTTAGAACATAAGAACATAAGAACGGCCGTACCGGGTCAGACCAAAGGTCCATCTAGCCCAGTATCCTGTCTACCGACAGTGGCCAATGCCAGGTGCCCCAGAGGGAGTGAACCTAACAGGCAATGATCAAGTGATCTCTCTCCTGCCATCCATCTCCATCCTCTGACTGACAGAGGCTAGGGACACCATTCCTTACCCGTCCTGGCTAATAGCCATTAATGGACTTAACCATCATGAATTTATCCAGTCTCTTTTAAACTCTGTTATAGTCCTAGCCTTCACAACCTTCTCAGGTAAGGAGTTCCACAAGTTGACTGTGCGCTGCGTGAAGAAGAACTTCCTTTTATTTGTTTTAAACCTGCTGCCTATTAATTTCATTTGATGACCCCTAGTTCTTGTATTATGGGAATAAGTAAATAACTTTTCCTTATCCACTTTCTCCACATCACTCATGATTTTGTATACCTCTATCATATCCCCCCTTAGTCTCCTCTTTTCCAAGCTGAAGAGTCCTAGCCTCTTTAATCTCTCCTCATATGGGACCCATTCCAAACCCTTAATCATTTTAGTTGCCCTTTTCTGAACCTTTTCTAGTGCCAGTATATCTTTTTTGAGATGAGGAGACCACATCTGTACGCAGTATTCGAGATGAGGGTGTACCATCGATTTATATAAGGGCAATAATATATTCTCAGTCTTATTCTCTATCCCCTTTTTAATGATTCCTAACATCCTGTTTGCTTTTTTGACCGCCTCTGCACACTGTGTGGACATTTTCAGAGAACTATCCACGATGACTCCAAGATCTTTTTCCTGACTTGTTGTAGCTAAATTAGCCCCCATCATATTGTATGTATAGTTGGGGTTATTTTTTCCAATGTGCATTACTTTACATTTATCCACATTAAATTTCATTTGCCATTTTGTTGCCCAATCACTTAGTTTTGTGAGATCTTTTTGAAGTTCTTCACAGTCTGCTTTGGACTTAACTATCTTTAGCAGTTTAGTATCATCTGCAAACTTTGCTACCTCACTGTTTACCCCTTTCTCCAGATCATTTATGAATAAGTTGAATAGGATCGGTCCGAGGACTGACCCTTGGGGAACACCACTAGTTACCCCTCTCCATTCTGAGAATTTACCATTTATTCCTACCCTTTGTTCCCTCTCTTTTAACCAGTTCTCAATCCATGAAAGGACCTTCCCTTTTATCCCATGGCAGCTTGATTTACATAAGAGCCTTTGGTGAGGGACCTTGTCAAAGGCTTTCTGGAAATCTAAGTACACTATGTCCACTGGATCCCCCTTGTCCACATGTTTGTTGACCCCTTCAAAGAATTCTAATAGATTAGTAAGACACGATTTCCCTTTACAGAAACCATGTTGACTATTGCTCAACAGTTTATGTTTTTCTATGTGTCGGACAATTTTATTCTTAACTATTGTTTCGACTAATTTGCCTGGTACAGACGTTAGACTTACCGGTCTGTAATTGCCAGGATCACCTCTAGAGCCCTTTTTAAATATTGGCGTTACATTAGCTAACTTCCAGTCATTGGGTACAGAAGCCAATTTAAAGGACAGGTTACAAACCTTAGTTAACAGTTCCGCAACTTCACATTTGAGTTCTTTCAGAACTCTTTGGTGAATGCCATCTGGTCCCGGTGACTTGTTAATGTTAAGTTTATCAATTAATTCCAAAACCTCCGCTCGTGACACTTCAATCCGTGACAGTTCCTCAGATTTGTCACCTACAAAAGCCAGCTCAGGTTTGGGAATTTCCCTAACATCCTCAGCCGTGAAGACTGAAGCAAAGAATCCATTTAGATTCTCCGCAATGACTTTATCGTCTTTACGCGCTCCTTTTGTATCTCGATCATCAAGGGGCCCCACTGGTTGTTTAGCAGGCTTTCTGCTTCTGATGTACTTAAAAAACTTTTTGTTATTACCTTTGGAGTTTTTGGCTAGCCGTTCTTCAAACTCCTCTTTGGCTTTTCTTATTACATTCTTGCACTTAATTTGGCAGCGTTTATGCTCCTTTCTATTTGTCTCACTAGGATTTGACTTCCACTTTTTAAAGGAAGTCTTTTTATCTCTCACTGCTTCTTTTACATGGTTGTTAAGCCACGGTGGCTCTCTTTTAGTTCTTTTACTGTGTTTCTTAATTTGGGGTATACATTGAAGTTGGGCCTCTATTATGGTGTCTTTAAAAAGCACCCTGCAGCTTGCAGGGATTTCATTTTAGTCACTGTACCTTTTAATTTCTGTTTAACTAACCCCCTCATTTTTGCATAGTTCCCCCTTTTGAAATTAAATGCCACAGTGTTGGGCTGTTGAGATGGTCTTCCCACCACAGGGATGTTGAACGCTATTGTATTATGGTCACTATTTCCAAGCGGTCCTGCTATAGTTACCTCTTGGACCAGCTCCTGCGCTCCACTCAGGACTAAATCTAGAGTTGCCTCTCCCCTTGTGGGTTCCCATACCAGCTGCTCCATGAAGCAGTCATTTAAAGTATCGAGAAATTTTATCTCTGCATTTCATCCTGAAGTGAAATGTTCCCAGTCAATATGGGGATAATTGAAATCCCCCACTATTATTGAGTTCTTAATTTTGATAGCCTCTCTAATTTCCCTTAGCATTTCATCATCACTATCACTGTCCTGGTCAGGTGGTCAATAATAGATCCCTAATGTTATATTCTTATTAGAGCATGAAATTTCTATCCATAGAGATTCTATGGAACATGCGGATTTGCTTAAGATTTTTACTTCATTTGATTGTACATTTTCTTTCACATATAGTGCCACTCCCCCCCCCCCCCCCCGCACGACCTGTTCTGTCCTTCCGATATATTTTGTACCCCGGAATGATTGTGTCCCATTGATTGTCCTCAGTCCACCAGGTTTCTGTGATGCCTATTATATCAATATCCTCCTTTATCACGAGGCACTCTAGTTCACCCATCTTATTATTTAGACTTCTAGCATTTGTGTACAAGCACTTTAAAAACTTGTCACTGTTTATTTGTCTGCCCTTTTATGATGTGTCCGATTCTTTATGTGAATGTTTCTCATCTGATCTGGCCCTTACATTATCCTCTTCCATCCTCTGCTCCTGACTAGAACCTGGAGATTCTCTATCAATAGACTCTCCCCTAAGAGAAGTCTCTGTCCGATCCACATGCTCCTCTGCAGCAGTCGGCTTTCCCCCATCTCCTAGTTTAAAAACTGCTCTACAACCTTTTTAATGTTTAGTGCCAGCAGTCTGGTTCCACTTTGGTTTAGGTGGAGCCCATCCTTCCTGTATAGGCTCCCCCCATCCCAAAAGTTTCCCCAGTTCCTAATGAATGTAAACCCCTCCTCTCTACACCATCGTCTCATCCACGCATTGAGACTCTGAAGCGCTGCCTGCCTACCTGGCCCTGCGCGTGGAACTGGGAGCATTTCTGAGAATGCCACCACAGAGGTCCTGGATTTCAGTCTCTTACCTAGCAGCCTAAATTTGGCCTCCAGGACATCTGTCCTACCCTTCCCTATGTCATTGGTACCTACATGTACCACAACCACCGGCTCCTCCCCAGCACTACACATAAGTCTGTCTAGATGCCTCGACAGATCCGCAACCTTCGCACCAGGCAGGCAAGTCACCATACGGTTCTCCCGGTCATCACAAACCCAGCTATCTACGGTTCTAATGATCGAATCTCCCATTACTAATACCTGCCTTTTCCTAGTGACTGGAGTTCCCTCCTCCGGAGAGGTAACCTCAGTGCGAGAGGCAACCCCAGCACCATCTGGAAGGAGGGTCCCAACTATGGGAAGGTTTCCCTCTGCTCCCGTTGACTGCTCTGCTTCCCTGGGCCTTTCATCCCCCCTCAACAGCGCAGGGGCTGTCTGACCGGAGGTGGGACAATTCTACAGTGTCCCGGAAAGCCTCATCAACATACCTCTCTGCCTCCCTTAGCTCCTCCAGTTCCGCCACCCTTGCCTCCAGAGTCCGTACGTGGTCTCTGAGGGCCAGGAGCTCCTTGCACCGAATGCACACATACGCCACCTGCCCACGGGGCAGGTAATCATACATGCTGCACTCAGCGCAATAAACTGGATAGCCCCCACTCTGCTGCTGGGCTTCTGCCTGCATGGTCTCCTAGTTAATGAAGGGGTTGTTTAAAGCAAGACGTTTTGAATGTAGTTTGGGCTATAGGTTTTAAGGGGAATAAAGGGTTTAAGATAGAACCGGCAAGGGACCCTCGCCCCTTCCCACTCCCCTTCCCAACTCCCTTGCGAAACTCCCTGTTAGCAGCCCCTGGTCGCAAAAGCTCCCTGGTCGCTTGTGCGCTGCTTTATAAAGCCCTGGCCTGGGTGAATGCCCCGCCCACTGATTAAGGCTCAGCCAATTACCAGAGGCTTCTAGCCTTCAGACCTTCCTTTGAAGCTCACAGCTTCCAACTGCCAGCCAGAGCACACGGTCCTTCAAACAACCAAACAAACAAACAGACTGACAAACACAAGCTCAGCACACAGCAAGTAACCCCCAAACACAAACAAACACACACTACAGACAGTCACTTACCCCAAGGGTCCTGTATTTGCTCCTCCTTCACCTGGAGAACTCCCTTGCGAAACTCCCTGTTAGCAGCCCCTGTTCACAAAAGCTTGAAGAAGAGTTTATTAGATTGGCAAAAGGCCACTATTCCACTATCAAGAAAGTAGAGAACTTTGGACAAAAACCCAGTTTACAGATAAAGCAATTGGGGAGGGACGGGATGGGAAGCAATATATAACAAATGGGGAAAAGGGAAAATAGAGAGAGAAAATAATACAAATTGGAATTTATGAAAATTGATAAGGGATGCTAAAAACATCATGGAAAAATCCATGCTTCGCAGATTTAAGGATCAGAAAAAGGAGGTTATTAAAGTATATTAAGAAAAAAAGAAATCCTAGAAAAGGTTTAGGCCAACTCTTTGAGGGAGAAACGAAGTTTGTTAATGTTGCAGAAAAGGGAGACGTGGTCAAGAAATAGTTGAGTTCTGCATTTGGAAAGAAGCAGTATAAGGTACTCATATCACATGAGGTGATGAAATAGTTTCCAGTCCATTAACAGTCAAACATGGCGATAAACAGCATCTACAATTGAATCTTAGACTTTCAAACACCAGAGTTACGAACTGACTGATCAAGTGCACATCTCACTCGGAATCAGAAGTACACAGTGAGGAAGCTGGACAGACAAAAGGGGGGGGAAAAGGGTGGAGGGGGAAATAGGGCAGTTCTGTGTTAAACGTAAAGTATTCAGTAAAAAAGGGAAAGTTTTTAAAAAATGATTTTACAAAATTAAGAACGAATGGAAAAGCTGGTCTAGGATTAGTTAAAAAAAAAGTCGTGGGATTATAATTAATGCCGGTCAACAACATGGTTTATGGAAAACACGTCCAGTTGGAGATAAGGGCCAAGTGTTTAGCACTCAGGGCAATTAACATTTGGAACACACTGAGAAGGGAAGTGGTGGATTCTCCAACTCCGCATGTCTGCAGATCCAGACTGGATGCTTTTCTGGAAGATCTGCTTGAGGGCTCGTCTACATTTAAAACACTACAATCGTGCTGTCATAGAGCTTCAATGTGGACACTACTTACACCGACGGCAGGGTTCTCCTGTCAGTGCAGTTAATCCACCTTCCCAAGAGGTGGTAGATAGGTCGACAGAAGAATTCTTCTATTGACCTAATGCCTTCTACACCAGGGTTAGGTTGACATAGCTACATCTCTCAGGGGTGTGGATATATTCAAAAAAGGCAAATGCAATATTAGGTTGTAATAACGGAAGCATAACATGCAAATCATGGGAGGTGATAGTACTCATCTACTTGGCACTGGTTAGGCCTTAGCTGGAGTATAGTGTCTAGTTTGGGTCACCAATGTATAGGAAGGATGCAGAGAAACTGGAAAGGATCCAGAGGCAAGAGACAACGATGATCAAAGGGATAGAAGGCAAGCCATATGAGCAAAGGCTGAAGCAACCATTTGTGTTTTGTTTGGAAAAGAGGAAACTGAGGGGGAGATGGGAGCGATCTTCAGATACTTGAAAGGCTGTGATAAAAAAAATGGAGGAAAGTTATTCTCCCTTGCCGCAGAGCACAGGACAACAGGCAGTGGGTTCAAACTCCAGCATAGCAGATTTAGATTATATCTGAGAAAAAACTTCCTAACTGTATGAACAGGAGGACAATGGAACAGATGCCTTGAGAGGCTGTGGAAGCCAAAGGTGGCAGGACACCCAATTCTCTGGGACGGTTTAGATACAACACATCCTGCATCTGGGCAGGGGGTCAGACTAGCTGACGCTTGCATTCCTTTCTAACCCCATAGCTCTATGATTCTATAATGTAAAATCCTAGAGTGGAACAGGTCTTAGTCACACATAAGTTATGAAGCTCGAATCAAGGGTAGCTGGGTAAAATTTAATGGCCTGTGTTATACAGGATGTCAGGCTGGATGATAAAATGGTTCCTTCTGACCTTAAATCATATGAATCTATCAACAAAGAAAGTAGATCAGGCATTTGTATTTACTCTGTTTCACAACACACAAACAAGGGAACATTCAATTACATTGAAAATCTGACCATATAACACTGAGAAAAGAAAATTGTCAAAATACTTCATATTTGGCCTGTTGTACTCCTTGCCACCGACATTATTGGAGCAAACAGCTTAGCTGAATAGGATTCACAAATGGATCGGCCATTATAGGTGGTTCTGGGGGCACCCTTAGTTAAGTCTGTCTGACACCTTCAATTAGGAGACCTCATTTTCAGTTCTTTATATGTTTGCCAAACTTTAACCATGTGGACTTATATTTGCCATGCTGGCTGTCTGCTTCTGGCTGAATTGTGTTTTGAAATTTTCAGGCATAACAATTCAGCCAACGTCTCAAATGAAGCTAGGAGAGAAGATGTCTTGCCCATGTTGAAAAATTCTTATAGTTATTCCAGTGAGGAGCCCTAGCACCTCCATGCTTTCCAGCAGATAAAATTAAGGTAACTCCTCCCTGACCCCCCGCGTTAAGAGCCAGAGCCCTGAAATGCAAGAGGAGGAGGTGACAGTGTCTCTGCATTAACTCACATCTGGCTCCTGAGGTCTTTACTCAGTTCTTACTCCACGGAGAATTTTCCCTCAGTGGGGCCTGAGCAAAATACAGGGCATAGCTTCCGAATTTGGCCTTGTATTGTACATCTACTAACACTTTTCATTATTAAGGATCCACTGTGCCACTAAAATGCAGGCGCCTCAGGGCTTGAGGCTATTGGCAGGGGTGGGTGGGTATCTACTGAAAGGAATGGCATTTTGGACAGTGATAAAGGAGCAAACTCACCCCTGTGGCAAGGACCCTGGGATGTTTAATGGCTGTGCAGAGCAGAAAGAAAAACAGACCTATTCTCTATCCCATTATGCCCATGTTACACCGGGTTTGTCGAGCAGGTGAGCTCCTCAGCAAGAGATGGGTACCTGTGAATTGTGAGACAGAAGTGTCTTCCCTGGGAATCCCCCTCAGGTGGCCGTGTTCCACCCCTCTCTCACCCCAGCATCTGCAGCAACATCCCACACTGAGAGCTGACACAGATCCGTGCACCATTTATAATAGAGCTCTGTGCAATCCCAGTGGGGTTCGTTCAGCCTCTAGGGGCGAAGCGGCATCTGGATGTAAACAGGCTGGACAGCGGAGACACTTTAGCCAATGTCCTTCCTTCCATGTCTGCACTTCTGTGCTTTTTGTCCAGCTTTAGGAGTCAACAGTAATTAAGGGACCTTCCCAAAGGGAGATGAGAACTGTGGGGCTCTCTGCGGAGTCAGAGAGGAATTGGCTGCTCTGTGCATTTGTTTATACAGTGAAACCCCACTACACCGTGACGTTTGGGGTCCAAAAAATTAAATCACGCCAAATGCGGGGTCGCGGTATAGCGGGGTTTCAAGCCCGTCAGTGGTCCCCAAGGCGGTGCATTGAGGTGCGCCACCTAGTGCCCCTAGTGCCTAGTGCCCAGCAGGGGAGAGAAGCTGCGGCCCCGCGCCTGCCGGGGACAGTGAGCACCGGCACCCGCAGCCCTGTTGTTCTCTGTCCCGGGCAGGCGCGGGGCCACGGCTTCTCTCCGGCTTCAAGAGGAGCCGCGGCCCCGCGCCTGCTGGGGACAGAGAGCTCCAGGGCTGCGGGCGCCTGAAGAAGTGAGGTTCCTACCCACGAAAGCTTATGCTCCCAATACTTCTGTTAGTCTTAAAGGTGCCACAGGACCCTCTGTTGCTTTTTACAGATTCAGACTAACACGGCTACCCCTCTGATTTTGTACCCTGGTATTACTGTGTCCGATTGATTATCCTCATTCCATCAAGTTACTGTGATGCCTAGTATATCAATATCCTCATTTAATACGAGGCACTCTAATTCACCCATCGTATTATTTAGACTTCTGGTATTTATATATAAGCACTTAAAAATTGTCACTTTTTAACTGTCTGCCATTTCACAATGTAATGCAATGGGACTCTCTTTCATTTGACTGTTTCTCATTAGATCCTACCTGTTTTTTTTTATTTTCCAAGCTCTTGTCCTTACTAGGACATAGCGAATCTCCATTAATAGATTCTCCCCTAAGAGATGTCTCTGTCTGAACCACGTGGTCCTCCGCACATGTCAGCGTTCCACCAGCCCTTAGTTTAAAAACTGCTCTACAACCTTGTTGATTTTAAGTGCCAGCCATCTGGCTCCATTTTGGTATACGTGGAGTCCAGCCTTCCTGTATAGGTGCCTCCTTTCCCAAAAGTTTCCCCAATTCCTAATAAAACTAAACCCCTCTGCCCTACACCATCATCTCACCTATGCATTGAGAACCTGCAGTTATTCTTCTCTATCTGGCTCTGTGTGTGGAAGTGGAAGCATTTCAGAGAATGCCACCATGGAGGTCCTCGACTTCAACCTCTTTTAAATTTAGCCTCCAGGACCTCTCTATCCTTCCCTATGTCATTGGTACCTCCCCAGCACGACACATAAGTCTATCTAGGTGTGGGGGGGAGGGATAGCTCGGTGGCTTGAGCATGGGCCTCCTAAACCCAGCGTCGTGAGTTCAATCCTTGAGGGGACCATTTAGGGATCTGGGGCAAAAATTGGGGATTGGTCTTGCTTTGAGCAGGGAGTTCGACTAGATGACCTCCTGAGGTCCCTTCCAACCCTGTGATTCTATCTCAAGAGATTTGCAAACTTCACATCTGGCAGGCCAGTCACCATGTGATTCTCATGGTCATCGCAAGCCCAGCTATCTATGTTTGTAATGATGAAATCCCCCAAAACTATTATCTGTCTCTTCCTATTAACTGGAGTTCCCTCACATCTGGAAGGAGGGTCCGAACTGCTCCAGTTTGCTTTTCTCCTTTCCTGAGACTTTCATCCTCCTCAAAAGCACAGAGACTGTCAGACCGGGAGTGGGACTATTCAATTCTGTCCCAGAAAGTCTCATCCAAGTACCTCCCAGTCTCCCATAGCTCCTCCAATTCATCCACTCTGGTCTCCAAAGCCCATACAGGTCCTTAAGCACGTAACTCCCACTGATTTGGGCCTCTATTACCTTGGCTAATGGGCAGGAGAGAGGTGTCTATTTCCACATGGGATTGTCAGCTGTGAGCCCTCTCCTGGAGCAAGGTGCCTAGGACATGTCAGTGTTTTCTAGTGAGAGACCCAAGCGAGACGTGGGAGACCCAGATCCAAAATCTCTCCTCTACCTGCTTTGGAGCAGAGACATAAACACAAGTTTCCCACATCCCATATGAGTGCCGTGAGCACTCCGCAAATGGCTATTCTGGGTGGGGTGCTCAGTCTCTCCAGCTTGATACAAACAAACATTCAGTGGAGCAGGGATTTGAATCTAGGTTTCCCTGGGATATTCTGGGGCTGCCCATACATGGACACACATGCAAACAGACACTCACACAAACACACGTACACACGCATACACTCAGATGCACACACACTGACGCACATGCAAGCACACACACAGATCGGGGCTGCTGGGGAGATTGTGGGGAACACATCATTGGAGAATCCCACCAGAACTGAGGCCTGAGTGAAGACTCTGAGCAGCTTGTTAGCTGTGGAGCAGCATCAGCGCTCAGGTTACTTTGTGCCGGATACTGGTGGAACCTTAGACTCCTACAGTGTAAGGTAGCACATGAGCCGGGGCTTTGAGGAAGGCAGTGGCGACTAAATTCAGTATTTACCTGAGTGCCTTTGTGGATCCAGCCCTGGACACCTTTCTGGCAGATGCTTTAGTCAAACACAAATTAAGGTTGTTCAAAGCCAGGGGGGCTGGCTGGCGATGCGTGGAGGAAACAGCCATGTTCACGGACGTCACCCTCTCACTTTTAAAGAACTCTTTCCTCCTTTCTTTTTAAAAGGACCAGGCTCCCTGCAGCAAAACAAGTTTTGATTTGCTCTTCCCGTCCTCCAGTGGCTCTAGTGTCCCAGCTTATGGCCCTGCTAGAACCCGGGCAATGTCCCTTCCTCAGGTGGCTAGCAGCTGTAGCAGCATTGTGGGACGAGAACACGGTGTGATGCCGTATGATTGAATATGACAATTTTTTATCGTTCTTGCTGTCACTGTTATAGAATTGCAACAAATCTTATACAAAGTATGTCCTGTCAGGTGTCAATAGGAAAATTATGATTTGCTAAGTTTGATTATCCTCTTTATATGCAGGTATCATCTTTTTGTCTGAAGTTATGTTTATTGGCAATGTAGTGGTATCATACATGTGTGTTGTGTTCCTGAGTGACACCCCTGAGGTGGATAAGTCCAGGCAGCGATGTGTTGAGGGCCAACAAGGACACTTAGCTCTCACAATGGGCCATAGGAGAAGCATGCCTCTGTAAGAATATGGTCAATAGCTGCCCCTGTGAGTCATCAAAGCATGTTAGGACATGTGATATGGTCATGTGACCCTGGACTCCCACTTGGGCCAGTAACTTTCCGCAAAGAGGTTTTGTTGCCTTTTTTTGGGACAGTAAAATTCCACACACAGGACAGAGGATATTAAAGGACCCGTTAGACATCTCCATTTTATCTTCAATTCTCTGGACTGGGTTTCCAAGAAGGAAGCTCTGAACAAGGTCTGATGACCCCCGACCAGTTTGGGTAATTTCCAGAGATTCTTTTGCAAACCAGCAGTTTATTCCATTACTGCTATGATCCTAATCTATGCCCTCTGAAAAATCACTTGTATGTATCTGATACATCAAACATTTATATCTCTTCTTCTTTTCTTTTATTATTAAACCTTTAGTTTTTAGTTACTAACAGAATGGCAGCAGCGTGATTATTGGGTAATATCTTAATTATGTATTTGCCTTGAGATTAAAAGGACCCTATATGTGATTAAATTGGTTTTCACTAACCGCTCATTATGGAGTCAACTGTCTGGGTTGGGATGCCTAAGGAGACTGCATTTTTGGCTTCTAGTTAACTAGTGTGGTGAAACAGAACTTTACGTTTGTTGCTGGCTTGGTACAATCTAATGATCGAACAACCACCAGTCTGCGTTGAATCTGCCCTATTTCTCAGCAGTTTTTCCTGAATTTGGCATCTTCAGCTGTGGTCCACTGAGGCATGGTGACACATGGACACAACTGATAGGTGCTTCACAGCCTATCGCTCACTCCTCTCAGGAGGTATCCCCCTTTTACACCTGGGGAAACGGAGTCAGCAGGAATGGATGTGTCTTGCGCTGGGACCATAGCCCATGAGTACCTAGATTGCTTATTCTCTCTCAGACCAGGCTCGTATGAACCATGCAGCAGCACAGAGGCCTGGTACTCTCTCCATTGGTGTATCTAGTGCAGGGAATCAAACCAATTTTCAGTGGGGCTGCACCCACTTGCACCAGCAGAGCATTTGTCCCAAGTCATTGAAGTAAAGATAAAGCATGAACAGAGACAGGTGAGCTGAGAGTGAAGAGTCCCAGCTCTTCCACAGATTTGCTGGGTGACCTTGGGCACAGCCTCTCCATGCATTAAATGGAGATTACTATTTATTATGTCTAGTGTGCTGCTACTGAAAGGCCCTAATCAGAATCACAGACTGCAGTGATTTGGTTCCTTGCAGCACATAGTTGGGCTCTATGCTCTGTGTAGAGTTCAAGGCAGCGTGTGGTCCCTGGTAAACAAGCAAGACAAGGCTGAAGACTGAGCTGGGTGGAAACCTGTTTTTGTGGCTGTAGTTTTTAGCTGTTTCATAAATTCCTCCTGCTTAAGAAGGACGGCAACTCCATTGACCGTGACACACAAATAAACTCATTGCATCTAATACAACCCAGAGGAGCAATGCCAGTTCATGGCCAGAGCAGTGGTGCTGCTGGGGGCGTGACGGCAGGACTCCCATTTCCTATTCTCAGATCTGGCATCAACTCATTGTGTGGGCTTGAGTAAATCACTACACTCTGTGTAGCTCAGCTGGTTCATGTCATGGATAGAACGCTGCCTTGCAGTGAAGATAAAGAGATTCTACATGTAGAGATCAAAACCATCATGCAGAGCATATGTTAGACTCAACTTCACTGTTCAGCTTCAGCCCCTGGGCAATGGGTGCCCTGTAGTTCCAAATAAGGTGCTGTGTACGTGTGTAACTGGCTGACTAATGGTAGCTGTGCCGTTTATCTCCCTCCCTATGAGCTACCAACGCCACCCCAGCCTCTGCCCAGCATCCTGCCTTCCCAACTAATGCAGGGGCTTTTTCTTGAGCCTCTTTCAGCTGTTATTACCCTAGCTTCAAAGCTGACCCCTTGCCCTACCCCCGAGGCCAGGCTCGGGGCAAAGGGCTCCCAGCCCATACTCATTGCAGGGATCCTACCTGCTACAGGCCCCCAGCAAAGAGGAACAAAAGGGAAATGAAAGCTAAAGAAATGAGCCAGGCCTTGGGTGAATAGGGGGGCATGGTGCAGGGCCTCGGGGGTCCAGTTAAAAGCAATTAGAAAGGTGGGAACCCTTTGTTAATGAGCTGCCCACAGACCGATTCCCCAGTCTGTCACGTTGACACAGCACAGTAAGGCCAGGAAAGGATTCAATGTCACTTTGACTGTCCAATAATTGATTCAGGGAAGAGGGCCCAGCACCGTCTCTCCAAACAGCTCTGCATGGAGGTCAGTCTGAGAGCCAGAGCACGAGAAGAAAAATTTAGATGTCTTTATGACTAAAGAGCCGGAGCAGCCTGTCCCGGATCTGTTTGGTCCTCACACCATAGATGATGGGGTTTAGCGTGGGGGGCACCAGGAGGTTCACGTTGCCAATGAGAACACGGAAATGCAGGGGCACATTCTGGCCAAATCGATACGTGAGGGAGGAGAAGAGAGCTGGGATGAAAAAGGCTAAGATGGAACAGAGATGGGAGCTGCAGGTCCCAAAAGTCTTGAGCCGGGCATCCTTTGTGGGGAGGCGGAAGATGGCCCTGAGGATCTGGGTATAGGACAATGCAACAAAAACCATATCTAGACCCTTCACACAGAATAGCACAAAGAGGCCGTAGTAACTACTGATGCTAGTATCAGCGCAAGCCAGCTTTACCACGGCTATGTGCATGCAGTGCGTGTCGGGGATGATGTTGGATTTGCAATATGGCCATTGCTTCGTCAGGAGGGGATAGGGCAATATGAGCATGGCACTGCGCAGCACAACGGCCAGTCCAATCTTAGCCACCATGTGGTTTGCCAGGGTGGTGGAATGTCTCAGGGGATCACAGATGGCCACATAGCGATCAAAAGCCATGGCCACAAGGATCCCAGACTCCATCACTGAGAAGCAGTGAATGAAGTACATCTGGGTGAGGCAGGCACTGAAATCGATCTCCCTGGAATTGAACCAGAAGATGCTCAGCATTTTGGGCAGCATGGATGTAGACAGGACCAGGTCGGTGATGGCCAGCATGCAGATGAAATAGTACATGGGGGCACGGAGCCTCGGCTCCCTCTTCACGACAAACAGGATGGTGAAGTTCCCCAAGATGGCTGTGACGTACATCGTGCAGAAGGGGATGGAGAGCCAGACATGGGCCGCCTCCAGGCCAGGAATGCCCAGCAGGATGAAGGTGGAGGGGTTGGTGAAGTCGGTTGTGTTGGAATCTGACATGGAGTAGGGGAGACGGTGTCCAACTCTGAGGCAGAACGGTGTCTCCTGTGTCTACCGTATGTTCCCCTGACTTCCTGTATGTGCCAAGGGTCTAGGGTTGTGGTCGCAGTACAAATCCCTGGATGGAGAGACAGTGTTAATATGAGACACTACATGCACTACTGGAAGCTGTTCTCAAGGGTGAAGCAGATTTTTCACTCTTCACACATAGAAAAATGACATTTTCACTATTCAGAGAAATAAATTATGAACAACTGACCATACTAATGCCAATTCCATATTTTATGGTGTTCCGTACATCAAGAATTCCTACATATCTTGGTATGGGAAACCTTAATAGGCACCAGTGGGAAACATGAGTGTGGATACTGGCTATTCATCATTGTTCCTTAATACAATGAAACCCAGGCTAGAGAGTCCATTTTGCAGGGAGTTCCCCATTCACCTTATTGCTCAAAATCTAACAGTGGAAAAGAAACAAAGCTTTGACAAAACATGTACCAGAGGGAAAAAACTAGAAAAAAACCCAACTAGAAAGAAAACCCAACAAACAAACCCCCAAACAAACCCAACTAGAAACAAACTCAGGGAAAAGACCTGGGCGTCATTGATAGGAGCTCCATGAAAACAGTTACTCATTCACAGCCATGGTGAAAACAAAGACAATGTTCGTATGCCTAAGCAATGGGGTGAAGAATAACCTGCTCTGGACACGTGCTCAGTTGTGGACACTCAGTCTCTATGAAGGATATAGCAGATAGAAAGGGGATTTCTGAGACAGGCTATGGGAAAGGGGGAGTCTGCCGTATGCGGACAGACTGAAAAGTCTGGGACTGTTTAGTTTAGAGAAGAGACAAAGAAGGGGGCATATGATAGAGGAGAGCAAAATGAAGAAAGAACTGATTACATTCAAATGGACAAACACAGAACAGTTCCCAAACAGTAACATCTATAGACACTTAGTGTTTCAAAAGGGCTAATATTCCCAAAGGAGATGCAACATATCAATAAACTGATTGGGAGGAAACATCGAAGAAAAAAAATGAGAATGAAAATTGGGAGTTCTTGAAGAAGAGTTTATTAGATTGACAAAAGGCCACTATTCCACTATCAAGAAAGTAGAGAACTTTGGACAGAACCCGGTTTACTGATAAAGTGAAGGCAGCAATTGGGGAGGGACGGTATTGGAAGCAATATATAACAAATGGGGAAAAGGGAAAATAGAGAGAGAAAATAATACAAATTGGAATTTATGAAAATTGATAAGGGATGCTAAAAACATCTTGGAAAAATCCATGCTTTGCAGGTTTAAGGATCACAAAAAGGAGGTTATTAAAGTATATTAAGAAAAAAAGAAATCCTAGAAAAGGTTTAGGCCAACTCTTTGAGGGAGAAACGAAGTTTGTTAATGTTGCAGAAAAGGGAGAAGTGGTCAAGAAATAGTTGAGTTCTGCATTTGGAAAGAAGCAGTATAAGGTACTCATATCACATGAGGTGATGAAATAGTTTCCAGTCCTTTAACAGTCAAACATGGCGATAAACAGCATCTACAATTGAATCTTAGAGTTTCAAACACCAGAGTTACAAACTGACTGATCAAGTGCACATCTCACTCAGAACCAGAAGTACACAGTGAGGCAGCTGGAGAGACAAAAGGGGGGGAAACAGGGCAGTTCTGTGTTAAACGTAAAATATTCAGTAAAAAAGGGAAAGTTTAAAAAAAAAGATTTTACAAAATTAAGAAAGAATGGAAAAGCTGGTCTAGGATTAGTTAAAAAAAAAAGTCGTAGGATTATAATTAATGCCGGTCAACAACATGGTTTATGGAAAACACGTCTTGTCAAATAAACCCAATTTCATCATTAAATGAGAGTACACTTTTGAATTATCAAGGGAACCAAGCAGATGCAATAGAGTTTGATTTAAATAAAATAAAAAATAAATAAATTTTAATAATTTATTTCTGTGAGGCATTTCTTTTAGTAGGGGAAAAAAATAAGATAAAAAAATGCACACTATACAATATCAGTAGAGCACATGTAAAGTGGACTAAAAACTGGCTAATTGATAGATCTCAGAAAGCAGTTCAGTATATTCATCAATGATCTCGAAGCAAATGCAGAATCACTGCAGATAAAATTTACAGATGACCCAAAGATTGGCAGATTGGCAAGCGACAACGATGATCAAAGGGATAGAAGGCAAGGCATATGAGCAAGGGCCGAAGCAACCATTTGTGTTTTGTTTGGAAAAGAGGAAACTGGGGGGGAGATGGGAGCAATCTTCAGATACTTGAAAGGCTGCGATAAGAAAGATGGAGGAAAGTTATTCTCCCTTGCCGCAGAGCACAGGACAACAGGCAGTGGGTTCAAACTCCAGCATAGCAGATTTAGATTATATCTGAGAAAAAACTTCCTAACTGTATGAACAGGAGGACAATGGAACAGATGCCTTGAGAGGCTGTGGAAGCCAAAGGTGGCAGGACACCCAATTCTCTGGGACGGTTTAGATACAACACATCCTGCATCTGGGCAGGGGGTCAGTCTAGCTGACACTTGCATTCCTTTCTAACCCCATAGCTCTATGATTCTATAATGTAAAATCCTAGAGTGGAACAGGTCTTAGTCACACATAAGTTATGAAGCTCGAATCAGGGGTAGCTGGATAAAATTTAATGGCCTGTGTTATACAGGATGTCAGGCTGGATGACAAAATGGTTCCTTCTGACCTTAAATCATATGAATCTATCAACAAAGAAAGTAGATCAGGCATTTGTATTTAGTCTGTTTCACAACACACAAACAAGGGAACATTCAATTACATTGAAAATCTGAACATATAACACTGAGAAAAGAAAATTGTCAAAATACTTCATATTTGGCCTGTTGTACTCCTTGCCACCGACATTATTGGAGCAAACAGTTTAGCTGAATAGGATTCACAAATGGATTGGCCATTGTAGGTGGTTCTGGGGGCACCCTTAGTTAAGTCTGTCTGACACCTTCAATTAGGAGACCTCATTTTCAGTTCTTTATATGTTTGCCAAACTTTAACCATGTGGACTTAAATTTGCAATGCTGGCTGTCTGCTTCTGGCTGAATTGTGTTTTGAAAATTTCAGGCATAACAGTTCAGCCAATTTCTCAAATGAAGTTAGGAGAGAAGATGTCTTGCCCATGTTGAAAAATTCTTATAGTTATTCCAGTGAGGAGCGCTAGCACCTCCATGCTTTCCAGCAGATAAAATTAAGGTAACTCCTCCCTGACCCTCCGCGTTAAGAGCCAGAGCCCTGAAATGCAAGAGGAGGAGGTGACAGTGTCTCTGCATTAACTCACATCTGGCTCCTGAGGTCTTTACTCAGTTCTTACTCCACGGAGAATTTTCCCTCAGTGGGGCCTGAGCAAAATACAGGGCATAGCTTCCGAATTTGGCCTTGTATTGTACACCTACTAACACTTTTTATTATTAAGGATCCACTGTGCCACTAAAATGCAGGCGTCTCAGGGCTTGAGGCTATTGGCAGGGGTGGGTGGGTATTCGCAGAAAGGAATGGCATTTTGGACAGTGATAAAGGAGCAAACTTACCCCTGTGGCAAGGACCCTGGGATGTTTAATGGCTGTGCAGAGCAGAAAGGAAAACAGACCTATTCTCTATCCCATTATGCCCATGTTACACCGGGTTTGTCGAGCAGGTGAGCTCCTCAGCAAGAGATGGGTACCTGGGAATCCTGAGACAGAAGTGTCTTTCCTGGGAATCCCCATCAGGTAGCCGTGTCCCACACCTCTCTCACCCCAGCATCTGTATCAACATCCCATGCCGAAGCCAAACACAGGGTGTGCACCATTTATAATAGAGCTCTGTGCAATCCCAGTGGGGTTCGTTCAGCCTCTAGGGGCGAAGCGGCATCTGGATGTAAACAGGCTGGAGACCGGAGACACTCTAGCCAGTGTCTCTCTTTCCATGTCTGCACTTCTGTGGGTTTTGTCCAGCTTTAGGAGTAAACAGTAATTAACCGACCTTCCCAAAGGGAGATGAAAACTGTGGGGCTCTCCGTGGAGTCAGAGAGGAATTGGCTGCTCTGTGTATTTTTGTATATTTAAAAATTATAGTTGATTAGGAAGAAAACTGGGGATAATAACTTGGCCTCCGTAGAGTCTGATACCATGTAAATGCCCACGATGTGTAGGTAGATAGTAGACAGACAGATCTGCAGACAGATGACTGAGGGGAGACATGAGCACTTTCTGCAGGCACACGGGGCTGTCGCTAAGACATCAAAGATCAGTAATTCTCATCAAGAACTATCATCATATGGTGCTGCACCTTTCATTGACGGATCCTGAAAACACCTAGCTAGGTAAAGTCCCTATGAACATATCCCCATTATACAGATAGGTAAACTCAGGCAAAGGGAGACGTGACTTGGCAAAGGTCCCACAGAGAATGACAGACAGAACTCATGAGTCCTGACTCACCTACTGTAACAGCCACCTCTCTTTCAGTAAATGAGCGCATGACAACTGGGAAATGGACTCATTGTCTCGGAGGACCTGTTCGTTGGGTGGGTGTGATGGAATTCTGCAGGGTGTAACCTGGAACTGGGATACCGCTGAGCCCTCTGGCTTACTAATCTGGGCTCCCTCTCACACTGTGAGGTTATGGGAAACCGCTATCCTCTCCAGGTCTTGCACTTACACAATCATACACAGACAGGGACACACCCAGCTGCAGTTTCATGAAAGCTTTCACTAGCCACCCATGAACCAACAATAGAAAGGTCCAGCCAATTCCCCCCAGCTCCCCAGGCTCTGATCCCAGAGCTGTACTGTCTTGCCCTCTCAAAAGTCTGACCAGTGTAAGTTTATTACCCAGTCTGCCCCTCTCTCAATGTAGAGAGGACAATGCACCAACTCCATTTCCTGAGGAGATTTCCCTTTTGCATTTCAAACAACACTCTGTTTTAGGAATAGATTTTAAATGACTATAAGTAAGAGCGTAGTGATCAAGGTTCACAAAAATAACAGGAGTACTTGTGGCACCTTAGAGACTAACAAATTTATTAGAGCATAAGCATTCGTGGGCTACAACCCACTTCTTCGGATGCATATAGAGTGAAACATATATTGAGGAGATATATATACACACATACAGAGAGCATGAACAGGTGGGAGTTGTCTTACCAAGTCTGAGAGGCCAATTAAGTAAGCTGGCTAAAGAAGGAGCCTCTCCACCCCCCCTGCTACTCTGAAAACTGATCAAGGTTCGTTACCTCAGAAATAAACAATATTGCAATGTATGTTCTATACACTAGACAGAATTTTAATCAATCCGTGTCTCACCCTGATGGTACAAACATCCCACCAGTCTTCCATACCCCTTCAGCCTGGGACCACAGCCACAGTTCAGTCCTTGTTCCTAAGCTGCTTCCACGTGTTGAGTTGTGGAGGGAGTGAGACCATGTGGAGGGAACTTCATTTTTTAAAGCAAAAGCCCCCAGCACAATTAGTGGGAAAGTACAGCATAAAATGGAGTCCAGTGTCACATGAGCTGGTCACATGTCCTTGCCATTACCCATATCCTGGCTAGAGTATTCACAGGAAAGTCGGTCGGGTGCAGATAAACTTCTTCTAAGGCCTATTGTGATTCTTAATGGGACATTACCCTGAATGGTACATCTACAATGTGCTGGCTAGACTGGATGTAAACTATATTGTGAATGTTACCCAGGAGCAAACACACTTCAAATACTGGTACTACGTCAATATTCATAACTTTGGGTACAAAAATGATACATGCACACAAACAGGGTAATCCTATTCAGCAAATCATAACTTTCCCATTGAAACCTTACATGACATACCTTAGATAAAACACATAATAATCATATCACCTTGGTAAATATGGGGGTACCAGGGTGCAGCTCTGGGGCACAGAATGTCACACTTCCCCCCTTAGTGTTAGACACTGATTACTGCGGAGGCAGTGTGCCAAAGCCCCCTTTAGCTTTTGACCATACAACTCCCAAGTTTTGCAAACATTGTAGTGTTACCCACAGGTCTTGTTGCAAAGTTCTGTGTACCTTTTAACAGTTTGTGGAGCAGCCTAGTGATCTCAAAAGTCAGGAAGTGTGCCTTCTCTGCGTCGCTAGAAAACATCTCTTTGTGTCTGTGCAGCATGGTTAACCATTGTGTTTTTCCAAATGGTGATAACTCAATAGAGATATTCACCAAGGCCATGAGGTGTGCCTCAGTGTCCCCTTTCACACAGCAGAGCAGGTTTATTATGGTTTCCCTGCTGTGACAAGCTTTGAGCCTGTTTACAGGTGTTAGCTGAGAAGCAGTATCCCCATAAGGCTTTTTGTTTACTACTCCTATTATGTCAAAAACTTTCCCCAAAACCATGCATATTACACTTTTCATAGGATTTAGCATCAGTACCAAATTCTTTGTTATAAGAATAACCATTAGCTAGAAACTTTGCATAATGAGATTTCACAACAACACTCAAAGTTTTATCACAAGTATGAATTTTGAAGAATTGTTATTATACCACGCCTTTTGCTCAGACAGTTTGGTTTGTTCAATACCATTTGTGTCTTTCAACTCCTTCCTGAATCTTAACATGTGTTTATTTACTGGTTTTCCTTTCCCCTCAGTGTCCCCTTCAGCAGGGATCTTAGTCTAACGACATCTTTGGGTTCTTGGTATTCCACGGTCAGGTGAGGTAAGGATGTAAGGGGACTTTGCATGTTGGCTAGCCCTCTGTGGAGCTCCTTTCCAACCCCAGTGTTATGCCCATGTGAAAAATCTACACCCTCCCCTCGGTCGTTCCCTGCAATCCCTACTCTAAGCACTGGGACCTTTCCCACCCCCCTTTCCTAGAGAGTTGTGATCTGTGCTTTCTGGGCTAAGAGGTGTTTACTTTCTCAGCAGCTCTTTCATAGCTGCTTTCTCTGTCTTACCAGCCCATGGAATTTCCTCCTCCCCTCTCTCTGTTGGGTCATTAGCATTTTCACAAACAACTGTCTCCTCAGTAGGAGCTACATCCTGTCCTAAAGAGACAGAGTTAGTTTTCAGAAGCATGTCAGAAACAAAGTCCTGCAAAATTAGGACCTGCATTAGGGTACCCTCTATCATCCCCCGCTCTATCGCTGAGAGGTCAGTTGTGTGACTGTTCCCCTCCAGGAGGTGAGTTACACAGTTCCATCTCACAGTGTAAGCCAGAGGTTGGGTGCTTGGGAGCACAGATGCTGAATCATCCATTCTGTTCTGGGCATCCTCCCCCATGTGATCAGTGAGGAGACATTCCTGTACGCCCACCATTCCTCCCTCAGTTACCTCCTCTGGCCCTGCTCCCCAGATACATACTGCTATGCTCTCTAGAGTGGAATCTATCCCCTGCTCAGCCATGAGGGGCTCACAGCTAACAGCTTGGACAGTTTTCTCACTGACAGGCACTACACCCTCTGAGATTCCTGAGGTGGTGTTGCCTCCTGCTGCAATATTAAAGGACTCTCACCCATCTCCTCAGTGGTTTCCACAATGTTATCATCCCCCTCTGTGTTCCCCTCTGGGAAACATCCTCCTATGCCCCCTGGCATTGGGTTTGTCCCTTGTTTAGCTGCAACCTGGATATTTTTCTCCCTGACAGGCAATACACTCTCCTCCCTCCCTGAGGAGATGCTGCCTTCAGCTGCAGGGCAGGAGCTGGTCTCAACCATCCCCATCCCAGGAAGCGTGCAGCTTCTCCCGGCTGCAGAGGAATCAAGGAGAGTCTCTCTCATTCCTTCAGCAGTTCCTGGGACTTTCCCTCTGGTCCCAGCAAAATGCTCCTTCTTCCTGGAGGAGGATACTTTAACGGCCCGAGCTACATGGAATAAATCATAACCAATTAGCAGATCAATAGGGTTATCGTCTACTGATAATACAGCTTCCAAATCCTTGGGTTCCATGTGAACTTTAGCCATATGTACATGGATTTTGTGACCTCCTACTAATAAAAGCTCTGCCATCTGTCCTGGCAGTGTGTCACCTTCTTGCACTATGCTCCTTCTAACCACAGAAATTTCTGCCTGTATTTTCCCACCGAAGGTGTTCCCTGCCACAGTTGCTGACAGCCTTGATGTGCTTCATGTCTAGTTGTGCAGTGGCTAATTTTACAGCCGAGTATGATAAGTGACAGGTGTCTGAGAGGTTTCTGGGCTCAGGGTCGCAGCATTCCCATGGGCTACCTGCTGCCTGCTTCCTCCTAGCACAGGGCATTGATTCCTCATGTGGTCAGTGGAATTACACTGATAGCACCTCCTGGGCTCTTCTGCTTTTACAGGAGATTTGGGTCAGGGATTAGAGGAATGGGATAAAACAGAACCTGCTTCCCACTAAGTGTAAACCCTTCTGACTGTGGTTTATTCACAATAGACGCTTGTGCCTGCTCAAAATCATCAGCTAGAGAACCCATCCCATCCACAGTTTTCACATTTTTGTCCCAAAGACACAGTTTTACATCATCTTTATATATGTGTAATAAATGCTCCTGAGTAACAAGATCAAACATTCCTTCAAAGCCTCTAACACCTTTGCCCCTTACCCACTTCCCCATCAAATCTTTCATTTTGTTTAAATATTCCACATTCCTCATACCAGCACCCTGTTAGGATTCCTCAGTTTCACTCTATATCTTTTAGGGGTAATCTGAAATTATTTCAAAAACATTTAGTTGAATTTACAATAATCTAAAGCATCCTCAATTGCCATTTTATTGAATATATGCAGTGCTTTACTAGTTAATTTTTCTAATGTGGGCATCTTCTTGTTATCAGGAATCTTATGAATCACACACAGCCTCTCAAAGGTAGTGAAGGATTCAGCAATATCACCTGCCTCATTGTATGCACAATCCAACTGTTCCCAATTTTGGATTTTTGAAGAGGTGGGAATCAGTGGAGTGGGAAGTTTCTGGTTCTGCTTTTCCAGCAAGTCCAATTGGTGTTTCCACTCTCCCTCTCTCTCCTCAATTTCTTGTTGTGTTAGTTTCATAGCCCTTCTGTGTTCAGCCTACTCTCTGGCAGCTTCTGCCTGCTTTAGCTCCACAATATTCATATGTTCTTTTTCTTTATCTGCTGTCTGCAATCTGAATAGCTCCAACTTCACAATTGTTTTGCTGTTTTCACTTATTTTGCTGTTTTCTGTCCCTGTTTCCCTTTCCCGAAAAAAGCAAATGAATTGGTAACCTCTTTGACTGATCTCCAGCTACTACACTTAAAGTCTCACTGAAAAATCTCTGCACCAGTGTATGAAGTGCAAATCTCACTCAGAACAACAAGCTGTGCACTTCACCCTGATCACTGTGCCACTATGACCGACTTCCCTGGGGTGCAGCCTGGAACTGGGGTACAGCTGAGCCATCTGGCATACCAGTCTGGGCCCCCTCTCACACTGTGATAAAGTGACAAGCTGCAAACCCCTCCAGGCCCTGCACTCACACAAATATTCACAGGCAGGGACACACCTAGCTAAGTTACATGAATGCTTTCGCCAGCCACTCATAAAACAACAATAGGGAGACTCCAGTCAATTCTCCCCAACTTCCCAGCCTAGGAATCCAGAGCTGTATCATCTTGCACAGTGAACGTTTATTACCCAGTGTGCCCTTCCTTCAATGTGGAGAGGAGAATGCACCAGCCCTGGTTCTTGAATAGATTTTCCTTTACACTTCAAACAACACACTGGTTTAGGCAAAACAAATTAAACCAGATTTATTAACTTCAGAAAGATAAATGTTAAGTGATTATAAGTAATAACTGTACAGATCAAAGTAGATTACCTAACAAATAAAGCAAAATCACAATCGGAGTTCTGTAAACTAGAAGGTATTTTAATCAAGCAGTGTCTCACCCTCACAGTACAAACAGTCCACTAATCCTCCATACACACGGTGGAATTTCTCCTTTCCAGCCTGGACCACCTCCCCAGTCATAGCCCTTTTCCTCTAGCTGAGTTTTCAGATGTTCAGCTGTGGGTTGCAGTGAGACCAACTGGTGATGTCACATCTCCCTTTTATAGCTTCTGCCATACGGGGGAAACATCATTGTCCCAAACAAAGCCTGCAGCACAATTAGTGGAAAATACAGGCACAAGATGGAGTCCAGTGTCACATGGGCTTGTCACACGCCCTTGCAAGCTTCCATGAGTCACAGCGGGGGCCATTACCAATATTCTGGCTAGAACGTCCACAGGAAAGTCCATCAGGTGGGTATAAGTTTCTTCCATGGCCCATTGTGTTCACTGATGGGCCATCCAGTTGAATAGTCCATTCACAATGTGCTGTCTAGACTGGATGTAAACTACCTTGTGGGACTTACCACAGGAGCAAACACATTTGAAATGCACATTTATAGTCAATAATTGTTACTTTCGATACAAACATGAGACATTCATACAGATAAAATAATCATATTCATCAAACTATAACTTTTCCTTAGACATCTCACATGATATATTTTGTACAAGATTTGTTGCAACTGTATAACTGTGGTAAATATGGGGGTGGAAAGGTTCTGCTTTGGGTTACAGCATGTCACAGCAATATATCTATCGAACTAGATCTCTCTGATCTAGTATTTGTATTTTTATATAAGGCATACATCCATGTCCTGAAAAAGACTACATTCTGGTCTGTACGACAGGAGGAAAGCAAGTTGAGGTTCAGAGTAGAGGAAAATGAAAGAGTGTTTTCCGCACTATCCATCTCACACACAATACATGATCCTCTCAAAATGTCCCTCCCCCTTTCCTTTTTCAGCGAGTGTCACCTGCACTTTCTGTTTGTCAGAACTCAGCAGCAAACACATTGCTGGTTCAAAAGACAGTTTGCCACAGTATCTGAGGAGCCATTTGTCCCATCAGAAATCATAAACATTTTCATGGCAAATCCCAAAGGAACGTAGCCCCCTTACAACCCAAGCGATGCCAGATCAATCTCTGGGAAGGTGTTTAAGGAGGTCTGGTTGTATATTTGGTTTATGTCCATCCCTGTCAGTCTTGTCGTGCCACTGAAGCTTTTGACTACCATGTGATCGCTGGCCATGTAGTGGCATTCCTAGGTGTGCCAACTTCAGAATGTGCTGGTCTTTCATGCTAGTAATGTGTCCCTATCAAAAAAGCTGCAAAAACTGACACAGTGCTGATGGGGGCTGTTGCTGGGTTCAAAATATCCTCACTCCTGATCTTGTGCTACCACTTGATATGGAGCAGGTGCTGGAGATTCCGAGCATTGAAAACATCAGCGTGGCGCTCCTCAGCCTTCCTGAGCCCCCACATTTCTCTTCCATCCATGGGACCTGGGGAACCCATTGTTCTATAGATCTGCAGCTTTGTAGCAAGTTTGCTGCCATGACATCCCCACAAAGGCTGCAGAAGGGAGCAGGGTAGGAGCTGCTACTCTACGAGCGCCCACATCTTTCGAGCAGCCTCCAGCCCTGTCTCTTAAGCTGCCACTTGTCCAGCAATCCCTCCAGACAGGTTAATACTGAGCTGGGTGCAGTTTTTAGCTGCAGGCTGCTTGACGGTAATGGCCAAGAACTTAGTTTTATCTGGATTAATAACCAGATTAATGCGCCCTGCTTCTTGCCCTGCCAGATCAGCTCTCAGATGCAGCGATTCACAGTGCTACACCTGCAATTGCCACTGAAGTCCATGGAATAAGAGCGTTTGTAACTGGCACCTAGAGTGGGATGCACATTAGAGGTGACAGAGATAGGGAGCCGTGTGTGTGTGTGTGGGGAGGTGAGTTACAAAGAAAAGGGAGAGATGGACCTAAATGCATGGAAAGGGTGACAGAGAGAGAGAGAGAGAGAGAGAGAGAGAGAGAGAGAGAGAGAGAGAGAGAGCGTGATGGGATGAAACTCACTAGAACAAGGGCTCCCTGCCTCTGCCATTCTGGGGAGCACTTTCCAAGGGAGAAACAAATCCTCTCCCTGACCCCAAACCGGCACTGCCTGGTTCAGGAAGCATTTCCTTCAGGGGAGCCCGGCTGGATCAGTCTGGGAACCAGAGTACTCCAGGAAACACCGAGGGCAGAGGAGCCACATCTGGGTGAGGAGAACATCTTGTGGACACCTCCCCGCCCAACCCCACTCCCCTTCCACACACAGTCCTTCAACATCTGTGTAGCAGGTCCATGTTTGCTGTCACAGTCCTGCTCAATCTCCCATGGGTGGACAGACACCACGCAGCTGTGTTTGAGTCCCACACACTGGACCCATGTGCTTTTGAGTCAGAGCAGCATTCAGGCCCTGCCTCTGGCTCTGAGTTTCTAGGCCCACTCTCACTGCAAGCAGAGAACTGCACACCAAGAGACTAGGCCCTGAGACCAGTTTCGTCTCGGTTCCCCCAGACTCTCCAATTGGTTCAGCAGACCCTTCCCAGAGTTCCCCCTTGGGTGAACTCTGTTTCCAGTTTCTCTCTTTCGGGGCACAGAATCATTAAAGCAAACAGACCCAGGCCTTGCAAAGGGGTTCTGTGACACATGGCCAGAAAGGGTTAAGCTACTTGCAGGCTAATTGACCCAGGTTCACCCCTTAGAGACACGTTATAAAATAAATCTGATAGCCTCTAACTAAACATTCCCTAACCAAACTATTTCTTCTAGGTATGGAAAGTACTTTTTCATACCTGGTTCAAACCTTACACAGCATTTCTGCTTATAGCATTGCTGTTCCATGCTCCTGCAACCCAGAGAACAACAGACAAAGGGAAAGTTTTTTTCCCCCGATTTTAAAAAGTTCTACCTTCCCATTGGCTCTTTTGGTCAGGTGCCCACTCCTTTTCTTTTACCTGTGGGCTTGCTAACCCTTTAGAGGTGAAGCAAGCATTGAACAGACACCAAGAGGGATTTTACAGCTAACTGGCTGGCTGCGTGTCCATAAGGGAGCTCTCCCCCTTCATTTATCACACATGCCTTCTCCTCCAGCTGGATTCTGTCTCTCTGCTGCAGCCATAGCCCTGCAACCAAAGAGTCCCCTCTCCCGCCCTTGTGCCTCTCTCCTGGCCCAGTTTCTTCTGGCTCATCCAGTCGCTGTGTTTTTAAAGGGCTGAACCAACACCTCCTCTCTTTGTTCCCTCTTCTTGGGAGGTTCCATTCCTTCCATGCCCACCCCTCTGTAGAGAAGCTGGAGAAAACTGGATTTTATGTAGACTACAGTTACTCCCATCTTCTCTCCCAGTGAGATCTCGTTAGGTGCTGATAGCCTTTAATGACCAACCTATTTATAGACATATACCTTCTCCTCAGCCACCTGCCTCTGACCACAACCATGTGAGGAACAAGTATAGTAAAGGCCCAAAGACATAAGGATACAGATGGCTCATAAAATCAAACGTGAGTTAATAAGGTTTCCACCCAACACACTTTTACCCCAACGGTCTGGTTTTTGGCTTCTGTGTCTGAGTGACATTTAGGGTGGCCAGGTACCCAGTTCTCAACTGGAAAGTCTGATCGAAAAGGGGATCTGGCAGTGTCCAGTTACTGCAGGGTTGGGGGAGGCACCAGGTCATTAACCCGTGCCAGCCCCTGCTGATCTAGAGCCATCTCCTTTTTGCAGGAAGGGTCCTTGACATGCTGAAGCAGCTCCCATCCCACCCCCAGAGCAGAGGGAGCCCAGCTCGGCAGGGGCGCCATGTAGAGAAGTCAGGTGGGCTCTAGCCTACCCTGAGTTTCATACCTGAGGTCTGCTCACAGTGCACACCCTAGCCCCAGATGTAGCTCTTAACTGCAACACAGCTTGACTGTGGTATGTGATGAGTTCTGTGGGGCTCCGAGCCTCTGCCTTTGTTTATAAACAGAGGCAGGGTAATTAAGATAACAAAAGGCTTGTCAAAATGATGGAGTCAAAAATAGTGTTACCCATCAAGAAAGAGATCTTGGAGACATTGTGGATAGTTCTCTGAAAACATCCACTCAATGTGCAACAGCAGTCAAAAAAGCTAAAAGAATTTGGGAATAACTAGGAGAAAATATATACAGAAATATAATATTGCCTCTATATAAATCTATGGTAGGCCAACATATTGAATACTGCACGCAGGTTTGGTCACCCCATCTCAAAATAGATGTACTGGATTTGGAAAAGGTACAAAGAAGGGCAACATAAGACTGGTACTTTTCAGCTTTGAAAACAGTCGACTAAGGGTGATATGGTATAGGTTTATAAAATCAAGACTGGTGTTCAAAAATCAAATAAGGAAATGTTATTTACTCCTTCAAAAAACACATAACTAGGGGTCACACAAGGAAATTAATAGGAAGCAGATTTAAAACAAAGAAAGTATTTCTTCACAATCAACCCGTGGAATTTTTTGCCAGGGGATGTTGCAAAGGCCAAGACTATAACAGTGTTCAAAAGAGAACTGGATAAGTTCATGGAGGATAGGTCCACCAAGAGCTAATAGCCAGGATGGGCAGAGATAGTGTCCCTCACCGCTGTTTGCCAGAAACTGGGAGTGGGTGACAGGGAACTAATCACTTGATGATTACTAACAAAAAAACAGGAGTACTTGTGGCACCTTAGAGACTAACAAATTTATTAGAGCATAAGCTTTCGTGGGCTACAGCCCACTTCTTTGGATGCATATAGAGTGAAACATATGTTTCACTCTATATGCATCCGAAGAAGTGGGCTGTAGCCCACGAAAGCTTATGCTCTAATAAATTTGTTAGTCTCTAAGGTGCCACAAGTACTCCTGTTCTTTTTGCGGATACAGACTAACACGGCTGCTACTCTGAAACTTGATGATTACTGTCATGAATATAGGGGGAAGGGTAGCAACATTTATGTATGCTGTAGCATAAAATCCTTCCTTGGCAGCTGTACTGGATTGCCTTACCTGTAAGTGGTTAAACAGTTCAAATAACTTAGTTGGTACCTGACCAGAGGGACCAATGAAGAAAGAAGATACCTTCAAATATGGGAGGGGGGAAGGATTTGTTTGTTGTTCTCTTTTGTTGTTCCCTCTCCGGAAGGAGGGAGAAGCCAAGCAGGTACAATAGCTCCTGAAAATATACCAGGAATAATCCATCTGAAACCACAGAAACTGTGAGTAGGGCAAGGAAATGTGTTAGGTTATCTTTTGTTTTGGCTTGTGAATTTTCCTATGCTACAGAGGTAGTTTTATTCCTGTTTTTTGCAGCTATGAAGCTGAGTCCAGAACAGAATCCTCTGTGTTTTAAATCTTTTTATTACCCTGTAAAGTTACCAGAAATCCTGATTTTGCAGGTGTGATTCTTTTATTTTTTTCTTTATAAATAAAGAACCTGATTGATTTCAGTGTCCTGAGGACAAACGGTCTGTTCTGTTCTCACATTGATTAGGCAACTGGTTGGTATATTATTCCAAGCCTCCCCAGGAAATGGGGTGAAGGGACTTGGGGGGATATTTTGGGGGTATAGGGATTCCAAGTGACGCTTCCCTGAATTTTTGTGTAAATCACTTGGTGGTGGCAGCAATACCGTCCAAGGACAAGGGAAGTAATTTGTGCCTTGGGGAACTTTTAACCTAAGATGGTAGAATATAAGTGTAGGGGGTCTTTCATGTGGGATCCTACATCTGTACCCCAAAGTTCAGAGTGAGGGAAGAACCCTGATAATTACCAGATTAGTTCATGGAGGATAGGTCCACCAATGGCTAATAGCCAGGATGGGCAGAGATGTTGTCCCAAGACGCTGTTTGCCAGAAACTGGGAGTGGGTGACAGGGCATGAATCACTTGATGATTACCCTGTTCTGTTCGTTCCCTCTGAAGAACTTGGCATTGGCCACTGTTGGAAGACAGTATACTGGGCTAGATGGACCATTGGTCTGACCCAGTATAGCCATTCTGATGTTCTTATACAGACCCCAGATGTCTCTGTTGCCTGCCATAATCTAATAGACTCCCCTCCCCTCCTAGAACTGAGATAGAACCCAGGAGTCCTGATGGAGTCTCTCTCTCTCTCTCTTTCTCTCTCTCTCTGTAGAGTTAGTAACAAAGTAAGAATATACTTTAAATTTTTAAACCTAACCACCGTCCTTTAAGTGACTTGCCACAAGATGTCAGAACACTTTAGTATTAGAGCTGAGTGGGTCTAATACTTATTTCTCTTTCTTTCTTTTATATAGGAATTAGATGCAGTGCTCCTGTCAGCTAATTGCTAAGTTATCTGCCAAAACCCAAGAGTTTTCAAGAGCCCAAGAAGCCCCTGGAATCATGGTCAAAGTGGATGCACCCTAACAAAATCTGAAATGTCTTCCTTGCAGCTGAGGATGGGGGGAGTGAGGTGGAAATGATCCAGTGAGTGACAGGGGGAGGGGAGGAGAGGAGCAACTGATGGGGCGGGATCTTGGGCAGAAGAGGCAGAGCAGGGGCACAGCCTTGGCTGAAGAGGTGGAGTGAGGGGAGGGGTTTCGGGGATGCAGTTACCAGTAATTAGAAAGGTGAAAACCCAATTAATTGTACATAGACCGATTCCCCAGTTTGTCACGCTGATACAGCACAGTGAGATCAGGAAAGGATTTAATGTCCTTTTTACTGCTCAGTGAGTGATTTAGAGAAGAGGGCCCAGCACCATGTCACCAGCCAGCTGTGCAAGGAGCTCGGCCTGAAAGCCAGAGCACAAGGAGAAAACTTTTAGGTCCCTTTATGAGTAAAAAACTGGAGCAGCCTGTCCTGGATCTGTTTGGTCCTCACCCCATAGATGATAGGATTTAGCATGGGGGGCACCAGGAGGTACATGTTGGCCATGAGAACGTGGAAATGCAAGGGCACACTGTGGCCAAACCGGTGCGTGAGGAAAGAGAAGAGAGCTGGGATGTAAAAGGCTAAGATGA
This sequence comes from Emys orbicularis, assembly GCF_028017835.1. NCBI lineage: Eukaryota > Metazoa > Chordata > Testudines > Emydidae > Emys > Emys orbicularis. The sequence continues at coordinate 369,480,917 of NC_088683.1, forward strand.
CAAACAGGTGGGAGCCACAGGTCCCAAAAGTCTTGAGCCGGGCATCCTTTGTGGGGAGGTTAAAAATGGCCCTGAGGATCTGGGTATAGGACACGGCAATAAAAAACACATCCAGTCCAATCACAGAGAATACCACAAAGAGACCATAGTAACTACTGATGCGGATGTCGGTGCAAGCCAGCTTCACCACGGCTATGTGCTCGCAATATGATTGGGGGATAATGTTGGTTGTACAATATGGCCACCTTCTCGCTAGGAAGGGATAGGGTAGTGCGAGCATGCCACTGCGCAGCACCACGGCCAGGCCGATCTTGGCCACCACATGGTTTGTCAGGATGGTGGAATGTCTCAGGGGATCACAGATGGCCACATAGCGATCCAAACCCATGGCCACGAAGATCCCAGACTCAATCGCTGAAAAGCAGTGAATAAAGTACATCTGGGTGAGGCAGCCACTGAAATCGATCTCCCTGGAATTGAACCAGAAGATGCTCAGCGTTTTAGGCAGGATGGACGTGGACAGGACCAGGTCAGTGATGGCCAGCATGCAGAGGAAATAGTACATGGGCCCATGGAGGCTCGTCTCCCTCTTCACAATGAACAGGATGGTGAAGTTCCCCAAGATGGCTATGGCGTACATTGCACAGAAGGGGATGGAGAGCCAGATATGGGACACCTCCAGGCCAGGAATGCCCAGCAGGATGAAGGTGGAGGGGTTGGTGAAGTCGGTTGTGTTGGAATCTGACATGGAGTAGGGGGAAGGTGTCCAACTCTGAGGCAGAACGGTGTCTCCTGCATGTACCGTACGTTCCCCGGACTTACTGTATGTGCCCAGGGTCTAGCATGATGGTTGTAGTGCAAATTCCTGGATTGAGAGACAATGTTAATATGAGACATTACATGTACTACTGGAGGCTGTTCTCATGGGTGAGGCAGATTGGTCGCTCTTCACACACAGAAAAATGACATGTTCATTATTCAGATAAATGAATTATGAAAAAAATGACCCTACTAATGCCAATTCCATATTTTATGGTGCTCTATGTGACAATAATTGCTACATGTTCTCTTGTTGGAAACCTTAATAGACACCAGCAGGAAACATGAGCGTGGATTAAAAAAAACCATGTACCCGAGGGAAACATCCCAACTAGAACACACATCAGGGGAAAGACCTGGGAGTCATCGATAGCAGCTTAAAGGAAACACTGGCTCATTCGCAGCAGTGGCCAAAACAAAGAGAAATTCGGATGCCTAAGGAATGGGATGGAGAATACCCTGCTCTGGACATGTGCTCCGTTTTGGTCACTCAGTCTCTATAAAGGATATAGCAGATAGAAAGGGGATTTCTGAGACAGGCTATGAGAATTGGGGAGGCTGCCATATGCGGACTGAAAAGTCTGGGTCTGTTTAGTTAAGAGACGAGATAAAGAAGGACGCTTATGATAGAGGAGAGGAAAATAAAGTTTGCCAAACTTTAAGCATTTGGACTGAAATTTCACATGCTGTTTGTCTGCTTCCAGCTGATTTGTTTTTTCACTTCCAACATAACATTTGAGCCAACTTCTCAAATGAAGCTAGGAGAAAAGATGTGTTGCCCATGTTGAAAAATTATTATAATTGTTCGAGTGAGGAGCCCAAGCAGCTCCATGGAGATAAAAGTCAGGTAACAGCCCCCGCTCCCCCGTTAACAACCAGAGCCCTGAAATGCAAGAGGAGGATGTGACCGTGTCTCTGCATTAACACACAGATGGCTCCTGAGGTCTTTACTCAGTTCTTACTCCAAGGGGAGTTTTGCCTCAGTGGGGCCTGGGTAAACAATGGGCAAGGGCCTCAGAATTTGGCCTTGTATTGTACATCCTGAAGGATCCACTGTGACACTGAAATGCAGTGACCCTGGGGCTGGAGGCCATCCGCCCAGAGAGCCCAGCAAAGAGGGACATTTCAGCCTGTTATACTGAGGCAAACTCACCCCCTGTGGCAAAGGACCTTGGATGTTTAATAGCTGTACAGAGCAAAAAGGACCACAGTCCTATTATTTATCCCATCATGCCCACATTGCACTGGGTTTGTTTAGCAGGTGAGCTCCTCAGCAAGACATGGGTACCTGTGAATATTGAGATGGAAGCGTCTTCCCTGGGAATCCCCCTCAGGTAGCCGTGTCCCACACCTCTCTCACCCCAGCATGTGCAGCAACATCTCACGCCAAGAGCCGACACAGGGGTGTGCACCATTTATAATATAGCTCTGTGCAATCCCAGGGGGGTTCACTCAGCCTCTAGCAGATAAGTGAGCAACTGAATATAAACAGGCTGAAGACAAGCCTGTCTGGGTTTCTGTGTTCTTTGTCCAGCTTTAGGAGTAAACAGTAATTAAGGGACCTTCCCAAAGGGAGATGAGAACTCTGGGGCTCTGTGCTGAGTCAGAGAGGAATTGGCTGCTCTGTGTATTTGTGTATATTTACAAATAGACTCATAGACTCATAGACTTTAAGGTCAGAAGGGACCATTATGGTCATCTAGTCTGACCTCCCGCATGATGCAGGCCACAAAAGCTGACCCACCCACTTTCCCTTAACTCAGCTGTTGAAGTCTCCAGATCGTGATTTAAAGACTTCAAGTGGCAGAGAATCCTCCAGGCTGCGACCCCTGCCTTATGCTGCGGAGGAAGGCGAAAAACCTCCAGGGCCTCTGCCAATCTACCCTGGAGGAAAATTCCTTCCCGACCCCAAATATGGCGATCAGTAGAACCCCGAGCATACAGGCAAGAATCTCCAGCCCGACCCTCATTTTACCAGCGATGGCACGTTATTGCCTAATTGACTAAAATCACGTTATCCCATCAAACCATTCCCTCCATGAACTTATCTAGCCTAATCTTGAAGCCAGGGAGGTCTTTCGCCCCCACCGTTTCCCTCGGAAGGCTGTTCCAAAATTTCACCCCTCTGATGGTTAGAAACCTTCGTCTAATTTCAAGCCTAAACTTCCCCATGGCCAGTTTATATCCATTTGTTCTCGTGTTCACATTAGTACTGAGCTGAAATAATTCCTCTCCCTCCCTGGTATTTATCCCTCTGATATATTTAAAGAGAGCAATCATATCCCCCCTCAGCCTTCTTTTGGTTAGGCTAAACAAACCAAGCTCCTCGAGTCTCCTTTCATAGGAAAGGTTTTCCATTCCTCGGATCATCCTAGTGGCCCTTCTCTGTACCCGTTCCAGTTTGAGTTCATCCTTTTTAAACATAGGAGACCAAAATTGCACACAGTACTCCAAATGAAGTCTCACCAGCGCCTTGTATAACAGAAGCAGCACCTCCTTGTCCCTACCAGAAATACCTCGCCTAACGCATCCCAAGATCGCATTAGCTTTTTTCACAGCCACGTCACATTGCCGACTCATAGTCATCCTGCGATCAACGAGGACTCCGAGGTCCTTCTCCTCCTCCGTCACTTCCAACCGATGCGTCCCCAGCTTATAACTAAAATTCTTGTTAGTCATCCCTAAATGCATCACCTTACACTTCTCACTATTAAATCTCATCCTATTATTATTACTCCAATTTACAAGGTCATCCAAGTCTCCCTGCAGAATATCCCTATCCTTCTCCGAATTGGCAATACCTCCCAACTTTGTGTCATCCGCAAACTTTATCAGCCCACTCCTACATTCGGTTCTGAGGTCAGTAATAAATAGATTAAATAAAATCGGACCCAAAACCGAACCTTGAGGAACCCCACTGGTGACCTCCCTCCAACCTGACAGTTCACCTTTCAGTACTACCCGCTGCAGTCTCCCCTTTAACCAGTTCTTTATCCACCTCTGGATTTTCATATCGATCCCCATCTTTTCCAATTTAACCAATAATTCCTCATGCGGTACAGTATCAAACGCTTTACTAAAATCGAGGTATATTAGATCCACCGCATTTCCTTTATCTAGAATGTCTGTTACTTTCTCAAATTATAGTTGATAAGTAGGAAAACTAGGGATAATGCTTAAAACTCCATTGGGTCTGATACCGTGTAAAATCCCAGGAGCGATGGGTAGATATTAGACAGACAGATCTATAGAAAGATGCCTGAGGGGAGACACCAGCACTTTCTGCAGGCACACGGTGCTGTTACTAAGGGATCAGAGTTCAGTAATTCTCACTAGTAACTATCATCAGACTGTTCAGCACCTTTCATTGAAGAATGTTCAAAACACCTAGCAAAGGAAAGTCACTATAACCATAGCCCCATTAAATAGATAGGTAAACTGAGGCACAGGGAGATGTTATATTGTCAAGGTCACACGGAGATTGGGTTGCAGGATGAGAGACAGAACCAGGTGTCCTGACTTCTCTGCCATAACCATGATCTCTCTGTCACACCAAGAGGGAAATGGACTCCCGCTCTGGCAGGGGCTGTTCGTTGGGAGGGATGCAGAGGAAAGGCTGGAAGAGGGAGCCTGAGCCTTCACCATCCTCTCAAGGTGAATCTGAGGTTTTCTGAACTAGCTGGAGGTTGTGAGCTCCCCGCTCCTGTGAGGTGTGAACTCTGGGACTCCACTTCTGCTCTCACTCAGAAACCTGCCAACACATGTGTGACGCTCTGTACTCCTTCACAAAACACATAACTAGGGGTCACACAATGAAATTAATAGGAAGCATTATTTAAAGCACAGTCAACCTGTGTAACTTTTTGCCACCGGATGTTGCCAAGGCTAAAACTATAACGTGGGTCCAATAAGAACCAGATTAGTTCATGGAGGATAGGTCCACCAATGGCTAATAGCCAGGATGGGCAGAGATGGTGTCCCAAGCCGCTGTTTGCCAGAAACTGGGAGTGGGTGACAGGGCATGAATCACTTGATGATTACCCTGTTCTGTTCATTCCCTCTGAAGCACTTGGCATTGGCCACAGATGGAAGACAGAATACTGGACTAGATGGACCATTAGTCTTACCCAGTATAGTCATTCTGATGTTCTTATACAGACCCCAGATGTATCTGTTGCCTGCCATAACCTACTAGACCCCACTGCCCTCCTAGAACTGAGATAGAACCCATTAGTCATGATGGGGTCACTCTTTGTGTACAGTTAGTAACAAAGTAAGTGTAAGTTTAGCGCCCTCGTGGCCAAAATGGAGTCTGCTCTGCAGGCAGCTCTGGCCAAGAGATGGCGTGCGCAGGAATGCAGCAGGAAAAATCCCTTCCACCCCAGGGGCATCTGTTCCAAACCCCCCAGAGTGAACACACACACACATCCACAGGAAAAGCACAATGGATATAACAAAGGGAGATATTTATTTACAGAGGGATGAGAGGAGAAACACAACAAGGGGAAATATAGGGGGAGCAGTAGACCAAGGTTGCATCCAAGCCAAGGCCCCACAGGCGCAGTGGTAGCGCAGTCTGGAAGGGCAGACACTGAGCAATGTGTCTGCACACAGAGTTCAGGAGTCCTGAGCAAAGTTCCAGTCCAGTGGTGAGTCTTGGGTGCTCCTGGTCGTCTTCGGCGCCAGTGAACTTTCCCCCAACAAACCCCTCCGGTGCCCTCTTCTGCCGCTCTCTGCAAAGCCACACAGAGCGACCACCTCCCCACTTAACTATCTAGCAACCTCCCTCCTTGTCCCCAATGCAGAGTCCCAAGCCCCAGTACTCACAGCCCCATGCAGCTCTGGGCAGCCGTGATACTGGGTCCAGCTCCGGCCTGTCCTTCTTGGGCGATTCCTCCCTGGCGCAGTGCTGCTCCTGGCTCCTGTCCTGGGCTGTCCCCGATCGGCCCTGTCCGTCTCAGGCCTCGGACAGGTTCTCTGCTGCTTCTTTTGCCAGGGCCTCCGGGCTGCTCTCTCCCTCCCAGCTCCAGCCCCACACCCTGGAGTTTCCCTCCTTTTTTCTCACTCTTCCCCTCCCCGCTAGGAAAAAGATTTAAAGGGGCCATGCTCTCTAGACCCCAAAGGGGTTACATAAGAATATACATTAAAATTTTAAACCTAACCAGTGTCCTTTAAGTAACTTGCCACAAGATGTCAGAACACTTTAGTATTAGAGCTCAACAGGTCTAATACTTATTTCTCTTTCTTTCTTTTATATATGAATTAGATACAGTGCTAATTGCTAAGTTATCTGCCAAAACCCAAGAGATTTCAAGAGCACAAGAAGCCCCTGGAATCATGGTCAAAGTTCACCCACAGTAACAAAATCTGAAATGTCTCCCTTGCAGCTGAGGATGGGGGGAGGGAGGTGGAAATGATCCAGTGAGTGACAGGGGGAGGGGAGGAGAGGGGAACCTAATAGGGGCAGAGCAGGGGCAGAGCCTTGGAAGAAGAGGTGGAGTAAGGGGAGGGGTTTCGGGGGTGCAGTTACCAGCAACTAGAAAGGTGGCAACCCAATGAATTGTACATAGACCGATTCCCCAGTTTGTCACGCTGACACAGCACAGTAAGATCGGTAAAGCATTTAATGTCTCATTGACTGATCAGTAAGTGATTCAGGGAAGAGGGCCCAGCACAACATCGCCAGACAGCTCTGCATGGAGCTTGGACTGAGAGCCAGAGCACAAGCAGAAAACTTCAGGTCCCTTTATGAGTAAAGAGCCGGAGCAGCCTGTCCTGGATCTCTTTGGTCCTCACCCCATAGATGATGGGGTTTAACATAGGGGGCACCAGGATGTACATGTTGGCAATGAGAACATGGAAATGCAGAGGCACGTTGTGGCCAAACCGGTGTGTGAGAAAGGAGAAGAGAGCTGGTATGTAAAAGGCTAAGATGACACAGAGGTGGGAGCCGCAGGTCCCAAATGTCTTTAGCCGGGCGTCCTTTGTGGGGAGGTGGAAGATAGAGAGGATCTGGGTGTAGGACACGGCAATAAAAGACACATCTAGTCCAATCACAGAGAATACCACAAAGAGACCATAGTAACTACTGATGTGGATGTCGGCGCAGGCCAGCTTCACCACGGCTATGTGCTCACAATACGATTGGGGGATAATGTTGGTTGTACAAATGGCCACCTTCTCGCTAGGAAGGGAAAGGGCAGTGCGAGCGTGCCACTGCGCAGCACCATGGCCAGGCTGATCTTGGCCACCATAGGGTTTGTCAGGATGGTGGAATGTCTCAGGGGATGGCAGATGGCCACGTAGCGATCCAAGGCCATGGCCACAAAGATCCCAGACTCCATCACTGAGAAGCAGTGAATGAAGTACATCTGGGTGAGGCAGGCACTGAAATCGATCTCCCTTAAATTAAACCAGAAGATGCTCAGCATTTTGGGCAGTGTGGACGTGGACAGGACCAGGTCGGTGATGGCCAGCATGCAGAGGAAATAGTACATGGGCACATGGAGGCTCGGCTCCCTCTTCACAATGAACAGTATGGTGGAGTTCCCCAAAATGGCTATGACATACATGGCACAGAACGGGATGGAGATCCACAAATGCGCCATCTCCAGGCCAGGAATGCCCAGCAGGATGAAGGTGGAGGGGTTGGTGAAGTCGGTTGTGTTGGAATCTGACATGGAGTAGGGAGAAGGTGTCCAACTCTGAGGCAGAACGGTGTCTCCTGCATGTACCGTTCATTCCTCTGACTTCCTGTATGTGACCAGGGTCTAGGGTGATGGTCGCACTGAAAATGCCTGGAAAGAAAGACAATGTTAATTGGAGACATTAAATGTACTGCTGGAGGCTGTTCTGATGGGGGGAGCAGATTGGTCGCTCTTCAAACACTGAAAAATGACATTTTCACTATTCAGAGAAATGAATTATGAACAACTGACACTACTAAGGCCAATTCCATATTTGATGGTGCTTCATGCAATAATAATTCCTACACATCATGGTGTGGGAAACCTTAATAGGCAGCAGCAGGAAACACGAGTGTGGATGCTGGTTATCCATCACTGTTCCTTAATGCAATGAAACCGAGGCTAGAGAGTCCATGCTAGAGGGAGTTCCCCATTCACTCGGTTGCTTAAAATCTAAGAGTGGAAAAAAAACAAAACAAAGATTTGAGAAAGCATGTACCAGAGGGAAACATCCCAACTAGAACACAACTCAGGGGAAAGACCTGGGCGTCATTGATAGCAGCTTAACGGAAACACCAGCTCATTCGCATCAGTGGCCAAAACAAAGACTATGTTCAGATGCCTAAGGAATGGGATGGAGAATACCCTGCTATGGACATGTGCTCAGTTTTGGTCACCCAGTCTGTATAAAGGATATAGCAGATAGAATAGGGATTTCTGAGACAGGCTGTGAGAATGGGGGAGGCTGCCATCTGCGGACTGAAAAGTTTGGGCCTGTTTAGTTTAGAGAAGAGACAAAGAAGGGGGCTTATGATAGGCGAGAGGAAAATAAAGTTTGGAACTGATTACATTCAAATGGACAAAGAGAGAACAGTTCCCAACCAGTAATATCTATGGAGACTTTGTGTTTCAAAAGGGCTAATTCTGCTAAGCTGAAGCAAATTGTCAGCAAAACTGATTGGGAGGAGAAATGTTGAGAGAACGACTCTTTATATGCATCCGAAGAAGTGGGTTGTAGCCCACGAAAGCTTATGCTCTAATAAATTTGTTAGTCTCTAAGGTGCCACAAGTACTCCTGTTATCTTTATGAAGAGTTTATTTGATAGCTAAGAAACCACAATTCCACAGTTAAGAGTGTAGACAACTTTGGCTAAAAAATCCTGTTCAGTGGCAAAGTGAAGGCAGCAGTTTGGGGGTGGGGGGAAGCAATATACACACACACACACACACACACACACACACACACACACACACACACACACACACACACACACACACACACACACACACACTGTCTCTTTCATCTAGTGGAGAAAGGCAGAGGAAAGCCAAATGACTGAAAGATGAAGCCAGACAAATACCAGCTGGAAATAAGGGCCAAATTTTTAGCCCTGAGGGTGATTAACATTTGGAACAAACTGTAAAGGGAAGTGGTTGATTCTCCAACTCTGCATGTCTGTAGATCTAGACTAGATGTTTTTTTCTGCTTAAGGACTTGTCTACACTTAAAATGCTACTGTGGAGCTGCCTTATTGCTTCAGTGTCGACACTACTTACACCAATGGCAGGGGTTCTTGCATTGGCGTAGGTAATCTACCTCTCCAAGAGGTGGTAGCTAAGTGCATAGAAAAATTCTTCCGTCAACCCCCTGCCAATTATATCTGGGTGAGGTTGATATAGCTACAGCTCTCAGGGGTGTGGATTTTTTTGCTGTTGCAAAAAAAATCAAATGTAATTTTTGGATGCATTAGCAGAGGCATAGCATGCAAGTCAAAGGAGGAGATAGTACCGCTGTACTGGGGCCTAGTTAGGCCTCAGCTGGAGTACTGTGTCTAATTTTGGTCACCAGTGTAGAGGAAGGATGTAGAGAATCTGGAAATGACCAGAGGCAAGCGACAAAAATGATGAAAGGGAGAGAATTCAAGCCATATGAGCGAACGCTGAAGGAACTGGGTATGTTTAGTTTGGAAAAGAGGAGATTGAGGAGGACATGGCAGCCGTCTTTGATAAAGGCTTCCATAAAAAAGATGAAGAAAAGTTGTTCACTCTTGCCACAGAGGGCAGGAAAAGAGGCAATGGGCTCAAACTACAGCAAAACAGATTTAGATTAAATCTCAGGATAAACTTCCTAACTGTAAGAACAGGAAGACAATGGAACAGACGCCTCGGGAAATGGTGGAGGCTCCTTTACTGCAGGTTTTCAACAGGAGGCTGGACAGTCATCTGACCTGCATGGCTTAGACACAACAAATCCTGTATCTTGACAGGAGGTTAGATTAGCTAACCCTGGTGGTTCCTTCTCACCCTGTGGCTCTAGCATTCTATGATATAAAATCCAGGTGTAGACCAGGCCTTAGTCAAACACAAGTCATTGGGCTCAATACAGGGGTAACTGGGTGAAATTGAATGCCTTTTGTTATATGGGAATTTAGACTGGATGATCTAATGGTCCCTTCTAACCCTATGAATGTATCAATAAAGAAAGTGGGTCAGGCATTTATATTTACTCTGTCTCACAACACACAAGGAAGGGAACATTGAATTCCATTGAAAGTCTGAGCATATAACACTGAAAAGAGAAAATTGTTTATATGATTCATATTTGGCCTGTGGAACTTCTTATCAGAGACGTTACTGGAGCAAAGAGTTTAGCTGAATGGGATTCACAAATGGTTTGGGAGGGTTTGAGCATTGGCCTGCTAAACCCAGCGTTGTGAGTTTAATCCTTGAGAGGGCCACTTAGCGATCTGGGGCAAAATCAGTACTCGGTCCTACTAGTGAAGGCAGGGGGCTGGACTCCATGACCTTTTGGGGTCCCTTCCAGTTCTATGAAATAGGTATATCTCCATATATTTTTATTTTTTTATTGTAGGTGGTGCTGGTGGCACCACCGTTAGATAAGGCTGTCTGACACCTTCCATTAGAAGACCTCATTTTCAGTTGCTTACAAGTTTGCCAAACTTTAAGCATTTGGACTGAAATTTCACATGCTGTTTGTCTGCTTCCAGCTGAATTTCTTTTTGCATTTCCGGCATAACGTTTGAGCCGACTTCTCAAATTAAGCTAGGAGAAAAAATGTGTTGCCCATGATGGAAAATTCATATAATTGTTCGAGTGAGGAGCCCAAGCACCGACATGGAGATAAAAGTCAAGTAACAGGCCCTCCCTCCCCCGTTAACAGCCAGAACCCTGAAATGCAAGAGGAGGAGGTGACAGTGTCTGTGCATTGACACACAGCTGGCCTCTGAGGTCTTTACTGAGTTCTTACTCCAGCAGGAGATTTGCCTCAGTGGGGCACTGGAAAACTACGGGCCATGGCCTCACAATTTAGCCTTGTATTGTACATCCTGAAGGATCCACTGTGGCACTGAAATGCAGCCACCTTGTGGCTGGAGGCCATCATCCCAGGAAGGCACAGCAAAGAGGGACATTTTCGCTGATGATACTGAATCAAACTCATCCCCTGTGGCAAAGGCCCTTGGATGTTTAATGGCTGTGCAGAGGAAAAAGGACCACAGACCTATTATTTATTCCATCATACCCACGATACACTGGGTTTGTTGAGCAGCTGAACTCCACAGCAAGACAAGGGTACCTGTGAATTCTGAGATGGAAGCATCTTCCCTGGGAATCCCCCTCAGGTAGCCGTGTCCCACACCTCTCTCACCCCAGCATCTGCAGCAACATCCCACACTGAGAGCTGACACATAGATGTGCACCATTTATAATATAGCTCTGTGCAATCCCAGGGGGGTTCGCTCAGCCTCTAGCGGATAAGCGAGCATCTGAATGTAAACAGGCTGGGCTTGTGTGTTCTTTATCCAGCTGTAGGAGTAAACAGTAATTATGATTCCTTCCCAAAGGGAGATGAGAACTCTGGGGCTCTGTGCTGAGTTAGAGAGGAATTGGCTGCTCTGTGCATTTGTGTATATTTAAAAATTATAGTTGATAATTAGGAAAACTAGGGCTAATGCTTAAACTTCCATCGGGTCTGATACCCTGTAAATTCCTAGACAGGATGGGAAGAAACTAGACAGACTGATCTATAGAAAGATGCCTGAGGGGAGACACAGGCACTTTCTGCAGGCACACGGTGCTGTTACTAAGGGATCAGAGATCAGTAATTCTCACCAGTAACTATGATCATACTGCGGAGCACCTTTCATTGAAGGATGTTCAAAACACCTAGCAAAGGAAAGTCACTATGACCATAGCCCCATTAATCAGATAGGTAAACTGAGGCACGAGGAGACATTATTTGGTCGAGGTCTTACAGAGATTGGGTGGCAAGATGACAGACCCCACTCAGGCATCCTGACTTCCCTGCCATTACCACGGTCTCTCCGTCACACCAAGAGGGAAATGGACTCCCGCTCTGGCAGGGGCTGTTCATTGGGTGGGATTCAGAGGACAGGCTGGAAGAGGGAGCCTGAGCCTTCACCACCCTCTCAAGGTGAATCTGAGGTTTACAGAACTAGCTGGAGGTTGTGAGCTCCCCGCTCCTGTGAGGTGTGAACTCCGGGACTTCACTTCCACTGTCACTCAGAAATCTGCCAACACATCTGTGATGCTCTGTAACTCGGGGGAACACCCTGTATACCCATATTCATCATTATTTGATTGTGTGGTATCCAGTGCAAAGTTTGTGATGTTGGGTGTGTGTGACGCTCTAAGGTGATGACGCTCTAAGTTGTCAGGTTTCAGAGCAGTAGCCGTGTTAGTCTGTATCACCAAAAAGAACAGGAGTACTTGTGGCACCTTAGAGACAGAACAAGGAGCAATGGTCTCAAGTTGCAGTGGGGGAGGTCTAGGTTGGATATTAGGAAACACTATTTCACTAGGAGGGTGGTGAAGCACTGGAATGCATTACCTAGGGAGGTGGTGGAGTCTCCTTCCTTGGAGGTTTTTAAGGCCCGGCTTGCCAAAGCCCTGGCTGGGATGATTTAGTTGGGAATTGGTCCTGCTTTGAGCAGGGGGTTGGACTAGATGACCTCCTGAGGTCCCTTCCAACCCTGATATTCTATGATTCTATTATTCTAAATTTATTTGAGCATAAGCTTTCGTGGGCTAAAACCCACTTCATCGGATGCATGCAGTGAAAAATACAGTAGGAAGAGATATATATATATACACAGAGGACATGAAAAAATGGGTGTTGCCATACAACTATAATGAGACTAATCAGTTAAGGTGGGCTATTATCAGCACCCATTTTTTCATGTCCTCTGTGTATATATATCTTCCTACTGTATTTTCCACTGCATGCATCCGATGAAGTGGGTTTTAGCCCACGAAAGCTTATGCTCAAATAAATTTGTTAGTCTCTAAGGTGCCACAAGTACTCCTGTTCTTTTTGCTCTAAGGAGTGACGCTCTTTCAAATGTTTTGCTCTTTTGCGCTACACAAGGCTCTTCACATTTCTGTAACGTGTGCAATAACCTGCTCTCTCTGCCCCACTGGGGCTATGTCCACACTACACACCTTACAGCAGCACAAATGTACTGCAGCAGCTGCGCCACGGCAAGGTCTGCTGTGTAGCCGCTCTATGCTGGCAGGATAGAGCTCCCCGCCATCATAATTAAACCTCCCCTACTCTGCGGCAGGAGCTGTGTCGGCTGGAGAGCGTCTCCTGCCAACATGGGGCTGTCCACACCGGCGCTTTGGTCGGTGAAAGTTTTGTCGGTCAGGAGTGTGTTTTTTTCGCAACCCTGACAGAATAATTTTACCAACAATAGTGCTAGTGTAGACAAAGCCTGAGTTGCATGCTAGTAAAGCCGTCCATTGCCTCAAGTCCTGCACTGTTTAAGAAGATTGCTTTGTTCTGCTGGTCTCCCTTCTCACCAAACCCATCTGCTTGCATAGATATATCTCAAAACTCTGCCTGAATCTCTTCCCAGAGTCTGCTGCATTACCTGAGATTTTCAAGTCCTTGGGGGGTTTCAGTTGTTCCATCTCTAGGGTGGCTACTTCGTTCCTTCACCACAGCCCTGTTACCTCTGCCCTTTCCTCTGGTTTCCCCTCTGGTACCAGGGGTTGTCCTGGGAATTCATGAGAAGGAGGCTCAGTCTGCACTCGAAGGAAGGCATGATTAGAACTAAACCAGAGTAACAAAAGCTAATGGAGAGCCACGCACTCCCAGCTGTGTGTCTGGTGCAGCCGCCACTCAATGGCCCGTTCTCGCTAGCCCCAGTCTAGTTCCCCGAACACGTGATCTGCTCTTAAAAGCCCAGGACATTCTTCTAACAGCCAGGGCAGGGCTGTGCATTTCAGCTGTCTCAACCCCACCCAGCAGCCTCTGTAACCACCCATTCTTAGCAATGTTACTCCCCCATCTCCCCACCTACCCGCTTTCTGGTTTGTTGCACACAGTAGCTGTGACTTGTATTAATTTGATTGATAAGCTCTTTGCGGCAGGGTCTGTTTCTCCTTCTGTGTTTGCAAATTGCCCAGCACAAGGGGCCCTGAACAGGAGCGGGGCCTCTGGAGGCTTCCACAACACAAATAATGATCATAAATAATCAGCACAATAATGCAGCCAAATCAGGGCCTCCCCCTCCTTTGCCTTCAGCTACAGATGAAGGTCAAACCATGCTTGCCAGCTATAGAGTGTTAGTAACTTTAATACAGGTGGACACGGCACTTCTGTTGCCCTTTGCAGGAGAATTCATTCAGTCTCATGTCAGTGCTTAATAACCCAGGTGCTCCTCACTGGAGAAATACCCCGATTAGCCAGATGAGCAGGCAGAGAGTTCAGCTGTGGGAATCCAAGTGTCCTCCAGCTGGAGCACTCCTGGAAAGACTGACTCAGCCTGGAACATTAGATTTCAATTCCACATGGGAAGAAATGAACCAAGAGGGAGAGAACAAATCCAGTGCAAACACTAATCCAGTCCAAAACACAGCTGGAGTTGCAGCTAGCAAGGGCTGTGAAGGGTAACAAGAAGGGTTTGTACAGGTATGTTAGCAACAAGTAAAGGGTCAGGGAAAGTGTGGGACCCTTAATGAATGGCTGAGGCAACCTAATGACACAGGATGTGGAAAAAGCTGATGTACTCAATGCTTTTTTGCCTCAGTCTTCACAGACAAGGTCAGCTCCCATACTCCTCTTCTGGGCAACACAGTATGGGAGGAGGTAAGGAGCCCTCAGTGGTGAAAGAACAGGTTAAGGACTATTTAGAAAAGCTGGATATGCACAAGTCCATGGGTCCAGATCTAATGCATCCGAGGGTGCTGCGGGAATTGGCTGAAGTGATTGCAGAGCCACTGGCCATTATCTTTGAAAACTCATGGTGATCGGGGGTGGTCCCGGATGACTGGAAAAAGGCTAATGTAATGCCCATCTTTAAAAAAGGGAAGAGGGAGGATCTGGGGAACTATAGAATGGTCAGCCTCATCTCAGTCCCTGGAAAAATCATGGAGCAGGTCCTCAAGGAAACCATTTTGAAGAAATTGGAAGAGAGGAAGGTGATCAGGAACAGTCAACTTGGATTCACCCCTAGTTCTTTTGTTATAAGAAATAGTAAACAACACTTCCTTATCTACTTTCTCTACACCATTCATGATTTTATAGACCTCAATCATATCTCCCGTTAGTCGTCTCTTTTCCAAGCTGAAAAGTCCCAGTCTTATTAACCTCTCCTCATACGGAAGACTTTCCATACCCCTAATCCTTTTTGTTGCTCTTTTCTGAACCTTTTCCAATTCCAATATATATATTTTTGAGATGGGGCAACCACATCTGCATGCAGTATTCAAGATGTGGGCATACCATGGATTTTTATAGAGGCAACATGATATTTTCTCTCCTATTATCTATCCCTTTCTTAATTATTCCCAGCATTCTGTTTGCTTTTTTGACTGCTGCTGCACATTGAGTGGATGTTTTCAGAGAACTATCCACAATGACTCCAAGATCTCTTTCTTGAGTGGTAACAGCTAATTTAGATCCCATCATTTTATATGTATAATTGGGATTATGTTTTCCAATGTCCATTAGAATAATAGAATAATAGAATATCAGGGTTGGAAGGGACCTCAGGGGGTCATCTAGTCCAACCCCTGCTCAAAGCAGGACCTAATCCCAACTAAATCATCTCAGCCAGGGCTTTGTCAAGCCTGACCTTAAAAACTTCTAAGGAAGGAGATTCCACCACCTCGCCAGGTAACCCATTCCAGTGCTTCACCACCCTCCTAGTGAAAAAGTTTTTCCTAATATCCAATCTAAACCTCCCCCACTGCAACTTGAGACCATTACTCCTTGTTCTGTCATCTGGTACCACTGAGAACAGTCTAGATCCATCCTCTTTGGAACCCCCTTTCAGGTAGTTGAAAGCAGCTATCAAATCCCCCCTCATTCTTCTCTTCTGCAGACTAAACAATCCCAGTTCAATCAACCTCTCCTCAGAAGTCATGTGTTCCAGCTCCCTAATCATTTTTGTTGCCCTCCGCTGGACTCTTTCCAATTTTTCCACATCCTTCTTGTAGTGTGGGGCCCAAAACTGGACACAGTACTCCAGATGAGGCCTCACCAATGTCGAATAGAGGGGAATGATAACGTCCCTCGATCTGCTGGCAATGCCCCTACTTATACAGCCCAAAATGCCGTTAGCCTTCTTGGCAAAAAGGGCACACTGTTGACTCATCTGTAGCTTCTCATCCACTGTAACCCCTAGGTCCTTTTCTGCAGAACTGCTACCTAGCCATTCGGTCCCTAGTCTGTAGCAGTGCATGGGATTCTTCCGTCCTAAGTGCAGGACTCTGTACTTGTCCTTGTTGAACCTCATCAGGTTTCTTTTGGCCCAATCCTCTAATTTGTCGAGGTCCCTCTGTATCCTATCCCTACCCTCCAGCGTATCTACCTCTCCTCCCACTTTGGTGTCATCTGCAAACTTGCTGAGAGTGCAGTCCACACCATCCTCCAGATCATTAATGAAGATATTGAACAAAACCGGCCCCAGGACCGACCCCTGGGGCACTCCACTTGAAACCGGCTGCCAACTAGACATGGAGCCATTGATCACTACCCGTTGAGCCCGACGATCTAGCCAGCTTTCTATCCACCTTACAGTCCATTCATCCAGCCCATACTTCTTTAACTTGGTGGCAAGAATACTGTGGGAGACTGTATCAAAAGCTTTGCTAAAGTCAAGGAATAACACATCCACTTCTTTCCCCTCATCCACAGAGCCAGTTATCTCCTCATAGAAGGCAATTAGGTTAGTCAGGCATGACTTGCGCTTGGTGAATCCATGCTGACTGTTCCTGATCACTTTCCTCTCCTCTAAGTGCTTCAGAATTGATTCCTTGAGGACCTGCTCCATGATTTTTCCAGGGACTGAGGTGAAGCTGACTGGCCTGTAGTTCCCCGGATCCTCCTTCTTCCCTTTTTTAAAGATGGGCACTACATTAGCCTTTTCCCACTCATCTGGGACCACCCCCGATCATCATGAGTTTTCAAAGATAATGGCCAATGGCTCTGCAATCACATCCGCCAACTCCTTTAGCACCCTTGGAAGCAGAGCATCCGGCCCCATGGACTTGTGCTCGTCAAGTTTTTCTAAATAGTCCCGAACCACTTCTTTCTCCACAGAGGGCTGGTCACCTTTTCCCCATGCTGTGCTGCCCAGTGCAGTAGTCTGGGAGCTGACCTTGTTTGTGAAGACAGAGGCAAAAAAATCATTGAGTACATTAGCTTTTTCCACATCCTCGGTCACTAGGTTGCCTCCCTCATTCAGTAAGGGGCCCACACTTTCCTTGACTTTCTTCTTGTTGCTAAAATACCTGAAGAAACCCTTCTTGTTACTCTTAACATCTCTTGCTAGCTGCATCTCGAAGTGTGATTTGGCCTTCCTGATTTCACTCCTGCATGCCTGAGCAATATTTTTATACTCCTCCCTGGTCATTTGTCCAATCTTCCACTTCTTCTAAGCTTCTTTTTTGCGTTTAAGATCAGCAAGGATTTCACTGTTTAGCCAAGCTGGTCGCCTGCCATATTTACTATTCTTTCTACACATCGGGATGGTTTTTTCCTGCAACCTCAATAAGGATTCTTTAAAATACAGCCAGCTCTCCTGGACCCCTTTGCCCTTCATGTTATTCTCCCAGGGGATCCTGCCCATCTGTTCCCTGAGGGAGTCAAAGTCTGCTTCTCTGAAGTCCAGGGTCCGTATTCTGCTGCTCTCCTTTCTTCCTTGTGTCAGGATCCTGAACTCGACCATCTCATGGTCACTGCCTCCCAGGTTCCCATCCACTTTTGCTTCCCCTACTAATTCTTCCCTGTTTGTGAGCAGCAGGTCAAGAAAAGCTCTGCCCCTAGTTGGTTCCTCCAGCACTTGCACCAGGAAATTGTCCCCTACACTTTCCAAAAACTTCCTGGATTGTCTGTGCACCACTGTATTGCTCTCCCAGCAGACATCAGGATGATTAATGTCTCCCATGAGAACCAGGGCCTGTGATCTAGCAACTTCTGCTAGTTGCCAGAAGAAAGTCTCGTCCACATCATCCCCCTGGTCTGGTGGTCTATAGCAGACTCTGACCACGACATCACCCTTGTTGCTCACACTTCTCAACTTTATCCAGAGACTCTCAGGTTTTTCTGCAGTTTCATACCGGAGCTCTGAGCAGTCATACTCCTCTCTTACATACAACGCAACTCCCCCACCTTTTCTGCCCTGCCTGTCCTTTCTGAACAGTTTATATCCATCCATGATAGTACTCCAGTCATGTGAGTTATCCCACCCAGTCTCTGTTATTCCAATCACATCATAGTTCCCTGACTGTGCCAGGACTTCCAGTTCTCCCTGCTTGTTTCCCAGGCTTCTTGCATTTGTGTATAGGCACTTAAGATAACTCATCGATCGTCCCTCTTTCTCAGTATGAGACAGGAGTCCTCCCCTTTTCCGCTCTCCTGCTTGTGCTTCCTCCTAGGATCCCATTTCCCCCCTTACCTCAGGGCTTTGGTCTCCTTCCCCCGGTGAACCTAGTTTAAAGCCCTCCTCACTAGGTTAGCCAGCCTGCTGGCGAAGATGCTCTTCCCTCTCTTCGTTAGGTGGAGCCCGTCTCTGCGTAGCACTCCTCGTTCTTGGAACACCATCCCATGGTCAAAGAATCCAAAGCCTTCTGTCCGACACCACCTGCGTAGCCATTCGTTGACTTCCATGATTCGACCGTCTCTACCCAGGCCTTTTCCTTGCACAGGGAGAAAGCCTAAATTTCTACACTACCTGATTTGGAGCAGGGACTTAAACACAGGTTTCCCACATCCCACGTGAGTGCCATGAGCACCAGGCAAATGGCTATTCTGGGTGGGACTTTCAGTCTCTCTGTCTGGAGCTGTTCCACTTTGTGTAAATACATTCTTTTTTTTGTATTTTATTTTTATGTTTGTTTCTTATGTAACTAACTCTAATCTCTACACCTGCTGCTTATAATCATTTCAAATCTATCTTGTGTAGTTAATAAATTTGTTTTATATTTTACCTAAAACATGTGTTTTGGTTCAAGTTCTTAGGATATAGATATTCAGGCCTGTCTGCAAAGGCCTATACTTTAAGAATTCAGGTGTATTCTTATTACTTAGCTAGTTATAGAGGTAGAAAAGAAAGAATCAAAATCACTGTCTGCCGGTGTAAGGGCCTTTTCTCACTGTGACAGTCTGAGGCCCTGTTCTTAGGCTAAGGCCTTTGGCTAAGCAGCAGGGGCAGCCATAAGCTGGGAAGCGAATTGTCACACCCTCACATCCCAAACCAGTCACACTGAAATCAGGCAATCTGGGGCTGTTAGGAAGGTGATCGATCTATCAGCTCCAGAGAAAGGGAAGAGCCTAGAAGATATAGAAGGAAACTTAGTTTGATAGCATCCTGCCTGGCAAGAACTCACTTCTCAATAGCTGGGATGTGAAATCCTCATTTCTGTATTGTTCTATCACTGTAGTCTCCACTTCCCTGTTGTTTGTCTGTATAATCTCTGTCTGGTTCTGTGATTGTTTCTGTCTGCTGTATAATTAATTTTGTTGGGTGTGAACCAATTAAGGTGGTGGGATATAATTGGTTAAATAATTATGTTACAATGTATGAGGATTGGTTAGTTAAATGTCAGTAAAATGATTGGTTAAGGTATAGCTAAGCAGAACTCAAGTTTTACTATATAGTCTGCAGTCAATCAGGAAGTAAGGGGGGGGAATTGAAAGCATGTTTTGCTAAGGGGGGGAATGGGAACAGGGACACAGGCAAGGCTCTGTGGTGTCAGAGCTGGGAAGGGGGACACTAAGGAAGGAACTTGGAATCATTGCTTGCTGGAAGTTCACCCCAATAAACATCAAAATGTTTACACCTTCGGAGGTCGGGTATTGCTGCTCTCTGTTCATGCGAGAAGGACCAGGGAAGTGAGCAGGTGAAGGAATAAGCCCCCTAACACAAGTGCTTGGGAAATCTCAGCGGAGGTTACAAAGGTTAGCACGTGTCCTCTTCACATCGAGGGAGGGACGGACTGGGTAACAATCTTACACGGGCCAGGCTTCGGACCAGGGCAGGACAGTGCAGATCTGGGGTGGAAGGCTGGGGAGCTGGGGGAAATTCGCTTGAGCCTCTTTAGTGTTACTTATGAGTGTCTGGGAGTTTATTCATGTAACTCAGCTGGGTGTGTCCCTGCCTGTGGATGTCTGTGTAAGCGCAGTACCTGCCAGAGGTTTGAGGCTTGACTCAGCATCACAGCGAGAGAGGGATACCCCAGGTTGGTGGGACAGAGGTCTCAGCTGTCCCACAGTCCTGGTTCCACCACAGGGATCCCATCACAGGAGTTTGGTCCTTGGGCTAGTCCCAGATAATACAGGGACTCTCATATGATCCCTTCTCTGGTCAAGTTGTTCAAAGCCAAGGGAGCTGGCTGGTGATGCTTAGAGGAAACCGCCAAGTTCACAGATGTCCACCTCTCACTTTTAAAGAACTCTTTCCTCCTTTCTGTGTACAAGGACCAGGCTCCCTGCATCAAAATGTTTTTATCTGCTCTTCCCATCCTCCAGTGGCTCTAGTGTCCCAGCTGCTTGCCCTGCTAGAACCCGAGCAATGCCCCTTCCTTAGGTGGGTAGCAGCTGTAGCACCATCGTGGGATGAGAACATGGTGTGATGCTGTATGATTGAATATGACCATTTTTATCATTGTTGTTACCACTGTTATACAATTGCAACAAAGCTTGTGCAAAGTATGTCATGTCAGGAGTCAATGGGAAAATTATGATTTGGTAAGTATGATTATCCGGTTTATAGGCATGTATCATCTTTGTGTCTGAAGTTATGAATATTGGCAATGTACTGGTATGGGCTTTTTTTGGGACAGTAAAATTCTATGCAGAGGGCAGAGAATATAAAAGAACCCCTCAGACATCTCCATCTTCTCTTCAGTTCTCTGGACAGAGTTTCCAACACAGAAACTCTGAACAAAGACTGATGACCCACAACTTGCTTGGGTAATTTCCAGAGTTTTTTGCAAGCTAGGAGTTTATTCCACCACTTCTATGATCCTGATCCCTGAACACTGAAAAATCACTTGCATGTCTCTGATCTATAAACCGTTTATGGCTCCTCTTCTTTTAATTTATTATGAAACCGTTACTTTTCAATTGCTGAAGGATTGGCAGCAGCGTGATCACTGGGTAAGATGTGAGTTATATATTGACCTGGCTAAATGGCTGGTCTCTTGAGATTAGAAGGAGCCATGGGGGGGGAGGGATAGCTCAGTGGTTTGAGCATTGGCCTGCTAAACTCAGGGTTGTGAGTTCAATCCTTGAGGGGGCCACTTAGAGATCCTGGGCAAAATCAGTACCTGGTTCTGCTAGTGAAGGCAGGGGGCTGGACTTGATGACCTTTTGGGGTCCCTTCCAGTTCTATGAGATGGGTATATCTGTATATTATATTATATATGTGGTGAAACTGGTTTTCACTGACCTCATCATGGAGTCGAGTGTCAGGGTGGTTAGCCAAGGGCTGGGATGCCTCAGGACACTGTATTTTTGGCTTCTAGTTAACCAGGGTGGTGAGACAGAAATTTACATTTGTTACTGGCTTGGTATAATCTAATGATAGAACAACCCTCAGTCTGAGGTGAGTCTGCCCTATTTCTCAGAAGTTTGTCCTGAATTTGGCATCCTCAGCTGTGTCCCACTAAGGCACGGTCACACTTGGACACAGAGTTTACTGTTGATAGGTGATTCACAGACTATTGCTCACTACTCTCTGGATGTATCCCCCTTTTACAAATGGGGAAACTGAGGCAGCAGGAAGGGAAGTGTCTTGAGCTGGGAACATAGCCCACAAGTCCCTAGATGCCAATCCCTTGCTTAGTCTCTCTCAGAGCTGGCTTGTACGGTCCATGCAGCAGCACAAAGGCATGGAGCTCTCTCTCCATTGGTTTCTCTAGTGCAGGGGATCTCCACTGATTTCAGTGGGGCTGCTTCCACTTACAGGAGATGAGGATTTGGCCCAAGACATTTAATTAGAGCTAAAGCATCAGCAGAAACCAGTGAGCTGGGAGAGAGGAGTCCCAGCTCTGCCACAGATTAGCTGCGTGACCTTGGGCACAGCTTCTCCCTGCATTAAATGGAGATGATTAGTTATTATTTCTAATGTGTTGCTATCGAAAGGTCCTAATCAGGGCCTTCGAGTCACACGCGGCACTGATTTGGTTCCTGGTTGCACATCATTGGTCTCTATGCACTGTGCAGAGTTCCAGGCAGCATGTGGTCCCTGGTAAACAAGCAAGAGAAGACTGAAAACTGAGCTGTGTGTAAACCTGTTTTTGTGGCTGTAGCTTTTAGCTGTTTCTTTAATAAATTCTTCCTGTTTAAGAAGGACGGCAACTCCATTGATCACGACACACAAATAGCCTCACTGCATCCACCACAACCCAGAGGAGCAATGCCAGTGCATGGCCAAAGCAATGGTGCTTGGGGGGTCAGGACTCCCGGTTCCTATTCTGAGCTCTGCCACTGACTCATTGTGTGGCCTTGGGTAAATCACTTTACCTCTGCTTTGCTCGTCAATAACATGGGGATGACGCTGCCCAGGAGCCTAGCAAAGGAGATTCTAGATGTAGTGATCAAGAACATCATGCAGAGGGTAGGTTAGACTCAGCTTCACTGTTCAGCTTCACCCCTGGGGCAATGGGTGCCCTGTAGTTCCAGATAAAATGACATGTACGTGTGTAAATAGCCGGCTAATGGAAAGTGTGCCATTTATCTTCCTTGCGATGAGCCACTGAAGCCATCCCAGCCTCTGCACAGCGTCCCGCCTTCGCAGCTAATGCAGGGGACCATCCTTCTGCCTCTCTCAACTGTTATCCACCTAGCTTCAAAGCTGATCCCTGGCCCTGCCCCAAAGGCTTGGCTCACAGCAAATGTCTCCCAACCCATATCCATTGCAGGGACCCCGCCGGCTACAGGTTCCCACCCAGGACGAATAAAAGGGAACAAAAAGCTAAAGAAATAAGCCACACAGAACTTTGTAGCTGATCTTTAGTACCCTCAAGCTGTATAATGTACAGGCTCACCCTCCTGCAACACAACCCTGCTCCTAACCCCCAGCTTCTTTTATACGGATCCCTGGCTTCCCTCTCCAATTCTCATTCGCCTGTCGGCCCCAGCACTGTAACCTTGCTGCACACACTGCAGGCTCCTTGTCAGCCTGCAACTGCTCCTGTCCCAGCCCCAGAGCAGAGGGAGCGCAGCTGAGTGGGGAGGGAGGTGGAGATGATCCAGAAAGTTTATGGGGTTGGGGAGGAAAGGACCGAGCAACAGGGCTGTGACTCTGGGGAAAGTGGCAGAACAGAGTTGGGGATGTGGGGGAAGAGGTGGAGAAGGGTGCAGGGCCTTGTGGGAATATTTGGGATGGGGGAGGGGCCTTGTGGAAAGAGGTGGTGCAGGGGCCAGGAGCTTGGGGAATAGGCAGTGAAGGGCACGTGGCCTCAGAGGTCCAGTTACCAGTAATTAGAAAAGTGATAATCCTGTAAGTTAGTGAGTTGTACATAAACCAATTCCCCAGTCTGTCACGCTGACACAGCACAGCAAGGTCAGGAAAGGGATTCATGTCACTTTGACTGTCCAGTCAGTGATTTAGGGAAGAGGGCCCAGCACCATGTCACCAGCCAGCTCTTCATGGAGGTCAGTCTGAGAGACAGAGCACCAGGAGAAAACTTTAGCCCCCTTCATGAGTAAAGAGCTGGAGCAGCCTGCCCCGGATCTCTTTGGTCCTCACCCCATAGATGATGGGGTTTAGCATGGGGGGCATCAAGAGGTACACGTTGGCAATGAGAACGTGGAAATACTCAGGCACATTCTGGCCAAACCGGTACATTAGGGAGATGAAGAGACCTGGGATGTAAAAGGCTAAAATGACAAAGATGTGGGAGCTGCAGGTCCCAAAAGTCTTGAGCTGGACAACCTTTGTGGGGAGGCTGAAGATGGCCCTGAGGATCTGGATATAGGACACGGTGATAAAAATCACATCCAGACCCATCACACAGAATAGCACAAAGAGGCCATAGTAACTACTGATGCGGGTGTCGGCGCAGGCCAGATTCACCACAGCTATATGTGCGCAGTACGGCTGGGGGATGATATTGGTTCTGCAATATGGCCATTGCCTCGCCAGGATAAGAAGGGGCAGTATGACTATGCACCCACGCAGCATCACGGCCAGGCCGATCTTGGCCACAACGGGGTTTGTCAGGATGGTGGAATGTCTCAGGGGATGGCAGATGGCCACATAGCGATCCAAAGCCATGGCTACAAGGATCCCAGACTCCATCTCTAAGAAGCAATGAATGAAGTACATCTGGGTGAGGCAGGCACTGAAATCGATCTCCCTGGAATTGAACCAGAAGATGCTCCGCATTTTGGGAATGGTTGAGGTAGTCAGGACCAAGTCAGTGACGGCCAGCATGCAGAGGAAATAGTACATGGGCTCATGGAGGCTTGATTTTGTCTTCACGATGAACAGAATGGTGAAGTTCCCCAAGATGGCTATGGTGTACATGGTGCAGAAGGGTATGGAGATCCAGACGTGGGCTGCCTCTAGCCCAGGAATGCCCAGCAGGATGAAGGTAGAGGGGTTGGTGAAGTCAGTTGCGTTGGAATCCGACATGGAGTAGGGGAAAAGGTGTTCAACTCAGAGTCAGAACGATGTCTCTTGCATGTACTGTATGTGCCCAAGCTGAAGGGTGATGGTCACAGTACAAATGCCTGGATGGAGAGACAATGTTAGTTGAAGACATTACATGTAGTACTGGAGGCAGTTCTAATGAGTGAAGCAGCTTGGTTGCTCTTCACACACAGAAAAATGATACTTATATTATTCAGATAAATGAATTATGAACACATGGCCCTACAAATACCAATTCCATATTTTATGGTGTTCCCTGCCTCAATAATTCCTATTCATCGTGGTGTGGGAAACCTTAATAGGCACCAGCAGGAAACACAAGTGTGGATACTGGTTATCCATCATTGTTCCTTAATGCAATGAAACCCAGACTAGAGAGTCCATCCTGTAGGGAGTTCTCCATTCACCCAGTTGATCAAAATCGGAATGTGGAAAAAAACCAAAGCTTTGATAAACATATATCAGAGGGAAACATCCCAACTAGAACACACTCAGGGTAAAGACCTGGGCGTCATTGATTGCAGCTCGACGGAAACACCTGCTCATTTGCAGTAGTGGCCAAAACGAAGACAATGTTTGGATGCCTAAGGAATGGAATGGAGAATACCCTGCTCTGGACATGTGCTCAGTTTTGGACACCCAGTCTCTATAAAGGATATAGCAGATAGAAAGGGGGTTTCTGAGACACACTATGAGAACGGGGGAGGCTGCCATATGCGGACTGAAAAGTCTGGGACAGTTTAGTTTATAGAAGAGACAAAGAAGGGGGCTTATGATAGAGGAGAGGAAAATAAAGAGTGGAACTGATTACATTCAAATCGACAAATAGAGAACAGTTCCCAACCAGTAATATCTATGGACACTTCGTGCTTCAAAACGGCTAATTCCCCAAAGCTGAAGCAAATTATCAGCAAAACTGATTGGGAGGATAAATGTCAAGAGAAAAATGTGAATGAGAATTGGGTGTTGTTTACGGAGAGTTTGTTAGACAGCTAATAAGCCACAATTCCGCAGTCAAGAGTAGACAACTTTGGCTAAAAACCCTATTCGGTGGCAAAGGGAAGGCAGCAGTTAAGGGGGGGAAAGCTATATATATATATATAGTGACAAAGCTCCAACCTTGTTTCAGTGGGTCCCACGCTTCCTGGCGGATTATGCTAGCCTCAGAGGCTCACTATGATCATCTAGGTAGCCCCTCTCTCTCTAGAGGCAAGGGTCACAGCCTACTGAGCTAGTTTCATCATAAGCCAGCAAGGGAGGTGGGAAGAAGCAACCCTCCCTTGCACCGTCTCTGTTGTCTCACAGTCTCTGTGATTAATCGGGGAGAGGGAGGGAGCCCTCTACTCTGGACTCTAGCCCAGGGTCCCTAATACTAGCAGCTATTGGTAACTGACTTTTTTGAAACAGGATGAGTACAATTCCCTGGGCCACTTCCCCACAGCATCCCCCCAATTCCTCAGCATCTTCTTCACCCTTACCACAGGACCTCCTTCCTTTTGCCTAATAGGGTTTGTACTACCCACTTTCCCCAGCAGCGCGGCTTCCTCCTACAGCTCCTGACACGTGCCTCTAACTTACTAACTGGGAAGCTTTTAACTAGTTCCAGCCAGCCCTTGATTGGATTCAGGTGTCCCAATCAAACTATCTGTCTCCACTACTTTGTAGAAGGATCTTAATTGGCCCCAGGTGACTTGATTAACCTGGAGCAACTGCCATTGGTTACCATTGTAAGAGGGATTTGTTTAGCCTGGGACTAACATACCTGTTTCTCACTACTTTCCTATAGCCATCTGGCCTTGGCCCATCACTATATGTGTATATATATAAATATATATATATTTATATTTATATATTTATATACACACACATACATACATACACACACACTGACTCTATAATCAGGCAGAGAAAGGCAGATTAAGACGAAATGGCTGGAAGATAAAGCCAGACAAATACCAGCTGGAAATAAGGGCCAAATTTTTAGGCCTGGGGGTGATTAACATATGGCACATACTGCAAAGGGAAGTGGTGTATTCTCCAGCTACGCATGTCTGTAGATCCAGACTGGACGTTTTTTCTGGAAGATCTGCTTGAGGACTTGTCTACACTTAATATGCTACAGTGGCGCTGCCTTAGCGCTTCAGTGTAGACACTACATACACCCATGGCAGGGGTTCTCGCATCGGCGTAGGTAATCCACCCCCCCAAGAGGTGGTAGCTAAGTGGATAGAAAAATTCTTCCATCGACCCCATGCAACTATATCAGGGTTAAGTTGATATAGCTACATCTCTCAGGGGTGTGGTTTTGTTTCCTTTGCAAAAAAAAGGAAATACAATTTCCGGATGCATTAGCAGAGGCATAGCAAGCAAGTCAAAGGAGGTGGTCTTGATTAGGCCTCAGCTGGAGTACTGTGAGAGACAAAACTGATGTAAGGGATAGAATTAAAGCCATATGAGCAAAGGCTGTAGGAACTGGGTATG